>NC_090936.1:73685150-75083650 GCF_040938575.1 Ambystoma mexicanum | reverse complement strand
AGATTCAATGATCCCTCTGACAAAAAGACTACCGCCATCGCCTCCTCCCTCGCTGATATCAACATCACCCAATTGTTGACTGAACCTACCCACACCATAGGAATTCTAGATTGGCTACTAACCACCAATGTGTCCATCACTGCCTACAATCCACTACCAGGGACAGACCACTCCTTGATCATTTTCAATCTCAAATACACTCAGAACACAGCCAACCCCACTTCACCTCCAGCACCAATTCTAGTACGCAACACCCGCAAACTCACAGAAGACATCCTAGCTTCCACCATATTACAACTTCTCACAGACCAAGACTCCACAAACATGGACACTCATTAATCTCCCCCTACAACCAAACCCCCCTGAACACGCTAGACTCACAAGCCTCCCTGAAACTAAAAACCCCTAACCAGAATCAGAGTCACAATGCATGGCTCTCAGAAGATCTTCACTCACTCCGCAAGACTAAACGATCCCAAGAACATTTCTGGAGAAAAACCCCACCCCGGCAAAGAGATGCATTCACTACCTCAGCCAAGAGCTACTCATCTTCACCAAGGCCAAGTCGCACAAGTCCAGTTCCAATACCAAAGAGCTCTTTACCATCCTCAAAGAAGTAGAGAACCCACCCCCTCCCCTTCAGCACAATTCCCCAAAAACAAAGCCTGGTGCACCTCCATCCAGCCTGCCCTTTCTGAGGAAATTCTAAAACGTAGGGACAAAACTACACTCAAACCTTTCCAGCTATAAATAAATAATCATACCATATCATAGCTTGATGGCAAACTGCACCTGATCATGACCCTTATCCACACAGTCATTGAGTCACCCACCACCCCTATACCATTCCAGTTCACTTCAGTGACCCCCACCGACATTACACAAATAATCAGCCAGCTCAAACCATCCACCTGCAAAGGAGACACCTGCCCAGCATATATTGTCAAACTATGTGCCAACACACTCTCCCCCGATACCATAAATGCCTCCTTTGAGTCTACTCCTGTCCCCACTAACATCAAAGAGGCATGGATTACCCCGTCCTAAAGACACCTACCCTTGATCCCACTCTACCAACAACTACTGCCCCCTCACCAGTGCCCCCTTCCTCTGGAAAATACTGGACCACACAGCATACTCCCAAATTCAACCCTTTCTCGAACAAAACCACCTACTTGGCTCCCGACAGTCCGGCTTTCGCCCCCAACACACAATAATGAATCAGCCTTCCTCAACCTAACAATTCAGTTTGACAACATATGTGATTCAGGCATCCTTATCCTCCTTGACCTCTCTCCAGCATTCAACCTTGTCGATCACAACATCCTCGGCCAACGCCTCAACACCAGGTTTCATTTCTCCAGAAAGGCAGCCACTTAGATACTTCTTCCTCAGTGTGTGCACCTCAAGAGTCTTCCACAGCGATGATGTTGCTGATACCATCCCCATTCTCTTTGGTGTCCCCCGGGGCTCCTGCCTCTCCCCCACTCTCTACAACATTTACACAAAATCCCTCTTCGACTGCCTAGATGACCTTGGAATTTCATACACCAACTTTGCTAACGACACCCAAATTCTCTAACCTATTTCGATGGCCATGCTTGTGACTCTATCGCTATCAACCAGATCTTTGGCACTATAGAGAATTGGATGGCCGTCCACCACCACTGCCTCAACAATGAGAAGACAGAACTACTTATCGTAGGTCCCACTCATCACCTCAAGAACCTCAATGACACCTTTGCCTCCTTCGTCATCGATGGCTCTGCATCCTAGTTTCTTTACATGTCAAGACTCTTGGTGTTTACTTGGACACAGAGCTTAACATGACCAAACACGTGAATACCCCAGCATCATCCAGAGCCTAAACCACTAAGCTCAATAACCTTAGCAGACAATTCCTGTTACCAGACAAATGCTTGACACTTCCCAAGCCCATTATCGGAAGCAAACTGGACAATTGTAACACCCTACTCATAGGCAAATCCGGTAAAAACCTTACCAAATTGAAGCTGCTACGAAACAAAGCCCTTAGAACTGCACTGGGTCTCAAACATTCTGATCATATCTCGCAAGCCCGAAGCGATGCCCACTGGCTCCTGATCAAAGCGTGCATCGACTTTAAAATTGTGTCTATCACTCACCGATGCATACACAACTCTGCGCCCTCTTACCTCCCTCGACCATCGCATCTCCAGAAAGGTGGCATTCCGTCCTCTACGCTCATCTTCATCCGTTGCTCTCCTGACCCCCAGATTCAAAATCAAGTGAGCGGGTGGCTTCAGCTTCACGGTTACTGCACCCACACTTTGGAACTCCCTCCCTGATTCCCCCAAAAACGAACCCTCCAACCGGATTTTCAGGAAAATCTGCAAAACATGGCTCTTCAACAAATATGACCAACAACTGACCCCTGCATTCTTGTCCTTTTGTGCTGTATTTTTTCCCTCTCGTACCATGATACCCTCGGGTCTGGGCGCTATACAAATAAATAAATCAAAATGATAATAGACCATGACAATGGCAGCAGTGTACGCTATACACCCAATAGCATAACATGAATATATTATAACAAACTAGAATAGTATTTCTGTGTGTATATATATATATATGTGCACAAAAGACTTTGGACCTTGGTACGCTGGCGAACTGCACTCCTCAGAGCAGCAGACTGGTGGACAATCCACCGATCACATTCTACAACGCCGTAGTAGCCATCGATGGATGTTCACCTCCAGTTCTGACCCACAGCAGCAATGAATTGTGGGTCTGCAAATTAGCTGAAATGCAAACCTTTTTCTCCAGGAAATTGTGTTTGTCTAAGATGGCCGTGCTACATATATGCTTAATGTACTAGGTGGCAGTGTGGAATGTGTGACTTGGCTCAAATGGACTTTCCTACCTTCACATTTTAGGTGAAAGGGTTTTTTTCAAACCATTTTATACCACCCTAACTTTCTTGGTGTTATATAGCTCTCAATCTGCTATACACCTCTATTTTACTGATAAATTCAGCCGGACACCAAATTCTGATAACAAAATGGCAGACCAATATATATAGAATGACTGTCCAGTGCGATCAATGTGGGCATTTACACGCGGCCTATTTTGGCCCTGGCCCGTTGCTGCCATGCCCCCGAAGCGTCCCTTGATTGCAGCTCCCCTTCCCTCCATCCTCCCTCCTCCCTGCCTGCCCCCATCCAATGATTGGCCAGGCAGAAGCCTGCGTTGTGTGTGGAGTTTGCCAGCGCTCTCTGCACGCCTGATTCCATCTCGGCATTGCAGGTGAGCGCGGCACTCCGGCGAGACTCAGCATGAAATGCCTCCATTTTGGTTTGTTGTGTCTCCGAGCTGTTGCCACCATGGCCCGAAGCGTGCCTTGATTACGGCTCCCCTTGCATCCCTCCTCCTGCCTCCCTGCCCACCTCCTAACCCCTATTGGTCTATCAAGGCTCTTAAGCCACCTTCCCAGGGCAGCCCCCTGCCGGGCAGCCCCTGTGGCTAAGGACCCAGAGGCAAGGGGCGGCTACAAGAAGTGTCTGTAGGTGTCCGCAGAGGGAGCAAAAGAAGCCAGCAGCCAACAGACACCAACACAACTGTAAGTGTGGCATGGGTGGGGTGTAGAGCAATTACTCTACTCCAGAAAGCCCTCGCCACTCTAGCTTACCTCTCCAAAATGCAGACTGCCATAAAATTACACCATGCATACTTACATTTGTCATCACCAGCCTAACTCCATTCTTGGCCTGACTGTAAATGTTGTATTGCGTTACGCACTAACACACTAGCTAATGTTAACTAGTGCCACAACTATAGAGAACTGTCAAGATTAGCCTGTGTCACCTTCAGACAGGTGTAACAATGTTAGCATGTACCACACTTAGCTGGAATTCTTTACTTTAGCCCGCGACACAGCTAGACGGGTTTGTTAATGTTAGCATGTACCACACTTAGCTGGAATTCTTAACTTTAGCCCGCATCGCATCTAGATAGAAATGTGAATGTTAGCATGTACCACACTTAGCTGGAATTCTTAACTTTAGCCCGCGTCACAGGTAGAGGGGATTGTGAATGTTAGCATGAACCACACTTAGATGAAAATACGAATGAAGATAAGTGCAACACTCAACTGGAATCGTCATGACCATCCCGCCTCACATCTGGATAGAATATTGAATATTGAGACGATGGAATAGTGAATGATAGCAAGCATCACACCTAGACATAATAAGAACAGCAATGCCAACTAACCAATCCACTAACAATTTCATCCCTCTCAAACTCTAACCAAACACAACCAGGAGTCTAAAACGCATTAATCCGCACAAACTTCACTACACTGCAACAACAAAACAAACCACACATAGACTTGCACCACAGCACACGACGACTACCAACTGTAAAACACCCCAAGCCCAGCCTACGGACCCACCGGGCTGAGGCTGCCATCAGCACATCACTGCTCTCTTGTACATTTACAGCCTATTCCCACTAACTCACCCCCCAGCCCCTCTTTCAGAACCGCCAGAGCGCCAGGGGACCACTCCCGTGGTGATAGTGCGCAGTACAAATATCCTTTAACATGAACTTTTATCAAGCTGTGCATGATGCCATCAAAGTGATGGACGTCTGAGGTCGTACCCTATGTAATGTTATAGCTGGTGGAATAAATGCTGTAGTCCATTGCTACCTATATGGTAGCATATCCGACGTCATGAATGATATATCTGATATTGTATGTCATGTCACTATGCACAACACTCATGTCGTCGGCAGTCCTTCCTCACGCGTGACCTTCACTTACACGTCATTGGAGGTGCTATGCAAGCATCACGGCCCATGTCAGTAGTAGAACACTATTGAGGATCTAAGGTTTCACTGGCTCCTTAAAGCCAACATTTTATGATGTATGTGCATTTTGCTCAATGGGCATTGTATGTGATAATAGGGGGTTTCATGTTGTCATGCTTGGTAGTGGCTGCTTTCCAGTCTTGGCAAGTAAAGTTTAGAAGTCATTCTGGAGATTAGACCTGACAATTGTACTTTATGGGGAGCTTCTCAAGATCATTGTTTTGCAGAATTCACGTCCCTCCCTTTAAGAACTGTTTTTTTACTGTGGGAAATTAGGTTGCGCTTGCGCCACATACAAGCCAAAACTATTGCATTAGAGTACAGATCACGAGAAATGGCATATGAGGAGGGACACCCAGTTTGTAGATGTTGTTTGGTTATGTGCCCACCTATTGACTTCCCATGCTAATCCCTATGGCCATCCCCACCAGGTTTCTGTCCTCCACTCCCACCCAAACCCCTCCTCATGGGAATTCTTTGATCTTGCTTTAATCAAGCCGTACCATCAGAATTTGCAATCAAATTGCCTGCCATTGTTTTTTTCAAAGCAGTCTTCGGAGAGCTAATCAATTAATTGGGGCTGTAAACACGCTACTGGTGTAATAAAAATGTCTTAACCAGGTCTGCCTTCAGCCACTCAATTTATAAGTACCATGCGTGTCCTTCGCTGAAGTCCTGGTCAAAACAAGCATTGGCAAAGCCCACAGTTTTGGCTTGTAGGCATTTGCCAGGCACTGCCATTAGATGGCCAGGTACTTGCACCACGTTCTCACCTGCTACCATCAATGGCCAGTTAATACCATTACCGCTGTGCCTTTCCCACGCCTACACAAAAGCCCAAACTGTTGGCATTGCCAATGCTTGTTGTACCCGGGGCAACCAAAAATTCTGCTCACCATTGACACCCATGGCTTTTCCATTTGTAATTTAAGCATGGCATCCACTCCCAGCGTCTAGATGCATAGAGGTGCCTGTCTCACGGCTACACTTCCCTCAGAAGTCCTTGGAAATCTAAGTTGTTCTGTGTGCCTACCATCTCTTAAAAACTGAAGCCAATTTGCTGCCATTTCCAGCTGGAAGCACGCCCCAGGTTATATTGCATCCAAGGTGAATGGAAAACATCACACAATGGAGACACCGGCAACGGATCCCAGGAGACTCAATTTAATGGATCCACTTGTCACCAGTGCTGACCTCCCATCACTGCTCTCTGTCTCCACTCTGATGCTGTTTATATGAAATGTGAATTCTAGCATTTCCGGTAGCCAGCATGACACATTCATCTGCATCTATGCTATTGCAGAGGAACGGTAAAGAAATCCCCTATGGTACATGATGACCCTGTACGCAACACCTTCCATATGATTTGCTTGTGGCTTACGTGTTATTGAAAACGGTTGCCAGTCAAAGGATCGACAGTGAAAGGGTCGACAGGTCAAAGGATCGACACCAAAGGGTCGACATGACAAAGGATCGAATTCTTTTTTTTTGTGTTCACATATTTTTTGTTTTTTTTGGGGGGGGGGAGTCCCCCCAACCCCCTTTTTTTGCTAAAAATCACTTTTTTTTCCAAAACGAAAACCTAAAAAAATATCTAATTAAAAAAAAATTCAATCCTTTGTCCTGTCGACCCTTTGGTGTCAATCCTTTGTCCTGTCAACCCGTTTTTTTCAATCCTTTGACTAGACACCATTGAAAACTAGCAGAGGTGCCTGTTCTGCGAACGGGTTCTGTAGACAAACATGATAACACTGATCCCGTCGGTCGTTGTTTCGATTCGCTTATCGCTAGATGTGCTTTGCACTCTGAAGTAAACTGCACTGAGAATGGCCGCGTGTGGCTGGCTGACGTACCCCAGAGCAGACGTTGGGAGGAGGTGAGAGTTGGTGTGCTGCTGCATGCTGGGACCTTCTGTGCTTGCTCCCCACCTGTCGCCTCACCCTGGCGTGGTGCAGTTCGATGAGGTGCATTGCGGTGCAGATATCTTGAAACCGTGCATCCAAGGGCCTGGACGTTGAGTTTTGTTCCTGGTGTCGGGACCAGTCTTTCTACGACCACATTGATGTTTCGCCGATTTCAGGCAACCGTGAAGGTGTTGAAATCTGAGGAAAGGGGTGGGGTGTCCAAATGTCATTGAGCTAGTAATATCCGGAGGATCCTAGCAGGTAACTATTTAAAATTTAGTGCAGATTGGTGAAATGGTGTGGAATTGTATAAGAAGCAACGTTTCGTCAAGCCACAAACCCACAAACATGTTTTGACTTGTGCTGAAATCCAGGGAACGGGGTGGGGTGTCCAAATGTCATGTAGCCAGTAATGCCCAGAGGGTCCTAATACTCAACTATGCAAAATGTGGTGCAGATTGGTGAAACAGTGTGAAATTGTATAACACACAACGCTTTGCCACAAACCCACAAACAATCGTGGTCTTTTACTAAAATCCAGGGAAAGGGGTGGGGTGTCCAAATGTCATGTAGCCAGTAATGTACGGAGGGTCCTGACAGGCAACTATGCACAATTTGGTGCAGATTGGTAAAACAGTGTAGAATTGTATAAGGCCAACGCTTCGCCACAAATCCCGCTACAAAAAAAACACATTTTCACTTTTATGTATATAGACGAATACTCCGCTTTACATTCCTGTGCTTGGTGGCAGATTTGACATAATAGAAACAACAATGAATTACCAACTCATTTAACCTGTGCCCTTTAACAGAGCAACAATACACATGTTGTTTTGCCATAATATTTTGTTTCTTCTTTTTCAAGCCAATGACTGTAACATTTAAGGGATTGATGAATTTTGGCCGCATTTGAATTTGTCGAATTTCCTTTTACTTTATTTTTGTACCAAACGTTTCACTGCCAAAAGTGGGAGAAGGGCCCTCACCCCCCCCAAACCCGCACTTCCCTCTTTCTATAAGTCTAACCCCAACCCACGATCTACCTATTGGCAGTAAAAAAAAAAACCTTATCAACTGTATTGGAAACATTTTAAACCAGAAATTAAACTATTAGAAAATCCTAAAATGAATCCCACTGCATTTGCCTTCCTCCAAAAGCACAAAAACCCACTTTCCCCACAGAGGAAGGCCTCATGGCCTGTCCTCTGTTCCATGTGACCTCCTGTGGCGTTTTGCCTCCCTTGAGGTCGCCCATAAAGTTGAGGACTACAAGTGACCGGATCCCTCAGTTCTGGTTCCTGGCCGGGACTGGAAATGTGCAAGCTGATGGGGGTTCCGTGGGGCCTTGCGTGGCGCGTCACCTCTGCCCTGGCATTGCACATTTATTTATTTATTTAGGCATTTGTAGAACACTCTAAACCCAGGGGCGCTGATTACAAGATTAAACAGCAGGTGCAGGTTACTGGATACAACATCAGGCATTCAGTACATAGTCACAGGTGAGTGAATCGAACCAGGGTCAGGTGGGCCAAGTAAAATGGAAACTCAGCTCAGTGAGCACATTATACACAAGCGTAGCCGGAAGACCATTGCCAGCATTAAAATCCAAGTTGATGTCTAGGACAAGGGGGTCTACAAACTTTGGCTCCCGAGATGTTTTGGACTCCAATTCCCATCAGCCCCAGTGCTTAGTCAATGGCGAGGGATCAGTGTCTTAGTATATAACATCTGGGGAACGATAACATCTGGGGAACAATGAGATGTTTCGAAGAGCTAAAGACGAGTTACTTCGCATTTCACAGCTATGGCGATATATGCTTTGAGAATGTAAAGCTTCAACTGAGCTTCTTAGAATCACTTCTCTGGAGGATAGCTCAGGGGCAACGTGCTCGCCTTGGAAGCAACATGACACAGAGCACCACAGGTTCGATCCCCAAGTCCGCACGTTATAAATAACGTATCATATCACTTTCCTATAACCAGCATCATGGGAGCTCCGACAATCTTATAGGCCACAGGACCTTTTCTTAGATAGCTGTCTATTAGGTGTGCTTAGTGGACTACTTTGTGGCAGTCTTGAACAGGCTACAAATGAAATTCTTATCGTGTTTGCATCAGCATTTTGCCTTTGTGTACTAAGCAGATGTAGGCAAGGCAAGGAATGGAACTGTTATGGTATTCCGCTGCATATGAAATTGTGCAGTGCCTGTAATGCACATGAAATTGACTAGGGGAAGTAGTTGTAAATATCCAGTGTGTTCATATTCAGTCAAGGTGTTTAACTTGGGCTTAAGATGTTGGAACAGTTAAGTGTGCAAAGGTTGCCATGTACAGGACTGGCCACCAATATTGCAAAGCACTCCATGGTAAGAAGCAACAGGCAATTCTGGATAGGTTCCATAGCTTTCAATGAACATTTTGGTATTAATTAAACTACACTACAGGGTTAGAATGGTTTGGGTCTATTTGACTTAAAACATTTGATCGAATTTACTTGACCTTTTCTTTCATGGTCTAAAACACGGGGGGGGCCCTCGCAACGCCCCCCACACCCCCTCAACATAAGCTATACCCTTACCCAGCCCCATATATATATTTAATTAAATTTGACCGAATAAAGGTCAAAATCAAAAGAATTTGATCAATTGTTTTATGTCAAATGTTGTTAGGTCAAATATCATTTCGCGAGGGATTTGAAGTGGTTGAGCACTTCAGCACTCAGACTTCCTGGTGAGCGCATCCCAAGCGTTAATTGCCATAGACCACAACCAGCGACACTTTAAATCAACCAATGATCACAGCATCACATGAATGGTCAGAATCCAGATGTCTTCTTTATAGTCTTGCCACCTTATGGAACCCTTACTACCAGGTAGAGGAACATCTTTATGAAGGCTACCACCCTATGCATCTGTACCACAAAGCATTTCTTGCAGACCCAACAAATAGTGCTAAAGATTACCTGCAGGATTAGCTGGTAAATTGTGCAACACATAAGGAAAAATACAACACCTGACTCAAAACACTGGTGAGCAGATTTGACCATCTACCATGAGGTTGGCAAGAGCATGTTGCAGGATCCCTGACTTCTAGTTGCCCACCTGGACTAGAACGGTCCTTGTCAGTGGGTGTAAGAAACACATCGGCCCCTATAGCCACTTGTTGAGCCCTGCTGAACACCTTGAGGTCAACCACCAGTGCCCGAAATTGCTGAACATTTTGGGGACTGCAAGCCCAAGGATACATCGCTTCTAGTTCCTCCATCTACCTGGATCCAATGCCATTTGGAGATGCAGCGGGTTTCCGGTGCATCACAGTGGGTCTGCATGTGGGGGCTGCAGTGGACTGTGATCAGTTTTCCCTCTGCGGTGCTGTGGCCCATTGCCCAGGAATGTGTTTTTTTTTCTCTGAATCTGGTATATTGAGTACCAATATTGCATAATTTAAAATTTGGGGAGGAGGTGCCAAAAATAGATATGGGTGAGAGCGGAAAAGTATAAATAGGACGTGGCTAGTGCAAGAGGGGAGTTTGGGGATCCCACAGATAAAGGAAAGCGGGAGGGAAATTGAAGAACAGGATGGGAAGAGTGATCGAATGAAATAACACAGACCAGGTTGCCCCTTTCTCTGCTGACTGGACATATGGAGTATAAGGGGGAAGAAGTGTGTGGGTAGCATCAGGTTAAGATGGATATGGTATTTAGTTCTGCCCTCTTTACTCTCCCCTTGGGGTACACTGCCCCGAACCAATGCTGATTTCAAGTGGCACACAAACATTGCTGCGCCTCTATCCTTTTTTGAAACCAACAATGAGCTAGGTACGCTTTTGTTGTGTCAACATTTATGTGCAAGGCATGGAACTGTCATAGTCGTACCCTAGCTAGACTTCAACAGTTGGGGGCATGGGCAAATCATATCGCATCAATTTGAATGTGCGCCTGTGTACTCCATTCGGTGTGTAACGGTATATAATGGTTTTGCAAGCCACTCATGCTCCCATAAAGTAATCGACAATGATGTTATTTTACAGGTTGGCGATACATGGGGCAAATACTTTGATAGAGAAGTACCTCCTTTTGCTAGGGCAAATCGTATCACAATGTGTTTTTGTCAGGGATACCTATACAGACAGAACATGAATTCTGAGGGAACCCACATTGGTCTAAGTTGAGTATCAAAAGCCTTGTGTATTGTATACTGTTTCAATGTCACGGATAACCAAGCCAAATCCTCCTGCTTCTCAAGAAACCAACCCTGAACCCTGACGACCTCAGCAACTACTTCCCCTTCACCCATCTTCCCAGCCCAGGTAAGATCCTTGAGAAAGCAGTAGGCAAGCAATTCCTCCACCACGTTCAGTCCTACCAATCTGGATTCAGCCCAAAATGCAGCAAAGAAACAGCTACCATCATGGTGATCCATGATGCCCTTACAATCCTTGATGATGGCCATCCTTGTCTTCTGGTTCTCCTTGACCTCTCAGCAGCATTTGACACAGCAGACAACCAGAAATGCACCGACAAGCTACGTCGCCGCATGGGGGTCAGCAAGATCATCCTCAGCTGCTTCAATGTGTACCTTGCTAATCGACACCAGTGTCTACAAATGGATTACTCCAGATCACCAACTCTACCCATCTCCTTTGATATTCAATCTTTACATGGAACCGCTTGGGACCCTCCTTTCTCCATACCACATCCACCAATATGCAGATGACACGCAGCTCTACCTCAAGATATCCTGCATCTAAGATATCCACATGCTTAAGGCCTGCCTCTCATTGATCCAGTCGTGGATGTTTCGTGCTTACCTGAAGCTTAACTACTCCAAGACTGAATGGACTGCTGACCAACAACATTGAACACATGGACACCCAGGCCTGGCTCTCTGCTGTGCACCTCGAGGGCTTCACTCCCCAGCTGGCCATCTGTACCACGTCCCTTGGGTTCGCCATTGACAGACACCTCTCCTTCAACAGCACATAGGAAAGAAGATAAAAATGTCTTGGTACCAGCTTTCTCTCTTGCAAAAGAACAAGCTTTTGATCTCAGAAAAACACTTTAGAGTTCTATGCCTTGGTCCTCTGCCACCTTTTGGAAGGCATTCCGGCAACTACCATGTCTCCCCTGAGATGTGTCCTGCATGCAGCAGCACGATTCATCAAAGGAATCTGCAAATTCGACCACATCACCCCGACCGTCATTGAGCTGCACTAGTGCTTTTTTAAAGCCTGTATCATTTTCAAATCCCTCTGCATCATCTCACTGAGAAACTCTGCATCCCCGGAAGCCTACAATCCACCAGAAATAAAGACATGTGCAGACTTGAATTCCGCCGGTGCGAGAAGAGAAAAAACAGAGGACAGGCCCTCTCTATCTGTGCCCCAAGTATTTGGAGCTTGCTGCCCATCAACATCCAACTTGCCCCCTCGCTTCTACAGAAGGAGCTCAAGACCCTCCTCTTCAATGAATGGCTCTTCCCTAACACCTAGGCCCATAGACTGTCCACTACCTGGCTTACATGAGCCTGGGTGATCTGTCCCCTCTGCTTCCTTCTTTGTTGACTTGTAAATCCATTGCTGACTATTGCCCGGCCTCCCCTGTTAGATCCCCACTCCCTTGTTTCTATACTCCCTAACCTTATTCTTAGCCCTATGATTGTAAAACGCTCTGTTGCTTCCCTAAGCTAGGTCTGCGCTCAAGAAATACCCTGATAATTATAATTGTATGCCCGGTCAGTCCTTGAATTCTTGAGTATGTGTTTGGTTGAAGTAGTATCATTATGCAGGCAAAGGTGTTTTACTTTAAGGTTTTCTTCAAGTAACCAACATATTTTCAGTCAACCACAGGACAGAAAACAATAAAATATTTTTCCTGTGACCTTTCGTATACAGTGTCTTAAGAGGATAGCTCAGGGGCAACATGCTCGCCTTGGTAGCAACATTGGTAGCAAAACGACACTGAGCACCACAGGTTCGATTCCCGGGTCCGCGTTTAGAAACATCTGGGTATTAAGCACGTTATAAATAACCTATCATATCATACAAACATTTTCCCATCTGTCTTATTTGGTTATTTAGGTTGCCCTTCTCTATCCAGAAACTTTGAAATCCTTTTACCCAGAGAATGAAGCAACAATCATGATGGGTGGTGTCAGTAATCGGCTCAGGTTCGTGGGCACTGACTACACAGGCCTCTGTGCTAATTAGAGGCACCACAAGTGTTAACCTTGTCCAATCTGCATTGGCCCCGCCCTCATCGGAAGACACATCCCACCTGTTTAACCATTGCATACAAATCTGACTCCGTGACCATGTCCTTCACATCATAATGCCATTTGTTTTTGGTGACTCCTCGGCTGCCAAGATCCCAGTAAAATATCTCTTCAACCTGTGCCTGTCTTTGTGATTTATGCCTGCTGATGTGTACAGAAATGTCCTGACATCATCATCAGTTCCTGTGCAATATCGGACAGTCAAAAGCCTGTTCTCGGAGAGTCATCTGAATCATGTAACACCCTTTGTGGGAAGATGTAGCACAGACGTCTGCAACTGTCCAGATATTTTGCACTACCATTCCCATGGTCCCTCACTATTGGCTATTCTGTCTAGGGTGGAGGGACGTAGTAGTCCAAATCATCTGCAGTCTGCTTGATGTAGCACATGTAATGTGAAAAAAATGTTCTATGTTCATCCATCCCCAGTTTTTTCCGATTATTTTTTTAACAAAAATGTTTGGCCGAAAAAACTCATTGAATTTTTGATTTGTTATCTTGATGAGTTCCTGCCAATCCCCCTACACTATCATTTATTCCCTATTCCCCACCCCCTACCCGTTATATGCCCTTACCCACCTCTCCGTATTTTTCGATGAGGTTTTTTGGCCAAAAATGTTTGGCCGAAAAAACTCAGTGAATGTTTTAATTTTTATTTAGAGGTGGTGCCCCCACTAACCCACATCAACTATTATTCATTCCCTATCCCCCACCCCCGCTACCCTTTATATGCCCTTACCCCTCTATATTTTTCTATGAGGTTTTTCGGCCAAAATTGTTCAGCAAAATGAATCAAAAAGAAATTCCGATAGATGAACGTCATACCCAAAAAAAGTTTAAAGGCTCATATCACAATGGAAATTGCTGATATTTTTCTTGAGTCATTTTAGAAATTCTCAGCAGCAATTTTGATTATTCCTAGTAGTTTTTTGACAGAGTCGAGATTCTTATAATGGTACAACAGCAAGTATTATGCACTCTCTTCTCTTGAATATCCTACAACACATAACAGTAAGAAATACACAGATGAACAACTACATTTCCCATGAACCCTGCCATCTTTCCCTATCCACCAATCTCCCTTCCCTGGGTCCTATAACAATGTCAAGGCCCACTACGACGTCTTCTTTTCAATTGCGTCAATCAAACTCCTACTACGCCACTTTGATATGAAAGAAAACAAAACCAACAATGGTCATATTCATCTTGGAGTCCTTAAAATGTGCATTAACTGAACCTGAAACATGTCTTCTGAGTGTCCGACTCCTGCGTCTGACCTGCCACAAAGCAAAGACGCGTTTTCCGATTTTTGTATGAATTGGCCTGTTACCGATTCATGCCTGTGTTTTTTGGTTGTCTAATGCTCCTTGGTGTTTCACCAAGCTACACAGGCCAGTGCTAGCATGCCCCAGGGCCCGGCAAGCCAGACGTCTCATGTATTTGGATGATATTATGATCATGCCCAACTACCTCAAAGGTGCTGTGGCGGGTCAGAAGATGGATGTGGACGGGGTTAATAGATTTTTACTGTGAGGGTTATTTCAAGTAAAATTAGGCCTATCTTTCCCTATCGCTATAGGGTGTTCCATGCCTATTTTACTAACTACGATGCTTGTCAGTCAGTGTAAATTTCCAAAACAATGCTTTCCACTGTCCGAATCTACCTTATCTGACCCTACCACTAGTATAACCAGCTAAGACCAGGATAATGCCTCCCTCCTCCTAGTTACTGTGTTCTTCACAGGGATTCCATTTTGATTCTTCTGTTCTACTCGGTAGAGCAAATGAAAATAGTTTTTTATTATCTTTTTAGTTAAGTTCTGTGGCTCCTTTAGGGGACTGGTAGTTTACTTTTTCTCCTTCTCTCTAATAATCTTACTTCGATTCAAGTTCGTTCTCTATCTCTCTCTTGTAGGTTTCCGGATCCCCTTGTATATTGTTCTATTTTCGTATACTGCGAATACTCAATTTCCAATTACAATTCACCCTTTTCCAGAGTGCTGTCTTATGTATGAGGTTTATCTTTTTTCTGTCAGAAGACTGTTTTCCCCCCGAAGTGTAATTTCCTCTTATATTCTCCTTTTTATCTTCGGGATATGGGTTGTCTTTTCCCTTTTCTTGCCTCCCACTTTGTAGCACTTGTGTTTCTTTCTATTTCATGAACACATTTCTGGTTTCTTACTTCATTTCCAATTCCTTTCACGCCAATACTGGGACGAGTTTCATTTGCTTCACATTGAGTCCTTCTTGTCCTTCTGTTATTCCAGTTCACCCTTTATCTTCTGTTGTCAGGGGCAACGGTGCTGGTACCTGGTGGACATCAGATTCTCTTTCATCTGCTTTGTAGCTCTGCTGCTTACTTTCCGCTGTGACTCTTCCTTCTGTGCCTCACTCTCGTCTTCTAAATGTCACTGGTGCTGTGACTCAGATCAGGAGTGATTTCCTCACGCTGGTGGTGTTGGTGCTGTTGTATAGGCAGACAGCCCACCACAAATGCTTCATAGTCACGCCACCACCAAACTATCTCTTCCACTGCAGAGCCTGATTTAAAGAGATACCCTCAGTTTCTGTGGTTGATGATATTGGCTCACTTTATCGTCATGAAATTGATAATGCTCTGATTATGGAAGTCCATATAAGCCATCATGTGGTGGGGCTTAGGGAGTTCCTTGCAGGAAGGGGAGTCCTTGTTCCCAAAGGCGGAGTCCCTCCCGGTGAGGTTCCACTTGCCTCGAACCCTAGGCAGGGTTTTGCGGAGCAGGCTCACCTCCCTAGCCTCAGTGGTGGGGGCTCCCCCTTGGAGGGAAGGGGTGAATACCTGTGATTTGTCACATACCCCTCCCCTTATGGTGGTGGCTTCCCCATCTTTACAGAGGGGAAATCTACTGTGAAATCCATGTTCCCCTGTTCTTTGGCCTTCCGGTGTTCTACAGTGAAACAGAATGGTTGTATATTTAGGATCCAAGTCATTATTCAGGGATTAGTGTCTTTTCTTTTACTCATCCAGGTCATGGAAGAATGGTCCGTAAGCAATCTAAATTTCCTTCCTGTGAGGTAATACAGCAGGTGAACGACGGCCCATTTGATTGCTAGTCCTTCTAATTCCACTGTAGCATAGGACTGTTCTCGGGGAAGGAGTTTTTGGCTGATATACAAGACTAGGTGCTCCACCCCATCCTACTCTTGAGAGAGTACTGCCCCATAGCCTATTTTTGATACATCCATTTGTAGAATACATTCTTAATTAAAGCCGGGTATCTCCAGGACAGGCTCTTTACGTAGAATGGTCTTCAGGCCCTCGGAACTTGCTTGCTCTTGCTTAGTCCAAACCAAATTCTGGGGTTGGGAGTGCTTTAGTTTTTCCATTAGGTTTGAAACCAAGGAGAAATGGTTGGGGATAAACCGTCTGTAATAGCCTGTTAGACCCAAAAATGCTCAGAGATCTCATTTGGTCTTCAGGGTGGGGTTTTCTCGTACCACTTTCATCTTCTCTGTCTGAGGTTGGATTTTCCATTCCCTACAAAGTATCTGAGATATTTCACTGAAGACTGGGCTAAGTGACACTTTTGAGGATTGTCTTTGAGACCTGCCTTGCTCAAAGCAAGGCTAAGGTAGTATAGGTGGTGCAAAGGTTCTTGCCAGCTGATGTTATGTACAACAATATGGTCAAGGTGTGGAAACAAAGAAATTGACATGAGGCCGGGAAGCCCAAAAGGAAACACACCAACACAGGTTACAAAGGACATACAAAGCGCTTTATTTCAAAGTTACAAAGTTACCAAAGTCAATTGACATGCGAATAGCTATTCGGCCCTCTGACTAACACACGAACCTTCAACGTTAGATTCGCACTGAAAGTGGGAGAGACCGATCATCGGGATGCTTGGGTTTTTATACATTTAGTACTGCATTGGCCAGCCCTCTTACAAGTTAACCATTTCTGGAACCATGGCTAGGGTTCGTAGCCAGGTCGAACACACAATTTCCATACATTAGATCAGTTCCGCTGATACGGTTACATATTTACACATAGGTTTAAACAGAGGACAGGGTCTTAGTTCATGACCCTAACAAGTAGCCTGCGGACATATTATTCATTCACGTGTGCGGAGGTCACCATGGCCGAAGTCTTACTCGAAATGTCATTCGGCCTCCATTTTGTGATTCAGGGTGACTTCCACACTGCAAGAGTACACAAAATGGCGGCTAGATCCAAGATGGCGGTTTACACGATACATTAAGGTCAAGACCTTGCCGCGGAACCTATGTACATAGTATCCTTTAGACAGCTTGGCGTAGGCCAACATACATTTAAACGATGCGATTGGGGCCATAATATTATATCGATTTCCACAGACCCTCCTTTTGGCCTATGCCAAGTGCTAAAATATTATTTCCTAATACTTTTGAAAATACTTGAAGGCATTAGCATCCATAGGTTCCACATCATTGTCTGAAATGTCAATAGCCATAAAGTTGTTCATAAGAACTTCTTGCAACATGAATTCTTTAGATGCTGTCTTCGGGGTATATATTCTACACCCTATTGCGCTCATAACTTGGGCACAACATCCCCCTATCATTCCGCATATACTCGGGAGGCATTGAAAACAGCAGCAAAGGAATAACAGAGTCCCTAAAATACCTAAAATAACAGAAAGCACCTTCCACCCCCAAAATCGTAGAGAATCCCAAAACCAAGTACTAAGGCTCCAGTCTCCTACAGGGATATGGACTTCAGAACTAAGAGTGTGTAAATTCTGAATTGCTTTGAATATTGTTGGTGAAGAATCTGGTACGAAAACACAGCAAGCGGACCCCACTAATTTACATACTCCACCTCGTTCAGCTAAAATGACATCTAATGCATTCGATTTTGAAGTGCTACCAATCTTATCGCCTTTTGCTCTAAGGTCATATTGTAAAGTATGTCCGTGGTCCGGTTGATTGTTTTCTCCAACACCCTCGCTAATCCCCTGATGTTTTCTGAATTTGCTATTTGTCCCCAGAAGGGAACTACTGATTTGGCTATATCCCCGAACACTTGTCCAGGGGTATCTCCATCATTATCCCGTCGCGGGCGAGCCTTAGATACCTCTAAGGTACTGGCTATAAATACACCTGGTAACAATATCCCTAAATAACAAGTCCGCTGCCAATCCTTGGGCAGCCAGGGAAAAGCTAAACTACCACACACAAAATAAACCGGTCCCCCTACATACAAAGGCCTATTTTCCCCAGTCAAATTTACAATATTTATACAAGGCTCGAAATCTCCCATTGGCCTAGTGCCGTTTCTTTGTACACAGAAAGGGACAGAATCAGGACTATGATTTACAGAATAAGAAGGAGGCATGGCATCCTTATTGCCTATCGGAGCCATCTTGAAAGAAACTAGATTTTGAAAAGGGAAAGAAAGTTTATCAGACGGCCTAATAGAAGCGATATTAGGTCTACTCCTATTTGCGAAAAGCGAGCATCCCAGGGGAGTCAATTCACGTTTTTCAAATTCATTCAAATTAGTCCCATCGAAGTTCCCTGAGATGCTATCATTCCATCGGCCAAAAAAGAGTGCTCTAAGAGAGGCATAGCAAGAGGTTGTTAGAGGTAAGGGATGTATATACCATCCCAGTCCCTTGTTCCCATGTTGTGGTAAGTGAGTGCAGACCCAACAATTACTTCTATTAAAAATAGCATGCGTAGCATTCATCACTATCATCAAAGTGTTATTATAATATTTCTGTCTATGCCGAGAGTCCCTAGGGGACAGAGTGTGAAGGTGTACAGAGGGAGTCAAAACAGTTGGTACAATTTTGGTCGGTAACAGAGGCTTCAAAGGATAAATTTCTTCAAAGTACCAAAGTACCACAGCAGCAGTTGCAAAACTAACAATAATCAAAACGAGAACACAACAGTACGTTTTCGGGGCCCAGGCACACTGTCCATTGTTCAAATTGGTCACCTCCTTATCTAATAGTTCAATACGAGGAGCAGCGGTGAAGGCGGCAGGCATCATGGTTATCCCGATCGACGACCCCAATGTTCGTTGCTGGCGGCACTTCGGCCGCGCGACTTCTTAGTCCTTCCCAACCCTGGCCAACAGAACCCCCCCTTTTCTTTGTTCCAAAAAAAGGGAAGACGATAGTATTTCAATCACTCCTTTTTCTTCCAGATGCACGATACTCGTGCGGCGATTTTATTTGCGTGGTCGAAGGTTGTACCGGATGGTACCCAAGTTTGTTGAATCCGAAAGTAAAGTATCGTCGCTCCCTGAGGGGAGCGTCGTATCAGTAGCGACGGAAGTCACAGAGCTCGAAACAAGGTTTTCCGGAAGTGATTGATCAAGGGAGTGCAGAGACAAAATGGACGGCTCCCCGAGCTCCTCAGGCTCAGAGAACTTCTTCGACTTACTCACAACGCTGCCTGCTACTCCGAGATCAGAGAGTGTAGCACCAGCGAGGGGTTCTGTTTCTTCTGTAACGTGTGGCGCCGGGTGAGGGATCTTCTTGATATGTGTTGCGTGTATCCAGTTCTTCTTTCCTGCCACCCGCACTGCCGTCCTGGTGACCAATAAAACTTGGTAGGGTCCCCGCCAGCGAGGCGCGAGACAGGAAGACCTTTCGTAGGCCTTCACCAGGACCCAGCTGCCGGGCAATATATTGTGTCCTGGGCCCGTAAACCGTACAGGTAAGGCAGCGTTCACCTGGTGGTAAATGAAATACAGATTTTTAGTCAATTGATTACAATAGTCTATGAGCAATACATTCTCCACATCCCTTAGGGCTTTAGGTTTAGGGAGACCCCAAATATTAGCAGGCCTTCCCATTATTACCTCGAATGGAGAGAGCCCAGTTCTAGTCTGGGGTGTGGTGCGCATAGCTAACAACACAATAGGTAAAGCATCTGGCCATTTTAATTTAGTGTCGGCACATGTTTTTGCAAGTTTGTTTTTCAAAATACCATTGTGTCTTTCTACCAACCCCGCACTTTGAGGGTGCCTAACTGAATGAAAACGTTTCTCTATCCCTAAGGCAACACATATTTGCAACATTACGGCTGCGATGAAGTGGGGGCCGTTGTCCGACCAAATTATCCTCGGGAGCCCAAATCGAGGAAAATAGTCTTTTACCAAGATCTTTGCGGTGGTCATGGCGGTAGCATCTTTGACGGGGAAAGCCTCGACCCATTTGCTAAAAGCACAAATGATAACAAGAACATATTTCAAGTTATTACATCGCTCCATTTCAATAAAATCAAGGTGAATGGTTTCAAAGGGGACAGAGGGGGGCCCGAAACTTCCCCTTGGAGTCACTGTCCCTTTACCCACATTGTGCTGCAGGCAAATCATACAGTTCTGGGTGTATCTTTTTGCAGTTTCCAAAATTTTATCATTCACCCAAACCTGCTGTAATATCTTCGCAAATTTGCTGGGCACACACATGTGTTGGACCGTGTGCCATCGTGACCATTGCTAATACATAAGAATCAGGAAGCAACCATTTCCCATCAGATGCGTCCACCCAACACCCTTCGTCATCCAATTTCCCCATGCCTTCAGCCCATTTCCTAGATTCTTCAACAGAGGCATCAGTCTGAATATCTCGCACAGACCCAATGCCTTCATCTATTATACAACCATCTCTCACTTCCCTCGAGGTGTACATGTCTGTGCTAAGGTCTGTAGCTGTTTGTCTAGCTATCAAATCTGCAAAAGCATTTCCTCTTCCCACATTGTCTATGACCTTGCGATGTGCTGCACATTTCATGATTGCTAATTGTTCAGGGAGTGAGAGCGCTAAAAGTAGTTGTACTATTAAGGGACCATGCAGAATCTCGGTCCCGTGTGAGGTCAGAAACCCTCTTTCCGACCACAGTTTTCCGAAATTGTGAGCCACCCCAAAGGCGTACTGACTATCCGTATAAATGTTAACTCTATGCCCTTGGGAGAGCTCACAAGCGCGGGTCAACGCTATAATCTCTGCGGCCTGCGCGGAGTTATGCGGAATCCTTTTAGTTTCTACGATCTTGTTCAAAGTAGTAACTGCATAAGCAGCTGTAGATGTGCCATTCGGAAGTTTAAAACAGGAGCCATCACAAAACAGCTCCCCTTCCGCATTCTCCAAAGGAGTATCTGAGAGGTCTATTCTGCCCTTTGTTTCTTGTTCGGTGGCATACAGGCAGTCATGTGATCCGTCATCGCCGCAAGCAGTAGTTTGCGGGAGAGGCAAAAGTTCAGCCGGATTGAGAACACAACACCTTTTAATTTGGATATGAGGAGCAAATAAAACTAATTCGTACCTGGTCAACCGGGCAGAAGTAAGGTGTTGTGTTTGAGTTTTATTCAATAGAATATCGACAGAGTGAGGTACCATCAAAATTAAATCGTGGCCTAGGACCATCCCCTCACTCTGTTTTACAGACGCAGCGGCAGCAGCAACAGCGCGCAGACATCGCGGCAAAGCGCATGCAACAGGATCGAGGGCGGAGGAATAATAGCCGCACGGCCTATTCTTCCCTCCATGTTCCTGTGTTAACACAGACAAAGCACATCCATTACATTCATGCACAAACAACACAAAGGCCTTATCGTAATTTGGTGTACCCAGAACCGGTGCTGAACACAGCGCGGCTTTGAGAAGCTCAAATGATCGTTGATGTTCCGATTCCCATGGCAATGGCAGAGAAATGCCCTTCTTCGTCAAAGCCAACATCGGTTTTACCACTAGGGCAAAGTTCGGGATCCACAGTCTACAGTAGGACGCCATCCCTATCAGGGCTCTGACTTCCTTCTGTGTTTTTGGGACAGACATGCCAGAAATGTGTTTTATTCGTTCAGGTGTCAATCTTCTCCCCTCCTTTGACAGGAGGTAGCCTAGATAGGCAACCTCCTGACAACAATATTGAAATTTCTTAAGTGAAGCTTTGTGACCATTTTCAGCTAGATGAACAAGCAACAATATAGTGCCTTCTTTACAAGCTTTCTCAGAGTCTGCAGCCAAGAGCAAATCGTCTACATATTGAAGCAGCGTGCAAGTAGGTGGTAATTCAAGGGTGTTGAGCTGCTCTTTTAAGGCTCTACTATAGATACTAGGACTTTCAGTATACCCTTGAGGTGCCTTGTGAATGTAAACGAGCGTCCACCCAAGGTGAACGCAAACAAATACCTGCTCTCCTCATGTATCGGAATACTAAAGAAGGCGTTTTTTAAATCTACGACACTAAAGTGTGTATCCGTAGCAGGGATCATTGTTAAGATCGTTGTTACATCAGGCACGATTGGAAATTGTGGGGCTACCACCCGGTTAATAGCACGAAGATCTATTATAAACCGGTACGGAATTGCATTGTCGCCTTTCTTATATACTGGCAAGATCGGGCTATTACATAAGCTACCTGTAATCTCTTCGATCACTCCACGATGTACAAAATCGGAGACAATGCATTTCAGAGTGCGCTCTCCTTCAATTGAAATTTTATATTGCGGAATGCGCGGTAGCTTAACCCCATGTTTCAATATTATCTTAACAGGTTCGATGTGCAATATCCCGACATCATTATCGTCTATTGCCCACAAACATTCTGGGACAATGTCGAATTCGGGAGGTAGATGTCGGGTCAAGTATTGGGAGTTAAAGGGTTGCTGTGGTGAAACTGTTAATCTTATTCCGTCAGGGGAACAATGAATCACTGCATTCAGTTTCTTCAACAAATTCAACCCCAGCAAATTTTCTCCACAGTTTGAAGTAAGAAGAAAAGGGCACTGGTCTGTAAAAGGACCCAAAGAAACGGATACCGGCGCAGAAACCGGACAAACAGTTGGTATGCCAGAGAACCCTATAGAAACGTTTGTTTGCCCTGACAGTGGGATGTTTGGAACCCTCGAATGGTCGATGGAGCACTTTTGTGCTCCAGTGTCGATCAAGAACTGATGTTTCCTATTCCCCACCAATAATTCAACATAGGGGCCCTTCTGATTAACGGGAATAGGTAAAGGTTCCAAACGCTGCTTCGGGCAATCCTAGTAAGGCAGAACTTCATCAAAGGGAAGTTCCTCAGAAAGATAGGCGGCGGAAGGGTGATCAAATATATTTCTCGAGTCCATACTCGGAGTCTGATTTTCCCGTGAAAAAGGTTGCTGGGGATCTTGTAGAAGCTGACCCCTATCAGGGCCCCCTGCTCCGGGGCGGCCCCTTGGTCGCCTACCCATACCTCCAAATGTGCCTCCTGACCTCTGACAAAGGGCAGGGCACTGTGCTCGCCAGTGACCTTCCTGGCGGCAATAAGCACACTGATTAATATTTATAGAATTTGGAGGGGTATTTCCTCTTGGAATGTACTGACCTCTAGTCTGTGTCGTACCTCCTCTGGGCTTCCTGACAATTTGCTGCAACAATACCTTAGTCTTTAGGTCACCCCTTCTTTTTTCGATTTTCTCTTTTTCATTATTAACCCGATTCTCGTAATACTGAGCCATATGCAAGACCTCTGACTGAGATTTTGCCTGCCAAGCGCTCTCTGAGGACATAATTTGTGACTGGATGTCGGGCAACAATCCACGCACAAATTTGTCCACAAACAACCTCTTCCCCGACTCTGTACCTAAATCCTGTCCACTGAAGTCGGAGAACACCTGTTCGAATCTATTAAAGAATTCAGTAGTACCTTCAGTTTTCCCTTGGACGCAGGCCGTAAGCTTGTCCCAAATAATCCTTTTTTCTGGGATTATAGTTTTTAATTTGGCAACTATTCTATCGGGTAAAGTGAGTATTACCTGGGGTGGTTTCTCACCAGCTGGTCGTTCCCCATCTATTCTAATTAAGTTTACCCATGTATCCCCTAACCCCGGCACATCATCTATTGTTCGTACCTGTTTCCATACATCAACAGGTAAAAGCACTGGAAACAATAAATCCATGTCACTTAAGGTGAACACAGAAGACTGCAAGACGGATTCTATTTCTTTATAAAACCCTGTCGGGTTTTTCCTAATATCAGGGACTGATTGTCTAATCGTGTTCACTTCCTGTCGGGAGAACGGGACGTGAACAAACTGCGATACGTAATGTGCAGGGATATCCACCGCGGCAGCACCAGTCGCCGCGTTGGCGGGGATTTCTAATTTTGGGACAAGGGTCGGAGGGACCTCTCTCATAGGCAACTGAGATATAGGGACCTCCGACCGCTTACTGAGCAATAAGGCCAGATCGAGCGCTAAAGCAGCTGTAGAAGTGTCGGGCGAAAAAGTTCTTTTACAAATACCCAATAACTCTATGGGGCAACCAACCTTCTTCCTTATACATTCCTCCTGTAAGTGCTGTACCATCACTTGGATTACCTTCCTTTGCATCTCTACCGTGTATTGACTATATGTGTCATACACCTCATCTGGCGTTATCGATGAATCCGAGATCCATCGAATCGCATCTCTAGTACAAATCCGTACTTCCTCAGGTGCTGATCTTCGGCAAGAAAGGAACCGTTTCTGTGCATACATCCTGTCGTCCTCATCATCCTCGTTTTGTAACCTTTCAAAATCCCTCCTAAACTTAAACAATCTGTCAACATGTCCATATACTTTCTGCTCTGTATCCCTTGAAAGTGCCAAGGCATTCAGATCTCTCACCCCTTGTGGGAGATCCGAAGTCTGCAATCTACCCCACATTACACCTAAATGAATCCCCAGTCCTTCAATAAAAACGTTTTTCTCGGGAAAATCGTGCAAATTAGATAATGTTGAAAGTACATCAGTTTGATCACCTTTTTCCATGCAATGTTTAGCCCAAGCAAATAGTTCCTGTTTCCTGCCCGCAGGAACAGTACTACGAGTCACAATTTTCGACCCTGCACCGGGATCTGATTTAGTGAACACGGGACTCCCCAGAATCGGAGGTGTAGGTGAACCTAACAAGGGTGCAGGGGAAAGAGGTAATGTAATAGACGAAATAGACAGAGGAGCGACAACCAAAGAACTAGGGGCAGTAGGCTGCGCAGGAGGAGTAGGAATAACGATAGGAGCAATAGCAGGAACGGGCAAGGTGCCCACAACGGGAGCATACGGAGGTGGCGCTGAAGAATCAGGCCTCCGTTCGTTTAATATTTTCTCAATAAACTCCTCGGAAACATGGAAATCTTTAGAGGGGTAAATTTTCTGGACCCCGAGCGAGAAAGCTCTATCCATCTTCTGGGTTTCATCTAATCGTTTTTCCTTGTCATACAACAATGCCTTTTCGGCATTCGTTTTATGACGTCGTGCATGTTTATCCCTAGTTTTAAGCTGCTGTAATGCTTCCTTTTTCCAATTTTGCAACACATCAAAGGCTGCTGGCCTAGCCTTCTTTTTAAGCAAGATCGACTCTAAGTATTCAATACGGGGAATCTCAAAGCTACCATTGACTGGCCACTGAAATTCGGAGGCATTTCTGGTCTGTCTGTGCCAAATGTCATTAAATACAATACTACCAATGCCATACTTACAGTACATAGTACACGCCGGCGACCCCTCCTGTGGTGCCGGACGGCTAAATTCCAAAGATTGTCGATCGCTGCGGAACAGAACCCTAAAGCAGCTAGACAATTTCCCAGGCATTTCTCAAAAAATTGGTGTTACCTGGTCCAATAATTGTGTCTGCAGATACAATACGCCAAATTCAAATTGTCAGGGTTAAATTAAGAGCCGGGTCACGACTGCACCTGACCAAACCTAAGGAGGACCGTACGGTTTACAAAGGACTTCAACTAACAAATTTTACCTGCGTTCGGTGGTTTCGGCAAATCTGCCCGCCTCGGAATTGGACCCTCGTCAAGATGCCGTGTCAGACCGCACGACTATCGCCCAAGGATCGGATCGTGCAGCGCTGCCGAGGTATCGCGTCTCGATTGGTCGGGCCCGCAGAATCACACCGTCCGATCCCGATTCGATAGTCTGCGTCAACCTTCAATGATCCGGCATCAATCTTGAGGGTCCCTATTCGGGCGCCAACTGTGGAAACAAAGAAATTGACATGAGGCCGGGAAGCCCAAAAGGAAACACACCAACACAGGTTACAAAGGACATACAAAGCGCTTTATTTCAAAGTTACAAAGTTACCAAAGTCAATTGACATGCGAATAGCTATTCGGCCCTCTAACTAACACACGAACCTTCAACGTTAGGTTCGCACTGAAAGTGGGAGAGACCGATCATCGGGATGCTTGGGTTTTTATACATTTAGTACTGCATTGGCCAGCCCTCTTACAAGTTAACCATTTCTGGAACCATGGCTAGGGTTCGTAGCCAGGTCGAACACACAATTTCCATACATTAGATCAGTTCCGCTGATACGGTTACATATTTACACATAGGTTTAAACAGAGGACAGGGTCTTAGTTCATGACCCTAACAAGTAGCCTGCGGACATATTATTCATTCACGTGTGCGGAGGTCACCATGGCCGAAGTCTTACTCGAAATGTCATTCGGCCTCCATTTTGTGATTCAGGGTGACTTCCACACTGCAAGAGTACACAAAATGGCGGCTAGATCCAAGATGGCGGCTTACACGATACATTAAGGTCAAGACCTTGCCGCGGAACCTATGTACATAGTATCCTTTAGACAGCTTGGCGTAGGCCAACATACATTTAAACGATGCGATTGGGGCCATAATATTATATCGATTTCCACAAAGGTAGGCGCCACAGAAAGCCGAGTACGGTTTCGAAACTTATTTTTAAGTCACTGAAAGGTGGCAGGTGCTCTATGGAGTCTGAAGGGTAAAATCTTAAATTGAAAGAAGTCCTGGGGTGTTGAAAAGGCTGTGTTTTTTCTATCCACTGGATTTAGGGGAACCTGCCAATATCCTTTAGATAAATGGAGAGTGGAAATATACTTAGCTGTCCCTTGCTTCTCGATTAAGTCATCAATGTGGGGCATTGGATAGTTGTCAAAGATAGAAACAGAGTTCAGCTTTCTAAAATGTACACAGAACCACCATGCATTATCAGGTTTGGCTAGTAGGACAATAGGGGGGGGCAAGGACTCTCAGTGGGCTCGATGATATCAGCCTTCAGCATCTCCTCTGTTTCCTGTTCAATAATATTCCATGTGGCCTAAGGGATCCTTTATGGTTTCAGGTTAATCATTTTTCCAACCGGTTAACCTTTCCGTGGTGTTGTGAAAACACCTCTGGTAATTGAGCAAGTAAGGTCTTCCTATGGGATAATGGCAACTTGGAGGGACTCAATTTGTTCTTAATTTTAGAGTCAGTAAGGAGGGCGGCCATAGTGACTGTAACAGTCTCACCATTGTCTACTTTCCACTCTTTCAGGAGATTCACATGATAAAATTGGGTTTTCTGACGTCTATCTGGTTGTGAAATTAGATAGTTCAGTGGACCTTTTTTTTCTTGAACTTCGTTGGGTCTGTGCCACTTGGAAATCATTTTATTGTCCGAGGTTGGCAGGAGGACTAACACGGATTGCCCAATAGAAAAGGAGTGGGTTACAGCATGTTTATTGAGCACACTATTTTGCTGTTCCTGAACTTGATCCAAGTGTTCTTGACAATCTCCCTTATTGTGGCCATATGGGCCTTTAATTTGTTCGGCCATTTGGGATATGGGTCATAAAGCACCATCTCTCTTCTCCCATGTTTCCTTCAACATGTCCAAAACATCCCCGAGTTCCCTTCCATAGAGTAATTCAAACGGTGACTATCCCAGGGAACTCTGAGGGGTTTTCCTGACTGCAAATAGGGCCCAGGGTATCATTACATCCCAATTTTTCCCATCGGTTTCTAACAACCTTTGCAAAATTGTCTTTAGTGTCTGGTTAAACCACTCTACTAAGCCGTTGGTCTGGGTGTGGTAAACCGATGTTTGGAGGGTTTTTATGAAGCATTACAAGAATGTGTTTAAGGTTGAAGTAAAATATACAAGAGACTTAAAGTCAACACACTCAACATTTTATCCAGCAATTGGTAAAAAATCCCCTATACACAAAGTTTAATGCATGTGTAAATAGTCACTCAATACATAAACATGAGCAATTAAACAAAGTGCATTGATAAATTATAAAAGCAAAATAGTGACCGTGTCAAATTAAAAAAGTTACAAAGTGAAAGACAAAAACATGTAGAGCAGAAACAATTGAATCCTAAATTTTATAATCAAGAATTTGTGGTTAGAACTAAAACTACTCAAATAATTCTAAAGTTGTTATTCCAAGTCATAGATTAAACAGTATGTCTAACAATCAAACCATCAGTCTGCTAGAAGAGACAACCTGTTGATGTTTGTTGTGTGTGACAAGCTCTTGTAGGGTCATTTCCCAATCAACCCTACTCTGGTTTCAACCATGTCCCCTTAATCAGGCTGGATCCTATGTATTCTTGTTTTCAATGGAATCTTGTTCGTATTCTGTTTCAAGCGACTCCCTGTTGTCCTATAAATTCAACACACACAAAATGATCAATGTGTTTTGGGGATTTCTATTAATGAATAATAACGACAGACTAAAATACAAATCGTTTTAGAATACTCACTATTTCAAGGCTATTCGGTAAATATTGTGCCTTGCAGTAGAGAAATGAAGACACGTACAAAAAACATGATAATGCATAACTACGGCTGTTCCAAAAAGTGTCCATTTAGAAGCAAATCATTTGAAGTGTGGTCATGTAAATGTTATGAGCAAACCAGAGAAAGTTTCTGTACACATTTACAATTGTCAGTAACAAGTTGGGCTCTTCCCCCGAGACACGCTGTGGTATTCCAATTCTTTGTGCCGTGGGCCAATAGAAATGTGGTCCGTAATTAGCCACTTGTGTGTGGTAGTCAAAAATTTGAGAGGGCCCTGAGAAAAAATATATAATATGGTATCGGCAGGCTGTAAATAAAAACTGTATTTAAATGTTGTAGTTCATGTAAAAGCACCTCCCGAAGTAAGGGCATGAATAGCACTTACCAAAATACGGCCTGCCATTAGGGACTCGGCAAGCCCAGGATGTAAGAATTGCTTCACGTGGTGACAATGCCTCCTACATTAAAAGGAAGGGCTCTCCTTATCAGTGCAGTCAAATCTGCTTGTGACCGCTTGTAGCGTTTCCTTCAAAGAAAAGAGAAGCTTTCTCTGCGAATGGTTGCTAAGTAACCTGCCGAGACGCTACATCATCAATGGTCAGCATCAAGGATAGTCTCACGTGATCTGGCACCAGGACGTTCAGACGCTAGGCAATGCAGGCGAACACTATCATTGCTGCGTTTGCTTCCTTACTATACCCAGAAACTTGTCTACCAAAATTATCCGCTCTATAGCGAAGATTAGTGTTAAACAGAAGCCGAGCATAAAGTGGGTCCTAAACTGATTGTATGTTTATATATACTGCAGGTGGAGTGCATAACAGTATGTCTTACTGGTGCTGTAGCAGAAATAACAAACAGTTATAGTGTCTGTCTGGTAGTATATGGATTCTGCGGCTGTCGTCCCCACCTGCTTGTAGGTAGAACATTTACTACAGATAAGACCTGGGAACAGTTTGGCTGAAAATAGGACCTGGGAAAACTGTGGCCCAGTACAAAGAACTGGAAAGTCTGCTCAGAGGGGGACTTTGAAAATTCAGCAACTATCTTGACAGTGTATAGATGTCATAAGGATAAACATTCTGCACCAGTGGTTGGTATCTGTCAAAAGGAAATACGAAACACTGAGCGATCATGGTCAGAACATTCCCCCATAGGCAGATAGGGTAGAAGGCGCATCAAAGGAGCTAATATGGGGCCCAGCAGCAGAAATGGGCATCCCTGACCAACATGATAAACTGAAAGGGAAGGAAATTGAGATCAAACTAGATCTATGAATCAAATGCAACCAGGAGGGTGCCATTCCTCTCTATCATTAAGACTGTGTACATGGCTTTGTAAAGTATAGAGCCAGTACTGTTCTCTTCTCGCCATATGTATTTCTCTCACATTTTCATCCCTCATCTGAATCTTATCAATGATCCACCATTGTAGATCGTCCTGACTGTGCCCTTGTTCCAAAACGTGCCCTACTAATGGAGCTGTGAGGGTCTTAGTCCTGATCTTGGAACGTTGTTCAATGATCCTAGTTTTGGCCTGTCTGCTGGTTTCCCCACGTATAACTTATTACATGGGCATTGGATGACATATATAACATACATGATTTTACAAGTGCTATGGAATTTAAACAACAAATCCTTCCCATTGACTTCAAAAGAAGTTTTTGTTGACATGAATTTGCAGACAGAGCCACTTCTGCAAGCAAAATGTCCTGTTATTTTCGGTAAGCCAAAATATCTTCTTAAATTACAGTCTGGTTTGTTTGCCAGTCTGTCCCCTTTGACCAAATGCTGTATTATGTTACACCCCCGTTTAAAAGCAAGAAAGGTCTGCTCCAGGTGTGGATTGTCATATTGTAATGCATGCCATTGTTTTTTTTTTATAACTTTTTTTATCACATTGCTATGTTTGCAAAACGTTGTCACGCATGCTATATTGGTGTTCAATTTTTCAACAGCGGACGTGTCTAGCAAATCCTGTCTATTTTGCTTCACTGCTCTTCTTGGCTTGTTTTATAGTGTCTTTAGCATACCCTCAGTTAATGAATTACTGAGCCGCCACAGATGCCTACATTTTGAAGGCTTCCAGTGTGGTGCAATTCATGCGGATTCTCTCTGAAATTGCCCCAAAAGGAATATTTTCCCTCAATGCTCTGGGGTAAAAACTCTTGTTATCAAATATAGTGTTCATATTGGTGGATTTGCCTTCAATAGCTGTAATCGTAAGGTCAAAGCAAGGAATCGAAATGTTGTCTTTGCACATCATGAAACCCACCTTGGAATTGAGATGGCTCATCCAGGAAAAAAACAAATCTGCATTGCTGTCCCAAATGACAAGTATGCCATCAATGTATAGTTTGTACCATAGTATGGCCTTTGATTATTCATTGGTGACCGAGAAGATGTTGAGTTCTTCAAACATTGCCATTTATAGAATTGCCAGGTTGGGAACAAATGAGGCCCCCATTGCTGTACAGTTGGTTTGCAAAAAATATTGCCTTTTGAATCTAAAAAAAGTGTTTGTTTAGAGCTGTTTCAAATGAAGCTAAAATAAAGCTGATGGTAACATTGTGAGGTATACATCTAATGGCTTCCCCTTGTGGAATGTTAGAGTATAGAGAAATGACATTCAGGGTGATTAATAGATTTTATTCTGCATTGAATGGACATCCCTCTATGTCATTTATCACATCCTTAGTGTCAGCCAGAAACAGAGGGTTTTTATGTTCCTTAATTCTTTCATTAGCCGGGACATAATGGTGTTAGACTGGTCGGTAAGGATCTCCTTTGGGAATCCCACCCTGGATATTCAGGGTAGTAGGTGTTGGAGAATGTATTGGGTGGTGTTGTTGCGAAGGGGAAACGCTCTTGGGATCCCTGGTGGCGTAGTCTACAATCATTAGAATATAGTGATTTCCCAACTTAACATTTTCCAGTAGGCCTATTATGTCCATCGCTATCCTATAGAATGGGACCTCGATAACTGGTAGGGGCTGGGCTGTAGGGCTACTATCGTACCCGGAGAGGTTCCTGTCTTCTGGCAGATGTCACATGCCAGTACTTAGTTTTAAACATCTGCAAAAACCCTGGCCAATAGAAACAGTTTACCACTTGACTCTGTGTTTTCTCTATGCCCTGATGGGCGACCGCCAAGTAGGTATCGGACAATTTTAACTCCACCCTTCGTTGGCTCTGCGGTACCATTATCTGGGTTTGGACCGAGCCATCTTTTGCTAAATCCCCTCTATACAATAGGCCCTTCTTAATGAAGAAGAAAGCTCTGGGTTGATTACGCCTGGCTTTCACCGTCGTCACACTCCCAAAGGCCTCTGTGAGGGCGGATCATTCCTTAGTGTGAATGCTAAGACTGGAAGGGGGGTGATTTCTTCTACTTTACCCTGAGATTTTTTTGCTGCAAGAAGATCATCTTCCCTGATCTCCCTTGACCCTCTCTTGGTTTCCTCTAACTCTTTTATTTCTTGCGGTATGGGGAATAAAGATTTCACTAGAAACCCTTGGGCAATATTCTCCCCTTCTTTAACAGTATAGAGATGAATGCAGTGGTTGTTTAGTAGGACTTCAATGTCTACCCTAAAGTCAGGGTCTATGAAACTAGCAATGATGTCTACAAGTACTTTTAGGTGGTGCCAGTATAAGTCATGTGGGTGTCAATCAAGATGTCCTCTGTACTTTGGACATCGAAACCGAAGGACTCTTCTGTGGCCACAATAGGGGCTCAAGCTTTATGACTTACCTTAGTAAACAGTGCTGGTCCCCAACATCTATCAGTTGGTTGACATCCCACTTCGCTGATTGATAACGATATTGCATGGGCCTCCCGCTTCTCCCAGTCCCCCCAGGTACCTCTCTTGGTACAGACCGGTGGGCGCGCTGGGCTCTCATTTGGGACGGTTTTCTCTCTCTCTCTTTGCTTCTCGGATACACGTTCTCGGGTCCGCGCCAGACTCCTTTTTTGTACTGATGCAACTGAATTAAATCAACCCGCGCTTTCCGTATAGGCGGTATCAGCATTGTTCCTTGGGCGTCCTTCCCACCACATCCAGCATGTGGACATGACACCACCAGGTTGCTTGTCCCTTTCTCAGTCGACTGAAGACTCATCTCGTGTCTGCATACACCGGTTCTCGGGCATCTCGTACTCGCGTTCTCTGTCTCTCTCTCTAAATCGTGGACTCTGTGACTAGATTGCACTCCGCCTCCAGCTGGCGTGATGCCAGGGGGCTTAGCCTGCGCAGCTGGCTCCTAGCTTCTCTTGCTCCTTATCACAATTAAATATGCATCTCATATTAAAGAGACATATTCCTTTTCTTGTGCAACTGCGTTTAGTCTTGCATTGACTTCAGCCGAAGATAAGGATACCACATTCTTCAGCTTACTACTGCAACTATATTTGTTTGTCTACGGAGTTCCTCACAGGAACGGGAGTCCTTGTCCCCAAAGGGGGAGTCTCTCCCGGTAATGTCCCATTAGCCTCGACCCCTAGGGAGGGTTTTCCAGAGTGTGCTTACCTTCCTATCCTCGCAGGAGGGGCTCCCCCATGGGGAGAAGGGGTGGATACCTGCGATTCTTCAAAGATGTTAATGGATTAGAACAGTAGTGTATGCATCTCTTAGGTTGACTTGAGCCAACAAATCTCTGAGCCTCAATGCTTCTTTCAATGTGGCAACACTCTCCATCTTGAGGTGATGTACCACAAACCTGTTTGTTGCCCTAAGATTGATGACTGGACTAATTGCCAAAACAGAATATTGCTGACACTCCCCAGAGGATGAATCTGAGTTCATTCTATTGCCTTTTTCTGCAACACGTCTGTGACCACCTCTGAGATTGGCATGAGGATGGCCTGTTAGCACTCACAGTTCTGGCTAATTTTAAGGAGGATGCCCCTGCACTGCTTCTATGAGATAGATGCACTCCTTAAGAAGCTGATCGCCCCCTGAACTCCGTTTCTGACCTCATCCGGGTCCAACTGAACCCCAGTTGTCTTGGCTGTCTGAGCCCTCTCCATTATGTGTATCAGAGGTCCTGAGATATTAAGGACCCAGTCCTGACAGGACTGCCATGCTTTGTCTATGCCTTTTGATTAATCTCGTCAATAACATGAAAAGGACACTTACATTGTTGGGTCAACAGCCAGAGTAGCTACAGTTTTCCCTGGGAGAGAGGGTCGAGGGCATTCTGCCCTCATGTTCCAAAGAGCTCCTGACTCCAATTTGGATCTAAGGAAGCTCCCTGCTACACCAAAGGAGGATAGCTCAGGGGCAATGTGCTCGCCTTGGAAGCAAGACGACACAGAGCAACACAGGTTGATCCCCGGGTCCGCGCTTAGAAACCTCTGGGTATTAAGTGTGTTATAAATGACCTATCATATCATATATATCACCCGCAGCCACTGGTGAGGGAGACCATTCAAGTGAATTAGGATGAGAACTAGCCCGAGGGCACCATCTGGGATTTACAATTGGATCCAGCAGTATCCAAGTCTGTGTGATAGGTAAAGGAGGGATATCCCCCAAACGATCATCCCCCAGTAATGTCATTGGGGACCCTGGATTGGCATACTCTGGTAATGGGTCTAGTGCCACCAGAAACCTGGTTCTCTTGGCCTGTATCTGTCCCTCCTCGAAGTTTACGGATCCAATGAGTACATATAGCGACTCCAAAATGGACGGAGCAAAGCCCCCTTCTTGCCTTCGGTTTCCCAGGCTGACAGTAATACACCAAAAGCATGTAAGCCCTGATCAAGGTGTTTCCTCTTCAAAGGGGCTTTCCCAGTGGACTTGAACCCCACTTCGCCATGACCATATCCTGTCACTATACTATGTTGGGTATTACCTGAGGCAGGCTGTGGAGGAAGTCTAATATAAGCAATAAAACCTGATCCGGCGGCTGGATGTGGTGGCAACGGTCCGGGCACAAGGAACCTTACCAAGGTACTTCATGAAGGGCCCCTGCACCATAACCAGCCAATGTGGCCTGGGTTTTATTGCTAGTAGCACCCCTGATTTTCAATCTGAAAACCTGGGGTGCAGACAGCAATGTCATTTTGTTTGAATGAACGGGGCGTGCTTGCGCAACCCGTTCGTCAAACAAAATACAGATGGCCACAATGGCACTAAAAGGTGGGGCTCCCTGCAGAGCCCCTCTTCCATTTTCATGGTGGCCTGGAGGGGATGTGGAGCAGCAGTGGAATGAATCAGGTAAGGGAAGGGACCGGAGACTGGTCGGGAGTGGAGGGTGGTAGGAAGATCGCGGGGGAAGGCGAACAGCCTTAAGGTTGTTCGGAATGCGGGCAGGGAACGTTCGATTCAGCGGGCGATCTGAGCAACCTAATAGGCTGGCTCCCTTGCTAATAGATGATTTGGAAAGGTTGCCTACTCTGGCATCTAAGGCTTGGCCCTCTTCTTGTGATAGGGTAGAGTCAGCAAAAGAAGCAAAAGCTCCCTTCCAAGCATCCTTGATGCCCACCTTACCCCGTTCTTCCACCTCTGGCTCTGCCTCTCAACATATGATCATCGCCTCCTCCACCTCCTGACTCATGTTCCACTGCCTATAGGAGCCAACTAAGCCCAAAGTAATACTCACCTGCTTGGGTAGATGTAACCAGAAAGAAAAGAGAACGTCCCAGGGGCAATGGACATTGGGAAATGTACTTACTTTTCCTTGTGAATATTTCATATTGCCAAATAATGGTAAAGAGAAGAGAGTGCATAATGGGAAGCCAATGTGCTATGCCATATAATCGAATGAGCACCCTAAGACAAACTGGAGCTATCACTAATTGACGAATTAAATCATTACGCTTCATAGATTTAAAGGGATTTCACAAAATGATCGAATCTAAAATGCTGAATGCACGTTTAGTGTGCATTCGGCATGGTAGATTAGATCGAAGCCCATAATACCGAACAAAGGAGCGGGGGGTTGCGGGCGTGTCCCTCGCAGACATTAAAGGCAGTGCGGGCGACAAACAGGCACAATCCAAAAGGATCGAACTACAAAATGCGGGCAAGTGGGCTCTACAAATTGTGGGATACATTAATTTAGTGTACATCCCATTGAAATATTGTTCAGAGTTTTAGCGATGTTCAGACAGCATCCCTCAGCAACCTTTAGGATATAACATCAGGTTTTTTTACGAGTAAACAGAAAAGGACATCCTTGGGATGTATATGTCTAGCAGTGGAACGGGACGGATGACCCGTGCCAGATGTTTGCAAGCAGCAGACCACAAAAACATCTGGAAGGAAAAACAGAACCACGAGATGTACTCCTTGAACACACACAGTATCTGTTACAAAGTTGTTGGAAAAGGTGTTTTAACATACACTCCTTCCAAAACTGGACTTGCGAATGCACCATAACACGCACATGCATTCTGGGTTTACATGACGTCAGGGTAACTATGTGCCTGCTTGGGCGGTAAGAGCAAGTTTCTGCGGGTGCCTTGTGGCGCATCGACCGCATACATACTGTAATACCGTCCTAAATAAGCGCAAATCTAGCTGGGAAGCCATGGAGCACTGTACATAGGGGGCGCACCCAGGGGGCTACAAGTAAAAGTCCAGGGCTAGCAGAGCAGCAGGGATGGATAGTGGTGGTAGGTGGAGGGTGGGCACTCAAGAGGGGGTGGAAGAGAGTTGAGTGCGGTCAGAATTAAGCAAGAAGATCATAGAAGATTGACCAACTCTAGGCCTCGAGGGCCGATTCCATGCTGGGTTTTCAGGATACCCCTCATTAATATTCATGCGATACATTTGCATACAATGATTCTAAATGTATGCACATTTTTCCTCATGAATATGAATGAGTGATATCCTGAAAACCCGTCAGGATTCCGGCCTCGATGCCCAGAGCTGGACAACCCTGTATTTTAAGAGAAGTGTTTGGTATTGTGTTTGGTATATGGTGAGTTTCTTGGCCAGGTTGCGTGTTGTCTTGGCTGTGACTGCTTTGTATGTGATGCCGGCTGTCTTGAACACATTCATAATCCATGTACCAGACGTGCCATACCAGAAACACAAAAGGCGGTATTTTAATCTCTCTGCTCTATTGAAATCTTTACAATAAGTTGCATCAGCAAAAGACAATGGCGTTCTCCCCTGTTTTGAGATATTTTCTGCATATATAATTTGCCAGTTTATATGACAACATTATGGGAAAGGAGGTGTTTGGAAGCATCGGCAAGGTTGTTACTGAACTTCCCTACTTCCTGCAAAGCCTTCTAAGACAACCCATAATCAAATACTCTGCGGTGTGCCTATGCTGCGTGTAATTGCTATGTGGTTTCATCCTCCAAATATGGAACAGATGTAATGAGAGGATAATTAAACATGGCGTGTAACTTGTACATTTCGCTTCTCACACGTAAACTACATGTTGTGTAACTCTACCTCTTTGGTAAAGGTGAGAACCCCCGGCGAAGGATATGGCAGCGTCCAATCGGGATGCAGTATTGAAAAAGCACCAATGAAAATGGGGGCTCATGTAGCAACAGCTGAACGTTTGTGTAGATTCCAAAATGAAAAGCATGGAAAATGCGACTGCAAATGAAACAGTTCAAGTATTTGCGTGATTGAAATAAGATGTATAACTCCACATCATTGATAATGTTATATGTTGTACGTCCTGTTAGCGCTATTATGCCTCTGGGCCAGTGACATGCGCTTTATAAACATAAATAAATAAATAAATAAATAAATAAATAAATAAAGGTGCAAGCTGTGCAGGAAAATGGACCCCCAGACCAGGATCATAGTAAATATGCAGCCCGGAAGCGTACTAATCTGGGCTCTGTGGCCCCCGCCAGCCAGTCTTTAGAAGAACGGTACATGTGAATTGCAGCTACATCTTGATGTTTTCCTTATAAGAGAACATTCCCAGAATGCATTACTGGAATTGCCGTCGGATCTTTACGGCCCCCTCATTGCCATATATAACGCACCGACCAACCCCACTGGAGGCCGTTGCTTTTCAGGCCTAAGTGACATTTTTTTTTATTTTTTTTTATTTATGAATTTGGCTATTGAACAAGCCTTAACCAATAAACAATGATAAACAGTTCAAAAGTATTACATTTCATATTATAAAAACCAATTTTTTTTTTACAATTTATACATATCAAAACATCCTTATTCATCTTAAAAAAAGATTGCCTTAAGTCAATCAAAACCGCTCACTATTTCCACCCCCATCCTTGCAAATACAGGAGCCTCAGTAAGAGAACCATCAACCGCATCCAGGTTTCTTTCAACTTGATCATGCTCCAAACGGAGTAGGCTGCCGAAGTCATGACGACTGGTTCTGCCGTGAATAGTGTATTCCAAAATTGATCTAAACGCATGTGGTCAATGCAGCTAACCATTGCGCTATAACCGTTAACATAATTCGCCATGAGGGACGGCCAGGCCGTTAGAAGGTGGCGGCTTGTTTCCACCGCCTCCTTACGGAAACGGCACACCATCTTCTCATTTGGTATCCCACTCATTGCTCCCCTATATTTATTCTTCAGTGGGGAGGATATTCAATCTTAGATATAGTACAAATCGTCTGAGACCTGGTGAGCAGAGTTTGGTCAAATATGTTCGGACGGTGCTCGGCGTAAAACGTCGTGAGGCAAAGACTCTGAACCTTTTCTTTTCGGCCAGCGTTTCAATGTTCTTTACCATGTTCTATTCTCTCGACTTCCTTTTTATCAGAAATTCAGTGATGGGGGATTAGGGGAGGGAGCTGTTAGTAAGGGCAAGGCCTGCAAGATGATTCACGGCAGTTACCCGTAGTTCTAAGAGAAATTCGTTATTTGGACCCTCCTCACATCCACGCCATTAATTCATTTTTGCACGCCGGGTGGAATCTCAATTTCAAGTACAGCAGCGTTCTGCGACTAACCATTGTGATTCCAAGGAGGCCCAAAAAGTGGAGTAACTTTTCTGAACATGTTGGGGGGGGACATGACATCTGAAGAAAAGGTGCCCCACCCTAATGAATGGGGACAAAATGGTGTGCCATGAAAGTTGGGGGACAAACACCGCTGTAGCCCCCTAAAATGATGCCCATGGGCCCAACCATATTCCATGCGCGTCACTTCCACTGGGAGGGATTGTGGCAAATGAAAGAGCGCAGGATTCGCCCCTAAGCCATTGCACTTGCTTGTGTTTTAAGACCGACTGGCCAATACAGTAGTCCCCGGGCAATGCTGACTTTATAAATCTCCAACATTGCCCTACTGTTATGTCCCCCTTTCTTTGCTTTGTAATGTTTCAGGACTGCCCATTTTCTTTCCAAACCTTTGCTAGTATGACCTCCCCAAAATAAGGGTTTGAAGGTTCAGCGCAAATAGAAAAATCCAGGTAGGTGTAGTCCTTAGTTGTTGGCACCTTAGGGTGACATTTATAGGAGGCAAGCCTTCCCCATTATTGGAGGCAGTGCGGGTTTTCTGTGATATGGGATAAGATAGAATGGAATGTGAGACTGGGATTGCGGGAATAATAATCGTAGTAAGTAAATGTAGCATGCGGGTACAGTTTTTCTAATGGGAGCAACCGCTGAGATCGGAATGGCTTAGTATCTTCTTTGGTTTCGCATATTGGAAACAACCAAGTATTCACTGCATATGTAGCCTACACATTTAGCAGTTCATCAATAAATCAAAAAATGTATCTTTTTGCCAGCTGCTCAAAGCACTCGAAATTCCCTCCTGTTTTGTTTTTATTTTATTGTTGATTTATAACACACTTAAAACCAGTGAGTACTCTCTAAGCGCGGGATCAGGATTCGAACCAGACAAACTCATTGCCCCTGAGCTATCCTTCATCGCCAGCGTTGCTTGACGTCCTCTGATGACGTCAAGCAACAATGGATGTGTGCTATCAAATGCAGAATTATAAATAAGCACACCTCGCCCAAAGGTATAAGAGCCCTCCTGCTGAGAAAAAGGGCAAATAACCTGTTGTACGGAATGGTGCCCGCTCAGGAGGGTCTATCATCTCGTTTGAGCCATTTGCACTATGCCAGAGGAGAAATATCCATTTGTAAACCTGTCTGGACAATGAAGTACTTCAGAGTAGGAAAAATGTGCCACTCTTTCCATTTCAAAAACTATATCATTCAAATACCCTGCAATGACAATGTTGGCAACTTTTGTGATACGATACATAGTGCACAATTCTCGCCCTGCTACGGCTCCAAAAATCACGCGTTCGGAATTGGGAAGGCATGCCATAAGGTGCAGTTATCGTAAGTGCTTGCTTTGTTCCTTCTCCCTTTCTAATTGTGCTTCTTAAGAAAAAAAGGTGGTATTGTGTTCGCGAAAAGCAATTTGAAATGCAATCAGAGTTATGTTCCGGCTTGATAATTAGCATGTAGGCAGAGTGTTCCGACTGCAAGACGCAGGCACAGGGCCAGCGCCATTCAGTTCTTGAGCAGAAACGACTACACTGGGATGTGGTTGACATCATTCCAACTGTAGCCTAATGCTGCACATCACTTTTACTGTTCAAATCAAATATGAATCGGGTCCCTTGAAACCGTGACTGTCAAATTAGGGATAGGGAAATGTTTTTGTTTATGACTTGCACCTTGTCTAAATATAGGAAGTACATTGGCAATTTCCTCATATGGGTCAGAAAATGGAGCCTTTCTGCTCATTTGCATACCCATAATGCATTGCTGTGTGGTTCTGATGTGAGGTTGAACTTCGATTGTAGACAACTAGGTGGCACTGTGCATGTGAAATTGCCAATTCTACTGCCACATTTCAGGTAAAAGGTTATTTTTTTGTATTATTTTTGGTGGCTTCCAGAATGAATGCAAAATTGAGTTTAAGTGGGTAAAATGGAGGTTCTTTGAGTAAATCTAACCATCGCCCCGTCTTCACACTAAATAATGCTGCCAATTACAAATAATCTCAGTTTCGGTCAGCTCCTATATCAATAGGGGCTCACATTTGCTGATGGATACGGAGGGGGGGCATCAGATGGACAAAAAGAGAAGGATCGGAACAACAACTACAAACTTGCATACACATCATTTTCCTTTTGGCTTTGGACTGAGACTATGGGCCTCATTATGACCCTGACGGTCTGGAAACAAAGGCGCCGGTAACATTACCTGCATTTTGTTTCCAGACCGGCATATTACAGGTCTGCCTGCCGGAGCAGCCGTGCCTGATAGGTCTGACCCTGCTGGGCACAGCAGTCATGGCAGGCAGAGTGGTCACAGAAGTGCTGCCACAGTTAGCAACAGTACCAGTGCTTCTGTGTCCCCTCTCCCGTAGAGTCCCATGGAGACTTACATTTTACCGGTGCCTGCAGTCTCTCTGTGACACCGGGAAGTCAGGCGCCAGTAAATATTTACAGGTCCGGTGGCAACCCGCGGGTACCACCGGCATGGTTACAGCCAGACCTGTAATTAGGCCCATATGTGTCTATATTCTTTTGAGTATGATCAGGGCTCCAGTCGAGGGTACACGCAGGTGGATGGAGTCCCTTCCACTTTTTTTTACAGTGTTTCCCCTCTTTTTTCAGAGGCCACTTTGAAATCTCCTAGGAGGATAGCTCAGCAGCAACGTGCTCGACTTGGAAGCAAGACGACACGAAGCAACACAGGTTCGATCCCCGGGTCCGTGCTTAGAAACCTCCGGGTATTCAGCCCGTGCAACTAAGAGACATATTCCTGTAACAGGACCTCGATGCCCCCGGGCTGTGTGAGCGCTTTAAAAATGCAATAAATAAATAAATAACAAATATATGCTAATTTCTGGTAATGCCCCATTGAATTGGTATGGTAATTAATCCCCCCACTTTAACCCTTGAGTGTGATGGAAGTGTGATCTACATGCCCTACTCGGGTGTGCCTATAAGGAGGCGATAGATTCATAGCTTATGCTTATGTGTCTGCTTTCTGAGTGTTGCGGTAGTCTTTGGCTAATGCCTTGGACTCCACAGGTTCCACTGGGCACGCTAGATGCGTGCTGCCATGGCGGTGTGCAACCTGGCGTTCCAGGCTTAGATCGCAGACCTGGCTGGTTAGAGCAGGGAAGGGATGCCCCAGATATAGGCAGTTCAGAATAGTGGTCTAAATCTGGGCCATGCATGGGTGAAATATAGAGGCACACCGAGTATGCAGCACCCTTCCGCATGCATTGCGGAGGATAGCACTAGGGCAACGCAATAGCCTTGGAAGCAAGACCACGCAGAGCAACAGAGGTTTGAATCCCCGATCCGCTTAGAAACCGGACTCGGGTATTAAGCGCATTATAAAAACACAATAAAATAAAAAATACATCATTGGGATAGCATGCGTCGCTCCAGAGCCATTTACAGAACTCTTATGTTAACACGCAGTATCCTTAACATGTACTCAATCGGGACACGTTATTTCATGTAGTCCCGCTGAGACACGAGTATTCTCCATTTGAAGCAGGCAGCGGGTGACTTGTATTCAGCAAAAATGGGGTTGCCCAGGGCTGGATCTGTGCTGGATTTTCCACTATCCGGGATCCGTCAATCATGGATCTGGGAAAACCAGGTCGTTGGGACACGAGGATGAGACACTTTACCCACAATGCCACGCAAAGCTCTGATCACAATGCCTGTAAAAATACTCCTTCTTGAGTTTAAAAGATGTGCACCTTTCATACTTGGCCAACGACAGTATAGGAAAGGCTCTCATCTGCTGGGCTTTTATGCGTCGTTGATCTTCTGATTGGCAATCACACCACCTGGTCCTCCTCCTTCTTGTCATCACTAGAGAGATCCCAGAGTAAATCATTTCCATTTCCAACCCTGCTGTTGGCATCTTGATTCACAAGTCCGTTCGCGGTTCAGGCCGGCCAAAATATTTCCAAACTGGCCCCAATATTGCCCTATGCATTTCTCAGGCCATTCAAGACTACAGTATGCAACCGGACATAAATAAATAAAAAAGGCCTCACCCATGGACCAAAAGAGATCACTTTAGAGCGAATGATGTTCCCCTAAAGCCCCTCCTGAATGATCCAGTTCAGGAGGGACTTGATCTGAGGAGACACATTTTATACAGAAGATAGATTGCACCAGCTTGAGCGTGCCTTCACTAATGATATCACCAGGTGATGAAATAGCATTTGACCAGGTTGACCTTAAATGCTTTTTTAATAAAAGAAGAAGGGAGATCAATGACTTTTCTTGTTGCTATGGCAATTGTTGGATTTTTCAGGCACGGCGCATGGAGTTACCCCGCCGAGAAAAAAAGAATTGCACGCGCGTGCCTAATTTGGGAGATTGGAGAACCTCTGTTTCTTTACAAGACCAATTTGCATAATTCAGAAGAATTATTAGATGCTTTTAAGCATATCTATCTGTGCTACAAGATTTGTTAAAATATATTTTGGCAAGTTGTGAACAAAGTTAATGATCAGCCTCCCATGTGTTGCGTGGTATTTGACTGCACTAGACCAGATCCTTAGTCAGTTGCAGTGTAACTCTGACCACAAAATACACTTATTTCATCAATATGATCTTATTTATTAAGGAACTACATTGAAAGCATCAACACTTCTTCCAAATGAGGCGAGCCGTTCAAATGTATTTTTATTTTCCAGTTTTGACTTCTTCTGCAAAGCAAAAGGCATAAGTGCTTTCTGCGCGTGGAGCATCGACGCGCGTGGGACCACGCACCCTTTCTCTGCAATGCTTATTTCGTTTTGGCACTATCACTCGCCCCACGGATGCACCATTGTTGCAAGGCGATGATAGTCTATCTATGGGTAACGTCTAGGTTTGGAAGTGGTTGAAGGTTGCCATGTTCTAGTAGGATTGGAATTAGGCCTGATTTTCATATGTGGGGTCTGTGTCAAATGCAGTGGGAGAAGTTCGAAGAAGCCTATCTGAGAAGGAGAATCAAGGCAGAGATCATTTGCCCAGAAGTTGAGGGTGAAGGGATGCATGAGAGGAGGACAGGTCTGAAGCCATGTCAACAATTTACCTAGGATAGACTTGAACCCATTGCAGATCCCAAGAACTCACCTCTGATGGAAGTTTCAGAATTGGGAAAAGGAGACCAAGAGTCAAAATAAACCTAGCAAACTCAAATACTGAAAATGTATCTTAAAAAAAAAACATTCCAGATGGAGTGTGAGTGTCCTGAAATGTTTTGCCTTGCTGGGATCTGCAGCTTAACCCTTTAAAAAACCATGGCAACAAGATTGCTTTACCCTGAATGGATTTTTCATGCATTGATTGCAAAGCATTTCTTATATCTGAATGGAAAAATGACAGCAAAGAAGATGGAAATGGTGAAGGGTGAGGGGGGGGTCTCTTATTTTGTTTCCTGATGGAGGAAGGCTCCTGTATGTGCAGAGATGGTTTGGGAGGTGCGTGATGCAAGGCACGAGTCTGGAACCTTTGACACTCCAGGTGTTGTTTTCCACTCCCACTCCCATCAGGCTTAGCCAGCATAGCCAATGGTGAAGGATCATGGGATTGGTAGTCCAAAACATTTGCAGAGCTGCAGGTTGCAGATCCCTGATGTATAAGGCATGACATGTCGAGCAGTGAGCAGCTTGCTGGTAATGTAGGCTCCAGTACTTGGGGTTGCAGGCTGCGTTCTGGGAATCCTGAAGGGCTGCCTAGTTGCCCTATTATAATTATTAGGGTATTTATTGAAAGCAGACCTAGCTTCTGAAGGCAACGGAGCGCTTTAGAATCATAGGGGGAAGAACAAGGTTAGGGAGCAGAGAATCAATGGAGTGGGGATTTAACAGGGGAGGGAGGGCAATTGTCAGCAATGGATCTACAAGTAACCGAAGGAGCAAACAGAGGGGATCAGATCAGGCAGTCTCAGCCGCGGGTAGAGTGAGGAGTGGAGGCTGCGTGGACCTAGGTATTAGGGAGGAGCCAATCCTTGAAGAGGAGGGTCTTGAGATCCTTCCTGACCTGAAGAAGCAAGGGGGGCGAGAGGTATGTCGGTGAGGAGGAGGTACCAGAGTCTTGGGGTGTAGACAGAGAAGGCCTGTCTTCTGGGTCTTTTCAATCCTGCACCGGCGGAGTTCAAGTCTGCAAATGTCCATATTTCTTGTGGGATCGTAGGCCTCAGGAGAGGCTGAGTTTCACAGTGAGGTAGCTTGGAAGTAATGTTGGATAACTACAATAACATCAATTCTGTGACCTTGCGAGGATGATGGTTCACTCAGCGCCTTCAGGAATCCAACCAGTGAACGCGGATCAGAAATGGGCGCTTAACTCATAGTGCTATCATTCCTCTTTTATCCAAGCTCTGTGCATATCCTCACATTAATGGATATTTGTCACATGTTGTCTCCAACACATAGCAAATCCTTTGACCACTTACTACGTGCCCTGGGCCCAGAAGGCTTCACTAGAGCACCTGCACACGTTTTTTTTGTATCTGTAGAGTACTGCTTCAAATACTCAGAGTTGCACTGCCTTTGCTTCCAGACACACTGGGTTTCAGTTGCCATAGCAACTCAGAAACTGATCACAGTCCCTTGAATGTATAATCAAGTACATTCTTCACTTTGGCAGTGGACATACAGTGCCTTGCTCCCCCAGCCCTGCTAGCCTGAAGCGCTTTGAAACACATTGTGTATAGGCACTATATAAATAAACTATGGTATCATATGATATGATATGATTGTTTATTTATATAGCGCCTATACACAATGTGTTTCAAAGCACTTCAAGGCAAGGGAGGGAACAAGGGAAAATACAATGACATTCTCACAGGCCATGAACAGTAAGGATGTGAAATTAACTATCGCAGCACTCGGCCTGACGGCATTTCAGATAGTGCAAGAGCCAAGACATAGATAAGGAAGGGAGGGGGAGAGTGGGAAGGAAATGGAAACAAACAGGCGACTACCGTACTAGGCTTGATGATAGAGCATGAGAAAACAAGAGGTGAGGGAGAGGGGCGCAGAAAGGGAGGGGAGGAACAAAACAAGCGAGTATCGTACTAGGCCTGACGACATTTCAGATAGTGCTGGAGTGGGGGCGGGACAAGTAAGGGAAGGGGGAGGAGACAGACGAGGTTGCTATCTTACTAGGTCCAGGGACACTTCTGATAAAATAAGGGGAGGAGATAAGAAAAGGGAGAAAGGGAGAGGAGGAGAGAACAGAGAGTAAGCAGTCAAAAAGAGTGGAGAAGCAAGAGGGGAGAGCAAATACCACCCACTCTCTGGCCAGGTACATTCTGTGCTTCCCCCTTTTCTGGTTTTAAGGTTTCAGCTTTCATCTTGCCAGTAAGACATATTGCGAATGTATATGTACCATAGAAATGCACCCGGTGGCAATGAGTTCCATGAGTGGGAAATGCTGCCTGGGCATCAATGGGCAAAGCGGTATAAAAACATCAAATCATTCTCATTCACATCAGTGGCGTGTACAGTGACTGCATTCAAGATAGCGGCGGACGCATCTGGGTCGGCTGTCCTCCCAGGGCCAGACTCGGATGCTGGTGCCCCCACTTTAGAACCTCATGCTGTGACCCCCTTCACATGTTTAGTAAAAGGCTATAAGCGGAAGGCTCTGACGACAGGCGCTGTGTAGAAGTACCCAACCAAATGCAGGCTCGCAGGCATCCAGGGGGTATGGATGGGTAGGGGGTATCCAGAGGGTTTATACGACGAGGGAGGCCCTTGCTTGGAAGAGAAGAATGCAGTAGGGCCTTGAGAAGGGTGGTGCACCCCTAAATGTGCACAGGGGCAGCCCGGGAGGCCTTGGTACAACTGGCCAACCAGACCTTTGCCTGAGAAGGTTAATGGCAAGGAGCGGGGTACCCCTAAATGTGCAGAGGACCAGCCCTAGAGGCTTTGGTACAACTGGCCAACCAGATGTTTGCCGGATAAGGCTAATGGCAAGAAGTGCCGTACCCTTAAATGTGCCGAGGACCAGCCCTGGAAGCATTGGTGCAACTGGCCGACTGGACGTTTGCCAGATAATGTTAATGGCAAGGAGCGGTGTACCCCTAAATGTGCAGAGGGCCAGCCCTGGAAGCATTGGTGCAACTGGCCGACCAGGCATTTGCCTGAGAAGGTTAATGCCAAGGAGTGGCGTACCCCTAAATGTGCGAGGACCAGCCCTGGAGGGCTTGGTGCAACTGGCCGACCAGACGTTTGCCTGATAAGGTTAATGCCAAGGAGTGGCGTACCCCTAAATGTGCAGAGGGCCAGCTCTGGAAGCATTGGTGCAACTGGCCGACCAGACGTTTGCCTGATAAGGGTAATGGCAAGGAGCGGTGTACCCCTAAATGTTTAGAGGACCAGCCCTGGAGGGCTTGGTGCAACTGGCCGTCCAGACGTTTGCCTGAGAAGGGTAATGGCAAGGAGCGGTGTACCCCTAAATGTTTAGAGGACCAGCCCTGGAGGCCTTGGTGCAGCTGGCCGACCAGACGTTTGCCTGAGAAGGGTCATGGCAAGGAGCGGTGTACCCCTAAATGTGCAGAGGGCCAGCCCTGGAGGGCTTGGTGCAACTGGCCGAACAGGCATTTGCCTGATAAGGGTAATGGCAAGGAGCGGTGTACCCCTAAATGTGCAGAGGGCCAGCCCTGGAGGGCTTGGTGCAACTGGCCGACCAGACGTTTGCCTGAGAAGGGTAATGGCAAGGAGCGGTGTACCCCTAAATGTTTAGAGGACCAGCCCTGGAGGCCTTGGTGCAGCTGGCCGACCAGGCATTTGCCTGAGAAGGGTAATGGCAAATCCTTCCCGTATTTTATTGAGGAAGGTCATATCACATGCATATCACATGCACACCACGTGCATCACATTTGATTTGATATACATCAGACAGTTTAGCATTAGTGAAAAAAAAACATTCTTTCAAGCATTTTAACACCATGCCAAACTTTGCCCTAGTGCTAATATCTACACTTGCACTAATGCAACGTTTTTGTAACGGGTACTTGGGGCCAGATTACAGAAACTTTGCACCAATGTAACACGACGGAAAACGTTGCCCTAGTGCAAAAAATATTGGGGCCATATTAAGAACCCTATGCACCATGACTTGTGCAATTTCGCATGGCATAAACGCTACCCTTGTGCAAAGAAATGCACTTTCAATGCATATTAGCACCAGGGCAAAGTTTGCCCTAGTGCTAATACCATTCCGTAGTAACGCATGGGGAAACTTTGCACTGGCGTAAAATGAACTGAAACTACATGTTTTTTGCACTAGGGCAATTTCTGCCATAGTGCTTATACCATATAAATTTTCACTTGTCATGGTGCAAATGTTTTCTAACATGGCTCCAATGTTTTGCACCAGGGCAGACTGCACTCTACTGCTAATACCGTGCAACCTTGAACTTGCACCAGTGCAAAGGTTCTGCAATCAGGTCACCTAAACTGGTGAACTTGACATTAACTATAGGTTTAAATCTTCGCATTGCTGATTGGAAAGGGAAAGCCCACCTGCCCAGTGTGTTCAGTAGCCATTACTGTAATTGACTCGGTCCCAGCTGCGGCGCTCTGCTCAGCCACACAGTGCAATGTCAGAAGCATGAGCTCAGCCACGCTGTAACAGTTGTGCATTGTAGCTCGGGTATGGCTGGTACAAAATAACAGCTTGGGGTGCACAGAAGCAGTGGAAAAGCGTTCGACTGCCAACCGAGACAGGGACAAAAACCTGAATTTTAAGTGGCTCCCTGAAGTACACACGTATAACGGAGTAACCAGTAAATCATCATCACACATGCAAGCGAACACACAGAATATTAGCCACACCAAATGCTGGCAGGATGTGTGTATTTGCGAACACACTTCATCTATGTGGGATTGTTTAAATGTCTCCGCAGGGGGAGGTAGGGGTCCTTTAAACATGCCTTTGTGATTTTCTCTTACCAGGAAGCCATTTATGTGTTTATTTATATATTTTAAACCATAGCTGATCGAGTTCGGTTTCTAAGCGCGGATCCGGGATTCGAACCTCTGTTGCTCTGTGTGGTCTTGCTTCCAAGACCAGCACTACGGAAACCCAAACCACAGACATGAAAACCACCCTATAGACTCTCCCTCACAAAACATTGCCGAAACCTTACCGACTAATAAAACAAAACCAGCACAAAGTGACTAGTTTTGCCAAACTGAAGCTCCCGACAGCACATCAAAGCTATCTGCTCTCTCCCTCTCTATCTCACTGACCAATCCCCCTGACACAAGCGTCTGGAGACCGCTTCACAATAACGTACTTATTACTCTTTTATCACACGCTTAATACCAGAGACTGAGCTGTAAGCACGGGATGGGGATTCAAACTTGTGTTGCTCTGTGTTGTCTTGCTTCCAAGACAAATGCATTGCCCCTGAGCTATCCTGTGGGCACATATAGTGCTTATAATGGATTTGGCCCACTTGAAAACTGCTTTAATAATAGCGGTTATTATTACCCAATTAAATGCGCCCAGATGCCGGAGGGTTAGGAGCGCTATACAAATGTACAAATAAATAAATAAATGGTACTAAATGTCTCGGCCTCAGAAGGATGAAGGATAGAGTCGAGCCGGCTGTCTTTCAAACTTGAGAACTGCAAGCTGCTCTAGGTCAGACCCGAGTGCTATCCACCTGGACAATGCACGCACGCACACACGCACGCATGCATGCAATACAGAGTGCAGTCTGAGGTGATAGTAAATGCCATTGGTGTGTGTTAGTGACTGAGGCTATGCATTATTACGACACTGCATTATGTTGGTATTTCCAACCATGTGGATATTTTGCTGACCAGTCACAACTGGTTTCTACTGGTTCACGTTAGGCCACATTCGTGTTGAACACTGGACTCTAGGACCAGATTTAAAGGGGCACTTTGCCTCAGGACATCTCTCTGTACACAAGCACCATGATTCACGGAGGGGAACTGCATGTGGCGGAGTGAATGGCTGCATGCACGATGGACCCGCAGCCAGCCGCTTACAACTGTGGGTGCGCACTCAACATTCACCTACGCTTTAGCCCCCTTTTACTCATGTGAGTGGAGAGCTGTAGTCCGGCCTCAACACACGTCTGTGCACGGGGCCCTATAGCATGGACCGACCGGAATTTCAATGTCACCTTTACATTGCCACCCTTGTTTTATTTATCTATGTATTTATTGTGCATTTGTAAGGTGCTTATACATCAAGTAAATTGTGTTTCAAAGCGCCAACAGGGCAACGGGGAGGGAACATGGGAATGAGAGGCACATGTAAAACAATTTAAAAAACGTAATTATTGTAATTGGTTATTTATAATGGGCTTAATACCCAGAGTTTTCTAAGCACGGACCCGGGGATCGAACCTGTGTTGCCTTGCGTCGCGTTGCCCCTGAGCTATCCTCCGTCCCTAGGGGCTGGGAAATTCAGCAATATAACATGGTTTGGGGGGGTGGGGGCAGCTGCTGGGAGTGTATTTTTACATAGCACAACATTCCTGAATCACTGATCACAAATTCTGCAGGAAAGAAAAATGGGTCTGCACAAAAGTATATGGGCGGTAACGGGTGTTTTGGCCACAGCAGATTTCATCGAAGTAGAATTCGTCCAATTGATTTCATCGGATTTTGCCACAAATATATCTGGGGGTCGGGTTTAGGGTAATAGTTAATGTAGGGGTGCTAAAGGGGGTGTCCCTGCAGGGGGAATCCCCCCGCATATTTTTGCAGAAAAATCAACCAGTACTTTTTTAAAAAAAACTATTCGATAAAATGTTTTCAGCTGAATCACATGAAACCATATTGGTGGGCAAATTATCTTTTGTGAAATAGCCGCCCACAAAATGCAGCTATTTCTGTCACTTTGCGGGTGCACTGGGCACACAGAAGTTATGTTCCATGTTCTGTTATATACGTTTGTTGTGCACCAAATTACTGCCGTCGTGCTCTTCAAGCACTGAGGCTTGTCCGGACGGTGGCATAGTGGGACCCCGCCCAGGGGAGGCCAGATCATAGTTTGCAGAGGAAAGTGAAGAGGGATGGGCAAAGCCACCCCTTCTTCCTCCTTCTATGAGGTACATGATGCGAAAGAGGAACAGAAGATATTGTGAACGCCCAAACTATTTCAGACCAATTCCTAGTGCTCCACAAATCGATAAGTATGTCGAGAGATAACCACTCAGCTAGCCCTGCAGACCATGGGCGATACAAAGCTTACCCAGAGTGGACGAAGACCCTCAGACAGCAACTAAGGCGACCTCAATTGACAGTATTGACTAAAGTGCCAAGAAGCAAAGCCACTGACGTTGTTAGAGACACCATAACATCGCAGCGTTAGGCAGGAAGCACACATGCCATCCACACAACGGGACATGAACAAACCTGGGGTGCAAACCGAGGTGGGGCACGTTAACTGCTTAGGTGCTCCAGAATAGTGAGTCTGGCTCTGTCAGGCCTTGCGGTGAGTCAGAAATGGACTGTGTGAACAGTGAATGTTGGTGGTGGCCAGCAGGGGGAGCAGGTGTCTGCACGTGTGTATTAAGTGACCTTCAGACACGCTGTTGTGTGAAGTGTTCTCGTGCTGTGAGTGTGTCTTTGGCACAGGGATGTCATTGCGAACTTTGTTGTGTTCAAATAATGTGCAAAGAAGAAAAAGAACCCCCACTCTGCTTGTTCTCCAGGCCACGAACAATGAAGGCTGGGAGGAAACAAAGACGCTTATAGGGGGGGTGGGTTTTGAACTGTGGGTGCAAAAGCTTGAAGCAGAGCGCCTGCAAGTGCCTGACGGCAGTGGCTATGGTAATGCGTGAGGGTGCTTTACTCTTAGGCAGAGACCCAGCTGCTCCGGAAGTTAATCTGCCTAACCCTTCTATCTAGGCTACATTGACCTCTGAAAGAGTACATCAGGGGTTTCTGGGGTGTAGGATCTGCAGGTCTAGACCCATTCCGTGGACTGAGCTCAGCCTAAGTGCATTATTTCTTTGGGTGCTTTGTAAAGTGCTCTATGCCACCTTCCAGGTGCTTCAAGCAGCATGTTGCTCTCCAAACAACAAAAGTGAACTATAACACAACACATCATTACAAACTCATATACATAACTGCATTATGTCTACAAAAATGAAGTGTGGGGAAATAAACGAACAAAAACTAAAATGAGCAAAACCCCTTTAAATCTAAAAATGCTATTCGGTGACAAAATCAGAATTGGGGGTGGCGCAGGGGGGGCAGGGTTATTCTTAGATGTAGTGAGGGAGGAAGTTCAGAGTGGTGTGTGGGGGTGAGCGGACACCTCAGTAAAAGCAACAAAAAAAGGTGCACTTTAAAAAGCACAGTTTCATGTTAACATTTCTGGCAAAGATGCATTGGGGATCACACTACATAGATCCTGACAGACCAACATGGTTTGACATGTGCAGACAGTTTAACAAGATATGATATGATCGGTTATTTATAACGTGCTTAATACCCAGAGGTTTCTAAGCACGGACCTGGGGATCGAACCTGTGTTTCTCTGTGTCGTGTGGCTTCTAAGGCGAGCATGTTGCCCCTGAGCTACCCTCCCGAGACTGGATGTGTCGTATGACTGAGGGAACACACACCTACTTACACCGGAACCATTTTAAAGGGATTTCATTAAACCAAAGTAAATCATAGGACCTTTGAATGAAAGTTGGTTCAAGATGGCTGTAACATAAAGATCCTTGGGAGACGCGGGTCCTCATTAGCGCGCTGCCTTACACGTGCCTCCTAGCGCTTCAAGGCGCTTCAAGGCACAGGCTTCCTTGGTAAATATGTCTCGTAGTTAACAGACAACTACCGAAACACTGAAATAAGCAGGCGGTGAACCAGAAGGAGTCGTCGGTCAACTTAGTGACATGTTCAAAAATAAGTTTTATTTAAATTAGTACAAATCTCCTATCTTGCCCTATCGCTGTGAGGGACGTTCCCTACCTAACAAAAGTAAAGCTAAGGGTGCACATCAAGTCCAAACAAAAAGTCCCCTGTTTGAAGCCTAAGTACTTAACTGGTCCAACCAATATAAAAAAAGTCCTGACTACGAAGAAAAAGGAGGAGTGTATGATAGCCGGCATGTGAACTTCTGCCTGGTCCACTTGTTTTCGAATTGTTCCCAGTCTCACAGTTCTTACAGATTGTCTTCCCAGCTGTGCTATTAGATCATTTCGGAAAATTCACAAATATTATCGGTCTGGGTTTCCATCTCCCTTTGATATGGAAACAGTGGGTCTCATTACAAGTCATCCGGTCCGGAAACAACAGTGGTGGTAAATCCGCTTCCACCGTTGTTTCCGGACCTAGCGGGAGTAACACCACCCGCCTGCAGGCAGACATGGAAACACCGGCTCTGTCATAGACGAAACCGGTGTTTCCATGGTCCCCATCCCCATGGAGTCCCATGGGGATGGGGATTTACAGAATTCCGCTTCCAGAATTACCGGGTCACCGGGGTTGTATTCCGGCAATCACGGAGGCAGAATGGTATTACGGGTCCGGATTCGTAATGAGGCCCACTGTCTGTTTTTCAGTATACCAATCCGTCCAGGATGACTTGAAAAATATTCTTCTTTCTTTCCCACCTTCTTAGAGGCGGGGCTTCTCAAAGTCCAGTAACTGTGTGGAAAATGTCTTATTTCTTGTGATCAAATGTATCTCTGTAGTTTCCCCTGATTTCATGTAACTTGCTGTCCATGTTCAAAGAGTATTCAACTTCTCTCCCTTTGTTTCAACATAGGAGCTATCTTTGTGCTTCCTCAATACTTTTAGTGGTTAGTTCATACAGAGTCTGTATCTTTTCCACTCTCATGTAGTGGCGCCGTTTTGCCCGTCTCGTTCTCTTGGCTTTTTTCCTTTTTGTTAAGCTATCCCAGCCTTGCATCCTGTTACATACCCTTGATTTTACAGACTTTGGTGGCTATTCCAGCCTTGCATAACATTGTTTGTATCTAGTTCTCTCTGGATGAGTGGGGCTGTATGCCCATTACGCTCTCTCTTAATATTTCATACCTGCGTCGGTTTCAGTGCTCTTGGAAACCCAAAGTCGTATACCTCGCTCGCCTCCACACTGTTGTCACATCTCTTTGCCCATCTGTTCCTCTTGTTGCAGGAAAGGTGCTTGTCAGCAGGAGTTCTGGACCTCAAGCTCCTCTCTTTTCTCGGTATTCGTTGTGGGGCACGCGGCCCACCATTGCTCTTCAGTAGTCATGCCATCCAAGAAGACAGTTGTCCTTCCGTCCACTCCATCACCTTGACCGGAGCCTCTTGCTCGGCCAAGATACCCACCTTCCAGCCTTAATCTAGTAGGCCTCTTGCTTGTCATCTCATGTCATATGCTGTGAGTGGGTTATAGACCTTGGGCGAAGGCAATGACCTGTTGCCCATGCTCTTTTGGCAAATTTCTGCAATGTGGACTTGGGGCACGGCCAAACGCCATGGTCAGTGGGATCTTGTAACTTACTAAGCAGGGGAATATGGGCCACTGCTGAGTGAGGGTGGAGGGGTATGGGCCACAACAGGAGCCCAAGTCATCTGCCTATAAGCAAGGGGGATATGAGTCGTGGCCACAGGCTGCAGTCCTTTTGCCTTATTGTTGCAATGTGGAAAGTGGACTTGGCAGAAGGACGTGGATACTAGACATGGCCGTTTTACGATTTGCACACTTACTGGGCAGGGGGATGTAGGCTAACAATAAGTGATGGCAAAGGACAGTGGCCATTGCCGAAGGTTGGGGGCTGGAGACGATATAGCATAACAAAACCCTTAAGATTCAGTGAAATACCCTTAGTACTGAGTTAAGAAGAAATTCAGCAGGTGTGGGAAGTGATGGCCATCGGAACTTGGAGTAGTGTATGTGCTAAAACCTTCAAATAAATGTTTGTATATGGCTCATGTCGATGGTACACATGGGGTGGATGGAGTCACCCCAATTTTTTCAAAAGTACCCCCACTTTTTTCAAAGGGCACCTTGATATGCTAAATTCTGGTGACACCACATTCAACTGGTACGTTAATGAGCCCCCGCACTTGTTTGGGGGGGACTTGACCCCTGTATATGGTCATCGAGAGATGCATGTGCGTGAATGATGTTTGCCGGCCCTTGTGTAACTGGCCCTGTAGCCCGCTTTCTAAGCGCCGTACACACTGGATATAATCAGTGCAAAATATTTCCACGGCACCGAGCTCAATGAGTCCTGTTCAAAACAGGACAGTGTGCTGTACAGAGTCAGGGCCCAATTCCCAGCAAAAAGACACTTTGCACTATTCCATGAATCAGGGTGTTTGTTGGCAATGCAAAGTCACTTTGCACCAGTGAAGTCACTTTGCACCATGCAAAAAAAATACATGAATCAGTCCCTAACTATCAAGGTTCAGTGGAAAAATAAGGGACTCCATCTTTTGACACGGTGTTGCTTTAATAAGTCCCTCATTCAAATAAAGGGGGGCAGCTAAAAAAATACAAAGCAGTCTTAGAATTGAAAATAATGCTTATTGTTGCGATAGGTCAGAATTGCATCTGTGCACGTTGGGCCTGAATTGTTTGATTCCATTCCACAGAAAACGTGCTTCAGGTGCCCGATCTGTCACCGCATCTGCGCACCCCGAGAACTCCGGGAGCTCCGTTCGGCCCCCATGAATCATCCGCCGCCATTTCCCCCCCCCCGCCCCAGCAGCATGAGGAACAGAGGCGAGCCGTGCAGGAAGCGCGGTGACGTTACGATGAAAGACATTGCGGAAATGACATCTGTGCGGGCATTTGGCGCGCCGGCGCATTTCCATCTAATCAGCGCAGTGCAACCTGGGGCGAACTCAGCCAAAATGCTCCTTATTAGGAGCATGCTATGGCATGTGATATTGGTGAAACGCCAGGATTCTGGAGGGCACCCTAAGATTTCACCTGGGTGGCAACGCCGCCTTCTGCACATTTGCTGGAATGCAATGGCTGGATCGTTTTGATGTGTCGAGCACTTTTGGAGTGATGAAATCAGCAAATGATTACAGCGGAAGAGCTTCACGCGCTGGGTCTGAGCCCTGGGCAGAATTAGGCTTCTGTGGCACAGTGCACAGGAACAGGCTGTCGAGGCTACATCGCGTGTTCAGGAGGAAATTAAGGACATAGCATCGCTTTAAAGACACGCATGATTATGGAGTCAAACACAGAACACAATCAGCATTTCATTTCCTTTCTGCTCACAATTTGGGAGCTCCCCTTGCGATCCTGAGCTTCCTGATTGCAAAAGAGGTGGCCATTGAAAAAGCAGTTCTCTTTGTGACTTGTAATGACTTGTAATGACTTCTGGGGCAGCCTTTGATTGCATGTCCAGACCAGAACTGGCGGAAGCCTTGTCCAAGGGCAAAATAGATAGTGTTCTGATCAAGGCTGTTCACGCTTAACACCAAGGGAACAAGGCAGGGGTGTTGCTAGGTCTGGAAAAGATCGGGAGCTAAGCTAATGTCGAGGCTGTCGGGACTTGGGGCTAGATCCCCTTTTGGTTGCAGTCCCTGAGCTTTTATCTGGGGCTACAACCAAAAGACCCGGGGCTATAGCCCCCTCAGCCCCCCCTTAGCAACGCCTCTGGAACAAGGGCAGAGTTCAGTTTGGCATAAGGGCGAATAAAGCACTCTTTCGACTTAGCAGCCACTAGGGTCGTGTGCTAGGCTTGCGTGCTTGCCTCTGTCCTCCTGGCCCAAAGGGTTTTCAGAATAGCCCTCATTAATATTCATGAGAATCATTGTATGCAAATCCATCTAATGAATATTAATTAGGGGTATCCTGAAAACCCGACATGGATCCGACCCTTGAGGCCTGGAGTTGGACAACCTTTAAACCATGAAACGGAGGATAGCACAGGGGCAAGGCGCCGGAAGCCCGACCACGCAGAGCAACAGAGGTTCAAATCCCGGATCCACACTTAGAAACCGAACTCAGGTACGGTATTAGGCGTGTTATAAAAAACAAATTAAATCGAGGCGTTCCTAAGCCTTAATATTTCAGATATTCCATTGATGAGGAGTGAAAAAGTCTCTTTTTTTACTGTATGTGGAGGATGCAGTTTTATTAGCAAGAATGGAGTACCCCCTCACCAAAATGATCAGACTAGTCGTAGTTTAATGCCAATCAAAATCTTTAGAGTGCAACGCCACCAATTCTGTTTGAGCAGCAAGGCACGTTTAGGACTAGATGCAAGCGGAGTTCAGAAACACTAAAAATTACCCAGTTGCTTGGGTACCTTGGCATCCGATATTCCCAAGACTGCTACCGAAGAAGTGAGGTCGGCAAAAGCTCCCTGAAGTTGACTCACATGGGAGGAGCTATAACTACATCAACCCTGTTAGAAGTATACCACGCCAAGTCTCACTCTTTGGCCCTGTGTAGGCTGAGCGCTGGTTAATGTCTAAGTTCTCCACTCTTGAGACCCATAAACGGGTCCCTCTGATCACTTTTAGTCCCCCCCAAAGAGCACTGCAGTAGATGCCACCGGAATGAAACCTGGAAAACAGGGCAACATGTAACATGCCAGCTTTAGACTGTTCGCCTGCTGGTTTTAGCTGTGTTTGACTCCCTTAGCATCAAAGGGCCAACATGGAGTGGGGGACATTTTGGCAGTGGTCGTAGTGAGCGGGAACTGTCTGGAGCGGTGTGCCACTAGTTTTATTCTTTGCTGTTAATAGCTACACTACTTTTTGCAACCATTTTCACCATTCCGGAAGTGTTCTTTGTGAAGTTAAAGCACACTTTTTTACCACCGGATGTCAGTTACAGCTAAACTGAAATCCGTTTCATCTCAATTGGCTGTCAACCAATTGAAAACTGTCTTGCACGTTGCTCCCATCCTGACCACTCTGTCCCCCGCTGGAGTCACAGTTCCACTACTTTTTTGGTACACCTCTATTAAGCTTACCTTGCCCACATTAGTTTAATATGAAGTCCACGAAATCCACGAAGGCGAATCTGGGTGTCGTCATTCACCATGTTCGGGGTGGTGCAATATTGTGGAAGGCAAGTTACTCCATAATAAGAAACTATGAATTTCCCGGGTACTGCATGTTTTTACGATACAACGTTCATTCAACCCCGTTTTTTTTCGCAACATTTTTTGCAGAAAAATTTCACCCGAAAAAAACTCATTGTAAAGTATGGGGGGGTGAGTAAGGGCATATAAGGGGTAGAGGTGGTGGGAGGATAGAATATATAAAAGGGAAGGGGGGCTTGGGCTGGTAACCCCCAAATAAAAAAAAATAGAAATTCAATGAGAATTTACGTCTAAACAATTTTGGCAAAAAACTATGAGAAATAAAATCCGGGAATTAATGAACATAGAACCATTTTTCCAGCTGTACTTGTGTATTTATGCCCTGCCAAAAGTGATTGACTGTTGTTTCTGTTCTTGTGTGTTTGTAAAGGCCAAAATGGCAAGATATGTATTAGGCTGACGAAGATTCTACAATTGACCAAGTCCGCTTAGAACGGCAAGTCAAAGCAACGAGTGGTCTCGTTCAGAAGTTTCTCATAGTTGGGATCACTTTGCTGGATGCCGATCTGTGAAATGGTCCAATTCCAGATCCACTGTGTGGCACGCTGCGTGTGTAATGGATCCATGTTGGTGGTCAAGCATGCAAGAGTGCTGGGCGGTCATTGAATTGCCCCCCAGTCCATCCACCCCACCCCGCTTTGTTGTTCTTTGCTCTTGGGGATGTCAATTAAGGGAGTGCCCAGTTGTGGGGTCTGAGGCATATCATTGTATCCTACCCATCCCCCAAACTTCCAATGCCAACCCCCCTGAAGAATTGAAAAATGTGGTGTTCGCCAACAGTTTAGCCGCCTGTCTATGACACAGCATGGCTTGCACTAAATAACCATTTTATGGTCAAAATATATCCTAGTTGAGCATGTAAAATGATATGATATGATAGGTTATTTATAACGCGCTTAATACCTGGAGGTTTCTAAGCGCGACCCGGGGATCGAATCCATGTTGCTCCGTGTAATCTTGCTTCCAAGGCAAGCACGTTGCCGTTGAGCTATCCTCCCGAGACCAAATATGTTAGTTCATTCAGAAGGGTTTTTATTCATGCATTTAGCTCTTTCAGTAGATCTTTGTTTTTTTTCTTTTTTAAAAACAACCTATTTGTGAGTGATTATGTCAGATTCTTTGTTTGAACAAACCATGCTGTGGTCAGAGGAGATGAGATAAGAGAACCTTGGCTACCTGCCATGGCTGGCGGCGGTGCATGTGCAGCTTTAGTCTCAATGCAATGCATTTCAGATATCGAAGATAAGTGAGTCTGTCAATATCTTTACTATCACACATCTAGGGATTTTCTCGTTTTTCGCGCACAGCGTCCACCCAACGCGCCTCTCACGGATGTAAGCTGTCTTCAGACACCATTAAATCTTTTACTCATGGTTGAATTTGGTCTCTTTTGTCAACATATTCAATCAATTGAGAGAATCCCATTGAAGGAAATTTCTACCTCAATTTAAATTTGAACAACTATATTTTTCCTTACTCAACCTTCACTCACAGCTGTAAGGGATTTCAATCAGGCACACACCCAAGTCTCGCTCAGCATGTAGTGCGCAAAGGAAACACTTATTTATTTTTGTCTATAAGTTCAATATTCTGAATGATATACCACTCATATCACACCCTTCTCAAAATACCCCCCTGGTCACACTGAACCAGGAATCCGGCTAGTTTGTAACGGTAAATATTTATTTATGGATTGAGAATTTAAAACACATTGGCCCTCATTACGACCCAGGCGGTAAGGGGTTTACGCCGGCGTAAACATCGCCGACCCTTACCGCCTGAGTACGAGTTCCCTTAGCGCCATGGCGGATCTAACACCTGCTTTTAGCAGGTGTTAAAATCCATGGCGCTAAGGGACCTTGTTGTTAATTACGCCACCGTAATTTACGGTGGCGTTATTAACGCCTTCCCCACTCCCATTATGCCCTATGGGGCAAAAATGGGAATGGGGAAGGGTAAATGGGGATTGGGGACTTACCGCCCCGCCAAGGTCGGAATGGGGCGGTAAGTCCGCCAACCACCATGGCGGAATTGCACCCTTAGCGGCAGGGACCATGGTGCTAATAGCACCATGGTTCTCCGCCAAGGTCGTAATGAGGGCCATTATATTTTTAATAGGTAACAACAATCACCAAGGAGTGACAAGGACATTGAATAATATCTTTAATGCACTGGGGATTAGGTAATGAACACAAAAAGAATGCAGCAAAGAAAAGAATACTTTTGGATTGGTTTGAAACAGATAGCACTGTGGTTAGAGGTTCCCCCTGCGACACCACTCAACCCACCAATAGGCAATTTAAATAGATGTGAGGAGAGAGCAAGTACTCGGGAATAATGCAGACCAAACAGAATATCACTCCCACCTTCTCCCCTTTAAACACAAGGGAAAAACGGATTAACTGTTAGGATGGCTTTGAAACTGGCTGAGCAAAACACTAAATGTGTTAAAAAATGCTTAAATTATTATACATTTCTACGGGAGCCGCTTTGAACAGATGCAAGCAAGCGAAATCAATGATTTAATCAAAGGAAAACAATTGGAATCTCAAAGGCAAAGTTGGAAATAATTTAAAGACAATTCGCACGTGTAAAACTTTTGCAAAATGTAAATTCGCAGCAAACTTTTACTATGCGATTTTTGATAAAAATGGGTCAACTACACTGTTTCGCAATGGGGTTTTGGAGATAACTAAGGATGATAGGTATCAGTGGGAATTTCGTTTCTATCTTCAAAACTGAGGGACTTATAGAGGTTTTAGTGAGAGGTGTTTTTCGGAAATAAAGACACAAATTTGGACAAGAACTTCAGTTTAAAATCAGAAAATATGGATTATGCTTTTACTCAAGACTAGAGCATGCAGGCTAGACAACCAGGTTGGGACGAAGCAAGCTCTGAGACTGATTCATGACTTCAGTAATAGATCCCCAGCGCCTTCCCCGGCGGAACCAGTCCAAACACTCGAAGTGGGATTTTTGGATGAGAGCTACACAAATAAAAATGACTATGCAAATTACGCTTTAGCAAATAGACAGAATAAGATAGCGCTAGGATTTTGACACTGTCACTGGTTATGAAATTAAGGATAGTTCAGAGATAATGGTGGAACAAGATGAGGCAATACACAATAGCTCTCAAGTGTCCTATTGATACTCACAATCCACTGGGCAGGATCAGCTAGGCTGGTCAATGGAACTGCACGGGATCTGACATTCTTGTTTCTGGATATTTCAGATCAGCAGGATTGCAAGTTCATCAGGCAAGCCTTATGGTAGCAAGCCAGATAGTTTAAGGATGCTTCCCCCCTCCACAGCGCTCCACTGGGTTGTAAGGATTAGTTGAGGATTAATTGAGGATTGAGGCCTAGCTGAAAATGGTTCAGCTACTGCTTGGCCTGGTGAAAGGCATCTGCATCTGGAAGGATGTTGAAAGCTGGATGCTGAATGCTGAATCAAAGTGTTTCGCTGGAATCAGAAGAGAGAGTCTCTATGTGTTGTCTGCTGTCCCTATTTATCATGTCAAAATGACATCACAAAAGTGGGTGTATGGGCCGGCTTAACTAAGCTTGCCCCTGTGAATTGGGATTGGATCAGAGCCTCATCTCCGCCTTGCATCCAAGTGGTTGGATAAAAGGCAGATGATGTCAAGTTTATGGTTTGATTTTTACAATACTTGGAAACCTCCCCTAGCCACTAGTATCAAAATCGAATTTTGTTATACATTTGTAACCTTCATGAAAATCACATACAAGGATTACATATTTTATGGAGTATCTGTTCATCAAAATCCCACAGCTGTGAGACCTTGTTTAGCCTTTTTGCAGTATTTTGTCCATTTTACCATGAAAACATTTTCCAAACTTTCTCCAAAATTCCACAAATATGCGCGTTTACCCTAGGAATGTGTGTGCTAAATTTAACAATTCTAGCATAAATACAGTATATGCGTAATTGGACTGCTTTAGGAGAATACTTTAGGTGATTCAAGATTTGTTTTTTTGTATTTTTTATAAAAGTTTCTAGTTTTGCTGGTCAGTCGCATCTGATCTGAGTTGGGTGGAAGGAAGTCTCAAAACCACCTGGAAAGTAACACAGTGTTTATACACACTCAGAAATCGCAGAATGACGCATTCTTCGATTTCTGAGTGTGTATAAACATAGCATAAATACAGTTCCCATAAAACCACATATACTGCCATTCCTGTTCAGAATATGCTACACAGTTCCACCACGTTTTGAAATGTAGGGCCAAAAATTAGATTAACAAATCTGCCCTTTTTATATTTTTCACCACTTCTGATAGCGAGTTATTAGTCTCTAAAAAGTGTTCATTACATATTCTCTGCAGCAAATGGTCAGCCTTTTGTGGGCCTCATTACGACCCTGGTGGAAGACCATGGTGCTATTAGCACCATAGTCCATGCCGGTAAGTTACCGACTCCGCCATGGAGAAAGGGGATTTACCACCCCATTACAAGGTTGGCGGGGCGCTAATTCCACCTTTCTCCATGGCCCTTCCCCATTCCCATTTTTGCCCCATAGGGCTCAATGGGAATGGGGAAAGCGCTAAGTACGGTGCCGCAAATTGCGGCACCGTAATTAGCACCAAGGTTCCTTTATGGGTCCCTACTTTAACGGCTGGTTAAAGGCCCCGCAAAGGTACCTCGTAATTAGGTGCTAATAGGTTAATGGCGCCGCAGCCTTTTACGGCGCCGTTAACCCATTAGCGCCTGGGTCGTAATGAGGCCCAAGGAGCAGCCCCCACCTTTGGGATTTCTTTCTGCAAACCTAGTTTATGACCTTTTTACACGTCCATGTCCTGGCCTGGAGAATCTGCCATTGTTCAGTCCTTGGTAGCAGACAAAAGTCTGGCCTACCCCACAATTATCATGTGTCAGTGAGCATCTGCTGAGAGGAATGCCCTCCCCTTGGGTGGAAACCTGTTTTTCAACCTCTTGCAGGCCCAGCCAGCCTAAGTAAAATTTTAATTTCTTGACTTGAAATCCAGCATAAAACAAACTTGTTGCATCAGGTGACATTGATAAATTACATTCTTAGGTTTAAACCTGTGGGATCAAAACAACTGATATCCGTGTTCCTTTCAGCAACAGTCCTTTTATATTTGCTAATCCGGCAGATCTTTAGTTTTAGACAACTTTAAAGCTTAATCAGGAGAGCCCATTTGACAGGGGCTGTCTCTCACAGGTAATCCAGTTTTGCTGAGAAATGTTTTGCTCTTAACATTTCAGGACTTTGTAAATTCACAGTGCTTCATTAGATTAAATGAATTTTAGCGCCAAGCAAGATTTTGAGTGCTGGAAAGTCTTCTGTACAGGCATTTTGAAGTTTCAGCAGCAAAGTAAATGTCATTTACAGGCAAATTTTGGAGTTTCACTTGAAAAGCGCTGCTGCTCCCTCTGCACTCTGTTTACTTGTCATGGAGCCCACTGACACTTTTTATGCAGCGTGTGCCCTGTTCAACCACACATGCACCATGGGTGGCAGGTTGTGCAGACATCTTTTTGTGTGTTGAAAAAACACGGTTGTGTAGGTTTTTGGCACGCACAAGGGTTTTGCCACCATTTTGCTGTTTCTCGCACCATAGATAGCAGAGTGAGTCCGCATAGTATAGCAGAGTGGGTCAGTACATCCCACACTGTGCACTATTTTAAAGCATGTAATCAATTTTGTGGGAAGCAACTTGCCTAGAGCCCAATCTCTACAACTGTAAAAAAACTATTTTATTTTCTCCATTTTTGTATTCAAAGGACTTTGACTGCAAAAAAAATCAAAATGCGATTTCAAAGGCTGCATGCTGTCGATGGCCGAGCTCCATTATCACTGAATGAGGGTGGGTGTTGGAAGCAGTTCACCCCCGTGTGGAAGATGCCAACCTCAATTGATAAACCATGAGTCAGGTGAGCCCTTAAGAAGCCTTAATTGAGCTATATTCGCTGATTCATGATATAATATAACAGGTTGTTTATGACGCGCTTAATACCCAAAGGTTTCTAAGCGCTAACTCAGGGATTGAACCTGTGATGCACCGTGTCGTCTTGCTTCCAAGGTGAGCATGTTGCAGCTGAGCTATCCTCCCGAGACAATCATGTCAATGTTCCAGTTTGATCAAGATATTGCTCTGCTTTTGCCACCGTTATGGACCTTGTTGAGTATCTTTTTACCCTGATTTCTGTGTCGCGCGGTACCCACTTCATTCTTGAGCAAGAACTATTGGGGGAGCATTTGTCCCTGAACCACCACTGCTTAATAGTGAGTGCACCTTTGCTTCGTGAACCATCACTCTTTAGCAGTGTTGTCGTGGCTTGGGAACCAGATACTGCTTTGTAATATACCCATGTTTGCTGTGCTAGCAATAATCAGCAGTGTGCCCCCTCCTTTCGTCCTTAGCGTCCCTGTCTGGCAGCACATCCCTCTTTTCTGGTTCTGCACTGTTTAGTAGTGTAATCATGCATGCCCGTGCTAAGGTTCAGATGTGTGTACTTCTTCTTGCTCACCTTGCGGTGGATTATTTTACTAAACCTGTTGTGTCCACTTTCCTTCTATTTCTCTTCCATTTCCTCCCTTGGGGGTAGGGATGCATGGTTCTGTGTTATTGCACCGCCAGGTTTTTTTTTTGGCTGACTTTTTTGCCGCTGATTGATTTTGCCAAAAAACTCATCAAATCTTTTTATTTTTTATTTGGGGGGTTCTCCTCAGTTGCCCCCTTCTCAGTTATTTAACACCTATTCCTCCCTACCCCCTATATATCTTTACCCCTCACCCATATATATTGATGATTTTTTGGAGCCAAAAATCAGCTGCGAAAAACTCAGCGCAAAGAAAATCTGGAGATGAATAAACGTTGTACCGTGCTATATGTTTGCTGGGTAGCAGGCCTTGTTCCTAGTTCTCCCTTGGGGCACTGTGATCCTTGTTAATTGTGTGCTTTTTCATCATCCATTATAAATCATTGATATTAAGCATATTGTTTTCTTCTGTCTTGTTACGCACTGCCTGTCTTATGCTTTGTATAGTTTGCCAATTATTAGGTACTGAAATCTTTCTTGATAAAACCTTTTGAGTTCACCAGACGTTATGGGCATGGCTGCAAACCCAGGTGATCCTAATCATTCTATGCGTCTATGAGGGTTCTCTATCAAATTTGTCTTATATGTCTTACCAGAAGCCAGAGGCGTTGCTAGGGTGGAGGGGCTTAGGGGGCTATAGCTCCTGGTCTCTTGGTTGTAGACACAGATAGAAGCTCACGTAGTACAACCAAAATGCTAGCTAGCCCCCAGTTCCAGTAGTCCCGACATTAGCTTAGCCCCGGATCTTTTCCAGACCTAGCAACACCCTGCCATTAGCAATAATGTGGACATAATCTTTATTAGCAACGCAACTGTGAATGAAGAATTTGCTGCGCTTCAGTGCCGAGCTAAGGAGCTCCTAAGGAGCTCCTCAGTGTTGACTCCATGTGGACTTGCCATTGTATGTAACCGTCACATGCACACCCGGGGAGCTTGACACGGGCTGTCTGATGTTATGACATTGTGATCTTTGATAGCTCTCGCTTTTCCAAGAGCTTCTCCCTGGTGTCGTCCCTTCACAATGTACCCTAGATTTTGGCAGTTCCTGTACTCCACAGCTAGGTCACTGCTGCGTCAAGGAAGCCATCTGCATAAATCTGCATAACCAGAATACCAAACTAGCCAATGCAGAAGAATACACATAATTATATAGTTTGAAAATAAGCCATTAAAGAATGCAACAAAGTGGTTTTGTTCTTAATCGAAACTAATTGTAAGTAAGTGAATGGAGGATAGCACAGGGGCAACGCGCTGGTCTTGGAAGCAAGACCACGCAGAGAGGCAGAGTTTCGAATCGCAGATCCGCGCTAAGAAACCAAACTCAGGCCTGGGATTGGGCGCGTTATAAAAAATAAAATAAATAAATAAATAAAATAAGCAGCATAGTCTTCTATAGCACCCTTCTGCCATTTGTTGTTGGTTTTGCTGTGTGTACTCTATTAGAAAGGGAGATGGGAAACCAGCAGTATTAATAGGAGCCAGTCAAAAGTATCTAAGTCCTTTATGGAGGTATTCTTTGATTGGATTGGCAGCGAGCCTTGGGAGTATATTCTCCCAAATGGAGAGCCCAAGATCTGAGGTTAAACCAGCTTTGAGTAATGGAGGGGAGTTGGTTTCCTGGTTACCAGAATTGACTACAGTTACCAGAATTCCCTGAGACCAGAATTGAGACTAATCAGCAAAAACCTGAAAAAACTGCCTCCCTGAAGATTGTTAGAGACTTGAAAGCGCTTGGAGGAGAAGAGCAACTGAACTGCAGCAGGTATTCAAAGCTGGGAACTAGAGTGCGCGCCTCACCCTCTCTTTTTTCTACAGCTTTGTGTAATGTTACTCATGACCTAAGGGAAGGAATTGGGACAAAAAAGGTGAGCTTAGTCAGAGCCTGATAATGTTCCTGTGGATGTTATGTTCTCTTGTGTTCCTGCGCGGGCTCTCTGTAGGGATGTGCATATGTAGTGTAAGGTGGTTAGAGAATTTAGAGGAGACTCAGAAGAGGCAGATTAGACAAACAGGGGTCACAAAAATACAGAAAAAGAAATAATGTTGGGTGCTCACCTGCTGTGTAGTAGTGTGTGCCTGCTGGAGGACTGAACAGGCTGTTGATTAAATGTTTAACGGTGGAAATTGTTCTAGTCGGGTTCGTTTGTGTGAGGATCCACCTAAGAGAGCCTCTTTTCCGATAGGTTGGTCACTGGGTTACATATGGGTTTGTGGTAGTTTCGTTCGTTTCGAAGCATGCCTTCCATCTGGTGAAGTTGAATTGACTAGTTGTACAGTCAGATGGAGTTTTGGTGCTGGTCTCGACATGAAGTTAGCTGTTTTCGGAAAGGTTAGTTTGTCATCTTCTCAGCAGCTGATTTTGTGGAGAGAAGGCCATAGCCTGGTCACTGGAGGGAGAAAAAACATCCTTCATGTTGTTTCCAGTTGACCTTTGGTACTGAAACTAGTACATTGTTACTAGATCTGAGTGGTCTTGATGGTGTGTAGTGTAAGAATTTACTTGTGATGGATTCCCTGCCCCCGAGGTGGACGATGCATTGAGTTTTGAAGTGGATCTTCTTTGTGGTTGGGAGCCAGTATAGTGTGCGGAATGCTAGCGTGATGTGTTCATATCTTTTCAGTCTTAGGAGTAGTCTGGCTGCTGAGTTTTGGACTCCCAGGAACTGTTACTAATGTAATCTCCTGTTGTGATGTCTTTCTTGATTTCCCTGTTAAATGTTGTTCATATACGTATATAGTCCCTTATGTATCTGGTTCTTTTGGGCCAATCGATGTATCTCTGATCAGTAGCTCATACTTGCCCTCACTTTTGAAGTCTGTATTATTCTCTCTTTCAATTCACATTTACAGGGGGAGTCGGCAGTTACGGATATACGTTGAAACATCGAATGTAGACATTTCTGCAGCTTTTCTGTTGTAAAAATGCAGGGGGAGACCCCCCGTCCGACCTCCCAACCTCCTCCCCCAACTTTAAGTATTTCCCTCACCCCACCCCTATATTTTTTTTAAATGTCCCCAAAATTGGAGAAATTATTGCAAAAAAGCTAGGATAATTTTTCCATTCGATGTTTTCCTTTCAACTTTTTCGGTGGATACCGGCAGTTACTGCTCTGATCCCAACTTGCTGTGCATATGTCCATGTGGATATTGAGTTAAAATTGTTTGTTCAGGAACATGTTAACATTTTCTTTGAGGAGTTCAATATCGCTGCTTAGAAAAGAACTGGCAGTTTGTTTGGATTTTGATGCTTGATTCAATAGGCTATATGTTTTGGCATTCGGCAGCTGATTGCTGCTTGCAGTTGGAGTTCATGTCAAACTTTGAGCTGTTCTGGTGTGCTTGCTTCCAGCTGCTTGTGAATGAATAAAAAACTAACAAAATTGTTCCTTTGCCCGCCCTTGTGCTAACACAGTTTGAAAAGCTATTTTTCTAAATCATCGCATCACAGATTGTTGAAAAATAAATATTTTTTTGCATGACTTTTATTTTTCCATTTCAATTTGAATATACATTTTTTTGCCAGAAGACACATTTCATGACTAGGCGCTTTACCAAGACTCCATAAGCTGTGATATTTATTATCTGCTATCATGATATCTTTCCGTGATTAACTTTAAACGGGGTCTGGGCTGACTTTGTTACCCATGGCTACTGCCACCTTGCAAATGATAATTGGATGAGATTCTCAGGGTTTCTGATACATAGTTAAATTAATGTTAAGCATTCCTTGGGCTTAAGCTTCTCGTATAGGCATGCTATCCCTGTTTTATTCTGTGCCATTTTCACAGTGTGGCATTACGATGGTTGCTGTCTTGCCAATGATTCTGCTGGTAGTCTAATGGCGTTGACTGTGACCGCGACATCTAAGTTATATGAATCTGGCTTTGGAATACATGTCAAAGTGTGTTGTTTCTCCTGGGTAATTTTTCCAGAAGCGAAGAGTGTAATGGGGCCTAACCTCTCAGTTATCTTAATTACGACGACACCGGTTTTTACTTATTATCTCCTGTCTACCCTCTTGAAAAGTGTTTATCTTTGACTGATATGATACTTCTTGGGAATTATATACAGAAGTATCCAGGTAAGCGGCTAGTGTCTTTTCAGCAAAAGGAGAGTCAACATGGTGTGTTAAATTTATAAGTACTCAGAGGATTGTCTGTTTCCCTGAAACCGCGTGACCCTGAAGAAGCATGGGCTGATGAGAAACAAATGAGTCAGATTACCAATTAGCTATCAGAGAAATCTAATTCATTGTTGTTCAAAATTGTTTGTGCACTTTATGTTTTTTTCATTCCAATAATTGTTTTTTGGAGCAGGGGATTTCTGATAGTAAAATTAGGCACAGATTTGCCAGCACACATGAATGCACTGTGACACATTGCTCGACAATTCTTCATTTTGATGAAAGGATCTCTTTTCTTTTTTAATTGTATATATTGAGACATTTAAATAAAGGGCCCACAGGGAGGTGCAGCTGAGATAAACCACTTATTTTGCTAAATGAAAGTGTATAATATAATAGGAGAACATAAAAGAACGTAACAGATCAATCAAACAAGTTTGGCCTGAGAAAAAGGAAATCAGTCCAATACATTAAGCAAAAGTTAACTCCAGCAAATGAAACTTGAGCTAGACTGTATCAATAAAAAAGTGAGTCAATAGCCCCTACTCATAACAAATGCAGAGAACAAGGCATTTCTTACTTTGGACACAGTAATACTACCATACATTTCACAATAGCATATTTCATGAGTTACTATGAGTGACTGTGACTTCAACCTGGAGAGGGTTATTTCATTCACAACAAAGTTAGTACGAGTAACTCTGATTTATCCTAGATTTAAACCTGATTAGGGCTATTAAAATGTTACTTTGAGTAACTGACTTATCCTTCACTTAAACCATGAGAGGTTTAGTCGATTCACAAAGAGGTTACTATCAGTAAATATAACTTATCCTTGACCTAAATCGGGAGAGCTTTAGTTGATTCACAAAGAGGCTACTCTGAGTAAATCTAATGTATCCTCGACTTAAAGCAGGAGAGGCTAATTTGATTAACAAAGAGGTTACCATGAGTAAATATAACGTATCCTTGACTTAAAACAGGAGAGGGTTAGTTGGTTCACAATGAGGTTACTATAAATAAATCTAACATATTCTTAACTTAAACCGGGAGAGGGCTTTTTTGCTTCACAATGAGGTTACTATAAGTAAATCTAACATATCCTTGACTTAAAGTGGAAGAGGTTTAGTTGATTGACATAGAGGTTACTATAAGTAACTCTGACTTTCCCTTGACCTAAATTTGAAGAAGGAAATCGGATTCACAAAGACGTTTCTATGAGTAACTCTGGCTTCTACTTTTTATAAACACCTGGAACAGGCAATTTTGTTAACAAAGAAGTGAATATGAGTAACTCTGACTTGTCCTTGACTTAAACCTGAAAAGGGGTGGTTAATTCACTAACAAGTTATTATGAATAGCTCTGACTTCTCCCTGACTGTCTGCACAGAATCAGAAACTTAAAATGAATCATGACTTAAACCATGTATTTTACTGTTGCATTTTGGAAATTGCCCGTTATTAACTGAAAACAATCTTGCGAGTGATATCAAGAAACTGTTCTGAACTGGAATTTGCATGCCAATTAAGTAAGGATTATTTCTCGTGCATTGATTTTGGTTATCTATTTTTGAATTCTTGCAATTTATTTTAATGTCATTGCTGTGCTTCGACAAAAAAGAGTAATTGGGCCTCATTACAAGGGTGATAGGCGTGCCGGCAAATACCGGCAAGGCTGCTGCCGGAGTCTGTTTTTTACCGGCACCCGGCAATGGGTATGTACCGTGGGCATTCCGGCCCTGCCGGACCCGGTAATTCCCCTTCTCCGGGTGCCGGTAAAAATTACTCTCCATTCCCACTTGAGTCCAATAGGACTCAATTGGAATGGGGAGGCCGGTAGTGCCGGCACCGTTATTAATGGTGCCGGCGCTACCATGTAGGTCTGTTCGCAGGTGCCGGGCTGACAGGCACCCGCGAGCAGTCCTCGTAGTTTGCCAGTCCGGCAACAACGGTACCGACAAGCTTACCGGCATTGTTGTTACCGGACCGGCAACCATGTAATGAGGCCCACTGGTTTTTTTGTATGTTTTGAATCGGAATACTTTTTTTCTATAGAAAAATGTGCAACACTGGAGGTGCATGTTAGACTAAGTTAATATGGAGTCATCTTTGCGCCAGTAAAGGGAATTTTCATTAAAATGAATGTGCCCATGATTTTATAAGAATGGGATCTTTTAGAGATGCATATGTACTTCATAAATGTTACATGGTGCCAGAGATTAATTTCCCATCTGTATAAGGAGTAATGCATGTAATGTTTTTTTATAAACGATAAAAAATAAAAAAACAATAGTTATAATGCACAAAAGTCACATTAATTGTTGAGATTTTGAATCCCTTCGTACACACTACTCTCACTCATCTGCAACCATTGTGCCCCATCAGGATACAACAGCTAACAGCTGCTGATTACAAGCTATGGACTGGAAATGTCAGGAGCCAAATATTCAAACCTCCTTAAATCATCCAAAATGGTTCTCACAAAACTCCTTGTTGATGCCAGAGACACCTCTAGTTAGGGGTTTATTATATTTTATTTCTATAAAACAAAATCACAAGCAACCCAAGCCGGTATATTGGAACAGCCTGCTTATGGCAGGCCTTTTGCTGCAATATTCTGTATTCATGGCCGGATCCATGCCGGGTTTTCAGGATACCCCTTGTTACTATGCTTCAGATAAATTTGCATACCATGATTCTAAATGTAGGCGCATTTTTCCTCATGAATATTAATGAGGGAAATCATGAAAACCTGTCAGGATTCTGGCCCTCAAGGCCCGGAGTGTGACAACCCTCTGTGTATTGTATTCCTTATTTGTAACATGTAATATTTTAACAAATCATGTTTCTGGCCTGCTATTTTCTTCTGGAGACGAGATCCACCCTTTGACAACACAAGCATCCCAATGAGCTTGCAGGTTATTAAAATCCAGCAGGGTTAGGGGTACTCTGCTGTACTGAGCATAATGTCATGTCTGTTTATAGCTCAGTAAGCTTGGGAGCTCGGTACAGAGACTGCGAATTGTTCCTTTTCCAAGCAATATCATTCAGTGCTTTACAGTAGAGGACCATTACAATATTGAACACAACTAAATAAGTTCAACTATTGAAAGCCAGCCTGGCAAGGGGCCAGCTAAGGCCTTGTAGGACACCGTAGGGAAGATTAACTCGTCCCGGGAAGATGAGATCCAAATCTGCATTTCTTTTAGCTGAATTATTGTTATTAGGTCCAATCTAAATGCCATTGTGACTTACCCTCCTACCGTATCCATTCATCGGCCCATCCTTTTGCAAGCAGGTAGATCCGTCCATCCATCTGCCCACACGTCCACTCCATTCACCTACCTTCTTTCTGTCCGTAATTCTATCAATAAATCCCCCCACCCAACATTCATCCATTCATTGGGCATCTGTCCATCCATCGATCTGTCTCCTCCCGTCGTTCCTCACTTGGCTACTGCTTCTTTGCCGGATAGGTGAGTGGGATTTTGAACCTGCCCGGCCACCCGCTAAGTCCCACTACGCTGCGATATATGATATGATATGGCATTTATAACGCGCCTATACACAAGTGTTTCAAGGCGCAATGTCACACAACCCAAATGCACCAGTGTCCGCTAGCTTTGTCTGGACTGCCAGGGGCAGGGACACGCCACACTGACTGTATCCGATTGGCATCGCAATATAATGGCAGCTAAGTTGCATTGCATTTAGGTCACGTGAAGATGTGCCAGGATTCTATTATGAACTGTGGTTGATGTCATAACACCATTAGAGGGATAGATCATCCTGCACAGCTATGCTGTATGCCACACTATGCTACAATTAACTGATGTGTGTTGTGGCCAAATCCTCTGATGCGAGTCCTTTGATTGACATAATGTCACAGCTCATGCTGTGTAATGAAGTGTATGGAGGATAGCACAGGGGCAACGCTCGTCTTGGAAGGAAGACCACGCAGAGCAGCAAAGGTTTGAATCCTGGAATCCACGCCTAGAAACCAAAGTTAAGTATGGTATAAGTTGCGTTATAAAAAACCAATGAAATATAAAATCAAAAATATGCATCTCTCTCGACCTTTTGCCCTAAAGAAAACCCATGCAAGTACACAATAGCAGCCACCACCAGCATTCCCATTTTAACGCAACACAAAATCTCCAAAACATCATTGCTTGCTCTTTCTCTCAAACACTTGCATGCATGCAGGCAACAGACACCACCTTGATGATCACCAACGCTACCAAAACTCTGAGGCATGCCGTATGCAACACGCATGCTTGCACAGACACACCCACACCCACATCTACCCGCAGGAGATCGTAACTCCTTGCCTTCCTCTGGCAACTGAACCCACCTTTTTTACTTGGATGACTCAAAGTGAGAAAAGGCTACGCAAATGGCAAAAGCAGCGATATAGCAAGACCCAAAGCCTTCGCACTCTAGCTCAACTCCGAGGGCAGTTAACATTTGCAGCATAGACTGAGAATAGGCCTGCCATCTAGTGCAGCAGAACCATCACCATACTTGTCCATTCATTACGCTGGGAAGATACTGTACTCTACAAGCTTCTGTGACTCAGCAAAAGGAAACACACATGAGTCAAAGGTATTAATAGTGTGCACACTATGCAGTGAAGAGAACCCACACTGAGATCTTGTAAATATTGCTAAAGGGAAGTGTGTACATTGAGCCAACAAGTGGCCCCCTTTATTCGGGAACATTTATTGTGCAATGTCTTATTGGAGACACTATTGAAGACGGAGGTCCAGTTATGGCCCTCGTGACCCCCACACGACTCTCAGCCCGAAGACAGAGACACGACAGATGCACCTCACTTTTAGGCCATTCACCGCCATCATCGATGTATCGCAGATGTGAGAATCGTTACTCTCTCAGACAGCCATTCAGACCATACCCAATCGATGATCTGGAGGAGGTGGAGACGCCATCAATCGATCAAGTAGACTGACTGCAAATCGAGAAGTCAATAACATCATCAATGACATCACAACGTTGCCGCACTTAGACATGAAGTACATAGCCATCCATTCACAAAGTTACCCAAACATGCATTAGTTTGTTGAACATAGACATGAAAAACATGCCTATGACTCACTCAGGTAGATGACGGACACACATGCATATTTCTCTCTCTATATATATATATCACTACCCTTTGCCAAAGCTGAACTGCAAGATGCCAAAGTATACGTATGCCTAGCTTGCACATGCTTGATTGCCACTAACATGGAAAAGCCATAAGGACACATATGGAAGCTATAGGCCCACTGAAGTGAATGGGGAAGGGCGGGACAGGCTTTGAGTACATGGAAGGGCTGTCATGATCGCTGCAGCCAGAGGCAAGCAGAATGATGCACCCAGCCAAGGATGAGTGGAGATATGTAAGTTCCTGGTTACCAAGACAATAAGCCACCTGCAAGAAATTCAGGCTAAAACCCTCATAATTAGAGGCAAGAGAGCTTCATTTGGTGGTCTCAACACACGTAACCTAGCAGATCAAGACATTGCCCATTCAATCAAGGTAGACAGAGACACTGTTCCCATCGAAACAGAGGTGGAAGGATACAAGTTTTGCTTACAAACTAACAACTGAACGCAGTCTCCCAGGCTTAGGTGATCAGAAATAGCAACATTAGGGAACATAATCAACTTTATAAAAGGCCAAAGTACCCCTTTAGAATACTCCCTCTCTCACACGGTCAGGGGGTGACCACAACTGTTTATATATCAAGGAGATAGTTATACAATTTATAAAATGTACTGATCTTATGCAGATTGTCTGATGAACAACAAACCTCCCAGTACCTCTAGTCTTGAAAAAATAGACCAAGTACGTGTTACTATTTCAGTAGTTCGCTGTCCACAGGACTTGCACCACAGTCATTCCGTACCAAATACAGTTTTTCAATAAGGTCGCACCTCCGGAATCAAGTACCTTCTTCCCGCGCAGTCTCTAGTCTCTGCGCGACCAAGGGACCACACAACGCCACTCCTCCATGTGTATGCGAGCTTGTTGTTTATCTGAGCTAGTATACTCAGTTTTTGGGAAAGTGTTAAAGCCATTTGTGTATTTTTGTATTGTTTTTTACTATTGTATGTGGTTATATGTATGTGAATTTTGTGATTTGTATTGCTTTTACATCATGCTGTGTTGTGTTGGGTCATACTCATACAGAACATTTTTATGAGCTTTTTATTATTGTGCAAAACTTTATTGAAACATATTTTTTTAATACTGTGCATAAGTAACACGTACTTGGTCTATTTTTTCAAGACTAGAGGTACTGGGAGGTTTGTTGTTCATCAGACAATCTGCATAAGATAAGTACATTTTATAAATTGTATAACTGTCTCCTTGATATATAAACAACATTAGGGAACACACAGCCCCTCCATATTTATTCTCATTGCCTTCAGAAGGGACCCTAAGCCTGGAAACAGACAAGGGTCCCAGGGCTTGGAGGACGGTCTATGCAATTCAGAGTCGCCTTTCACGTGAAGGTATAATATATTGCAGGAGCCAATAGTCGCCCTACAGTCCTGCAACTTGTATTTTGTGGAGTGTGTCTACCCAATAGGAGAACTAACCCTTATAGAAAATGTATATTGTTTGCTTAAACTGACCAATCTGAACGCTGGATAAGTTTTGGGGACGGAACTTTTGTGACTTCACGCCTGGATAAAACCAGGTGACACCCGCTCAGAAGACGAGAGCTCTGGAGAATTCATGTTTTTCTATTGTGATCCCTGTCATTTTGTAGATAATAAAGACAGTAAACTTTGCCCCATGATTGAGTCTTCCGTTCTTGCGGTGGCGATTGTCTCTCTGCTGGTAATTGGTGTGACTGCTATACAGCCCCTGCCGCTCCGTGACACCATTATTAATGGAGATCTTCGAATTTTGCCAAAGAAAAAGATTTCAAGCTCCGGGCATCTGTCACCTGAGCATTGTTTATGACAACAAGCATATCGCCTGCTTTTTCTCACAGTTGAGCAAGGAAACATTGGGCTAATGTGTTACATTTTACTTCAGGTCTAACAATTAATAGGCTTTCTGTGTTCATTATTTAATTAAGCCAATTAAGTTTTCAGCTCGATACTTTGAGTTGAATTATATCTTGTTTTTCTTGGAGTTTTAAGATTAGTATCATTTTTCAGGGCCTGTCTAGACTATTGCATGCTAAGTTGTCCTTTTCTGAATGTTCATGGTAGAGGAAAGAGTCACCGGAGAGAAAGAGAGCTGGATAGCAATGTGTTGAAGTGTCAGGAAACAGCTGTGTGATGGTGAAGCACACTTGGCAGTGTAGCTCGACATTTGGTGAACTAGTTAGGTGAGACTTTAAAGTAGGATGTTTAGTGAAAGTATCTTACTGAGAGGATATCCGACTACTTTAGCTTGGAATCTATCAGCTGGGAGCTAAGCAGGCATCAAAGGAAATTGAATATAGTCCCCTTGCACCCGTTTTCTAAATGGACCATCAATGACCATTATGATTCCAAGACACTTTGCTCTGGCACTCACATGTTACACTGAACTGCCCAGTGTCTTGTAGACAGAACACTAACAGAGGCTTGTGACTGCAAAGCAGAGAATCCCACATTGGCACGCTGGTGTAGTAACACGTCCCCACATGTGGTGTGGCTCCAGTGAGCTGTTTCTCACTTACGCCCACTCTGTACTACCCTGGTATCAGAGCAAGGATGGCGCTACAATAATGCACTACAGCTTCCATGATGCTTCACCACTGAGTATGCTGGCTTGGGCTGATGGGAGTGGGTGTTCAAAACATCTGGAGGGCCACATAATGACTACCCATAGTCCGATCTCGCCTTGACGCAAGTCAGAGAGGGGAACATAATGGAACTCAGCCTCATTTGTGAAGGCTAAGGTGGAAAGGTGTTTAACTATAGCTCATAGATATGTGTCTCTAATGGCAGAAAGTATTCATGAAACACTTGTGTATGAGTGCAATATAAATAAAATATCATAAATTCCTTCATGGTTTGGATGTTCAGGGGTCCTAAGATTGTACAAATAGTGCAGCCTAGTCTTAGGACTGAGCAATTTACAATTAGATGGCAACAAACAAGTTGTTCGATTCTTTGGCTCATTATAGAAGTAGTTCTATTTATAACAAAAATACTGCTTAAATCATTTCCTTCATAATATAATTCTGGGCATTGCCTGAAGGTTTCTTAGTAACACAATAGAATATCAGGTATCTTAGCCACAGTTTCCAGAAAATAAATAACTTTATAATGTGTACGTGTTTTCTTTCACAATTTGGGCCAAACATTCGATTTAGTTGTGTGCATTTGGCATGTGAGATATGGGGGAGCAGAGTGCGCTGTTCAGTCTTCTTGGGATGTTGAGCCTTGAGTTGGAATGAAAGTAGTACCGTGAGGTGAATCTGCTCAGACTTTGTTTTTATGCAGTTCATTATGGAAAATGGGCTTAAAAACAGCTTCCGGCTCAAGGCAAGGGTGCTGTTTGGCCTTATCCATCCTAAAAGCTTTGTTATTTACAAGACCTGCAAACCTGTATCACACCAAATCTTCTGAAATGGAGATGTGCCTGGGAGTGAAGTGATAATCACCAGACTGAGTGGTGGTCCTTGCTGGAAGCAGCCCAGCATCTTGAGATAAAGGCTGCGGTAATAGTGAGGGCTTTTAATAAGAAACACCTATTCTGTTACTGGCCAATAAGGACGGTCCAATACAGAGGTTATCACCATTGGCACCTACGTGGATGGATGGGAGACGCATGTGAAATGAAAAAGAAAAAGCTTGACGATGCAACTCAAGGAGTGCGTTCGAAACAGACCTTCATGAATGAGTCCTTCTCCAGTGTTTACTACATGAGCATAGTGAAAACCGAAAAGGGACTAATATCAGAAATAAAACAGTCACGGAGCCGTGTGCAACAGGCGATTGCGCGGAAACATTAGACAACAGGATGCTGTGAAGCAAGGTGAAGATGACCGCAGTTAAAAGTGTGGGGTGTTGTCGGAGAGTACATTTATCAAATGCCTGGAAGAGGACGACAGTGACCCTGGGTTGAATCCAGATAATGTGTGTTTTTACCAGTAGAAACAAAGCATGTGCCCCGGATTTAGATTGACTCCATGTCACCAGAATACATTTTATCAAGCCTTGGCTTTTGGCCAAAACAGTCTGCATGCTGGGACTGGTAGTTTTACCTTTTCCATTTTATGTATCTTCTTACAACTGTTGGCATGCAAGGTGCTGTTAGCTAAAAGCCAGGTTTGGCTGGCAGTGACCCTTTTGGCATTAGGTAATTTGGCAACAATGTGACCAATTAAATCCTGTTCCAGTCTACCCGTGCTTCATTTATATTGATTTTTGTAAATACAAAGGGAAATCAATCAGTTTCATGTCACTTTTTATTTTGATAAGGTTGGAAAGCTTTGAAAGAAGGTCCCTTCTTTCACTCTCCAAGATGTCAGCTATGCCCTACAGGCCAATAGCTCCGAAGACTGGCAGCCTGGAAAGTGTAAAAAAAAAAAAAGGAACTTCCATTTTGAACTTTTTACATGGCTATAAAAATGTGGCTCCGGTCAGCAGCAATTCTTGGATGAGCTGTTAGTTTCCAAGGTGAAAATGGAACTGGGATTGGTGTGCAATAACCCGGTACACATTTGTCAATATAGTCTGATAAATCTGACAGAATCATTCCTGTCTTACGCAGACTACATTGGCTTGCTTTCTAGGCCAGTCTACTGTTCAGTGTAGTAGGAGTGTTTGGACACTCGGGGTCTGAATCAACTTGTGCTTCACTTAACAGTTTTAGGGGGGTTTTTCTGGTTAGTCTGCTGCAAGGTCACGGGTTGGGGAGGCGTGGCCCACACCTCCTGTCAGCATTAGAACTTGTTTGTACCTTGCACTTGAAAATAATTTGTACTCTTTATATCCTTGTTGGTGGTGGTTTGTGTACATTTTGTTGTAAGAAAATTGGTGGTCAGCCGACACGTGTTTCAACCTCTCAGGGTCTTTATTAAGGCTAAAACGTGAAGTCCAGGCTGGCCGGTTGGCAGGTTGCTGTGAATGGTTTGCAGTGCTGTTGGGCTGTTGGGGTGTCTGCCTGTGTGGGCTAAGGTATGGCAGGATGGCCTGGAGTATCCTTATGTGTTCTTCTCTGGATCCATCCTTACATATTCGGAATGAGAGGTAGGCACGATCTCATGAAATAGACAATTTACATGTTCGCACAGAAGCGGTCTACTGAAGATCTTGTGAGAATATAGAAACCTCAAAATCCATGGACCATAGAAGTAGAGCAACCCTATTATAGCCAGTCAGATGGCCCAGTGAGTTGAGTGCTCATTTCTGACATCTGTGTTCAGCCTGCCAATGCAGGTTTGAATCCCAGCAGGGCCAACTCAACCTTTCATCCTTCCGAGTTCGATAAATTGAGTATTACGCTGTGGGATAATAACATCAACTGGTATCTCAGTGCTCATATGCCTGCAGGCTTATAGCGCTATATAAAACTAGATATTATTGTTATAGTGTGCTTGGTCAGTATTGTTTGTTATATGTCAAGGTCTATTGTCAATGAATTAGATCAAACATGCTGCCAGCTTTGGCATGGCCAGACTTTTTTGACTGGGGTGGCCCAAGTGGCGCACTGACTTATGCAGCGGTGGCAAGAAGTATGAGCCTACACACACATAATGATCATAGCTTAGGATAATGTGGTGGCACCTGGGGTACCACGTGCTACCACAGGCCACTCCCTGGACATGCCAGTGAGGGCTAGTGGCCACATTCTCAAGATCATAGGCCTCCACTTTAGCACCATTGGCAGTGTCCAGATTGTCTAGAGCAGGCCAACCGACAGGCACCAAAGGTGTAACCCACATTTTCTTATGCATTTGGAGTCAGATCTCCACCATACTATACCTCTGGAGTTTTGTACCGGTCCCACATAACTTGAGAAAATTACAAAGCCAAATGTGTCCTTTTTTGAGTTATCGAGGGTCGAGATGAATCATGAAGTATATGTGACTTTGTGCAGCACTGACCCGGCCACAGCGAATGTAAGTCAATTTCAGCAGGAGCTTGCAATTGCTGAGGCCTGGTCAGGGCTCCACAAGTCCGGATACATTTTTTTATATGATCAAGGTGTTTACAAACTGGCAAATAGTTTACAAACAGAACATGGTGGTAGGGTCAACATGTTTTGAAGTTACTGTACATTTTTCATTGTCAGCCCCTTCTAAATCCATACACTATGCATCAGTACCACACCCATATATCACTAGCGATTATGTACTGTTTTTTGGTGGCAATTCTGAAGTATAGAAATGGATGGATTGCCACCAAATTTGCCAATGCATGCTTTTGGACCAATCCCCGGCCCCCGACCCACCGCCCAAGTTTGTCAAAAATCCATCCAGCAGTTTGCACTGTACGTGCGACAGAGGTATTTTCGCAGTGCAAGTCATTGGAGATTGGATCACCCCTATAACCTCTACAGCCGTCCACTGCCTTGATGAAATCACACAAAGAGTTCTAAAAAAAAAACCTCAGATATGGCTCTGTATATTTTTCGGGAAAACTTTGGCTGGGTTCATAAAACAGCACCAGAATTATAAGCCACACAAAAAGTGCTCTTCTTATGAGGGGTCCAACTTCACCATAGCTACATCATTGCTATTGTGGAGCTTGTGATATATACCAGTATCCAGTGAACAAAAACCTCTTTTGATGCCATTCAAGATATCATCTGTGTGTCATGACCGGCGAAATTGCCCCTTCTGGACCTCATGGTCATTGTCACGAAGGGCTTGTACTCCTTGTTCCTCCCAACATGGCCGTACCAAGCTCCGTGCTACGCACTAGCTTTCACGTCGTGGCACGTACTATAAATTGGTCATGCCCTTGCGGGTCCGCGCGTCTCAACGTTATCTTCGGTAGTGACCCGACGTGTGTTTACTCTCTACATTGGTTTCCTTTGATCCTCTTACTTCCTTCCTTGCCTTTTATCCTGTTCCTGGATTTCCCCCCCTACTTACTCGTTCATCGCTATCCTGGATACCCTGGAACCACGAACTTCCCGGAACTCTGAACGCATCCTGCAACCTGACGAGGCTCGGGCGAGCCTATTCAAGACCCAAACCATCCACAGGAAGAGTCCTGCGGCCGAACAAGGGAAATCCCGATCACAGGTGAGACGGGGGGAGATGTACGACACTGTGATGTCTTTGGAGAGGTCATCTGTGCGCTGATGGGATGAGCAGCGGGGCGACTCAAAGTTAGGGTTCACTGAATTGTAAGGGCTTATTTTATGCTATATCTTACCCAACTGTAGTACTAAATAATCACAGCCTACTGGCTCTGGTCTTCAGCCTTCTCCAATGTCCACTTTGCAACAATTGGGGTAAAAGACTGTGGCCCACTGTCCATGGCCACAGTGGGCCACAGGCCCCGTTGCACAAGATCACCCGCACTACTAAATCACCATGGACCAATGGCCAAAGCTAATGGAAATTTGTTTTGACGATTTTCGTGAGATTTAACCCCAGGATTTTCCATGAGTAGAACTCATGAGAATTGAATCAATGATTTTATTTGTGAGAGTCCTTGGCGCTCCGGTTTCTCACAGGATTATCGCAGAAATAAAGAAAATGCCATTAAATAATCTCTTCCCAAACCCCCCTCAAATTCTAAATGTTCACCAATCCCCTTTTGTGTCTCCCCACATCGCCACTGTACCCAAAGTACCCCACCTCCTCGACAAATATAATTTGACGGGCATTTCTTCCTGTGAAAGTGATCAAATTCCAAATCCCAGGTCGATCTACACAGAATACATCTGGAGTAAACTAATCTCGCGGCAACAGATCTCTCTGACGATTTCAGTCACTTTTTGTAGGTATATTTTTAAAGTATTAGATGAAATTGTATAATTAATGATTCGTTTTTTTAGTGTTAATGGTTTACAGTTAACTTTACACAAAAAATAAAAACCTATGAAATAAAATGAGCATTTGAGACCACTCAATGCAATTTATATTCTTAATTTATTTGAAATCATAGCCAAACCCAATCATCAGATATATTACAACCCTAGTTAATGATTGGTTGTGTTGTACCAGGGTGTATTAAACACCAATCTTGGATGTATTGTCTCTTTAAGTCATGGAAGAGGAAATCTATGTAAGGATGTTTTATATTTTGTGTTATGTATTTGGATACAATGATTCTTATTTTTTTTTTTTATTTCTTTATCCTTTTTAATCCATCAAATACATACAGTATACAACAGTGATAACAAAATATAATACAAGTTAAAAATGAAGGGGAATGCGAGCATTCCAGCGAGAGAACTTGCAAAAGCAGAACATAGCAAACAAACCAAAACATCACACCATTTTCTTTTTTTTGTTATCTATGTGTGAGGTTTGTTATAAACCAGATCACAAATAAAAAAAAGGTGCTATTTCCATAGCATGTTTTTCCAGCAAAAGCCTAGTGCTGAAAAACCATTGCTAATCCCCCGGAGGCTGGATCCCAAGAAAATGGGTGGGGTCTGGGTTTTGTGCCAACCTCGTTGGTGCCGAAACAAGGTTCCTGACACATGGAGGTACGCACGCGCGTGTCACAAATTCAACCATTGTGTTGAAGCAGGTTGTGATTGAAATATCGTCCTTTGTGTTTATGGGAGCCCTGATACCTGCAGGCTCCGGTGCAGTATAAATAAATAAATAAATAAATATAACTGCCATGATTTTCATGTCACCCTGAACATCTGCACGTTGTCCAAGAAACCACGGTCTCCATAATGATTGGCAGTTAGTTGCAGCTGCAAGGAAAGCGTGACACTCTGCGCAGTGTGGCTCTTCGACAGTGGCATCAAGTTTGAAGTGAAGCGTGAAAGTGACACAATATTATTGCGGATCTGAGTTTTTTGCTTAAATAGCCCGTCAAACACTGGACATCAGGGGCTCTCATGTTCAGAGGCCGTTCTCTCTGGTTGGACGATGTGAACTGGAGGTCACCCTTGGATCTCTGCACAGGGTGCATCACCCCCCAGAGTTCTAGATATAGCAGCCCCAGAGCTCAAGTCCAGAGAACTTGAGATCAAGGAATTAAGGTAATGGTGTGTTTCTTTAAGTTGGTTTAGGGTGTGATGTTGCTACGCCGTCCCCAACCCGGGATTCGAACCAAGATCATCAGGATTAGGGGCGAGAAAACTTAGAGCCACAGGACGGTCTGTTCTCTGCAGGATATATCTAAATACAGCATTTTATGTCTTAACGTTTCATACTTTGCCAGCAATATTACTCCTCTCTTGGAATATGGGTCGGGTGGGAACATACTTGCCAACATTATCGATTCCAATCTGTAGTTGCTTGCCCAGTTCTGTTTTTCCTTTGCATGCTGGAACTTGTAGTCTGACTTTTATAATCGGAAAACAGAACTACAGGTCCCAGAATGCAAAGAAAGGAAGAACAGAACTGGATAAGCACCTACGGACTGGAATGGATCATGTTGGCAAGTATGTGTTAGTGATTAATCTTTTAATAGACAAATGCTTATTTGTCTTGTGCACTTTCTTCTATTCTATTGAGAAATACCAATTGAATGAATCCCCCCACTTTTGTTTAGGACTTCTGCCCTGTACAGCCCCACTAGCCAATACCCTTCCACAAACGTTGTCACTTATTTCTTTCAGGAAGCCTGGAATTGCAGGTGCATTTGGGCATTCATACACTCATAGGGCGTGCTCTGAATTGCTATGGCAGCCTTGCACACGTGCTGAGTGTGTGTGTGTGTGTGTGTGTGTGTATATACATGAACTCGCAACCTCTTCCAGCCAATAGGGAACATAAACTCATGCTTTCCCAATAGAAGGCATATGGAAATAAAATCGCGACGCAGAATTCAGCATCTTTTGGGACGCGGAACAAACTACAGAAGGCCACCTGGCACCGAGTTCTGAGGAGTTTAAATCTATCTCCCTCCCCAAAAGTTTATTCGAGATAGGCGCGCTTCTAAATAGCCGCACAAGGAAAAAATGTCGCTGGCGAGTGTTTACAGGCACTCTAGCAGCAGGTCCGAACAATGCACAGGTTGTCAGTTAAGGTCTGGTTGGAATGCTGCTTACTCAATTATATGAAAAATGGGAAACACGTTGCTCATCCAATTGATTAGAATTCTTTTTTGATGTCGCTTGCGGCATTTGGTCGGCCAGTGTCGGGCTCCCGCTTGCTTGTGCGGTTATTTATCGCTGCTGCAGGAGCCCTGAATAGAAATGTCAGAAAAGCAAATCTGTCAATTTCTGCTCCCAGGAGTAGCTTTGTTAACTCCACAACAAACATGTCTACATGCCTCCCTGGGAAAAGTTATGTAGACTTTTAAAGAACATTCTCTCTAAGTGAAATGTGGATATTGCGATTTAGGGTAACAATGCCCTTAAAAGTGTGTTCAGATTGGATTTCAAAGTATATGGGAAGTAGAGAGGGTTAGTAGGAGGCTATAGTTGTGTTGGTAATTGGGAGGAGAGTATATATGCTGTGAGAATATATCCCAGAAGTTGTGAGCTGCACTTGTCTATACAAAGAGGAATAGGTTATTTATTTGATTTTATTTGTGCACTTGTAAGGCGCTTATACATCAAGTAAATTGTGTTTCAAAGCGCCCACAGGGCAACAGGGAGGAAAGATGGGAATGAAAGGCAATTATGATAACAAAGAAGAAATAAAGAGGTGGTCCTACTTGGCCTTGTGGGCATTCAGAATGCGCAAGTGCAGAGGGAGAAGAGAGGGGGTGGAGTAGGGGGGCGGGGTGGTAAGTGCTTAGGAGTGCCACAAAGAGAAGTGCTAGGAAATAAGTTGCAAGCAACTGTTAAGTGCCAGACAGAGATCACTTGGTAAGAGTGGTCAACTGACAGAAACTATAAGTGCAGGCCTGTGAGATAGCACAGACCAGAGGGAGCCCAACGGCAAGTGCTAGGAGTGGGCGGAGGCTGACGGCTATTGGGGGCAGAGGCCAGGACCCAGAAGGACACATAAGGGCCCTGGTCTACAATATCAGCGACTGTGGTGTTAGCAAGGGAGGGAGAGGGGGAATGAGGAGGTAAAAATGGAAGTCTTGAGAAGCTTCCGGAATTTTTGGATATCCGGCTCAAGACGGAGAGGAAGGGGGAGGTTGTTTCAGAGGAGCGAGCCAACCGAGGAAAGAGATCGGCCACCAGCTCGCTGTTTAAAGACACACTATACACACAGCGAGTTGGTGCTGGAGGAGCGTAAAGACCTGGAGGTAGAATATTAGGTGAGTACCAGTTGTAGATAGCGTGGTCCCCGGCCCCAGACAGCCTTGTGTATATGCAGAGGATTTGATCCTTGTAGCAACCGGGAGCTAGTGGAGAGATTTTAGGGCTGAAGAGATGTGGTCCCTGGGCTTGAGGCCAAGGATAAGTCTTCCAGCCCTATTCTGGATAATCTGGAGGGGTCGTAGTGAGGAAGAGGGTAGTTTGAGGAAGAGGCTGTTGCAATAGTGCAGCCTGGAGAATACCAGAGCTCTGGAGGAAAGTGAGGAGAGGAAGGATTACTTTGAGGAGGTGGAGTTGAAAGTGGGCCTCCTTGGCAAGGTTCTGGATGTGAGGGAGGAAGGAAAGAGAGGGTTTGAAGATGACTTGAAGGTTTCTGGCTTCAGAAGAAGAAGAGGGGGAGCCCATGGAGGGTGGCCAGAGTGAGGGGAATAAAGAGGGAGCAGGAGGCCCAATGCAAAGGATCTGGGTCTTGCTGGTGCTGAGGCAGACATCATTGGAGGCGCACTAGGACTGGATGGCAGATAGGCAGCCAATCATTGGAGGCGACCAGGACTGGATGGCAGATAGGCAGCCAATCATTGAAGGTACACCAGGACTGGATGGCAGATAGGCAGCCAATCATTGGAGGTACACCAGGACTGGATGGCAGATAGGCAGCCAATCATTGGAGGTACACCAGGACTGGATGGCAGATAGGCAGCCAATCATTGGAGGTACACCAGGACTGGATGGCAGATAGGCAGTCAATCATTGGAGGCGACCAGGACTGGATGGCAGATAGGCAGCCAATCATTGGAGGTACACCAGGACTGGGTGGCAGATAGGCAGTCAATCATTGGAGGCGACCAGGACTGGATGGCAGATAGGCAGCCAATCATTGGAGGTACACCAGGACTGGATGGCAGATAGGCAGCCAATCATTGGAGGTACGCCAGGACTGGATGGCAGATAGGCAGCCAATCATTGGAGGCGACCAGGACTGGATGGCAGATAGGCAGCCAATCATTGGAGGTACGCCAGGACTGGGTGGCAGATAGGCAGTCAATCATTGGAGGCGACCAGGACTGGATGGCAGATAGGCAGCCAATCATTGGAGGTACACCAGGACTGGATGGCAGATAGGCAGTCAATCATTGGAGGCACACCAGGACTGGATGGCAGATGGGCAGTCAATCATTGGAGGCGACCAGGACTGGATGGCAGATGGGCAGTCAATCATTGGAAGTACACCAGGACTGGATGGCAGATAGGCAGTCATAACAGGTAGCTCAAATGTTAGGACAGCGATATGGCTTTGGCAATGCTTGTGCTAAAAGGAATAGCCATGTCTTATTTTACCTTTCTTTTGAGGTGCAATCTTCCAGCTTAGTTCAACCCCCCCACCCTGACTGCCTGCAAGAATTGTCTATTACTGGGACTGGCTCCTTCAGCACCTTGGGAAAGCAGCTGCATATTCCAAGAACTTGAAAATCCTTGGGAACCTTTGACCCTAACCTCTTCAGGGGTGTCTATGTTTCTTCTGTTATGATTGGTTGAGCATAGAGCATGTTTCCCATCAGCCCGCTGTCCCTTTCTGTACATCAGATGTTGCTGGGAGAAAGGCGGCAGTGCTGAGCATCCCGTCATAATGAGTCCTGGCCATAGGGAGACTGGGTGAAACATGTCTGGGGATGCTTGTGGTCTCGTGCAGAAGGGATGTGACCAAGCAGTTCGGTATGGACTGCCCTTTTTGGGGTGGGAACAAGCCTGATTTGCATATGTACTTTCCTCTTCTGTAATGGCTTGGCAAGCGAAAAACGATGGTCTGGAGCAGGGTAGTCCAACTTCAGGCCTCGAGGACCTGATCCATGCCAGGTTTTCAGGATACCCCTAATTAATATTCATGAGCGAAATTTGCTTCGCAGCGATTTTAAGTGTATGCAAATCTTTCCTCATGAATAATAATGAGGAATATTCTAAAAAGCTGCCGGATTCTGGGCGTCGAGGCTGGTGTTGGACAACCCGACTCTGAAGCATTTCTCGGCGCAATGCAGAGGTTAAGATTAATTCTAAACCTTCCAGCCATCACCTCTTTTGTTTTGTCATAGGAAGACTGGCCTACATCACAAGTGGCTGTGTTTCCTTGGGAAAGCACAGCCAGGGTTCCCCTGATGGCGTGCAAGTACCACGATAACGGAGTCTGATAGAGAGGGTGGTGATGGGCATGATCAGGAAGTTATTTTCAAAGGGATAGAATGTATTCTGTAAGTTTGATTACAACTCATAGTAGGCCAACAGTATACTGTACAATATACTGCAATACATTTGTATATTTATATTAGTTTTTTGACCCACAAAATGGCATAATACAGTATACTGCAAGACATTTGTATATTTCTATTACAATTTTTTAACCCACAAAATGGCATAAACACAACTCGCCACTGATTTTTCCACAAATGATCTCCAGTGCACAGCTGTTGCCGTCTCCCTTTCCCCACTAGGGGTCTTGCTATTATTCAACCGGGATCAAAGCAATTCCACCTCATGCCCGGTCCACAGTGCACATAGATGCACTGTTCTCAGACACTTAAGCATCCAGGCGTGCATCATAGACAAAGTGTAGCAGGACAAACATGTTCGAGCACTCGCCAAGGATGACGCCAGAAGCCAAAAGTACTGGGTTTGAGCCGCATCACAGATCCTCTCCTTGTTTACCTTTTTTTTAAAACAAAAATTCAGCCATTTAACAAACACACTAGTCAAATGCTGGTGATATGACTTTATGTGGAGGGAGTGTGGTGTGCTGGAGTAAGGAGTCAGACAAAAGTGTGCCATGGTATGAACACTTCTTTATTAAACAATAAGGAAAAAGGCCTAACTCTCCCTGTTCAAAAGGGTATTCCATACCTATCTAAGGAAAACTCGGGTACTCTTCGTCACTGTGGCTGTCCTCTGTCCAAAACGACCTAACACTAGCCTTACCACTATACACACAAAAAACCACAAAGAACACCAGGAGAATGGCTCCCTTCTCATGGGCCACAGGGGAGTCTTCTTGACGTTATGTTTTGCAATCGTTGCCCTATGTGCCTGAATCAACAAAGTTGTACTGAGAAACCGGAAGCATGGCTCCCTTCTCCTGGTTCACTTGGCTTTTGTTGACTGTGATCCTTAACAGTTCTTTGTACTTCTCTCCAAGCTTCTTCCAGAGTTCATTTAAATGTCTCCCAATCTTCTACTTTCCGTGATTCAATTGCTTTTGGATCCACTTTGTAAGAATTTCTGAGATGAGGAAGATCATTCCCAAGGCTTATTTTACTTTGCTGTTACAATAAGTATTGCGATGAGGGGGACTACTCCTGAGGCTTTGGTTATCTTTGCCAGAATTACTGAGATGAGGGAGATCACTCCCAAGGCTTTGGTGAGCTCGACAACAATTACTGAGACAGGGGAGATCACTCTTGAAGCTTTAATCATATTTGCAAGAATTACTGAGATGAGGGGGATCACTCCCCAGGCTTTGGTCAGCTTCATAACAATTACTGAGACGAGTGAGACCACTCCCGATGCTTATTCCACTTTGCTTCCTCTTACACAAGTACTGTAACAAGGACAATCACTGCAACATTTTAGTCCATCTTGGTTACTTTTAAATCCATTAATGAGATGAGGGAGACTCCTCCCGAAGGTTTCTTCTCTTTGATTGGTTGTACCACAATAACTGAAGCGAGGGTGATCGCTCCCAATGTCTGGTTTAGTTTTTGCAGGAATGACTTTTATGAAGGAGATCACTTCCGATGCCTTGGTCCATTTTTCAACAATTACTGAGATGAGGGAGATCACTCTGGATGCTTTGGTCAGCTTTAGAACAATTAGTGAGAAAAGGAAGATCACTCCCGATGCCTTGGTCAGCTTTACAACAATCACTGAGATGACGGAGATCCCTCCTGATGCTTTGCTCAGCTTTCCAACAGTTATTGAGACGAGGGAGATCCCTCAGATGTATTAATTATCTTTGCAAGAATTAGTGAGGCGAAGGAGATCAATCACGTGACATCCGTTATTCTCCCCCAAACCCACACCAGACCTAGCGTGGTTCTCGTTACCTCTTTGTTCCTGGGACCATGTCGGTGGTTCTTCCTGGCATGTTGGGGCCTGTCTTCTGCTTTGGCCGTTTGCCGCCACACTTTCTCGGCTTCTCACTACTCTGCTTCGCTTCTGCAGGATCGACGTTGTTAAGGGACGTGCTGGTCCACCAGCTGAGGTCATGCCATTGGTCTGTAACTTCTGTGTTGGTTGGGCCTCCTTCTGGCTCTCAAGGCTTCCTATGACTTTCCCACCAGGTCCTCTCGACCAAGGACTTGATTCTCCATCCCGTGTTTTGGTTGCCAGGAATGAACGTCCAGTTGAGAGGGTTAGGGAGTTCCGCCATGGAATGGGTGTCTCCATCCACATGAGGGGAGTCTCTCCCTGTGAGGTCCTCCCACTCTTTACCACCCTAAAGGGGAATATCAGCCAGTGGCCTCACCCCCCTAGACCCACAGAGAAGGGCTCCCCGATGGGGAGAAGTGCTGTGATCCCATGCTTCGTCATTGGAACCAGCTAATCAGTCAGACTAGAAATAATTCTAATTCTTTCCGGCGATAAAGCTGTAAATCGCTGAGGCCGTCCTTCATTTTTCCCTTTGCTCTTGTACAACTCTGTGTCCCTGGCAACAATCGTAGGATGTCTGTGCATTGGGGACTGAGCATGCGTGCGCACACCCATCTTTACCCTAAGACATGCCTTGAACCCTGCTATCTCCAGACAGCCCAATGGAGTGACTGATGTTGCTGCTCTTCCAACCTCACTACCAAATCTTGGTGTTGACGGAATCGGTATTTAATGCTTCATGTCAAAACCTTTTACAGGTCAGGGTGAGTGTTGTGAGCGACTAAATGAGCGCCAAGTCCCGTGTGCATTATATACTTAGTGCGTCGAGCATGGAGCGCTTTTTATCACAGAAACTTTTGCCAAATGTAGAAATATGTGGTTATTCTTACGTTGTGAAAATACTCCTTGATTTTATAGCAGGCAGGCGGGATCCCTTACTGGTTTAATTTGACTTCTTCCCCTTTCTCATTGAGGTATTTCCAAAGAGTACGGTACGATAGGGGTGTACCTCGCTTTCATCTTGCAATTTATTTTTTATTTTATTGTTCATTTATTATAGCACGCTTAATACCAGCGAGTGGTTTCTAAGAGTATTTCAAATTTGAAATATATCACACGGAGTAGAGGAACTCTGTTTACTTTTTCACGCACATGCGACATGGATGAATTAGGGCGGGGAGGTTCTAAAGTTGATATCCCTCAATTCTTCAAAAAATAATTGTTGCACGGTTTCTAAGAGTAGGATCGGGATTCGAACCTGTGTTGCTCTGCATTGTCTTGCTTCCAAGACAAACGCGTTGCCCCTGAACTATCCTCCCTCAATGATAGCCTACTGTTGAAAAATCTATTTTATATGGCTATTCTAGGTTTTGATAATGCTCTTTGCCCAGTAAGACAAGTCTAACATTTTTATTTCAACTAAAATGTATGCTGGAAGTGAGAATTGAAAATGAACATTGTAAAAATTTAAATGGAGACAATTTACAATATGAGTAGTTAATTTCCTTTTTAGGCTTTCATTTTAGTAGCTGATTTTGCAAAACAAAGCAGAGCACCTACTCAATATATCTGTTTATTCCCACAGGTTGCATGGCTGCCACCATCAGCTGTGGTGACTCTCGCAAACCTACACCTAACGAGACTCTGTCACTGAAATAGAAAGCGCTATAGACGTATAGTGAGAGTGAGAGATACAGAGAAAGAGAGTAGGGCGAGTACAGACAGGGAAAATAGACAGGGGGAGAGAAGGAAAAAGTGAGTGCAGAGTGGGTGAGAGAGAAAGTGGGCACAGAAGGAGAGAGAACACAATAGAACGTGAGCACATAGAAAGTGTGTTTGTGAGAGAGAAAGTGAACACAGAGTGAGAGAGAGCACAGCTAGAGTCTGTGTGAGTGAGAGAGAAAGTGAACTCAAGAGAAAGTGAGCATAGAGAAAGTTTGTGTGAGAGAGAAAGTGAACACAGAGTGAGAGAGAGCACAACTAGAGTGTGTGTGAGTGAGAGAGAAAGTGAACACAGAGTGAGAGAGAGCACAGCTAGAGTCTGTGTGAGTGAGAGAGAAAGTGAACACAGAGTGAGAGAGAGCACAGATAGTGTGTGTGTGTGAGAGAAAGTGAACTCAAGAGAAAGTGAGCATAGAGAAAGTTTGTGTGAGAGAGAAAGTGAACACAGAGTGAGAGAGAGCACAACTAGAGTTTGTGTGAGTGAGAGAGAAAGTGAACACAGAGTGAGAGAGAGCACAGATAGTGTGTGTGTGAGAGAAAGTGAATTCAAGAGAAAGTGAGCATAGAGAAAGTGTGTGTGAGAGATAAAGTGAACACAGAGCGAGAGAGAGCACAGATAAAGTGTGTGTGTGAGAGAGAAAGTGAACACAGAGTGAGAGAGAGCACAGCTAGAGTCTGTGTGAGTGAGAGAGAAAGTGAACACAGAGTGAGAGAGAGCATAGATAGTGTGTGTGTGTGAGAGAAAGTGAACTCAAGAGAAAGTGAGCATAGAGAAAGTTTGTGTGAGAGAGAAAGTGAACACAGAGTGAGAGAGAGCACAACTAGAGTGTGTGTGAGTGAGAGAGAAAGTAAACACAGAGTGAGAGAGAGCACAGATAGTGTGTGTGTGAGAGAAAGTGAACTCAAGAGAAAGTGAGCATAGAGAAAGTGTGTGTGAGAGATAAAGTGAACACAGAGTTAGAGAGAGCACAGATAAAGTGTGTGTGTGAGAGAGAAAGTGAACACAGAGTGAGAGAGAGCACAGCTAGAGTCTGTGTGAGTGAGAGAGAAAGTGAACACAGAGTGAGAGAGAGCACAGCTAGAGTCTGTGTGAGTGAGAGAGAAAGTGAACACAGAGTGAGAGAGAGCACAGATAGTGTGTGTGTGTGAGAGAAAGTGAACTCAAGAGAAAGTGAGCATAGAGAAAGTGTGTGTGAGAGATAAAGTGAACACAGAGCGAAAGAGAGCACAGATAAAGTGTGTGTGTGAGAGAGAAAGTGAACACAGAGTGAGAGAGAGCACAGCTAGAGTGTGTGTGAGAGAGAAAGTGAACACAGAGTGAGAGAGAGCACAGATAGTGTGTGTGTGAGAGAAAGTGAACTCAAGAGAAAGTGAGCATAGAGAAAGTTTGTGTGCGAGAGAAAGTGAACACATAGCGAGAGAGAGCACAGATAGAGAGTGTGTGTGTGTGTGTGAGAGAAAGAGAGAGAGAGAGAGAGAGAGAGAGAGAGAGAGCTAAATCAGCATATGACACTGGAGGTGCAGCTATTAATACAAACATTTCTTTGTACATGGGCCATGTCATTTTACTGGCTCCTGCGAGGCTGCCCTTCGCACTGAAGTTTCCACCCTAGTGAACCCCTCCCACAGATTATGTGCGGGGTCATTATTACCTGATACCCAGGGGCCACCATTAACTCTCCTTTACACAATGTCTACTTTTGGAAGTGATCAGCCAGAAACATTATTTCACACTTCTCCTATGCGTACGTATAGACAGCTTTCTGTATCTCCTCAGACCATTCCAGCAGGCAGTGTCTTCATTTTAGGATCCCTCAACTCCTGGGATTGGCTCAGCTGTCCCCGCTCTTGCAAATGTATGGCTGCCCACCGCTCCTCTTTCCTCTAGCCCTTACACTGCTACCTGCATTGCTATGTCAAGGGAGGCCAAGTGTTGCCCAGTAGGGTAGAGAGCCACAGTACAAGCCATGAATGTCTCTTTGCATTTGCCGTGAGGGATGGGGGGTGTAAGGGAGGGATTGAGTCAACTGCATCTGCGCGCCTTACCTCATCACTGAGGATTCTCTTTTTTCGTATTTAAGCCCTTTAACACAGGCACCAGTTAAATGCTGATGGCAGTGAGTGACCGTACTAAAAAAAGGGATCTGAGGCGAGAAAACATATTGTGGAGTTTGGGTCTGGGAGGGAACATTGCGGCATCCTCCATTTTGGAATGTACCGTTAATCACGGTATTACTATACAACATATTGATAGACACCCAAAACCTAGTGTGCATTTTCGAGCAGAGCACAGTTAGCTGAGGGCAAACGGTTGAATGTAGAGAATGCCTCATTGGATGACATGAACATACGCCCCCATTTCAAACCCTCCTACACAACCAATGCTCGTATGGAGCTTGTACAAGGGAAGGGCTTTTTCCTCTTTTGTCTGAATGTGCATATTTGCCCGAGCACAGCCACGTCTGGTTAGACAATACCGTTTACCACATGTGTATTTTTATCAGTCGAAAGAATTATTTTGCACGGTCAATTGAATCTGTACACACAGACTGAATGATTCTATGTCTTGAAATCGAAGTGGGGCTACAGCCGCATCGGGCTAAGGATAAATTATATTTATTATATTACATTGGTCTTGTCAACCTGCCTACCTGCAGCCAACTCTTATTTTATACCTTTTTTTTTACAAACTATAGCACATATTTCAATCAGTCGGTGTACCCCAGGCAGGGCCAGTAAACTATACAGTCCCTGACCAACTCTGTGTGTTAGGTTTTAAATAACTACCTTGAGCTTTGAATGCCTATATTATATCCTGTGGTGACGGTATGGTTAGGGTATTCTAGAGTTTTGTTTTGTTTTGCTGGTGTGATGGGCCAGAAGGAGGAGAGAGTCTAGTAGTTGCCATTCTGAATATGTGTTTAGTAAAATAATGATTAAAGCCCAATCTTTCCCTAATCTATGGTTTTCCCTACCTAACACAACTAACTAGGGCGCTCGTCGACAATTGTGATGTGCAAAGCAAAAGTCTGTCTTCCGTCCAAAATTAATCTTAGATGACCCTAACACTAACACTAAATAACTAAAGTCCAGGGGAATGACTCCCTTCTCCTGGGGGGCTTTCTCAGGGTTTCCTTATCCATATTTGACCTTCAGATAGTTTCTTGGCTATTTCTCGTATCAGTTTGCTCAATTCACTTAAGGGAACTTTCCACGTCCCTTGATGACCTTTGCCTTGGCTTTTCACGTTCCAATGTATAGATGCTCCAATACCTTGATGTCCTTTCACTCTCTCCTTCTCTAAAGTTAAAAGTCTTTCTCTCTCTCTCTGACCCCAAACTTATGATTTGAGGATTATAAACAATCTCCTCCTTAGCATCAAATTCAATTCTCTGAAAATTTAGCGTTTCACTGGATTGACTGTTGTAGTCAGCGACTGTTTTCACACTTCTTAATACATAGTCTTTCACTTTTACTGGGATGAGTAGGCTGAGCCCAATAATTATTCACAGTCTCTTCACTTTTCGCTCTATCACTGGGACGAGTAGGATGACACCAGTAATGATTCACATTCTCTTGACTTTTCACTCTCTCACTGGGATGAGGAGGATGTGCTGGCAAATCATTATATTTGTTCCTAGCACTCTCCTACATTTTATCACAACATCCATCATGTCTCTTTGGTATTGTCCAATTTGACCCAATGCCAATTTGACCTACTCCGATTTGACCTCATTTTTTTGGTCCGATTCGTTAGGTCAAATGGTATAAAATTGATATGGGGTGGAGTAAGGGAATAGGTTGAGGTGGGGGGAAGTCAGGGGAGCTGCGGCGGGTCTCCCCCTGCAGTAGGTCCACAAAAATGAGATAAAAGAAATTAGGTCAAATTGGCAGTAGGTCACATTTTGGAGGTCAAACAACCCATATCCTTATCTCTTACTGAGACTAAGGGGATTGCCCCAATCGTTATATTCATTCCAATTGTCTGTTCGCAGTCAGTTAGAAATGCCTATTTCCCCGGGTCTGCCGATGTCCCCTTTACCTGGATTGTAATGGGGCAGCGTCACCAGGAAGGTGCCTTCATCTATGGGCAAATGCTTGTCTTCCAGGATGACTTGGATTCACCTTCTTTCTGTTTTTGTCACGCTCCAGTGTGGCGACTCTCGTGCGGTATCGGCAAAGCTTGGGCTTTCTTCTCTCTCCTCAAGCTGTTCACTGTTTTATTCTGGCTTGTCCTTCGAGCTACCTTCAGCTGAGCAATTCCTCGCTCAACTGGGGATCCTGGCTGTCAACTCTGTACTGCTCCTTCCAGAGAATTCTGAAGCAGCCTTTGCCGCGGGACCAGCGTCCTCTCACCAGCTGGTTTGAAACTCCTGGGTTTCTCCTTCTGCTACATCTCTTTCTCCTCCCTCCTTGTATGACGTTGCTCTGCAGCTTTTCCAACATACTTTGAAAGTCCTTTCTCAGTGTCTAAATCATACTCATTATGAATCCTTTGGGTTTCCTAATTCCAGTATCTAAGAGCTACTTGTTCTTTATAACTCCATGAGTCTTCTTCATCTCAGTACCAGGCTGGTACTTGTCTTCAGTTAAAACATCACAGGAGCAGATGTATGAGGATTGTTCTTGGTTTCTTTCACCCAGTTTGATATTGGTGGCTTGCTGAGTGAGGTAGGCCGGGAGTCCCTCATCAGAACGGGAGTCATTGTCACCGTGGCGGGAAGTCTCTCCCGGTGAGGTCCCGCTTGCCTCTACCCCTAGGGAGGGTATCGCGTAGGGGGCTCACCTCACCTTGCCTCACAAGGAAAGGCTCCCCCCTGGGGAAAACTGACTGACTCCTCGATTCATCACACTGGCCGTTTATCCATGGCCTCGGGTGTGGCCATCTGCTCCTAATCCCTCCTCACAAACACTGCAGCAGTCTAAGCTTTCATTTCTATACCAGATTCATTAGGGGGCACGTTTTCCCAAATAAATCATGATAGAAATTAGAAATCCAGCTACAGTTACAGTTTGTACCCCTCCATATGTGTTCCATATGCAGTATCAGACATTTCCACAAAGCAGTGTGTTTAAATTGTAAGGCATTGTAGAGGTAAAATAATGTTAAAGGAACAGTCAAGCATCACTTTATTTCAGATGGAAAATGAGAATTTGTACAAAATATCAATTTATTATAATTCATTTAACCCTAGTCCAGTTTAGGTCACTAAAGTTCACATTAAATATAAGGAGTTGAATGAGAGGTTCAAGCCCAGCTCTCATGCTGCAGCCTTTTTCAAGCGGAACGTTTTCATGCCCCTACACTACCAATGCCATCCACACAAAACATATACAACCATATAAAAGCTTAAAGCTCAGCATGGAGTGTCAGTGTGTGCTCAGTGCCATGTTGGGATGGCACTGGTGGGCCCGAATCTGCAAGACAGTGGATAATGTGGCATGTGGCTAAAACCTTACACATCAGCAGTGTAGTTTGCATCTACCTCCACATCAGGGAGAGAGTGAAAATATGCAGATCATTTGCTTATAGGCCTATTGGCTATAGGGAAAAAAAGAAATTAATGACAGTGGGCCTCATTACGGGTTTGGCGGTAACCCTGCCGGTGATAACGGTGGCTTGCCGGCCGACCCCAAAAAAATGTGATGCCTGGCTTGCCGGTAACACCAAGGTATTACAACCCCGGCCGCCGGGAAGTCGGGCGCCAGTAATTCTGTTACTCCCCATTCCCATAGAATCCTATAGGACTCTATTGGAGTGGAGCCCACAGAAGCACCGGCACCATTACAGCTTGTCTACCATGACCGCTGTGTCTGGCAGGGTCTGCCCTGTCAGGTACAGCAGCTCCGGCAGGCAAACCCGTAGTGTGCCGGTCCAGAAACAACAGACCAGCAAACTTGTAATGAGGCCCATTGTCATTATCATTGCTTAAATGGGTTGATGGCTGCTTGTTGAAAAAAATGGACGTCTGTCGCTCCACAGGTTGCATCATATGTCGGGCCAGTGTAACACATGCCAATGACAAGTTCTCATCCAGTGAAGTAGAGTTGTGTAGAGTAAAGGTATCATCATCCATCTTCCAAGACACAACATTTGGGAGGCCCAGCTAATGAGAGTTTAGGAATGCTCAGCAGAGTTTAGGAGCAAAGGTTTTTCTAGGTCTGGAAAAGATCCGGGGCTGTGCTAATGTCGGGACTGTCGGGATTGAGGTGAGCTGGCCTTTTAGTTGTAGCCCCTGAGCTTCTATTCGAGGCTACAACCAAAAGACCCGGGGCTATAGCACCCTCAGAGGTTTGGTGTGTTTATTGTAGTTTAGGAATGTGTACGGGAGCTTAGAAATGCTTATATGTGTTTAGGAAGAGTTACCATACTGTAAGAGTGGGGATGGCAATGATGTGATATGATAGTTTATATTTATAGCGCCTATACACAATGTGTTTCAAAGCGCAATGAAGTGTAGGCCTGCATCTATGATTGATAACAAGATGGAGAGGGAATTATTGCAGAATCTGGAGGCTATTGCTCTCATTTAGAGGGCCGGAGATTGGCCCACATTGAAAGCAGAGACCTAACCCTACCCTGCATGCGCTCTCTAGCAAAGGTTCCAACCGGTTCTGTATACAATCACTCAAATGTAGGTATTGTAATGTGAAATGTTCACAGATTCATTGCAATCCAAGCATTTGTGGCAATCATTGTACCTATCTGCCATTACAGACAATGGATGTGAATCGGGGCTTTAACGCCTGCTATTCTATTGGATGTTTGGAATAAGACCATGTGACATGTACTCTGAAACCATAATGCATGCAGCACTTTGGTTCAGATGCAACCCTGGGGAATGATTATTTGTCTGTGATGACTAAAGAGGTATCGTAATCGAAGATCATGATCAATAAGGAATGGTGGGTTCTCATTACGAAATACTAACAGAAGGCCCCATTGGTCAGTCAATAAACAGGAGTCCCGGTCTAATCCATTTTCGTATCAGTGACAGAAATAACAACCTATCTTGGATGGAGACTGAATTTGTTGTGTGTGGAAGGCCAGTGGCTCATTTAAGGGGTTGAAAAGCCTGGCGAATATGAACCGTGCTAAAAAACAAGGAGTGATGGCTGGAAGGTTTAGAATGAATCTTAACCTCTGGCAACCCTCTAGACCATCGTTATTCGCCTGCCAAGCCATTACAGAAGGGGAAAGACCACATGCAAATCACACTTGGTCCCACCCCAAAAGGGCAGTCCAGCCCAAACTGCTAGGTCACATCCCTTCTGCACAAGACCACAAGCATCCCCAGACAGGTTTCCGCCTTGTTGGACTTCATCAGTGAGGAGTATGTTGGGTCCCTAAGCCCAGCAGGCACTGGACCCTCGTCTGGGCATACCCATCCCACTTGGGGTGACAAAGCAAAAACAAGGAGTGATGGCTGTAAGGTTTAGACTTACTCTTATTTTCTGGCATTGCTCTGGGCAACCCTCCAGACCCTCCAGACCATCGTTCTCCAGCTGCCAAGCCATTACAGAACCACATGCCAATCAGACTTGGTCTCACCCCTATGAGCCGTCCCTTATTACTCAACATTTTTGTCGCAGTAGTTTGCCAGTCCAAATTAGCTAGGGAGATTTGAATTACCCTTAGCCACTTCCAAAATGGGCCTTCAGAAATGTCAACGGGTTCTCATAAAATGTTCTGGTGGAGGGCTTTTTACTCACCCTTACGGCATAACCAAAATAATACCCTTTTTAGTTAGACCTCATAAATAATCAGATACAGTCCGAGTTCAAGATACACCGGTTCTGTCTGTGCACCGTCTTCGAAACGTTTGAAATTTTGAAGATTAATTCTTGAATAGGTCCATCCAGGTGCTCCATTTTCACAAGATATGGTGACAAGCCAGTAGCTGATCAGCCTAGGCTGAACACGCGCATTAACGGTAAGTGGGATACGCACGCCGCTAATGAGCGAGTAGTTCATGAATCTCTCATACAACCTCATTGCCTGGTGAACTCATGGCATGAGGTAGGTCCCTAGCCCAAATCAGGCGATGCCAAGTACGATTAGCTCATACAAACTTTGGGCACAGTTCACAATCTACCGCCCCAACTTTTAGAGGAACATGAACATTTGCCAGTGGGGAACCCCTTTTGGACCCTAACCGGGTAATCTGAGAGCAGCATTTCATACTGATGTAATTGAAAGTGGAAATCGTAACTCAGAAGTATGGGGCTGATTCTGCCCATAGGTCAGAAAATTTGATCAGTCACCAATGTCGGCGTTGGTGCAGTGTTAAATGTGAAGTCCACCCGAAGGCTCTCAAGAAACGAAAGCCACCCCCTAGGTATCCCTGCTCTGTTTGAGTCGCATCTAATTCATGTCAAGTTCTGTTCCTGGTGAGTGAAGTTTAGAGATGGTGTCTGGATCTGCCGCATTGTTACATGTTTGAGCAATCGCCCCAGGCTCTTTTCAGTCTCCTTTGCACTGCCCGATGCCTTCTGACAGGCGCGTGTTATTGACACCATAAGAAAGCAGCTCGGGGGCATCCCATGACCACTTTGCTGCCCAGAAGGCACAATGATTGTCAACACAAGTTGAGGATCTCAGTTTGTCGAATAGCCTCACAATGAAATGTACAGACTTCTTATGGCAAAGGGTGCCCAATGCCGCTGGTGACACATTGTTCAATCTGAGAAAACCTAAATTAAATTGGCTTCTAATAAGTTGTGACATGAGAGAGGGGTATCTATGATTGCAAGTTGAGCGCACAAGAATAACCTGATCTTTAGTTCTGACGAGGAACGATTGTTCAGGTGCAACGCGTTTGGCTTGGAAGCAAGACAACTCATTGGAACACAGGTTCGAATCCCCATCCAGCGCTTAGAAACCACTCATTAGTATTAAACACATTATAAACGATTATAATTCTAACCATTATAGTATGTCTTTCTTCTCTATAATGATTGTTTCGATCTGTGATCCCGGTGGATCACTTTCACTCAGTAAAAACAAGAATCGCTCATTGATCTGCAACACTTCAATTATATGTTCTTGCCATATATGGTCGCTTCTTGGAGCTTGCCATAGGGCACGCGCCAGCACGTGGCCATGTGGGTGAATTTCTGAGATGCCAGGCCCCCCTGTGATGCCTTTGTGTTTTTAATTAGCATTTTTACCTACAGTGGCGATTGCTATGCCAGGGCCAGGTATTGTACTGGGTTGCACTGCGTCAGTCGTTGTCATTGGTTTACGATTGCCAGTCACATGCCCTGACAATACCGGTGGTCCTCTTGTTCACCGCGTAACCGCCAACCCACTGCACATGGGGGTTCTCGGTCAACTTGTGCTGCCTTAAACTTTGCGTGAAGTGTGCCATGACTTCAGGGCTGTGAAAGACGGGTGAAAAGCTGTACTGTTGTGTGAGTGTGTGGTCATAGTGCGTTGTTTCGGATAAGCTAGATCCCTGAAAGGTTCTTCTCCTCTTAGGCACAAACCAGCGATTATCTTTTGATTTCGAGAGAGAGTTCAGGGCTGATCAATACGGGCAGCAACCTAGTTCTGCATCAGACTGTGGACTAAGAATTGAATTGATATTTTATTTGTACCACGCTCGTACACAAGTGTTTCAGAGCGCGACGAGGGAGGGAGGGGCACAAGGGAGAACAAAACAACAATCTTACTAGGTCCAGTGACATTGAGAACGTGCAAGTGCATGGGAGAGGGAAAGGGGGGAAAGTGCATGGGGGAAGAAGTGGAAAGTGCTGAGCAAAGGAATACAGATAAATAATAAATAAGTGGCAGTTGCTAGGTTTAAGGCAACAGACAGGGCGTGTCTGATAAGTGCAGAAATAGGGGGACTGCATGGTTACAGATACAGACCGCAGTACAAGGGATTGCCAGATAGGGCCTATAGCTGTATAATGCTGTACCTTGCATGTCGAGAAGTTAAGAGACATTCCAGGTTCCCAAGATTTCCTACAGATATCAGGCACGCTCTAGGATGCTGTGATTCTGTAATATTCTACCCCTGGCGGAGTAAAGTAGGTCAAGAAACCAGGAGGTTTATCCTGGTGATTGTCCCACTGAAGCACCCAAAGGGGCTGAGGGATACAACACTAGACCTCTATGTGGCTGGGGCAACTTGACGGCACCAGGCTCATATTAAGAGTTTTTTCTGACTCAATGGGGATATCACATTCACCCAGAAGAAACAGTTCATTTGATTTCAAGCAAAAAACATGTCTCTGTCGAAAATCGAATTTGGGTGTCATGGTCAGGCCACTTTGCAATCCCCCTCACGCTCTTTCTACCACACCAGATCCCCCCCACCTTCCATACATCCCCTCACCCTTCCAGCCAGGCAAACCAAAAACATTACCGACAAAGCCTTAGCAACACTCATACCACGCCCTCCTCCCTCCACTCTCCGCAACAATTAAAAAAACCATCATCACACAGGCACTAGACACAATTGCCCCCCTGAAATCGCAAAAACCCCACAGCCACCACCATAAACCATGGTTTAACAGCTCCCTCCTCTCGCTCAAGCAGAAAGTCCAACGCCTAGAAAGAGCCCCTGCCCTGTCACCAGAACTACACTCAAACTCTGCCGCAATTAATACAAAACAGTCATACGCATTGCCAAAACCACCCCTTACCCCCAAGAACTCAAATCCACCACCTATCGTACACAGAAACAATTCAACAATGTCAAATCCCTCTCCAAACCACCTCCCACTGCAGTATGCAACCCTTTCATTAACTATTTACACTCCAAAATACACATCAGGCAAGCTCTCCCCCGCCACAAACATTCCAAGACATGGGACACCTTCCACCCGCTGACACAGACACCCTCATCACCTTTCCTTCTAAAACAAAATCTGCACACTTCCAGGGACGTCATTTAGGGGTCACCAGGGGTCACACCTGCGACCCCTGAGGTCCCCCTTGCTATCCCTGTGGTCTCCCTTGCTACCCCTAAACATTATTATTTTTTTTAAAGTTGCATTTGTTTTTCTTTTTTTTTTATTACATTGAGGCTCCTGGGTTGTGGCCAGCAGCATGTGGCTATGTTTCTGCAGTGGATGGTTTTCTGATAGCTATAGCCGTTAAGATAGCTCACTGACAACCATGTGCCACAATGTATCCGCTTCGTGTTGCTCCTGCGCCTTTGTTACAGTTAGTAAGGAAAATGTCTCCCATAAACCTTATGCAGCAGCTCGAGCCACCATCCAAAGCTCCTGCACAGTTTTAAATAAAGCCGGGCCACAGGAAGTCCTGGTGTGTTCCTGTGGGCCCCGTTATAAAATATTCTTTCACCACCTCATGGGCTCTGGAGCGCCTCGCCCGCTTTTACCATGCGCTTATTTAGCAGACTCTGCTGTCGGAGGCGGCTCGGGTGCGTCCAACGTTACATTCAGTGGCCCCTCTCGCCGTACTTCACCCCGCGAGGAGCACTTCAGCATGTTGTTGCTCCGGAGCGCACTCCACCTCCAAGCCGAGTCTCCTGCTCTCGGACCGAATTCGCCCCACGCAGTGCACACAACGGGCGTGCGGCTCGCTTAGGCAGGGGATGCCCGGCTCCACGCGCCCGTCCCACGAGCGCAGCTCTTTCTGGACACTCCAGGGCGGTCCGCCTTTGTTGCAGTCCGTGTCCAGGGCCGACAGGTGCACCGCGCAAACCCGCAGCTCAGCAGGCAGAGGTCTTGTTGTGTCGCTGCCCTCTTCCTTCTCTATAGCACGACGGCTGCCACTTTCATTTTGCTGCTCCAGTACAGTTTCGATTCCTTTGTTCGCCGGCCATTTTGGGGAAACATTGTATCCGCTGCAGCTGGCCGCGTCAGACAATTCCCTTGAATTGCAGCTCGCTCCTTACTCGATCTCAGCGCAGTACACAGCGCTCATGTTCCCATGCGTATGTTGCTTTTCATGGACTTGATAACACATTTTAGATGGTAGTTATTGTCGGATCATTCGCTGGATAGCACGGAGCTGCACCAGATGCACGTCCTACACCATGGCTGCTCAAGCCACGCCCCCTCTTGGCGCTACGTGTTGTCCGTTTCAGTGTCATCTATGCAACAAGCACAGAGGCGCACATAGATTTAGATTTCCATGTTGAAATATTTGAATTCCCCTTTTTTTTATATTGCGCTTTATGTCGGAGTCTGGACTCTAAGTGCAGGGTTGGGTATCGTACCCATGTTGCTCGACACTGTCTTGCTTCCGAGACAAGCGTGGTGCTCCTGCGCTATCCTCCCGGCGAGGGTATCCGCAATGTGACAGTCCTATAGGTCACTTGCAGTTTCACCGTTACACTAGTGCACTTTATCTAATGCATCCACCTTAAGAAGCATAGCAGTGGTTTGGGTTACTACATATTGAAATGTGTACGGAGTGTGCTTGTTAGGCGAAAACCCATGGTTTTATTTTAGTATCTGAATATGGGCATGCCATGTCCGCGCAGGATAAGGCAGTGCAGGTTTGTGTGGGCATCATCAATATATTGTAAACATTTAAACTTGAATGTTCAGAATAATACTTCTAGCAGACATAAATGTAGGTTGGTCAAGGGATAGAGCTGGCCCCTGAGGCCCTCCACATTTGACTAATTTAGATTTTGAGACATAGGAGGGTAGATGGATCGGTTGACATTGGTTGGACAGAAAGGGCATAAGGCCCTTTCAGCGGCGTACCCTTGGCACTGACATCCCTCGGCCCGGAAATCAAAACTGAGTGACTAATGGTGTCAAAGGCAGTGAGGGATTTAGCAGCTCTAGGATAGTGCCCCATACAAAATATAGCCCAGGCTATCCAGGCCTTTATCAGAAATAACGCCCAGGCTGTCCATGCCTTTATCAGAAACGTAGCCCAAGCTATCCATGCCTTTATCAGAAATATAGCCTAGGCTATCCAGGCCTTTAAAAGAAATAAAACCCAGGATATCCAGACCTTTATCAGAAATACAGACCAGGCTATCCAGGCCTTTATCACAAATATAGCCAAGGCTATCCAGGCCTTTATCAGAAATATAGCCCAGGCTATCCAGGCCTATGATCCAAAGCGACTTCTTCCCCTGCATGGGTGGAAACCAGCCATAAGTGTGTCCACGAGGCTATCCCTTACCAAACGGGACTACATATGAGTGACAAATATGGATTCCAGGATCTTGGAGAGATATGAGAGATTGGAAGTAGGCAGTAAACTCCCTGATCTCTAGTAACCAGGGAAAGTGGTTTGCAACTGAGTAGTGAGTCAAGCCTTCTTGAAAGGACCTGGCCTTGACTGGAGGTGCGGTTAGATATCCCTTGGTCCTAGGAGCATTACATAGCTGTGGTTGCAGTGATAGTTCCTTAAATATTCCTGCTGGGAGATGGTCCAGAGGGGAGCCGGCAAACAAGCATCCTTTTCACCTCTTTTTGCGGCTGACTTTATTCGCCATATCCTCACGAGTAGAGTAGCATGTCTGACAGGAACAGAAGGGCAAAGACTTTCAAAGGGCTGGACGTGTTGAGCAACAACAACTTTATTATGAATTTTTAGGTAAATGCTAAAAAAAGGGGCCAGGTCTTTGCATAACTGTTTACTAGTTTCAACTGAATGAAGTGTGGATTTCCAAGGTTTTTGATTTGCTGAAAAAGTGCTTTGAGTTTTGGGCACATCTGCTACTTGTATATAGAAGGTATTGTCTGTTGAAATTATGTTATGTTATTTGGCATTTATATAGCGCTCGATATATCATTGATATGACTTCCACGCGCTGGTAGGTTGAATGCCCTCAGGGAACGCAGTCCAGGTCAGTCGAGAGAGTAGGGTGTCGTTGGATGCTTGGGTGCACCGATTATGTGCGCAGCTGGTGCGATTGCTTGATGGTGGCTGCATCCTAGCATTAGGTGTGGTGGTATTTGATATCATTTGAATGTGTGCAGTCTGGAGGATAGACACCAAGAGCGGGTTCTGACTGCGTTAGGCCTGTTTAGTACGCTTATGTGAGCAGCCAGGCTGATTTTCGTGGGGTATAGCTGCGTTTTATCAGAATGTTGGGTGTTCATGAAGTGTTGTTCATATGTGAGAGCGGCTAGACCGAATTAATCGAGGGCTGTAGCTGCACACTAATTGTGTGTTGATGTAGAGTAGAGAGTGAGAATAGTGGTAGGAGAGGTCATTGTCGGAGTGGAGGTTTTGATTGAATGCGCTTGCTTTCCGGATTCCAAGTGGGTGTCTGATTTACGGATCACGAATTTAGATGCGGTGAGGTGAACATGTTAGACGTCTAGGCCAGGTTGTGTGTAAGAAGAGGGCATTTTGCGCTCCAAAGCATAATACCTGGCTTTCCCAGACAGGAAATCAGGTGTGAGCCATGCATTGCAGTGCACTGTTTTAGATGCAAAGTTACTGCACCGCTTGATGGATTGCAGGAGATCATTCTGTGAATACATGGTGAAATGTGACGTGCGATATAACATTAAAAAAACACTCAACCATGGTGCATTGTGCAAGATCTATTACACAGTATTCACTTCACAAAACAAGACAGTATGATAAATTCCAGGGCTGTCCAACTCCGGGCCCGGAATCCTTACGGGTTTTCAGGATATCCCTCATTAATATTCATGAGGACAAATGTGCATCCATTTGGAAGCATTGTATGCAAATTCATCTCATGAATATTACACCCGACTAAACCCTTTATATCAATGTAATCACAATAAGTGTGTGTGCCCCGTTCTGGGATGAATTGAAAACATTGGAAGTTCATCAGCAATCTGTCATTTGTTGATACATTGCCCCCATTCCGACATTCCATGACTTTGTCCGGCATCATGGAATATTAGGCCCCGGTATGTTACAGCATTCTGGACTAGCTTATCTGTTGTTCAAAAGCATCCCTGATTCAGGCTTTTGCACGGCGGCAATGCCGGCCTTTAGGTGCCCAGGGCTTCGGTACCTAATAGCCAGCGGTGCCCGCCATGGGGTACCAATGTTTTTAGCAGCTGATGAGGCGCGAGCAGAGCCGTCATGCAGGGAGTTGTGAGAAAGAAAAGAAGTAGTACCCGACCCAGAGCTGCGCATTATCATGACGCGAGTGGACGCGAGCCGGGGTGGCGAGAACCGGCCAGGGCCGGACTCAGGAAAGGACTTACGGCGCAAGACCATTCCACCAAACCTGCCATCAGAAGGGGGGTTATTGGGAAGCCCATGGAGGAAGCCGAAGGTGAGTGGGCAAAGGTGGAGGCAGCTGGGAAGGTGCGGGGAACAGTGTGTACGGCTTGACCTCATGTAGCGTGAAATTCCAGGCACTATCATGGATTTCTGCCTGAAATTCCTCAATGTTTATCGGCTGTACCAAATGCAGAGTTCCCTAAAGCATGCTAAATTCCAGGATGTATTGCCAGTGGTGTGTCCAGGGAGTGGCCTGGGGTGGCACGTGCTACCCCTGGAATCTGATTGGCCACCCCATTATCCTAAGCTATGATCATTAAACTTTAAACACAGGAATGTAAGACACGAATGTTAGTCATTAAAGTAGATATGGGTAGTGGAGACAAATAGTAAATTGATGCTATTCAGACGTGTGTGTGTGGGCGTGCACGCGCAAGCACGCACTCAAACTTCATGCCACCCCTGCATAAGTCCGTGCCCCACTTGGGCCAGCCCAGTCAAAAGAGTCTGGACACGCCACTGTGTATTGCATTGCACTGTTCTAAATACTGTATAAAAGTGAAATAAAACCTTGAATTAAAAATCACGCCTAGAACTTTATTCCATTAAATAATCTGCTATTTTGTTTTAAAAAAGTTAAACTGCAGGACACAACTTTTCTGCATCATCATCAGATATCAAATTGTACCATCTCTCACTAGTATTGGGCCAACATGTGCTGTCACTGCGCATGCAATGGGAAGACATAATTGCAGAGTACGATGGCAGAAGAAATAACCTCGTGCCTGCAGAAACATTGAGCTCACTCGGCTTGCAGGTGTGTAAAACAAAACAGTGACTCATGTTACTGGCTGTCAATCTCTGCAAGTCAGGTAGGAACTCATTAAGGCAGTCTGTCTACAGCATCCCTGCCTCTTGCCTCAGCCAAAAATACCCAGTCAGGAGCAGCCTGAAAATAAAAGCCATTTAACTCTTCCTAATGAATTCAGATTTTCTTTTCTTCCAACACTTTAAAATGCTCTCCAATTATACAAATATGCATTTCTGTTTCAAAGTCATTATTTCCTGACACTTTTTCTTAGGCAACTTGAAATCTTGCATTGTTCAGCTAATAATAGGAAACTAGTGATTTTTTATTTTTTTTTATTTTTTTTTACTTTGGAAAGAAATTTCTTTAAATCTACCTTTTATCACATTTATTTAACAGTTTGGACCTGAAAATCTCAAAACATAATCAACATTTAAAATTGAGATTTGATGCATAATTAGTGTCCGGATAACCATGTCATTTCTGCAATGATGTGTCGTTGAAGGACTGCGCGGACAACATTGTTTTGCTAATAAGGGGATAAGGCGGGGGCTGCATGTGAGCGACCGAGCAGCATTTTGATCAGTCGGTCCGGCCCTTTCCAGCGGTTCCGGTCCATCTTATCACACAGAAAAGTGATCCACTGCATGTGTGTGGTGAATAAAATGTCAAGAGGCTCCCACCTGCATTCAGCCGGTGAATCGGGGGCGTGGGAGAAACCTCCGCCATGAACACTTGTGCATGGTGGACATGCACGATGCTGGATCTACTTCTGAAATTGACATCACCATAGCGACGCGTCTCTCACGCCGTCTCATGGATTGAGCCTGCTGTTGGCTTGCCTGAAAAATGTGTGCACAATCCACACAATTCGTCAATTTGGGCACGCTGACCACATAGAGAGTCTCTAGTACTCACGCCATCACCCAAATCCTCTCAGCACCCATCCACATGCATGACCTCATGCGGTGTTCTCTACCAGAGCCTGGCAAGCCCCGCTAAGCCTTATTTGGCCAAATGCCCACACTCATTCTAATCTTACTCCATGACCTCCAACACTCTGGACTTGGGTCCACCGAGGGAGTTAAAACTACCAGCGCATTGAGACTATAATGATGGTAAACGGCGCTATATAAAATGACAAGTACGATACAATACAATAGAAGAGATACCGCACACATCAGAATGGGCAAGCATCTTGGCAAGTGCTGGCGCCACAAACACACCGCATGGCCAGCACAGTCACAGCTTGCCTCTCATTACAGCATCTGGGGATATAAGAAGAAGATTTATTGTATGCATCTACACATGTAAAATGAACATATTAACAGTCTCCTTGGTGTTCCATGATGCTATCGTAAAGGAAATCCTTTGCTATGTGCAAAACCCTGGATACGCATCGTTGGGAATAGTTCTGTGGCCATCTTTAAGACTCTTTTCTCATTATTAGTAATGCCAGTTCTAGTAATTATGATTGTTCCCTATACATGGTTGCTACTGGGTTCACGTTCAGTGCACAGTGTGTTTGTTGACTCTTTCCTCATTGGTTTCAGGCGTTTGGTCCGCACGATAAAAATTCCCATGGAAATAATAATACTGAAAACACTTTTGATAATTATTATTATTATTTGAAAATGTATAGAGCGCGAATAAGGCCCAAAGTCATGTAGGCGCTAGATAATACAATTGTATACAAGGTTGCCTGAAACAGGGACTACAATGATTGATCTTTAAGAAACCACATTTTCCAATTGGCGCGCCATTGTTTAATGGAGCAGTGACTCATCTTGAGCCGGAGCCAGTTTGTCACAGCATCAGGAATTACATCTGAAGTGCCATTCATAATGGCAATATTGGAATGCTACAGGATCTCCCAGGAGCCCTAACCTAGACTATTTGCTTTAATGAAATTCATATCAATATAAAACCAAAGGGTCCAAGGATATCCAAAGGGAGGATTACACACAAGCAACTGCAGGTTCAGACCAGATCATAGTCCACAATGCAAGGAGAGCTTTCAAGGCAGCAGGTAGAAGAGGCAATAAGAGCAGAGGAAGGCAGTGGGTGGCGGGAGAACAAAAAACAATCCAGAAAGGCAACATATCAAATAAGTCTACTGGAGCAGACTGTTATGTGGAACTCGCTGGTAAGTCTATTCCTAGAGGACAGGCAGGGGATGCAATAATTAAGAATAATCTTTGGTTTTCTATGTAGTGCCTTATGCTGGATTCCGCCTACCTCTAAGAGCTGTAATCATAGCTCCTATTATGACTTAATTTGATGGCACTCCATGTATTTATCTCACAACGACAAAGGGTTAAGGCTGCCTGCTATAAACCTGAACCTTGGCGAGAGGCACTGATAGAAGGGTACACAGTGTGTATATTGAATCCTATATATCGAAACTTTTATCTTGAAGACCTTTATAGTAAATGTATTTAGGGTGGGTTAAAGGGTTCAATTATTTGGAGAAACGGTCCGGATGGGTTCTAAGGGGTGGGAAACGGGGGATGGGGGGCCCCCACCCCCAAAAAATGCATTCACTACATACGTTTTCAAGATAAAAGATGTGATATAAGGGTATTTCAGTATGTAGGATTCGATATAAAGACATGTAGCCTGATAGAAGTAGCTTCCAGCGAACATGACTTAATAAGGAATGCAAAAGGAGGAAGCCCAGTAAATGAGACCAAAAAAAGAGAAAGAATGGAAAAATTAAACAAAATCAAATTAAAAACCAAAAAGTAGCTATGAGGGAGCAGGAACAAACATAAAATATGTATAATATAAGGAAGGTATGACTAACTTAAATTATAATTGGTTATTTATAGCACGCTTAATACCCAGAGGTTTGTAAGCGCGCACCCGGGTATCGAACCTGTGTCGCCCCACGTCATGTTGCTTCCAGGCGAGCGCATTGCCCCTGAGCTATCCCGAGATGATAACATTATTTTGCACATGGAAGCCATTCTTGACCTCCTCTCAGCCAATCAGAATGTTTGCCGTGCAGTCAATAACTTCCAGGCAGGAGTTTGTGTAACAAGACTCTTCCCTCTCTCTGAGAGGGTCCTTTTTTCACTGCAACATCTAATTTAACTCCCAAAGAGAAAGCTAAAGCATGTGAAAACTCTTTCCCTTTAATATAGAGAACCCATTGTCTTTTACGTTGTACTTAATGCATGTTGTTATTAAACCCTTTCCAGTTCAACCAAGTTTGCAATTAAAAAGCCGAACTTCTGAAGACAACCTGGTTTTTGACTATTACAAAATAACTTAAAGCACATTTCATTCACTAACACACATTACAAGCAGAATGCCAAAACCTATATTGCGATTACCAGTGTGTGCTAAGAAGCCCTAAACACCATGTGAAGGGCCATTATTGCTTGGAATAATACCCTTGCGCAAAGAGTCATTATGTGTTATAAAAGGTGTAAACGTGAACACAAAAAGGGTGCCTTCCAGATGACACCCTACAGATAAGGAGTATTCACTGATTCTGTCATTGTGCCTCATCATGAGTTGGGCAGTAGCCCTTTAATGCGGCGGTAATGCTATTACCACTGCATTTAAGGGCTAGCCAAGTCACGAGTTGGACGGAAATTGGCATTTTTGGTGCTATTACCGCTGGCGGAAATCGCGCTCCCCAACCCCATTGGGTCCATAATGGGGATTTACCACCCCCCGCAACTCATGATCCGGTGCAAATTGCACCAGACTGAGTTGCGGTAGCGCTTTTAGCATTGGGCGTTATGCCCACGGTATAACCGCCAGGATACGGCCCAACTCGTGATGAGACCCATTAAGTCATATTTTCATGATTAGACGACTAAGCAAGAATTCTGTACTTGAGAGAGACTTTTTGACATAGCTTCTTTTTTCTGAAATTGCCATTTTATCAACCCTTATCACTATTTTGGCCCATAGAACAGGTAGATTAAAGTCCTTGGTGAATACAGAGTTAATATCTGAAGTTGCAACAGTCCTGAAATCCGGTAGATGTTCGAGAATATAGGAGGACAAGTGTTGACATCCAGAGATGACCAATGAGGACGGAAAGAGCTTCGGGGTCAGAACTGCGAAATGAGCTCCAGAGGGAAGTTCACGAAGGGGCAGAAGAGTTAGATGCGTGTTACTTGGAAAGCCAGTGGACTGCCTGGTGGTTTCCGCACCTCTGGTGCAGGGAGTACCGCATAGGCTCAAATTGAGACTCGTGTGCCAGGAAACGACGTGAGAGATCCCGAGGAAAAAAAGCTGGCAAGTCTCCAGGGAAACATTACTCCATAGGTGGGTGTAGTGGTGAGCTACCCCTGACCCCAATGTGTTCGATATTGTCAAAGTTAGGATGCTGTATAGAGTTGGGGTTGTTTACACATGGTTTTGACGTTGCAAAGGACATGGTTGAACAAGAGAGAACCTCAACCCTAAGGCCTGCTTTTGAAGTAGGGCTCAAAGTCAGCGTTTTGAGTGTGGGGCAACCTGTCAACGGTGCCACTTGGAAAACTGAATGTTGGCATGGTGAAGAAAAGGTACCCCGATAAGTTGCACCCGTACAGTCAGGCCCCCATCACGATGCCAGGCCATCAGTGTTGCGTGGTCGCATCCGAGGTCAATAGGAGAACTTGACATCTTTGGCAGCGTCCTCAGCAGAGCAGCTTCCACCACGGAGGCCATTCCCGCTACTATGTGCAACTACGTATGAACGGACTACCAGACTCCGAATAATGAATCCCGGGATTGCTAACTGCTATTCTAACGGAGGATAGCACAGGGGCAATGTGCTGGTCTTGGAAGCACGACCACGTAGAGCAACAGAGATTGAAATCCCGGATCTGCGCTTAGAAAATCAACTCGGCTATTAAGCGTGTTATAGCAAAACCAATCATAAAAATAAGTAAGTAGGTACAATGTCCTTTCATCGCAGGATGTTTTTTTGCAGGTTTTTTTCCAGTGGATTTTTTAACAAAAAAATTCATTAAAATTTTTAGGGGGTTTAGAAAAATATATATATGGGTGTGGGTGTTTGAGAATAGCTAAACAATGAAAGGTGATGGGGGTTTAGGGGGAATCCCCCAAAAATAAAAAAAACATGCCACCATGAAATGACATGGAACCATAAATTAATATGCTGGCCATCTGTAGTGGCTTAGGTCTTTTTGAGCAAATCCTCAGCTTACATGCTTTTAATTAGGAATCTCGGATAGTGTAGATGTCACTCGTATAACCATTGGCCCCAATCGGTCTAAATACTGAGATGTCCTCTTTTGGTTTATCCTCTGAGTCACCTTTACCTTTAGGCTAACCAGGTTCAGAAGAGGAGGCTGAACTAGTCGGGCCTCATCTCTTCTTATTTTAAACAGAGAACCTGCCAAGAAGCACCTTACTCAGAGGGCTTTTTCGCATTTTTCAGCTGGATCTTTGATGACCTCTGTCCCCGGGTCCTGTGTCCTCCATCGCCCTGGCAGTTTGTTTTATGTAACCACCCCATGACTCCCAGCCACTCTTACTTCCCTTTACTCCTATTTCATCTCCTAGTATCACACCTTCAGACATCCTCCTTCCGTCAGTGCTTGCGTACCTTCATGTCCTAGGATTGACCACATTCCTCATCTCCCCCTTAGATGATTTGTAGAATGCATTCTGCTATCACTTTCCTTTGTAAAACTTCCCCCTTCATCACTCAACGTATTACTGGGAGTTATACGCTTGCATTTCCCCTCATGACGCCTGCTATTGAATATTGTTAGTTATACGGTTACTTTCCCGGTCTGACTATCTCTATTGAATGCTATTAGCTATGTGCTTCAATGTCCTTTCATCTCTACCTTAGCCAACCTGTTTGCATCCACTGCTCAACATTGATCCAAACTGATCTCACTTTCCCTGGCCATTTTTTGTAAGCCAGGGAAAGTGTCGGAGTCGGATCCGTCCCTCCTACAAGGGTCGGATTAGACGCCGAAGGGTCTGCTTTTCTTTTTTTTTCTTCCCGTCCCCCGCCTCCAAAAGCGGGGGACAAATCTGCTACCCCCAAAAGCCATCACTACCAGACATGGGGATAGGGGGACACCACGCAACCCCAGCTCCCATATTTGGTAGTGATTACCCAAATTGATAGTTTACAAACAATCAAATGGTACTGGCCGAATTCGGCCACATTTACCATATGATCGTATGTAAACGATCAATTTGGGTAATACCAAATTAATGCTATGTTATGTTGTTTACTATTTATATAGTTCACTCTCCCTGCTCCAAGGACCCTTTATGGCACGTTTGGTGGAAGTCCAACACTAGTAGTGACTTGGAGCTTCTGTTCCTCTTAGAAAGAGTTGTTTTCAAGAAGTGCGAGATGATCAATAATTGCTTGCATTGAGATTAGAAATGAATTCCTGAGGTTTGAAACACTGTATGCAAATGCACGGTCTCAGGATTCGGGGCTATGGACTCTCAGGATCACCAACAGTTGGTGTCTCCTCAATATAACTTCCCTGCTGTGTTGTATTAATGCAATTCTGGTGCCATGAAGCCCAGCCCTGTTTTATAAAATGCGCTCTTTGCCATATGCAGTGCCATGAACTTATCCCTGGAGGAAGGAAGGGTGCAGTAGTAAGACTCTCACACAGAGGAGTCAGAGTGATTAGCATACACTTTTATTGTGTTACTAAAATGAAAAGAAAAGCCTATCTTACCCTAACTCTAACAGGGGTGTCCCTGCCTCAACTAAAGTAACTAATGTCACCGTCAGGATGTCAAAAGAAAAAAGTCTCAAAGTCCAATGTCGGGATCCCAGCTCTGTCCCTCACTCTCAGGAGGGTCCCAGACCCTGTTTCCCATATCTTGGTAAAGTTTCCCTTAGGATCAAGGTTTCCTTGACCCTCTGGGGACCCCCAACCACAGGCTCAGCCACCCAGTTACCTCCAGGGTCTTGGCTGCAGCCCTCCGGTTGGTTGCAGGGTTCCCTGTGTTGTTTGTTTTCTGCTTTTCTGATACTCTTACGTACTTGTTGGCTTGCCGCAGCGGCTCCGCGGCTCCAGACCCACTTCGGCGTCTCCATCTTTGCCGGACCACATGTTCCTGTTGAGCTGCGCTACTCACACTTCCCACAGCCAGCCTCTCTTGTTGGTTAGTGGTTCCGGTGGAGTCTGCCATGTCAGCATCTACAAGCCTGAGTCTGCTCTTGCCGGCCTTCTCTGTGAGCCTCAGTCCCTCTCGCGGTTCTTCTCCGGAGCATTGGACAGTTGGGTCAGTATTTATGCTACTGACCAGTAACTCTGTGACTGAAGACTAGACTGTTCAGATAGATTCCTCTGAGTGATCTGTGCGGCTTTGCGCCTCTTCCTCGTCACAGTTTCTGGCTTCAGAACGCAGGCGAGAAGTCCAGCAAATAGTGAGTCATAAACTAGACTAATTATAGGCTTAGTACCTAGTATTGGAGGAATAGCTCAGGGGCAACGTGCACGCCTTGGAAGCAAGACGACCTGGTGCATGACAGGTTCGATCCCCGGGTCCGTGCCTAGAAACCTCTGGGTATTAAGCGCGTTATAAATAACCTATCATATCATATTGAAGGGTGGAATTTCAGGTTTTCAGTTTTTTTTTCTGAGAATCAACAGGGATTCAATCATCGTAAAACCACTGGATGGGGGATTTTCAAGAGCGGGGGCACCAAGAAGGAGAAGCACCTGTCACCCCAAGTGGTGGTCCTATAAAAAGAGACCACCAGAAGACCTCGTCCCATGGATCGAAGGGATTGATTAGGGCGATGAGTTACAGTTTTAGATGCCAGATATGCCGGGCCATGCGGCGAATACATTAAAAAACCGGGCATAGGACTTTAAAGAAGATCCTCAGCTGCTCTGAAGCCAATGAAGGCTTTTTCGGTACCGCGAGACCGTTGATTACCTAGGTAGTGGAACGATCAACCTGACCGCAGAGTTCTGAGCAAACTGTAACCTCTGCAGTTGGAATATTGGAATTCCCATAAGAAGGGCATTGCAGTAGTCCAACTTTGAATTTGTAAGTGTACCAACTACTATTGGACGATCCTTCTCGGGGGTAAGGGGCAGTAAAGGCTTCAGCAGTTTAAGTTGATAGTGCACATATTTAACAATTTGAAATATAGATTGCAATTTGTGTTGAACTGTCAAATGCAACCAAGATTCTTTGGTCTCACTGATGTATTGTCCTGAACAAGATTTTCCAAACCAGAAGGAATTGTGGGAACCATGTTTGCATTCACGGTACTGTCCATCCAGTGAGCTCTTTCCACTCCAACCTTCATGATCCATCCTATGCGCAAACATAACATGAAAGACAGGAGGAAAGCAGCATTGTCTAATCCAAAAACTAAGGCCTGAACAGAGAAATGTCATCAGAAATAAGGCTACAGAGCAACAGACAACATGGCATCCTGGCAATCTTCCAGAAGGCATGAAGTGGAAGCAGTTAGACTTTTCTTCTAGGGCACATCTTCAATAAAAAGCACTGGCAAGATCTTTATGTCTTTACCAAATAATTCCACCCTATCCCTTTACAAAGCCTGTCCTTTTGGCTTTGCCAATTCTTGTTTTCTTGTGCCTAAGTAAGGCCCTGCACAAGTTCAATATGCATGGGAAGTGAGGTTTATTAAGAGGTGACAGTTCAGTTAGGGGGATGGAATTAGTATTTTTGTTGGATCTCTCAGTAGGGTAACATACGAAAGTGTGTGCATTATGCGTGCTAAAGACAACTTCTCGCTGCCACAAACTGTTGGAATGCGATAGTCAATTATGAGTGCAGCAAGGCGTTAAAACCAAGCTGCGAGATCATTTTGCATCACACACACATGCCTTTAGGTATGTGGAAATAGCTCCTGCTTTGTGCACGTGCACACATTCTTGTGCAATTGTTATGGAGCGAGAGATTTCTTGTTTTCAATTTCCTTTGGAAAGGCATATATCATTGGAATCAGGCCTTGACCTTGAGTTTTCCTGACATTCCACATCTATTTCTAATGGCATATTTACGTCACCTCTCTTGAACTCACTTCCCAAGCTATTACTGTTCCTTCCTCCCTTCTCTCCTTCAATTCACCTCATTTGTTAGAGGCTATGATTCTGCAGAGAACATTATATTGGATTCTGTTTTTAATGGAGGTTCATATCTAATGATGGAATCTCTCTGAATCTGAAACTACAAATCACTGCATTCTATAAATACCGTGCATGGGACCAGATACAATGTATCATCAATGTAATTAAATAAACATTTCAGAATCAAGAGAAATTCATCAATATATATGTGTGATACTCCTTATCAGTCATTGGTGGCTCATTCTGAAAGGTGAAAGTTCCTTGGATCCATTATATTTGTATGTAGGTCATAAACCATAAACCACGGCTGCACTCTGAGGTTAATGTTGCACTGTGTAGCCATACCTTTAAAAGTACTTCTTAGCTGGACAGAGATCAATAATAATAATATGCACTGCAGGATTAATGGTGTCAGTAATAGGATACCACACACACAGTTTATCTCAATATAAACTACCTTCCCATATCATCTATCACATATACAGGGATGCTCACTTTGATACTACTGTTGGCTTTAAACCATATGCTTAGCTGTTATTTTATTGTTAGCCTCTAACAAATTCCATTCTAAAAATATGCCTCAGTGACCGGGTGTGGCTACGGCCTGTGGATTTGACTCATGACATTGTGCTTTATGCATTGAAATATGTGAGTAGTGTGCAATGGGTCAACCGAATTATTTGAATGTATTTTCAAAATTTGAGGGTCATGATCATAAACCTTAACTTTATGTTATGGAATATGATTCCCTGAATGATCATATGAATGTAAATACGCCAGTGCTAAAATGCTAAACATAATGTTGAGCGTGAGATGCAGTGATCCCTGACTGCATGGCTTAAGCTCCAAACTTAAAAGTCCATTTGGTTACCTGGAGTCAGTGTGAAGGAGTCAGTGTGAAAGAACAGTGACTCGAGTGAACATACTGTACAAATGAGCATGTACAAACACATTAGTAGAAGTGCAAATGTATTTGACCGTTGAACTACATGCGCAAATGTGGTTTGTGCATGTGCAAACATTCAATAATTCAGTCCAACGTCTTTGTGTAAGCCAGGTCCAGAATACATTCTCACAGTAATGTCATTCCTATCAGGGCCTGATTTACACAAATGTTTTTAATGGGACTTTCACGTGTTAAAACATTTTTGTAAATCAGGCCCTTCTTCTTCGTCTTAAAACAAATCAGCTCTTTCCTTACTGACTAAAGCTGAAAAGTAAAGAAGAGGCCATGCAATCGCTTTAGCCAAAATACTTTACATTGGTCAACTGGCACAAGGAATCCTGAAACGCCAATTACAGTTTCCAGATGCGCGTGGAGAATACACGGGTTCACCTTCGGGTGGAGAAGAACTTGGAGCAACGGGATAGCAACACAAACCACTTGAGGCAGTTTCACCTCTCCTTAATGGTTCCTTCCAATAGGCTGGAAGGATAGCTCAGGGGCAACGGGTTTGTCTTGGAAGCAAAACAACACAGAGCAACACAGGTTTGAATTCCGGTCCCGTGCTTTGAGGCTGTTCTCTGGTATTATGCGCGTCATAAAAGATTAATTAATTAATTAGGCAACCCTGTAATGGGACACTGAAATATGCATGACAACTGAGGGTAACCGCTCACAAATGGGGGCAGGCAGTACCAGATGGGGGGGGGGGGTGAGGGGGTTGAGATCAACACAGAACTCTTTTCGCCGCATCAGATAACAGCCGTCCTGAAGAGTAGCCCTTTTCAATAAATAATGATTGAGTGTCCTCACTCGTTACTAAACAAAACCTTGGATAGAACTTTCCATGGAGTGACTCTCTATGCCTTTTTACTATTGCAGTATAGCGTTTGCGGAAGTCCCAAACAGATTAAACTTAAAACTCCAGAGGACACATAACCAAGCTCTCAAGTGGCATCACAGTGGCCTTATTTGGGCTACAGAAACCAGGAAAACAATCACCAAGTAATCCAATAAGCTACCACAGGCAGCAAAGGCTGGGGCAGAATTGATTTTCATACAGCTGTGCTGAAATGGAGGGGTAAACTGAGTATCAAAGTTTAAAACATGTGGACCCTGATCACAGAAACCTCATTGTTTGTATAGAGTTTTACCCAATCAGTCTCACACAGAAAGGTCAGTAAGATGCATGTAGTCAGTTGCATTAACAATGGAACTTCTTAACAAAGTATCCTTGGCCCTTAGAGGGCGTGGCTTTAGAGCGCCATGGGAGACCTGCACAATTCTGCTTGTCCTACCCACATGATACAGGCCAACAGCAGCTCCTTCCATTACACGTAATGTGACCTGATCTGGCGTGTAGCGTCCACGTGACCACTGCTCTGGCTCGCGGGCAGTAAAGCACACCTTCATTGGTAATTGTTCCCATGTTGCTCGGAGTACCTACCGCAGGTAGAGACTAACACAATGCCCACACACACCTAAGAGGCTTTTATTTCCATAGCAACCAATCAGATTATCTGCCACCCTACTTCCTCAAATATGGTTGAGATCAGCAGGTCATCCTCCCAACCATGGCGGTGGTTTGGCTCTACCCATGGCTCCTGTAATCCAGGGCCTCTCAGAAGAAGAAAACAGTCTCCTTCGACAGACCAGAGGCAAAAAATTAAATTCAAAGCATGGGCTTCCATGTATAGACGGTGGCGGGATTAATAATAAAGAATTTCTTATCTAGTGCTACACACCCATAAGTCTCAGAACACTGAAATAAGAGAAGACCTTATTATCCCACTGAGTGTTACTCAATTTATCGACCTCGGAAGGATGAAAGGCTGAGGTGACCCTGCCGAGATTCCACCTGACACAGAAGGCTGTGTACAGATATCAGGGGTGAGCGCTTGGTATACAGTCTTTATAACGAAAATGTTATATCGAATGAATATATAACGAAAAATGATATAACGAAAAACATAATGAAAATTTAAGTGCGGGTGGGGTAAAGCATTAAATCATGTGGAAATAAGGTTGGGGTGGGTTTTTAGGGGTGGGAAACGGGGGTTTCAGTGGACCCGCCCCCACAAAAAACAAAAAAAAAATGTGTTCTGTTTTGTCGTTATATAATTTTCGCTATATGTGCATTCGTTATTAAAATGCTTCGTTATAAAGACATGTAACCTGAGCGCTTAGCTCACTGTGCTATCTGACCGGCTATGACTGGAATGACCAGCCACACCTGCAAAAGCTGATTACATAATACAACCCCAGCTAGAGATTCTGCTCCGAACACCACTTAAAGCATCCACATGAAGATGTATTTCCAGTCTACACACACACACACACCCGTCAGTTCAGCACTGACATCTAGCATGTTAAAGGTGGCCTTTTCACAGCCAATCGGGCAATAGTGAAACCCACAGCCATCCGTGCAAATGTGTAAGCCACCACCAGACCTTCAGAGACTCCTCCCCTTTGGTGGATTGACACAGAATTTAGTGAAATAAATCTAGCATTTTCCACTCTGCTTTTATGTTATTGCATTCTTATGATGTAGCGGTAACTTTGTTAAAAATAAGTTCATGTTTTGTTATGTTTATCACACAGGAACAGATACCCTGAAAAGAATTAGATTAGAATTAGGGTTAGTAGCATTAGATGGCAACATTAAAAGTCGAGTCTTGCACCAACAACGAAAGAGAACAAAAGGAGCAAAGAGTGATTTTGCGCCCTGATGAAGATCCCGACATGTTTGATTCAAGGTATTGAAACATGTATGTTGGCACTTCCTGGAGGCAGTGATTTTATGGGATCTTTTTATTAATTGCTTAACCCTTCTCAATATTGTATTCACTGAGGATTAGGAATGTCATGTTTGAGCACATCCCCATCCTTATATGTGTTTTTTTCAACTCTGTAAATAAAAGGAAATTCATATTTTTCTAGCTACAGTGATTCATGCAAAAGTATACAAGTGTGAGGCAAAATATAATACAAAGATAGCAAAATATAAACCACTGATCCCAGGCAAGATGTGTTTTGATCAGTTAGACCTGCACTGATGACCTTTGTTGTTTTTAGGATGCTCAAATGTGGAAACATTAAAGAGGGATTATTGAGTTACCCTGAAAATGGAGCCACAGTTCTTTAGCACAGAACCAAATTAGTCTGCCAATAGAAAAGATATATAGATCAGACATTATTAATATTATTATGGTGTTTATTGAGAGCAGACTTGGCTTTGGGAAGCAGTGGGGCGCTTTACAAGTCATGGGGGGGAGGGGCTACTGCAAGTGAAGAAAGACTGCAAGGGATAAATAGAGGGGAGCCGGGGGAAAACAATGGGGATGCGGGGAGGGTGGACAATTTTGCAATAAGGGTTCTACAAGCAACTAGGAGAGGAAACTGGGAGGGCTAGATCAGCCAGACTTAGAATTAAAAACACATCTTGTATGTCCTTGTAATGCTGGTAGGCCACTTTGATGACATCATCAAATTCAAGGTGATACCTTCTGAATGTCTCCGCCTTTCTGGCATCATGCCTGTTCTCATTCGGGTCATGTGGCCCCAGGGTTGTTCCTCCCACAGCATGTATTATCAATGCGCCAAGACGGGGCACTGCTGCAACCAAGTCATGGTGTTTACCGGGCTGCCTGCAGCGGATGCAGGCTCCACATGGTGATTACTGGCTGCCTGTAGCAGATGCAGGCTCCACATGGTGATGTAGATCACTTGCTTGGTTTAAAAATGTACATATATACACAGTCACATAGACATACACATATGCGAAGGGTTACAGTCCACCAGTGAATGATAAAACCTTTTTTGTTGTTGGGGGCTCCTAATTGGTTTTTTGGGGGGTTCTGGACTCAGTTCTCTAGTCCTACAGTTGTTTCTTGATAATCTGGTTTGTAAATCATGACCACTTCGTTCAGTTCGAGTATAGGAGTCCACAGATAACAGAATTATTGGAGAATCCTTTCTCCTTTAAGAGCGTGGTTTCTTATTGGTATCCCTGCTAGTTTTTTGGGATATCCAGCTTGTACAAGGTCGACCGGTTTCGATGATTGTAGTTAGTCATCTTCCTCAGGACCGGGTCAGCATGGATCAGTAAGTCAGGGAGGACAGGGGAACCATCACCCCGTCTACCTTATGCACAGCTCTACTCGCGAGATGCTGTGTGCCTTGGGTGGTGGTCCAGGCAAGAAGTATTCATCGGGAGTCTGGACTGGTCCTGTAGAGATTGGGGTCTTCCGTAATGTTTCAGAAAGAGTCCACTTCCATAGGAACGCAGGACGCTATAGCTCGCACTCCATGTCCAAGCAAACAAAAAATGATGCGTGGGCTTAACATGGTGATTACTGGGCTGCCTGTAGCTGATGCAGGCTCCTCATGCTGATTACCAACTGATTGTAGGTGATGCAGGCCCACCATGGTGATTGCTGGGTTGCCTATAGCTGATGTGGACTCAACCTGGTGATTAGCGGGCTGCCTGTAGCTGATGCAGGTTCCACATGGTGATTACCGGGCTGCATGTAGCTGATCCGTGCACCACATGGTGTTTACTGGGCTGCCTGTAGCTGATGTAGGCTCCACATGGTGATTACCGGCTGCCTGGAGCTGATGCAGGCTCAACATGGTGATTACCGTGCTGCTTGTAGCTGATGTGGGCACCACATGGTGTTTACCGGCTGCCTGTAGCTGATCGTGCACCTTGGAGCTGGTGCGGGATCAACATGGTGATTACTGGGCTGCCTGTAGCCGATGTGGGCTCAACATGGTTATTACTGCGCTGCCTGTAGCTGATGCGGGCTCACAATGGTATTTACCAGCCTGCCCGTGGCTGGTGCATAGGCACAATGTGGTGATTGCCTGGCTGCCTGTGGTTGATGCGCGGCCTCTAAATGGTGATTACCATTGCTTCCAGGTGATCACATTTTTTAGACCATGATCCTTCCTAGTAATGCAATCTGTCTTAGTTAGATTGCACCCCAAAGTGAAGGACTAGCTTTTATGTGGGCAAACAGTCAGTAGCATTAACCATTAGAAGCTGGCAGACAAAACATAACTTTGATCTTGTATGGAGACAGTTACCCACTTTTCCTTTGAGTGCTGATTTCAGAAACGAGGGAATGCAGAAAAAAGGAAGGATGAAGGGTGAAGGGAGGATAGATAAAAGAAAGAAGAAATTAGAGCCGAAGGGTAAATGAAGAAAGAAAATGGGAAAGAACAGATGGGAGGATGGAATAAAATAAGAAGTGTGCAGAGGAAGAAAGGTGGGGAATAGGAAAGGAGGGGAGGAAGGAGGGAAATAAAGGAAGAGTAGGATGAAGAAAGAAAATGGGAAAGAACAGATGGGAGGATGGAATAAAATAAGAAGTGTACAGAGGAAGAAAGGTGGGGAATAGGAAAGGAGGGGAGGAAGGAGGGAAATAAAGGAAGAGTAGGATGAAGAAAGAAAATGGGAAAGAACAGATGGGAGGATGGAATAAAATAAGAAGTGTACAGAGGAAGAAAGGTGGGGAATAGGAAAGGAGGGGAGGAAGGAGGGAAATAAAGGAAGGGTAGGATGAAGAAAAGGCAGAACAAAGGAAGGGAGGGGGAGAGGATAGAAGGAAAGGGGGCAAGCGAGGGAAAAGAAGGGATGGAGGAAGTGGAAGGTAAGAAGGAAGGGAGAGAGGTAAAGGAAAGGAGGAGATGAAGAAAACTTAAAAAGTCGTGAACCAAAGAATGAACAGAAGAGGCTAAAATCGATAAGGAGGAATGAAAATAAACAAAAGGAAAATTAAATAAACAAGAAAATGAAAAGTATGGAAGGAATATCCGAAGAAGAAAGTATTAAAGGCGCTAATAGAGGAAAGAAGCAAAAACATACCTAATATGATAACTGAATGCCTGAAAATATTCATATTTCATAAAGGATGCTCCCGAATAAGGAACAGACACCTCGGAGGATTGCTTCAAGCTCTCACCATTCCTTTTAAAGGTCTGCCTGATTTTTATCACACCCCCTTCTCTTGACATACTTAGTAGCTGTCACTTCTGCTTAAAGCTCAGAGTTACATCACTATTACCTTCTAGGAAGGCTACTAATGGGTATTATTCGGGCGAGGCTGGCAAAGAAAATCTGTTCCAAAAAAGCCAACACATGGCGTGTCATAGCCGAAGAGGGTACACGTGCCACACGAACTATCATTAGATATGTAATGGAGAGCCTAGATAGTTTTACACACAGTACATCTAAAAAATCAGAAATACATTTTGCAAGGAGGTTTCTGCCAAACCATGTTGTTGACGTGCCAGTTTTATTAGGACCGGCTGAGAGAGCTTGAGCTCTCCCACTTAGCTCTGGAAGCGGTACTTGGGCCAATGTGAAACTGACGCAGGAAATGGATTGGTCGGGTTTGCGCGTAGCTTCATGGCAAAGCCTTCTGTAACGGAACTGGCCAAATGTAACACTCTGGATGTACTGTGGATTTGCGAGAGCAAGCAGGCGACTTCCCATTATCTCTTCTGTTTCAGGTTTGACCGGGAAACGCTTCCTCAGGATAGTTGCCCCGGATGGGCCATAAGGCAGATTGTAGTGTCTCTGCCTTTGGTACAAGAGGGGCTTTCCGTGGAATTGTCTATTACTGACAGGATGTCTCAGGCATTGCAGCGTTCGACTAGTTTCTTCTTCAAGCAACAACTCTTGTAGCCATAAGTTAACTAGGCCATTCAACACTGGTTGGCAGGCAGATGGTATAGGTTTCCATGGCCTCGGGTTCCAGACATGTTTCGGCATTGTCACAATTCTGAAACGTACGTATCCAGGGCCATGTTCTCGGGGGGAGCCCAGCCATAACCTCTCCCTCCACAGGGATGATCTGGTGATCTTTTTACAAGGCACAAGACACATTTTGGTAGATCGTTTTAGTGCCGCCAACACGTTACCTGAACGTCTTCCCTGGATTAACTTTGTTGGCCAGAACCAGTTTGGCATGCATCTATGTTTGGCACATTTCTAAGTCTAAAAAGGTCTCTGCCAGGGTGTCCCCAACCTACGCTGAGGAAGGAGGTGAGTGCAACAGAGCGGTAAGGTGTTGGAAAAGAACAGGACGTCGGTGGAACTGTACGGGAGGTTGGTGAAATAGAATAAGAGGTTGATATGGATGACCAAGGGACAGCTGGAAGAACCCAGGAGGAGGTGGAAGAAAGTCAAGAGAAGATAAGCGGCGAGCAAGAGGTGGTAGTTAAGGGCTGGGGAGGTCTGCAGAAGTTGGTGAAGAAGATTTGGAGAGGAGATTGGAAGCAAGAGAGGTAGACCAAGGTGGTCAGGTATTGTCCAATTTGACCTACTCCCATTTGACCTCATATTTTTGACCTAATTTGGTAGGTCAAATGGTACACTTTAATTAAACAATAGTTGTGGGGTGGGGTAAGGGAATAGGTTGGGGTTGGGGGAAGTCGGGGTGCAGTGGGTCTCCCCCTGTATTAACCGAGATTGCGGGGGATCTCCCACCCGAAGTAGGTCAAAATAAAATAGGTCAAAAAAATTAGGTCAAATGGTGAGTAGGTCTAGTTTTTTAGGTCAAACAACCCATATCCGGTGGTTGCACCATCCATCGGGTGGTGGTGAAAGGGAAGGAGGTTGCAAGATATCAGGAATGATCGCAATAAAGAACTCGTTTAGATAGCAAGTCTCAGACTGTTCCAGGAGATCTGGCTGGCCAAGGCAAGCCATCGAGCCTGGAGGAGGTGTGAGCAACCAGCAGGGTGTGTACAGAAGGATCTAGAGAGGTGGGGAAGGCTCAGAGACAAAGACCCTGGGATGAGAGATCGATACGGGATCAGTCCATTCGACGATCAGCTCCTCTCAACCGAAAACCCTACGACACTGCAATGACGAAGAGTGGGAGCCCAAAGGACATTTTGAAGAAAGGATCGGGAAATCCCAAAAACCTGCAACAGTTGACAAGAAGAGGGGTCGGGAACACTGAAATTCAACAGTAGATAGTTAAAGGACGGGAGACCTGAAAATCAGTAGTGGATGGGTGACCGGAAGAAGGGAAACCCACAACAGTAGTGACTCAGATCCTCTCAGGAGAGAAGTCTGCTAGATGTCCAGAAACAAGTCACCAATGATAACAGTTGCCTCCACTGCTCCCACTGTCCAGCCCCGCACCCTCTGCTCCCCCGGCACCCTACCTTTAACCCTCCTGGGTGCGTGCCCTACGCACAATGCTTCCAGGCTAGGTTCATGCTTTATCAATCCCATACACACAAGGCCACAACCAATATAACAATATTTATATGTATTCATTGCATGACAGGCATATGATGACATTCCTTGCCAGATGCAAATGCCTGCAAATGATTCTCCAGGGTCTCCCTATTGCTCACAAAGGAGCATTACAGTGAGACATAAATAACAGCCAGCGTATAATATGTCAATGGATGAATGACTTATTCATTAGGTGAGAATGATGCTTAGCACCTGCCCTCGCTGCTGAGATCTCTATGTGGTGTGTAGGTTCAAATCCCAGCCAATCAGCTTCTCACCCATCTGAGGTTGTTAAATGTGTAGCCACTTCAGGTGGATAATCACGATTGAATATGCGCGTGTTCTGTGTACAGTGCATTGGTGAAAGTGACGGATAAGTTACAAACACTTGATACAGAGGATATTTTACAGCGGGTGCAGATATGGGGACAGAACCTGGTGAGTGTAACAACACAAGAACTTACAGGTACATAGGGAGGCGCGGTGTTGGATTCGTGTGTGGGGCGTGCGGCTTTAGATGGTTTAAGTGAGATGAGCTCACTTGCGGCTGTGTGAGGGGAGTTCTTTAGGACCTTAGCAGAATCCTTAGAGGTTTAGAGGTTTATGTTGTTTTTGCTTGCATTATGGGTCATGATGACCCTCCTATAGCTATGTTTAACCCAAATCATGCCCAGGAATAGCGTTTGCCACGTTGCAATGTGTTTCCATGGGGACCTGCAGTGATCACAGTCTGCGTCTACTGATGTTTCCATCAGGTTTTCCTGTATCGTAGAGCATTGTGACGTAGCATGGATCAGCTTCTTGGACTGTCATCCATTGTGGCGCACTCACTGTTGGCTCCTGGTATCTTCTTGCCACGGGCACTAACAACAACAGATCCAATTTGTTGTTTCTGCCCTTCTGGATTGTACCACAGTTACCCACAGATCCTTGATTTTAGGCAACCACTTTCCTCTGGACCTGAGGTCACCAGTCTTTTTCTCTTCCTTCAATCAAGGGCGTTTCGACTCTTTTGGCATTAGGTGGATCTTCCAAAGAGATCCTGAGCTCTGTTAGGCTTTGAAGCCGCGTGGTACTATTTTCTCTCAGTGGACATCCTGCAGGCCATTCCAGCTCTTCTAGTTACTTATTCATTTTATTTTATTTTATTGTTCATTTATAATGCGCAAGTGGTTTCTAAGCGCGGGATCGGGATTCGAACCTGTGTTGTGCCGCGTTGCGTTGCACATGTCAAGGAGTTGATCTAATAGCTACCTGAGCAGAGCCTCAGAAAATAGGTGATTCTGATGGCAGGAGATTGTTTTTTTGGCAATTTGTGGTACCCCGCAACCAGATGACTGGGCCCCAAGTTGAAAACATGTTTCTGGTGATTGGGAGAGTACTAGGCCAAAGGTTGCAGTCTGGTGGTGAAGACCTTCCACCTGAAGTGTGAGCAGAAGGATTAAGGAGATTCCTGGGATATCTAGTACTTGCCATGAAGGAGTGCGATGGAGCTGGTCTTAATCCGACCAGTGGTAAGTAGGTGCAGTGTGCGGGGTGGGGTGGAGTGATGTTTCAGGTTTGGTTACATGGACCATGAAGAACCAGGAAGGCGGGGTTTCAAGGAAGCAGTGGCCTGATAGAAATTCCCAGAGACGGATCTGAAGACGTGATTCTAAAAACCTCTCCTGAAATTGACATAAGGCGGGAAGGAATTCCAGAGATCGTGGCGCCTTGAGCAATTCACCAAGACATTTCCGATGGATTTAAAGGATGATCGACCCGGCTTATCCTAGTAATCCTATTGGTTGAAGGTGTTGAGGCATTCTAAATAAATACCCTTGTGAGTGTCCCTACAGAGACTGAGGAATCGGGAACAAGAGCTTGAAGATAATTTAGTCCGCCACTGCGTGCCAGTGTGTGGTCATCAGGGCTGGTGGGGTTGCTCCAGATGCCTCAGGACAAGGATGGGTTGAGCAGCATTGTCTTGGGCTGCTCTGAGTCTAGGCAGCTTAAATATTTGATAGTTGGATGTTGGGGTCAAATGAATCAGTGGATACTTGAAGAAGGGATTTGGAGCAGACTGTGCCTGGTGAGGCTGCCAGATGATTTGTTGGAGAGCAGTTTGTGAACACCTTGTCGTAAATCTCCCCCGTCTCACCTGGGATCGCTTCTTGCTCTGTTCCGCGGGAGGATTCCTCTTGTGGACGGATCGGGTCTTGTATAGGCTCGTTCGAGTCTCGTCCGGCTGCAGAGCGCGTTCAGAGTTCCGGGAAGGCCGCTGTTCCAGGATGTCCAGGGAAAAGGTAGCGGTCGCTAGGAATGAGGATTCCGGGAGCAGATTAGAGGGAAGGGGTGAAAGAAAGGAAGAAGGAACCAGGAACTAGGAATAGTGGATTCGCCGAACAGCACACACACGTCAAGTCACTACCTAATGATAGCGTTGAGAAGCGCGGGGCCGTGGGGGCGTGGGAAATTTATAGAACGTGCCGTGTGCGACGTGAAGGCTGGTGCGAGGCAAGTCGCTTGGCGCGGCCATGTTGGGAGTGACAAAGAATACAAGCCTCGTCGCGATAAGGACCAGGAAGTCCAGAAGGGGCAAGTTCTATGGGTCATGACACACCCAGCGTTAGCTAGATGGCAAGATTATGCATGCAAAGAGAGTGGACAAGACATTTAAAAATGAGTGCCTCGCGGGAAGAAGGGAGGGAGATTGTCTGGAGGCACCGACGGCTGAGAGATTTCCAAGTAAGGACGTGATGATTGCAGTCTTGGGAAGGGGATCCCGGTGCCAGCAAGTGATCGAATGCACAGCAAATGTGGGTGGTGGCGTGAAGACGTGGTGGTGGCGTGAAGACAAGTAGAAGGTGGTGCACAGAAAGTGGGCATATTTGCTGATTAGGAAGCTTCCATTAGAGAGTTGGGGGGGGGGGGTAAGAAGGGTACAGAGGGTAGGTCTGAGTGGGGAAAATAGAGGGCAGAACAAGGTTAACATAAGGCAGTGCAAGGCGGGAGGGGGATATTGAGGGGATGACACGTATTATGTTGTAAACCATAAACATGTAGTGACTGCATGATTGATTGGGGTGGGGCATCAGGGGATTACATGCAACTTGATCACTGGGATCGATGGGTGTGACGTTAGTGGATAATTGTCAGGGCTGTAAGCATATGTTGCTATGGATATTTGTAATCCAGGACTAGCAGGTCACCATCATACACCTAAAACAGTACAGTCAAGTAAGCAGGTCACCATCATACACCTAAAACAGTACAGTCAAGTAAGCAGGTCACCATCATACACCTAAAACAGTACAGTCAAGTAAGCAGGTCACCATCATACACCTACAGCCAAGTAAGCATGTCACCATCATACACCTAAAACAGTACAGTCAAGTAAGCAGGTCTCCATCATACACCTAAAACAGTACAGTCGAGTAAGCAGGTCACCATCATACACCTAAAACAGTACAGTCAAGTAAGCAGGTCACCATCATACACCTAAAACAGTATAGTCAAGTAAGCAGGTCACCATCATACACCTACAGCCAAGTAAGCATGTCACCATCATACACCTAAAACAGTACAGTCAGGTAAGCAGGTCTCCATAATACACCTAAAACAGTACAGTCGAGTAAGCAGGTCACCATCATACACCTAAAACAGTACAGTCAAGTAAGCAGGTCACCATCATACACCGAAAACAGTACAGCCAAGTAAGCATGTCACCATCATACACCTAAAACAGTACAGTCAAGTAAGCAGGTCTCCATCATACACCTAAAACAGTACAGTAAAGTAAGCAGGTCACCATCATACACCTAAAACAGTACAGTCAAGAAAGCAGATCACCATTGTACTCCTAAAACAGTACAGTCAGGAAAGCAGGTCACCATCATACACCGAAAACAGTACAGTCAAGTAAGCAGGTCACCATCATACACCTAAACCAGTACAGTCAAGTAAGCAGGTCACCATCATACACCTAAAACCAGTACAGTCAAGTAAACAGGTCCTTCCTCTAGGTAGAGGAAGACCAAAGGAAATCTGTGTGGGACAAGATATAGGGAAGATATCTATTCAATATTGAAATATGGCATCATCATGCAATATGGCCTCAACACTTGTAATTAAATACTTTCCGTGTATATTGTTCGAAACACTGGCAGTTTTGGCAGATAAGGGAACTAAGGCTCAGGGAGATGCACCGATTGGCTCAGGATTAAAATACGTGGTCAAGCGAAGAAGAGGCAACTCCAATGAAAGTCTTCTGGTTCCCCAAGTGAGCTAACTACAGTGTTATTATAGCCTCAGAGGCTGAGGGAGGCACATTATTCAAGGTAACGGATCAGGCGAGTCAGATGCTCGGGAATTGGGGACCGGTCATTATTACAAGTGATAATGTCCCCTTCCATGGTTCATGAGGCTGTTCGCACATAATATCAATAGAAATATAGGTTTGGGAGTTGTTAGTCATTAAATATCACTTTATCAGTTAATATTTCAATAACACCTTTTTTCTTTTCAGGGTAAACATGTCGATTACAAAGTGGGTATAACAGGATGAGTTCCAGCATGAGCATGTATTAGGCGCAACGTAAAAGTTAATGGTTTTAGCTGTATGAAAGGGAAACCACTGTTTCCTGTTTTAGATTTCACTTTGGTGTGTTAAATTGGAGTAGATTATTCAAAGAACTCCTGCTGGCAAATTGCATTGCATTTATTTGAATGCAGAGCAATGCTTTCTGTTGTTTCGCTGTCTGCTTCTGAAGTTCAAATGCTGGGCATGAGGTCCATACTAAAAGTTATTGACTGCATTCCGAGCATTCTGATTGGATTAAAGGAGGTCAATAACAATTTCCGCGCGCTTGATGAACGACAGCTACATTGTGTATGTCTTTTCTACTTCCTTTCCAAAATAAATCATCCTAGTCGCGCGGATCCGACCGACAGAGCCGCATGTCCCATGTCATTGTAGTGAACCATAGACAGCTGTGCATCTGGTGAATTTGCTGCGCTTCTCGCGCCACCAGAGGCTTTCTTTTCGCAAAGGAAAGGTCATTCCACGTGATTGGTCATATTCTCAGGTCGAGCTGTATTATTCCATCGAGCTGGAAACATGCACCTGACTGTGTGCAGCAAAAGCATCAACGCTTTCTGAGCCAGCCTTGCGCTTTACCCCTGAGGTTTCGTACCGGCAAAACCAAAACAAATGGAGGAGATGTCAATAGCCCAGTAAATATGTCCTGCACCGATGGAACACATTTGTGTACTGAAAAAACTCCACTTGAATAACCAGGGTGCTCTGGCTACAGAAGAGATTGTGGAATTGAATTTCAACAGAAAAGTGAAAAGGCTGCTCTAGTGGTCGCACCACGCAATAAAGCAGCAAAGTGGCCTGCCCCAATATATAGGAAGCATAATATAGAGCAAGGCTGGGTGGTGTTGTCAATACTTATGTGCACCTTTCTACATAAGGTTACAACTAGCAATGTATGAGCAAACCCACAAGGCTCACAATATGTGAAATGCTACACTATAAAAAAATGAAAAGACATATTTTGTGCATAAATTATGCTTCCTTCCTCTAAAGAAAGTATGTGTCCTGTTCAGATAGAAACTCCTGTGAGTTGTTTGACTGAGCGAGATCAAGTTAAATATTTGAAAGAGCTTTGTCAGTAAATTCAAGACTTGTTCCTTCCCGAAATTACTCATATTGCTGACTGCCATAAAATAATGTTCGTCCCATGGCGGTAATCAGGCTTTTCTTTTGCCACCTACGGCTAGGCCTTGGTTATATTGGTTTGGGTTGTCCAACTCCAGGCTTTGAGGGCCGAAATCTTGACAGGTTTTCAGGATATCCCTCATTAATATGCGTGAGGAACAATTTGCATACATTTACAATCATTGTATGCACATTAATCTCATGAATAATAATGAGGGGTATCCTGAAAACCCTGCATGGATCCGGCCCTCGAGACCTGGAGTTAGACAACCGATGACTATCCACTCTCAAGGTCCAAGTATGTACAGTAGTTAGTAGTTGAGAGAGCTAGCTGGGTGGCGCGTGTGTGTGTGTCTGTGTGTGCATGTTTTGCAGTGATGAATCAGGCCTACTCTTGGTTTAAACCCGTCTTCAGAGCACCAAATGTTTGCATCATTTTCAATTCCCCATGTTTTCTGCACTTTCCCCCTTCCCCCACCCTTGTCTTGAATGTTTGTACCCTGTTTCGGCACACAGAAAATGGCCATATGGAATTGGGGAGCATCATCTGATAGACCCCACTGGTGGACGTGCACCATGATGAACCTTTGATGGTTAGGTCCTGACTGCTTCGTGGTATGCAGAGTGCCTCTGTGTTCCTGGTATTTAACATATTTTGTCGGCATAGGTATGCTCCCCTTTCTGTTCCATTCTCACACAAGAAAAGACTAACACACGCTTTGCTCGGATACAAGCTAATTTGCAGCCGATAGAGGGGGATTTCTAGAGAAATCTGAAATCCTCAAATGTGGTACTTTCCATTTATGAACACTATATTTTATTGTGTACACCATTTGTCATCCTAGAGTCTTACTATAGTGTAAAGCATCCATTCTAAGAGCTGGAACAGGTGTTAATGAGGTCCACAGGACGTTAATAGCCATTCCTGCCCTTGGAACGGGAGTTTAACGCTGTTATCACCTGTCTGAAGGACTGATACAGGGTTCATTTAAAGTATTTTCTTTTTGTGAACAGGTCGCCTCGCTTCGTAACGTTCACGGAAAGAAAATCCTGTACCAAGATGGCCACTATGGATTGGGAAGGCGGGGCTCTGTGCGGAGTCCCTCTTCCATTTCTATGGCGACCAAAACAGTCGAGTGGTGAGAAAGCAGCATAAGTGGGGATGGGGAGAAAAACGTCCGGCGGCGGGGGGAAGATGTTAGAGGGGGACCAGCCATCCGGTGTCTTGGAACGTGGGTTAGATTGGCAGGTTCAGCCCGTGCTTCCAGCCTTTTGTTTGGCTGCCCCTCCCGCCCCCGCAGGGTGCTAATATAGGGAATGTACATTTCTGCCCAAACGCACTGGCGATGGCCAATTTCCATCACAGGCCAGGTGGTAGGGTGTATGTCACCTATGGGTGGATAGTGACTCCATCTGACAACACACACTCTAGGGCAGAGATCAGTAGTAACCTCTGGTTCTCAGGATGTTTTGGACTACAACTCCCATCGGCACCTCACAGCATAGTGAAAGATGTGTGATCTTGGGAGTTGTAGTCCAAAACATCCGGAGAGCCACAAGTTACAGGCCCCTGGTCAATAAGGTTCACAAAGATTACCCTGGCCCTATTGATAAGAATGGCACAAATAAACCTAAATGCACACAATTCAGGACTGATGAAGTAACAAAGGACCGTGAAGGTCACCTGCTGGACAGAAATACTCAGTTTATTTTCCAGCAGCTGCATGTTTTTTTTTCATGTTTTTCGGCTTCAATGGTTTGTTCCCCCACTTAAGCAACTCAATCTTCTAGAAATGTTGTTAAAATGATATATAAAGATACCAGCCACCAAGTAAATAAACAACTTAGCACAGCCGAGAATGGATTTTGTAAAATAGCTGTTTATCACATAAGAACATAGCTCTGTTTACTGAATATTTAATAGGTTTTTGTTTTTCATCGATAGGGACACAATTTCAATTTCTGTTTTGAACTCCTTTTTCCATGAATCATTACATAAATAAAACCTCATGAAAGATTGATTAGGACCGATAAAAGGAAGTGGTTGCCTGTTCTTGTCCTCTGTTTATAAAAGAGCCCCTATTCTGTATTCTGCTAGTATGTCTGTGCACTGTAAGCACATTATGGAAAACTGTTTCCAGCACCGCTTGAGGCGCACCCGCGCCGGACGCGCAGCGAATGCTTAAGTCTCCGTTCGATGCAACTGGCGCCAACGTATGCAATGTGTTTGTCTAACCATGAATAAATTCAACAGCTGAGCTCACTTAAAATCTTCAAGACTGATTTTTGGAGTATGTCGGCAAAGTCTATGCACATCATGGGCCTGTTGATCCTACTAATTCAGTGCCGCGGTACCCTACAACCTTTCGTAGGGTTGCGGTCTGAGGATGTCAGTATTTGCAAGACTCCTCTTCTTTTTTGTGTTATTTATTTATTTTTTACTCCCCCACCAGCTGGGCTACTCTCATCAATACAACCACTGTACCCTGTAAAGGCACCCTACCCGGCTATCATCTCAACGTCATTTCTGCTGGAAATGACATCCATACTCTTAAGTAAATAAAACATCAACACACATCCTCCATCGATGGGGTCTTGGATCCAACAACTATACCCTTCCCGTTTCCGATTTTTTGCTTCTTCCTGTTTCCGATCTTTTGCTTCTTCCCGTTTTGCTTCTTCCCGTTTCCGATCTTTTGCCTTCTTAGCCCCATAAACACTGGAATTCTCTCCCTCTCTCCAGCCGCTCTCCTTCATCTCTTCGTATTCTTCAATCTAACCTGAAAGCTCTTCTTCTGTGCCTTCTTTCCACTTGGTGACCTTCTGTTTCTCTCCCCCTCCTTCTGTTTCTCTCCCCCTCCTTCTGTTTCTCTCCCCCTCCTTCTGTTTCTCTCCCTCTCCTTCTGTTTCTCTCCCCCTCCTTCTGTTTCTCTCCCCCTCCTTCTGTTTCTCTCCCCTCCTTCTGTTTCTCTCCCCCTCCTTCTGTTTCTCTCCCTCTCCTTCTGTTTCTCTCCCCCTCCTTCTGTTTCTCTCCCCCTCCTTCTGCTCCCCCTCCTTCTGTTTCTCCCCCCTCCATCTGTTTCTCTCCCCCTCCTTCTGTTTCTCTCCCCCTCCTTCTGTTTCTCTCCCCTCCTTCTGTTTCTCTCCCTCTCCTTCTGTTTCTCTCCCTCTCCTTCTGTTTCTCTCCCCCTCCTTCTGTTTCTCTCCCCCTCCTCCTGTTTCTCTCCCTCTCCTTCTGTTTCTCTCCCCCTCCTTCTGTTTCTCTCCCCCTCCTTCTGTTTCTCTCCCCCTCCTTCTGTTTCTCTCCCCCTCCTTCTGTTTCTCTCCCCTCCTTCTGTTTTTAGTTGTTTTTGCATTATCATGTCAATTGTACCGTTTTCTAATATTTTGTAACAGCGCTTTTGGCAAAAGGTGCTTTATAAATTCAATGAATGAAAGGAAAATGAACACCCCTTGGCATTGAGCGCATGGGTCGCAAAATGGCATCACTGCCAGTTGTTGGCGTCAGAAATGCCAACTTCCAGCTCCTACACTTTGCTTTATACTAATAGTTTTATTTTGCTATTTTGTGAGCTTTCAAATGTGTTTTGCATGTATTCAATGGAAGACATATGTCTTACCTAGATGTGCAGCTGGCACCAGACAATATTAAGCAATGATTATGTATATTTTCATACAGGTGCAGAATGAGATGGCCATCACGGGTGATGCCCCTCCACCTCTCTGCCAGCAAATAGCAGCCCCCAAACCATACATCATGGCTGAAGATGATCCAAAGCAGCACAATGCTAGACCCCCCTGCTGGGCAGCACAAGTTCCAAGCACTGGCCCCTTACCTCTTTCTGGCATTGTTTGCTCGGCTCATAGAATCGTACTGTGAAATCTGTACTCTGGCCGCTGCAAGGCCGCGGCCACCTTCTGTAGCATAGGCGTCCTCCCCCATTCGAAGCACTCGTATCCATCCGCGCCATATGCAGAACACACTGGGATGCAGAGTGTGTGCTCTGATGCAGAGTCGTGGTAGATTCAGGTGTTGCCGCGCCATTTCCAGAACAAATACAATGGCTCTACGTTGAAATGACGGAGCCGAGAATGGCGCGGCATTGTACGCCAAAGCGGAAAGCTTCCTATTCCGAAAATGTCGCGCGCGTTCAATTGACAATTGTCAACTGCTTTCCATGTTATGGAAGCGGGGGACACCCCCGCAACCCCTGCTCCCCTTGTTCAGCATTATGGGATTCAAAGTTTTCGTCCATGCTGAATGCGCACTAAACGCGCATTCTGCCTTTATTTCCATTAATTTCAGGGAATACCAATACAACACCCGTGGACCCCACAACTGAACTGGTCTGATGCATGGCAGTCTCGCTTTCCTGACCCTATCCTTTTCTGGGCAGCCCTACAGATAACTGACGCACTGGCCACTTTTACTCCCAATAGGCAACGGCTCCCAAGAGGCATAAAATGGAGCAGACATTCTCTGTATAAAGCGTAGGAAACAACCTCTACATAGAAGCCGCCCCCTGCTTTCAGCCCCACACAGGACCACAGATAGGTCTGGATCCGTTGCATCAGCTGAGCAGTGCCACAGGAAGGGGCATTAATATTATTATTGCCCGATCTGAAGAGATGCCTTGATGTAACATTTTAGCTTTTCAGTTGCAGGAATTCCTAGGTTCCACAATGTTTGCATTACAAAAATTAATTTTGGGGGTGAAATATATATGTTTACTCCCCTAAAAATACCACATTGGGTATACGGATGCATTTTTACTCCCTTAAAATCATTTTACTCCTGACTACAAAAAATAGGGTGTAAAGTACTTCCCCTTCAAAATCTCATGGGGAGCCCTGTTTCAGAGGCGAAAGTCCTCCGAGACTAAGCTGCCCTAAAAGAGTTTGCCAAAAAGCCCTGCATAATGGAGCACAGGGCTACCTGATATGATAGGTTATTTATAACGCGCTTAATACCCAGAGGTTTCTAACCAGTGTCGTCTTGCTTCCAAGGCGAGCATGTTGCCCCTGAGCTATCCTCCCGAGACCTGGTTTCTTATACACGCCCATCCGGAGCAGTATTCCCCTTTGACGCACACCGTGGCCGGCATTTCAATCGTGCTTATGCTGACACGTTTCCTATCATGACAACCCATAGAATGCTACTGCTCCATTGGGTTTCACTCCAACCACACATGCAGCTCCTTGACATTTTCTGGTTCCTGTTCGGCGCTATTTAGAGGAACAGGAATCAGTCAGTGCAATCAAACACCATGCAGTCATTTTGAGACCATCTGATGGAACCTCTAAAAGTCTTGGATTCTTTCAGTGTAATTCACCTATTTGCCAGAAAATAAGGGACGAGTGTAGTGTGTCCTTTTGCCCCTCTTTTGCATTTAGCTTACTATCCCTCCTCCTTGTAGTTCCATTTTACATTTGTTTCTTTACTCAGTTACATATTTTCTGTTAATCTTTTTTTTTTAGGGGGGGGGCGTGAGATCATAAGTCTTCTTTTAGCCTGTTTTCCAAAACCACTAACCATGACTACTTGGAATAAAGCCTTTTAGTTTGGGCTTTTAGCGCCACCTATAGGCTGAAACTATTGCATTAGAGTACAGAGAGGGAAAAATGGCATATGAGGAGGGACTCAAAGCTTGTAGGTGGGGTTTGGTTATTTGCCCACCCCTGGACTGCCCATGGCCATGCTAATCCCTATGGCCATTCCCACCCTGCTCCTGCCCCTCCCCGTCCTAAACACCTCCTCATGGGAACTCTTTGATGTCACTTTAATGAAGCCGTGCCATCAAACTTTGCACTCGTGCCTGCTAATGTGTTTTGAAAGCAGTCTTCTGAGAGTTAATGACTTAATTTGAGATGTAAAGGTGCTACTGGTGGAATTAAAAAGGTCTTAACCAGGTCTGCCTTCAGCCACTCGATTTATAAGCACTTTGCATATTCTTCACCAAAGTCCTGTTAAAAACAAGGATTGGCAAAACCAACAGTTTTTCGGTTTTGTATAAGTATTAGGCATTTTCCAGGCACTGCTATTACATTCCCAGGCACTCGTACCATTTTGCACCTGCTACCATCAATGACCAGTTAATACCACTACAGCAGTGCCTGACACGTGCACTTATTGCCTCTTAGGCTATATCCAGTTGTGAGTTTCCATGGCAACATCATTTTGAATATTTCCCAGACAACATGCATGCTAGCATATCTATCAATATTTAGTACACATTGAATAACCATACACGTGAATAACTGGAGATCACCTTCAGCCTGGGTTTGCCCATAAGCCTGTGCCAAGGGTGGACTGCCTGGGTACTGTGGTGGGTCCATGGAAGACTCGATTTGCAAAGTTAAGCTCCAAAGCCAGTTTATGTACAAACATGGGTTGCTTGGCATAGATGCACGCAGGGTTTAGGGCCGTCTCTGTGACATAGCCAGAAACCATGGGTTACTTGGCATAACTGCACACACGGTTTAGGGCTGTCTCTGTCACATAGCCAGAACTCAGGGGTTGCTTGGCATAGATGCATGCAGGGTTTAGGGTTGTCTCTGTGACTAGGGATGTAACGGTATAACAGTATACTGTTAAAGATACCGTGAACCACTCAATTGAACAATAATAACCGTCACATTGTTTATACCGGTATACCGTTTATACCGTTAAGTGTGCTTTTCAATCTGATTTGGAAAGGCTGCAGTAAGCAAGTCCTGCGCAGTCTTGGTCTTGCACTGTTGGATGTGCCATCTGCCAAGTAGTTTCAGCTGGAGCAGTTTTTAATGCCATTCCATAAACCACACGTGCCTGACACAAAATCAATCTGTTAGCAATAGGAAGAATAGAGTGCCAAGAAGGAAAAGGGTTTACTTTGGGTTGGCGGCTTTGAAGTTTATATATTTATAATGGATATTTGCTAAACATATGACAATGGGGGATTTCCCTGGTTCTATCATTGAATTTACATATAATAAGTCAGATTTCGAAATTCACCTTTCTCTGTGGGTATTCCCTCCTGCCTTACCAAAGGGTAACATCATGTCCGTGATTACTGAAAACCTTTTGGCCCGCAAGTAAAGTAAAGGTTGTAATGTAAAGAGAGCGTGCGTGTGCGTGTGTATGCCCGCAAGCGTATACTACCGTCAGACTCCATTGATCGGTGGCATGCAGGTTATAAAGATGGCAACATGTTCATCTTCACCAGTAGCCAGTGGGGGGCTAAAAGCCTAAATGACCACTTAAGAAAAGCTATTCAGTTTGCTTTGCCAGTCGCAGCAGGGCTCCCCCCTCCTCCTCTCCACACGTGTGTTTATGTTTGGTGGAAGCAAGGGGTGGCATTTCGGTGGAAAATATGTTGAAAGGCCCAATTCTGGCCCTGGGTGCCTGGTTTTGTTTGTGATGATAAATCTGACAATCAATTTATGACCTTTTAAAAAATATTTGTTAAGATTGGTTAACTCCACCTGCTATACCGCGATAACCATGATATGCCGTCATTTGGCAACAAGGTTATTGTACCGTCATAAAACTAATACCGTGACATCCTTATCTGTGACACAGCCAGACCTCATGGGATGCTTGGCGTCAATGCATGCAGGGTTTAGGGCTTTCTCTGTGACACAGCCAGAACTCATGGGTTGCTTGGCATAAATGCACGCAGGGTTTAGGGCTGTCTCTGTGACATAGCCAGAACTCATGGGTTGCTTGGCATGAATGCATGCAGGGTTTAGGGCTGTCTCTGTGACTTAGCCATACCTCATGGGTTGCTTGGCATGAATGCATGCAGGGTTTAGGGCTGTCTCTGCGACATAGCCAGAACTCATTGGTTGCTTGCCATTAATGCATGCAGTGTTTAGAGCTGTCTCTGGGACACAGCGAGACCTCCTCATGGGTGTCTTGGCATAAATGCATGCAGGGTTTAGGGCTGTCTCCGTGGCACAGCTAGACCTCATGGGTTGCTTGGCATAGATGCATGCAGGGTTTAGGGCTGTCTCTGTGACATAGCCAGAACTCAAGGGTTGCTTGGGAAAGATGCATGCAGGGTTTAGGGCTGTCTCTGTGACATAGCCAGAACTCATGGGTTGCTTGCCATAAATGCATGCAGTGTTTAGGGCTGTCTGTGTGGCACAGCCAGACCTCCTCATGGGTTGCTTGGTATAGATGCATGCAAGGTTTAGGGCTGTCTCTGCGACACAGCCAGAACTCATGGGTTGCTTGGCATTAATACATTCAGGGTTTAGGGCTGTCTCTGTGACACAGCTAGAACTCATGGGTCGCTTGGCATAAATGTATGCAGGGTTTAGGGTTGTCTCGTTGGCATAGCCAGAACTCAAGAGTTGCTTGGCATAGATGCATGCAGGGTTTAGGGCTGTCTCTGTGACATAGCCAGAAATCATGGGTTGCTTGCCATAAATGCATGCAGTGTTTAGGGATGTCTGTGTGGCACAGCCAGACCTCCTCATGGGTTGCTTGGCATAGATGCATGCAGGGTTTAGGGCTGTCTCTGTGACATAGCCACAACTCATGGGTTGCTTGCCATAGATGCATGCAGGGTTTAGGGCTGTCTCTGCGACACAGCCAGAACTCATGGGTTGCTTGGCATTAATGTGTGCAGGGTTTAGGGCTGTCTCTGTGACACAGCCAGACCTCCTCATGGGTTGCTTGGCATAGATGCATGCAGGGTTTAGGGCTGTCTCTGTGACACACCCAGAACTCATGGGTTGCTTACCATAAATGCATACAGGGTTTAGGGCTGTCTCCGTGGCACAGCAAGACCTCATGGGTTGCTTGGCATAAAAGCAGGCAGGGTTTAGGGCCGTCTCTGTGACAAAGCCAGACCTCATGGGTTGCTTGGCATAACTGAATGCAGGGTTTAGGGCCGTGTCTGTGACACAGCCAAAACTCATGGGTTTCTTGGTATAAATGCATGCAGGGTTTAGGGCTGTCTCTGTGACACAGCCAGACCTCATGGGTTGCTTGCCATAAATGCATGCAGGGTTTAGGGCTGTCTCTGTGACATAGCCAGAACTCATGGGTTGCTTGCCATAAATGCATGCAGGGTTTAGGGCTGTCTCTGTGACATAGCCAGACCTCATGGGTTGCTTGGCATAAATGCATGCAGGGTTTAGGGCTGTTTCTGTGACATAGCCAGAACTCATGGGTTGCTTGGCATTAATGCATGCAAGGTTCCGGGCTATCTCTGCGACACAGCCAGAACGGATGGGTTGCTTGGCATAACCGCATGCAGGGTTTAGGGCTATCTATGTGACATAGCCAGAAGTCATGGGTTACTTGGCATTAATGCATGCGGGGTTCAGGGCTATCTCTGTGACATAGCCAGAACTCATGGGTTGCTTGGCATAACTGCATGCAGGGTTTAGGGCTGTCTCTCTGACATAGCCAGAAACCATGGGTTGCTTGGCATAAATGCATGCAGGGTTTAGGGCTGTCTCTGTGACTTAGCCAGACCTCACGGGTTGCTTGGCATAAATGCACGCATGGTTTAGGGCTGTCTCTGTGACACAGCCAAAACTCATGGGTTGCTAGGCATTGATGCATGCACGGTTCAGGGCTATCTCTGCGACACAGCCAGAACTCATGGGTTGCTTGGCATAACTGCATGCAGGGTTTAGGGCTGTCTCTCTGACATAGCCAGAAACCATGGGTTGCTTGGCATAAATGCATGCAGGGTTTAGGGCTGTCTCCGTGGCACAGCCAGACCTCATGAGTTGCTTGGCATAAATGCATGCAGGGTTTAGGGCTGTCTCTGTGACATAGCCAGAACTCATGGGTTGCTTGCCATAAATGCATGCAGGGTTTAGGGCTGTCTCTGTGACATAGCCAGAACTCATGGGTTGATTGCCATAAATGCATGCAGGTTTTAGGGCTGTCTCTGTGAATTAGCCAGACCTCATGGGTTGCTTGGCATGAATGCATGCAGGGTTTAGAGCTGTCTCTGTGACTTAGCCAGACCTCATGGGTCGCTTGGCATAAATGCATGCAGGGTTTAGGGTTGTCTCGTTGGCATAGCCAGAACTCATGGGTTGCTTGTCATAACTGCATGCTGGGTTTAGGGCTGTCTCTGTGACACACCCAGAACTCATGGGTTGCTTACCATAAATGCATGCAGGGTTTAGGGCTGTCTCCGTGGCACAGCTAGACCTCATGGGTTGCTTGGCATAAATGCATGCAGGCTTCAGGTCTGTCTCTGTGACACAGCCAGAACTCATGGGTTGCTCGGCATAAATGCATTCAGGGTTTAGGGCTGTCTCTTTGACATAGCCAGACCTCGTGGGTTGCTTGGCATAAATGCAGGCAGGGTTTTGGACCGTGACTGTGACACAGCCAGACCTCATGGGTTGCTTGGTATAAATGCATGCAGGGTTTAGGGCTGTCTCTGTGACACAGCCAGACCTCATGGGTTGCTTGGCATAAATGCATGCAGAGTTTAGAGCTGTCTCTGTGATATAGGCAGAACTCATGGGTTGCTTGGCATGAATGCATGCAGGGTTTAGGGCTGTCTCTGTGACTTAGCCAGACCTCACGGGTTGCTTGGCATTAATGCATGCAGGGTTTAGGGCTGTCTCTGTGACATAGCAAGACCTCATTGGTTGCTTGGCATAAATGCATGCAGGGTTTAGGGCTTTTTCTGTGACATAGCCAGAACTCATGGGTTGCTTGGCATTAATGCATGCAAGGTTCCGGGCTATCTCTGTGACACATCCAGAACTCATGGGTTGTTTGGCATAACCGCATGCAGGGTTTAGGGCTGCCTCTCTGACATAGCCAGAAACCATGGGTTGCTTGGCATAAATGCATGCAGGGTTTAGGGCTGTCTCTGTGACACAGCCAAAACTCATGGGTCGCTTGGCATAAATGCATGCAGGGTTTAGGGCCGTCTCTGTGACGCAGCCTGAACTCATGGGTCGCTTGGCATAAATGCATGCAGGGTTTAGGGTTGTCTCGTTGGCATAGCCAGAACTCATGGGTTGCTTGTCATAACTGCATGCAGGGTTTAGGGCTGTCTCCGTGGCACAGCTAGACCTCATGGGTTGCTTGGCATAAATGCATGCAGGGTTCAGGGCTGTCTCTGTGACACACCCAGAACTCATGGGTTGCTTACCATAAATGCATGCAGGGTTTAGGGCTGTCTCCGTGGCACAGCTAGACCTCATGGGTTGCTTGGCATAAATGCATGCAGGGTTCAGGGCTGTCTCTGTGACACAGCCAGAACTCATGGGCTGCTCGGCATAAATGCATTCAGGGTTTAGGGCTGTCTCTTTGACATAGCCAGACCTCGTGGGTTGCTTGGCATAAATGCAGGCAGGGTTTAGGACCGTGACTGTGACACAGCCGGACCTCATGGGTTGCTTGGTATAAATGCATGCAGGGTTTAGGGCTGTCTCTGTGACACAGCCAGACCTCATGGGTTGCTTGGCATAAATGCATGCAGAGTTTAGAGCTGTCTCTGTGATATAGCCAGAACTCATGGGTTGCTTGCCATAAATGCATGCAGGGTTTAGGGCTGTCTCTGCGACATAGCCAGAACTCATGGGTTGCTTGCCATAAATGCATGCAGGGTTTAGGGCTGTCTCTGTGACATAGCAAGACCTCATTGGTTGCTTGGCATAAATGCATGCAGGGTTTAGGGCTTTTTCTGTGACATAGCCAGAACTCATGGGTTGCTTGGCATTAATGCATGCAAGGTTCCGGGCTATCTCTGTGACACATCCAGAACTCATGGGTTGTTTGGCATAACCGCATGCAGGGTTAAGGGCTGCCTCTCTGACATAGCCAGAAACCATGGGTTGCTTGGCATAAATGCATGCAGGGTTTAGGGCTGTCTCTGTGACACAGCCAAAACTCATGGGTTGCTTGGCATTTATGCATGCAAGGTTCAGGGCTATCTCTGCGACACAGCCAGAACTCATGGGTTGCTTGGCATAAATGCATGTAGGGTTCAGGGCTATGTCTGCGACACAACCCTGCTTGGCATAAATCCATGCAGGGTTTAGGGCTGTCTCTGTGACTTAGCCAGACCTCATGGGTTGCTTGGCATAAATGCACGCAGGGTTTAGGGCCGTCTCTGTGACATAGCCAGAACTCATGGGTTGCTTGACATAGATGCATGCAGGGTTTAGGACTGTCTCTGTGACATAGCCAGACCTCATGGGTTGCTTGGCATAAATGCATGCAGGGTTTAGGACTGTCTCTGTGACATAGCCAGACCTCATGGGTTGCTTGGCATAAATGCATGCAGAGTTTAGGGCTGTTTCCGTGACATAGCCAGAACTCATGGGTTGCTTGGCATTAATGCATGTAAGGTTCAGGGCTATCTCTGCAACATAGCCAGAACTCATGGGTTGCTTGGCATAACCGCATGCAGGGTTTAGGGCTATCTCTCTGACATAGCCAGAAACCATGGGTTGCTTGGCATAAATGCACGCATGGTTTAGGGCTGTCTCTGTGACTTAGCAAATACTCAGGGGTTGCTTGGCATAACTGCACTCATGGTTTAGGGATGTCTCTGCGACACAGCCAGAACTCATGGGTTGCTTGGCATAAATGCATGTAGGGTTCAGGGCTATGTCTCCGACACAGCCAGAACTCATGGGTTGCTTGGCATAAATGCATGCAGGGTTTAGGGCTGTCTCTGTGACTTAGCCAGACCTCATGGGTTGCTTGGCATAAATGCACGCAGGGTTTAGGGCCGTCTCTGTGACACAGCCAAAACTCATGGGTTGCTTGGCATAAATGCATGTAGGGTTCAGGGCTATGTCTCCGACACAGCCAGAACTCATGGGTTGCTTGGCATAAATGCATGCAGGGTTTAGAGCTGTCTCTGTGACTTAGCCAGACCTCATGGGTTGCTTGCCATAAATGCATGCAGGGTTTAGGGCTGTCTCTGCAAAATAGCCAGAACTCATGGGATGCTTGCCATAAATGTATGCAGGGTTTAGGGCTGTTTGTGTGACATAGCCAGAACACATGGGTTGCTTGGCATTAATGCATGCAAGGTTCAGGACTATCTCTGCGACACAGCCAGAACTCATGATTTGCTTGGCATAACCGCATGCAGGGTTTAGGGCTATCTATGTGACATAGCCAGAACTCATGAGTTGCTTGGCATTAATGCATGCATGGTTCAGGGCTATCTCAGCGACACAGCCAGAACTCATGGGTTGTTTGGCATAAATGCACGCAGGGTTTAGGGCCGTCTCTGTGACACAGCCAAAACTCATGGGTTGCTTGGCATAAATGCATGTAGGGGTCAGGGCTATGTCTCCGACACAGCCAGAACTCATGGGTTGCTTGGCATAAATGCATGCAGTGTTTAGGGCTGTCTCTGTGACTTAGCCAGACCTCATGGGATGCTTGCCATAAATGTATGCAGGGTTTAGGGCTGTTTGTGTGACATAGCCAGAACACATGGGTTGCTTGGCATTAATGCATGCAAGATTCAGGACTATCTCTGCGACACAGCCAGAACTCATGATTTGCTTGGCATAACCGCATGCAGGGTTCAGGGCTATCTCTGAGACACAGCCAGAACTCATGGGTTGCTTGCCATAAATGCATGCAGGGTTTAGGGCTGTCTCTGCAAAATAGCCAGAACTCATGGGATGCTTGCCATAAATGTATGCAGGGTTTAGGGCTGTTTGTGTGACATAGCCAGAACACATGGGTTGCTTGGCATTAATGCATGCATGGTTCAGGGCTATCTCAGCGACACAGCCAGAACTCATGGGTTGTTTGGCATAAATGCACGCAGGGTTTAGGGCCGTCTCTGTGACACAGCCAAAACTCATGGGTTGCTTGGCATAAATGCATGTAGGGTTCAGGGCTATGTCTCCGACACAGCCAGAACTCATGGGTTGCTTGGCATAAATGCATGCAGGGTTTAGGGCTGTCTCTGTGACTTAGCCAGACCTCATGGGTTGCTTGCCATAAATGCATGCAGGGTTTAGGGCTGTCTCTGCAAAATAGCCAGAACTCATGGGATGCTTGCCATAAATGTATGCAGGGTTTAGGGCTGTTTGTGTGACATAGCCAGAACACATGGGTTGCTTGGCATTAATGCATGCAAGATTCAGGACTATCTCTGCGACACAGCCAGAACTCATGATTTGCTTGGCATAACCGCATGCAGGGTTCAGGGCTATCTCTGAGACACAGCCAGAACTCATGGGTTGTTTGGCATAACTGCATGCAGGGATTAGGGCAGTCTCTATGAAATAGCCAGACCTCACAGGTTGCTTGGCATAAATGCATGCAGGATTTAGGGTTATCTCTGTGATATAGCCAGACCTCATGGGATGCTTGGCATAAATGCATGTAGGGTTTAGGGTTATCTCTGCGACATAGCCAGGCCTCATGGGTTGCTTGGTATTAATGCATGCAAGGTTTAGGGCCGTCTCTGTGACACAGCCAGAACTCATGGGTCGCTTGCCATAACTGCATGCAGGGTTTAGGGCCGTCTCTGTGACACAGCCAGACCTTACAGGTTGCTTGGCATAACTGCATGCAAGGTTTGGAGCCATCTCTGCGACATAGCCAGACCTCATGGGTTGCTTGGCATAAATGCATGTAGGGTTTAGGGTTGTCTGTGACATAATCAGAACTCATGGGTTGCTTGGCATAAATGCAAGCAGGGTTTAGGGTTATCTCTGTGACACAGCCAGAACTCATGGTTTCCCCCAGATTCTCCAAGTATAACTCCACCCTGCTTCTTCTAGGCTTCGCCCACAATTCCAGGAATCTTGCGCTGAGGCACGCCTTTGGCACACGTTTTCTTCTCCAGGTTACAGCGCCCCACTCGCCAGATGTAATCCAAGCCGAGAGAAAGTTCCATGTATATTTCTGGTGAGTCCTGACATATAGTGCCCTTGGGTGCCCTTCTGTACCCTCAGGGATATTGTGACCTTTTCCACATTAGGGTTAAAGAGCGGCAATCACTATTCATGCCAATCAACTCTGCACTTACTGAAGACCCCCACCCTGTTCCCACTATTCATACTAGCAGCCCCTGCTATCTCCATACCTTACCTATAATGCCCTTTATGCCCTCTGTGAACAGTGCTCCATTGGTTCCTTTTGCTTTATACATATTGTATATGTGTATGAATATATCACATACATACAACCTATACGATGTCCTTTCATACACAACCTGTTAGTGCCCTTCCCAATCGCTGTATCGGGACGCAGTTTGCCATACCGCCTAGAACATCTCCTGACGGCGCCCCTTGAGTCAGTTCCACACAGCCTTAGGTATCCCTGCAGCCAGCTGAAGACTCCGCCTGGGTCTCTGTGCAGGCTTAGTTCCCCATCTCCTTAACCGAGCTCCCACTGTATGCTCACGCACTCCTACAGATATTCTCTTGTTCCAGGTGTGTCTCGCGTGCTCTTGGACCAGGCTCCAAAGGTCCTCCTTCAACTCTCTTGCAATTCCCACTCTAGTTCATCTCCTTGGCCTTCCGACCTACCACTCCTTTCCACGGTATTCAATATTTGTGAAGAGGAAGTGCCAAGTGTCGCCCCCACTCCAGCTGCCCCCCTCCCATTACCTATTGAGTTCACACCAAAATATGTGACTTACGAAGAACAGTTAAATCAGCAGAGAACCGCATATGGGCTCTGCCCAGTGCCTATCAGAATAACAGCACCTATTGAAGTACCGACACCTAAGAAAACATGGACAGTAAGGTACCCATTGAGAAAGCCATATTCACAGTTGAGACAAAATGACGGTTGTCAGAAGCGAATACCCGAAGAAGCCAAGAAAATAATGAAGGAAGATGAATGGTGACATCATGCGAAATCGGACTGACGCACATATAGAAGATATGAGGTCCTGAGAATGCTGACAAGAGACTATGGATGAATGATATCTTGAGCCCGCGATGAAGAAGTTGATGTCAAAATGAAGAAACTTATGCCACATACATGATGATGATATTCAGTCACTTTAAACATGTACAGATGCAAGTAACTGCAGGAGGCAAAGAAATTGTGAAGCTTGCTTATGCTTAATAGTAAATAGATTGCGGCAAGCGCCAACATGTATAAATATATACCTCACAAGTACTTTATGTATAAGTATAATTCCACTACACACATGAGCAGAATTGAACAAAAGGTTACTAAAGGCCTCAAAAGGAGAGTGCTGCAGTAAGAAAATCGAGAATCAAGGCAGAACGAAACCCAGCTGAGGATGATCATGCCAAGAAGCTGAGGTCTTATCTGGCTGGAAAAGGCCGACATTGGATACAATTAAGGAGAAACGAACAGAAGATCCTGTTCAGAAAGGTCAAGATAAGCCTCAGATGGTGGAGGACTGGTAGAATTAAATCAAATATACAAAAAGACACAGAGAAAAAGCAGATTTCACAGTGTCCAGTCACGTGACAAGGCAGGCCGGAAGAGTGAGACTTTCACACCTACACATGGATCCCCGCCATGCCCATACTCCTTAAAAGTTCTCAAGACCACAGAGCAGACTCAAGGCCAAAATTCAAACAGTAACTGACACATGGCTACTGAGGAGATGATTGATTATAGCATAGTTGGTGGGGAGCTGGGGTGAAGGCGAGCTCCTCTGCACCTGGATGTTCTTTCTGCGTGCTGCTAGACGTAGATGTAAAAGTATGAGTGGGGTTGATGCCAACCCAATCATAGTGGACAGTGTAATCTAAGGCCCTATACTAAGTGGAGCCAATGGGACGTTGTACTTTTAGTGACGTTCGTAATGACCATTTAGAAGGGAGGGCTTAGTTTCCCCACCTGGCATTGATTATCCAATCCCCTCTCCTCATTACCACATACAGATATAGTACCGATTTTAAAACTACCTTCCTATAACCAATCACGTTGCATGTTAGGTTTTTACGAATTGCCAGGTAGAATGATGTCAGCGATGACAAATTATTGCTATAAATACTGTGTTTTTTCTAAAGGTTAAGAGAGCAAGAAGATAGAGCGGTTGCTGATGTTCGTTGTACTCCCCGTTTTATGAACTTGTCATTAAATGGACTCCCTTTGCCAAACTATTGAGTTGTCTTAGTTATTTGATGCACGAGTAGAATCTGCATCCCCATCTATCTCGAGGGCACTTCTACTCATCTTAAAGGACTGTATGGAGATCATCCAGTTCATTTGGCTGCAAACTCTTTTTTTTGGGCAACCATATTGGCTAGACTGTCTGACTTTCGTAATTAGCCCCCTCACTGCAGGGCCACAGTCTGGGAAAGTGACAAAATGCCCATCACCCATCAATGAAATGACATAGAACATTTTGAGTCAACTCAAAGTCCTTTCCTTCCACCAGCCTTGGTACCTTGATACGTTTTCTAAACATGACTCCTTGGGTTTGGTCCACTTTTGAGAATTTAATGGAGGGATTCCTGAAATTTAGGTGGAACTTGATCCTTAAAAAAACAATTTAGTCGCGGTATAGGCTTATCACCAATGAGGCTAATAAGTGTAAAAATGTTCATTATAAAATATTTGAGATATGTTCATTCAATATAAAATATTTTCGTATAAAGACATGTAACCCAATAAGTGTAGATTTTGCGATATGACCGATATCCAATAATCACGGGAACATTTATTGACTTTATGTTCCTCCTTGCATGCAAAACCTCAGTGTTATTTTAGCAGCTTTACACATCTTTATCGCTTTGATAGGGACAATGACCTCTGGAATTAATGCCTAGCGGGCCGAACTACCTTATTAGTTATAGCGATAGTTGGTTTTAAAAAATGTGATGAAAATGTTAAAATCTACTGATGGACCTCTCATGAGCTGGACTGAGATGATGATAATTTTTTATTATGAAAAGATTTATGTTTGGTGTTTATTTTTAAAATTGTATAAATAATCATATGAATTGTAGTTGTTATTGGATGAATTATGTGATAGATGTATTTATTGATGTAAAATAGTTTTTTTTTAATGTTATTACTGGTGTTACCACTGTTTTGAATTTGTTGAAGGTTATTTGATTAGCCATAAAACAATTGGTTTTTAAATGAATCGAGGGATTCAAAGTTGTTATCCTTTCTATCCAACAATGAACCATCTGCATGTTAGTAACCGAAAATAAGCCAATCCTACTCAGATGTGTGGTGCACACTCCTGAATCCACCTGTGAAAGCACTGTGCCTGTGCTACTGGTCACAGCTCAGAGTAAGAAGCCACATCATACAGGCTAGGGCCTAACCCCCAGTAACATGGAAAATTACTCCATTGAAATAAATGAGTGAATCGACTCAGACTTTTGCCCTTCAGTTTTCTATCACGCCCTATTCTGACAGAGCAGTGAGCGTGATGTGCTCTAGGACTGGTCAGCATGCTGGCTCCGTCCCACAATATAAAAACAAGGAGGTGATGGCTGGAAGGTTTAGACTGAATCTTAACCACTGGCATTGCTCGGGGCAACCCTCCAGACCATCGTTCTTCACCTGCCAAGCCATTAGAGAAGGGGAAAGACCATATGCAAATCAGGCTTGGCCCCACCCCAAAAGGGGAAGTCCAGCCCGAACTGCTAGGTCACATACCTTCTGCACAAAACCACAAGCATCCCCAAACGTGTTTCACCCTTGTTGGGGCTCATCAATGAGGAGTAGTTTGGGTGTCTAGGCCCAGCAGCCACGGGACCCACGTCTGAGTTGGCAAAGCAAAAACAAAGAGGTGATGGCTGGAAGGTTTAGACTGAATCTTAACGACTGGCATTGCTCGGGGCAACCCTGCAGACCATCGTTCTTCACCTGCCAAGCCATTACAGAAGGGGAAAGACCATATGCAAATCAGGCTTGGCCCCACCCCAAAAGGGGAAATCCAGCCCGAACTGCTAGGTCACATCCGTCCCACAATATGACATGTAGCCTTGTCGGATTTCTCTGGGGAAAGCAGTTTTCCCCCCACTAGGAAGCCGCCTTCTATCGATAAAATGTATTCCCGGCTTGGATTGCTAAATATCCGTGGAGTTAAATGACCCACGCAGCATGTTTGTGCCTGCAATCAAAGAAACAACCTGTCAGTTTCACAAGGCTCTAAATTAGTAAATCTAAACCAATCGCAAAGAACTCTATTAGCTAACATTGCCTGTAAACTATAACAAAGTGGGTTGCAGGACCCCTGCAGATATTCATGTAGAAAATATATTTGGTTGTCTCGATTTATTTATTTGGGGGTTTGTTACTCTCTACATGTACAAAGAGTCGAACAAGAGAACCAAGAATGAAAGTATGGTGTGGTATGGAGGTGGTCAAGCAACGGGCTATACAAAGAAAATGAAACTAAGAAAAAATGGGACATTGTGCTATTCATAGAAGACCAAGAATAGGATATAATAGAATATATCGCCATTACACGGTACAAGTGGGCTGGTAGAACGGTCTTGATTGGACATCGATCTAGAATAATATTGTTTTTGAATTTCCGTTGGTCAGTTTCAAGTCTTAGGCCTAGTGTAAATTTGCTCTACAATTCATGGCCTAGACAAGCAATCTTTCTCCCTCTGCTTCTCCTTTTCTGATGGGTAGGTTTGGTCTGCCTGTTCTTAGCACTGATTCTTTGAAGAGATCACGCCAGTTAGACTACTCCTTCGAGCCAGTGTGCCAGACGGATCTGTGTTGACAAACAATCTCTTGAATGCTTTGTGTTATTTGATTAGAAGCCGGTGCATAGTTTAAATAGCCTCGGATGAATGGCCAAATTTGGGTAGGCCAAGGTTCTCTGAGGTTGTTTTGGGAGGTCTTTGGGGAAATTGATGTAGATGCAATTAGAGTAACCAATTTTCTATAGCACTGTGGGACCTGACGGATTTGAACATTGTGGGGGAGATCAAGGAAAGAGAGCAAGTGTTGATGGAAGTGATACTTTCCAGGGAGCCCCTTGATTTGCAGAATCTATGAACAATTGTCAAATTCTCCTTTTTTTGATCCACCTTTTATGATTTTCAACCTTTTTTTAATCCTTCATTTGCCCTTTAATGCGGTCGTTCCGCCAACCTCCATATTCATCTCCATCTCCCCCTCCCGGCCTTCAACCCTTACAAACAACACGTAACGTTTAGGTACTCTGGTGAAATCCAAATTGTGAAAACCTTTTGACCATATTTCTTCTCAAAATACGTTCCTGGTTCCAATTTGCAGGCTAAATGAGGGATCCGAGTCAAAGCTGGTGCTGAGGTTTCTGGCACTGTCAACAGGTTTTGGAGGGTGGGTTTGACAGGTCGGTTATAAAAGTCAGCTGAAATACTATAGAGTTACCACACAAAAGAATATCTGTATTTGAGTCATTTAGGCGTGAAGGCTGACAATAATTTCAGGATTTATTCTACTCATCCTGTCCCATTCAGATTGGTATTAGCCCATGTGAAACAGAATCATGCGTTGAGAATCATTGGTGTGGAATTTGAAGATTACTGCATGGGTACGTTATCACTCGTGGATGCCATAGGTCACATGTTTCTTTCAAATAAGCGAAGAAAGATCTTCACACAGGAAAGTCAATGAAGCACACCTGCACAGCATCTCAAGCATCCCCAAACCACTTCATGAACATACAAGCATCCCATCCTGTTTAATGGTATCATAGTGGAAGCTTATTGGGTGCAGGATCAAGGCTCGAGAAACAAAATTCATGGATGCAGGGTCAGGAATCATGGAAGCAGGGTCAAGTGTCAAGGGTGCACAGTCAAGTGTCAAGGATGCAGGATCAAGAATCATGGATGCAGGTTCAAGAATCAGGGCAACATGATCAAAAATCAAAGATGCAGGCTCCAGAATCAAGACGGCAGTATCACAACTCAAGGATTCACGGTCAGGAAAAAAGCATGCAGGATTAAAATCAAGTATGCAGGGTCAAGAATCAATGATGCTGGTTCAAGGATGCAGGATACAAATCAAGGATGCAGAATCGAGAATCAAAGATAGATGCTGGATCAAGGATGCAGGATAAAAATCAAAGATGCAGAATCGAGAATCAAAGATGCAGGATCATGGGTGTGGGATAAAAATCAAGGATGCAGGGTCAAGAATCAAAGATGCAGGTTCAAGGATGCAGGATAAAAATCAAGGATGCAGGGTCAATAATCAAAGATGCAGCATCAAGGATGCAGGATAAAAATCAAGGATGCAGAATCGAGAATTAAAGATGCAGGGGATCAAGGATGCAGGATAAAAATCAAAGATGCAGAATCGAGAATCAAAGATGCAGGATCAAGGGTGCGGGATAAAAATCAGGGATGCAGGTTCAAGAATCAAAGATGCAGGTTCAAGGATGCAGGATAAAAATCAAGGATGCAGGGTCAATAATCAAAGATGCAGGGGATCAAGGATGCAGGATAAAAATCAAAGATGCAGGGTCAAGAATCAAAGATGCCTGATGAAGAATCCAGGATGCAGGATATAAATCAAGGATGAGTGGTCAAGATTTCAAGCTGCAAGGTCAAGAATCAAGTATGCGTGCTCAAGAATAAAAAATGCAGGGTCGAGAGACAAGGATGCAGGATAGTTTTTGGCAAAACATATTTGATCCGTACAATCCTGTTTTTCATGACATGGCACAAATATGGACATTTTCTTTTCACATATTAGGAGGCAATTACAGATGTTTTACTTTGAGGCTGTCTTCTGCAGTGTAAAACCATTTCCCAGCCGAACCAAAGAGGTTGCACACTCAAGGTTTCAGTTATTGCTCGCTGCGTTTCCAAGGAAACGTGGAAATGTTATGCTGTGACATGAGTAAAACACGATATTTTCCGTCAGCCTGTTGACAATATCTGTCTGGTACCCTAGAAGCTGGCATTCATCTGTTCTTTCAAATATTTATCCATCTTTCTGAAAGACAAAATGTCTAAATGTTCTACTGGGAGGCAAACAGCATCCATTCCCCAAGACATGAACATGCTTGCCAGCAAAATCCATTCTCAATATTGTTTCCCTTTCCTGGGAAATCTTCGCGTGCTCTCAAGCCTTAGCTATACCTTTGTTAGCACCCAGTGTGGGGGGAGCAGTCAATCAGGTGACTTGGATAGTAGGTTCGAACTCTTTATCTAAGCCCATTTTCGAAGGAAACCCGTTGGCTGCTTCCCCCGCCCTCAACGTAATCTTCTCTACACCCTCCCTGCCCTTCATTTTTTAACTAACCCCAAACTCCCTCCTCAGCCCCACTTATTTGACTGTGGCGCTGCCCGCCGCCGCCGCCTAGCTCCGTCTTCATTTGCCGGCCGCCATAGAAATGGAAGAGGAGTTCCGTAGACAGCCCCGCCTTCCAGTTCAATGCTGACCATCTTATGTAAGTATTGTCTTTCCATGAACGGGACACCGAGCGAGGTGTCCCGTTCATGGAAGAAAATACACCGCTCTCAGCAGCCCGGGTTACCGGATTGGCAATCCGGGTTTCTAATGGCTTAACCACCCGTTCCAAGGGCTGGAACTGGTAGTAACATCCCGGGGCTGTTACCACCTGTTCCAGCCCTTGTAACAGTTGGTTAACTCTATAATAAAGACTTTGCGATGCCTCTCGTTTCACAAAGCACAGCTGCAGAAAGGACCAGCAGCAGTCATGTGTACATATATGCAATATATATGTATGTATAGAATTTGGACGGCTTTCGATGCCCTACAGTTAAGGTGAAACCTGTTTGCATTGACTTTTTCCAAAATTCTATCGTTAATAACTTTTGACTTGATGGACATATTTGGATGACATTTCCAAAATGACATCTTTCGCCCGGGTCCTACCAAACTGAAACCTTTGGGCCAAATTCATTCAATGGTTGAAAAGTTTTTTTAAATCAAAAAAAACATTATTTTCGGCCTACTCCCATTTATTATCCTATAGAGAAAACGTGATTTCATTGCACACTGTATCCTGAAAATCCGCTCGACGTATTTGCTCCACATGCGAAACAAATTGGGCAGAAAGTGATGTAAATGTGCCTTTTGTTTATAAAAAAAATAAGCATAGACAGGGGTGCCCCTTCATCCCCAGAAACGTATATGTATCTCCCAGAGTGCAGTGCAGCAGTGAGACTTTTCAGAAATGAAAACCTACCATTTTATTCTGCTCAATTTTATGTATGTATATAGCACATAACACAATGGCCAACAGGTGTAATTGTATGAGGTCTCATTACCTTACAATTGAGGCAGCACACATGCATGCTGTGTGCCCAATCACATGAGCAGCAGTGTGGAAGGCTCTGCACTGCTGCCAACACAATTTTGCATGTGCAAACATCAAGGCAGGAGTACAAATGCATTTGCAATGAGGCAAATGTATGGTAATAAGGCCCTTTGGCAACCAATTAAAAAAAGCTCATCATGTTGAAATTCCAGTTTGTGATGCGTGCAGTTATGCATTCACTAATGTTCATTTCTTATCCTTCCACAGATGTTTGCTCTGCGGGGTATTTGAAGACACACCGTTTGTCTTTAGTATTGATTATTTTGAAAACGCTATTACGCTTTTTACCAAATGCCGCAACGAAAAAGACGTCATAAGGTTTCAATGCATTGCTATGTCATTATAAGGAAGATATTATGGTATTGATAAATATGGAACTCCTGTTTTTAATAAAAATAACAAAACAAATGAAACAATGACTGCTGGTAGTGAAACCTCTCCGCACAGTCCATAAACCATGCCATGTCTATGGCCTATCCCTGGATCCGTATTTAGGATACTACAGAGAAAACCAATAAGATAGAGTTTTGCTGGCGTCCAATGGTATCTCTGACCTTCTCCAATGACTGATCAAAGGAGTCTTTTGGATCAACCAGAGCAGAGTGGATTATGGTGGCGGTCTCAGGCCAATCTTACTGGAAAATGTGAAAATGCACAAGGGCTGTTTTAATTAACACTTCCCTGGGATATTGTATATGCAGATCTGTTTTCTGGGGCAGGTGACTGCCTGGGGAGCACACCTAAATAGCTTGGGGAGACGGTGGGGGGAATCGCAGGAAGGGGCCCACCCAGACTGCTGCCTCTGAGCCGCTGAGGAAGAATTAAGCATTCCTTTCTCACAAACAAAGGAATGCATATTCCAAACACAGCCTCTCAGCTGCTCTGGAGTCGCACACCCTGTACCACTTGCCCTTTGTGTTGACAGAGCCTTTAAAGTGGGAGTAATTGAAAGGTGATGGCTGATTTAATGAGACATTGTTTTTAGACAGCGTGTGCTGAACATTTCAGTGTTAAGAACTGAACATATGGCTGATTTAATGAGACATTGTTTTTAGACAGCGTGTGCTGAACATTTCAGTGTTAAGAACTGAACATATGGCTGATTTAATGAGACATTGTTTTTAGACAGCGTGTGCTGAACATTTCAGTGTTAAGAACTGAACATATGGCTGATTTAATGAGACATTGTTTTTAGACAGCGTGTGCTGAACATTTCAGTGTTAAGAACTGAACATGGGGCGTTTTTATTCTGAAGGCCAGCACAAAGCATCAGTTAGCTGACCAAACCTACGCATTCTTCCAATAGACGCAACGTGCCACACAGAACATTTTTAAACTGTTCTTTATTTTCCTGTCTTTTTATTTGACACACCCAAAACTTTTTTTTGTATATTGCTTTTTAGTTATTCTAGTGGCTGCTTTGGGACATGGACTAAATGCATCCGCTCAGCATCAAAGTTATTGTCATGTCCTAAACAAGCCAGCCACTGCCTAGCACACACCAGATGGCACCTCAGTGTGACTTGGCACCTTGATTAGGAAAGCAGGGTCCATTCCGTGTCACCATGCAGAGAGTAGTCCATGGCAAATCAATGCTGTGACATGTGCGCAGCAATGATTTGGGCAGTGCACAAGTCACCACCATGTTGGTTAATGGTGTCTATGTGGTGCTCCTCTATGTAACAGCACACATGCTTGTTTTTGTATGACGTGTCCCATGTCCATACAATATCACACTGAAACGTTTTCTGTATGTGGCTCTGATAAGTATGCCATACTGCGCCCACACTTAAACACTCAAAGCAATCAGAAAGATACCTCAAGGTGTACATCCACTAGGCCAGACACCCTTTCTATGCTGCTACACCATGGTTTTCACTAGCTGAGGACCAGCACTAATAAGAGATGCCAATGCCAGCCCTGTTAGATAAAGCATGGGCCTGCTCCTTTTGCAGATATAACCTATGAGGCCAGCGTAACGGTGAGGAGGTAGTGGCTGAGGAACTGTGGACCTTTTAACCAGCATTAGAAGCCAGTTTTGTTTAAAACGCTTCATCGGCTTATTACTGGTCAGATAATGTTTGTAAGAGGTACTATCCTGTCTGTGCATTGTTTATTGGGTGTCTCTTGTAGATTATCCTTTCCTGTCTATAAATATAATTCCCTAAAGATGTTTCTGTATTGGGGGCTGGGCATACTCACATGGAGACCTCGCCCTCATCTAAAATTTTCCAGAAACTAGAAGCAAACGAGTACCTGTACCTCATTTGAGTGCCTGATGTTGCAGCCATTTTATACTCGCATCTAAAAACATAAGCTGTCCGAATGACTATGTATGGTTCATGGTTACAAACATTATAATATTAGGGTGTATGTTGTGAACACTGATGTGAGCACCAAGTCATGTGTCTGTTGTGCATTTAAAGATTCACACATGCAACCCTTTTATCACAGACTTGTTTATCAAATATAGAGGTCTTTGATCACTAAAATGCTCCTGTGATTTAATGCAAAGCAGACAGGAACTCTCATTGATGTTATTTGTCCCCTTTCACACAATCATAGAGGTCTTTTGAAAGAGTACACAGCTAGTGTACCAGACTGTCCATCCTGGAATGCTACCCTTCTTGCCCTTTGCGAAACAAGTGAGGTGATATGAACAGAACGCCTGAAATACAGGTCCAGTGGGCCCTCAGACCCCAGCAGGCTAGTTATACCGCAGTCTGCCAGTACAGACAGTTTGAAACTGCATCCAGGCAAGGCCTTCCCTAGGAGCATGTGACAGAAGAACCATTTACTTGGGCAGCAACAGCCGTGGTTTCACATTTGATGTCTTCTGTAAAGTACTTGAATTACAATGCAATGAAACCAGCTTCATTTGTATAGCAATGATATATTGATATTGAGGAGGGGTTTTGACGGGTTACACAGGGGTGTGGTTTGGGAGTGACGTGTACCAAGTTGTGGGGGTGGCGGGGAGCATTCTAGTGTTTCACCCTCGGCACTAAGTTGGCTACAAACTGCCCTGCATATATATATGCATGTGTCCGAATGCCACAAGGCCTTGTAGGACCATAACTGTATTTTACTGTTTTTGCCAATGTTATTTCTCCCCTGTTCCCTTCCCATTTAGCCTTCTGGCGCTTTGAAACACATTTCAGTTGTAGAAGCTCCTAACAAATGCTCCTTAAAATAAATAAAATAAATGATCTGCACCCACATGGCCAGTGGCAGGCAGCCACTGCCTGATGCTGAGCGTGGGATTATGAGTGAGGATCATGTGGGAGGAGACGACTGCCGGGAGGAGGTGATGACTCCATGGAAAGAGACGCAGTGTCTCCCCCTTCATTATGAAGAAAACCCTATGACACCTAAACATCTGATGGCATATTGTCATTCCAGACAAATGTTCTATTCATACGTTATACACACATACCACTCACCTAACATCTCCTGACACTGTTTTTCTGAATAAAAGCCCTAAACCATATCACTCTAGAGATTCTATGGACTTCAACTCCCATGAAGCCTCAAGAGCTTAGGCGAGGAAGAGGAATGAGGAGTTAATACAGACTGAAAGAAACACAAAGTTGAACATGCAGACTAGTTTTTTTTATGAAGCACAAGTATGCGGAACATTTGAAAATGGTGTGCGCCGCGTAGAAGAAGGCAGAGCCGTGGAAGGATGCAGTACGGGAAAGGACCATGCTGGAAAAGGCAGGCACTTCCAGACAGCAGCTCGCCACTACTCGCGCTACCTACTGGCATGGTTCCAGGCCAGAAGAGAGACAGCAGGCACCATGGAAGGACCAATGGAGTGCCAGCAAGCAGCAGGAGAGCTACCGGAGACACAGTCCAGTCAAGAAGCAGCAGTCTTACTGGAGGGCGAACGTGGAGTAGTCGGGAGTGCTGAAGGAAGGTCTGCAGTGCGAATCAGGCTGGCACAGAGAGGAAGCTTCATTACAGCAACGTGCTATGGGTCAGGAATACTGCAAAACACCGGTGAGTTTGCCCCGAGCCATTGGAGACCTGCGGTGTACCGAGAGGCATGTGAGAAAATAAGAGCATTTGAATACCAATCAAGTAACGTGCAAAGGCAGAACTTGAACAAGTTCCCATGTATGAGATGTCAATGTGGAGAAAGTTGGAACAAGTGTTTCCCCAAGCAAATAACTACGAATGAACATATGAAAAGGCGGAACTTGAACAAGTCCCCATACATGAGATGTCAAAGTGGGGAAAGTTGGAACAAGTAGTACCTAAAGCCAATGAAGTAGGAGGACAGTGACGTAATACAACTGTTCAGAACAGTGAAACCGAGAAATAATACGGATGAAAGGAATACATAAGGCACAACATTTGGGGGAAGATACCTGGCAGATCAGTATACTAGGGCATCTGTAAGACCCCAGAAATGGATTCCTGGTAGGGGGGTATACCAGGCAATTCACTCAAAGTCTAAGGACGAATAAGACACTGTATGAAGATACCTGGCAGGAGAGTATACCAGGGGATCTGAATGACCCACTAAATGATTCCTGGCAGGGGAGTATACCAGGAAGTTTAATGAAGAAACTTTAGCCATCCTTAAGAAACAGTTATTTGAAAGAGATCCTTTTGACATCCTTAAGAAACTGTTATTTGAAAGAGAAACTTTTACCATCTTACTTAAATATCCTGGGCAAGGGAACCACCCTCTCCTTAAGAAAAGACATTTCTGTTGAATGAATCAACTTGCTTTGGAACACCTTTCGCCAAAAATAAGTCACAGACATGTGCTAGTTATTCATTTTGAGTGTGATGGTCAGATTATTATGTTTCGGACACAAGGACAGTTTATATGTTTTGACGACAAGACACAGACTGCTCTTTAGTTTTAGTTTCCTAGGTAGGGAAACTCTCTTTTGGGTAGGGACAGAGAGGCCTTAATGCAACCTTTTTATTTTAATAAAGATGTCTGGAAATGAAAATATTATAACTTTGTGTCTGCCTCTCATTTTTGACCCCTCACAATATATATATATATATATATATATGTATTTATTGTGACGAGTCACCAGGTGTCGTCACTTCTACCCAGGCGGGAGACCTTTTCCATGAGGCTAGGGAGGTGCGGCCACTACCCAATATTTCCCCTACAGCTGGTTCAATACGGAAGGACCTCATGGGAGGAACTCCCCTCCTGGGGACAAGGTCAACCACCTCGGATATGGTCCAGTAAACACCATTGCACCAACACATACTCTAGCTCCTCTTTCCTCTGCGGAACCCTTTTTAGACAGTAGACCCATGTATTGTTATGATACAGAAGACCACAGTGTGACAAGTACCACGACAGAGAAATATATGGGAATCATGAAGATCACTAATTATAGAAATACTGGTACGTGGTGTCCCAGCAGAGTCATGAGGATTGGGACCAAGAGAGAGAAAAGGGACTTGCACAATGGGTCGAATTAAACCTTGCTACATTGTATAAAAAACAACAACGGACTAAGTAATGTGTCAAGCCCAGCCAGGATAGGCTGGGAGTGCAGAGCTTGCCCGATGCAAGAATTTCACACTCTTTTGGCAGACCCGAGGAACGAGAGTACAGAGAACACCGGTAGTCGGCCGTGTGAATTTCCAGGCAGGACCGGGCCTGTGCAACCGGCCAGAGGGAAGGTGACCGGAGGAAAGCTGTTGGTGTTATCACCACCCGACAGCAGAAGGCAGCTTGAAGAGCCTGCAGAAGGAATCTGGAGGCCCTCTGTCCTTGGAAGCCTCAGCGACGCACCTACACCCAAATCAAGATAATGTCATGACCCATAGAACTTGCCCCTTCTGGACTTCCTGGTCCTTATCGCGCCGGGGCTTGTATTCTTTGTTGCTCCCAACATGGCCGCGACAAACGACTTGCCTCGCACCAGCTTTCACGTCGCACACAGCACGTTCTATAAATTGGCCACGCCCCGTGGCCCCGCGCGTCTCAACGCTATCATTAGGTAGTGACTTGACGTGTGTGTGCTGTTCGGCGAATCCACTATTCCTTGTTCCTGGTTCCTTCTGCCTTCCTTTCACCCCTTCCCTTTAATTTGCTCCCGGAATCCTGATTCCTAGCAACCGCTACCTTTTTCCTGGACATCCTAGAACAGCGGCCTTCCTGGAACTCTGAACGCGCTCTGCAGCCGGACAAGACTCGAGTGAGCCTATACAAGACCCGATCCGTCCACAAGAGGAATCCTCCCACGGAACAGAGCAAGAAGCGCTCTCAGGTGAGACGGGGGGGAGATTTATGACAGATAACGGGTGGTGCAGGAGACCAGGAGGGGATGCGGTGGCACAAGTAAAGCAGGCTACGGCTAACTCCCCTCAACCCCTTGGTAACCACAGTCCTCAGGGGACCCCAAAAGGCCCACCATGTAGCACAGCTCCTCTTCCTTGTCCCAGTGACCATACCAAGAAGCCCACTGACCACCAGGGATGGTCGATGACCCCACCCAAGTCCAGATAAGCAACAGAGGAGATCATCCTCATTGTGTCGGTGGCATAAGTCCACTACTCACAAGGGATGGGTCAAGGATAACAATGTTAAGTGAAGTGTGCATCAGAGGAAAGCTTCCTCACATCAGTGACAAATCCAAAACCACTGGCCACGAGAGATGTTTCATTTCTATACAGTAATCCTTGCTTTAAGAAGAAAAAAGGACATCTCTTCTCTACTACCTCCCCTTCAGGAATAGATTGTACGAAAGCCTCAGCCAAGCCTGGACCATTTTGCTGGGCAAAGGCTAGGTCAGGAAAGAGGGTAAGTTCTTCTTCGCTTTTCTTTTCAGTCAGATATGGTTCATCAGCTTCCCCAAAGCCTAAGGTACCTCTCTCAGTATCTTCCAGTTCAATCTCTCTAAAATGAAGAAATAGAGCCCTTTCAAGAGTTCCCCGTGCAATGTTGTCCCCACGATGTACTTCAAATGGAATTTCACCATGGTCCTGTAAGAAAACCTTTATGTGTCCCCAAAGGTTGGGATCTATGACGCCTGCTAGAATGTCTAGAGTGAACTTCCAAGCCAGGCCAGATTTTGGGGCGAATCTTATACAACACCCAGGAGAGGGTATCAAAACAAAGTCTGTGGGAATCATGAATCTTATACAACACCCAGGAGAGGGCATCAAAACAAAGTCTGTGGGAATCATGAATCTTATACAACACCCAGGAGAGGGTATCAAAACAAAGTCTGTGGGAATCATGAATCTTATACAACACCCAGGAGAGGGTATCAAAACAAAGTCTGTGGGAATCATGAATCTTATACAACACCCAGGAGAGGGTATCAAAACAAAGTCTGTGGGAATCATGAATCTTATACAACACCCAGGAGAGGGTATCAAAACAAAGTCTGTGGGAATCATGAATCTTATACAACACCCAGGAGAGGGTATCAAAACAAAGTCTGTGGGAATCATGAATCTTATACAACACCCAGGAGAGGGCATCAAAACAAAGTCTGTGGGAATCATGAATCTTATACAACACCCAGGAGAGGGTATCAAAACAAAGTCTGTGGGAATCATGAATCTTATACAACACCCAGGAGAGGGTATCAAAACAAAGTCTGTGGGAATCATGAATCTTATACAACACCCAGGAGAGGGTATCAAAACAAAGTCTGTGGGAATCATGAATCTTATACAACACCCAGGAGAGGGTATCAAAACAAAGTCTGTGGGAATCATGAATCTTATACAACACCCAGGAGAGGACATCAAAACAAAGTCTGTGGGAATCATGAATCTTATACAACACCCAGGAGAGGGTATCAAAACAAAGTCTGTGGGAATCATGAATCTTATACAACACCCAGGAGAGGGTATCAAAACAAAGTCTGTGGGAATCATGAATCTTATACAACACCCAGGAGAGGGTATCAAAACAAAGTCTGTGGGAATCATGAATCTTATACAACACCCAGGAGAGGGCATCAAAACAAAGTCTGTGGGAATCATGAATCTTATACAACACCCAGGAGAGGGTATCAAAACAAAGTCTGTGGGAATCATGAATCTTATACAACACCCAGGAGAGGGCATCAAAACAAAGTCTGTGGGAATCATGAATCTTATACAACACCCAGGAGAGGGTATCAAAACAAAGTCTGTGGGAATCATGAATCTTATACAACACCCAGGAGAGGGTATCAAAACAAAGTCTGTGGGAATCATTCCTCTTTTCCGTGGAGGGATAGTAGCTTCTCTGCTGATACATATATCAAAGCCTATTGATTCTTTTGTGCAACAGAGGAGACTGACGTTCTATGACTATGTTTCTGGAAGTTTAGGGTTCCCCAATTTGTTTCAATTGAGTCACATCCCATTCCTGACACCACATGTAAGGAAGGCATGGTATCAAAAAGTAAAACAGACACAAGTGGCCACAGTTCAAGGGTGTTTATGGAACTTAAAGGTTTGAAAAACACCTATCTAATCCTAAACCTATAGATGGGAGCACGCTACAACCATCGCATAATTATAATGCAGACCTAGTGGTGTCTTGTCAAAATAAAAGGGCCTATACTAATAAACATATTGTTAATCCTTACCTCTAAATACAAATAGTGTGGGAAACAATGTTATGAAAAAGAAAGAAGTATTCACAAAATGATATGTCAGGATGTTCAGGCCATTGGCCTCCCTTCCCCACACTTTTAGCATGGGACAAGGCAGTAAACTCGAACTTAGCACAGTCTCTGGCTTCTCTAGCAAAAGGATACATTTCAATCATTAGCATCAGGGCCTTCTGTGCCCAGGTCTTTTGCCTTTCAAAGTCTATTGATTCAGAGGGCCTGATGCAACAAACAAACAAAAAGTTCCTTTCTTCTTTCAAATTTCCACAAGTATTCAATTTCTCAAGCGATTCACTATTCACTGTGGATCCCCTCAGCCGGGCTCAGATCCTCTCAACACAATGTTATTCACCTTGGATCCCCCTCATCCGGGCTCAGATCCTATTTCACAATGTTCGTATGATATTCTTTCTCAGATGACTCGCGGTTCACCCAGTATCCCCCTCATCCGGGCTCAGATCCCTTTTAACACAGTTAGTCTCCTTCCACCGGGCTGGGACCAATTTCAATTTCAAATGTAACTCTTAACACAAACTTGCTTTAACCAAAGCTTTTAGCTGATCTACCTCTGCTGGGCTCAGACCAACTTCATGTACTTTCTTTATATTTCTAGTATCGAAGACTTTCGAATTTTCACAGGTTTTTGCTTGACCCATTGCACAGTTCATGTATCACTTTTCACATGTGCCACCTTTCATCTGGATACCAAACAGAGACTTTCGAATGAGCACCCACGTGGTATCAGACCACTCTGACTACAGTATCGTATCTTGGCTTCAAAGTTCAATCACTCATTTGCTGTTTAATTATGTTTGTGTCGCTTGCCACATATGCTTCATATACTGTACTCTTCAGTTTTCACTATACAATGTTTCTGCTTTCAACCTTGGCTTCAACACAGACCGGTCTGGTATCAGTCTCTTCAAATCACTCGCTGTGCTGACTTCACTGGTGCTGCTTTGTTGTAGGAGCCAAGGACAGTACCACAGCAGAAAACGATTCTCCCCGCCTTGGGTATCGATGCAGGACATCCCCTGGTACCTCTGACACACATTGAAGGATTCTTCAGTCTTTATTCCTGGTCTAACGTTTCCTATTCTCAAAGGTTCATGAAAGTAACAGTCTTTTGTTGAAAAGGTCAAGGGCACGTCCCTCCTTGCAATCCTATTTGGTCTTGCCGTCTTTCACCTTGTATTAAACTGACATCTTGGAACTGCTGCTTCCTCGTGTGCTTTGCCTTGCTCGGTGTGTGCTTTCATGTACCACCTTTTATCCATGCGGGGAAGTATGATGGAAGTCAGGTGTGTGTAATGATCAATAATTGCCTGACCATTGTATTGGGACATGTCAGGTATACGGCTCGGATGTTAGTCCGTTTTCTCTCACAGCGAGCTGTCCGTGAGAAAGTGTCCATGTTGGAAAGTGGAGGGGGGTTGAGTTCTTAAGTAGGATGGGGGTAAAGATGTTACAGGGAAGGGGATACAGGTGATCCACCAGCACTGGTCCACCCCCAGGGAGCTGGATCCAAAAGCGATGGCCTCTTCCTGGCCACCTGGATGACAGATCCCCGGGGACTAAGGGGTGAGACACCTTCTGGTTTCTCACACCTATCTTGCCTCATCCTCCTCAGAGGAATAATAAGTCTGCCAGCGAGACTCCAGCGTGAACGTCTACAATTGCAGTTTCGGTCAATGAAGTGCAGTTTAACTTCACACTATCAGTATCACCCACTGCCCCTAACGTAGCTCTGCAAAAGAAGAACCCACTATGAGAATGATCCAACTTCGTTCCCGTGCATCGCCCACCAGCCAATGGGGTGCACCTTCTACCAACTGGAGCTTTTACTCTTCAACTTGTCTTCTTCACTCTGAGCTCCACTTAAGGTGCCTGGAGCCGACACAGCCTCTTAGGTCAACACTTCCAACATTGCTCACTGTGAAAGACTAAGGAGCTCATTACAAGTTGGGCTTTGCAGCTAATATTGGTGGTAATGTGATGGTTACGGAGTTACCGCCGCATTAGCGCACTGCCCATCTATGGTTTTGGCGGTGAAGTGGAGGAAAAACCTCCAGCAAAATCCTGGAAGTAATTCTGCCACCTTATCATCATAACACAGCCATTTTGTCAGAATAACTGCCAGTGGAATTACCGTCAAAATTACCATGAAGTCCTATACACTCAATAAATGGAGTCTAACATCACCATATCACCACTTGTAATCCAGCGGTAGACCCGCCGGACCAAGTGTTGGTAATTGTAAATCTGTTTGGTGGTATTTTAGCAGATTTACCACCGAAATATCACCAAATGTGTAATGAGGCCCTAAGTCTGCAAAGAAATATATATTTTCTTCTGCCTCACTGTGGGCCCCAAGTCCTAGTCCTATATGCCAATATGCACAAATGTCAAGGCTCATCTCAATTTTCCTTCATTGAAATAGCTGAATCATGTATTCTCCATTTTCCCCTATTTTGGCAAATTTCTTGTGGAAATGAGTTAATGTTCCTCTTTCTTTGCGAATATGGTTTTTCTCTTAAACACTGGGTTTGCCTTTGGGTGAGTGTTTCTTACAGACATCCCACATATTTTTAACTCTCTAAGGATGCCTCACCTCTTCGTAGATTCTTTGGAAATAAGAAACAGGTGGCCCAGGACACCAACGAAGTTTCAGATGTGGCAGCCATTTTATCCGCCAGGCTAAAGGCTGTCCAAATGAGTGTGCCTGGTTCACGGGTACAAACATTTTCATATTAGTGTGAGTATTGTGAAAAATTAAAAGAACACGGAGTACAATATAGACTTACAGAGTCATACATAGAACCCTGTTATTACAGAATTATTTCTCAAATATAGAGACCTGTGGTCCTTAGCATGTTACCAAAATGATCTTTGATTGTATGCAAGACAGCCAGGAACCCTCATTGGATGTATTTGTCCTCTTACTCATAGGGTTATTTTGAAAGCGTGAACAGGAGTGTACCAGACTCTCCATCTTGGAATGACAACAGTCTCCTCCCTCATTGAATATCCTAATCCGCCTATGCAAGCTTGAAATATCCAGAACTGCGGCTGCTTCCGTAAGGACCCTGTCTCTGAAACCTCCTTTTGAGCAACAGACAAGAATCTCAGCTGCCACCGTCCTAAAATCACTAAAAAGCACAGCTGTTCCATGACTGCCCCTAAATAATTATCTTCGACCAACTGGTACTCAATGCTTACACCCTGGATGCCGTTCATCCATCTTTGTTAAATACCCATCATGCATTCACAGTGTCTACCGGGTGGAGGGGGGGGACAGAGGCCTGCAATCCCTGGGGCTCCAGATGTTTTGGACTACAACTCCCATTATCCCTCAGCATTGACTAGGCTAACTAAGGGATGACGGGAGACCTAGTGCCAAACATCCTTTTTAGCTCTACGCATTCAGTAGCGTTAAGCTGTGCAATAATAGCACCCATGATTACAGCGCTTAGAAGTGGGATAAACTCGGCGAGTACAGTCCTCTCTATTTTCACAGTTCTATTAAAACGGATATCTTTGTTCAGCCACTTATACAATGAGCCATAATGCATGGCTATGATATATGGAAAAACGAGGAAAGGGGCGCACTCCAGTTCCCTGCACAACCTTCCAGGCCACTGGTGTTCTCCTCCGACCGGTTTCTGTGCCAATACACGTCATCAGGGAGGCGGTCTTGCAGCATATTATCATCACCTGCACTTGCTGTGAGCTGCAAGTTAAGACCGCCTCCCTGATGACGTGTATTGGCACAGAAACCGGTCGGAGGAGAACACCAGTGGCCTGGAAGGTTGTGCAGGGAACTGGAGTGCGCCCCTTTCCTCGTTTTTGCCATATATATATATATATATATATATATATATATATATATATATATATATATATATATATATATATATATATTCTTTCTTTATTGTGCATTTAGTTATTAAACAAAATGTAAGGCTATGTTACATAAAAACATTAAATAAAATCGATCGATATTTGTACAGCATAGGTGATTTTCACTATGTTGAACTGTTGGTCCTGCCATTAAGCCCATAGCTTTACTTAAGTCCCAAAAGGTCGCAATTGGCCGACACCTGGTCGCGTTTTAAGGCACGCTCGTGTTTCCTGCTCGCCCTGCTCCGCCGGCTATGATGCCGTCTCCTCCTGTGCTAAGCGGTGGGTAAATGCTATTTTAAAGGATCTTTTCTGGTTGTTAGATTCTGTTGGCGATTTCACACTGGAAGTGTCCCTTCTGTTCTCGGCACAGGACGCATGGAATGGAAAGGTGTGCTGCATGCAATAGCTTCCGGCGAGAACATAGAACTGGATAATATGGGCCTCTAGCTATGCTTCTCGTTATTGCCTGCCCTCATCCCGCACACCCTCCCATCCTGTTCCCATGCATCTTACCACCCTCCTCCTGCACATCCTTCCACCTTCATTCAGTGCACCCTCTCTCCCCCTAATCCTGGGCATCCTCCCGCCCTCCCTCGTTCCACGCATGCACCCTGCCTCCCTCAATCCGCGAAATCTACCTTCGTGCTCCTCCCTCAGTCATTCCATGCATCTTCCCTCCCTCATTCCATGCATCTTCCCTCCCTCATTCCATGCACCTTCTCCCCCTAATCCTCCCTCCCTCATTCAGTGCAACCCCTCTCTCTCCTTAATTCCGCGCATCCTCTCCCTCATTCAGTGCCTCCTCCCTTCATCCCTCATTCAGCGCCTCCTGCCTCCTTCCTTCCCTCCCTCATTCAGTGCAACCTCCCTCCGTCGCACATCCTCCCTCCTTCGAAACATCCTCCCTCCTTCGACACATCCTCTCTCTCTCATTCGAGGCAAACTTTCTCCCTCATTCCGTGTATCCTTCCTCATTCATTCGGTGCATCCTTCCTCCCTCAATCCTTAGTGTCTCCCTCCATCCCTCATCCTGCACTTCCTCCCTCCATCATGACTTGCATAATCCCTCCCTAGCTCATCCCATGCATCCTCCCTCATCCCTCTCATCCTCCCTCCCTACCTCATCCCATGCATCCTCCCTCATCCCTCGCATCCTCCCTCCCTAGCTCACCCCATGCATCCTCCCTCATCCCTCGCATCCTCCCTCCCTAGCTCATCCCATGCATCCTCCCACATCCCTCGCATCCTCCCTCCCTACCTCATCCCATGCATCCTCCTTCATCCCTCGCATCCTCTCTCCCTCATCCCATGCATCCTCCCTCATCCCTCGCATCCTCCCTCCATAGCTCATCCCATGCATCCTCCCTCCCTACCTCATCCCATGCATCCTCCCTCATCCCTCGCATCCTCCCTCCCTGAGCTCATCCCATGCATCCTCCCTCATCCCTCGCATCCTCCCTCATCCCATGCATCCTCCTTCATCCCTTGCATCCTCTCTCCCTCATCCCATGCATCCTCCCTCATCCCTCGTATCCTCCCTCCCTAGCTCATCGCATGCATCCTCTCTCATCCCTCGCATCCTCCCTCCCTACCTCATCCCATGCATCCTCCATCATCCCTCGCATCCTCCCTTCCTAACTCATCCCATGCATCCTCCCTCATCCCTCGCATCCTTCCTCCCTAGCTCATCCCATGCATCCTCCCTCATCCCTCGCATCCTCCCTCCCTAGCTCATCCCATGCATCCTCCATCATCCCTTGTATCCTCCCTCCCTACCTCATCCCATGCATCCTCCCTCATCCCTCGCATCCTCCCTCCCTACCTCATCCCATGCATCCTCCTTCATCCCTCGCATCCTCTCTCCCTCATCCCATGCATCCTCCCTCATCCCTCGCATCCTCCAGCCCTGCCTCATCCCACACATCCTTCCTCTGTCATACCACGCATCTTCTCGCCCTCTCTCCTCCCTCGCTTGCCCCTCCACACCTCTCAACCCATGCATCCTCCCTCCAGTGCTCCACGCATCCTCCCTCCAACCCCACACATCCTCCCTCTGTCATCCCACGTGTCCGGCCTCTCTCGCTCATCTCACACTTCCTACCTCCCTCTCTCTCATCCCATGCAATCTCTGTCCAACCGCCCATGCATCCTGCTACCCTTATTCCAGTGCATTTTCAATTCCTCCCTAATTCCGCGCATCCTCTCTCCCTCCTCCCTCACTCACTCATTCAGTGCCTCCTCCCTGCATCCCTCATTCGGCAGATCCTCCCGCCCTCCTTCCGTGCCTCCTTCCTCCCTCCTTCCGTGCCTCCTCACTGCCTCATTCCGTGCCTCACTGCCCCATTCCATGCCTCCTGACAGCCTCACCCCATACTTCCTCACTCACTCATTCGGCCCATCCCCCAATCCTCATACAGCACATCCTACCTCCCTCATTCGATGCATCCTCCCTCCCGGATTCGTTACAACTGGTACATTTTACAACCCCTTTTTCTAGAGGTAGTGATGCACAGGTCATGCGTTTGTTAGGACAATCCACAGTTCACCTGGGACTTTATAAAGAGTTGCACTGGAGCAATGCAAGATATTTAAGAAGCAAATCTGGAGATGTTTAAAGTGTCTCTTGGATTCTGCTTGGAAATGTGATCCACAAAGATTTGCTGAAGGGTATCACAGAGATCCTCCAGCCTCAGGCTTTGGGAATCAGGTGTGTGCTCAGTCTTCTCCTGATTGGCTCCAGTGCGCACTAAATCCATTAAACTCTACTACTCTTCAAACATTGTGCTGGTAAAAGGCTTTGGCCCCGAACACACACAGTGCAATAGTGATAGGGTCGTTTAAACAGCTGATGGTCAATTTCAAACGGACCTCTTCACCGATTGACCAATGCACTGCATGGCATTAAGCTGAGTGCCAAGGACGAGTATGCTCGTCCTTTTTGCTTAGACTTGCATAATAGCCAGGCAGTTAAGGGGTTAAGCTGAGTGCCCAGTGCAGAAACAGCATCTGCACTGACTACAAGAACCACATTTTGCACTTTTTGATATGTTCAAATATTGGTTCCAAACTGCCCAGAGATAGGCTGCAGAAAGTTGCCTGCAATTGGTGCAAATGCTTTGATCAGGCCCTTTGTGTGAAAGGATTTGCATCCCCTGACTCGATTGGTGCACTGCAAACTGTGAAAGCAAAGGCTACAGAGAATGGCAAGCCAGAATCAGGAGACGAAGAGGGGGGTGTTTTGAATAACAAGGGTCTTTATTTAAACACCAGAAATAACCTGGATGTCCCTATGCCTTCTTGGCCCTATGCTTAGGAAAAGGAAGGAGTGCGGTGTGGCAGAAATAGGACTGGGACCACTGGACATGGTGTTTGCAGAAACCTAAATGGAAAAATGACCAACCTGGCCATTCAGCTATGGTGAGGATCCCTATCTATGACTGAAAACCTAAGGTGCTCGTCAGGATGTCTCGTCAACACACGCCGTCTGTCCTTGTCCGAAACCTAATCTAACTGGCCCTACCACTAGACACAAACAACAGATAAAGTAACTGCCTGCCCGGCTTTTGGTGTTAGGATCTCATGACTGACCCCCCTCCTCCTATTACAGTTCATGGTAATGTTAATGTTAAAGGATATTTGTACCGCGCACTATCACCACCGTGTGGTTCTCTGGTGGATATGAAAAGGAAAGGGGGTGGGGGACGAGTTAGTGGGAAAGAGCCGGATAAGTGCAAGAGAGCAGTGATGTGCTGGTGGCAGCTTCAGTTCGGTTAACACCGCACGCTGAGCTTAGGCGTGCTTTCCGGTCGGTAGCCGTCATGTGCTGTTGTGCGAAGCTATGTGTGGTTTGATTTGTTGTTGCAGTGTAGTGACGTTTGTGCGGTTTGTTGGGCTTCAGGGTTGTGGTTGTGTTTGGTTAGAGTTTGAGAAGTTTATGCAGAGGGGTGAAATTGTTAGTGGGTTGGTGATTGGCCTTGCTATTATGTGCCAAATTGTCCACGTTCTTTCTAGATGTGGCGCGTGAATATCTCTGCATTTCTATCTGGATCTGGCACTGGCTAATATTCACAATCCTGTCTATATATCCTTGGGCGCCGATGCTCATGTTACACACCTCAAACAATCTTGCCAATACCACCAGAGACTGCTTAGACGAAGCAGGCCCCTACTGAGCAAACAAAATAGTGCCATCATCGCCAGAGCCACAATCCTGTCCAGATTGGACTCTGGGAATTTACTGATGATCGGGGCTACCAGTAAAAGCATTAAGCAATGCCAAATCATTCAGAATAATGCGGTAAGTACAAGCACTGGAAAATCAAGAAGGGAACGCATCACTGAGGAGACAAAGTCCCTGCACTGGTTGGCATTGGAAGACCTCATTATCTTCAAATCCATGTCCTTCGTCCATCATTGTGGATTTGGATCCGCCCCCACCGATCTAAAAAAACAGATCACCCCGTATGAAACCAGCCGGGCCCCAAGATCAAAAACCCAAGGGCTGGTGAAAGCCATACAATCAAAAAGGGCAAATGGACTTGGCCGGGCCTTTCCCATCAAAGCAGCGGCCCAATGGAACGAATGTGCTGCCCACCTAAGACTAGAACCAAACAACTTGCAATTTACAAAATGATTGAAGCCCCTCCTGTTCAAATAAACGAGTCTGACTCAGGCCGTACCTAAATCATGTTGTCCCGTTCACTCTTGTCATCCTAGTCTCAATGTAATGCGCCCTGATGCTTGCGGGCTGCGGCGCTATACAAATAAATAAATAAATAACGCACGCCAATATTCACAATTATATCCAAATGTGGCACTGGCCTGCCTTCAAAATTCGGAGAAATCAATGTTCATAACAGTTCTTGAAAATAAATGTTTGCACAGTTTCTGAAAATCACAGTTCTCTGTATTTGGCCTTCGCCAACTATCTCGTGTGCAAAAAGTCACACAGTTTTGCTGTAACTCAAAAGAAGGTATCAATTGTTTCTCCTTCTCTTCCAAGTGAACTGATTCCCCTTTCAGTCCTCCACGTGCGTGGAACCCTCACCGAGGCAGAAAAGAGGTTACTTTCCTCATCCCTTACCAGATACTTGCAATATATCAGTTCAGCTTTATTTCGGTAATCCTACCATAAAAGCACATCAACACATATCATAAAAAATCATAAAATAGCACATTGCACAATGCCATAAAAAGCCAAGTAAAATGCAATCAAAAGCAATGCACATATTTCCATATGACCATCACACTGAAAACATGCCTAAAACATCGGATGCCCAGCGCATAATCATTTAAAAAAGTATATTCCCTAGACATGGCTCCATCGATATCAACTATCACCATCAAAGTGTCTATTACCCAAAACAATAGGACATGCTCAAAAAAGGGTGAACAGAGGCTAGCACAGGGGCAACGTGCTGGTCTTGGAAGCAAGACCACGCCGAGCAACAGAGGTTTCGCGCTTAGAAACCGAACTCGGGCATTACAAAAACCCAATTAAATAAATAAATATCAGAAGTAGGCTACTAATACTTTCAAGAGGTCAGGTCCGGGCACCTGATCTGTCTCCTTGTACAGGCCTGCATGCGGTAATTAGACGTCGAATAAGTACAGCAAAGTGATGAAAAGAGGATAGCACAGGGGCAACGCGCTGTCTTGGAAGCAAGACCACGCAGATTCGAATCCCGGATCCTCACGAACTTAGGTATGGTATTATGGGTGTTTATAAAAAAACAATTTAATAAATAAATACAATAAATAAATAAAGTGCGTAAAACCTTCAACTTGTTCCAGACAGATTGGGCACACTGCTGAAACATTATTATTCAGTTTGTTACATAATGAGAATTATTAGTTATTTATATAGCGCCTATACACACTATCACACAACCGAAGTTGAAATCTGCAACTGGGAGAATACCCAAACGCAACTGGAAATAAATGGCCCCCATCTGCTTGGGCTTACATAGTCCAAGTAGACTTCATATCCAAACATACGCTTCAAGCTCCAGCATCTAATTAGCTGCACTGATTGGGTTAGCTCATGTAAGGTATCAGTTTCCATCTTAGCACTGTAAGCATGCCTATTGTCTCGGAAGGATAGCTCAGGGGGAACATGCTCGCCTTGGAAGCAAGATGACATGGAGCACCACAGGTTCGATCCCCGGGCCGCGCTTAGAAACCTCTGGGTATTAAGTGCCTTATACATAACATATCATATCATATTGTATCATGCTTACTATTATTATTCGTACTCTGATGCCTAACCCAATATTCTTTATATGTACGAACCAGGTCAAAGACCCCCCACCATCTTGCAACAATGTGCCCTCGAGGGCCTCCCTATGTTCACCCAGCTGCTCAGTGGTCCGTATCGTTGGCCCAGTAATCGATTGACCTAGCCTTGCAGATGGTGGTTTCCAGGTACACCAGAAGGTTGGGTGACCTATGGGGCAAACCTCGAATGTTTTTCAGAAACTTATTTTCAATTACTGAGAGTTTCGAAAATCTATTGGTGCCCAAAAGTTCTGCACTGTCCCGATCGGCTTGCCTGGCATGGGCCTTAGAAGCTTCCAGGGAGAAACTAACCACCCTGTGCCCATGCTTCCAAGCGATCCTTGCAAGGGCCCCACTTTATCTTGCCAGTGTATCCCCAGCCCTGGCTATTTTTCGTCCCACCTGTAGTCATGCTTGGTCCTCAAGTCCAGGTAATGAAAGCGCTCGACCTGGTCAATAGGCCCTTCACTCAGCTGAAGCCTCAGGGACGTATTACCCTTCCGTCTGCCAGAGATTTCGTTTTTGAGACATTCATGGCAAGCCCATTCGATCTGCAGAATTCAGTAAAAGAGTTGAGTTGTGATTTAAGACCCGTGTGCGTTTAAGAGAGGAGCACTGTGCCGTCCGCAAACATGAGCACTGGCACCCTATCAGTTGCCAGTACCTGGGCGTCTGTCTGTAGACTAAGCAATGTTTCTATTGCCCCATTTATCAAAGCACAAAATAACTTTTGGGTCAAGACACACCTCTGGCGTACTCACATTTCTATGTGTACCACAGGCGAGGTACTACCGTCAACACCCCACCATACAGCAGCCTCATTACCAGTGAGCAGAGTCTCCCAGAACTTGGCTCTTGGCACTGTATCGAAGGCTGTTCCAAGGTCTAAAAATACTTCCTGAGTAGAGGGGCCTCTTCCTTAGAGTCACACATTTAATCGCATGGCTTTAGGGCACCCTGCTTGAACCGATATGAAAGCCTGCTTGCAGGTGATTTAGATACTCTAAATGTCTTAAATGTCTTAGAAATTGCCCTTGCAAATGATTTCCAGGGAAGATAATTGCAGGGTAAGTCCCTACATCCCCTTTTCTTAAATGCTGGACAGAACTAGACACCTCGGGACGGCCTGTGCCCATAATGGCCCAAAAGTTCTGAGAATGTCCATCATTGATGGCTGTCTGCAGGGAACCCCACACTTCCTCTGCATGAGCTACTTTCTTGGTCTTGGCGAGAGATTCGTAGTCCACTCTTGCCTCTCGCAAGGCCGCTACCACATCTACATGCATGTGCTTGACTTGTTTAACCAAGACGCTCTTTGCTTGGCAGCAATCTCCATCACAGCAGGGTGCCGTACCCTTTGTATGGTGCTTTATTCGTTTTTGGGGCTTATTAAAAACTCGCCGAGACCATTGCTAAACTTAACAGGGGCACCTACCATTTCTGCAGGATTATCCTAGTTAATTGCAAAAGAGCCCTCCAGGACTGGAAGAGGCTTGTAATAAAGTCTCGCAATCGATTGGAAGGATCCATTTTTGGTCACTTGATGGTCTGCCTAGCAAGTCCAACTATAGAGCAGGGTACGTTATGCTTCTCGGCACTTGCAATACTGGAGCCAAAGAAGGTGCTGTCCACTGCAAGAGTCGGTGCATAATGCCCGCCCTCTGTTCTTAGGGACACTACGAATTCCTTAACTGACGAACGCGCGTCCACATTCACTAGTACATAGTCGATTAAGCTTGTACGAGACCCCCATTAAATGTTACACTAGCGGGGGTATCTCCCTGAAATCTTTCATTACATGCCCTCAAATTCATAATCAGACTAGCCACCTCTCCGCATGCCCTGGGTTTCCTCTTGGCATGGGGGTGTTGAACTCATTAATCCCCCAGACTCTATCCTCCTAGTTCAAAATTCCAGCCATGGGGTCCAATGGCTCGAATTGCAAATTAAAATCTCCCATAACTATAATTTGACTAGCCTCACAATCATCAGCCCTTTTTTGGAGTAAGAGAAAAAGCCCAACACCCCCACGTACATTTGGCCGATTATTGGCTCAGAACTGGAGGCGAACTTCCAGCGATGGCTACTAGGTGGCAGTGTGGAATACTGGCGTAAATGGACTTTCCTATTTTAGGTGAAAGGGTTTTTTAAACCCACCATAGCTTTCTTGGTTTTGTGAAAACGTGGCCAGTTGCTCCGACCACAAGGCTGTCAGGACTATACTGCAGTGATGATACCTGATAAGGGTGAAACCAGGTATGTAGTTGTCCTGGTAGCCTTGCAAATGTCTGTCTTGGGTTGATTTAGCTATGTATAAAGTAGCATTGCCCTCTTAGACAAAGGCAATTTCCTGGAGAAAAAAGGTTTGCATTTGAGCTAATTTGCATACCCACAATGCCTTGCTGTTGTCGCTCAGAACTGGAGGGGAACTTCCAGCGATGGGTAATAGGTGGAGTTGTGGAATTTGTGACTTGGCTCCTTCCTATTTTCACATATCGGGTCCATTATCATAAACTTTTACAGTTGAGAAGGGCGTGGCCCCAACCCATACTAATATTCCTCCACTTGGTCTGCCAACCTTACCTTGTACAGCTGGAATGGCAAAAGTGGGTGCAGGTGGGGTGGTGTTATTGCCCAGGTATCCTGGAGGCTGATTATCCCAAAGGCGCAAACACATTTTAGCCAATCCTCAGCATTCAAGTGCCTATTTACCCCTGTATTGTCCCATGAAATAACTTGCACCTCAGACCCCGAAGATGACAACCCTAAACGTGCTGGGCATAGAAGTAGTCTCTGATCGGTTAGGGTCTACAGGGGTGAGTTGCGGAGTCTCTCATTCAATTTGTCCCTGGCATGGCTTTGCCCCATGCTATTTTGATTAATAGACATGTGTGCCTTGGCCATATCATTGCCTGTGCCCTGATTGCTTCCCCTCCCTCCTGAGGACTATGTAGAAGTTAGCTCGATACCACAATGATCTCTCACGCTCATACCTGAGCTTGCCAACTGGGCTTCTGTGCCCAGTATCGTGGTAGGATTTAAGCTGGATCGATACCCCTGTGGGCAGTCATGTAGTGAATCAGGCAAGTCTCCAGAAGAATGCCCTATGGCAGTGACCTGATTCGTACTTAAAGGTTCCTTAGGCGCCCCTTGCAGTGATGCGGGGGTCCATATTAATTGCAACCTCTAGGCCTGGAGGAGGAAGATCCCTCTATTCTATTATTAATATACCTTTGGTTCACAACTGGGGCTTCCTCTTCTAGGGTCAAATAAAAGCAGAGTCTATGCTCTGGACCACCAGTTACGGTCTACCACCCACAATTTGTAATTGCATGTCAGAGATTGATGGCATCCTTGGGGACTTTTTTGTCTCATATGCCTTTATAACTCTAGCCACTCTGTCCCCAACGTTGTTAGTTAACCGTTGGTCGCTAGTGGGTGCATGGGCCCTAGGGTTTGCTGGTCGTGGCAATCTAGGCATCCGCCGGTTCGGATTTCCTAATAGATGCCTTGAGTTCCTCTTTGGCACCCTTGATGGCTTCCAATTCCTGATGTATAGCACTCTATCGTGATTCACTTTGAGTACAATGGGTTGGAGAAGTCTACACCCTCCACAGCGGTAGACACTAAAGTGTGCCAGGCTGTGCCCCCACTCTGGCCTGTCCCCACCACATCACGTTTAGGCGGTGTTAAATGATTAGCATCCAAAGGAACTAGATCCACCTCAGCATCCGTTCCCGCGAGAGGTGAGAACCTATTCCGAATTTGCAGCTCATGTGGATAGGAGGGAGGGTCAGAGTTCTTCCCTGTGGGAGTAAGACCTTGTCCTCCCTCCACTAGGCTAGCTGCCCTGATATTATTCATTTCCACAGGAATATTATACCTCCTCCCTTCACGTTGATCTGCAGGGTTGGCAACTTCATACTCTTGCAATATCATCCCCACGTCGATGAGTGCTGGAAGAGCAAATCTTGGTCCCCTTATGTTTTTTTCTTAGCCTGCCTCTGCATATCATCTTTGGAAACTGGGGCTGGGGCAGGTTTCTTGTCTGAAACAGGCTTTCTGTTTACGATACCGGCCAGGTCTATCATTTCCATTTCATCATTTACTGATATTGCACAATTGGAATATATCTCGACAGCCCGCTTTCCAGGGCCATAACGCCTCTTCTTAGGCTTATGGTCAACGGTTCTACTATTTTTCACTTTCTCTGGCGGTGGCTTGCTGGTATCGGTTTCTCTAGCTTTCTCCGGCGGTGACCTTTCCGGTGGCTTGCTGGTATCGGTTTCTCGAGCTTTCTACGGTGAAGACCTTTCCGGTGGCTTGCTGGTATCGGTTTCTCGAGCTTTCTCTGGTGGCGGCCTTTTGACAGCTCGCCAGTGTCTTTCTCTTCCTCTATTGGCGTCCCTCAGGACACGAGCGGTAGACCTTGTCTGATCATCATTCTTGGGCTCGGCAATGTACTATGGGCAGCTCGCCACCCAAGTACACTTTGTGGTCCTCCTCCATGCAGCGCTGGTTCCACCCGGAAGCGGAAGCCTCTGCTCTACGTGTTTCCGTTGCAGCTGGTTGGCTCTACATCATCCTCCAGGTGATAATTGAAGGCTCTTCACATGAATCTCGGTAATGAGAGACATAGTTCTGTTGGTTACAAGCCTTCACACTCGGTTAGGGGTCAGCATTTATCTGAGCTTGAGGCAAAGGTTTTTATCAAGTTAACAACCTCTTCAGCTCCCATATAGGCAGAGAACAAAGGATGTGGATGTGATCTTGATAAAGACTGGGAGTCCTTGTCCCCTAAGGGCGAGACAATCCCACTGAGATCCTGCTTGTCGAAACCCCTAGGGAGGGGCTTGCATAGCTTCCCCACCTCCCTAGTCTCAATGGGAGTGGCTCACCCATGGAGGGAAGGGAGGAATACCCTGGATTCGGCACAGGAGTCAAAAGAGTGCTTGTCAGGATGCCCTACAAATAAACCTCAGTCTGTCATCCAGAAACCTAACCTATCCTGATCTCTGTCCCTACAACGTAAAACTAAAAAGAGCCTAACTTAAACAAAGGTAAAATAAGACCTCTTTGTCCAAAATCATAGAATTAGGCTGGTTTCCAACCTCACCTTTGTGTCTCTGTATCAAAAAGAAGGGGTTTTCCTGCCCCTTGCACAGGTAGAAGACACCAAAATGTGACTCACACCACTCGCTGCCAGGGGTGCGTAACAGTCTTTCTTCAGTCTCTTAGGCAAATACTTTATCTTAGTTCCGGGTCGCCTTCCATCCTTGAGGGACCCCCTTGTTCCTAAATCCACACCAGGTATTTTCTTTATTGTGCAGAATTGTATTTTGTGGTGCTTGCTCCAATCGCCGTTTTTGGTTGCATTCAGCTCACTGGGGTCTCGGGTCACACACAACACTTTTGCATGTGGTTTCTCTCAACCCACTCTGGGCCTGGATCATTTCGCCCCACCGTGCGGTTGTGTCTCTTCCTCCCCACCTAGCGGTTTGGCTATATTTGTCCCGTCTTGGGTTAGGTTGCTTTTACCCACCTTGAGGTCTGGTTGCTTTCAGCCTGCCTAGTGGTTTTGTGGCTCCCAACCCGCCTTGGGGTTGGGTTGCTCTATCCCAGTCTTGGGATTGGGGGTTTCATAGCTCTCACACTGTCTTGGGATCGAGTTGCTCTCACCCCACCCTGGGGTTTGCTTGTCCTCACCGCACCCTGAGGTTGGGTTGCTCCGACCCTGCCTTGGGTTTTGCTTGTTATCTCCCCACCTTGGGGTCAGGTTACTCTCAATCGGCCTTGAGGTCTTGTTGCTCTCACCCCACCTTGGGGTCTTGTTAGTCTTACCCCTTCTTGGGGTTTGGTTGCCCTTAACCAATCTCTTTTCACTCTCACTCTACCTTGGAGGTCATCTTACTATCACCCCACCTTGGGGTCAGGTTGCTCTCTCCCTGCCTTAAGGTCTTGTTGCTCTTACCCTACCTTGTGGTCTTTCCGTTATCTCACTCCGCCTTGGGCTTTGTCTTCTCTCACCCCTTCTTGCCACCCCGGCTCCCTGAAGCCACTGCATACCTTTTTTTTGCTTGCAGTGCTCTGCGGGAGGTTGAGGGACATCGGCGTTGATGCCGATTCCTCCACATCTCCTGGGCTCACCACACCTGCCAGAGCTTGCACTTCTCTGTTGCGGTCCTCTCGTCCCTCTGCGATGCCCAGTTCTTGTCTCACAGTTTGGGCTCCGAGCTGACATTTTTAGCTGGGCCTTCTGGGCTCCACCTCTGGCATTGCTGTCGGAATTCCGCGGGCTCGGCCTCGGTCAGGTCTGCCATGCATGGCATATGCTCTCCGCTACCTGCCACACCTCCGCAGAGATGGTCTCTCTAATGAAGCTCTGCGGGCTTCCCTTTTTTAGTGTGGTCTCCTGCTGATTGGACCTACATCTCCGAGGCAATGAGGGGGTGGGCTCACAACCCTTTCTTCAGTCCGGATTGTGGATAGTGTATGAGAAGGGTCAGAAACCATAAGAGCAATTGAGAAAGGAAGTGATAAGTCCTTATGCAATTGCATTGCCAGTTAATCAACACACCTATTATATTCCCGATATAAGGGAGGAGAACACAAACACCTATTTAGGGATTACCTGTACTCAAAGGGTGGGGGATCACCCCCAGTGGGATCCTGCTTGCCCTGTTCCTTAGTGGGTGTTGGGCGTAACGGGCTCACCTCCCTAGTCCCAAAGGAGGTGGCTCCCCGTTGGGGAGAGGGGATGAATTTGCTGGGTTCTTTACAAGAGCCATTGTAAAGGTTTAATCACTGCACCGATGTTTCATTTCTGTCGAAGGGTTTGAAAGTGTTTCGGGAAATCCTATACAATGCTAAATGTGTTGTTAGCAGTGAATGAAGTGGACAGAATGCATTTGGCAGCACAGCAATCTGCAACAGCAAGGCAACAGGCCAACCACTCAGCACCTCACCCAGACTCCATTAAACAACCCCTAATTCCCATTGCCTGGAGATCGTCTGCTTAGGCAAGGACACACTGTTTTGTATGCATGCATTTTGATCAGGCAGACATTATGTTTCAAGAATCTTTGGCACTGGAAGGGAGTGTGCTTCACTTAACCTGCCCACATCCTTTGTACCTGTCACTCACATGTTGTGATTTGCATTTATGCGCGTTCCTGCTCTTTTATGTTTAAGGATGCGAGAGGAATTTGCAGCAGAACACGGGACAAAATCTACCCCCGCCGTAAAGGCCTGTCTGTAAATGCTCTGTGCACCTACCAGTCTGTCAGAGGCAAACTGACTTGTATACTATCTTCTACCGCACATCAGACGGACTCTGTCCCAGCCCTACTAACGTTGGAGCTTGGAACAATAACTGGCCTTTTAAGCAACAACACAACCAGGTTTGAAGCAGTTAATAATAAATGTTGTAAGTTCCCCACACCCCAACCTTTAGGGACCTCTCTTTATCAAACCAGGAAGGATAAAAAAACTCCTTGGGATTTGAACCTTTGACCTGCAGTTTTTTCACCCCTTTTATCGCTATCTATAGCGACTTCATTACGAATATGGCGGTAATTCTACGATTTTGTTTTCCTTCCCATGGAATAGCAGCCAATGTCATCCGGTACTCGGTGTCGTAGCTTTACCGCCGGATTTAGAGTGGTTGGAAGGTAGCGTTAATCCTTATTATTAGGGCTCCTGGCGGGTTTTTGTGGATAAACCAATAGCGGTTGTTGTGCTGCGGTAAACCTATGAATTGTTTACGGTAGAGTGGAGGATCTACCCCCAGCGATATGCTAGAGATAAATCCTCCAGGTCATCTCTGAAACTCAGAATGTGGCGGTGCAGTAAATTGGCGGTAATTCCGTTACTGTGAAGAAAAATGTTACTGCACTGCTAAACTCAAAATGAGGCTATGTGCAAGAGTGGGCCCTCTTTTATTTTTAGATTTTCAGCATTTTTTGTTAATGCTTTTATGCTTTATTCTTCTCACCCTCGGCATGTTATTGTACCCCCTGCTTTGGGCCCTGGCATTTGGGGGACACTGATGCTCTTTAACAAGTTGAGTGGGAGTAGCCAAAGGTGTGAGATGCGAAAGGATGTGCCCTTGACAGAATACTCTGGGGGAACCATGATGGGATGAGTAACTCTTTACTCAGGTTCAGTAGACAAGGTTACAGGTTTTAGATAAGTTCTTCAGGTATAAGGCATAAGAAGACATAGGAGACCTCCACCGGCACCCGCTCTCACAGGCACTGACATTCAGGGAGCTCTCAGGGGCAACCACACATCCACATAGGACCATTCCACAGGCATTCCAGTACCTCGCATGCTCACACCGCTTGGATAGGGAAGAGGTCAAGGCCCAACACGATGGCTGCCTACATCAAAGGCCCTCTGGGTGCCCTCATTGCCACGACATGAGTTCCCCCAGAGGCCTGCACATTGGCACCCATAATCCCAGAAAAGGTACACAGTCTGATAACCCAGACGTTTTCCATTGATTTGACAACATGCAGCTCCGTTCTAGCAGAAATTCTGCGCATGGCAGCACCGAGTATCTGCTCTCCTTAGGGTTAGTCCTCAAATGCCACTCCTTGCTTCTCCATCGTTGAGCGATTAGCCCTCAACCCTAAAGATGGAGGGTACATAAAAAAAGAATAACTTTTTTTTCGGCAAAAATTCAGTGGAAAAACACCTGTCGTAAAAACGGGTGTCGAATAAATGACATAGAACACTCTCAAATGTACAGCATTCCGGGTCCGAGCACAGGCTTTGTCAGAGAACATGATGACCTTCTTAAAACCAGGTGTAGTTTCTGTTTTTCTTAAATAAGCAATGACCTTGAAACACTTGTGTATAGGCGCGTTATAGATATATCATATCATATATCATATATTTGGCAGGGTGAGATGCCATCGGCAAGCACCATAAACCTGTACCATGCCTATAATATATTATTCAGTTCACAGACTGCTCATTGGCCAGAGCCCTGGGCAGTACGGCAGTTATGCGCCTAGAATTCTGACTTGTGGGCGCAGTTCAGTGCCAGCGGAGGAAGGGAGAGTGGTTGAATGGGAGCAGGAGGCAGGTGTTGGAGAGAAGGCTTGCGGCAGTGGGGTTCATTGTAGGAGGGAGGAGGGGAGAGCTGGGGCACTCGGCTTTACTGTTGGAATCTGGATCCATGGCCACACCGAGTGCTGAATTTGTAAGAACATATGTACCAGCGCCCACATATGTTCTAGCATGCCTGTGACACTTCGAGGGTGGCAGCTCCAAGAACACTGTTGACACCCCCACATCTCGTCCAACATATTTGGGGTTAAAGCTGCAACTCCCACCGGTTCAATGAGGGTGATGTGTGTGTGTGATGGCTATGTGATTTAAAGATGCCAATCAGCATATCATATTAGTTGTGTCTTGAAATGAAATAAATGTTCAAGTGTTTCTTTAATGGGTTATTTATAACAAGGTTTCTAGGCGCGGACCCGTGGATCGAACCTGTGTTGCACCGCGTCGTCATGTTTCCAAGACGAGCACGTTGCCCCTGAGCTATCCTCCCGAGGCAATTGGTGGCAAGTGGAGCATGTTAACCATTTATTCACGGAAACCACAGAGAGCCGACATGCTTTCCTCAAATGGTAAATGGATGTACAAATGCAGGCAAAATCATTAGTGAACAGATAAACTTGCCCGTCAAACACAATGCAGCAAGATCTTCTTGTATAGTTTGAGACTCGTGGCAAGCACTGCTCTTCAACATTGAGATTTTCTCTGACCTTGCCCCTGTGTTGGGGCAGCTGGCTGGTGACTGTACTGTTGTTGTCAACCCACTCTGCTGGTTATAACAGTTGGCAATATGTAGCGGTGCCATGCAGGCTGAGTGGAGCAGTGTGTGGGCATGGATAGGATCAGTGCCCAGCATTCTCACCGTCCAACTCAATCTTATTCATGAAAATGGATACATACCCCTGCCCTATTAACCATGGCCATCAGGTTTGTGATTTGTAATTGGTTATTTACAACACGCTTAATACCCAGAGGTTTCTAAGCGCGAACCCGTGGATCGAACCTGTGTTGCTCTGCATTGTCTTGCTTCCAAGGCGAGCATGTTGCCCCTGAGCTATCCTCCCGAGACTAACAATGAGCCAGTCCGGGATGCAGATGCCCTGGCCAGTGCACACTAGTGTTGGTTGTTAAATCACTATAACAGAATGACAGTTAAAATAGTAAAGTTGTCAAAATACCACAACATAACCAAGCTGAGATCATAAATAAGTGCCAGGGCTCAGAAATAAGTGCTGAGGCTGACCCCATATTAAGCTCTGGCCACACCAGGAATATTGTCTTGAAGGCCTGGATTGTGTTTTGCTGCCAGGCCTCTAAAGGTCTCCTCTGGGGGCTAATAGTCAATTGTTTGTTTGTTCTCAACCACTCATCACTGGAACAGACTGGAATGCCCGGGCTACTAAGGGAACCGAGAAAGAATACCTGAAAGTACACGGAATCAAGGGAAACCACCATAAGGACTACCTGAAGTCGCAATGGATACATGAAGAAGGGATAGTAGACACATTCTGATATGGAATTTAGAATCATACGGCAGAAACACGACCAGTAGAACTCAATACAAGGAAACACAGGAAAACCGCCATCGGGTACAGTTGGAAAAACACCTGCACCGAATAAGGAAGGGTCCAGCCACACAGTGGGGGTGAGAACAGAATCTCAACCAAATTGAGGACCTCCACCCAGTGTGCATTAAGCACCCAATCATAGATGGAAATCGAAACAATGTTGGCTAAATGTTCAAGAAATTATTATGAACATGACAAGTATATGTGAAAACCTTGTTTCAGATCAAGATCAGATTGATTGGTCATTTATAACGCGCTTAACACCCAGAGGTTTCTAAGCGCGGGCCCGGGGATCGAACCTTTGTTGCTCCGCGTCATCTTGCCTCCAAGGCGAGCACGTTGCCCCTGATCTATCCTCCCGAGACAAAACAAACAAACAGGATTCAGGATCTATAATGGACACATTTGTTTGAATACAGTGGTTTGCTAACAATGTGTATTGTGCATAGATACAGACCACCATGTAAAAATGTAGCGATCTGTGTTAAACTAGGTATTCCTTGCATAGCCTAGATGAAGCCATAGGATTGGCGAAACAAGAGGCACACATGCCAAAGGGTGGTTGTTGGCTATACGTTTAGGTTGCAGGTACCAAGAATGGTCCAAATGTCATGAGGCGGTTTGTTCTAAATTGAATATGAATTAATATTCACAGAAGTACCAATTCAATTAAACAGTTTGGATTGATGAAACATAACAGGTTGCTTTATTGAGAAATATCGGACACTGAGCGCGCAGTTGGGCGGAGATACATGTGCTCTTACTACTAAGGTACAGACAACTCAGTCTGGGCAGCTCTTGACGTCCAGATGTTCTTGGTGAGAAACAATTGCTTTCCACATCGGGAGTTTTCAAAATGCAATTTTTTTTCAGATCTCAGCAGGTTCGATGTGGTTTCACCTACATTTTAAAAGTGGACTGTTTTATAGTGACATTTTGATCGTGACTTTTCATTTTTTTTCACTTTCTTGTAAGGGGGGGGCGTTCGTCCCCCACCTATAACTGACATAGTGCCACATGTGAGGAGGTGTCGCGGCCGGGGCATTGCAATAGTCTAAGTGACTAGTAACTAAGGTTCCTATTACAACTTTACACTTGCACAGGGGCATGAATGAGCAAATCCTCTGTATAGAATAGTGAGTATGGTCGTAGAAAGTAGTGGAACTGTGGTCTCGGGAAGGGAGGGGGTGGAAGGAAGCATAGTGCCACATGTGACGAGGTGATGCAGCCGTGGCATTCAAAAGTCTGATTGACTAGTAACTAAGGCTCTTATTACAACTGTACACTTGCACAGGGACATGAATGAGCACATCCTCTGTATAGAATGGTGAGTATAGTCTTAGAAAGTAGTGGAACTGTGGTCTCGATGGGGGAGGAAGTAGGTATCAATGCTAGGTAGCTGGCCTTCAGTGCTAACGTCTTCAAGGCTAGAATCCAGCAATTCCCTCAACCTTTCCTCCACCTTCACCTCCTCACCTGGTGACGTGGGTAAATCCGACTTCCTTCTTCGAAGTTTTTGGGAGAGGGGCTTTTTCTTTTCATGCAGATAAGGTCTGCCTCGGACAGAAGCCACCGTGACCCAGAGTCTGGGACTCACTGTGACCCCCCCAACGTGACAGCCAGCAGGAGAAAAAGCCTTTGGCAGAAAAAAACCCTGGTTGGAATGGAGTTGGTCGCAGAAGACACTGCAGCAGAGACCGATGACCGATGAGAAGGATGCAGGCTGGTTAGGACCGGATGGTATAGCGTAGAAGACTACAGGATACTCTGTGTACTGCTGAGAGCAGGAAAAGGGTAAGAACCCTGGCAGGATAAAACGGGGAAAAATACCCCTACGGGAGCTGAAGAGGAAGACAGATAGAAAGAGGAGCAGGGAGGCGGAATGAGGGCAGAAAAACACTACCCATAAATCAATGAAAGGGCTAGCGGGACAAAAAATGGCAGAAAAAATCCAAGCAAAAAGGGGAAGGAACAGAAGCCTAGAAAAACTACACAGGCGAAAACAAACGCCCAGAGAGAACACTATGGAGCGCAAGCAACGGGGAGGAAACAATTTGTTGCAACGCACCGAGCCGCCATAACGCCGTCTAGTAAATACTATCCGGCGGTGGCCATCTTGAAAAAAACACTAGACCGCTGCCTGCACTTAGCGAATACGTGGCAGCACGGTCTAATGGCGGCCCAACCTCCGCCTCTTCCAGAACCGCCAGCGGTCAACAGCCGTGACAGCAGGTGGAAGCATAGTGCAACATGTGACAAGGTGTGGCGGCCGGGGAATTGCAATGGTCTAAGTGACTAGTAACGTAGGCTCCTATTACAACTTTACACTTGCACAGGGACATGAATGGACCAATCCTCTATATAGAATGGTGAAGATGGTCCTAGAAAGCAGTGGAACTGTGGTCTCGGCAGGGGGGGGTAGACAGAAGCACAGTGCCACATGTGACAAGGTGATGCGGCCGGGGCATTGCAATAGTTTAAGTGACTAGTAACTAAGGCTCCTATTACAAATTTACACTTGCACAGGGGCATGAATGAGCAAATCCTCTGTATAGAATAGTGAGTATGATCGTAGAAAGTAGTGGAACTGTGGTCTCGGCGGGGGAGAGGGTAGGCGGAAGCCTAGTGCCACATGTGATGAGGTGTGGCAGCTGGGGCATTGCAATAGTCTAAGTGACTAGTAACTAAGGCTCCTACGACTTTACACTTGCACAGGGACATGAATGGACCAATCCGCTATATAGCATGGTGAACATGGTCGTAAAAAGTAGAGGAATGGTAAACAGATCAAAATAAAAGTAGTGGAACACCGCTCCCGACCGTTCCCGCTCACTTCAATCACTGCTTTCACCCTGCCCACCCCCTTCTCTTGCCCCTCTATTCCTCCTACTGCCTATCTACTCATAGATAATGTCTTGGCCGAGGCCATCAATTTTCAACGGGCAAACAGTCCACATTTAAAATGTTGTAAGTGAAACAACTGCCAGACCCTGCCTCCCCCACTGCTGAGAACAGACATGCAATTGCCCTTTTTTCCTTTCTTAGCATAAACGAAGGGTACATTTGTTATATGTAGTTTTATAGAGCGCAGCAATCACCCAAGGTTATCTCGACGCTGTATGAAAAGTGACCTATATGATGAATCATAAAGGTAGGGGGACTTCTTATTGGTCTGGAAAGGCAGCAGATTGGACTGTCTCCAGAGATCAGAGGGTAAGGGTAAGGTGATCTGGAGTCTGATTCCCTGAACCAGGAAGGAACGTCCACCTGATCTTTCCTTCCTTTATCCGGGATCAGAGGGTAAGGTGATCTGGAGTCCAATTGCTGGAACCAGGAAGGAACGTCCACCTGATCTTTCCTTCCTGTATCCGGATCAGAGGGAAAGGTGATCTGGAGTCTGATTCCCTGGACCAGGAAGGAACGTCCACCTGGTCTTTCCTTCCTTCATCCGGGATCAGAGGGTAAGGTGATCTGGAGTCTGATTCCCTGAACCAGGAAGGAACGTCCACCTGATCTTTCCTTCCTTTATCCGGGATCAGAGAGTAAGGTGATCTGGAGTCCAATTGCTGGAACCAGGAAGGAACGTCCACCTGATCTTTCCTTTCTGTTTCCGGATCAGAGGGTAAGGTGATCTGGAGTCTGATTCCCTGGACCAGGAAGGAATTTCCACCTGATCTTCACTTCCTGTAAGGATCAGAGGGTAAGGTGATCTGGAGTCCGATTCCCTGAACCAGGAAGGAACGTCCACCTGATCTTTCCTTCCTGTATCCGGATCAGAGGGTAAGGTTATCTGGAGTCTGATTCCCTGAACCAGGAAGGAACGTCCACCTGGTCTTTCTTTCCTGTATCCGGATCAGAGGGTAAGGTGATCTGGAGTCTGATTCCCTGAACCAGGGAGGAATGTCCACCTGGTCTTTCCTTCCTGTATCCGGATCAGAGGGTAAGGTGATCAGGAATCTGATTCCCTGGACCAGGAAGGAATGTCCACCTGGTCTTTCCTTCCTGTATCAGGATCAGAGGGTAAGGTGATCTGGAGTCTGATTCCCTGAACCAGGAAGGAATGTCCACCTGGTCTTTCCTTCCTGTATCCGGATCAGAGGGTAAGGTGATCTGGAGTCTGATTCCCGGAACCAGGAAGGAACGTCCACCTGATCTTCACTTCCTGTACAGGATCAGAGGGTAAGGTGATCTGAAGTCTGATTCCCTGGACCAGGAAGGAACGTCCACCTGATCTTTCCTTCCTGTATCCGGGATCAGAGGGTAAGGTGATCTGGAGTCTGATTCCCTGAACCAGGAAGGAACGTCCACCTGGTCTTTGCTTCCTGTATCTGGATCAGAGGGTAAGGTGATCTGGAGTCTGATTCCCTGGACCAGGAAGGAACGTCCACCTGATCTTTCCTTCCTGTATCTGGGATCAGAGGGTAAGGTGATCTGGAGTCTGATTCCCGGAACCAGGAAGGAACGTCCACCTGATTTTCACTTCCTGTACAGGATCAGAGGGCAAGGTGATCTGGAGTGTGATTCCCTGAACCAGGAAGGAACGTCCACCTGGTCTTTCCTTCCTGTATCCGGATCAGAGGGTAAGGTGATCTGAAGTCTGATTCCCTGAACCAGGAAGGAACGTCCACCTGATCTTTCCTTCCTGTATCCGGGATCAGAGGGTAAGGTGATCTGGAGTCTGATTCCCTGAACCAGGAAGGAACGTCCACCTGGTCTTTCCTTCCTGTATCCGGGATCAGAGGGTAAGGTGATCTGGAGTCTGATTCCCTGAACCAGGAAGGAACATCCACCTGATCTTTCCTTCCTGTATCCGGGATCAGAGGGTAAGGTGATCTGGAGTTTGATTCCCTGAACCAGGAAGGAACGTCCACCTGGTCTTTCCTTCCTGTATCTGGATCAGAGGGTAAGGTGATCTGGAGTCCGATTCCCTGGACCAGGAAGGAACGTCCACCTGATCTTTCCTTCCTGTATCTGGGATCAGAGGGTAAGGTGATCTGGAGTCTTATTCCCTGAACCAGGAAGGAACGTCCACCTGGTATTTCCTTCCTATATCTGGATCAGAGGGTAAGGTGATCTGAAGTCTGATTCCCTGAACCAGGAAGGAATGTCCACCTGGTATGTCCTTCCTGTATCTGGATCAGAGGGTAAGGTGATCTGAAGTCTGATTCCCTGGACCAGGAAGCAACGTCCACCTGATCTTTGCTTCATGTATTCCTTGAAATGGACATGAATGGCAACACGTGCAGGCAGCGCTCCATCCTCACTGGCTGGAACTCAGACGAAGCGCTGCGGAAAAGAAAGAAAGGCAGAGAAGAGCCGCGCAGGAGGCTTTTGCTATTGATTTCTCTGGAGTTTGTAAGAACTCATTTACTACAGTTGAAAACACTGCTTTCCACTAGAGCAGCAAACATGACTCGCCCAGAAGCCGGACCACTTGACTGTGATTTGTTTGTCCTAAGTACAGGTTATTTTGGTCTAAGAATAGAACCAGCCGATGTCAATCTGTCTGAGCTGTAATTTGCCAGTACTCTACTAGACGCTTTCTTTCTCTTCTGTGAGTCATGTGCAGTCTTGGCAAACATTTTCAGACTAAAAATCCCTCACCCCCGCTTGTTCTTTCTGCTGTACTTTTTTGGCATCAATATATATCAAGTAATACAACCCATAAACTTTGATAAAACATTCTTTATCTATTGCACGTGTGCATCTGACTATCTCTCGTGCCCTTAAAACGACTTATTTATTTATTTATTTTATTTATTGTATTTGCTGACAGCGCCCAAACCACACTGTGACGAATCCAGGGAATTCATCCCTCTCGCCAAGGGGGGAGTCAACCCCTTTGGGACAAGGGAAGAGAGGCTAAGCTTCACACCCCCAGGGGGACGGGGCAAGGAGAATCCCACTTGGGGAGTCCCCCACACCCAGAGCACCTTAGCTGGGAATATGTGTTATCCTCCCTTGTCCCAGGCAGCTAATATTTTTGGTGGCTATATGGGAACTGTATCATACAACTCTCATAAAAAGGTAGCTGGTATGGTTTCTGAATCTTTATTCTTGACCTCATTGTGTATAATGCAGGACGAATAGACTGTTCTCTCTCCTCCAAAGGAGACAAAAAGGGCCTGTGAGGAGAACAGGAGATAGACACACAAACTTGCTAAGCCAAGACGCATAGTAGGGTACTCTCCTCTTTGAGGTAGAGTCAATAAGTAGTCCAATGCAGATGGAGTGGAGCGTGGAGTAGCAAGAAAGTCTGTAGAACACTGCCTCCTGCAGCCAGTCCTGGAGCTGGAGAAGTTTGTCCCGCCGACGAGAGAAGAGACGCGACCGTACGAACCATGGTCAATCTGTGCTGGCTGGAGCTGATGCTGAAGCTCCAAAGCCCACGCATCAACGTGAAAGACAGAAGCCAGATCCATGCTGCCGCCGAAAAAGGCGTGAAAAGGCAATAGCCCAAGAGGAGCTGATGGCCCAAGATACCCCAATCCAGGATGAAAAAAGAAAACAGCCCAAGAGGGGCTGAAGTATAAAATAAGATAAATCGGGGTGTGCCCCCAAATGGTCTAAGCCAGGGTGGGAAGACAAACAGCTCAAAAGGGGTTAAAAGACTAAATGGCCCAAGATGATGGTGAGGGAACAGATAACCCATGAGGTGGGGGGGTGAAAGCCAAAACACCAGGGCGCTGAGAGAATTGATTGGCCCCAAAGTGGGCCACCAGCAGATCAACCCCAAGATGGGGTGTGCATCCCTTGACCCCCAAGGAGAGATAGGAGCCAAAGGGGTTCCAATCCAAGACAGACAAGCCCGGCTACCCAAGGACATTTGCAAGGACTTTCCTTTATCAAGATCTTGAACTAAACGGCAGGCCTATAGTCTCTGATTGCTCCATTGTATACCAGGCCAGAAGTCCCAAGGAAACTTAGTGAGTCTTTCTGTTGGAACTGTGGATCGGACAAAAGGCCCAGAGATATTGGCTAGTGACAAGTCTGGAATCCTGCGTAGGGCAAGACACCCTTCTGTAATCCTGGGAAAGTCTAGGGTGGACCAGAGCCATAGGGCTAGTGTAGGATTTTGGGAATAGAATAAAACTACAATGAGTTGTCTGTCTCTGAGACTGATTTACCACCACATGTACACACTATAAGGTGAGGGTCTATTAACCATTGCATGCAATTAAAAATGTATAAAATTGAACAAGGCCAAGCCCATATTGAATGCATGTAATCAGTCAGGATCTGTTGAGGAATGAGTCGGAATAGGCTGAATTTCTTCCCCAAAAGTTACTAATGGCCTCCCGATTATTATTTATCGTTGTTGTTTTGCAGGGGTAAGGGACCCTCCGCCTTTATCTTATTGTGTTCTTTCGTGGAGCACTGCCAGCTCGCCCCCTTTCTGTAAACCTGTAGTCCAGTGGCTAGGCTTCACGCTGTATTTACATATATTCTTTGACTTACTCTTCTAGTGATCATTGTCCGTCCTTCCTTGCATCTCACTGTCAACAGACAGTAAGGAAAGACTCACCTGCTCAGTTTACGTTGTACAGTGCTATTGGGTCTGTTCTCCCTGCCCATTGTGGAAAAGTAGCACCTGTTTTGGCTTTCAGTTTCTTCCGTCCTGAATAAGCTAAATAATTGATGGTAAAATGAAACATAGATCATAGCGACGGGCGGGAGGCACAGTTGATTCTGTGTTTGAGATTGAGTTGTAGTGTGACAGCTACTCTCCCATGTGTGAAAATATTGGACATTTGGAGTCTTTCCTCCATATTCTTTGTTATTTTGAACCCACTGACGCATCAGCTGTGACAGAACTATCTCTAATTTCAATCTTTGCACACAATCTCTTAAATGATCAGTCGTGTGACGTACTTTGAGTTGCGTCATAAACTGAGAGCAAAAGCAAATAACCAATGTAAAGTAATCATTTAAGCATATGCCACTAAGTTCTGGGAGCTATTTAATTTATGTCCGGAGAGCATTGTTCTGTCAATTTTCAGCTAGTCTGTCTTAAGGCAGAACAGAAGAATTCCATATGCAAATTAGTCTGACCATGTCTGGTTTGACTTGCTGGGCAAACTCCTCTGATCTAGAATTCAAGCAACTCCAGATTCCTTCAGATTCCCTCAGTCAATGGTCATCAACTTTGAGGTGAAGTTGAGGCCCACAATAAGACAGTCAGGCGGTATTGATAGAAATAAAAAATGGGTCTTTATTCAGACTTTTAAAAAAAATGGTAAAAGTAAAATAGCTTCACACAGAATTATTTTCTGCAATGTCCTTCTTTGTGCTTATGCTGGGTTTCTTCTCTGTTCTTTGCGGGGAATGGGGTAAGGACTTCTGGCAAGACTTCTCCTCGTAGTCCTCATACGCCCACCAGCCTTCAGTAGCTCCGGATGTTCTGTCTGGTTCGATCTGCAACAAAACCAAGAATGAACACACTCTTGTCTTCCAGTGTTGTCTTTATATAGCCAGAACTTAACAGGCCAATCAGTGTTCACTTCCTCCTCTCGTCTATATAAACTCCGCCAAGCCCCGCCCCGTTTTCCCTTGATGCATTGCAACTTGTCTTCGTCCTCGACCTCCATCCGCTCCCTGTCCCAGTCTCCTCTGCCCAGGTAAGTGCTTAATTTCTCCCTGGAAGGGACTGTGTGTGTCTCTGTGAGATCCGTGCTTTTGGGCTGTATTGTTATTGTGTCACAAAGTTGTTCTTTTATATTCCGCGGCTCCGCGGCACTTATGTGGGCTGTTGAACAACCGCGGCTTCCCATGCCGCGGCAGCCCCGCCTCTCACGGCTCACGGTCCTTTGACTGCTGCCGGAGTCGAACGTTGACTGCGCTGCTACTTCGCATGAACATGGCATTACGGCTCGAGTGTGACCGCCCGAAGGTTCCATGTCTTCCTGACGACTGCCAGAGTCGAACGTCGGCATCTCTGCCGTCTCACATAAACGCGACGTTCCTACTCCTGTGTCCCCGTCTTGGAACTCCACATTATATTTTCCTGTCCGTTTTTCTCCAGGATTAGCTGTCTCCTAACCCCACCATTCCTCTCTGGGTCTCGGGCCCCTCCGTGGTATAACGGACCCTCTTGACTGTTACAACATAGATAAATTATAATTGTTTTTTTGTAACGCGCTTAATAACGAAGACTTCTAGCTTAATACCCAAGAGGTTTCTAAGCACAGACCCAGGATTCAAACCTGAAGAGGTTCCTAAGCGCGGACCCATGATTCAAACCTATGTTGCTCTGCGTCATCTTGCGTCCAAGACTAGCATGTTGCCACTGAGCTATAGTACGGTGCAGAAAGCATCCTCCGCTGAAGAATTTGTTACAAACGAACACTGTGAGAACAAAGGTAATAGACACAAATGAGCAAAGCGCTCGCGCGCCTATGGAGGTGGATTTTGCTCATATACTGAGCAGGTCCAAATTCAGCAAGAAAATAAAATACAAATGCAGATGAGGGAATTGAAAGCAATCCACTTTCCAACAGTGGCTTAAGTGTATTTCTTTTTTGGGCTGGATTCCCGCGAATACAGTTAAAAATGGCAGATTTCCACTCCTAAACCTGGCTAAATTGGAAAAATTGGTAAATATTCACTTGGATTCCTGAATAAAATTGTGGTTTCACAGCAGCTTAGACGGGAATAATCAACTTTTACAACGAAAATGGATATGCCGAATATGCCATGACATGTGCCCTTCCTGCTTTGCCTAGTCATCTCGCCGTGGCTGACTGGTAAGATATATGGGGATAGATTCAGGAAGTACCGTACATGAACTCAAGCTTTCCCAACACAATGTGTCTTCTATATAGAGAGAGAGACGCCATCGCTGTCTGAGGATTCTGACAGGAAGTCGGACCCTGCAATATCGTCATATCCCTTCTTATGCTTTGAAAGCCTCTCAATTAATGACGTGGTAGCCTGGGGCGTCATTTTGGGTTGCCAGGGGTCGCAACTGTGACCCCTATCCTCTCCCTTGCTACCCCTAGAAAAAAAAGAAAAAAACACAATTGTTCTTTTTTTTATGTAAGCCCCTGGGCTGTGGCCAGCGTCATGTGGCTCTTTATTTTTGGAGTGTCTGGCTTTCTTGTTCAGGCCCTTAAAAAAAAACAGGGGGTTCCACAAGTCTAACACTTTGAGCAGTGACCCTAAATAAGATAGAATAAGACTAACAAATAATCTTTCTGGAATTCTTTACAAGAATTGCTAGACTCATTAAAGGTTTATTTTAGGCAGGTAAGTCACTGATTTTGTCAGATTTAGTCTGTTCTTAAACACCTCAAATTCACAATGCAGACAAAAACTATAAGTATTTTGCTTTTCGCAAGTTGCAGTTATAGCATGTTTTTTTTTCAGCCTTGGTCTCTGTTACGATCATTAACAAGACATTCCTTCTCGGTGTCCTCGGTCACTTGACAAAATCGTAAAAGCTTGTCTAGCGAGCATAAATGCTTGACCATAGCACATCAAGTGGCCTTTGTTGTAATGTGCCTATCTTTCCTATTTCCCTGGCATTCTGTTCAGGTTGTTTGTTTGCATGCATGAGGTAACGCGTGCCCAGAGTGTGGGATGCCGTGTGAGTGTGCTGCTTTCCCTGCGCTACTCTAAATTCTTTAATATACAGTTATGAACCTTCCAATTGGTATTTATTTTGCCAACCTCTGAAGCCTGTAAAGTAGATCCTCGCAGGCTTGACCTGTGGCCAACTTTGCAACAGACCTGCAGATGAACTGGCCTGCTGTTAAATCTCCAGTTTATTGGTATTCACTACAGAGTGCAATTTGCTTTCTGACTTTGATAACATTTAGACATGTTATTGCTCATTTTACTATGGTTAGTAAGATTGCTATAGCTGGTAAAATGGTTCAATAGGTTGAGTGCTCACTGCTGCGATGTGTGTGGGATCTGCAGGTTGCAGGTTTGAATCCTGGCAAGGCTAACTCAGCCTTTCATCCTTCTGAGGTCTATAAATGAGTACCAACACAGGTTGAGTGATATTGTATGTATATTTGTGCCATGTAAAGTGCTTAACCGTAAGTGCTATATAATAACACATTATTATTATTTGGCCTTGGATGTCTGCTTCATTTCCATTAATTTGGTAATATGGGCCTATACGCACTGATATTAATGATAAATATGGTGATTTATTATTGTACGATATGTATATCACATTAGAGAGATATCATAACCATATGTATCGTAGTGTACTTAGGAACAATGCTATGTGATGCCACTTCCTGTTTTGTCAAGGGGTGAAAGGTTGTGTTCCTTCACTTCCTGTGATGTCATTTTGGGGTGGGATCAAAAACATCACTTCCTGTCATGTCATCAGAGGTGAGGGGTCGTGTGATATCACTTCCGCTACCCCTGGCATTTTTGTGAAATGACATCCCTGACGGCAACTGATTTTGGACATTTCCAAAGTCCTGTTGACGCACCTCTCGACACCCCATAGTAGTAAATCACACAAAGAAGAGCTTCCACACTCCACCTGCCTGTCACAAATTAAAATTGAAAATTCCCCATAATCATATCATCAATCTGCCCGCCTTCAGGATATTTAAGATATTCAAAGTCAGCAATCGTTGAGGCCATCTAACATGCCTTGTCACTTCATAGCGGTGAGCCTTGGCTTCACTGTAGCAATTTCCTATCGTTGATATACATCTGCTCTCGGCAGTCCAGTCTCATTTCCCCTCAGTGATGTTGACTAAGAGGTCACTACAAGCTATCCTAGACATTTCTCAATGCTAACAGACTCTATTTTATAGCAATAATAACCAGGTCTCCGGGCTTTACTGGGTGGTAACGGCCCTGCCCTGAGTTAATAGGTGCAAGCGAGGACCTTTGATAAAAACAAAACGGGACATTAGTACTCGGTATAGTCCGGGGACCCAGTTATTACTACATTAGCACCCCGGGTTATCATCCCAGGTGCTAATTGCAATGTATTTGGTTGGATCAATGGGTTGTGCGCTCGCTGGGACCTGTTGATTCAAGCAGGTTTTATGAGATTTTGTTGAAAAGATTTTCTTGCATTCAATTTCATCTAATTGTTGTTTTATTTTTGTAGATTTCAATCAAATATATGTGGTGGACACCCCCAGAGCTCCCTCATAAGTCCACTACATTATTTATTCACCTAAACCCCGCCCCACAAATATTTGCGGCACAATTCGTTAAAATGAATTAAATGAAATTGAATTCGACAATATCTGTCACGGCAAAACCTCCCTATCCCATTCAAGCAAATTCTCATCCAAGATGGCCACCATGAAAATGGAAGTCAGGACTCCATATGGAGCCCTTCTCCCATTTCCATTACGGCCCAGGAATCAGGAGAGGCACAGTGCTGCTGAAAGAAGAACAGGTGAGTGGAAGCGGGTACGGGAGAGGAGAGTTAGCGGTTGATGTGGGGGGATGATGGTGGGGCAAGTGTGAGCATCGCACAGCTTGCTGCAAACCCAGGCTCGTATCGTGTGATTCAGCCAGTGCTTAATTTTATTTGTGTGGGGGCTTGCCAGGGCTCATCCCTGGCATTTATGTCTGATTCCAGCTTGATTATGTTGTGGTGTTTTGGCAACGTTATTATTTTAACTGGTCGTCAGTCAGTCATAGTAATTTAACAACAGTGCAAGGTTCGAAATTGCTGGGAGCTGGAAGCTCTTTAGCTCCTGCCTCTACCCTAGGAGAGCCTGGTTACCTTGAAACCAACTGCTACCAGGAACTACTTTTGGCTCCAGAGGCCAACTGGTGCCTTACAAATATGCCTGTGCGACATTAACTTTGAGCTTTTAAACATGTTAATAAAGAAGAATAGGACACATTTAAACATAATTGATCACACATAATAGCCAAAATGTTATTGTGCATCTCATGTTGAAGCTAGATGTGTGGTGTGCTGTGTACCCGCTCTTAGCTACTTGCCATAGCTCCTGCTTGCTGGGTGATGCCTGACACCCAGGAGCTGGTTTTAACTCCTGCTCATTGAACCTTAATTTCGAGCCCTGCCGTGTGCACACGGCAGGGTCTCTGCATGGGCCGGCCCATTGTTATTCATGAACCTGACGACCCAGGTTGGCAGGACATGGCTATTTATCCAGCTTCATGAAAAACGACAAGTTGGACGGTGACAATGTTGGGCACTGACGCGGGCCATGTCCGCACACTGCGCGACTCAGCCGGCATGACACTGCTGAAAATTCTCTACTGTAATAACCATCAGGGTGGATTGACAACACCATGACAGTCACCAGCCAGCAGCCCAACCACAGTGGCAAGGTCAGTGAAATGGCCAATATCAAAGAGGAGTTTCTGTCACGAGTACCAACCTATATAGGACTATCTTGCTGCAGTGTTTGATAGGCAAGTTCATCAGATTAGTAATGGTTTAGCCTGCATTTGTCCATCAATTTACCGCAGGTGGAAAGCAGGCTTGCTCTTTGCTTGCTCTTTGCTTTCTCTTTGCTTGCTCTTTGCTTGCTCTTTGCTGGCTCTTTGCTTGCTCTTTGCTGGCTCTTTTGTTCTGTGGATAGATGGTTAACACGTTCCACTTGCCACCATTAGGATCAGAGCTGAATGCTAATGGTGATGTCTTTGATAGGAACACTTCAATATTTAGTTTTTTGAAGACACAACTAAATTGTCGTGTCGATTGACATCTGTAAATCACACAGTGGAGCCATCACTCTCAGTTAACCAGAGGGAGTTGCAGCTTTAACCTCAAATATGTTGACACGGTATGGAGCAGCCGTGGGTGTTGTCAACACTGGGCGGGCAGTTGCCCAACGTGTAACAGGCGTGCCTGAAAGTATTTTGTGCCCTGGCACTTATTTTCGTACAAATTCAGCTGGGTTTCGAGCAACCTGACTGGCTGCCACACCCACGCCGGGCGCCTTTTAATTAAATAGGGCTTTTCACCGAGTGTTCCTACATCATAGCTGAGTACTTATCCACGTCTGTGCCTGTGAGATGCCTGTATTCTTGTGGGGGTGATGAGTCCCAGTGCACATTTGGTCTCCTGGCGCGCTTCGGCTACGCTTTGCTGCAAAGTCTTTTTAGTGTGGTTATTCCCATTCTGAGCAGTATGCAAGCTACCCTGCTAATGTTTATTTAACCACTCTGCGACACTACCACTCCTCACAATACGCTTGCAAAATACGTAAGGGCAGGTCTCACTAGGTGTCCCGGTGCTCCCAGGTTGTGCACCCCCATTTGCACTAAATGAAAGGTGCAGAAATTATGTTCATGGCGAAAGTAAACTTTTTTTTCCAGCAGTCAGTCGGTGGAAATGTTACTGCAAAATCCCCATGACCACTGCATTTTACATGACCTGGCAATATGTTGCATGCCTCACATCAGGAAATCGGAAATTTCTATTTTTATGTATAGGCCGTTCCCCTCCAACCCTCTCTACCATATTAAGTTAACACTATTCCCGACCCGCCCCATCGCTTATATACCCCTTACACATAACCCACTAAATGTTTCAATGACTTTCAAAACATTTTTTTGTTCGTCAAATCCCCATAGAACAAAACACTGTCGATGAATGAACGTCGCACCCACTGGGCCATATTAGAGACCTTTGCATCGCTACAAGTGCAGTTGGCAAGCGGCCACAAATTACTCTAGTTAAAAAAAAACATATTCTTTCTGCACAAAGGCATCTTATGCTCTAGTGCAAGGATGCGGAGAAAACATTGCTCTAATGTTTGTGTACAGTAATGTTTCACTAGTGCTACTTGCACCGGTATTACCCAAATTGACCTTTTACAATTGACATTTTGTCCTAATTGACCTAATAATAGTGGTCCTATTGGCCTTCTGCACAATTGACCTTCACCTTTATTTTAGCTTTTTATCTATGTGTGGGGTGGGTTTGGGATAATAAATATAAGGGGATTGGGTGGAGGGTTGTGGGGGGTTTTGGATTGGGGAGGGTTGCGGGGGTGCCCCCCCTGCATATATGTCCTAATTGACCTTTTAAATTCGGTCAAATCTCCCGCAATCAATTGTGAAAAGGTCAATTGTGAAAAGGTAAATTCGTTTACATCCCTTGCACCAGTGCACATTTTCTGTAATGCTTCCCATAACGACTTATTTCACTTAATTGTTGATTACTGATTGTCAAAGTAATGCTTCTGCGGAAACAATAAATCTATTGTCATGATCACTCTTTTTCCGAGAGGTCTGGCAGGTTGACCTTTATTTACCGGCTCGAAGCCAACCTGCAGATGAATCTTCACTTATTGCAGGTGTCCGGGGTGCTTAGCAGCACAAGGTGGTTTAGGGCTGAATTCAGGGCCATTTGTAAGGCAAGACGATACCATTTGGCGACAAAAGGTGCCATCAGTAGGGAAGGCCTGACGACCGCCTTACACGCAGCAAATGGGATGCCTTTTTGGTCAGGGGTCTGCAACTTGAGGCTCTGCAGATGTTGCTGACTATAACTACTATGATCCCTCTCCATTGACTATGCTGGATAAGGCTGGTGGGAGTTGAAGTCCAAAACATCTGGGGAGCCACAGGTTGTAGACCCTGTGCTCTAGGTTCAGCTAGTGCACCTGTATTCAAGTTCAGTCCTCAAAAAGCCACATCCACTCCATTGGTTGCAGGATATCCACAGAAAGCCATGCATATGAGTGGAAGATATTTAGAAAGCTCGTGGTTATCCTGGAAACCTGGTGTGATTGTAGCTCTTGAGGACCAGGCTTGGAGACCCCTGAAGCGGTGTGTCTAGAACCAGCTCTGGCTGCATGCACATGCAGTCTCCCATCAGACCCAATGCAAAGCATGATTCTATAACCTCCTTTGCCTTCACAGATGCATGCTGAAAGCAGCGCCGGCTGTGGCGATATACGGAGCGCGCCGAGCCACTCCACTCCGAATAGCTGATTGACTTCACTCCGTCATCATCCATCTCACTCTTTTTATTCAGTGCTGTCAGCCCTGTGTTTCCAAGGGTGTGCTGCCCTCCCCTGCCAAGCGCCAGGCAGCTCTGGTAGCAGCAATCCTGCTCCACATTTGCAATGCCATTAAACGCTATTAGAGGACTGCATGATCGTTACACTGGGTGGGAGCCAGCAGTTCAATTGTGTAAGGATTGATTGTCACTTCTCGGCACACTCCTTTTTTATGGTTAGCATGCAAACAATTAATCTTCAAAACCATCATGCCGGAGAGATCATTTTATGATGCGGCGTAATGGAGGTTAGCGCGCTATGCAGAATATATCAGCAGGTGACTTTGATACCATTTGTTTCCAGTTTACTTGTGTGTAGCCTTATTTGTTAAATTAGAACTACAATTTCTCATACTTTTGTTTGTGGACTTAAATCAAAACCGACAGGGGGAAAAATAAAATCTGTATCAATACGGCAATCATTGCGATAAGACCAAATCAAAGGACGAACATGTCACCAGAAAAACAACTCAACATTACTGAACCACAATACAAAAAGACGCGTGACCCGTTATGTGTTTTGTATATTAAATTTAAACAAACATAGGCTTCCCAATGGATGAAACCCCTAGCTCAAGAGAATGATGTCAAAAAGCAATACTCTAACAGGGTGTATACATTTACATAGGATGACAATATTGACTTGTGAGATGAATCTGAGGATGTCATCACTCCTTTCCCAGAGGCAGCCTCTCCTCATGTGGCCAGAGGACAGCAGCTGCTACCTGATCCTGACCCTGGGGGTGCCTATGCGAGGGAGGATCACATGGGGAGGAGGTGACCCTCATGGGCGGGAGTTCACATGATTGGACAAGACATGGTATCCCCCTTCTCCTTATAGTGGTGTTCTGTCCATTCCTCATGCCTTAATGACCTACTGTGGTAAACCCCTTCTACAGACCACAAGACCTACTAATGACATTTTCAATACTCCATCAATAAGCTACCAAAAACGGCCTATCAATCCCATATGCATAGAAATACTGGTACGAGGAGACTGAACGGAGCAATGAAGATCAATGAGTTCGAGAAGCACATCATGCGATCCGGTGTTTGCAAAACTGTGATAGGTGCCGTGACATTTCCAAATCCCAGCGAGCATGGAGAGCAGAGATGCTACCTGGGAAAGCTTCGTACTCTCTGTGCATACCGAGGGACAATTGAGCTGCAAAGCAGACACAATATCTCTGGAATAATAATAAAGTGAATGCGAGAAATATACAACCAGGTAAATGCAAGACTAAGTCAAGTTTGCAAGTGTGTAAAATTAACTATACAGGAAAAGCCCTGGCAGGAGAGTATATCAGGCAAAGTCAAATTTGCAAGCGTGTTAAATGAACTATACAAGAAAAGCCCTGGCAGGAGAGTATATCAGGCAAGGTCAAGTTTGCAAGTGTGTAAAGTGAATCACAAGAGTAAATCCCTAGCAGGAGAGTATACTAGGCAAAGTCAAGTTTGCAAGTGTGTAAAGTGAATCCTAGCAGGAGAATATACCAGGCAAAGTCAAGTGTGTAAAAATAAGCCACATGAGAAAGTCCTGGCAGGGCAGTACACCACGCAAAGACAAGTCTAAGTTGTTTTGTTGACCAGGAAACCCCCGAGGAAGACTCATACCCTTAGACGTTTAGAATTGTGTTAAAGAGACCTGGTGGAGGGAGACAGCTCCCCAGGAATGAACTGCAATGCCAAGAGGAGGGAGTTATCCTCTTGGGCTATAATGAACTTTGATTGCATAATTGAGTCATTGGCCCTCATTACAACACCGGCGCTAAACCATGGCGCTATTAGCACCATGGTTGGTGCCGGTGTTGTAACGAGTCCGCCATGGTGAAACGGGGAAATACCGCCCCATTCGAAGGTTGGCGGGGCAGTATTTCCCCATTTCACCATGGCCCTTCCCCATTCCCATTTTTGCCCCATAGGGCTCAATGGGAATGGGGAAGGTGGCAATTACGGTACCGCAATTGCCTGCAAGGTCCCTTTGCGGGTCCCTACTTTAACGGCTAGTCCAGACCAGCCGTTCAGGTCGGGTCCCGCAAAGGGACCTCGTAGTAAGGCGCTAAGTGGTTAACGACGCCGCAGCCTTTTACAGCGCCGTTAACCACTTAATGAGGCCCATTGTGTTGGTGAAGAGGAACCTGGAGAAGGGAGCCATGCCCTGGAATTATGAACTTTTGTGTTGTCTCTGGTTACAACTTAACAAAAATAGTGTGAAAGTTCAAATAGGTAATTCCAATAAAGGCAATCCTTGTATTCAGGAGGTGGCTCCCTTCCCCTGCATCAATCCAGGAAGCCTGTAGGAAATATGTTGTTCCAATAATGTTCTGTTAAATGAATGAAAAATGTCTTTTCCAAAAAAGCATCCTCTTTGGCAAAGCGGATCATAGAATATTGATCTCAGAATAATGAAATATGTATCTTTTGCACAAAACACTTTTCTTAGGGTGACACACCCCAATGTCTCTTTCATACAATACTTTTCTCAAGATGGAAAATACAAATGTCATTCATCAAACACATTTCTCTCCAAGAACACTTTTCTCAGGATAGCAAATACAAATGTCTCTTTCATAGAATACTTTTCTCTGGATGGTAAAACCAAATGTCTTTTCCATAGAACACTTTTCTCAGGATGTCAAAACCTTTGATATCCTGGTATACTCTCTCGGCAGGAATAGCTCTTTAACTGCACAAAGCAAACTTCTTGATATCCTGGGTTACTCTCCTGCCAGGAATATCTCCTTAACTGCAAAAGTACTTCCACTTTAGTTATCATGCAACCACACGTCTTCAATGACACAACCTGTTGACTTCAGTGATTACTTGCACTAATCCACCACCCCATGCAGACATCTCGTATATGAGGAGTTGTTCAAGTTCTGTCTGTCAAACTTTCTTATAATTTGCTCTTGGCAATGCTTGTTTCAGGTTCCCCCCAACTGACATATTATGTCAGAAGAATTGCATCATGTTTGCCTTCCTCTCAGAATGCCTACTGGCTTATGGCAATGTTGGTTCCAGGTTTCCTCCAACTGATATGTCATGACAGGAGAATTGTATGATTGTTACCTTTTAATTTGTTTCGGTCGGTATTCAAAACTGCCCTGTAAATATTCATCATCAATCTTGCACGTCCAAGGGCCCCTCTCGCTTACAGATCGACTCATCGGTATGGAATGCTGTTGCTGCCAGAGTTTGTCGCAGGGCCGATTTTCCCTCTGAGCAGAGGCTCCTCTGGTACCTGTGTCGGCGTTCACTTCCCTTGCCGATGGAACCTATGTGCCTTTGCAGGACCTCGTCTCCCGGGCCTCTGCTGCGCTTTGTTCATCATTTCTGTACCAGCATCTCTCCTCTCCAGTTCAGAATGCCGCCACTCTGCTGCAGGTGAATGTTTTCCACTTGCTCTGCGGTTCCTCTCCTCTGGTCTACCTCTGCTCCTGGTCTCGCTTCCCGCTCTGCATACTCTGCAGCTTCTCTCCTTGCCTCCTTCTCGCTTTCCTAGTTGCAAGCAACATTTAGGTTTAATTGACCCACTCAGCCGGTGTAGCCTCGGACAACTAGTCTGCACTTCACGTTCCAAGACACATTTCCTCAACATTAACTCTCTGTTCTTATTCATCTCAGTATCCCAGTGGTTATGGGAATTGGAGTCCATATATTTTCTAGGCTTCTCAGGGTAATGTGGTTTTTAATACTTGTTGGAATAGCGATCATTAGAGTCAGAAGATGTTATGTGACCATTATGTGTAGTAATGTTTGGTCCAGAACTCTTAGCCTGATATAACTCTTTATAATCAAGGGATGTTGAATGTGACTGATGCATACCTGAGGGGTAAATGTTATTCCACTGGTGAGGGTTTTCATACAGAAGGGTTTTGGTTTTAATAGGGGAAGGACTGGTAGAATAACAACATGCCATCAGGTATTTAGGGACTATGGGATTTTCCTCTTCACCTAGAGTAGAATACCACGTCCCTCCTCCAGAGGTCATCACATCTCCCGACAGCCATCTCCTCCCATGTGATCTTCCCTCATGATGCCACAACCAGTGTTAGGATCAGATAGGGGCTGCCTTCCCCCGGCCACATGGGAGGACGTTTTAGGTTTGGGATCAGTGATAACTCTGCAGGATTCATCACAGATCAAATTACATATTTTTAGGAGCAAGAGGGTGGTGTGCCAGTAGTGTGTGGCGAAGCAAAAGTTATGTGGGGCAGGTTCAAGCCAAACTGGGAAGAGTCCAGAAAAAGTTCTAATGACATGCTTTCGGTTCGTACGTCTGATGACATAAAGTACATGGTTGGTGATCACGCCACGAGTTATGTGAGACAGGCATGGGATCAAGAGAGACACAGACACAAGAGATAACAGTACAAAAATCTTTATTCATAGTATTAAGGGTCGGTGTAATGCCTAACTTGCCCTATATCTAACTTGGGATTTCCCTTAACTGATGCTTCTAAGGATATGCGATGTCCGTAAATCCCAAAACAAAAACCATCTGTGTCAAACCTATGTTGGCCTTCACCCTGGAAACAAATGTTGTGCAAATTGCTCTAAAAGAAAAATTGTGTTCCAAAGAAATATATCCAAGACAGGATTCAGGCTGACATCTTGTCAGGATTGCCATCACGATGCCAGCACGCAATATAGTTCAACTGAAACATGTCCTTGGAATCTCCCAGGTAAAGTTCTTGTAATGTCAAAACAACTTAGTTCACAAAGCTCTCGTAGGTTCGCTCGGGTTCCCTAGCCCAAGTCTCTTAAAGTGCACAATTCCTGTAGGCTTCTCAGGGTTCCCTTCCCCAAGCGTAGGCCCCTCTTGTTCAAGAAAAAAGGTTCACAGATTCTTTAAGCCTCTCGGGGTTCCCTTCCCCAAACGTAGGCCCCTCTTGTTTCAAAGTTTACCAAAAAGTTCATAAACACAAAAGATCTGCTTGTCACTGTTCACTTTTCAAAGACCTAATTCTTCCTCTTGGATCACAACCCAACCAATAACACAAAGTTTCAATTTTCCAACACTGGGTCTGTACCAGAGACTTCCGAGAACACATAGCGTTTTGCTTCTTCTATGCGCGACCACTCTGATACGCAGCCCCTTTTCCTTCAGAATTATTTTCTCTGTTTGGCTTTAGCTGCTGCTTTGCCTTTAATACCTGGGATTCTGCTTCCTCCCCATGCCTCTGACACCCTCTGTATTTTCTCTTGTTTCCTTCTTTATCTTATGCCGCTTGCAACTTTCTTTCTGTCTTCATTGGGACACTTCACTCTGATCTTCTTGCCTTTTAATTATGCGTCTTTCCTTCCGTGCCACGTGCACTGTCAACTTTCCTTTCCTCTGTGCTGCTCACAAGTTTCCTTTTCCGTGCTGCTTGCACATTCAAGCTTTCAGTCTTACTTGCGTTCCGTGCCGCTTGCACTTTTGTACTTTCACTATTGCTTTCTTTCTGTGCCGCTAGCACATTTAAACTTTCACTCTTAATTCCTATTTTGGGTCACTCGGACCCTCTTCTGTCCTTTTGTCAAAAGCTTTCATCCCTTTTCCTTCTCCCCTTTTGTGCCGCTCGCACACTTCTGTTTCCTTTTCTTTCTGTCATGCCATTTGCAACGTCTTTCTTTATTCAAAGCTCCCGCTCCAGCCTCACACACACATACCGGATTTCTCATCCCATAGAAACGCACTGGTTAGAGCGGCACTGTCTGGAAAGGCTCATCAGCTTCAGTGTCGAGGTCAGGGTCTCACCACCTGCCTCTCAGACACCCCTGGGACCTGGATACCTCCCAGGGAAGCAAGTAATTGCTTGGCCACAAACAGCAGGGTTCAGCACATGTCGATTCAACTCCCTGGAGACACGGCTCCCTCGCCACACTGCAACCCTTCTCACACACCGTCAGCATCTAGGTGTCCCGCTCTCCACTGTATTCCTCGAGGTCTTCCTTCTGCTGCAGCTTTCACTTCTCCTTCAGCATCCACGACTCGCTCAGCTTCTGTGGCAAAGCTCCCCCTTTTATACCTGGGTCGGTGTTCAATAACAGTCAGGTGTGCATAGTTGTTGTCAAGTACCTGACTTTGCCTGACTTCATTAAAGGGACATGTTGCTAGTGGAATACAGTAAGCCTGTTAAGTCATCTTCCTCCTCACAGTACTATAGGGATCTTTCCCAGTGGTAATCTTGCTTACTAATGGACTCCTCTTCTTCATCTCAGTATGTCTTGGAAATGGAGAGCGGGGAACGGGACAAGACCAATGAGGGTTCTTGCAGGGTGAAGGGTAAGGAGGTGGTTGAAATTGGGGAAAAGGGAACACCAGGATTGATTTTTACATAACCAGGACAATTCACTTTTACCCATATTATTCTTCCTTGCTGGCAATTTGGAATGATTGGACGGATATTGGTAACACGTCCTTTGACCTGAGTTATGAAGGACCAGTTGTTGTTATGGCCAAACAGATTCTATTTACTCTGGTTCCTGCATTTCCCTACCCTTGTCATTCGAATATGATTGGACTTATTCTTCTTATTCAAGAGAGCTAGACCTGAATATCCTATGAAAGCTTCAAGAATGTCCTACTCATCCCCTCCTATCCCAATATGATACTGTGTCTCGCTTGAGGGTTTCACAGATTTATTACCCCGAGACTTCCCTACCTAGGTGATCCTCCCTCACTTGTCCACCCCCAGGGTTGGGATCCAAAAGCGATGGCCCTCCCCTGTCCACCTGAATAGAGGAATCTCTGGGCTTAGATGGGAGAATACCCTCTGGTTTCTCACAGTACGGAGACACCTCCATGAAATTATTGGTTCTTACGCATCAGACAAGGAAAAAGAGCTTCTTTGACTGGGCGTGTAAGATGGTTCAAGGTGCTAATCAAGAACATTTTGAATATTCAACCTCTTGAAGAAATTTGGATGATGCCAATTTCTTCTTCAAAGACAACTTATGTAACATGGCGGCCTTTTTGGATTTTTCCTCCAACTGGATAAATATCCGCAGTAGATCCGAGCTCCATATATTTGAATTTGACCTTTTTAAAAATCATACACTTGCCCTTTCATTCACGTAAACAGCGATCACGGATCTAAATAAAACATTAATCAGACATTGCATAGCCAACACTACTCCATCTTACAGCATCTAAGGTCAGGTGACATCAACGCTCTGGGTTTATTAAAGTCAAATTCCCTTAAAACGTTTCCAGATGAGCCTGAGATCATCAGAAAGGAGCATCTGCCCCTGGTTGGTGTTCCTAAATATGAGAATGTCTGGCTAACATCACTACTTGATTTACTGTCAATATTTGACGTAGCTCCTACAATATGGTTTTCATCATAATGATAGTCATATTATTCATTTTGGCAATAATTCCATAATACAAAAGTACTACTTACCAGCCTATGAGAATCCCAGCTAACCACACTAGGACTGCCTTTTCATCACCTAGATCATAGCAAGAACCCTCTTCGCCAGAACAATAGCAATTTATTGGCAACCTTCCTTCTTAAGATCCTTGTAGGCAATCCATCATAATGTACATTGTTCGGCTCTAGCTTTTAGCAAGTTCAGTCTTGAGAATTTGTTTAAGGAAACACCCTTCTCCTCAATTACTGAACCCTGGTGAACACAACCTGAATACATGTGCAAACCTGATCTCTATATTCAAGCATCCTCATAAAGTAAAAGGCCATTCAGATGTATGCATTACATCGAGGGTGATATATATCCTATATTTGCAAAATATGATCTGGATTTCCCACTAATATTTATTTGATCAGTTTCATTGCTATGTCTGCCTCTGCCCAGTACAGGAAAGCCATTGTGCGGGCAAAAAAGGAATATTTTTATGGCTGTATTTGTAATGCCTCCTCGAATACTAAAGAGTTGTTCCAAATCTTGAATGAGATAGAAAAGCCCAATCTTACCCCCACCATGTGGTGAAGGATAAAGACTGGTAGTTAACTTGATGACTGTTGCTGCTAAGAGGGCAAATGTTATGGTACCTGTGAATATGCATTCCTCTTCTATAACCTCTGTACCTCTTTTTGGATTTAGAAAAGTGATTGCATCTGATGTTTTCAATTTACTGGAGACTCTTAAACCCACCAGTTGCCCACGGGGATCTTTATCCCTCCAAAGTCATTAAAACGTGTGCCTCAAGCCTTGCGTTGCCAATGGCTGAATTTGTTAATTCTTCGTTCCAGGCTGCACACGCTCCAGGTTCTGTTAAGCAAGCATGGATCACCTCGCTGCTAAAATGAAACCTTCCCTGGACCCCAATGTTGCGTTGAATTATCTTCGCATTACAAATGTACCTTATCTTTTATACATTTTAGACCCGGCGGCATATTTTCAAAGTCATGCTTATTTGGAGCAGATCAATTTATTAGGCCCAAGGCAGTCCGGCTTTCGAGCCTTTCACAGTATAGAATCGGCTCTTATTGACCTTAAAGCCAAACTGTCAACGAATATTGATCAAGGATATGTCCCGCTGCTTTTACTATTAGATTTTGCCACAGCTTTTGATGTCATATATTTTAACATTTTATGTGGTAGATTTTAACATTTTATTCAACAGGGTTCAATCTGAAGCATTTATATCCAAATTAGCAGCAGATTAGATTTTATCTTTTTTATCGGATAGAGAGGCAAGAGTTTTTAGTGGTGAAGCGACTGCTTATCCAGTTGAATTTCAGTGTGATGAACCTCAGGGGTCTTTCCTCTCCCCCACACCTTTTAATATCATGATGAAACCACTTTTTGACGTGCTTGATCAAGAAGATGTCCCCTACACAATTTACGCTAACGACACACACATCTAGTCTAAGGTCAATTTTAGTTTTGATATCCTTCTGCGATGGATGGCACACAATGGTTTGGCCCCCAACGAGACTAAAACAGAACTATTCTTAGATGGGACTGTGACGAATCACTGGATGTCATCACTTCTCCCCAGGGGGGAGCTCTTTCCCATGAGGCCAGGGAGATAAGGCCGCTACCCAATAGTCCCCCTGGGGGTGGTATAATGCAGGAGGATCTCAGGGGAGGGTCTCCCCCGCCCCCGGGAGAAGGAAGGTCATCTAGGTTTTAGTCCTTATGAGAACATCAGACCCCCACACACTCTAGACTCCATCTACTAATCTCATTTGAGACTGCAGACCTATGTACTTTTATAAGGCAGACTACCTCTTGGTTCTGAAAAGTACTGAGACGAAGAAGAACATCAGCAATATAGGTAATCCAAGTGCTGGGATGAGGTGGAACACAGGAACAATGAAGAGCAATATCAAGAAGGAACTATAACGTTATAGACTTCTGCACAGGTGTGGTTCCTTTTACACCATAAAAACCAAAGAAGCACTGCCTATCGGAGAGAGACAGCCAACCTGGACAAGAGACAGTGAAGCCTGCGAGCAATGAAAGAGATGCAGAGAAGGCCAGGACTGAGCCGCGAGCAATCCACTCCCGGAGTCAAGAGGCACTCCTTTCTCCAACGGCATCCAGATCGTAAAGGGGCGCTTGCAGAATGTGACGCGAATGCAAGAGGCAATGTCCATACTGTCAGTCCGAGGGCAAAGCAGCAGATCCAGGAGGTGAAGGTACCCAGACACAGAGATGCCGTACAGCACACATAGTAGGAGAGAGAACCCAGGAAGAATCGGCCGTGCAACCGAGAACACGCAAGGTAACGGGAGACGCGTGGGGACCGGTAGGGGCTAGAAGGTACAGAAGGCAGAAACCCTGTACAGTTACAATGATTAGGATTATCCCCCTCATGTCAGTACATGGCAAGCGCAGCAGCCAAGGGGGCATAAAGAGAAGGGGAGAGAAACAAGGGTGAGCGACCCAAACCACGAGAGTGATACTAGTCCTCTTCCTCGTGGCAGTACTTGGCATGGAAGTGAACCAAGTGGACCAAACCAAAGAAGAAGAAAAACAAGGGTCTGGGACCGAAACCAAGTGAGTGAGACATGTCGTCTACCTCAGGGTAGTACCTGGCAGGGAAGTGAACCAAGTGGGCCCAATCATAGAAGAAGAGAAGCCCGGGTTGCGGATCCTTAAAAAAGCTCAGAGTTGGTTCTTGAAACTAATAAAGAGAAGACAAGGGTAAGGGAGTCATTCCTCCTTGTTGTAAGAGATTGTTTTATAATTACCAGGAGAAGGGAGTCATTCTCCAGGTTACTCATACCAGGAGGAAGATCCAACAGGCTTGGGGATGGTAGTCATTCCCCCGGGCTATTTGAGACTGAACGCCAGGAGAAGGGGGGCATTGTCATGGCCTACAAAGTAAATATTGTTTGGAATTTTGTGACCTGATGAAGGGAATCATTTGCCGGGCTATTTGAGACTGAACACCAGGAGAAGGGAGGCATTCGCCTTGCCTGCAAAGTAAACATTGTTTGGAACCTGGGGAAGAGAGTAATTGCCACCGGCTAATTGAGACTGAACACCAGGAGAAGGGAGGTATTCCCTTGGCCCACATTGTGTGAAACATTGACTGTAAGCCACGCAAAGGGAGGCATTCTCCTGGCACCACAACAGTACTGCTGTATTCCTTAGTTTATAGTCTAAGTGACAGAAGTAAGGTTTTCTTGACAAAAGACGTAGGACACTTTTACTTTAACAGACATCCTGCCAGTCACCTTAGATCTTTAGTTGAGGCAGAGAAACCCCTCTTATGAATAGGGAAAGATGGGGTTTCTCTTGCTTTATTATATAATAAAGGTCTTTAGCCCCAGACATGCCATATTCGAGTCAAAGTCTTTCTTCTGCACCTTTACAGAGCGCAGCAAAGATTGGACAAACGTCCTGAGTCTAACAGGAAGTTGTCGATAGCAGGCTGCCCAATCAATGTGCTTCCCAAACTGAAAACCCCTGGCGTTTATCTTGATTCCACTTTGTCTATGAAAGATCATGCCAATTTTGTTACATCCTCTTTGGCCTATTATTTGAGATTGTTGGGCCGGATGATTCGGCCCTTCATTTCACGGGATAATTGTGCCGCTCTTGCTTGTGCAATTGTGGGAGCCAGGACGGATTGCTGCGGGAGTCTTCTGGCTGGTACCTCTGAGAGCGATCTTACGAAGCTCTTCCTTTCACGGGATAATTGTGCCGCTCTTGCTCGTGCAATTGTGGGAGCCAGTGCGGATTGCTGCGGGAGTCTTCTGGCTGGTACCTCTGAGAGCGATCTTACGAAGCTCTTCCTTTCACGGGATAATTGTGCCGCTCTTGCTCGTGCAATTGTGGGAGCCAGGACGGATTGCTGCGGGAGTCTTCTGGCTGGTACCTCAGAGAGCGATCTTACGAAGTTCTTCATTTCACAGAATAATTGGGCCTCTCTTGCAATTGTGGGAGCCAGGACGGATTGCTGCGGGAGTCTTCTGGCTGGTACCTCTGAGAGCGATCTTACGAAGCTCTTCATTTCACAGAATAATTGTGCCGCTCTTGCTCGCGCAATTGTGGGAGCCACGTAAGATTGTTGCGCGAGTCTTCTGGCTGGTACCTCTGAGAGCGATCTTACGAACCTCCAAGTGATCCAGAAGAATGCAGTAAGATGGGTGACTCACTCAAAGTGCAGAGAACGTGTCACTGAAGCCAGAAGATCGCTGCACTGGCTCCCGGTCAGGGAATGGATCAATTTCACCCTGCTTACCATCGCGCATAACGGCCGCAGTCCAGCGTATCATAAGCAGAGATCGAGCTTTGAACAAAATAGTCACGTGCTGAGATCAATAATGAAACTTCTACATTTATTTTGTGTTTTGCTTTTCCTTGTCCCCTCTATTTGTTATCCATATCTCTCCCTAAATCCAACATCTCCCCACACCGCCCCACCATTGCTTTTAGCGCCGTGAAGCCTCTTGCAGGCATTTAGCACTTTCCAAAACCCCAAATAAATAAACACATTCAATTCAAATCCCTCAGATTGTATTGTGAAAGCTATTCCATATATATTTACACAGCCTGGGAATACAAAATAGTTTTAGAGCCTGGAGCAAGCGGCATCTTTTCATCCTTCAAGGCTGTCACATCATCAAACCGCCTCCCCGTGACGGAAAGGCATTAAGATGAACCAGCTTTCTTGAATTACAGGAATAATGTCAGCTCCATGTTTGACAGCAGGCGAGGCAATCATTAGGTGTGCATGTAGCAAGGAGTTTTACAAATCGGAGGAGCCGGAATGGAGCCATGCCGGTGCGCGGAGACAATGATAGTGCGTTCCCGCTGCTTGGTGTGCACGCCCCCTCGAAGGGTGGATAGGTAGCTTTGCACGCAGCGCGCCCTCCTCAGGTGAGTAGGCGCCTCACACAGACAGAGGGACAAACCTCTGTCTGGCTGGCTCATGCCGTCATCCTTCTGAGGTTGCAAATTCATAGTTGCCAACATGACCCATTCCAATCTGTAGATGCTTATAGTCCTGTTTTTTTCTTTGCATTCTGGGACCTGTAGTCTAATTTTTATAATGGGGTAAGCAGAACTGTAAATCCCAGAATGCAAAGAAAAAAACAGGACTGGATAAGCACCTACAGCTTGGAATGGGTCATGTTGGCAGCTATGCAAATTGACTACCGCAGTTGTTGGTATTAATACTGGTAATTGCAAGAACTGATACCGGGGGAAGGTATGTCGTGCCATACACAGCACCACAAATTGTTACCGCAAGGAGCTTGGCGCAGCCGATTCACTGAATCAGAGGTGCATCTTTACCCAATCTTGGGGGCAGGGGGAAGGTTAACAGTTGAATAGTGAGAGGTGTATCTACGTTCCCCCAAGTGATTTCTGTATGACAGTCCCCATAAGATACTGTCATTTTCCCAGGTTCACGCATGCTGTTCGAATGGAGACGCCAGGATCCATTTTACGCAGTAGATGACTTATCCTGCCGCCCCATCTCTTATTTTATACCAATATACTTAGATTTTTATATTGGGTTCTCCCATGAGCAGAACTAGTTTTCTACGCTCATTAAAAGCGGATGTGTGAAGCACTATATATCACATTCTAAACTAATCCGAAAATGTAAGAAGACATCTTTACCAGAACTTGTTAAGTAAAAACAAAGCCTGATTTATTGTGTTGGAATTCAGTAAGATCATAGTTACAGCTGCCAAGGCGTAATTCAGGGAGCACAAAAAAAGATCATGTGTACATGTACACAAGTACAGAGCGGGCAATGTGTCTCTCATTTGCAAAACATAAAAGATCGCAGGTGGGCAATTTGTGTCAACATGTATGTAGCACACAGATGTACATATACAATTATACAGAGGCATACAGTTCCCTACACTACACTATGTGCCCTGTAACTTCCTCCTGCATTTGGATAAATCATTACATCCTTTGGAAATCACTTGTGATGGTGGCTCACACTATACCCACAGTCCCAAATTTGAGAAGATGTTATGTTATGTTAAAAGTTCTTGTATCGCGCACTGTCACCACCTGCGCGGTCTCTTGGCATTTGGGAGGGATCTATAAAGCAAGGAGGGTGGCAGTGTTTGTTCGTAGGACTGAGCGGGGAAAAAGAGCAAGAGAGTTGTGATGTGCTGTTGGCAGCTTCCGTTCGGAGAAACCGGTCGTTTTTCGGTTGGTAATCGCCATGTGGTGTTCAGTGAGATTATGTCTGGTTTGTTTCGTTGTCATTGTTCATTGGCATACATCGGAGCATACACACTTAAGAGTGCTGAAACCACTTATTTCAGGCAACAATGTTTTTTTTGTGACCAATAAATCACTCTTTGACATCTAAGTAGGAAGACCAGTGAGCTAGGGGGTACCAAGCTGCTGTTACCCCAAGATGAAGTCCTTGCACAAAGACAATCACCAGCAGCGCCACTCTGTAAACCAAAGATTTCCTCGACACACAGTCATATTTTAAGCTGGTTCTTGTATAAATGGGGCAGGCAATTGTAGTTAACTTGCCTTGATGCTGGTGCTTGCCTTTTGCAACAGCGTGGATCTGGGTGGTCATCCGGTAATCCTTCACAAAGATGATGCTCAGAAAGTACATTGAAAAAATGCTGTTCTTCAACACGTCTCGTAGCTTACAAACTTTTGTACAAGTGCAAAGTTTGACGCAAAAGCCCTTTGTATGCCCAAGGACTCATCAGTTCAACTCAAAAACTCAATGTAGATAGCTGGGCCCTCTTGTTCACAACACATCACCAGTGGTCGAAGTGTACAAAAAGAAGCAGTGGAGCTATGTTCCTCGCTGGCTTGTCCCCGCTCCTCACAAACCCAATCGCCATGCACTGAAGTTTCAACTACTTCATAACCTTTTTGTTTTAAAACAAATCCATTCCAGAACAGTTTCTTTTTAAAATAAAAGTATAGGAACAGTAAAACTTTTTTTTTTAAAAAAGAAAGAAAAGTAGAGGCGCACCGCTCCTGCCCACTTCAACCACTGCATTTAACTATTTCCCCGACCATGCGATGGTCACAATGTTACAAGAACGTGCCTGCTTATTTAATGAGAGCTCGGAATGTTATCAGTGGTTGAGAACATACATAAAAGCAAGTCAAAACATTTCATAATGACTAAGTTAACAACATCAGTTTAAACCGATCAAAGAAACAATCTGCCCCAACCTGTTTGCATTCAAAGGAATCCCCAAACCATCCAATTCCTCAAACACCTTTTCCCTTGATTTTAGACCCTGCCTCCCCATTGCCGAGACTTGATGATCTATTTCTCAGCTGCGTGGTTAATTTCCTTATCTTGTGCGTTAATCATAATATCTGTTGCCACTACTCTACTACTAACACCACATGTGTGGAGGTGAGGGATTACATAGACCTCTCTCAGGATAGCATGCTTAAAGAGGACAACACAAAATAGGATAAATCATCAATCCCACATAAATTACAATCACAGTCTCGGAATCCCTCCACCCCGTTTCCGGCTCCATGTCCGGTCACAAATCCTGAAAACATTGACTCTTATACACATCATTTGGCTCTTTAAATCTGGACATACAATATAACCTAAATAAACCTCAGAATGGAGGGGGTCCTTTATATTGATTGCTCCATAATCTTAACAATATTCATTTGGTTGAGGGCGGACAGTCAGGATATTTAAACCTTTGCTTTAATACCCTCCCACGAATTTGCAAAGCTGAAATACTTTCTAACAAAGAGCATATATACTGTCCCCTCCCAGCTTTCGGCTCATGAATAGGATTCTTAAATTCTGCCAACATATTTTCCAAATGAATACCTCTGATAACCAATCTTTCACAAATAAACTTTGCAGTTGCTATTTGAGCTAAGTCGTCCCCTGGACGAATCCCTAATTACACTTAAAGGGGTGCACATAGACATGTGCAAGGACATTCTAGAACATTCTATTTTGTATAGCTTCCAGACAGCCCTCAACACATTTTAAAAACACCTGGACCCCAAATTTTTAATACAATCGAGATTAAGAGAGCTTTTGTGTGTTGCTCACGCACGTTCTAAATTCTAAAAACATACCTACAGCCACAGGGCTCTAACTCTCTGCCGTGAAACTAGGCGGCTATTACGTGACTTTTTTTGCCTTGGTGAAAAACAAAAAGAGAAATGTCTTACACAAAGTCTGCAGATCTTTGGGATACTCATTGCTGATCACAACAATTTCAGTATTGCCTTTTGACATTGAAATACAGTAAAACCTCTCTAAGCAACACCCACATTATTTTTTTATTTTTTCCAGTTTATTTTAAGTTTGAAACAAGTCAATGCAAACCATGCAAGCTTTTAATTATTCCATAAACACAACTTTTAATTTAATATATGTCATAAAAACTGTAATAGAACAAGTACACATTTTAATAAAAGTTAATGCATCCTATTCTCCTGATCACAAAATCACTCAGCGGAAATAGCCTTATCATGTTCCGCAATCAAAATGCAAATTCAAATGCTTAAAAGAGAAAGCAGGATAGAATTTAAACATAAAACTGTTCCCAAAAAGCTTCTAATCAGAGGAATGCACTGGAAAATGCCAGAATATTGTTTTAAATATCAATTTGCTGTAAAACAGACAAATCAATTGTATCTACTTCAGCAGGTGGGGGTACAATACGTGCCAGGAGGACACTCCCCGCAGGCTGGGAGAACACCGCGTGATAACCTGTGCAGTACAAGTGCATAGTACACGTAACACGCATCACCTATGAAACTGATCATCAACAACAGACATGAACTGGAAATATCATCACCCTAGTAATAATGGCATTTAACCGATCTACTTACACGGTACCGTTCGGAGGTACAGATTGTCTCGTATGATTTGCTGGAGTTCATGATCCACGGAACCTTTTTGGAACCGTAGATTGAGGTAGCGACGTAGGTCTTTATCGATGATGCCTCCTGCAAAATCAAGCATAAGAACGAAATTATAAGGGAGACATAACAAAATCATCTATTTAAATGTTACTGTTTTGTAAGGCACATTGTCGAATACAATTTTTCGAAGAAGGCTTGTTTACCAACCAGAAAAGCAACTTTTTCATATGGTGTACCATTGTTCTATTTATCACTTTTTTCCTAGTTTACATTTTGGTTGACTCCATTTGATCGAGGTGACAAAATACACACACATATATATATATATATATATATGTATCAAGTGAGTAAAGAGGTAGAGGGTGGGAGGGATGTTGAAAGGGGGTGAACATGAGGGAGATGCCACCATCACAAAAAAAAGTCAAAAATAGGACGTCCAATTTGAGTCCACCACCATGTATGTTAGATGTAATAATGTAGAATCCTTCAATCTGTGTAAAGACTGTTTGCTTTGGTACGTTATGTTATGTTATATAGTTTTATCAAGGGCTCGTAGGCCTGAAGACATCTTGGCGCTAAGACATCAAACACAGTTAAACGGTCCGGGATGTTTCAGAAGAGAAGCGTTTTCAAAAGACGTCTAAATTGCAAATGGTTAGGAGTAGATCTCAGAGCTGGAAGGAGCATGTGCCTGAGTTTGGCAGCCGCCGTATGCTTTGTGCACACCCAAATCATTGTGTGGTAGTTATGGGTCATGAAGTCTCTCCTCGGCAACACTAGGCCATCACATTGCCCACTACGTCACCTGACTCGCTAGACGCCTTCTGTCCTTCTCCTCCCTGCCACCCGGTACAGCTGTACCCCTACTCTGTGCCCCTCTGTATCCTACTCCCGGCTGTATACCTGTTCTGCTGTAAACTCTAAAAAGCGCTCGGTTATGCATCTGCACTGTTGTATACCTCTGTAAAGCGCTCCGTTGCTTCTCGAGTCTAGGTCCACGCTCAATAAATACCATCATCATAATAATAATGAAGCAAGGATGGGTGGCAGAGGAATTGTTTTACAGTTTCATAGGAGGCTCCCATTGAACTTTCTGTTAATTAGGCATTTTGGATGGGCAAAGCCCACAGGTCTGAAATTGGGCACTTTTTCAGTGGCAGGGCAGTGTCATAGGAGTCAATCACTACCCTTCTGTAATCTCTGGAAGCAGCTGGCCAGCAGGCTGGCAGAGTCCTGCGGGCATAAGTGAGATGGCGAACAGACAGAATTCCTAGGTTAGGGTAAGTGTAGAGGGGGGCACCCCTTCTTGAGGTCCACACAAAGTGTGGGAAATGTCTTTAAGAGCTAGGGATACACAGCAATTCACTCAACTTGGGGGTATGGCACAGTTTCCTGTTCTATGATGATGTGCCCAGCAACCTTTGCCTCCTCTTGGTCTGCCCAACTCAGTAGACTCAATGACCCGGAGAGAGTTAGAGGCAACAGGGCGCAGAGGAGCAGTGCAAGGTGCATCTTCATCTCCTCTCTCCAGACCCCAGCGCCAGCTGTGGCAGTGAAAGTGACACTGTCGCACGCACACTGCTTCATTACCCAGTGTGGTGTTGCCCCTTTAAGGGTGCAAACACGCGGCGGAGTGACGCCACTCTGCTGCGTATGCTATAAATAAAGGGGGTGTTCCGGGCCAAGTTAGAGCAAACGTGGAGCCAAACTAGCCACACGTGTCGCTGCATCGCAAGCATGGCCAAGCTGTACCGCTCAGCTCTAGGTACCATTGCATTTCCTTACTGATAAACTGCTCCCTTGACCACACCATGTGCTTGAAGTATATTAGCCTCTGCAACATGAGAAGTGCAATGTAATTGGTGCATAATGTAGGGGCCTGTGTGCACCAGTAAACAATTGTAGGGACTTTATAAACTACAAACAATGATTAAAACTGCCAGGCTACTATGCAAAAAGGACCAGCATACTCGTCCTTGGCACTTAATGGGTTAAGGATACTGCTATAAGGGTGTAGAAATTACTGTGAACCGTTTGATGAAGGCCCTGAAGAAGCCTGCGCTGTGGATGTTATCCCACCTGTGTGCGAAACATGTGCAGACCGAGTGATTTCACCAATGTTCTAAGTAACACACAAATGCCATGTACTCTAGAATAATTGAATTGCAAAGCAGCATAGTAATTTTATATGTAATATATATTGAATTTTTCTGAATGCATGCTTTTTTCCTCTGACTACTAACTTGGGCACTTATGTTCCCAATTATTTGTGATGCCAACTCTTACTTGATGCATGTGTGTGCATGTTAATTAAGAAAGTATAGTTCTTAAGAAAAAAAGGTGTTTTGTATTTTTTTTATAACTTCTTTTCCGAAAATCGGAATATGAGTATTGCTGTTACTCAGGAATAATTGATTCCAATTTCTTGAAGCATCATAACTGGTGTGATATTCACTGAGTACCAGTAACTGGACAGATGTATGATATAATGTAGGAGTTATAGAGCGCAGGACATTGCAGAACACATGTCTGAGTGCTTTAGGTAATTGGTTGGATTTTGTGATTTCATCTTGAGGTGGAATAGTAACTTTTTCAGTCTGTGAAGTTGTTGTTAGACTTTGTATCACATTGGTTATCCGTGGGAGGATGTTGGCTTGGGAGTTTGAGTGGGATCGGGGTTGAAAGCCCTAGATCAAAATGTTCGAGGGAGAAAATACCGAAGATTATTTTTCCGAAATAACCTTTGGTCTTTTCTCCCCCCAACATTTCTTACTTGAAAAAAATGCTTCAGAATAGTAGATGCAGTCTATCTACTGAATACTCCCAAAACGTCTGCCATCTGTGACCTCATTCGCTCCAGTGATCCGAAGCATTTACAAAGGATCTCAATATATGACTTCTCCTAGGAAGAGAACCAACCTATCAATAGCTTCAATCGATTGATTGAATGCCTTGGGCATCACTGACTTCATGGAGCAGTATCGCTGCAACAACCCATCCTCCCCACAGCCCTAAAAAGCAAGCTTAGTAATTTAGGATTAGGAGTATGTGCCCGGCGCTGACCACCGGTGCAGTCGGATATCATGCACGCCTTTCTTCGTGCCTGCTATATAAAAACTGTAACCTCTGCGGCTGAGAGCAAGCACCGATGCTACATTCAATTTCCCCCACGGACACCGTATTTCAATATCAACAAGCAGTCATGGCAAGAGGGGCATTATTAGCAAATATGACGCACTCCGAGCCGGCCCCGCTGCAGGACCCGTCGCTCTCCGGCCAGGAAAATATGGATTTCATTTCAATTCCCATTTCCTCGATGCCAACTGGCTGAAGGCAAGAACATATTTATATACTTATGAATGCATTACAGCGGTCTAACCGAAACCAAGAAAATAGGTTATGCCAAAGAGATGGATGACGCCCAACAGCACATTGGCAATGCCGGGGTACGCATGAAATATAGTGAGATTATCTAAGAGCAAAAGGGAGCTTCTTTTGAAATGATTTAAAAGCTCAAAAGTAAACTACAAAGTCAAACAGTGAAGAGGAGATCCTGCATTTTTATAACATGTTATTAGTTATCGTCAGTTTCACAAAAAAAGGAAACTTTACATCTAGATATCGAAGTGTCCCAATTTCTGGTGCTATGTGGACTAGGCATAGCACATGTCCATAGCCTGTCCTAATGCTTATTGCAGCCAATAAGGACATCGTTGTACGTGTTATGGGAAACATGACATGGGGGCGGAGTCTGAATGTGTAGGTGGTGTGCTGCCAGTGTGGAGGAATACACATGCATTCCCGAGCCCGGGTGCCTCACCCTGCAGCACAGCAAGATTTAGGGAGGCCGAGCATACGTCTGGGAACGCTCCACACTTATCCCACGTCCACAGGGAAAGGCTAGGGTGGTGCCGCCATTGGACTGGCCACGAGGATGGAGTCTGTTTCGTGGCATGCACGCGTGCGATCAGCAGGGATCTTTCCTCCTGCCTTTGAAGGGGAACCTCCTGGCCTGGCAAGCTTAGATATTAAAATCCTGGCCTAGGAGCAGGCAACAGTGACCATGAACTCTGGCCTGCCTCACCTCTCTGGAAGACCTATCATCTGACCACAGGCAGTGATTGACACAAGACCCAACCAACAGGCACAGTAAGTACAACTTAAGGACTAAAACGTTCTGAGACAGAATTTGCACTTTTGAATTTCTTGAACTGTTACTGGCTGGTGTACTTTTGCCAAAAATAACTATATTATATAACTGTTATGTGTCTCCACACTATATTAAGCTGAACTCCTTATGTTGTGCAGGACATAACTAATGTACAACTAGCTGGTATTTTTCTGGCATTGTTTCTGGCATTGTTTCTGGCATTGTTTCCGGCATTGTTTCTGGCATTGTTTCTGGCATTGCTCAGCCCTGTGTGGCAACATATAGTTGGACAATGTTAGCGAATTGCTACTTGATTTAGTAATACATGAAGTACCAGTCGCCCATTTTGTATCTACTAACCCACACAAAATGCATGCTACAGTGTTTTTTACTATGCATAACCAACGTGCCACCTAAGGCGCATGTCCATCTTTGTAAATATGTGTCTTTTGTTGTGTTAAATTAAACTTCATTTTTATGACAAAAACCTTTATCATCAATTTTTGTTCTTGGTGATCTCTAATAGCTAGCAAAAAAAAATGTTCTAGCTCCACTGCCGCCATTAAGGAGACCTCCCCGGGTGTTAATGACAAGGGTAGCCTTTGACTCTAATCCTCTTTTGATTGTTCAGCCCTTACAATGATGGCACTCTCTCCCAGAATAATGTCAAGCTCTACCAGACAACTACATGACTTGCACCAACCGATTTTATAATGGGGTGAACGGATCCTGTAATGAATTCTCATAAAGCTGCCTCCTCCCCCCTCCCCCGCATTAACCAATGATCTGTCCCAGCTTGGTTCATATTAGCCTTTGAGGGGTGTTTACAGTGCAATTTGTGACTTGTGGTTTTCCAGTTTGTGTTAAGAATAAAATGTACTAGTGCAAATATGTATAGTTCAAAGGATTTGTGAACTTGTCCCATGTCTTGTACTGGTGCAGAACCCTAAAGTGTACTGGTTGAGTGCTTCTTCTACAGGCCCACCTTACCATTGTGCAAGCCTGTTCCATCACTTGAGCAAGAGAAGTGAAGTAGCTGTGACAGGAGGCGAAGGAATCTATCCTTCACCTCTCAGGTATATGTAGGACCTGGACAGGAACAGCTGTTGCTTGTAATCAGACACCTGCTGCTTTGACTGACTTTTATGGAAAGCACAATTACAATGTGATCAACTGCAAACCAAAACCCACAGGGGCCGGTGCAGTCATTCACTTTTCTGGTCACAAAGAAGAGGTAACTTATGAAATTGTGATTCAGGTATAAATGTCAATTCAAAAGGTGATTTTAACGCTATGGGGTGAGAATTCCTCGTGCTTGAGACAGGGGTGTCCAACTCCGGGCCTCGAGGGCCAGAATCCTGACAGGTTGTCAGGGTATTCTGCATTAATATTCATAAGAAACAGTGTGCGTTCATTTAGAATCATTGTATCCAAATCTATCTCATGAATAGTGATGAGGGATATCCTGAAAATATGACATGTTTCCGGCCCTCGAAGACTGGATTTGCAGAACCATGGCTTAAGGTGTGGGACAAAATCGATGGACAAGGAAACAGAATCATTGGAAAGAATTGCACCAACCCTCTAACTGAGGCTCAAGAGATCAGTATTAATGGAAGCAATCGGAAAATGCAGGCTTCAGAGAGGTTAGAGAAAGATCCCAAACCAGAAGAGCCCGGACCACAAGCAGAGCCACCTTCTAGGTAATGGAGTGGCCATCTTCCACTTGTGCCATGTGAGAATCATGTCTTCGTCGTCCTCTGCTGTTTGCACTACGAAATCAACTTCAGAACGGAAGAGCATCAGCCAAGCGTAAAGGATAACAAACAGTCGCATTTAATGTGATACCGGAGAGGATACTCCAGCGAGGATACTAGCTAGAGCAGGCGGGGCTAGTTTCCCGGTCATCGCAGCGAACTCTGGAACTCCCTCCCACTTCCCTTAAAATTTGAGCAATCCTACTGGACCTTCCGCAAACACCTCAAAACATGGCTTTTTACCTGGGGGACCCCCCACTTTGAATCTCTACCACCCTCTACTGTTTCAACTGTCTAATTCCTGTCTTGCGACCATCGCCTTGATCCCCAACCAGTTTAGAGCACTCTACAAACATAAAATAGAATCGAAAGTTGCTATTTCAGAGACATGGCAAAGACTAATTCAGGGCGCTTAGTCATTTCCCTTAGCTTCAGGCCATGTTAATCACATTGTGGTTTATTCATGTCCTGTATTACCCTTCTGAACATTGTCCCATCATGCTTTCATTGTCCGCCAATTAATATTCTAAATGGATGGATAGATAGATGGATGAATGGGTGGGTCCCACAGGTGAATGAATGAATGAATGGATGACGGAACGAAGCATTTACAAAGGGCCACATGTTCAATCATTTGCATAAATGCCCCGGCCAATCAGGGAACATGTTTAATCAGAAAAGTGTCCAGTAATAATTCTGAGCCTTGAAGTAACATCAATAGGCAACCAATGAAAATAAGACTTTGAAGTAAGTTTTAGCAGTCAAGCATAGAAAAGCTATTTGGTGATTTTGAGTGAAAGAGCAGCTGAGCTACAACTCGCAGACAGACATTTTGGCTTAATTATTTTAATTATTAAGCTGAGAATTTTCAGTTTCAGCCCGAACTATGTAACTCGCCAAAGCTTACACAACACAACTTTTAAAATCCTGCTGGTATTGCAACATGCCGAAATGAGAGACATTCGGGAGGCAGAAAATGTGTGTACAGGTGCGACGTGTTAATGATTCGAGGAAAAGAACACAAGACAGTACATTAGCCTCTTCACAAAAGCCGGCTTCGGCGTCGGCTCCAGGCAGACGGGCGACCAATGTTACCTTGACCTGCTCTGAAAATGTGCAAGGACCCAATTTAGCTGGAGTCAACTTGCCCTCGCATGTGTGTGTGAACAATTTGATAAACTCAGCGCAGGCAGATTGAGGCGTAATTGACTCGGAGAGGCAGCAAGCACAAGGGACAGGACAAAAAAGGGGAAAGACACTGTTATTTTGTTTCAATGCAAAACAAACCAACTGACAAGCCAATAACAAGTCACTTTTTTTTTGCAGTGCATGTTTTTGCTGTGTTTAATTAACACCTTAATTTGTTTTCAAAGTGTTTCTTTTCCAATGCATCTCTTCAGAGCCTTTAAATACAGTTTGCATTGATTTGCGTGTCGGTAACCGGTGGGCCATCAGGGGGGGAAAGTGGCAGGTGATTATCCAAGAAATGAGGGGAATTTGTCAATTTCCTGCTGTGGAATCAAACAGGCTCTTCTGTGGAATTGACTTCAGGGACTGACAACATACAAGACCTTTCCACTTTTAATATCAAAGCACTCTACTCCACATTGCTTTGGAATTAGAAAGAGCATTCAATTTCCTTCCTCTTAAGCAAGACTCTCTGCCTGTCAGTTTGGATTTTATTTTGATTTGAATATCTCATCTCCTCTGTGTTTTAGGTCTTGCAGCCTTCAAAGAACTTTCAGCGGTGGTTGTTGCTTACAACAAGGCTCTGTGCATTTAAAAATACTACACAATTAAAAAAGAACACCTAGTCTAAAGAGGTCAAATAACTTTTACATAAAATGAACAACTAAAACTAACGACAGTAAAAATATCCCGACTATAATATTAAAATAAATCTTGAACTATATCAAAACACAATCTTTTCATGCTGTAAGCAGTATGTTTTGGTGCAGGTCAGGTGAGTGTAGGGGGGGTGCACCGGGAATGTAAGGGTTCTTCGGGTGATGGGAGCAGATGGCTATTCCAGAAGGATACATTTATTTATTTAATTTATTTTGCAATTTATATAGTGCCCTCAGCCCAAGGGCATCTTGACAAAGGTGTTGTGTCCCTTGTACAGCACTAAATCAATAAGGTGCGAAAAACCCATTTTTAAAATAAAAACATATAGTTGGACAGATTTGTCTTTTCTGGTCCAAACAATAAACATGCTGCATTTAGTTATGCTTCCTTCCTTCATTTAAAATGTTTATACTTTTAGTGTTTGTTATATTCAAAATAATGTTTTTTTTGTAAATTTCATTTTCAGTCCTGATCATTTTCCCGTTGATGATATAACACAGAACCCAGCAGTACGGAGTCTAGATTGGGGCCTGCCCGGCGGCTTCATTCAGCATCGTGCAGGTGGAGCGGGAGCCGCACGCGCAGATACATCCAGCCGCTGGAGGGATCATAGCGATGATTGTGTTTGGGGGACGCTTAATTTAATTTCAAACTGCTGGTTGCTATTTGTGAATGACTTTGGCCTTTTTTCTAAAGCAAAACACATATCTGACCGTGGGACGGCACAAACTCTTACAACAGCCCCGGGTGGATGGTACAGACTAAAGCACTGGAAAGATTGGCCATGTTTGAGGGTTGAATTGAAGAGCTATAAGAAGTAGATTCTACCACTATTCCTTCACAGTCTAAAGAAACAGATGAACAAGTTTACAAATAAACTAAATCATCACAAACAAAAAAAACAAAAATAGGAAGTAGATTCATGAACTTCTGAATGATTTCTTGCAAGTTAGCAAAGGGAGTATTCCAAATCTGGGATATAAGGTAGTAAAAACATGTTGCCATTTTTCTTTGAACCTTGAAAATTTGGTGTACAAAGACAACCGAGGGGTAATAAAATGGAAGGATTCTGAAATGGTTGTGATGGGCATATTTATTTGAAAAAGTCACGGCTGGACATTAGATGAATTTCATTGCAAAAATTGCAACATTAAAGTAAATCGGACAGGCAAAGCCGGTAGGGTTTAGAAAGTACAAATTTAACAATTCATTTTATTCACGGAGACAGGATCTCGATAAGATCGGGAAATCGGATTAAGGCTCGATTGCACAGGTCTAACTAGCATCCATGCCCTTTGCACTGACATGTGCCTTGGATGATAGTTATCTGTCCCACTATATTTTAATATTTATTTACCAGCTAGCAACTCTGCGGCAGAGTAATGCAGAAGGAGAACGTTACTGTTAATCCAATGTCTATAATTCTCTTCAGATGTCTGTGTATTGGGAACCAACCACGCGTGCAGACATTCTGGCAATGAGGCAAGACTGAAATTCTGCATTGGAAAAAGAGAACTTGCTCCAGCTGGCCCTTATACTTCAAGTTAGTAATGTTACAGCATTTCTCATCTCACATCGAAGTCCTGGGGATGTCTAAATCACAGACATGTTAATGTTATGGTGAGATGTAAGTAAATGAGCACCAAGCACAGTGTGCATCGTGCACTTGGTGATTCAAGCCTGCAGCCCTTTTTAGCACAAACATATTTGCCAAGCATAAAGAACTGCAGTCTTTCTTATGTTCCCCCCACAATGCTCTTGGTTGAATGCAAATCCAGCTGAAAAACTCCCTGGAACGAATTCAGTAGAAGTGTACCAGACTAACCAAAGAAAATCCTTTGAGGTTATTCTAGGTTTTGATAATGTGCTTAGACCCGTCTAACCTTCGTATTATGACTTAAATATATACTGGAAGTGACCATGAGAAAGAAAACGTTCCATTTTAAAAAGTGCCAGTTTACAATGTTAGTACAATTAATCAATATTCTTATGTTTTTTTTAACAGCTGCTTGTGCAGCCCCCTCACTCTCCTAAAATGTGCTTTTCCCCTCTGGTCACATGATCTAGGTGGGTTTCTCAAAAGCCGTCAATAATATCTGGGGTTGGTTTCGCAATCATGCATATGACCACGAGACTCCCAACCTCATAGAAAGAGACAGAGGCAGACAGAGAGACAGAGGGCACTGAGTGAGCGATGGCGAGGAGAGTGCTAGACTGCCGTATGATACTCCGGATGGATCTGGCAGATGTACATTCATTCAAGCAGATTGGTCTAACCAATCGATTAAGGAATCCACTTTGTTGAACTTAAAGCAACAATGTTACCAATCAATTTAAGACACAGGGATCCCTTTTAAAATATGCTTATGTCTTGTGGTCTCAATGTCTTATTTGTTAGCAATCAATATGGAGGAATGCGTTCCTCGTGGCTGCATCGAGTTGCGTAAGCATTTGAAGCTTGGAAAAGCTAGAGCACAGTCTTAAGCGCTCAGAAAGGACAGAAATAGGTTGCCTTTGCAAGCACACTGTGTGCAGACAAGATAAAACAACACTGCCCGTGTCAAATAGCACAATGGAACGTCTGGCGGAATGATTCAAAATCTGAGCCAGCATTGATGTCAATTTAGAATTGTAGGCACAGAAGGCAAGGTAGTGCTGTGGGACTTCAAGGTCAAATGCTCTTGGATACCATCCCCCATTGATTTAAAGTATTGGAAAATGTTTAGAGGGAATGTTCGAAGATCCAGCATCAGATTACAGTATCAGCGCGATGCGCTACCACGCAATGGGGCTGAGGAGCAGCCCTCAGTGCTTGAAGAATATCACACTGATGCATGGTAGAATGTCTCTTGTATGTCACTACAGAAGCATGCAGCTGCACAATAGACAGGCTGGAGGCCACTCCAAGGGCCAATCTCAGCCGCCAAACTGTGAGGGCGTTCTCAGGTCTCAGCCAACCTTTTGGGTGAGCCTTATGGACTTCGTCAGAGTGGATGAAGTCCTTGACTGAGTCTCCTGTCATGGGCGTAGGACATGGGGGGACAAATCCCCTCACAATTTTGAGTGGGGGATACAATGCCATTTATCCCCCGTAGTTTCCCCCAGTTTGTGTGTCTCTCTGGAGTCTTGTGTTGTGTGTCTGAGTCTCTGCAGACTGTGCAGTGATGCGTGCAAACTTCAGACTCTGAAGTTTGCATGCAGTTCAGCAGCAGGCCATGTACTATTAAAGATTCTTCTCTGTTACAACAACTCTGCTGCTCGAAGGCAGCTCGCTCATGCTTTCCCTCTTCCCCTCCCCCACGCCTGTGCATTTGGAGCGACACGTGCGTGCCCAGACCAGCCAGGCCGGGGAAAAACAACATCCTGCACGTGCCCGACTCGAGTGCGCAGTGCACTGCTGTGCAGCCTCCGACCTCAGCTTCCAGAAGGAGCCAGTAGCCAGGCAGCGACGTGTGCTCCTGAGAAAGTGTGACTCCGGCTCTGCTGCAACGCGACTCGACCAGTGCTGAGGCAGCCTGAGACTCGATGAGACCCCACTCTTAGTCTACTAACTAAGGTAAGGCAAAGGGGCACTGGCCCCTGAGTGTGCAGGCCGGCCAGGGGACAGGGCCCGCATGGGTTGGGGTCAGAGGAGGAGTGCTAAGCGGGGTGTGCATGTGCCTGTCTGTCACCCCGTCATGAAGTCCATAGTGCAATATGCTTGTGCCAAACTTAAATGTGCCAGGAGCACATCAGTCCGATATACTCTATAGAAAGGACTATGTCTGCATTGACCTTGACCGTGTGTAAACAGAATACATTCCTACGCAGAATGGGTCTCCCTCATAGAAACTAAAAGGAACAGTGAAACATATATGGCACATGTTGTATGCACTATTCAAACAGCCGGGGCACCCTGTGGCTTTTATGTGTCCTGTCCATTCTGCGGTAGCAAGAGAAGTGCCTGGGTTAAGCATTCAACTTCAATACGCACACACAGTCACAATTTCAGCAGGAGAAACTCATCCCCCTGCTGCTTAATACAAAAGGAGTGGCTTAACAGTGTGTTCATTAACAACGATCATGATTAAATATTTCAAGTGCTAAAAGAGATTTTGATTTGTGACTGTGCTATGTAAGTGTGTGTGTGCGCGCGCGCTGTCTGCCTGCGTAAACCTCAGTCTGTGTGGGGAAAGACTGAGTAGGAGCAAGTATTGTGTGAGTTGAGCATGGGGTGTGACCGGGTGACTGTGAATGGTGAGGTCTATTAAGGGGCGCAGCCAAGGGGTGCTGGGATGGCCAGGGGGGGCCTTCATGGCCACCCTTATAAAAATGCTGGCCCTACCTGCTGGCCCTCCTATCGACCCCCACGAAAAAGCAGGACTGGAGTCAGTCTCCAGTCCCCTCCTTTGAAGGAGAAGGGGCTTATAAGGTCACCGTTCAAACACCCCTTGCCTTTACAACCAACCATAAATGGCAGGTCTTGCTGGCGCATGGGCCTACTTGTGGCTGGTACTGATGTGTTCCTCGCGTGGCTACAGAAGAGCTGCAGCAACAAGTGTGCTTGTTGCCTTACAGTGTGATGGTTACAGCCACATTGCTTCAACGTGGGTAACCGCATCTTCTAGTCCACTGCCTCCTGTCCTGAGTCCTCCAAAGCTCTGCTGGCCGCTCTGGCTTACACAGCTGCCATCTCCTGCACTTCTTGCCTCCGCCATGGCCTAATCCTACCGGTAGCCAACTCCAACTTTCATGGCTGCTGTTTCCTCTTTATCCAGCCTTTGCTGACCAACTCTGACCTTCAGCTCTCCCGGTGTACGTGGCTGGTGTTTTTAAGGTGCGCCTGTCTTGGCCTTTACCCGTCCCTTACCAGTGGCCTCTTCTAGCTTATGCAGCTGCCACGTGAAGCTTCCTGGCATTCTTCTCGACCCTCCAGGCCCTAGTCCTCAGCTGCTGCTCTTAGTGTACGCGTAATTTGAGGCTACCTGAAAGCGTTCCCCTTCCACATTCTGACTGTTGTCTGCCTGATGGATTGCGTGGAAACCAGGAGTCTCAAAGCATTTCGGCATCCGGTGGGAACCACCCCCTCATGCACGACCACGACACAGCACACTCGGGAAATGGGTGCCTAGTTGTCCAAAATCTTTTCTCAGGCCGCGATAGGCCCATCCTTCCTGGGATTACTTAGAAACCAGGATCAAGGAATATTTGCCACTCACTTTTACCAAATAACAAAGTGACTTCATTTCTGCAAAAATATAAAATGTATTTACAATCATTGAAGATAAGTAAACAGCATTAGCACCCGGGGAGGGGGCGCAGCCAATCAGGTTCCACGGATCGCAGGCTGAAACCTCTGATCGGAGCCCAAGTTCCACAGAACCCACAGGCTGCCTCCCCTGCCCCACTCTGCCATCTACCCCGCACCCTCCCGTTTCTTTTGTTTAACTGTTCCCAACCTTCCTCCTCTGCCCCACTTCCCTGATTGTTGCTGCAGCTTGGTATTACTCGAATTGTTTGTTTACTATTGTTCGAATGATACAATTGTTCGAATAACAGGGGTCCGAATTGACCTTCTAAACAATTGACCGTATGGTCATTTTTATATATATAATGGGTTGCTTTGGGGTAATAATAATATAAGGGGATTGGGTGGGGGGGTTGGAATGGGTGGGAGGGCTGCGGGGGATTTCCTAATTGACCGTTTAAATTCGGTCAATTGTGTAGAAGGTCAATTGTTATTCGAACAATTGTCATTCATATACAACCTGCAGCTTCACTTCATCTCACTTGTGCTGCCACTTAGGTAATGGAAGAGGGGTTCCATACTGAGCCCTACCTTCTACAACCATGGTGGCCATCTTGAATGAAAATACTTTAGCACTCTGAGTTCCCACTTTGGTAACCTGGGGTGCTAATGGTGCTAGTAACCGGTTCCACAGGCTACACTGGGCGGGCTAACGTCCTGGAACCCTCGTCAACCACCCTCCTTTGCTTGGGCCGCTAACTCGGGCCGCCGGGCCGTTACCCCCGGTGTAACTCGTGGAACGGTTTACTAACGCCACATTAAGCTCAGCACTTATCAACAGTGAATAGCAATTGTATTCATCATACAATTAAGTTATCAAGCTACTGCAGACCCAACAGCAAACAGTGCAATTTCAGAATAATTTGCCCATCACGATAAATTACCTCCACAAATAACCAACTAAATAGCCTTCAAAGAAGCTGCTTAGACAAGCATGGCCAGGAGTACAGAAGACATGAAGGAGGAAAGTGACACGCCCTTCCTTCACAGAAACCAACTATAGGTGAAGGACACTGCCCCCTTTTGGAGGAGCAGATACACCCTATAAAAGCACATTGGCCGACACTCCCTGCTGCTCCAACAGGGCAGTGTGGAGGACTGTCCCAAGCTGCCCTCTGTAGCTGTGGCCAGAGCTACTTTGCTGGGCTTTCATGATGATCCCTTTGGTAGACTGTCTACAGGAAGTGTACAGCTCACCTCCTTGTAGCTTGGTGATCCATTGCCTTTGGCGAATTATCGGGCAGCAAAAGAAGACATCCCAAAAAACAGACCAACGAGGTCCTAAAAAGGGGTTGGAGATTAGGAAAGCTCAATGAGGGACGTGCAACCCCACCACGGCATGAAGACCCTGGCATGTTGCCCCACACTCCCGAGCACAGAATACAAGATGAAATATCCCCCAAATCTACGAATGCCATGAAATCGCCATTACATTTCAAAATGCCCATTGACAATTTGACAAGTGGTGAATGGATTTTTTTGGCAACTTTACCCTATTTAGGAATTGTCATACATATTCCCAGTTTGCCTGCTTAGAAGCTATATTGGCCTTTGTTAAATATAATGGGGCTCATTACAAGTATGGTGGTGCGGCACAAATGTGTTGGTAAAGGAATTCGGCCCTGGAGTGGGGGATTTACTGCAAAACCGGGAAAAATGGCAAGATTACTGTGGCGGTAATTCCACTGATATCCCCAATGAAGTCCTATGGACTCCAAATCAATGTGGAATACCGCCATCACTTGTAATCTGGTGATAAATTCTCCGGACCAAGTGGAGGTAACAGTCATTCCTTTGGGTGGTATTAAGGCAGATTTACCGCTGGAATACCGCCCAACTCCTAATGAGGCACAATGGCTTTTTGATTTTCGAGTTGTAGGGTGCATTCTCTACTAGCTGTCAACCTGCAGCCAATGCAATACTACGGATTGATATATTCAAAGTCCCAATCTTTGACAACAAACTTCTATAATGATGTTATAATCTTCACTTGATAAGATCCTCATTGGCACACACCTTTCAGTTGTTTTAGAGAAACAGTAAGCAACCTCTTTAAACATACATTGGCAGTCTACCATCGGGACACATATAGGAAGTCCTCATTGACCTCATTATGAATACAGAGGTGGTAACGTGGCAGTAATTCTGTTACTGCCGCATTTCCGCACCGCCATACTACAGGTTTGGTGGTGAGGTGGAAGATTTCCCTCCAACAAAAAGCTGGAGAAATCCAACACCTTTCTGCCAAACCAAATTCACCAAAATTGGTGAAATTATCACCAGCGGTAAATCTAACGAAATTCCATGTAGTCCTATGGACTCCACCAAACAAATGGGGACTTAGATTGCCGACCACCACTTGTAATCCCACAGTAAATCTGCAGGACAGAGTGGCGGTAAGAGTGAATCCGTTTGGTGGTAATTCGGAAGATTTATTAGAACTTAACTCAAGCATCTTTTCCCTTAACATAAGCCTTTCCAAATCCCGTATTTTTCAATTATGCACCATAGGCAAGTACAGAATGATCTTTACTTACTGCTTGAAAGGCTTTCAAGAGAACTCTGTAGTCTCTACTTCTCTCATTTTAAGTATAGTACCTCCTAATACACTGAATAGTTTCATTAATGAAGAGTTCAGAAAGTAATAGAGCATCGTCTATATTGCGAAGCCTGGACGCAGGTCACTTATGCTATTTCACCCTTGAACGTATAGTGATTACTGTGGCGAAAGGAAAAGTAGGTGACTCCATTTCCATCCTGCAATATTCCTATTATAAAGGGACTTTAAAAAGTACTCCAACTGGGAGCTTCAATTATATATTTGGAAAAATGTGTTTACGCCCTTGTGTTCATTTTCATTCTTCTTCGCTCATCTACCAGACCACACCCTTACGATTAAGTAATAAAGCCATGATGAACTTTCACCTTTCAGATGCTGTCTCTGAATGTTCTACCTAAATTAGGACCAAAAACACACGTTTTGGACTTATTGGGGTCACACAACCTGACGATTCCCCTAATAATTGTGTCACACAATAAGATCTCAGGTCCGTTGTTTTGATGGAAGAAGTTTTCATTCCATCCGCATCCTGATTAACGGGGTGAACGGGAATGCTAAACGCAAGTGCATCCGTGTGAAAAAAACGACCAGTTGCCTTACCCATATTGAGCTTTGAGTCTGATACAAACAAAATAAAGGTGGGATGTCTAAGCATCAAAGAAAATCCTCCCTCTCATTCATGTTTAACAGCACACAAGATAGTGCTGTGGCCCTGAAGAAAGTGGTTAAACTAGTATATACCTGTGAAACCGGTAGGCCTGATCTGACCTTTTTTGAAGAAATAGACCACTGGATTGGTAAAAAGGTCCCTCTGTCTCTCTTCATAGAGGATGAAAAGTGGGTTCTAGTAACATAACATAAGAACTCAAAACCACATTACTTAGTAATGTTCAGTTGTAACACCGATGAAACTCGGTCCACTGACCGATGAGAGTATATTTATACATGTATGATGTTTTATTGTTTTTACATGCTAAGCAAAGAACATGATTAAAGTGGAATACATTTCATTTGCGACGCAGACGGCACATAGATAAGTGATAGGGCCAGTTTCTTGACCTATCCCCTCACCCTAGATAAGCGGCCCATCGGCGCTACCTAGGTATAGCCACCACACGAGGGTTTCGTTTAGATCTATTGGAGGGCAAGTTAGGTGAGTGTTTCAAGATTGGTAAGGGTAAAAAGCAAAAGTAATTGTGAATAATGACCTGAGATCTTATTGTGTGACACTACCTAAATTAGTGCCAAAGGCTAAAACAAAATGTCCCCAAGAGGTGAGGCACAAGCCACTCAATCTGCAGCCATCTGTAATAGGACCACCATAAAACGTACCGGCTTTATGGTCCAATTAACCCAGTCCCACGTTCTTGTATTGGAAACCATATAACTTTGGAAATCTTTAAATATGGACTTCAATACCCATAATTCCTATGGTACTGGGACGAAGAAAAAGAGTGACGAGTCAATGTGCAAAAGGAACAACCTTAAGCAAATGATGCAGACTAGTTGTTCAATTAATCATCAGCTGTGCAGGAGATTTAAAAATGGTGCGCCTGGCTATGCACAAGGGTGGTGTAGAAGGAGAGGAGGTGGTCGCAGATCGGAGGATGGAGATGGAGCAGAAAGTCACAGAGGACGGGAAGCGGGTGACAAGCACCTATTCGGAGTCACAGCAATGAGCTGTGCTGAAGGAGGACGATGCTCACAGTACCTGCCTGGAGGCAACATGTACCGGAGGAGAAGGACTCTAGGGAAAGTCACCAGCTGCAGGATCGGGTGAGACGCGGTTTTGTGGAACATCAAGAGTTCCATTCTCAGAGGCGTGAGATACCGATGCAGGCACCAAGAGAGACTCTGTGTGAGCAAGGAAATTGGCCCGACAATGGCCCTTCGTTAAAGACACACGTTAAGCCAGTTAGTCAGTCAAAAGGAGTTGGGGGCCCCGAGACATGTAATAAAGTTAAAGAACACTTGAATACTGGCCAGTAGAACCGAAGGACAACATGGGTACAATTTCCGTCACATGTGATGTCAGTTTGTGGAAAGCTTGAACCCACATTGCCATCAGCAATAGGCCTTTGAAGAAGAGATAGAAGGGCAGAAAGAGTGCAATTCACGTCACATGGAATGTCAGTTTGGGGAAACCTGGAACCCACATTGCCGTAATCCAAAGAACTGGGCAAACATTGTGCAATTCTCCTCATATGGGATGTCAATGTGGAGAAACCTGGAACAAAGATTGCCACAAGCAGAGAGAGAAAGACATTAACAGTGGTGGGAAGTAGAAACCATTCCTGACAGACGAGTAAACCAGGAAATGAGCAGTTTTGTGAAATAGAATCTATTACTGGCAGGCGAGTAAACCAGGAAAGGAGCAGTTTTGTGAAATAGAATCTATTACTGGCAGGCGAGTAAACCAGGAAAGGAGCAGTTGTGTGAAGTAGAAACTATTCCTGGCTAACGAGTAGACCAGGAAATAAGAGTTGTGTCAAGTTTTGACCATTCCTGGCAGTTGAGTAACCAGGAAATAACCAGTGTTGTGGAAAGAAAACATTTACTTTATCATCCTGACAAACTATTGAATAACAGGAGACATTTGTTATGCCATTCCTACAAAAGTATTCTATGAGGAAAGCATTTATTTTGACCACCTAAGAAAAACCTTCTATAAGCGAAACACTTGTATTATCATCTTGAGAAAAGTAGTCTATGGAAAAGACTGTTGTTACATCCTCATAAGTAATCATTTTGACATCTTGAGAAGACTATTTCATAAGAAAACCAGTTGCTTTGGTATTGAACAAGTGTTTGTATTTTTTTTAATTGTATTTGTGATTATATAGCACCTTCTGCAAGGCCAAAAGGTTCTATGGAAGAGACATTTACTTTGGGAGTCTGAGGGAAGTGTTCAATGAAAGAGACATTTTTCATTGAACTGAATAGGATATTGTTAGGACAGAACTCATTACAACGTCTTCCTGAATTGATTCAGAGGAAGGGAGTCAAACCCTGGAGGCAAGGATTACTTTGAGTCATACTTGTGAACCTTTGTAAATTGTTGTTGAACTGAAAGCAGATACATTTACCTTACATATTTTGGTTGTATATGTTAGTGTGAGGGTCAGATATGTTTTGGACACAATGTCAATTTTCTTTAGCTTTAGTTGGATAGGCAGGAACATTTATGCTAGGGTAGGGACAGAAAGGCATTTATTCCATCTCGCTTTTTATTTGAATAAATATGACAAATGTCGAGAAAATCACAACTTTGTGTCTGCCTCTCACTTCTGCCCCAGCCCAATAGAAACCAACATAGAGAGGCTGCAGATAGCGAGAAAACCACTTCCTGAAACCAAATATATCTTTAAAAAAAGTTCTTGCAGTGATCCCAAATATTATATGCCCATTAGCACGAGTGATGTACCAACGGGATTGTATCGAGGAAAATAATATCTTTTTTCAGACTTTCAACTGGAGTTCTCTTTTTCTTTTGCATTGGTGAAGCAATGGCTGAACATGCCATCGATCACGGGCAAAAACGATGACATCAAAAGGCGGCGCTCTAATTAGCTTACCTGGATTTTTTAATGGCATTTGACCGTCCTAGGGTAAATCTAGATCAATTGGGAACAGTCTTGTATCATCATGCAGTTGAATGCAAGGACACAAGCCTTTGATGTTCATGGAGAAAATGACAAATGTTTTGTCATCATTGCGAGGACTTCTCATGTACTACAATTATTGATAACTGGTTATCAGTTAGTTATGGAAAGTCATCATGTGGGGATTAGCGTACATGGATCTTACGTTATGTGCTATGACAGAGGATGAATTACGGATTCAGATATCTACATTAATGGTGCTGTATTACCTCAGGCCAATATATTTGATTGTCTTGGAGACAGGATTGCAGACAACAGTATTCGGGGAAACAAAGTAACCTACAAACAAGTGAGTTTAATGTAGGCAGCTTGTGTTTTTGGCCAGCTTTGGTTGAATGGCTATGTCAACAGCTCTAAAGACATATCGGTCCAAATCCTATACAAGTTCCCGGTGTGCAGCGGGGAGTTGAGGGTGGTATGGAAAATGTGGAGTGTACGTTTTTAAGATTGTGTGCTCGGGGTAAGAGAATCTACTGCAATTGAACTCTTGTACCTCAGCAAGCAAAACCCTTGGACAGCAATAACCACATTTTCCACTCGTCATTCTGTTATCAATGTTGGCTAATAAGAAGGCAGTCTTGTCTGGGATCATCATAAAAGATTTACTATTATAGAGATTCAAGTCCCTGAAGTTTTCTTTTGTTACGTTGTATGAGTGTGGGCTTTCACTCTATTTTACCAAGGTGACTATTGTTAAGGATTTCAATCAGGCGACACACACCTTGGTCTCGGCCTAGTATGTAGCACACAATTGAGACGCTTTTCTCCTTATTTTATGCAGATTCAATTTGAGATGGTACACAACTCGTATCACACCCCCTTTTGAAATACCCCGGGTCGCAATGGACCATGAACCAGGCTGGTTGGTAACATGCAATATTTATTTATTTATTTAAAAATTCAAAAGAAATTATACCATTTTTAATATGGGGATGTAAGCAATACACTTGGTTTAACCTTCTAGTGGAACCTATACAAAACACCAGGGAATAGGAGCACTTTTGATTTAGGAGAGATAGCACCCAAGTTAGGATTTCTCCCTGCAATGTTCCCTCAGCCCACAAATAATTGAATTCTGAATGGAAAGAAAGACCCAGCAGGTAATCAGGAATAAGAGGCAGTAAGCAGAATCCAAATCCGACCTTCGCTCACGAAATAAGAGTGGAAAACGGATTTTAAACCCCTTGCAATGTTATGAAATGACACTCGGAAATGGACAAATAAAAAATGAATGTGTTTTTAAAACTTTAAGTTAAATATAATTTCTCACTAAAGCAACAATGCCTAGACACTAATAATCACAAGCAATAGATTACCAAGAGCATATCATTCGAAAATGAATGGAACATTTAAAACATGTTGCAGCAAAATGACTCGTATAAAAGTTGCATTTTCTCAATTCCCGCTTTAAATTACCCAACCGGTTTTTAATAAAAACGGGTGTAATGCTCTGATTTAGAGTGCGGTTTTTGGGTTGGGGGATAGATATATATCACAGAAACACTCTAGAGTCGATAGGTCGTTAGCTATCAAACTCGATGAGTTATGCAAGATATTTACAAGGTGCGCTTTGAGTAAAATTAAGCCGTGAAATAGGAAAGGAAATCAGTTGTAACAACAACAGTTTTACTCTAAACTAGAGTATTCAGACTAGACCACCAAAGATGGACACAGTAAGATCCAAGGTTCATTTGCAAGTTCAACTCTGTCACCCCAGCGCCCAACCCTGGCGGAAACCCGTCCGATCACTCGAAATAGGACTAATGTTTTAGGATTACACGAGCCAAAATTGAAAAGAAATGGCGCTAGCACTTTAAAAAGTCACGGGCAGGGTGCACAGATAATTCTAACAGTTTTGAACAAGCTATCAGGATAAGGATAGGATGGCTTAGAGAGTGGGATAAGGACATTGGCATGGTTATGGGTTTCTATGGGGTAGGGATTATACTCACAGTACACTTTTAGTTTGGGATTTTGGACCATCAATGGTTCTGGTCACTGCATGGCAGCGCGCCTGACAAAGGACAACTGAGCAGGTCGGGTCACCAGCTGGCAATTCTGGTCACTGGATGGCACAGGTAGCTCTGGATGCAGTTAGAGGGCAGCAGTTAGTTAGTGGGCAGCAAGCCAGGCTGGTTCAAGATGATTCCCAAAATAATACCACAGCTTTCCCCTTTGGTTATTTGGGAATTTGAGAGGGATTTCAGAATTGAGGCCTTGCTGGAACAGGATCAGCAATGCTTGGGTTTTGCAGTGGGCCCTGAAGTAGGGTCAGCAATGCTTTGGCCTTATAGTTGGAATCTGGACTCTGGATGGATGAATGGAACAGGACGCCGGTGCAGTAAAATCAGGAAGATTGTGTGTCTAGAGTCTTGTCAGGGACTTTTATTTATAATGCATAGTGACATCACCAAAGTATATGGCTGGTCAGGTTTAACTAAGCATGCCTCTAAACTACTGAATTGGTCTGGGGTGCTAGTTCCCGCTTCGCTCTAAGCTGGTTGGATTTCAAGAGAATGATGTCAGATTTATGATGTGAGTTTACAATGTTCAAAAACCTCCCACATCTATTTTAACCAACATCCGATTTTGCCACAAACTGTACCTTTATACAATTGAAATCTCTTAGCAAATTATATAGACAGGTTACATATTTCATATAGAGCATAGCACTCCAACTCTGCAACCGTGAGACATTGCTTTGCCTTTTTAATACTTTTTGGTCATTTTGAGTATAAACAGTTCGGCCTAAAATTCCATAACTTTATTCACATGTGTGGATTTACATAAGGGATGCAAGTATAAAAATTTGCATTGGCATCATAGATACTTTCCTTGTAATCCCTGATTCTTTGCCATTTCTAGTCCCACTGGGTCAGTGAATCTACCATGTCTTCAATGAAAGCCCATAAAATCACTTTTAAACTGCAACATTTGTAAATTTCTAAAAATTCTTGCTGCAGCGATAAAAGTCTTTAAAATGTATTTATGAAATGGTCTCTGGAAGCAGATGGCAATCCTTTGTCTGTCACTGGACCATTTTCTTTCTCTTCAGTTGCCACCAAATGTCATTTCCTGTAGAGCTGGAGGGTGGGGGGTTCCTGCTTGATTGAAGGTTTATTGCCCCTTTTCCTCTTATCCCTTCCTTGTCCTGGGAGTTTCATTGTCTGTGGGTTCAGCCTAGACTATATTCTTTCCAACCTAATAATTATCACTGGGGTGTTAGTATCTGCTGAGAGAGGCCCTTCTGTTGGTAGCACCCCCCCCCCAAGCAGAAACCTATTTTCCTTTTGAAACTTGCAAAATCCAGCCAATATGGTTTAACAGTTTTACTTTCTTACATTTGGTCCTGAATTAAGCAAGCCAGTTGAATAAAATAACCCATGTGTGTATTTTCCCCAGCAGCAACGCCCTGCACATTGCTAGATAATGGCAGGCTTTCAATCAACAGTTTATTTTTAAACTGGGCCTTTCTCTCCTTGAGTTTGCAAAGCCCATTATACATGTGTGGTGAAGAGCTGGCATTTCTTTTTAAATTCAGTTTTGCATCTCCCTCTGGATTACCACACTGTCTGGCAGCTATAGTTGTTTCCTTGTATGTAGGAGTTTTGTTTGAAGCACAGATGCCTTGAAATAGACATGTCTCAGATAGCTGGAGTTTCTTTTGAACTAATGAGCTTTGATACATTGTGAACATGTTTTTCCGTGTGGGTAAAAGTGGAGTTCCTGGTTGATTTTTCTCAGAGTTGCTTTGAGAGGGCCTGTCATTCAGGAATCATGCTTGGTTTTGCTGAAGCACAATGAGATATACTGGGCATGGCAGGACCTTATTAATCACAGTGGTTTAAGAAAGGACAGATGGCAATAGCGTCAGAGCAGCATTTTTAAAGGTGAAAAAGTTTCCTTTTTAATGGGGATTTTGGGCTTTCAACAAAGCAGTGCTGCCTTTTCACTTTATTCCATTTGTATGTGTCAGAACACACTGGCACGCTCCCTCAGTGTGTCCCCTTGTTTCAACCTGCCAAATGTATGCTTCGCCAGATGGTGCAGCAATTTTATTTGTTGCTGCAAAATGCAGTTTTAGGGCCAGGGTGCTCACAGAAGCCAGTGCAACGATTTTGCTGTTTCTGCGCAAATGCAGCTTGGTTTTGGCAAAATTCTGTTCAGCTGGTCAATGTAGCCCACACTATTGCGACTAAACAGGTTAGGGGTTTTGGTCATCAAGACTTTTGAAACAAGCATGGCGGACAAATTATCAGATGCTGAATCGACAAAGTTAACATTTAAAGCATTTTTATCTCGAATGCATGAATGTAATATTTCTGACATATCTCTCTGGGGTGTACAATAGTCCAGTCAATAAGTTGATAACCCATGTAGGACGGCATTAATGGCCATGACCTTTGCACCAAAAGTATTGAGAATCCTCTGTGTGATAAATTTGTCACTGTGACAATATATCAGTGGTTCCACTATGCGTTTTCTTTTTCCTTTCGTTAGTGTGTATGTCCATGTTTTAAATATGTAGACCTATAGAATCATTATTAGAATATTAGATTTTAAGACTAGTTGTCCACCCTATTTGCACAATATTCTGGTCCATGATGCTGGAGTCTGTTGCTATCTAGAATACCTTTTAGAGGCTGCACTGAGATTAGTGGAAATAAAATGTTATCGTATGACAATACGTTGTTATAGACAATCCAATGGCTATTGTCAAATTAGTATTTTTGTGTATTTGAGTGAGAATTTTGTATTTATATTGTTTCATGAATATATTGATGAACTCTTGTTGTACAGGTTTCTGTTATCTGCAAAAACATGATTATGATGATCAGAATTGTTTGGTGCAGAAACCTCAGGAAATTGTTCATGGTTACATTTAAACTCTTGTTGGTATTTTAATCACTGACTTTTAGGGGTGCAATTTTCCAAATTGGCATTGGGTGGTGCAGTACTCATATGATGGAGCCTGCTAGAAGATCAACCTACGTCTGCCATCAAATGTAATTTTCCTTAGAAAGAAGAAAATGTATTTCAGTATTTTATAAAGACTGAATTTCATGGATGCAAATTTACGTTCCTCAACCTTTTTCATTTTTGCATTATTCGCCTTGCATTTTATTTGATGTAACTATGTTTTCTTTCCAAATACATTTTCTTTAGAAAGAAAAACATCTATTTCAGTATTTTACAAAGATTGAACTTCATGGATGCAAATGTATGTGCCTCACCTTTTTTTCATCTTTGCATTATTCTGCCTACACTTTTTTCCCTTTCCGCATTTTGCTGGTCTCTAGCTGGAGGTCCTTAGCTGCAGGTGGCTCTGTATAACAATTCTCTGATTTAGAACTTCAAGCTTTGTGGAGGCATCAACATTAATTGGATGTCAAACGTTATGACTTCGGAGATGTCTCTCTTCAGCTCCGACCAATCCGTAAGAGGCTTCTTGAGTGACTCAAGAAGGCTCTTATGGTGGCTAGGAGCTTAAGCGTCAAGTTAGGTCAAAACGCTTTGTGTCAAATGAGAGACCATCTTTAGTCTCAAAGGTTAGTGATCCTTTATCTTCCAGTTCCCCATGCATGTCAGTGCAACTGTTCAATGCATGCATTTTAGTGAGATAATATATAGAAAAATGGGTTTGTAGAGCACCCGTTCACCTAGTGGGGCATCTTGGTGGTGATAAGAGATGTCTACTGTCACCCAACTCAATTGCCTTTATTGTATCGACCTCTGGAAAAATGAAGGAACAAGTGGACTTGTTGGGATTCGAACCTGTGGCCATGAGGTCAAAGAAAGATCCCTGTAGTGGACATATTCAGATGTTTTAATGTTATTTTTTATGTGTGGGAGAGTAGATCCATTATACTAAGGTGGCTTCATGTCATAACACTTCCAGGAATGTTTGTGTGTCTTTATCTGCAATTAAACATTGATGACGGTGATCCCTATGGGGGCGGCAATATCGCCTGGTGCGGGGTAAACCTTCTGCGTCTGCCCCAAAATAATACGCGATCATTTGAGAGTAGCCCCTCTAGCAACCGCATAGAAGGTATATAAAATGAAATCACTGTCACCTATACAGACTAATAAACGAACCATGTTCTCTATTACAACACATGCATTAACTGACACATAGTCACATGGCAGGAGGAATAAGTTGGGAGGTTCTTTCAAAGAATGACCATCTGACCCGTCTAGAATTCTGTAACTTGCTCCGTCTCCTAGGAGTCAGTGGGTGAAATGAAGCTCCAGGATCCGAACGGGATTAGTATGGCACCCTACAAAAAGTTTCCAATGTATCTAAAGGCGGCTGGTACCGGGGCGGCAGGGTTGCAGACACGATAATAACTTCCCAGACCTTTTATAAGAACTTGCAAATTCATCATTTCTTTAGACCTGTGCAGTTCCAGTTGAGCCCATTGGCTGCTTTTGGGTTTGTCTTCGGAAAACATTTGGTTGGTTGGTTAGAGGGCTATTTTTCTCCTATTACAATGAATTATGCCGACTGACTCGTTGATGTTGTGATCGAGTTTTACGTAGGTGGAACGTGGAACATTTAAAAGCCCGCTGGGATGACGATGGTAACCAGTCATTTTACCAAACCCATTTTCCAAATGGTACATTTTACCAACACCAAAATACCAAAAAAATACCAAAAAATGTAATTATAAATATATATATTGGAGTGGGGTAAAGGGTCACAATTGATGGGGATGGGGTTTGGGTGGGGTTACATGGATAGAAAAACGGGTGGTTTGGGGGGATCTCCGCCCCAAATGAAAAAAGAAAATCAGTATTTTTCCGATATTTTGGTGATGGTAAAACGTACCACTCTGAAAATGGGTGCGGTAAAATGACATATAACCGATGACGAGTCTTTTGCGCCGTTGAGCTTTCAGCTCTGAGATGGGGCACGGCTCTCATCTAATCATAAAGAACAGCACCAAAGGATCCTCGGGTGGTATAACAACACCGGAGCACAGGTGCAGCGAGTGGTTCCCAATGGGGAATTCTTCTACCTTAGATGCCGGGCAAAAGAGACTGATCTGTATCCTATTTTTCCCCCAGAGAAAATTGATTATTTATTGGCAATTTGGTTTTTGGGTGGTGATATACATTTCAAAGAGTCCCAATCAGACCTAGGAGGTGCAATTTTTGGCATATATTTGGTTCATTTGAAGGTTCATAATAATCAAGGCATAGGATATTCCTGTATCAAGACCATGATTCTTGCATGTATTCCAAGAAACCGTAGATGGAAGGATGCTTCACTCCATCTTGGGAGTGTTTGGTGTGAGGACGTTTCTGCATTGGGCCCCCACTTGTGTGAACATAATGAGAAATATTGTTGCAGGGGCCACTCGGGGGCTGCCCCATTATTTGAAGACCGCTGTTGTAGAGGAATGCGATACTGAAGTGCAGGCAATGAATGAAACACTATTCCAAGGGTTTATTTACTTCTTAACTTACTTAGAGTCTGTGTTACATTTCGTCTTCTGGCCTCTTCGGAGAGCATCTAGAGCCTGGGTTCCACACACCTAAGGACAATGGTTCCATCAAGTAGCCTAGAACTCACCACATGGGCGCGTGTGTGCAGCATTTGCTTGCGCCTTGACTATGGCCTGCGACTCTGCTCATGAAAGGTTGTGGAGGGAGGGTGGAGGGCCGCTGCTCAGTGTTTGCAAAGTCTGATGTACGCAATAGCCATGCCCCACATGTCTCACAGGAGACAGCAGCTCCTATGTATGCACCTTTAGGCCTGTGTTTAGTGTGGCAGATTGCTAAATCCGCTACGATAGCTCGGCGAGTTATGTGATCGCCCCGGACATCTGCGTTCAGCCGGGTGGACACAGGTTTGAATTCCCAGCAGGACTGACTTTGCATTTGTACCCTTCAAAAGTCGCTAGGTTGAGTACCATGGGAGATTGAGTCATAACAGCGCCTGTTATTGCAGCGCTTCGAACCCGGAGGAATCCAGCGTGCGCGATTTATAACAGTATGATATTATTACTAAGCAATGCACACTACAAGCCCATTTCACTCACTTCGATTTATTATTAAAGAAACAATTGGCAATGGCCCTCATTAGGACCCTGGCGTTAAGGGGTTAACGGCGCCGTAAAAGGTGTCGGCGCCGTTAAACCCTTAACGCCTGATTACGAGGTCCCTTTGCGGCTCCCGACCTTAACGGCTGGTTTGGACCAGCCGTTAATGTAGGGACCCGCAAATGGACTTTCGAGGTAATTACGGTACTGCAATTTGCGGTAATTACCGCCTTCCCCAGTCTCATTGAGCCCTATGGGGCAAAAATGGGAATGGGAAAGGGCCAATGGTAAATGGGGAATTACCGCCCCGCCAACCTTGGAATGGGGCGGTATTACCCCATTTATCATTGGCGGACTCGTTACAATACCGGCAGCAACCATGGTGCTAGTTACCGCCAGTGTTGTAATGAGGGCCAATATCTGAAGCTAAGAACAATATTCCATGGGGCATGGGAGGATAGCTCAGAGCCAATGCGCTCATCTTGGAAGCAAGACAACGCAGAGCAACACAGGTTTGAATCCTGGTTCCGTGCTTAGAAACCTCTACGATATTAAGCGCGTTATAAAAAAACAATTATAATAATAATGGGGGCCGATCGGGTGGTATTACCCACAGCCCAATTGAAGGCTGAGCACAGTGAGGGTCTTTACCTCTGGCTTAGGGCTATTAACAAATGGGAAGGCCCACTGCACTGTGCATTATTGCTCTTAGCACCAGAGGGAGCACCGTGGCCCTTTTGTGAGCTTATATTTGCGAATACACCCGGGTACGCTAATGCGTTCTCAGCAAAGAAAAGTAACCCAAAGAAAAATGGCTGCCATCGGAAACAGGAAGGGAGCTCCAAATAGGCGCTCCCTCTTTTCGGATGAGCTGCTGCAGCTGAAAGAGGTAGGGAGCAGCAAGAAATAAGGCAAGTGAGGAGCCAGCGGTGGGAGAGGAGTGGGGGAGGGTGTCTGATGATAGTATCATGTAATAAAGACACATTTGAAAAGGTTTTGATTTCTAATTGCTCCTGACCTCCATATATAACCTTTCCCAACTATTCCAGGTCTGGAGTTAGATTAATACATTCATGCAGTCCTGCAATAACCGGGAAGTGTCTTTTGGCGTCCTAGGTAGAATGCAACACATGTGTTTTATTGCACTAGTATTCTCACAGGCATCGGTGCGGTGTGCCCGGAATGCAGGCGTATGCCCTTGTACTAAGCCAGCGCTGCGAGTAACCTGATTGGCTGTTCGATGCATCGCGGGTTCTCATTAAGAATACCATTCCCTCTCGTACAGGTCTCCCCCCAGGCCGAAAACTCCTAATTGCAGAAATCTGTATCGAAAAAGACGCAATACAAATCCACCAGCAGAGGTAATTATGCCGGCAGAAGTCAAAACAAAGATACAGGACAGGTTGGCATCTCAGCGGGGGAGGAGTCGCGCGTAGTGCCGACAGCTCCAAACTTAGCTCCATCCGCGGGATCAGATATAGAGGTGCTGTCATCATGTTTTGCATGTAAGTACACTTGCGCGGCGTAGACGCCATGCAAATCTCCTGAGATGTGACCGAAGAGGCCCATGACTGCGGCATTCCGAACTCCGCGGCAATACGCCTTCACTTGACGATCAAGCGCATGGCTGTAATTTTAGGGGGGACAAGGGTGTTTTTCGCCCGCAACTTTTGTTGCACGCCGTTTTTCCCCACTCATTTCGCAGGGGCCCCTTTAATTCAGATGTCACGTCCCCCACAACATTTTCAGCAAACTTACTCCACTGATCAAGCGGCATTCTCACACACCGCAATGATAACTGGCAAATACAATCATTCTGCATGACACCCTCAATTCGTGCTGCTGGTGTCAAATCGAGCGCACAACTCGTGGCGAGGAACCTTCCCCAGGGCGCTTAGCAGCACGCTCCAAGTCTGCAGCAACTTTCCGTTTTCAAACTGCGCCCTGTGAGCAATTATTCCCATAATATAGACACGACTGACGTCAAGGAGTAATTGGTACTATTTTACCACTAGTTTACAATTCTCTATGTAATGCGCAAGTTTAAAGTTTAGAGAATGTTCGCACCCACATGTAAATAAAAACATACATTAATGTAGATGAATTATTAGATGGAAGAGCCAGCCTTCAGTTCACGAAAGAACTTGAGTCCTTACTCTTCAGTCAATACCTAAATACCTACTAGACTCCTTGCGTACCCGCATCACAGCCCACCCTCACAGCCGGAACATCCAATGCTCCATATTGTAACCCATCCTCCTTACCACATATGTGTCACATAACACTGGAATAAGATTAACAGGTTTTTATTAAGCACAAGTCAAAGATGAGAATATCGCAGGATGGCTGTGACATAAAGGTTCTTGGAAAATGTAGTTATTGAAAGCAGGATTATATATGAAGGACTGCAGATACAAAAGTACACCGGAGGGTCCAGACAAGAAGGTCTTCTGCATAGTAGTTTCTAAAGCTCAGTTCATATCCTTGCTTCTGGGGCCCACAAGGCCTGTCCTCCCCCTCTCCAGATGTTGGGGCGTCCTCCCTTTGTTATGTGACCCATCTTCTCTACATTACTTAGCACCCCCTCCCCCCTTACGGGGCCAAAAGGCTCTCTTCTACCGTCGCGCATCCCCTATTCTGGGATCAAAGTCACTCTGCAGCATCCCCCTCTTCTGCTCTCACAGGGCTCTCCTCTCCCCATTTGTGCACATCCGTCCACTTCGGCCCGAGGGGCTCTCCCCACATCCCCTCTTCTGGGGATCAAAGTCACTCTCTCTTTTTCTTTCACGTCACTGCAGCACCCCCCTTTTCTGGTATCACAGGGCTCTCCTCACCCTCACTGAAGCACATCGGTCCACTTGGGCCCGAGGGACCCTCCCCCTCTGTTACACATCCCCTCTTTGGGGGATCAAAGTCACTCTCTCTTTTTCTTTCACGTCACTGCAGCACCCCCCTCCACTTGGCCTCAAGGCACTCTCCTTTTCTGTTACACATCCTCTCTTCTGGGGCTAAAAGTCTCTCTCTCTTAGTATATTTCACCCCGCCTTCTCTTGGGTCGGGGGATCTCTTTCTCTTGATCTTGAGGGACTCTCCTACCCCTAACGAGGGCCCAGCCTCCTTCTGGGTTCTCAGGGTTCCCTTCACTGGAACACAACCTTCTTCAGTGGTCCCAGTGCTCATCTCTTCCTCACAGGAGACCTCCTCTTATCTGGGTTTCAGGGAGCTCTTCTCCCATTCACTGAAACACACCTCTCTTCAGTGGTCCAGGGCTCATCTCTTCCTCACAGGAGACCTCCTCTTATCTGGGTTTCAGGGAGCTCTTCTCCCATTCACTGGAACACACCCCTCTTCAGTGGTCCCAGGGATCATCTCTTCCTCACAGGAGACCTCCTCTTATCTGGGTTTCAGGGAGCTCTTCTCCCATTCACTGGAACACACCCCTCTTCAGTGGTCCCAGTGCTCATCTCTTCCTCACAGGAGATCTCCTCTTATCTGGGTTTCAGGGAACTCTTCTCCCATTCACTGGAACACACCCCTCTTCAGTGGTCCCAGGGCTCATCTCTTCCTCACAGGAGACCTCCTCTTATCTGGGTTTCCGGGAGCTCTTCTCCCATTCACTGGAACACACCCCTCTTCAGTGGTCCCAGGGCTCATCTCTTCCTCACAGGAGACCTCCTCTTATCTGGGTGTCAGGGAGCTCTTCTCCCATTCACTGGAACACACCCCTCTTCAGTGGTCCCAGTGCTCATCTCTTCCTCACAGGAGACCTCCTCTTATCTGGGTTTCAGGGAGCTCTTCTCCCATTCACTGGAACACACCCCTCTTCAGTGGTCCCAGGGCTCATCTCTTCCTCACAGGAGACCTCCTCTTATCTGGGTTTCAGGGAGCTCTTCTCCCATTCACTGGAACACACCCCTCTTCTGAGCTCAAGGAGTTCCCCTTCTCTGGTACACTGCAGCTTTCTCAACAACATTTCTCAGCTCCCAGATCAAAGACACTGGGACTCATTACGGGGTTGGCAGTAACCGTGCCGGTAAAACCGGCAGGTTGCCGCCGGACCCATAATGAATTACCGGCGCCTGACTTGCCCGTGCCACCGGCCTATTTCGAGTCCAGCGGGCGGGAAGTCAGGCACCAGTAATTTTGTAATTCCCCATTCCCATTGAGTCCTATATGACTCAATGGGAATGGGGAACACGGAAGTGCTGGGGCTTCTGTGAAAATCTGGGGGCAGGTGCCGTTCCACCCGCCAGGTCTGACCCTGGCGAGCCGGACGACACACGCCCACAGAGTGGTACTGTGCTGGTCCAGAAACGCCAGCACCAGTGTTTCCGGACCGGCACAGTTGTAATTATGCCCACTGTCTGTGGATCTTAGCTTCACTTTTAAAGCCCTCACCGTCCTCCCATTGGCCGAGGCAAACTTTCGAATTGATTGGTTAATTGGCTTCAGAGGGGCATTTTTAAAAGACTTGCCATCATTTTGTATTTCTTTCGCTTTGTTTCCTGTCCAGTAGTTGGTGTTTGCCCACTGCTCTGCTCCTGCCTTGCCCCTTGGCTCTCCCCATGCACAGACGTTCGTTTTTGGGATTCTGGTGATAAAAATGCCATCATAATGGGCAGGAAAACCTCTAGTAAAGTCCCACCTGTGCGAAACCGTTTTTACATTGTAGACGAGGAAGGCCATATTTCTCTCCTTAAATGCTGCAGCTGCATGGGAGGAAGAAAACTGTTCTCCTTCACGACACTTCTCCTAGGCAGTGGGAGGTGCCGCGGTTGGGATAGGTTCGTTATTTCCCTTTGAGGACCTGGACTTGTTGACTAACGGGCCTCCCTGGATGTGCTACTGGTTCCCCACAGCATTATCTCTTTCTGAATCCCTGGAAGACATTCCAGAATCCACTCCGGGTTTCGGATTTCTAGACCTGAGGCATCTTGGCCGATGCAGACCAAAATACCAACTTTTTATTGGACCTGGCAGTTCCTAATTAGTTGTTCTCTCAGGGTGGTTCGGCAATAGTTCAGGCTGCTCAAGTCAGCCCTTCTCTCAGGTGGACCATGGACCGGATGCGATGGTGGCACTGCGACTTTCACATGTTACCCTTCACAACACATACAATGCTCTGTTGTTTATTAGATTCATGCTGTATAAAACCCCAAATATGACACAAATATATTTTCTGGGTTCCATGTCATTTCGCCGACCCCCTTTTTTCCGACGGGTATTTTGCTGCAGGAGTTTTGCCGAAAAGCTTCCTCGACATTTTTTTGAATTATTTTGGGGGGGAGGGTTACCCCTAGAGCCACCCTTAATTTTAATTATTGTTTTTTTATTTACCTTCCCCCTAGCCCTTTCCCACCCCACCAAAAAATGTTGATTGGAATTTTCAGCAAAACTCCTGCGTTAAACTGGGTGTCGGTAAAAGGACACGATACCCTTTTCTGAGCTCCTTTTACAGAGGTTTCAAAGCAATCATACCTGGTTGAAGACCATTTTGTGGTTCCCATTATTAGCACGGAGGGGATTGCAGACGTGTCCGTTTTCATGCACACAGTCCCCTCTGTCCTTATTAAATTGGTCTCACTAGGAGTGGATCCAGTGGTATCAAGTCATTGATTGCACTTTGTAGAGCACACAATTGTAAATAGGTTCTAACAGCAGTGAATAAAAAGGAATTAATTTGAATACAGTGAATCTCATCCAGCATCAAAATCATATGCGGGTGAAAATGCATTTGGTTTTGCGTGGTAGAGCGGATGGGGTGGCACAATAGGTAATTCCAATCGCAGATAAAGCACAGCAAAATGACCTGGTTCAAGTCGTGGTGCATGTGGGCAAGGTTAGTCGTTTCCTGAAGATGTTTTGGAAACGCGCTCCAGCGGAATAGACCTCTAACAGCAAATCTTCTGCTTTCGTGGACAGGGATTTGAAGGGGTGAGGGTCTTTCAAGAGTGAAGGAGACTGAGAGGCTGGTAGGTTGAACAGGAAATTGGGCAATTAGCAAAAGGCCCTTTGTGGACTAGCATCACTTTCTGAAAAGCATTCGACTGTTGGCTGAATCAGTTCATGGCAGTTGTCCCTAGCAATGCATCTGACAGCTGATTGCTAGGCGATTTTCATTGAGAACCTCATTTGGGGTACAGAGATTTGTGAGAAGTTCGGTCAAGGTGAAATCGCTTTCAGAAAGGGCAGAGTCAATGTGAGCATCAAAGGAAAGTCAAATGCCACTCCAATGCTTTAAGCTTTAGTAGGTTTAATGGCTTTTGATGGCTGGGTTTTTTGGACAGTTGGGACACAGGTTAAGGATATCTTAGTGGGGATCGGAGGGTCAGGAATTTGACTTTATGTTCAGAAAGGGCATGTCGTTGTTCATCCATGTTCGCATCGGATTCAGAGTTGAAGTCAGGTTCAAGGTGTGGTTTGCTGCTGCATGGACACCTGGTGTGTAATTGGGTGTCATCTGCATTTCAGACACTAGAGGAGCTGAGGTTTTCCAGAGGATGTATGCAAGACGTTGAAGATTGCGGGGAAAAGGATAGAACCTTGTAGGACTCATCAGTGTGATACTATGGCAGGGGATTGTGAGGATGCAGGTGCAATGCCCTAAACCTGAAGGGAAGAACAAGCTACAGAAATTCCCCCAGCCTGAAGATTTGGTCATTTTGAGTGTCAATGTTTCTGTCATTTTTTGGAGCATTTTCGATTTGGATTTAGTTTTGCCATATTCTATAGAGCACTAGGCTACTGAGTCCATGGTGGAATAATGGGCAGAAAAGATATTGTTACTGGTTTCAATTCACATAAGGGACTCTTGCCACATTTGCCAGGGTCCTGCCATTTTGAACTATGCCCTGTCAGAGTCTGTAGATTTCTGTTTTTTAAGACACTAGGCTGCAGTTCTGAGCCTCTGTCTCCATTTAATTAAACTTTATTCCTGCTTCCCCCAGCGAGCGTTTGGCATGCCAAGGTCCTTGGAGGAAGGGTGAAGTGCAACACACATATTAGTTATTGTTGCAGGGCCCAGCTGTCCTCAGGAGCTTGGAGTGAAATGTAGAATAATGGTTTGTGTTCTTGATGATAGATAAGTACAATAGTTGAGACAGACATATTTTGGGATGAGCGAAGCCTCAAATGGAGACATTGCCAAAGCGTCAAAGTAGATTGTGGTTATACTGCCCCCGAGGCAGAGTTGGGACAGCTGTGTCTGTAATAGAATGGCTTGGTAATACCAATACATATGAGAAATGTTGTTCCAAAGAGTGGTGCCTCAGTTACGTTTTTTATGCAGCCACCTGGTTCCCAAGAGATAGTCAGAAGAATGTGTGCCAGGGCTAGCAGCTTTTTTCAAACACGAGCTGCAAAAAGTGTTGCAGAGTAAACTGCTGCAAGGCCTGAGAACTGTCTGGATTGCCAAATTGGCTGAGCTCATGGGAGAGGATATTTCTGTTTCTAATTTGTTGACTTCACTGTTCACACTCACTACATGATTGAGTCGTTTTGGTGGGACTGCACATCAGAAGTTACATTAACTTGTTTTTAAGCTGACTGCACAATTAGGTCATTCGTAGGGGACTGTATTTAGGATTGTAATGGGTAATGTACTAACCAATAGAGTGTGCTAATGTATATTGTGTTTAGATTTGAATATAGGTGGGAGTGAATATGCGCTGTGCAATTAACAGGTACTTGATACTTGTGAGGTATTCAAATTTTTTGGTTTTTGTCTTTGCGTTACAGTATTCAATGTGGGTGGATCGAGAGCATTTTCACATTTCAGTTTTAAGGAGCTGACTGACTCTCCTGGCCGTAATTTGCATTTAATACAGCTGCTTTTCTTTGCAAATCGTGCACTCCTTTTTCACACCCTTGGATTGATTTTTTGATCAGTTTTTGGGAACAACGTACATTTTTGGTGGCTACGACGTGATCTCCAGTACCTCCCGAAGATGCCGAGCGTCTATAGGCCGCACGGGCTGCGGAGACCGCCTCCTGATAGATTTTCTGTGCACACAGAGAGGTGAGCAGACAGCAGGGTTCTCAGAATGTCTGAATGTTCCCAGGAGTGGGGGCTGCTGGGCTGAGCTGTGCAGACAGTTTGTGAGGGACGAGGCCTCGAGGGAACTTGGAGGACACACAGAACGTGAGTGCACTTTCTGCATGAAACAGTGTTGTTGATAACGTTTGTTATTCCTTGTAAATTGCTATTGTGATAGAAGGGAAAGCTCTTCAAAGATGAGGAACGACAACTTTGTGTGTTATAGCATGAGTTTTCAACTAGTATTGAGGTTAAGCTCCCCCGACGTGGGGAAAGATAATGTCATTTTGAGTAGTGTGCCATTAAGGAAATAGGAGACTGACCAAGTTGTGACAATTTTAACAATGATTTTATTTTACAGAAATAAATGCCTGTCTTTCCATATACTAAGGTAGTTTCCCTACCTCACAAAAGTACAACTCGGGCAGTCAGAATGTCAGCCGAGTCCAACTTAAAAGAGTCATGGTCAAAACCTACCTACTTTCCTTACGGGTACTACAAAAGCACAAAATGAAGGTTCCAGTCCTATCTGAGCCGAGCAGAAGGACTCCCTTCTCCTGGTAATTAAAATGTTCCTTTGTATCTAGGATCTGTTTGCGGAAGTTCCAACAGGACTAGGAGAATGCCTCCCTTCTCCTAGCGTATTCCTTGTGGACGAAAGCAAAGTCAACTTAAAGTTTTAATGGGAAGAGAACAAAACAAATCCTTGAAGTTCAAAAGCAAAGTCTAGAAAATGTAAAATAACTACAAATTAGCTGTTGGCCCCCGACTGGGTTGAAGAAGATGCACCCAAGTAAATTTCCCTCTTCAAGATCGGACTACCAGTATGGAGGGGGGTATAGTTGTCCTTCACATGGCGGGGTGCTGACTCCCTATTGGTTGGTTTCTCTCCCTGGGCTGGCTGAACCCTGTGGCCTCCTTACTTTCTGTTCCGAGTCCTCTAGGGGTGCAAGTATGTTTGACCACAGAAGGTGAGCATAGTCGGGTCACACCCCGCAGAGTTTCTTCACCCCCTTTTTCAGCTATTTCAACCTTATGATGATAACCCATCTTTTGATTTAAAGAGGGGGGCGACTGGTTTCTTTCTTGGCCGCTTTGACTACGATCTGGTGGGTAGATGTGTACTCCTCGATATACAATATTGTTTTCAATGTATGAAACAGTTTGGTTTTGTCTCATGTGTTCATGCTCTTGGTGAATCCCACCCGGATTTGGAAACTTCCTTATCCCCCTTTTACGTGTAGGTGGTTGGGGAAGACTTCACCACATTAATTGGAGGGATCAAACCATTGAACGTCTTTGTTCAGCCTTGAACCTAGAGTCTGTCGTCTTGGGTGTTACTAGTGGGGCCACCAAGCTGGAGTTTCCCCATTTGTAAGCTTTAGATTGATTCACGGGGCTCTTGGGACAGAGAACAGGACCTCTCGTCTTGCCGGCCACCAAGCTGGAGTTTCCCCATTTGTAAGCTTCAGATTGATTCACGGGGCTCTTGGGACAGAGAACAGGACCTCTCGTCTTGCCGGCCACCAAGCTGGAGTTTCCCCATTTGTAAGCTTCAGATTGATTCACGGGGCTCTTGGGACTGAGAACAGGACCTCTCGTCTTGCCGGCCACCAAGCTGGAGTTTCCCCATTTGTAAGCTTCAGATTGATTCACGGGGCTCTTGGGACTGAGAACAGGACCTCTCGTCTTGCCGGCCACCAAGCTGGAGTTTCCCCATTTGTAAGCTTCAGATTGATTCACGGGGCTCTTGGGACTGAGAACAGGACCTCTCGTCTTGCCGGCCACCAAGCTGGAGTTTCCCCATTTGTAAGCTTCAGATTGATTCACGGGGCTCTTGGGACAGAGAACAGGACCTCTCGTCTTGCCGGCCACCAAGCTGGAGTTTCCCCATTTGTAAGCTTTAGATTGATTCACGGGGCTCTTGGGACAGAGAACAGGACCTCTCGTCTTGCCGGCCACCAAGCTGGAGTTTCCCCATTTGTAAGCTTCAGATTGATTCACGGGGCTCTTGGGACTGAGAACAGGACCTCTCGTCTTGCCGGCCACCAAGCTGGAGTTTCCCCATTTGTAAGCTTCAGATTGATTCACGGGGCTCTTGGGACTGAGAACAGGACCTCTCGTCTTGCCGGCCACCATGCTGGAGTTTTACCTCTGGTTGCCCTTTTCTTATATCTTTTGAGTCACTCTCCTGCTGGCTTGGTGCTTTTCTCTTTCTTTATGTCTGTCGCCGCTTGGACCGTCTACTTCTATTCTTAGTGGAAGGCTGCCAAGTGAAGCCTGTCTACTCTTGCAGGATCGTACTCTGGCTTACTGTTGACCTTGAACAAATTGTTCACTGCAACTTTGGCCTTCTGCTCTGTTTCACACTTTGCAACATATCTCTTCTGCTCGGGGTACTTCAATCTCTGCTTCCGGGCTCCTTCCGGGATTCGTTCCCGATCTCATACTCCATCTTATCTATCGGTGGGTTTATATAGAAAGCCCCAACCTAGCGTAGCACCACCTATATGGTTTGTAACTGATGGCATATGTTCTTTGGGGACTAGCCATCTTTTTTGATTTTTCAAGTTCGAAATGTTACATTAGTCATCATGAGAATCACAAATGTATGTGGTTTTAGAATAAGGGGAATAATTGAACGACTTAACAAAGTCTAATGTGGGTTTGCAAAGGGGCCATCTCTTATCCTTGTGTCACTCTTCTGGGGATGGGAGTTACTTCCCATGGGGTTCTTGGTTAGTGGCCGCACCGCCCTGGCCCCATGGAAAGGCCTGTCCCCTCTTGAAGTAGTGACACTATCCGAAGGATCGTCACAGTATTAAAAGTGAAGAATTAACGTGGGGCAGCTCCTCTTAAACGGGGAAAGACAGCGCTGTTTACAAAGTGATGGTCCTATGAGGAAAGGACAAGATATCCCTCTGCTCTAGAAGGGGAGTTTGAGGAGGATCGAGTTCCCTCGCCTAGAGGCAAGGAGGCAGAGGAAGTATCTACATCAGTGTGCATATAAATGTGTTTTTTCTTGTAGGTATCAGTAGCCGGCATGTACATAGAGGTACTGATTCTTAGGTAAAGTTGGCGTATTGTCTATGTAGAAGTGTTTGTAGGTAGGGAGTTTTGGGCCATTGTGTATAAGCGACAGTTTTTTGGGTTCAGTTGTTTTTGTATATGTGTGAGTAATTGGTTTATTGGAGTGTTCTGAGTTTTAAAATAAGGTGCTGCAGGTCCAGTGTCTATGGAGTTTTTGTTGTTTTGAATGAGGTTGCAACCTTGTGCTGTTATGGGTACTCCGCTGGAGCACATAGGCAAAAAACTTCTGCACGCTAAAGAGAAAATCCTGAAGTACCACCAAGAGTGGGTTCAGGGACTGTGGGCAGATTGTTTCAATCTTGGGCCGAGGAGGGCACGCATGATAAAAAATATATTGGAACATATGTATACCATTTGTTGCGAACTCATAAAGAGAAAGAATTGAAGAATAGGCAGAGTATACTTGAATTATGGATAATGGTTGAGGAGGAGGAGAATGCCCCTGATGACAGTACAGAGTGAACCATTCAATACAGGCCACCACCCGCCCACTTGTGGGTCCTTTCCTTTACAGCCCACCACAAGGTAAACAAACCCCCAGTTTTCACCCGAAAATAAGGCTCGCAGAGAATTAGAGGCTCATTGTAGAAGGTGGAAGAGAAGCCAGCGCAAAGCGGCACGGGGACAAGGGGAGGGGCAGAGTGCGGCAATAATCACAGAAGAATGGGGGGCGAGACAGATTCTCTTCAAGAACAACAGCAAAGCTATCAAAGATCTTAGGGTAAACACAAGTGAGGAATTCCCCAATCCAGGGGAGGTCCAGAAGGCCCACAAGATAGGAACAAACGCCAGAAAAGTTTAGATTCACTTAGTATACACTCAGACGCGAGTAGAGGACAGTGACAATGAGTGGGAGATAGATGACCAGGAGGAAGTCACATCATGGGGCCACTGACTCAGGGCTGCGGCTCAGGCGAATTGCCCCAGTTAAGGGTAAGAAGCAAGCCTCCCAGAATAAAAAAGAGGGAATGCAGTTCCTGTTGCTACAGAAGGGACAAGGGAGGGCCCTTTATGTGCCCCGGCCCACATGGATTGGGATAACTTAATGCACACCTTTCCCTCCCTCATAGCAGGTGGATTTATGCTCTCGAAGGTGGTTGAGCTATGGAGAAAGATGAGGTAGGAGTAAAGATACCCAGACATCTTTGACATAAACTCCATTATAGCCAGTACAATAAAGGCAGATGAGGGCCCTACACACTGCATTCAACAGATAAAGGAGATGTAGTGGTTAGAGACTGGAGAGACATTGGACAAGAATGTAGCTGTCTTTTATCACATGTTGCTTAATGGACTTCCTACAGAAGTGCAATCCGATTTGAAAAAGGTGGTTGGCATCGAAGCAAAAGCATGGCCCAAAATACAAGCACACATAGTACACTATTGTAGAGTAAGGCAAAAAAAGGAGAATGAGAGTGCAGAGCAAACACGGAAGGGAGAAGCAAAGCTAGTACAGAAAAAGCTAGCTAAATCCAGCACGGAAGGAGCAGTAATTACTAACACCATGCAAGTGCAGCAGGGACAGAGATCCCTGTAAGGATAGACAGAAGAGCCAGGAGATGGCAGGAGGGAGTGGGGAGGTTTCCAGAGAGGAAGGACAAGTTACCAAAGAGGTAGGGGGTGGGTGGAGAGGAATGAGACCTAGGTTTGGAGAATGCAGAAGCCTAACATTCCAGTGTATTGGCTCACTTACCACCCACCATTCCAGATGCAGCCCCCCGTTATCCCACCTGTCCCAGGTCCCATGTAGCCACAGCTGATTCAATACTCAGCACCAAATCTCCCTCAAACACACATGCAGCAGTCACCTGCTCAGCCATGGGATACAAAAACCTGCCACAGGGCACAGTAACGTATAACACAAGGATGATACGGGGCAATCCTTTGCTGCTCCCAGGCATGGATATTTACCCAAAATAGGAGAGTCCACAGAGAGATGTGATGTGCCCAGTCTTATCAGTAAGACCCAGAAGAGGAACCCCGAATGGGAGTGAAGAGAGGGGATTGAACATTTTCGTTGATGGTCGACACAGGAGCTACTAAGTCCTGAATTATGAAAGGGAAGTTTCCTCTGTCCGGTGAAATAATGGACATGCAGGGATTCTCTGGGGCTGTTGTATCAGTTGCTTTCACTGAAGATTTACCCATCAACATAGGCACACAAGAATTGATGACACTTTTGTTGTATTCACAAAATCGGCAGTTAACCTTTTGGGCAGGGGCATCATGAGCAAATTGAACATGACCATTTCAATCACAGAGGAGGGCATATCGTGCTCTAACCCCAGGCACATACCATGCTTGAGCTTCTGCAGTAATTCAAGCACTTTGTGGCCACGGCACCCTGTGGCTGTGTCACTCCACCCAGATTTGATCGTCTATGGGGTAACAGTTCTGTTAGGTTGGGTGCCCAGGAGTGGGAACAAAACAAAATGCATACCTGCAGAATTTCTATTCAGACCAGCCATCCACCAGGCGGTAGCACCAGGCACCATTATCATATTAGATTCAGACACAGTGATCACTAATGCAGACAAAGTAATACTGCCTTGCACAGACTAGAATGAAATTGAATAGGATACAGTCATATGTATTGCCCCAGCACAGCAATTGTGAGAGCTGTTAGACGAGCAATTGTTCAAAGACGTTGATGACACAAGGGAGATGGTGTTTACATTTTGTATACCCTGTCAGAGAATTATCGAACAGAGAGATAGAGGTACCCCATCCCATGCTCCTTGCTAAAACACTGCCACCACTTCTGAGGATGGATTTAGAAATGGTGCCCAGAGTGTTATGGACCAGTAGCCTCCATAATTTAATTATCTTAAAGGTGATAGGGGCAGTTCACATCAAACTGAAATGAGGGGCAGTTCTGCTCCGGTTCAGGCAGAACCCCATCACCAAAGAAGTTGACAAAGGTATTTATTCCTCTTTTGTAGCATTATGACAGCAGGGAATAATAGTGCCATCAGAATCCCCATGCAACACGAGATACCCAGTGGAAAAAGTGCAAGGGTCGTCGTGAAGGATGGTTGAGGATTTACACCCATTGAACAATATTGTAGAGGTACAGTTCCCAGTGGTCCCCAATCCCGCCACCATCCTTTGCAATATCGCTACCGGAGCAACACATTTCACAGTAATGGATTTAAAGAATTCATTTTTCTCCATCCCATTGCACCCTGGCTCTCAACATCTCACAGCAGTAACCTACAGAGGACAAAGGTTTATTTATGTATTGTTTGCTTGTTAGGTGCTTATACAATAAGACAATACTGTTTCAAAGCGCCCACAGGGCAGGGAGGGAGCAAGAGTGGGAAATACATTAAAAACCAAATATTTAAGAGCAAAGGGGGGAAAAGGTAGAAGGGATGAACCTACTATGCCTTGTGAGTATTCAGAATGTGCAAGTGCAGCAAGGAAGAGGGCAGCAGGGTAAGAGCTCTGGAGGCCGGGCTCACAGGTGAGCTACAGATGAAGGTTCCAGCAAACTTGTTTGCCACATGGGTATTGAGTCCCTGAGCATTTTCAATAGGGTATTACAAACGGATTTAGGAAACCTACAGCTATACAGCACAGTAATTCAGTAGTGTGTATCACAACAGAAGAGCAGTGTATAAATGACTGTTGCACTTTTTACTTTATTCGCAGATGAGGGATACATGGTCAACAAAGAGAAATTGCAATACTGCCAGCAAGAAGTTGTATAGCAGGGCAGATAATATCAGCAGCGGGGAGGAGAGTAGCACCAGAAAGGGCAGCAGCAGTACACCACACCGTGCAGCCGACCACAGTCAAACAGAGGCAGAAATTCTGAGGATTATGTAACTATTGTCAACCCTGGATATTCAATTATTCCACCTACACCAAACCTCTAATGCAGGGGTTAGAAGAAGCGCAGAAGGTTACGGGACCCCCTTGTCTGGTCTGGACAGATGTGATGGTCCAGTCTTTTCAGGAACTCAAAAATGCAATCAGTAATGCACCTAACATCAATGGGAGAAATACCTTTGATTTATTGCAGTGGTCTCTTTTCTATGTGAGCAGGCTCTTGCAGCAGCTTCTTTCGCAATAGAAAAATCATCAGCAATATCGAAATCCACTCTCACCACACAAAGATCATCACGATACAAGGTAATTTTGTTCAACCCTTCTATTCACATAGTGAGATGTGACACTGTCAATCCAGCAACACTTGTTGCAGAGCCAGTACAACTAGATGACGAGTGCATGATTGTGCTGCATATGAAGAAACTTCAGATGACACTACCCATATTAGGGAGGACCCACTCAAAGAAGGTGAAGTGCTCTTTGTTGACAGGTCATCGACGAATGATCAGAGCACTGGTGTCAGGCACCTGGGGTAGCAGTAGTGAGGATTGAAGAAGGTGAGTACGAAGTAGTATCTGAGGTACGACTCCTGTCGCACTACTCAGCACAAGCGGCAGAGCTCATAGCACTAATAATAGCATAAAAAATATCCAAAGGATTCTTCATTATCATTTATTCAGATTCAGCTTATGTCACTTTGACGGTATATTCAGACCTCTCCAGAAGGCAAAGGTGAGGGTTTAGAAATCAGATGGCACACCAATGCAGCACGCTGCCTTACTCTTTAAGTTAATTGATGCATTAAACTCCCAACAGCAGTCACAGTAGTAACGTGTGCAGCCCACACCAAGAATACAGACCAAATCCCTTTTGGTAACAATGCAGCAAATTCAGCAGCAAAAACAGCAGCATATCTGGAAATGCAAAATACCACAGTGTCCCCATAGCAGGTAGAATTAACAATTCCTCGCAATGCAATCCCAGTGACTCTGATTATCAAATTGCAGGCACAGGCTCCCCAGCAAAAGAAAGAGTTATTGATCAAAAAAGGGTGTTCCTTATCCCCCATAGATTTAATTTGAAGACAGAATATTTCAAGAAAAGCAGTTAAACCTCATAAACTACTCACAGTTGCCCTCGAGCAGTTGAACTACCCTGAAAACATATCCAACTAGTATATTGCAGTTGACTTACATGAAGAATGGTTGATTCCCAACCACCAAGAACATCTTGATAATTTCATGCATAATTGTACCACATGCCAAATGTACACTACAGGTCGCACCCTTAGGACATTGAAAGAGACATTGCCCTTCCCCTCAGGGCCTTTTTCGACACCTCCACATTGACTATGTCAACATGGTTAACAGGTGCTGTAACTTCCGTTATCTAATTGTTGTGGTGTGCCCATTCTCTCAATGGTTTGAAGAAGGTCCCTGTGCCCACCATTGCGCCAAATCGGCACCTACATTTCTTGTATGTGACATATTTCCATGGTGGGGGATATGTAATGTCCTCAGCTCTGACAATGGAACTCACTTCTTTAAAGAGCTCTTCAAAGGAACGTCCCTTTTATTGTGCTAAATTTATCACCTGCAAGCCAACAAGTTTGTGGAACACCTAAATGGTTTATTGAAACAATGTCTTGCTAATCTTTGTAGCACATTGAAAAATAGTTGGCTTTTTTGTCTGCCATTAGCATTATTTGCTCTTCTTAACCAGCCAGGGTCAGATCATTATCTTACTCCTCATGAGATAGTAACAGGCAGGAGGCAGCATACTCCACTCACACTGTATAGAGGGGCAGATCTCTCTCCTCGGCTGGTGCCTCCCTCCGGAACAGCCTGCCTGCATCTCTCAAACTTTAGGATGACCAATTTAGGATCCAAAAACAACTCAAGACCGTCCTTTTCCCTTCTGCTTTCTCTCTCTCTCCCCTGCTGATGTTCTCATCTACTGCACTAACGGGTTACCTGGCCCCTCTGAACCTTATGGGAACAGGCTCCTTACCAACCAGTAGCCCCATGCACTGCCTACGGGGCTACCGCACACTAGGGACTGTACCTGCAACCCTACATTCCCCTACCTCCTTGCACTTACCTAGAACCGGCCACCCCGATGGCACTTACTTGAGCTTTGCTTATTGCACTCTCCCTTTCCCTCCCCCTGGCACTTCTCTCCCTTCCCCTGAACTTGCACGATCTGAATGACACAAGGACTAGTAAGATTGTTTGTTTGCACTCCCTTTGTTTCCCCTTCCTTGACTTGTTGCTCCTAGAAACACTTGTGTACAGGCGCTTTATAAATGACTTATCATATTATATCATATTACCCGCTAGCACAGCCTCTGATGCACAGAATTGTGCAAACATTCTAGGTGATGAATTTCTAGGATATTTAAGGGAGTTAACTTAATCTGTCAGATTTATTTTCCGCTAGATCAGGCCCATCATAGAAAGCTAGCTTGACCAGCGACGGACACACCAACAGCACAACAGTATTCAGTGCTTCCACAGCCGTAACAGCTCTTCCCCGGTGATCAAATATTCATCCGCAACTTCATACAGAATCCACGTTGTACAGTCCCTCAAATGTTGGTTGGTTCCAACCAACCAACATTTGAGGGACCATACAACATCATCTATGCCACACCCAGCGGTCAAAGGTGCCGGTGGAAAGACGTGGATCCACATAACAAACACCCGGAAGGACAACAGATCCAACTCCCCTCTCCAGCAGCAGGAGGAGGAAAGGGGGGAATAAAAAGGTGAGTAACATTGCTCTTTCTTTAACTTCTATGAACTCAATGCGTCCCTTTAGGCGGACGGAAGCTAATATTTGTTCATAGCCATCAGGAACAGCAGACACTGTTTACATGATTATGCATTGTATAATTGTTCTTTTCTTCTCTCTCTTTTTCCTTATGGTTGAATGTATACGGTTGTTTCTGGGGGTGGGTCCAGTAACATCATTAACACTGCATATATACCAGTGAATAATAGTGTCCATAACTAGAAGGGGTGTTTCAAAACCAGTAGTTTATTTAGGTAGTGTTAAAGATGTGCAATACCCCCAAACTGACAATATGTGGTGCAACCACACGAAGGTAGTGGGAAAAGGAAAGTTAAGCGATTCTTGCCATGTGTGTTCTTTCATTCCCCATGTAACAGGCACACCCAGACTGTTTATACCATAAGAATTGCCACCAGAAGTAGTCTATTTATTTATTTTTACATTTGTAGATGGCACAAAACCCACAGGTATCCAGGTGCTATTTGCATAGATGGAGGGACGGGGGTGGCAGGCGGAAGTCAAGGAATAAAGTTACAGTTGTTACCGTAGAGTATGCTGTATTATAGTTTCAGGTGGCAGGAGGTGGCCTTATGTAGCTTGCAAGGATGAATTCAGGGACACGGGGTCCAAGCACACTGGGAAGACACCGAGAGTTTGAATAATCTTATACTGATCTATCAGAATGTAGGGCAGAAGAAAGGTGAAGCTGTCTTTATGGTACTACCCCCTGAAAATGTGTCCTGATGAAGTAGGAGAGGAACAGCTTCAGCGGAAAACAAGACTTCAATTGCAGATGGAAGTTGCTGATTATTATAGAGATGAATGGGTCGAAGGGCTGATGGGTTGCAAAGCAGGGGGATGTTTGGACTATCAAAGTATGCAGTATCGCAAACTAACGAGACTTGCTTTGCTGCAAGGGAGAAGTATGTTACGAAATTGACATGGATCGACCAGCATGAGAAGCCTATCCAAGTACTGAAACTCACACAATTATTCTTGTGTTTCAGAGACAACAGCAGCATGCATGTGGGGACTAATACACAGCGTAACATGACCATCAATCTCCCAGACATCAAAGTGGGAACAGCAGCCCCCATGGATTTATGTTGGATTAGTGGGGATACTCTGGCCCTATATTCCCAGCATGCCTGTTGCTGCATCAGGGGCCAGATAATCTGGTTGCACTGTGGCAAACCAAATGGAGCCCATTTAATTTAGCAACAGTGTTTGCAGCTTAGGGAATACAGATGGAGCCAAGAGGTTTGGCTCCATCCGTATTATCTAAAAATGTTGCACCAGGGCAAAAACAAATGGGGCTTTTGTTTTTATTATGGTTGCTGCCTAAAATAAAAAGGAACCTGTTAACTCTATTTCTTTTTTAATAACATAACAGGTGTATTTGTAGAGAACAGGTTCACCCCGAGAGGGGCCTCTTGGCACTCTTGACAGATAGCAGATGTTTTTTACCCAATTTAATGGTACTAATTTTATCGACCTCAGAAGGATGAAGGACTGAGTGGACCTGCTGGGATTCGAACCTGTGACCATGAGGTCACACACAGGTCCCTGTATAGTGGATGCATTAGTCTACTGAGCCACAGACCTGGTGCAGCAAACAGTACATAAATCAGTCTACTTTTTATTTGCCCTAATTGGAGTGCTTTAGGGTTCTATAGACTGGGGGAAAACCCGTTTGCTCTGTTCCACAGTTTGATATGATAGGTTATTTATGACGTGCTTAATACCCAGAGGTTTCTAAGCAAGGATCGAACCTGTGTTGCTCCGTGTCGTCTTGCTTCCAAGGCGAGCACATTGCTGCTGAGCTATCCTCCCAAGATCAGTGAAATTGGTGCTGAATTAATTTTCTCCATTTGTTTCAGCCAAGTGAAGATTACCTGGCCCGAATGGCAACACATAAACGCTGGTATTCACCAGATCTATAAACATTCCTCACATTTTTTTTGCCGGATTACATTTCACTGAATTTCTTTTGCTGATTTTACAGCACAAATATGGCAAGACCCACCCGCACTCTACTATCGCTCCCGTCACACCTCCCTATATACCTTACCAAACTTGCCATCTGTTTGATGGAAAAAAAAAGTGGTAAAAAATATGGCAACATATATTTGGCAAAAACATCAATAGACAAAAATGGGAAATAGCTATTCATCGACTGCATACCCAATACTACTCAGAGGAAATCATTTATGTTTGCTCACCACTTCTCTACACAACATTGTGTATAATTCCACAAGCATTTTAAAGGGCTTCCTCTGACCATTGTCTTTCCGTGTCTTCAAAGCTCACCGGGGAAGAAAACAGTGTTTCCATGTCATCTTCTGTAGAGTTTACTGACAAAATGAAAGTTCAAATGGCTAAAGGCAAAACAAAGAAACCTATTCCTTTAGACAGCTTTAAATGTTAGACACGAAAAAGAGATTGCTAGTTCCACGGAATACAATATGCACGCTTCTTCGAGCAATCTTGTCTGCCAGAGCTTGCCGCAATGGGAACAGCACTCCAGACCACCACCACTGGGTCACCCATTTCATGTTACCCTGAAGAATGTATACTCAAGGTGGGGGAAGGGGGGTTGAAACACATTGAAAACTGGTGACAGATTACATAATCTTTCTGGATGTGTGATATTGCATGGAATTAGCCTAAGGGCAAAAATGTCCTTACAGCAAAAAGCAAATACTTTCAAGGCATGTTTGCACCGGTGGAAAGCAATACAATGTTTGAGTGAACTACCCCTTTAAACAGAAAAGGGCTGTTTCTGCACCTGTAGGAATAGATCATTGTATGTGACTTAGGGAGATGGTTCAGAATCTGTACTTTTATGATGTAACTGCGTTCAAACTGCACTTTGTGTTTTCACTGACTTAACCCCCTACATTAAAATCCTAAGAAAATTCACATTGAAAATGATGACTCTTGCATTTGCCATAACTTGTATCATGGCCTTTATTTATCATAAGGGAATTCTAATGTCTGGAGAAATTATTTTACACCATATTCATAATTCCAGGGGTAAAATAGGGTGTAGTGTGCACAATGACAAATATGAGCGTGTGCTTTGTGTGCCGAGTAAGCACCTGCCCAGGGAATCTATAATAATTCCTTTCACTTTTTATCACAAGTACTTTTTCACTGAGTGCTGCTCAATTTCCTCGAGCTGTTACAGGTTTCATTAGTATTTTCCTGGAGCTCATTTCATCAAGGTTTTTTTCCCCCCTAAAGTTGCATTTAAATAATTTTTGAGTTTGTCTAGTGTGAGACACTAGTCCTTGGGGATCTGTCATCCAGATGGCCAGGACATGGCCATCGCTTTTGTATCCAGTTCCTAGGGGTGTACCAATGCGGGAGGATCACCTGGATGAGGGGTATTCGGGGAGTGGAAGTGGGACACCGGAGGGTGAGACGCAGTATCCCCTTCCTTATAACACCTTTTACCCATTGTACCAGGTAAATACCTAGGAACCCAAACCCCCCTTTTGCCGTCACAAACACTTTCTCACAGACAGTTCACCGTGAACGACAATGGACTAACACCGGAGCCGTATACCTGACATGTCCCACTACAATTGTCCGGCAGGGTTAGGCAATTACTGATCATTACACAGGCAGACTTAAGGCATGATTATTAATGAATCGTGACGCACTTTCCAGGGTATTAGCTATTATACCTTGTAGTATATTGCAAAATGAACTATTATTAACCAATGCATGATTGTTATAAGTTTGGTTTTTTTTCTAACATTGTTTTTTTCTTCTTTTCATGTCATTTGTGCCATCATATCTTAGTATATGTATTTCTTTAGATTCTCATTGTTTTTAGGAATTGTCTTACAATCTATCGCATGTAAATAGGCTCATTTTTTGTTTGTGTGCCATCAAAATCGCCAAGTAAACTTTTCTTTGCTGCATATACATTAAAATCAACCCCCACTTGAGATACTCCCTGTGACTTCTTTGCACAATATGATTTTTCATAAATAATTGTAAATATATACAACATATTGAGTTGTTTGCAGCGTGGATATCTCTTTGTGGATTATTGTATGTTGCCCCCAACCACGCATGCCTACAGGCCCCCCCTATCTTTATGTCATACGGCATTCAATAGAGCCATAGATGATTGCCCATAGAGTTTCAATTATCCCAGGCATACTTTATGCACTGGAGCTATTCCCATTAAGGGCAGTAGAGTGGCTTCCTAGATTGGAGGCAAAGATCCTGCGGTCCTTACTGGGAATACCAGGGAGGGTAGCCCTGGAGGTGGTTAGGTTGGAGCTTGGACTTCCTTCTCTATTGATGCTCTGGAAAACGGCAGCCACTACGTTCTGGGCCAAGATGTACTCTGGCTGTCTAGGCGCCGATACTCTTCTCGGTAGAGCGGTGGGGCACTCTAAGAGATTCTCAAAGTGTCAGGTTTAGGGTTTTGGAGAGGTCGGTGAAACTCTATTTATTGGTGATTGGAGAGGATAATGTTCCAGAGTCTTAGCTGGACTTCAATCTGACAAGCATTGAAGAGAAATTCATTCGCAGCGACACAGGCGCCGCCTTAGACCATCTGGCCGGCTTTTAAAAATGTGAGTCTTATGCCACCAGGCTTTCACAGTTGATCAGCCAAAGTCCTACCTGGTAAAACTGCGTCTCCCCATGTTGGTAAGATTCATTTTGGCGGTCCGCCATCAAACTCTTCCCATTTTAGAACATAGAGGGGCATGGGAGGGCCTACCAGGAGGCAAAAGGCTATGCAGATTATGCTATAGGCAGGTGGGAATGGCACGCCACATTTTCACTCACTGTGGTGTACTTAGCACAGAGTATAACAGGGCCTATAGTGAAGTGTGCTCCTATTCCTCGGATAAATTCTGGGGCACAATATTTGATGCTGAATCTCTGGTGACCGTTGCGGCAGCATTTTATGTATGGCAAAGGGCGGCCAGGAAACTGGCCTTGGATTGGTAAGCCCCTGATCAATCAATTGTTTTATGCGTGATCATAGATCTTATGTTTTCTTTTTCTTTTTTATATTTTAATGATATTTTAATATTATTTGTATACTGTATGTTTTAATAAGTGGAATAATTGTGTGTATTCTAAAATGGTACTAATTGTATCCATGCACGTAATAAACAAATAAAGAAAACAATTGTGACTTATGTTTATCTGCCCTTTGTGAATCAGTGAATCAGTGAAGTGTCCCGCTATTCCCAGCAGTATCTCTGACTTCTAACTTTCAGAAGTAGAAGACTTTTACGAACGAAACAGGGCTTTGGTGAATACAATACACAATGGTTGAATTTCAACATGCACACACATTACTCAAGCAGAACCCAGAGGTAGTTGATGATAAGTAACTATTTACATTGCTCTGGTTTCCTTCTGATTACGTTAGCAATCTGGTTATTTTAGTAAGGTGTGGTTTCCCTTAAAAACAACATTCTCCTGTGAAGTAAAGGTAGGAAAACTTCCCTTGCAGGCAGGTCTAAGTACAATCTGTGTCAGGAAGTCCAAAGCAAATGTCTGTCTGTGTCCAAAACCTATACTTTCCCTCACAACTAACTGTATACAATGTGTAGGGATGTCAGCATCAAAATGTGTAGTGCTCAACATAAAGTTCAGATCTTCTTCCAGCTCTTGGCTTGCAATCAGCTCCCCTTCCCCAAGTTCAAAAATAGTTCATAAAGTACCAGGGTTCCCTACCCCAAGAGTTCAAATCTTCCAGCTTTTCAAAACCAACACAATTACTTGGGACACTTCCCAGCACTTGCTGGTATTGTTACTGTTCACTAGTTCACATAGGTAGTCCAGCTTCCTTACTTTAGAATCACATATGCATTGTTGCAGTTTCAACACAAGCTTCTCTATGGGTGCTTTCAGTGGCTTTTCCATACAGGGTGCACTCGGTCTAGACGCAGTTGTCGAAACACACGGTCCACCCATTACAGGTCACGCAACCGGTACCCGTTCTTTGCTGCTTTTCCATCAACATTAGGCCATTGCTTTAACTTGACAATGATGCTTGCTTTGTTCACTTGTGTCACACTATTCTGATACTTTACTGTGGATGTATGGGCCATTAGGCACTTGTTACGCTATCTTGTGTTTTTTTGGCTCTTACCAATAAGTGTTTTTAAATAACAAACAGTTCCGTGTATTCTCATGGCTTTATCCAATGATTGTTTTCTCATATAATCCAGTTCTTGCTTTCAACCAGATTTTAAAAACTGTTTCTCACACCGCCCAATATTCAAAAGGGCTCAGAACTTGCTTTTCACTCTGTTCGGTATTCAAAAAGTACTTATGTTTTGCTTTCACCCAAATTAGCTTTCATATAAATGCGTGTTTCTGTTCATATCAATATTCATTGTCCATTTTGCATATTCGCCTGCCAACTCAGTGATTCCCCTTCTTGGTACAATCACCAGTCGGAGCTTACCGCTGTTTTGCGAGGTACTCTGCTGCCACGAGTTCTCTCCTTCTCGTGCAGTACCTCGCTTCTTCTCCCGGCAGCTATCCGTCGCTCCGCTCACCCAGCGAAGCTGCTCCTGCATCTCGGGACGAACACGACCGCTTTGCTCGGTCATGCCGTTCTCCTTCAAATGAATATCCACCGGCCTACAGTGCCTTTCAGCTTTGCTTCCTGCTCAATAAACTCTGCATCATTGGAAGGCTCTCAAGTGCTGTGCTTGCCACACCGCTGCTCCGGAGAGATCTGCTTGCACCGAGCAGTCCATTGCCCTGCTTCCAAAGCCGAAGCCACTTCCACAGGAATCCGGCTTTTAAAGTTCCTACCACAAACATTGTTAAAAAAAGGACTAGACCACTCATTGCTAAAGCGGCGGTCCTGTCTTACTATCGCTGTCCTCCTCATCGCAGTACACACCAGAGGCCGGCATGTGTGTGTTAATAAAATGAGGATGTGTATTTTGAGTTGGTCTCTTCCTCATCCCAATGTCGAATTGATGTTTCTTGAGGAATGTTTGAAGGGGAAAACAGGGAAAGGGTTGACAATAGCCTAAAAAGGCTTGAAGGATAGAGGGTTTGTTATGAAAAGGAAATGGGGGACATCATGTCTCACCTAAGGACATTCTCTCCCCACTCCCCAAGTCTCCTCCACCCATGTGATTCTCCCTCGCATATCTACCCCTAGGGTCGGAATCCAAGAGCGGTGGCCTTTCCCAGGCCACCCGAGAGGAGGATTAAGGGGGAAAATAAGTGAGGACGCCCTGAGGTTCCTCACACTCCCCACAAAGCAGAAATAACACATTAAAAAAAAATAATTAAGATTGTTAGCTATAAACGTTAAAGTCTACAAAGAGTGGAGTTGCCAACATCATGTTCACATAGTCAGTCCAAATTAAGTATTTCCCTAAAGCAAATAACCACCATCACAATACAGATTAATTCTTAACTCGTACCACAGCACTGCCTCACAACACACACTTTTACTATAGCATTGATATGTTGGTTGCCATTTATAAACCACTCCACTTTTGGCTTGCTTTATCATGTGACCCAAACACCTAACTAACATGATTGCACCATATCGCAGGTCTGTATTTAAAATGACATTCTTTTTTATTATTTATTTATTTAGCTTGTGGTTTACTATTGAAACCTTTGAGGTACACATTATATCAAACAGAATGTCAAACAAGTATCAAAAGTGAAAGAAAAAAGATAAAAATAGAAAGAGAATAGACAAAATACTTATTAACAGCCCTATGTTACTTTAGTCAAGTTAAGAAAATATAAGTAGTTAGAAATTAAAAGAGCGAAGTAAAAACTGGATTATTCCTCATGTAAAACAAGAGACTCCCATTAATAGTACCACTGCAACGTTTCCTATCGATTTACGCTTTTGTATCCAACGTTGCAATAGGGCTTGGTAATAGGCAAGCTCCTCTTTAATTCAACCAGGTCTCACACCAATCGCCGGGGCGTAGCAACATACACCTGTAGGAAATATAGTCAGGTTCCACTCTGAGGGCTCTTGGCGGGGTCAATTTTCAAGAATGCCGCTTTCAAGAAAGCCAACAGCGCCAGTGTTAAGGAAACCTTGCACCCCTGGGTTAGTAGTGCGCACCAATGTTCTGCGTACAACGTCCTAGACTCTTGGAAAAATCGGCCCATATATTTTGTTTGAATATCTTTCAGTGCTGGGCACATTAAAGTTAGGTGCTGTAGGGACTCCAAGTCGCTGCCACATAGTCCAGAAGAAAAGTCCCTCAAGATTGGTGGAGACCTAACTGCCAGCACTTCCCTCGTTGGGAACAGGTTTAGGCGGAAGGGCATACACTGAGATCTAAGGTAAGGGCAGGGAAATTTAGAAATGTATTTTGGTACCGTGCACCTGGCCCTGGATTCCGGAATCCTTTTTCCATATAATTTAAGATTGTTTTTCTTCTCCTGAGTAACAATCCAGTCTAAGTCAAACAATCTTTGCTTCATTCGTTTGGGGTTCTCCACTAAATCGTCCTCCTTTTAGTTTGTGTCCTTCAGAGCACTACCGCACATCTTCTTGCATTCTTTCCGGGAGGGCTCCGAATCTTCTCTCACGACCTGCTACAATATGTAAAAGCCTCCTGCCTCAGTTGACAGGATGCACTTACGGTATAATGATAGCGACTTCCATGTGCATAAGGCCAACATTGAAGTAAGGCCCAAGTCAAACCTAATTGCCTGAATTGGTGTGCACTGTGGCAATAAATGACATGTATTGCCCTGTTGAAGGTGACAAAATTAAACTCCTTAACATTTTCACCCAAACGTTAGTCGACACAATTGTTACAAAAAGTTTGTTCTGCAACTAGAGTCAACGATGCAAAATGTGCATGGACTTGTGCAAGATATTAAGTGTGACATGATAAACGTTTGCCCTTTTCCTTACATAGGCAAGTATGTCAGTGGCGTGTCCCACTTTTGGGAAAATCGTTAATGGATTTACATTGGACCACTGGCATTTGTAGGCAATACCACCTTGGCAGCGTCTTTTGAAGATATGCTTTAAGTAAATGCACCAGGTTCTTACAAAATCTGCATTTAAAAGTAATCCACCACTGGCACATTTTGGCTGAGAGGTTTATGCACCTTTTACACATAAACCGGGAGGGTAGATCAGGGTTAATGACTTGGAAACGAGACAATGCTCAGCAGCATACGTCTGATACCAATTCCCGCAATTAGAGGCTGGAGTCTGGCATTAAGCGAGATATACAAACTCCTTTTGTTTTAAGCTGTTGAACTGGCTGGATCCCAGATTTTCTATGGACAATTGGGAATGGCTGAATCTAAGGTCTGGATTAAGGTTTTATCGCCGGAACCTATGATCTGTAAGGTGGAATGTGAATCGTTATTATTATTGGGGTATTTGAGGAGAGGACGTAACTTCGAGAAGCAACAAGGTGCTTTACAATCACATTGGGAACAAAATGCTGTGGGGAGCCAGGAAACAAGGATATGGGTAGCAGACAACAGGGGAGTGGAAGGTGGGAAATGTGTCATCAAGGGATCAACAAGCAAACTGGGAAGGAAACAGTGGGGATACGATCGCCCAATCTCAGTAGGTGTGGGCAGTGGAGGGTGTGTGGACCTAGGTGTTAGGTAGGAGCCATTCCTTGAAGAGGAGGGTCTTGAGCTCCTTCCTGAACTGTAGAAGCAAGAGGATCAGTCTGATGTTGACACGGAGGAGGTTCCAAAGTCCAGGGGGAAAAGCCAGAGGAGGCCTGTCTTCTGGTTGTTTCTTCACATGTTCTTACTTCTGGTGCATCCTACGCCTCTGGAGATGCTGCGTTTCTTAGAGAGGTAGCTTGGGCACTTCAGGGTGATGACCTTGTAGTTGATGCAGCAGGATTTGAAGATGACACAGGCTTGCAGTGGGAACCAATGCAGTTTGCTGAGGGTCAGAGTGATGCAGTCCTTTGACGGGTTGTGCTGCGGAATGCAGGACACATCTCAGGGGTGCCAGGGTAGTCACCAGAAGGCCTTTCAAAAGGGCACTGCCACCATCCAGGTGGAGAGGAGCAAGGCTTGTACAGATGAAGTTGTATTCTGGTATGCAGGGCTTGATTTTCCGCAGGAGAGATAATTGGTATCAGGCTGTTGGTGTCTTCCTTGCTATGTGCTGTGTGAAGGTGAGGGGTCTGTTGATGTCGAACCCAAGACACTTGCCATAGGTGGCCAGCTGGGATGTGAAGCCCTCAAGGTGCACAGCAGAGGGCCCGGTCTGGATGTGAGGGTGTTTGGTGTTGTTGGTTAGGAAAAGGAATTTAGTCTTGGAGGGATTGAGCTTTAGGTAAGCAATGGACATTCATGACTGGAACAGTGAGAGGCAGGCCTTGACCCTGTGGATGTCTTTGATGGAAGTTATCTTAAGGTAAAGCTTTGTGCCATAACCGTATTATGAGAAACCTAAGGGTATCCTCACTCCTAAAACCCCTGGATCCTCTTCTCCGGTGGCATGGGAAAGGCCATTGTTTTTCGATCCTGACCCTGGGGGTGGGGAAGCGAGGGAGAATCACCTGGGTGGTGGGTTCCCGGAGATTTGGAGTTGGGTACCCACAGGCGAGGCATAGTATCCCCCTTTCCCTATTGATGACCAACCTAACCCTCCCCTGACATGTATAGGCTACTGCAAGACCTCTCCCCTCATTTCTCCAGATTTAACCTTTGAAAGTACTCAGACGAGGAAGAGGAGACTGAGAGTAATGAACATTACACCTTCATTTTACCACTCTGGTACTGGGACAAGGAAGATGCCTGTAGAGTATGGTGAGAGTCCGGCATGTCCCCTTAATCATGGTCAGGCAACCTTAATGAAGGGTCCACACCTGCAACCATAAGGGCTTGCAGGTTTATAAAGAGAGAGGCAGGGAACACCACAATGGGAAAAAGGGAGGCCTGTGAGGAGGAGACAAGCAGGGGACCGTTTTTGAAGGAGGAAGCCATGGTGGAACCTGTGGAGGAGCCAGAATCCTGGCCAGAGTGGGAGCCTTCATGTCAGGGAATCAGCAGTCGGAGCTTTGAAAGTGCAGGAGAAAGCAGGACGCCGTCCGCATCCACGCAACGGAGCAACCAGCGTGGGCAAGACAGGCCAGGGGTGCGATCTGGAACCTCCGGGGCTGGCCCGCCAACCTACGAAGCTGGAAAGAATCAGCTGGAGCCGCAGAGGAACAACGCCGAGGACCGGTAAGTGTCTGGGAGAGACACTCGACAGCCGGGGCGTTCCTAGCGGGCTGCAAATATGTAATGAGTTACCGAACTGCATGTAAACTTGAAATTAAGTAAATTAGGTGCATATTGAATACCAAACTGAATACAAACTTGAAATTAAGCACATCGGATGAATATCGAATACGGAACTGAAAGGAATTTTCAAATTAAGCATATTGAGGGCATGTTGAATACCAAACTAAAGGGAAACCTGAACATAAGCATATTGAATATCCTTTGAATGGTGAACTGAATGAAACCTTGCAAGCAATTAAGCTTATTAAATGTTGAATTGAGTAAAACTTTATGGGCAAAGTATATAACAGAGGACCGCCAAAGAGAAAATGCCCATAGGAAAACAACATTGTGAAAAAGAGCGCATGTGTGAAAGAGTGCCATAGAATGGTGGGACATGAGCAAGACCACCACAAAGTGAACTTTGAGTAAATACTGTGCAGCAAGGCCAAAGACTGGCAAGAGGTGTGTGACACATTATGGCAGTGTCAATAGGCTAAGCAGGAGAATCCGGGGGGATGTAAATATTGCACATAAAGCCAAGAGGCCATCATAGAGGAAATAAAGGAATGTGACTCTGTACACAGGTATGATATGATATGATATTGTATTTAGATCACACCCATACACACTAGTGTTTCAGGGTGCTATGAGGCAAGGGAGGGGTACAAAGGAGGACAAAACAACATCTTACTAGGCCCAGAGACATTGAGAAAGGTACTACAAGTCTAGAAGAACCTGTGTGGACTAAGGAGCCTAGGGACCCTGGTTGCGCGACCTGTGATGGGTGGACTGTGTGATCTGACCACTACGTCTAGACCAGTGAGCTCTGAACTCTGAGAACCAAAGATATTATGAAATAAACGAAAGAGAAGCACTGCAAGTAGGCTGGTGAAGCAATCCAGAAAGAGAGTCAGGCTGACCTTGAGTTGTGCTCAACATTTTGAAAGATTGAAACAAGTACAAGTGGCTGAGCTAAAATCTTGGGGAAGAGAGCCCAGAGACTGGAGGAACTGTATGCACTTTCCTTTTGAACTGTGGTGCTTTAACTTTGGGGAAGAGAGCCCTGGGATTGTATGGAACCGTATTGCCTTGAACTGGGGAAAGGTAATCTTGAGACGTTTGTGGAACTTTCTTGAACTTGGGGAAGGGGCGCTGAAAGGGAAGCTAAGAGCTGAAAGAAGCTCAGAACTTTATGTTGATCACCATTTCGTTTATTATTGACATCCCTACACATTGATTAGCTTTAGTAGTGAGGGCAGGAATAGGTTTTGGACACAGACAGACTTTTAAGCTGAACTCTTTGACTCAGACTTTTCCTAGTTTTGTTCAGGTAGGGAAATCCCACCTTACCATAAGGCAAGTTAGTCCTTTTACGATGCTGACATTTAATTTAATAAATGTTCTTTTGTTTGCACTTTAAGTCTGTTGTCTCTATCTTCCTGCATGATGCCGTCACAGTATACATGTAGATGTTGTGTGGAGCGAAGAGCGTTCCAAGAGGTTCCATGTTAAGATTAAAGATCATGAGGGAGAGGATGGATCCTTGAGGGACTCCACAGGTGATGGTACGGTTGGTGATCTGGAGGAATCTATTTTTGTAGACTAGTGGGGGTTAGAAAGGTACAATTTGAGGCAGCTCAGTGCGATCTCGCTGATGCCCTTGCAGCTATGTAGATTGTTGATGGGTGTCTGGTGGTCTACTGTGACAATGCTGCTAAGAGGTCGGGTAGAACCAGGGGGCAAGGATGTCCATCATCAAGGATTATAAGGGCATTGTCGATCTCTTTTATAGTAGATGTTACGTTTCTGCACTGAGTTTGGGTCTGATACCAGATTAGTAAGTCTAAAGAAGTTGTTGGGTTCTATGTGTTGGGGAAGTTGGTGTCAAGTACCTGGTCACCTAGAGTCCCGGCTCAAACCAGGTGTTCTTCACTTCCGGATCGCCCACACCTTTTGTCCTCCAGAATCCTGTGCAGAGGTTGGTATGGTGTGTAGTCTGACTCCCAAGCTCCCCTTCACCTCATAAACAAAGACAGAAAAGGGTGACTCAGGGACCCTATCCTCATGCTACGAGGCAGCGGTTGCTGGATTAACGTGGCACAAGGACAGCGTAAACAGTGACCAGGGACAGCTGGAGCCAAGATGTAGTAGCTGCAGAAGACAGGTGCCAGAACCTGTACCTTCAGAGTAGGAAACAGTGTTAATCCTCAGGGAACCCCAGCAAGGCAGCAGACTCGGGCAAACAACAACATGGAGCAGGCACAAGCTTGATAGGGCAGGCAGGAAGGATAAGGCAGCCAGAGCAAGGATGGGTAATAGGGAAAAAAGGAAAAGGGTTGAGGCAGCAGGAAGGAAGTAAAGGGCAGCAGAGAGTGGAGAGAACTTGGACAAGCTCCAATGAAGAACCACACAGAGCGTATTGAGGTGCACCCGTAAGAAGGAAGGTTGGGTTTAAATAATCCGCTGGTCCCAGATGTTTATTGCAGCGGACGTGGTTGCCAGGCGACCCAGAATGCCATGCACGTGACGAGGGTGCCTGGAGGTAGCGTATGGACCTGCACATGCAAGAAACATGGCTGTGCCCAACTGCCATGTTCTGCCCTGCCTTTTGTGTCCACCATGAATTCTGCTGAGACCGCTGCCTTCCGTCAGTCCTCCGGTGAACTGACGTGTTTAGCTTCCCATGTGGATACAACTTCCAGATAGGCAACCCTGGGTTGCGGCGTTGATGAACGCAGGGCATCACAGTTGGGTGGCTACTGCTTTCTCAAGGATGTTAACTAGAAAGGGAACATGGGTGATGGGCGGTAGTTGCTGAAGTCGTCAGGGTTCATTGTTGGTTTCTTGAGAAGCAGGAGGATTTGTCCTGTCTTGAGGATCAAGGGGAAGGTGCCTTGAGTAAGGGAGATGATGATTGTCAGAGAAGGGAGGGTCTTGAGTACGGAGGCAGCAAGAATGGTGCCCACCTACAATGTGGCCTTGAGGGAAACTAGAGTGGCAGTGAGGTGTTCCATAGTGAGTATCTTGAAACGTGTGCAGGCTTTTGTGGTGTTGCAAGATGGGATGTGTAGTGTGCTGCCACTTATACTGTTGGTGTGCCTCAATGGAAAATGGCTGTAACTGCATGAGCCATCCCTGCTTGACCACAGGGTATAGGTAAGGTTACAAAATGAGGATTGAAACTGGTGTTTTCGGATGTTTTATGCAGCATGAAGTCAGTTTTGATGAAACAGTTGGACTCCATCTTGGGACTACCGATCTGGCAGATCCTAGGCCCCTCATGGTTCACAGATAAATGGGGGAAAAAATAAAATGCAGGTCCGGGTTGAGAGACAGAGATTCAGTGCAGTGCTGCTGGGGGCAGTGGCAGCCCTGGCGGCAGAAGCACTCTTGTGCCCGTCATCAGGAATTACGGCGACGTCGCTGGATAATGCTCCTCTTGAAAATGCCCAGGGCGTGCAGTTACTAGCTGTGCAGTGATGCGTCAAGACAAAGACGCCATTTTGTGGGCACTCCAATGACCCGTGGCAATTGCATGTTGGGCCCTGCAGGTTGTGCTGCATGGGTGCATCCGAGCAGCATGCACTGCTGAGTGGCAAGTTTTGGGACATATCAAGCTCCCAGGATTGCTGATTTTGGTCGCTGCACATTTGCAGACGTGCATGGCTTTGTGGCCGTGGGCAGGCTGTCAGTAGACTCACTCAATGGCTTTGGATTGCTATACCTGAGTATGGTTTCTAAGCGCAAACCCGGGATTCGAACCTTTGTTGCTCTGCGTGGTCTTGCTTCCAATGTCTTGGGCACTGCAGTCCATGCTGTTCTTAAGAGCAGCAGCAATCCTTAGTCCATCACATCCATGTCACCTTTTCAACTCTTGGGGATCTGACGTTATTACTGGGGCTCAGGATCTGACGTTATTACTGGGGCTCAGGATCTGGCGTTATTACTGGGGCTCAGCGTGGGACATAAACTGCACAAATCAAGTTCACCTGTGCGGCTCCCATCCTTGCTATGCGTTCCTCTATGAGCCATTGAGCATTGACCTTGGGAGGATAGCTCAGGGGCAACGTGCGCGCCTTGGAAGCAAAATGATGCAGTTCAACACAGGTTGATCCCCGGGTCCGCCCTTAGAAACCTCAGGGTATTAAGTGCGTATATAACCAATTACAATGGGTATCTTCCATCTTCAAAAAATATATGTTGTTCATAAATCGCGGCCGACACTAGTCAAAGAGAAGGAATTTTTGAAATTTATGGCAAGTGGGAGTAGAATGTTTATGCAAAACCTCAGCCTCACACTAGCTGATGCGCTTATTCGGGGCTTCGAGGCAGGCCCCTCCAACTTCTAAGTGCTGTAATAACTGGTGCTATTTGAATGGTACTCGATTTGTCAACCTCGGAAAGGATGAAAGACTAAGGCAGCTCTGTCTCAGGATTCAGGTTGCTGTCATGACAGCGACCGGCACTCTACACTTGAGCTATCCACCCGGACAGCCTTCACACCAGACTGAATCCTATAGTCGATTTACAAGGAAAAACCCAGTCTTCTTTGAGGTTGGCACTCTCTCCTCTCCCAAGTTTGCCCTCGTGGAGTTTACAGTATTTCTTCTATGTCTGTTGGAACGTTTCTTCCAGATGTCAGAGTCTAAGAGTTAATCTTTCCAGAGAAGAACTGTTTTCCATTGCTAGCTGGCCACATTGCCCACACAACTTTATTCTTGGATTGCCAGTGGTCAAGAGCCGCTTATGTCCCCGCTGCTGGGACTTCTTTACTTACAGTCTGTCACATTATTTCCAATGCCGCGATGGTCTTTGAGATAGTTGACGCGCATCGTCATTGGTCATGTTTGAAACTGATGTGACGCGTTCAAAGCTGCGTCTGCTGTTATCGAGGGTCAACCTCTGGAAGCCACGTGCGAGGTTGCAATGGGTCTCCTTGTGCACGGGGTCATATGGGCTTTGCTTTGGCATGGATGGGTCCCGTCCACTAGATTGATGGACTGTGCAGAGGATGCAGACGTTCACATCTTAAGCACATACTGTTTTTACCATTACCACCAAACTCATAAAGAGGGGTTGGGTCATAACCGGTTATCCGGCGGCCATTTTCTTTTGGGGGATAACAAGGAGGCTCCGGGATTGTAGCTGCAGAAAAAGAGGTGCAGAGTTTGTCTAGTATTTATGGGTAGCATTAATCTGCAAATAAGAACATGATTCACAGCAGGGCTTTACATGGAGAGGAAGGCCCCCTAGCAAGTCCCTCTGGTCATACCTTAGTGTCGGGCACGTTCCTGACACTCGGCATGCATTGGCTCCCAGCACTGTGGTGGTGCGCGGTGCCACAGTTGAAAGTGCCGCATGCTATGAATGGGGATGCGCCTTGATCTTGGACGGACACATCCATGGTGTGTGATCTACGAACTGGGGCCACCACGGTGAAACAAGGGGCGTGTTGAATTTTAAGGGCGCACATAGAGGGGCGGCGAGACTTGTGCCCCTGGATAGTGCTCCCCTCGTGGGTCTGTGCACAGTGGTGCCCACCCTTGAAGGCAGTAGATATGGAACTGGTTTGCAGTGCACTTATGACTAATAATATAATGCTAATGATGTAACATGTTTACTATATTTGATGAGTATTCTAATTATTAATTCTATTACTTTTTATATTCATTATGATTAATAATGTTCATATTGTTGTAGTAGATTTGTATTATAATAGGTATTTTGTACAATAATGATTGTTAGTGGTTAACAATATATTATCATCAAATAAGTGTATTCGGAGATAAAAGCCATTAAACATTGTACAGATTAAAACAGCAGCCACATTCCAACAACCAATTTTCTTTGCAATTAAAACAATTCCATCATAGTTACAATTATACAATAGCTAAAACATTCCTATGCATATAATAATAATAATATTGTTGGTAATGCCAGGCCAATGTTACATGTCAATGATACAATCCGTATTGTCCTTTGTCGCGCAGACACACGAGCAAGCCGAGTCTAGCGTATCAGCCGCTGTCTTCTCCGTGATGTACGGCTCAATCACAGCCTAAATGTCTTATGCAATAGATTTGGAGACAAATGTAGCTTTGCTGGCTGCCTCAGTACATTACACCAGGCGCACACTTGTAAAGTATGACAGATCACGCTCTTTGTAAACTTTCGAGTGGGTTAAATTACGTCTGTCCCCCTACACGCTGTCAACGAGCCCAGAGCGTGCAACGGAACGAGTATTATCAATTCCGCGAGACGTAAATCTGGTTGTTGGGGGTCGCCGGCCATGGTCATCCGGCGGGCGCCCCTGGGCGCTATCTCTGCTAGCGCGGGGCAGTCCCACTAGGTGTGGGGGTGGGGGCCTGCCTTGGACATCCGGCATGGTCCCGGGTGCCATGGACCTCGGCACCCTGGCGCAGGGTCACAGCCTGCCAGGCCTCTGACTGAGTGGACCTCGGCTGCCATCCTGGCATACGGGTCCCTCAGTGTCTGGGCGTGCAGGCCTGTGCCTCCACGTGTAGGCCTGGGGCCTACATGGATAATGAGACACGGACTCAGTCGTTCCTCTTTGGGAGTCTGCAGCCGCTCTGTCCCACGTGCCTGCAAGAGCTCCTTTTATTACCTTGGGCCATGACACCGTTATGGCCCATCTTAAAGGGGAAATACACATGGGAGGGACACATCCCCTTAAAGGGGCAATACACTTGGGAGGGTCCCACCTAACACTCCTCCTTTTTCATAACGAACAAACAAACGTTGCTATACCACACATGCGTCCCACCCGTTTCAGAACAACAAACTACTTATCACTCCAAACTTACAGGATAGACCAACCACGGGATATGCCACGGACCCATAGATAGCTAACTCCAACAGTTACAAACATAACATATACTAACCCATTTCTAAACACACTCAATAGATGACCGTCATGGGCAGTGAGCTGCCGGAGGAATATAGGCAGCTCTCCCACAGTTTGCAAAACCCTTTATTAACCTGGGGTTCGGCACGGCCACTACACAAACACCTCATGACTGCGGGATCACAGTCTCACCTTATTATTCTTTACTAAGACCACTTAACCCATGTGGTTACTATGCAGGTTCACAGCATCAAAAAACACCGGATTACTGAGTCCTCTTTAAGCAACTACAGGGCAGCAGGAGACCAGTTCATCTTCCATCAGCACCCGTTTAGGGGTCACTCCCCAAGTCCAGGCCCATGGATGGTACAGTTCACGGCCGGCAAGGCCACACCTGGCGGGTATCAGGGGCCACATCGGCATCGTCTCCTGATGTTCAGAGCCGGGCAGCGAGACGCAGGTGTCAGGGCGTCCAGGCTACTCCCTGTGCTGTGGGTCGGGCACGGGTGACAGGACATCACTCACCCCTTCTGTGTGATGCTCCCCCAGTCAGGAGTGTCTCTTTCCTCCAGGGCCGCAGGAGGGCGCACGAGCACTCAGGATGAGCCGCAACCCATACCCTGTCCGCTGCACCACTTCCGGGTGGTGGTTTGGTCGGACACCATTTGTTGGCTGAGATCGGGGGCTGGCAGTACTTCCCCCAAGGCCACGCTGGACTAGCCTTGTGACGACATGGCATGTGGGGCGACAACCGTGGCAGGCAGTTGAGGACCCTTTTGTGGCTCGGTGCCAAAGCCACCTGTGGGACAGGCAGGGTGGCCGTGGCGGTCCAGTATTGGGGTTGCCTGCTGCTTAGGTCTCTCCACAGCAGTGGGGGCGTCCTCGGGTTACCAGATGGTGCAGAGCACCCGTGGTTCAGTGCTTGGGGCCTTCACAATTGACCAGTCCTGCGCATGCAGCATCTCTTATGGTGACCCATTGCTGCCTTCAGTGTGCAGAGTCCGTCCTTTCCCTTATTCCGGCCCGGAGGCCCGGCACATCAATGTCCCCTTCAGTTCCGGTGGAACGGGCAGCGTCTTGCTTCCTGGTCCAGATGACCAGGGCTCCTCAATGTCCCTGTGCTAACATAGACCACTCTTCAGTTGGAGTGGCAGGGCTCCTTCTCTGCCACCCATGCTTGGGGAGTAGAGGGGGGAAAAGCTGCATGCCTCGGTGTAGATGTGGGGATAGGGAGTCACAACAGACGTGAAGCAGTCGACAGTCGATTGGCGCGTGATAGCTTCTGACCACTTAGGTTTTCACACTCCGAAACCAACATCTGAGTGCCCATGTGCATTGGCAACGGAAGGTTGTTTCTCCTTTGCTGCTGGAGCTACCCACAGTATCTGGCAGCAACTAAACCAGCCCCCCCTAGCTGTCCTCGTGACACCAGTCCCCTTACTGATGTGCTAGGGCTTTCAACGACCACCTCTTATTAGCTGCGGCATAGATATGCCGGGGCAAAAGCACAGTCCTCGTCCCTGAACCCTGAAGTGGCAAACAGAAGAGTGTCCCATCATGCAGCGACCTGCTTTCATGCCGTGGGATATGCTTGAGGGTGCCCCAGTGGAGAGCACTTCAGCTCAGTTGGCAGACGTGGGTGGCCCACGGTCTACCACAGCAGGAACTCAGTGTTGCCAATCCAGCCCACAAGGGAGGGTGCTTTGGTGGGATGTCTGGCACCAACTGCCCATTTAGGCCTCCTCCAGATGGGACGGAAGTGAACCACGCACGGCCTACACGAACGGTCGGGCCGGATGGGACTGTTGATCTGGCAAATATGCCAGTAGCGGAGGCAGCTTTTGGTGCCAGGGTGGGGTGGATAATAGGGCACCAGCGGGGACGCTGGGGGGTGCACTGGTCAGCAGGGGGATGACAGAGGGGCAGCCGCCCCCTCACCGCTCTGGTTCTGCCACTGCCGAAAGGATTTTCTCATGAAGCCCACCTGGTCCAGAGAAACAGCTCTTTAGTAGTATATCTGAGATTCAGAAACAGATTAGAAAGTGCCTATCATATGCAGGACAATTAAAATGGCAGCCGTTGGGGCGGGCTGAATCGATTGTTTCCGGGCCGCAAGACGTGCGTAGCATTGCTGCGCAGCCGCAGCACTGCGTAACCGTGTAAATCTTTAGGTGTGGATACAATCTACCTCATTTAACGAGAGGCTTTTTTTTTTACTTGTGGCTTCACTTTCCTGCCCCTATGAACCCAGGTTTTGAGTCTGCTTTTAACGTAGCACGCTGGGAAAGCCGGCAGCGTACACGGTGGAGCGCGCATTTCCACATCAGAGAGCTAGTGCGGCTCCTGCTGGCCCGCGCGCCGCCATCCATCATGTCCCTATGACTCTGCCGTCCCAGAGAGAGCGCCACCACGCACTCTCAGGCGCATGTGACATTTCTCATTTGCAACAATGTTATTTTTCCCGCCTCTCGCCCCAGGCAGCTGTACCCCAGCTGTGTGTCACTTGGCAGTGGAATGAGAACTCTGTGCAATGCTTGAATGAGAGCCCTGAAGTCAATGAATGCTTGAATAAATATCTCTGCTAATTCTTATGCACACACCTGTGTGCAAACCATGGCCCAATAAAACACTCAATGTGCAGATACATTTAATAGAATTAATAATTTTTTATTTTTTTGTGTTCCAACCATCTTTGTTTTTTTACACATTTATCTATAAAATTAAGAACAATAATCATATAAAACATAAATACAAATTACATTATTAGATGGCCATTTCTTGATGACATGTTACAATATATATTTGTTTTTAATGTAAAGAAACGGGAGACTTTCTTGAAAGCTGCTGCAAGCGGAATCAGCAAGGACTCGGATCCTCAACACATCTTGAGAGCACCAGGAACTGCAGCCAGGTCCACTGATTCCCAGACGTGGCCTCCGTGTAGTAGACGGGCGGGCCGCAGCTGTAGCTGCCTTGCAGCTTGACCGCCCTCCGCTTCGGATGCATGGGCCTCACACCAGTTACTGAGGCATTGCCCAAGCGCGCCCATGTGGGTGGGGGCTGAAGGCACCCCTCCACACACGTGGGTGCACGCTGCGCCTGTTAGGTGGCCGCCTTGAAGATGCGGTCATCAGAAACACCCCCTATTTCAGAACAGGGCATGTAAACAAATGTTATAGAAATGCGCGTGCTCTGCATGAGCGTCAGCATTCTGGGCCGGCAGCCCAGGCAATTGGCTGTGCATTCCCCAGTGGTTGGCCTGTGCTGGGGGACCAAGCCCAAGGGGGGTGTTCCTTCTGAGGACACCTCTTTGGGACTCAAGGAGGCGCTCCACACCGCACCAGCGATGCCAATGTCTGATAGGGTTCTTTCACAGGGTGGTAGGTGGGATTGCCAAAGGTCGATGTGTACCGGCCCGGCCTGCTACTTCTGATTCAAGTGCTCAGGAGGGCGTGAACCCTCCCTGCTTTTAATCTCCTCCTCCTCCTCTGAGGAATTTTGAAAGCAATGTGTCTTCGGAAGATTTCAGGATTGCCAGTCATTTATTTATTTATTTATTGATTGATGAGTATTTACAAAGCGCCCAGCAGCCCGGGGGCATCGTGGCGCTGTCATCCAGTGGTACTCCGAGAATTTCTGAAATGTGACTGCAGAATGGTGCAGCCTGAACTGACAATCTTACCAGGTCCCTTTGCCATTTTGTGTAGAACAGATTAGAGAGAACTTTAGTGATGACGAACAGAGGGACTCTGCTGACAGGGTAGGTCAAATAATATGTTTACACAGATGATGATGGTTGTAATACTGCTGTAATCGAAAGCTAATTGTTGTCTTACGTTTAAAAATGAATGAAAATAAAGTTGGTTAAAAAAAAATATTGGTGTGAGCAGTGCTGGAAATGGAAAACGTTTATTGGGGGAACTGGCACTTCTTTGGAGAGGTCGGGAGGCGCCCCCGACCAGGTAGCGCAACCCAGTATCCCTTCATAGAAACCAATCCTAGAGATTTGCATAAAAGCAAACCGCATTATGGGAACATCATAATGCACACATTTTTAAATGTTAAACTTATCTTATAGTGATTCAGTTAGAAGCCCTTTTAAGTGAGTAATGGACTCTTCTGTTTTGATTGGTCGTAATATTCACACTAACAAAGAGATGTCTGTAAATTACAGGACACATATACTAGTTTGCACAGCTGCACCACAGTATGTGAGGCTTTGACAGTTACTGCCTGCAATGCTGAGTCTTCAGAAAGCTCGTAGAAAAAGGGGTAACTCCTGTGTACAATGTAACAGGCAGACTGGATTCAGGTAATGCTTAGGTGCCGATTCCAGCAAAATCTTTCCCTGCTCCCTTCCCTGCACTGGGTGTGAGAAATATAATTCTGAAACTGGCACCCCTGCCCGCTTCCAAAGATTAACAAACATGTACATAGCCAACAGATTTGCCTTTTGTGCAGGCATTTCCAGCCAGATTCTGGCCTAGCTGATGTATAATGGAGAAGTGCAACTGTGGATTTTGTGAATACAAGTTTTCTAGGTGGGCGGAAGCGGTGCTCCTCTACTTTTTTTTTTTTATTATGTTTTAGCGTTTCTATACATGTAATAAAAAAATTCAAAAATAGAACTTTAACATCATCCATTAAAACCTTCAGAATCTCGGTTTTATCTGGGAATTCCTCATCAGCTCCATTAATATTTACCTCATCTTTGTATAATTCTGAATAGAACAATCTAAAAACCTCATTTGTTTTCTTTGGTTTAAAAGTGATCTTACCATCTTCACTCCGGATTGAAGCCATAGCCCGTTCTGATTCTCTCTTTCTTAATCTAAAGGCTAACCACCGGTCACATTTTTCCCCCTTTCTCAAAGTACGAGGACGAGGAGCAGCTGACGCACAGCCGACGCAAATGATTTTTTGGAGAGTACAACAAGGGGATCAAACCTATTTATATGAATTTCCATGAGGAGAGTGACCAAGCCGAAACACGTGTCATCACAAAGGGCAACCACATGAATTCTATCTTTTCAAATTAAAATTCATATGGAAAATCAACTGGCGCAATCGTATGTGGGAGTGTGTTGACGGTTCATTATTTCAGGTGGTCCTCTGCCTTTTTTAACCACCATACACAACATGACGCGACAGCAACATTTAAAACCGAAGTACTAATTAATCTCGCACAAGTCAAATAGAATAGAAGTGGATAAGTGTCGCCAAACAGACGAGTCCAACCAAAAGCCAAAACCGTATTTCATTAAAAAATAAACTGTTCCGCAATGGCTTCGTTTTAAAAAAATAAGAAACTAGCACCCTTCTTTCCTGTGTTAGCCTTACTGGGGAATTGAACCTGCGACCTTCTGGTTCAGTTCCAACCTCACAGCACTTGAGCTATCATAGAACTTCTGGGTCACTGTTATTTTTTCAGTGGCCTGCTTGGAACAAAGCCCATTTCCCGAGTCCCATCTTAGTCCTGCTCCCACCATAATCAGATTCTTTTCTTTTGCATTTAAGCAACTTAATGTGAAAATACTGGAGGCACAGCTGAACGTTCAGTTAATGCATGGGTGGGAGGGGGGGCTTTAATCTTTAGCAATGCCCCTTAAAATGTGCTAATGGTCGGTTATTAGAAAGGGGAGGGTGCATAAAGCTGCATGCTGTGGGGACAGTGAATGAAGGTAATGGGGGGGGGGGGTGTCGTTTAAGATGCATTTAGCATTTTCTTACACTGCATTTCTTTCAGAAAGGCGGGACCCAGGTCTGGGGTTTGTATTGGGCGTGGGAGGGGGCGTGGTGATGGGGTTTGTGGTGGGAGGACAGCGGGGAACATAGTTGCACTACTTCTTTTCGTACACTTCGACCACTGCAGAATACGCTTCTTTGAGATTTTTTCGAATTTATTTAATCGAGGGTGAATTGGTTGAATTTTATTTTTCTTTCAGGACATTTTACTGCAAATGTATTCAGGGGAGACCCCCTGCAGCCCCCCCCCAGTTTCCCCTAACGTTATTAGTACCTAACTCACCCCCAACATACATTTGCGGTAAAATGGGGCCAAATCTATTCGACCAATTCGCCCTCGCTGAAATCGACTTCGGCCAAACCTCCCGTTACCGTGGATACTACCTATACACAGCTGGCCAGTTGCCAAAAGGGGAAAGAAGCAATGATGCCCCTGCCCCATGTTGCTTTCAGAGTAGATTTGCATGTCCTACATGCTGCCTCCTGGAGCATGCACTCATTGCATTCCATGATGTGTGTGCATGCATTTGCAATGCGCTTCTTTGCGCGCAGAATGATGCGCACATGGTTGAGAGGGGCGGCCCGCAGTGCTGCTTTACGACAGTTCCCGATCCTGCAATCATGATGTTCATATGAACACCTGGAAAATTAGAAAGCGGCCACCATGTAGCCAAAACTCGCTGCTCTGTTCTGGCCCATCGATTGTCCACCAATAAGAACCCATGTTGTTGAGCTGTGGATTCTTGGGCTACTTTACAGCAATAATGAATTTCTTTTGGCCATGTTGCCCGGTGCAAAGGCAAAGCTTCTCAAGGTATCTGAGCAGCACTGCCACATTACGAAACCTTTTTTGTTTTGGTTTGTTTAACTCAAGATGGAGTCCGGAAAGGGCAAAAGTCATTGTGCACTGGGACAGGCTCCTCCTTAAAATATCTTTTGTGATGACGATTTGATGGTTGGGTCAGAAACTTGCCCAACAGAAGGGCCACACTAGGGCCATGTTTTTTGCAAGTTGCAGGCTATGGCGATACCTCCGGGTCTGGGCGCTACCAACAAATGAAATAAATAAATGAATATGGTACTTTGCTGTGGAATGAATTTGTGGTTGCTGCCCCTTTTGCCATGATGAAGATCAGGCAAGTCTCTGCTGCGTTCGGTTGTGTCCCATATGTGTTACTTTACATACTCAATTTTTGATTCCTGTGGTGAAACACATCACTGTAAGGCAGTGCTCGTCGCTCTTAATTATTCAGTCTCATATAAAGGAATAGGGGCGTCATCGTTGACTATCCTGCTCAGGAAATGAACATTCGTTATCTGATGATTAGACGGTATAAAATAATCTGTTTGTATTTCTTTCTTTTTTTTATGTTAGCTCTTTCATCTGTTTGTTAAGATATATTGGGTACTTTTATGAATTGTAATGATCAATCTGTTATAATCAGTGAATGAATACTTGGCGGTTTAGTGATTTTGACGAAAAGATTTTATCAAATGTTTTTTTTTGTGGTCAATGTTTTCCGTCCCCGCAGCCATCCCCCCACAAACCCACTACATTATTTATTCACCTAAACCCACCCCACATATATTTGCAGTAAAATTCATTAAAACAAATTAATTGAAATCGAATTCAACTAAATACGCCGCGACAAAACCTCCCTATCCCTTAATGGCGACACTCAACTCTTCCTTTCTTTCTCCTCTTTCTCAACTGACCTCCACCTAAAACTTTTTTCCTGCCTTACTGCTATAAAGAACTGGATGTCTTCCCTCCTTCTCTCCCTTAACACTGACAAGACTGAAGGCGTATTCTTTCCCTCTAACTCTCTTCCCCCCCTTCTCCTCCGCCTTTCATTCATGTTCCTCCCTCTAATCTTCCGATCTCTCTCCATGCTCGTAATTTAGGCATTCACTTTGACTCCTCTCTCTCCTTCTCCCACCATATCTCTCTCACTTCTTGCACCTGTCGCTACCACATCTTCAATATTCGCAAAGTCCGTCCTTCTCTCACCTTCCATGCTACCAAACTCTTAATCTCCCTTATCTTCTCCCGCCTCTTCTAATGTTCTTTCTTATTCTTTGGACTACCTACTTCTCATCTTGCCCCCTCAAATCTATCTACCACTCTGCTGTTCGTACCCTCTGTCTCCTTAACTCCCATGACTCCATCTCTACTTCCCTCTCTTCCCTTGGCTGGCTTCCATTTCACTCCCAACTTGAATTTCACTTTCTCTGCCTTGTCTTCAAATCTCTCCATGGTCTTGCTCCCCCTTATCTCTCCCCCCTCCTCTCTTTCTACTCTCCCTCCCGTTCCCTTCGGTCTGCTGACCATTTCCTTCTCACTGTACCTCCGTCCCTCTGTGCCCCCTCCCGTTTCTGCTCCTTCCAACTCCTAGCCCCCCTGCACTGGAACTCCCTACCTCTTGCAATCCGCTCTACCCCCACCTTCTCCTCATTCCGCACCTCCCTTAAATCTCTCCTTCTCCACTCTCCTCCTTGAACCCCCTTCCCCTTCCTGCCTCCCCTCCCTCCTTTATCTTTGCGCTTGACTATCTCCCTCCCCTACCCTACTTCCCCACTCTCACCTTTCCCCTTCCCTCCTCCTACTCCTCATCACCCTTCCCCCCACCCAGTCCTACTACATTATTCTCCCTATTTCCTTCAGTTAATTGCTCTTCTTACTGTTTTGTTGACTGATTCATATTGTAATTTGCTTCTACCGTTACATTGTTCATGTTTTATGTATTAAGTTGTTCAGTTGTAGAGCGCTTTGGTGTCAAGCGCTTTATAAACCAATAAATACAAATACAAATAAAAATGGTCATAAAGCCAACTGGCGATCGGATCATGACTGAGCCCTTACTGCACGGGGCAGGAAAGTCACACACTCTGCATTCATGGCAGCACCAGAAGCGCTGGTCAGGTAGCACAGCGAGTAGAGCACTTGCTTTGACATTTGTGTAGAGCCTGCTGACGGAGCCAAACTCAGCCTTTCATCCTTCGCTCGATAAATGAGCACCACACACCGTGGGTAATAATAAGCAGCGCTCAGATGCCTGAGGGTTCGTAGCATTGTGTAAATGCAAAAATAAAAAGGGTTGTGCTCAAGGGGTCTCAGAATTAAGTCCCATTATGGCTGAAGCCGAGCTGACAATTGCAGCCTGTCACAAACCAGCGACACTACACAGAGCAGTGTCTTCAATTAACCTTTACAATGTACAGTCTCTAGTTGTTTGCCTGCCCCAATGGTTTATTTCAGTGTGTTCCCAAATCTTAAAATAAATGTTTTAAGAAAAAACAGTCATGTCCTAGTGTTTCTGATTTTTTTAAAGAGGTTTTCCATTGCTGCAAAACAACTTTTAGCTCTATGAATGGTGTGGTATATGCACCAATTGAAACCTGCCTATCGGATTTCCTCTGCCGCAGGCACCTAACTTGATCAGCATCTGCTGTTGCCCAGAATCCAGCCCTAGATGTCTGTGGTGAATGCCTGCCCTCGCCGACTCCCTTGCCAATTCCCACCACCACTCCACTGCAGGATCTTTTCTCCCTTTCTCTCTTCCACCCCCAAACTTGCTCCCTCGCTTTCACGCTCTACTCCCAATCTTCTGTACTCTCCAGATTTCACTCGGACTCACTCTTGCCCACCCCTTGCACAGAGTGCAGGTTTACTCATTCGGACTGTCCACATAGTTGCAAAATCACCCATTCCAATCTGCAGGTGCTTATCCAGTCTTGTTTTATTTTTCCTTTGCATTCTGGGACTTGTAGTCCGAGTTTTATCATAGGAAAGTGGGACTGCACTTTCTCAATCTATCTGCCAGTCCCCACTCTCTGTTTAGCCTACTCACTCACACTATGTCAAACTTTGTCTCATTCACTGTGACTGTCACCCTATGTCATGCCTCTGTCTCTTACAGACACACACATATGTGCAGAGACACACACCCACCAAAATGACCACGACACACCAAAAGGACTACGGCACACACAAACGATCACAACACATGGTTAGGAACGGGATATTTGAGCGGTCTAAATATCACTGCAAAGTATATTCAGAAACAGACTATGGGCCTGATTGACAGAGCTTGTTCCTATAGGATTGCATCCTTTATAAAAACACTTCTGTGAATTAGGCCCTATATGTATTAAGGCATTCGGACACACTCGGAACTGCGGTAGGTGTATTTTTGTAAGCTTGCGTGTCCTTTATAGTACGAGGGACTGCTGCATGATCACAACTAATGTGATTATGCCCAAAGTCACAATTTGATGTTAGCTGCCCTGATCAGTGACTGTGTTGACATGCACGGGGACGATAGCTCAAGGGCAACGCGCTCGTCTTGGCGTTATAAATAACCCATTACAATTACAGCTCCCTTCAGTTGGGTTGTCCCGCATGAAGACTATCGTAGACCAATTTTAATGTAACAAGTTGAAAGGTGTATTGTTTTGGTCATGATATCACGGTTCGCTAATGCAGAACATGGTATCTTGAACCTCCAGCAAGAAATATGGACAATGACTAACAAGCGGTCACTACACAGTTAAATAGGACCACACAAGAGACGAAATTCTAGAACGTCTCGATTATCTCATTTGCAAAAATGAATACTCATTCTGAGCATAACTGTTGGTCAAACTAAGGATAGAGCCTTGATAAAGACCGAGTGGGTCGAAACACGTGAGGACTTAGGCCAGGCTTTAGTGGCTTTTATAAAGCAATAAACCTTTCAACGTGTTACATTGCAACAACTTTAAGTACAGTATACTTCACGCGAGACAACCCAAGAGCATCAATTGAAGAGAGTTTGCGCATGTGAAGATAATTACTGATCATGGGAACTATATTCCGAAACTGTTCGTCTCATCATGCTAACACACACAGGTGAATGATATCCGCATTCTATTTACAGACAGAGGTGCTAGTCTGTTAATGCGTTCAGAGGCTATTAGCGCCATTAGAATTGTGGATAGCGAATCCGGTCACAAGGAACGTAGGCTTGATTTGTCGAGATACGCCCACATTCGCCGTATTCGTTGCAACCGTCATTTCCTCTGACCTCACACCAACCTTTCACCTCCACCTGACACTGGCCTCCCTTCCACACCCTGCCCCCAAGCCCTTCCCCCTCCATGTCATCCTCTCCCACCTGCCATTCTGTTCTCCCTATACCGCCTGTGCACCTACCGCCTTGGCCGACATCCAGAGCTTCTGCCGCCATGTAGCGCGTGTTGCTTATGCTCACCGTGACCTTTGTTGTTCTTTCCCCCCCCCGTCTCCTTGCTTCTGTGTCTAACTTCATGGTTGCTAATCATGATACTTCTCTTCTAGGCAGACTGAACCACCTGGCTGGCACCACCGTTAAGGCCCTCGCCCCATTACCGCGGGACGCTGGGATGCTATGATAAGATATGATAGGTTATTTATAACGCGCTTAATACCCAGAGGTTTCTAAGTGCGGACCCGGGGATCGAACCTGTGCTGCTCTGTGTAATCTTGTTTCCAAGGCGAGCACGTTGCCGCTGAGCTATCCTCCCGAGACAGCCCGTGTGCAACTGTATTAAAGCCTACGCATAAAAGGGACTTCCTGTGTGTGGTCCACAGGGCAGAGAGCACTGAGTTTACAATGCTAGCATACTGGCATGGAAAAAGAAATCCCTTTAGTTAAGCGGGCTCCAGAGACAGGGCATGTGGGTTACAGACCAGTGCCCAGTATCTGAAGATGAAATGCAAGCAGTGGAGAAGGGCGCCAACTAGTTACTTCTCACAGCAACCACTGCAACCATCATGCCTTCTTTCAGCTTTGGACATTCGGCTTCAGCATAGTTACTCAATATGTGGCCCTCTAGATGTTTTGGACTTCCATTCCCATGATCCCTAGCCCACATAGTTAATGGTGAAGGTTTGGGGGAGTTGAAGTCCAAAACATTCTGTAGGGCCACATAATGAGTAGCCATGGCTTAGCGTGAGTCTGAACGCAAACTCATAAGAGAACTCAAGGCTACAAGGGAAATTGTGGTCAACCGAGGTCTAGATAAAAGGTTAACTCAAACAAGTACGTTTTGGAGACGCGGACAAAGAAACAATAGAAGGTGATTTTCTGGTTTAAACCTGGAAGGAATAATTTCCTTCTGGTGGGTTTTTACCAGCTTTTATCAGGTTAATTCCAAAAGCACTAATGATGTTGATTATCGGCTGTTCTTGATTGAGGTGAGCTCTCAGGAAATGATTTCAAGTGCGCATCTCCCCATGCTTGGAGAACTCACTCTGACCTTTGGTCTTCTTAAGTAGGGATTCTGCATAGTCAACTCTGAGTGGACAAACCTGACCTAGCAGCAAACGTTGATGGTGGCCGAGAGGAGACACTGCAAGATGTCTTGGCATTTGCGGAACGCCAGCAGAGCTCCTCGTGCATCCCAACTCTTCTGCCCACTGGTGTCCAAATTGCGAAAGGCTTGGCCCAAGCTTGAACTGAACGAGGGATGTTGTGGAAAGCCAGCAGAGCTCCCGTGCATCGCACTTCTGCATCCCACTGGTATCCAAATTACGAAAGACTTGGCCCAAGCTTGAACTGAACGGGGGTTGTTGCGGAAAGCCAGCAGAGCCCATCGTGCATTGCACTTTTTTGGCCAACTGGTGTCCAAATTACGAAAGGCTTGGCCCAAGCTTCAACTGAACGAGGGTTGTTGCGGAAAGGCAGCAGAGCTCCCATGCATCGCACTTCTGCAGCCCACTGGTATCCAAATTACAAAAAGGCTGGGCTCAAGCTTGAACTGAACAAGGGTTGTGTAAAAACACTGAAGAAGGCTCTGAATGTAATGATGGCGACCAAAACACTGGTGGCGATCGTTAAGTCGGGCATGGAAGCCGAGTGCAGCTCACATAGGACAATTGAGAAATATGGACTTATATAATGCGAACGCTGTCCCCTTTCTTTCTTACTGCTCTGTTCCTCAGGCTGTTAGAAATATCTTAGATCGTATATTTTTCGACAGTATGTAGCATTAGGAATGTTAAGTTGTGCAACAATTTTTTTAGTGATTTGCTGATTTTGTTATTTAAAAAATGCACAAAAATTAGACTGGTTGACAAGCCTCACTTTTATGGTAAAATATAAAAATGTGCCCGAAGCATCCCAGATTCTCACTGCTTAAAAGTGCCATTGCTATCCAATATACCCATCTACAAAGAAACACATATTTCCCTGCTCCCTCTGGAAACCAACACTGCTGCACTAACCTCCCGCCGCATGCAGCAGGAAAAATTGCATTTTGTATAGTTCAGATGTGATGATAGCCAAGAAACCCTTTAATGAACAAAATGTGACTATGCCCAAACTAATAACTGGTTAGATCAAATTCACAAGGGAAAAGCGAATTAGAATCTGCCTGACCCAATCCAACAGCTGCGGCGCGCAGAATATGCTGATCAAACTGACTCGCCACATATCGCGAGCGATCCATTAGACGTGCCACTGAAACAGCGCAAATCATGAAAAATGGAGCGCGCGGCGCACGGGCCTCCGATTCGATGAAGCTTTATTTCGGTCCATAGACCATAAAAGCAATGTCACAAACATTTCATAATCACCAAAAATCAAGCTTATAATTCATGCAAGTTCTTACAGGCAATACGGCGCGTTACGCCATGGCAATCGCACGTATGCACTGTGCGGCATGAAGTAGGCATGCAAAGTAGGAACCAACTCTAAAATGATGCAGAATACAGGTGCTTAATTTCCAGTCTCAGATTAAGAAGCTCTCATAGTATTAATTGTGAGTTTTTAGTTGGAGTATTGTGGCTGAAACCTGCAGCTGTAATAATTAAGCCTTAAAGCCCGTCACCGCCGGCAATATAGATAGGTATGTACCTGGCATTCTGCTTTGTTTTGGGAGGATAGCTCAGGGGCAACGTGCTCGCCTTGGAAGCAAGATCATATGGAGTAGCACAGGTTTGATCCCCTGGTCTGCGCTTAGAAACCTCTGTGTATTAAGCTTGCTATAAATAACCCATCAGATCATATCATTGTAGGCCTGAGTTGAAGGCAAGTTTTCATAAAAAGGGCTGAAGGTCACATTGCCTGTATTGCTAGCAGCTACTTGCTTTAAAGCGATAGAACCAGGTCGCGGCCCTCATCTTTAAAGATGAGGGTCAAATTTACATCAAAACATTAAAAGTTGTCCGGCGAGCAACGTGCAATCAGCGGTTGCAGTGTCCTTCTTCAGTTTCCTGGAGATTATGCAGTAGGGCGGCCCAGGAGAGGAACCAGGTGGGTTAGGAGGGCCGCGAGATCATGGGAATCGGAGGCAGCCTGATTGGCTACTGTCCTCATGAAAGCCATCAAGAGAGATGGACACAGCAGCAATGATCCCCAGAAGGCCTGCATGCAGATGGGTGTCAGGATGGTAATACAACCTTTGGCTCTCCAGATGTTTTGGACTACAACTCCCATTGGATCTAACTGGCATAGTCAACAGTCAGGGATCATGGGAGTTGTAGTCCAAAACATCTGGAGAACCGCAGGTTGCAAACTTCTGATATAGGCTTACGTAGGTAATATCACCCGATGTAATGGCACCCAGGTCCTCGGCCTCAGAAGATGAAGCCCGGGACGACCTAGCCAGGATTCAAACCTGCGACTACCGAATCTGCTCAGATCTTCGCAGCGCGGTTCCAGCTCCATGATCCATCGTGTTAGTTGCCTGTTATCCTCCAGGGTCGTGTTGTGCAGTGTTTTGTGGCCAGCAGCACACGCCATAGAGGGTCCATAGGTTCTTATAGTGGCAGCAAAGGTTTACCATCATATCATACAGCGTAAGGTTCTTTGCCATGCGTCTGCCATGCTCACCTGTGTGCGTGTTATTCTGCAGAGCAATGTGCAAAGCGCGTGCTCGATTGCATGTGCATGTGAGGTCATGGTGCACATATGTTGGCCGGCATATGCGTGCGTCAAGGTCGATTTTGTAACCAACAAGACAATATAAAGCATTCTCCCTCTGTATTGTGCAGCCTCCAAATATTTGGTAATAGCAGCTTTTTAAAAAATGTGAACGGAGGATAGCACAGGGGCAACGTGCTGGGCTTGGGAGCAAGACCGTTCGAATCCCGGATCCGCGCTTAGAACCAAACTCAGGTATTAAGTGTGTTATAATAAGTTAATTAAGTAGAAACTCCGTAGTACAACATGTTCAAGTTACATTGACAACAAAAAGCACTACATGTGCACTGCACGTCCCACTATAAAGTGTGCTACGAATGAGGACATAGATGTGGTTTAGTGGTGAACCCCATGCTGGGCCCACAAACCAGGTGTTTGAATGCCAACAAAGCAGCTCTCCTATAGAGCAGAACTGTGCGGCACTGCCTTGAGTTTGGTAGTAAATGCAGAACTGTGGACTTGATTTTAAAATACCACTGAATGATTTCTGATCCTAACAGAGATTTACTGGATAGCCTGGCATGGGGTAAATATTGTATGGTGTGGTAGTGCTCTTGTACAGCACACAATCTCAAAGAACCGCGTCTAGGCAGCTTGATCCTAGAGTTACTATGGGCGGGGAAACCAGCACGGGTAGCGTACAACACACTTACATTACCAATATCAAGTGGAGGCTTGGCTCTCCCCGATATAGAGAAATACTACTGGGCGGCCCAAGCCAAATTCCTAAGCCGCTGCTACTCAACCCACTACATTAGACCACATGTGCAAGTGGAACGGGCCCTAGCTTCCCCCGAGCTGTTAGCTGCAGTCATAATAAGCCACATTCCTGTGCCGCATAAAACGCTGAACACAGTCCTATCCACATATGCGATATGGAAGAAGATCGCTAGCGAATACGGAGTGGCTATACGATTTTCCCCCCTGCTACCGATAAAATTGATCCCCGGCATCCCCCTCACGAATGAAAGAGTATTCCTGATATGGATAGATAAAATAGGGATAAAATCGCTGGGAGACCTCTTCCCAGAGGGCACCTTTCTGACCCCTCAAATGGCTAAAGACAGAGGAGGGAGCACATCCTTGGATGTCTTTCTCTATTTTAGACTCTGTCACACCCTTCAGGGGTTATTTCCCACATTCCCTAAGCAACCCCCCACGTGGGATCTGTTAGACAGCACAATTTTAGCACAAGGTGAAGGTAGACTGGTGTCAACTCTGTACAAAACTTTGTTAAGAGACACCCGGAAACTTCAACCTAAAGTGCAACGAAAGTGGGAATCGGCTATACAAGAACCGATTAATGAGGAAGACTGGGCCTATATCCTTCGACAGACTCAAAAGGTAGCATTAAATTCTCGATATAAGCTAATACATTTTAACTTTGTGCACCAAACATACTACACTCCAGTCAGGAAACATAGACACCACCCAGAAGCGTCAGCCCAGTGCGAGAGATGCGCATTTGCCAACGCTGATTTTCTTCATCTGGCATGGGGCTGTCCTGGCATCCAGCGCTTCTGGACTTCCGTTAGACAAATAACATCCGACATTATAGGTGAGCAGATGACCCCCTTACCGCTGGGACCGCTCCTTGGCCTCACTAAATATCTACAGCCAGCGTCACGCAAGTTGGCGGCACTCCTCATGGTGCTGGCACGTAGAAGAATTGCTATGTCGTGGGGTCGTGGCCCACTCCCCAAGATTGTAGACTGGGAAAAGGACATAACATACTGCCAAGATATGGACATCGAATTTATTCGAACGCTGCCTTTGCATGCGCGCCTTCCCGACATCTGGGGGCCATACATCACTTACCTGATGAACAATGCTGAAGCTTCAGACTCGGTCAATCATAGCCCCTAGAGTGAGAGGCGCTGGAGAGAATTAGCACGAAAAGAACCCAAGAGACAATGGGTCATTCCTGCGGTAAATCTGCCAGAATACCACCCAGCAGAATTACCGTTACTGCCACTTAGTCCGGCGGATTTACTGCCGGATTACAATTTATGGTGGTCCCCATGTAGTTGGAGTCTGTAGGACTCCATGGGGTATTTCAGATGAATTACCGCTGTGGTAATTTCATCGATTTTGCCATTTTCTTCGGCGGAGAGTGGACGGATTTTCCTCTAGCATGATGCTGGAGGTAAATGCCTCACTCCAGGGCTATACTCGTAGTATGGCAGAGTGGGAATTGTGGCAGTAATTCCACTACTGCCACTTTTTTCCCTCACCGCCATACTCAAAATGAGACCCAATGTGGCGATGAATGCGGGAATTGGCGCACAAAGGCTAATATGGTTTATTTATTCCGTGGAATGCTTTCTGGTGGTATTTTATAAATAGGAGTTATTTAAAATAGCGCATGACTTCCCCAATACCACTATAGGGTTATTGAAAAGTTTTGTTGGCAAGAGACAATATGAGAAACCCGCCTGGAATGAAAAAATAAAAATCATATATCAAACACCTGGCGGTCTGTAAAGGTATGATTTCAAACATGTTAGTCCCCCACCTGCAAACTAAGCCATTGGAATAGTAATCTGATTTCTGATTGGAAACATCAGAAAAAGGCAAACATATGCAAATGAGTATCTTCCACCTGAAAAGATCAAGATCCACATTCTTAAGATTTGCATAAATCGCTGATTGGAATTGAAAAAACATATCTAATAATAGCATGTAGCTACTTCCATTTCCAAGACGCTTCTCCTCTCTGTGGTATATACAAAAAACAAAACAACCAAAAGGATGGTGTCTTGTGCAAATGACACATCCATTGTTCGTTTGATCAATTCCCTCGCAACCAATCAAGTTTCGTGAGTCTGTAGGGTGATGCCAAAACTAAGATCCTGTTACAGCACCTTGGGGTGAATGGCTCAGAGAAAAGCTGGTAAGATTCATGAAAAGAAATGTCAGGCAATCGGCGGAATGAATAGAGAAAAAAGATGGTCAAGCAGGGATAATGCCTTCAAGAAGGTCTAGGACAGGAGATGGTGTATCACCAGGGCTGTCAGGCCCTGGCATTTAAAATGTTACGAGTCTGATTGATTAAATGCCTAATCACTACAATCCAGCGCTTTGAAGTCAGCAAGTGACACCCTGAAAAAGATGTGCAATCCCAAGAGTCTGGCAATTATGCCGTCAAGAGGAGCCTTGGCAATCGCGACCGAATGACAAACAATGTCAACTTCAAAAGAGGAAACAGAAGATAGCGTGACAGTGGTGCCGGTCTGAAAAAACAGTGACCAGCATATTACAGGTCTGCCTGCCGGAGCCGCTGAGGGCTGTACTCTCCCAGTGGCACGGGGAAGCCAGGCACCAGTAAATATTTAGGGGTCCGTCACGGTTATCGTCGGATGCGTAATGAGCCCCAATGTCCCCTACCGGACTAAAGGTGCATGGGGGAAGGTGCCCTTGGGAGCAGGGTGCTGCCGCCTACTCTGTGATGCAGGGCCTGTGGGTGGTGGGAGGAGGATCCACTGGTCAACTCCCCCCCCCCAACACCTACGTGTAGGAGAAGGAGCTTGTCACATTACGCGTCTGGCCTTTCTTAAAGGGCTGGGTGCCATTTTGCAACACGTGACCTGTAATGCTAATGTTACAAGCTCTGTGACCCTCATGAATCAGGCCTGCAGTTGACATTTTTGTTTCATTCTGTGAAATAAATGTTTAATCCCCAAATATTCAGACACAATCACCACTCCACAGAGGATGTGCTGTCCAGTCAGGCCTGGCTCCTCCTGCACAGCGAGGACCTCCAAAGTTTCAATTCATGTGCAAGACTTGGCCAACATCCAATCTGGCAGAAGGACTTTGTTTTGCCTCGTTGTGAAGATATGATGGGCTATTTATTTATTTATTTATTTATTAGGTCACAAGAGGCCCACGTTGAAAAGTACATTTCATGCCAACCAATCCTGTACTAACAGTGAAAATCACCTACACGGGCAGACCCTTATGGGGAGCCAAGCCCAGAGGGGGGGGGGGCGGGGCAGGCCATACAAGAAAGCCAAAGGGAGTCTTCGAGTCAGAGGTTGGAGAAGAAGGCACAAGTTTGGCAGTGGTTGGAGAAAGGTGAGGCTGGTGGAGGATTGGAAGATGAAAATGACAAGAGGAGCTGAGCCCAGGGAGGTGGTGAAAGGAGGAGCAGATGAGCAGGAGGTGGGAGTAAGACCTGAATAGGCGAATGGGATTATACCAGGAGTCAAAAATGTTGGAGGAAAAGTAAGAAGTGGAGACGTAGTGATGTGAGGAGGAGTTGAAAAATTGGCAGAGTGCGACTTAAGGTGATGAAAGGGGAATCAAGTTGCAGGGAGGTTGGTTGAAGAATAGAGAGGGAGACACATTGCCAAGTCTACAGGGGTTTGGGAGCAGTGGGAGGGGAGATTCAAGTACATGGCAAAGCAGTGAGGAGGTAAATGAGGAGCCAGTAGAGATGGCACCAGAGGATAGGTACCAGAAGGCCCTTTAGATACAAGCTCACATCGAGGCGAGGAGGAGAGTGAGAGTGGGGAGGTGGGCTATAGAGCCAGGATCATTTGGCAGGGAAGTGGCCAAGAACCTACCGATCAGCTTGAACACTGTTCCGTGCATGTCTCGCCCAGGGGAGAAGCTGTATACAGTGGTGACACCAACCACACCAGTACTGTAGCCCATTATGGAGGAGCTGAGCCAGCCCAGTATACACACTGAGCGCTCCCGCAGCTGCTTTCTGCAGCTGAGGGAGCACTCCTGTGCTGACTTAAAGTGAAATGTTGTTACCTTTTGACATTTTCTGTTGCATGGTGCAAATGACAAACGGACCATGCAAAGCCAGGATGGTTTTACTCCCCCAGCACTGAATGGCCCATTGGGGATGCAGGCTGGATAACTGCACCTCTGAATGTGCATCGGGGCTTCTCGCACACTTCCCAGCACATTTAGAGGGTCGGTGTGGAGACATGGTAGCGTTTTGGCTCCAGCGCACATGTGCAGGAACCAGGAAGTGCTCTTCGCTTCCTGTCCTAGCGTGGGAGCCAGTGGACCTCTGTGTTTTCTGTGAGGCCAGCACACAGAGAGGAGCAGAGTTGAGATTGGGGCTGAAGGTCAGAACCTGTATTATGTATGGGAATGGGTGAGAATGAATGAGTAAGTGTATCATGCAGGGTGGGTGCTGGGTGTACGGATGAGCCATTTCTTTGGCATGACTTTATAATTTACATCTATTATAAAGCAAGCATGATGAGAGTTATTGCATGGCTATACTGGTATTTTGATGCAGCCAGTCTAGCTATTTATTTGGCATGGCATTTTCTATTGTGTATTTTTGATTGAGCATGTTATTAAGTAGCTAGACTAGCATTTTGCAGCTAGTGTAGTTAATTCTTACTTTGGCCTGGCATTTTGTTCTGGGCAGCTATAATAAAGCAAGCATGATGTGTCATTACTTGGCTGGACTGCTATTTTGGCCCAGTGAGTCTAGCTCTTCCATACTTTGGCATCACATTTATTACTGGGCATCTATGATAAAGCAAGCATGATGTGTTATTACGTGGTGTGACAAATCCCAGGATGTCGTCACTGTGTCAGGGTGATTTTCCAGAGGGTCGGCAGGGCCGTCCGTGGACCTCCGGGGGTAGGGAGGCCCCAACTCCTCCCGCAGCCCCCAATGAGTATGAGACACACGCAAGAGCAAGGCGTTACTGCTGTTTATTGGACAAACGGCAGGGATAGGCTCTGGGATCACAAGTCACCCAGGAACACTTTTCACAAGAATGGGCTTGCAGGCTCTTTTTCATGATGTGTGACACCTCATCGTGTGTCACCTGGGAAACTTCCCCCAAAACCTAACGCCAACTCAGTTTGGTTCCCCGAGTAATAGGGTTAGCATAGGAACACATAGGTGGGTGAGTGGTTGGCGGAGAAGGGGTCAGGTGGTACGCTTGGGTTGTTAGTGATTGGCCGAGTTGTGATGCCGTCAGTAGTTAGCCCCCGTGCCCTAATTGGGTCATCCGCGAGCCCCCAAGCCTGAGACCATCTTTGTTCCCAGATCACGGTGTACTTGGTACTAGTAACAATGTATGACTATGTGTCAGTGATGGACAATGGACAGGTCTGCCATTTGCTGTGTAAGTGCTGCTTTCTCACCGCTGTTAGTGTCCAATGTGTCACTTTATTGTTGCAGTCTGTGCAGTCTGTGTCCCAAACGTGAGACCCCAGAGTTTCACTGGTCGCGAGACTTGGCATCGCATGAGGTCGGCTTGGTCACGTGTGGTAAGACCGTAGCTGAAGCAGAATTGTGAGCATTTAATTTGTATTTCAGCTCTGAGGGGTGGTTGGCCGCAGCAGGTGTAACCTTGGCTCGGGGTGCGTGGCGTGTAAGTTGTAACTTCGTGGCCTTGGCTGTGAGGCCCTCGCTGGGATTTGGTTCTGCACGATCAGCACCTTGCAGCCCCGTTCTGAGCAGCCCTGGCCCTGTGGTTTCTGGGTTTTGCGGCCTACTCTGGTCTGGTTCATGGATGGCAGTATATGGTTCACAACACGGGGGTTGAGTGGCAACATGGGTCCTTATACATAAGCATTGTATGTCGTTGTGGTTATAATGGCGATGAAGCGTTTGCAAGCATGTACATGAGTTCTTCTTGCGCCTTGCGTTTCTGTGGTGCGGTAGCTTGGCCTATGTGAAAAATAACAACGATGCATCAGTGTAAGTGAGCAGTCCGCTACGTTATGGCATTGAGTATGTTCTTTGTGTACAATTGGTGTGGGTCTGACCGGCGTGCATGGTGGCACGTGAGTTACCATCCGTTGGCTAAGTCGTCATGGCATCTCTAACGATGGTTGCTTTCATTGTTGTGTTAGTCGAGTTGATCTATACGGTCTATGTCAGCTTCGCCAGAGGTTCCAGCGGGGGGGTTTGATTGATGGGCAGTTTCGTGGCCGCGATAGATGTAGACGTCTGGAGCATCTGTGAATGGGTCGAATTCCTCTTGTGGTGGGTGTGTAGGCCGTGATGATCTAGGCCATGGTCTGGCTGAGAATTGGGGGAAGGGAGCGTCCCATTTTCCCTCTTCAGTTCCTTCCGTAGGGGGAGCTCTTTCCCATTACGCCATGGGGTGAGATCGCTATCGTATAGTCCCCCTGGAGATGGTACTCAGCGAGCAGATCTCATGGGAGGGGAAACCCCCTGAAGGACAATTGAAGATTATTGTGGCAGAACTCATATCCACATAACAGGGTACTTCTTATTCACTCCCCCACTCTCTCCACCACTACCCTCCTATCCCATATACTTCTATAACATGCAAGAAGTAGAAAAGACGGAGACGAGGAAGAATAGAGGTAACTATCATGAAGATCCAAGCCAAGAAACTGTGATGAGGATAAGGTACGGATGGATCTGCAAGGATCCATCAGAGGAACTTGCTTGAATGGTCTAGATTCGAATTACAGACCATACTGGAGACAGACATAAAAACTGACAATGGACATGCCTGGCAAGCAGATCCTCCCTAGAGGAACCAAGAGCATGGCAGACGCTCACCGCGTAGACCCGGCGGGGGAGACCGGAATGCCGGAACCCAAGAAGCATGGTGTCCAGGGGACACACGAAGAGACAGAGAACTGTTAGGCTGGCTGGGGAGAATGCTAGCATGCAGCACTGCAGGACCACGCGGTCTGCCAGAGACAGATATGCCAAACAGGGTCAGAAGCCGTAGAGCCATTGCAGCATGCCGGAAAGAGCTCCCGAGCGCCGGCGACCAGGAGAGAGACAAAGAGAAGCCTGCGACTGACCGGGGGGCTGCAGCCAAGACCCATAAGGTATTTAGATGACTGATCCTATGGTTGGTGGTCCCCAGAGGGTACAAGGAGCCCTAAAGACAGCAGTCCATGGAAAGTAAGTGGGGGAAAGAGGATAACCCCTTTGGGACATTACCAAGAATATCATTAAGACACTATAAAGAGGATAAGGTCTGGGACCCCTTATAGAAGGAGGACATATCACGTAACAAAGTTAGTTCTTCTTGACAATACTTGGCGAGAAGGCGACCCAGGGCTGTCAAATATCAGAAGAGGGTGTGAAGAAAGCTGTGAGAGTGTTTCCTGTGAGGAAGTAATTGGAAGGAGAGTAAACCAAGTCTGCATATGAAAATAGTAGACTGTGTAGAGGCTGTGAAAGAAATACATATAACACAGAACTTGGCAGGCAAGTAAACCAGGTCTGTGTTTGAGATGAAGTGCCTGGTGGAAGGGAACCAAGTCTGTCAACCAGGCTTATGCACCTACCACACTTTGGAGAAGCATCCACACCACTCTTCTTCATCACATTGACTAGTAGAAGGGAATCAGGTCTGCCAAATCGGGTCAGGGACCAACCACAGTTTGGAGAAGCATCCAAACCCCTCTTCTTCATTACAGTGCATGGTAGAAGAGAACCAGGTCTGACAACTCGGGTTAGGGACGAACCACAGTTCAGAGAAGCATCCAAACCCCTCTTCTTCATTGCAATGTGGGGTAGAAGTGAACCGGGTCTGCCAACCAGTGTCAGGGACCCACCACAGTTTGGAGAAGCCTTTAACCACTCTTCTTCATCGCAGTCTATTCTAGAAGTGAACCAGGTCTGCCATCCAGGGTCAGGGATCCACCATAGTTTGGAGGAGCATCCAAACCACACTTCTTCCTCGCAGTGCCTGGTCAAAGGGAACCAGGTCTGCCAACCAAGGTCAGGGGCCCACCACAGTTTGGAGGAACATCTAAACCACTCTATTTCATTGCCATGCCTAGTAGAGAGGAAACCCAGGTCTGCCAACCAGGATCAGTGACCCACCACACTTTGGAGGAGCATCCAAACCACACTTCTTTGTCACAGTACCTGGTAGCATTTGGAACCAGGGGTTGGTGACCCCCAGAGACAGAAGAGAGGCCTGAGAAAGGAAGGTTGGGGAAGGGAGACTTTCCCCCACCAATTGTTGAACGGTGCCATAAGTATGAGGATAGCTGGGTCACAGGGACATTCCCTCACCAGTAGAGAAAGAACTTTGAGAACTTTCAAAGCGAGAACCGCCTTTGAGAACCGCCTTTTATCCAGGGGAAAGGCGCCATTCCTCTGGATCAGGAAGATGTCCTTTGTTTATTTAGTTTAGCACAAACTGTGAGGGACAGAGATAGGATTCTGAAATAGGACTTTAGACATTTGATTTTGACGTCCTGACTAAGATATTAGTATTTTGGTTGAGTCCTGGAAACCCCTGTTAAAGAATGGGCAAGATAGGGTTTTTGTTTAGTTTTTTCACATGAATAAAAGTCTCTATCAACCACCATGTCAGAGTCTTCTGCATTCTTACAGTGGCTAGACTAGCATTTTGGTGCAGCCAGTTGGGACATATTTCCATATTGTAGCATTGCATTTTTTAATGGCAAAGCCAACTGGGGTATGTTCTTCTGTGGGGATACTGCCATACATTGGCAGAACTAGCATGGACATGTTTTCTTATAGTATTATTACTGGCATTATGTGCAAAGCAAACATGAATATGTTCGTATATGGGAACACTGGCATATATTGGTGCAGCCAGCATGGAAAGGTATGGGAAGAGCTAGTGTGAAGATGTTTTTATACTGGCATATATTGAGGGCAAAGGCATCATGAAAATGTGTTTGTAAATGCTCCAATGCACTGTTGGTGACTTGCATCTATTGGATGCTTTCATGTGCTACCATGCAAAACCAATTGCAAACTGCCTGGCATTTTAGCCAATTATTTCATTTAAAGAGTGCTCTAAAATGCAGAATTTTGGGGGGAGAATACCCCCCACCGCCCACCCGGACCTTTGCCTTGGTTGGTTTGGGCTCTCTAACTACACCCAAGAACTCTGACATATTTGGGGCAAATATTTACTCCCAATCAATTTAAAAAATCACAAGCCGCCACTGCCATAGGGACTGGCTTGCCTGCACATGAATCGGAGTCAGGAGCAAAGAACTTTGTTATGTCATAAATCCCCACAGGAGAGCTTTACTACTAAAGAGCAAACCCCAGGAATAGAGGCTATGGGCTGTGAGCGGAGTGACTCAGAGCAACTTTTGAGAAACATTTCTGTTGGTTCTTAAAAAGACAATCTTGAACCATGGAATTGCCATTCTGAGACCCATTTAAGTTTCTCCTGGTCCAACCTTGTGTTAAATGCCTAAATAACCCTTTTGTTGAACTTGAAACAATGATCTGAGTCTTTGTGGCGACTACCCAACCTCGAGACGGCATGGATGTCAGTGTTTACTGACAGATTGTGCTTTAAACATTATTTCAAGCATTAGAGAAAGATTGATCCCTCAGGAGATAAAGGGGGGGATTGTAGGGGTGTACGGAAATATGGTAGAATGTTTTCAACGCCCTAAACACATGCGAAAATACGAGCTTCAAAAGTCACAATGAAAAGGCGCAACACGAGGAAGTGAGCGGCCCCATTCAGCAAAAGCTTCTCATGTAGGCCCGACAAGGCATCAATAGTCACGCTTTGACCAGGCTACAACACACACACCTTATAATTAATTATTTGGTCTTTTGTAACGCACTTTATACTGTAGAACAGTCTCTAAACTCTCCATTTTATAGATGAACCTAATCATGTACCCTTAATTAGATCCCGCATTATTTAACAGTAGTCCGAAAATATGTAAGTGTTTATAATGCCACTTTTCTACATGAGCTGAATACACAGCACGTCCAGGCCTCACAATTTAGGCAGCTGCTCCTGAAGCATAATAGTTCCCCATCACCCGCTGGCAGAGAAGAGTAGCCAGATCCTTGCGGAAAGGCACACACACACACACATTCCAAGATGCAACAATTCACACAGCCAAAGACTAAATGCCATGCAGTGATTGGTTAAAGCAATGGAGGCAAATGCTTTCCCAGGGTTTAGTTTGTAGTAGTGGAGTCATGAAGGAGCAACAGAAAATATATCAGACCCCAGAGTTTAAGGACAAGACACTGTACACTGATTGGTCAAAACACATCAGGTCTACCGAGTTCCCATAGCCATGTTCCAGAGAGTTAGAACGATATATGTCCCCAGGCAGAACAACCAAACGTAACTTAATGAAGGTCATAAGTTGGCAAGAATCGAACAGTAGTACATGAAGAAGTATGGCCACTGAGACAGAATAATCACAGTACACCACTGCCCCCTGCGGTAAAGTGCAGTTACGGAGCTCTCCTTGTCAAAGAAACAGACATGTAAGACATGGTTATCCTCAAACTAGCCCTGATTAGAAATTAATGAACAATACAGAAGCTCACACCTAATGCACACAACATGGATGTAATAGTAAATAAAGACAATCTTATGGCAATGCACATTGCACGAACACACACACACACACACATATATATATATATGTGATTGTAAGCAGCTGAGCCCCAGCACATAAGGTCAGAGCCAGGACAGAGGAAATCGTGAGAACAGGAAGGGCACGCAAAAGATCTTTACAAAAATTAAGTTGCAAAATGAACTGATGGTGAACAGTTCCTAAAATGAGAACAGTGCAATGGTGCCAACTGCTGAGGTCTATAGGAAAGGATTTAATTGTTCTATTTCATGTGTCACACTGTCACATCTCACATAACGATTGCTCCAGATTTCGGTAATCGTTCACTCCACATCTACTCCTCCTGGAGCAACCAATAGTGAATTACTTCTGACGGATACATGGTTCAAAAGGCACTGTCCAATGGAAGCGCTTGAGAATGGAAATGATCTCACTGCACGTGAGCTAGCTAGCAAGCACGTCACCTCTATCATGTGATCAGAATAGGCCAATAAAGTTAGAAAATGTATGGAAGCACCTATATTGTAGATGACACCGGCCAATCAGCAATGAAGAAGTTGGAAACCAGCCATTTCACTAATTGAATTCAAACGTCTTTTAGATGTTTCACTGCTCTGGCAGTTATAGTACATTTTTGTTTTTCACATACCTTGTGCATTGCATTTTTGGCTCTTTGGATTCATATATGATATGATAGGTTATTTAGAATGCGCTTAATACCCAGAGGTTTCTAAGCACGGACCTTGGGATCAAACCTGTGTTGCTCTGTGTCGTTTTGCTTCCAAGGTGAGCACGTTGCCCCTGAGCTATCCGGCCGCTGAGCTATCCTCCCTTGATACGAAAGGGACTTGCAGTTCGGCAACATGGTGGCTTCTTTGGCATTTCTTGTGTGCCATGTGTGTTGGTTTACATGTGCCACTCGTGCAATGTTATTATAGAATAAGGTGATCGTTTACAGGGCTGGTTTCCAGGTAAGTATCATCATTGGGCATTTGTGTTGTGAAGAGCTGTGTTTCCCTTTGATGTCATCCTCTGCATGGTAAGCCATGCACTATCAAAACATTTCCTAAGGAAAGATGGCTGCTCTAGGAGTAGGGAAAGGGGCACTGTATTGAATCCCTCTTCATGGCAGACAAGGTCGGAGAGAGGCAGGTGTGGGTTGGGGGTAAGTGAAAGGGTTTGGGTTGGCAGGAACAAGCGGGCAGAAGGTAGAGAACGTCGTGCAATGTGCATAGAGAGCAAGAGAAGGTGGGCTGGTGATGGAGAATGCAGCCCACATACCATGGCCGCGCAAACCAGTCGTGATGCTCAGGATCCATGCTGCATGTGCCAGGGTACTTGGTGCAGTCGCGTATTCTTGAGAGGCCGGTCCACCATTTGCCTTTGTTGCTTCTCCGGAGGAAGTGTTGGGAGGTCTGGCTCTGCTAGTGCATGTCCGCCTTTGGAATATGCGGCTGAAATTCCCCCCTTGAGGGCTGTGCACTTGGACTGCACTAATGCCGGTCAACAGACTTTACGCTCTGATGTGGACCTTTAGAAAGTGAAAAGAGGGTCCTAATATTGGATTTGTCGATTGCATAAAAGCATCTCAGGGGACAGCCAGCATGTGGGCAGAGGGCAATGTGAATGGAGGGTAGCACAGGAGCAACGTGCTGGTCTTGGAAGAAGACCACGCAGAGCAACAGAGGTTTGAATCCCGGATCCGCACTTAGAAATTGAACTCAGGTATGGTATTAGGCGCGGTCTAAAAAAACAATTAAATAAACAAATAAATGTTAAGGGCCAGTGCACTATGCCTTTGCATTAGTGAACATACCCCAGCTTTTGGTCTCATGGCCTCTAACGTGGACAATGCATTCTATGGCTGCACCCTTCATTGAAGTGTGTTTAAAATACTCCATAAAGGCAGAGGTGGGAGGGGGCTTCGGCGGAACCCCCGCAGTGTGTATCTGGCACTGTCCTTTCTCAGGGGCAGAGCCAGAGTGTTGCAGAAGAGGGCTAATGTCCAGACCTGATGTATTTGGCAAGGCTTACGAAAAGGCTCTCTTGCGTTCCTCATGGAACCCCTTCACAGTTGCAAAAACCATCAAGTCTAGTTGGGAACCAGAAGTTTTTTAAAAATGTTTTATAAAAAGAATTTTTTGGCTGAAGGCATCACCATTCATTTTTATTGAGAAATCCCATGATCACCCACCATTGAATATACAGGATGGGGCTGATGGGAGTTGTAGTCCAACACATTTGGTGAGCCAAAGGCTGCACACCACTCATTAATACAACTGTTGTTTCCCTGTTGAAGCTTAGTTTATAGTTATTTCAATAAAGGGAGAGCACACATTCTGAGTTTGCAGGCTCAATGTGGATTTTGCTCAGTTTTCTGCGGATCTTCAATTCCAATATTCTTAGTTAACAAATAATTTGTCAAAATGTGGCTCTTTTGTTCATGTTTGCAAAAATAACCTCACAAAGCTATTGATCATGTTATCATTTTCTGGAGAACAAGAATTGGAAATGTAAAGGGTGGAAGCACCATGTATTACATTTTTATAAATATAGGGATAAAAATCTACTCTTGTCACAATTTTCTGTAATAATTGCTTTAAATGTTTCCAAGTTACAGGCTATAAAACTTCCTTGGACTATTACCTTCCAACCAGTTTGTAATAGAGTTTGTTGTATCATCTACATAAAGCATGGAATAGAAATACCCTGGGTTTCATCTCTTAAGTGGGCCTCTTTTTCAAGTATTATCAAGAAACGGATCAGATTTGCTAAAGCACGACCTGAAATTAAAATTGGTTCAATTTGAGGATCATCAAACTCTCACAAAATTCAACACAACAGTTTTAAAGATATGAAGATATGATAGGTTATTTATAACGTGCTTAATACCCAGAAGTTTCTAAGCGCGACCTGTGGTGCTCCGTGTGGTCTTGCTTCCAAGGCGAGTATGTTGCCCCTGAGCTATCCTCCCGAGACAAAGAGGTGAAGTAATAATGAGATACTTTAATTACCAGGGTCTTCGGGAAAGAAACACATATGTACAGCATCACCGGACTAGAGATTTGAACTAGAGTGCAAAACTAGCTTTTTTATTAATCTGTGTGGAAAATATTCCAAAATAATTTTACATTTTCCTTTAATAATATGATCCAACACTGTTGTAATGACATTGGACAAAGCAAAACGGGATACTAAATTAAAAACCTTTGATTCATTAATCACCGTCCAATATTTTTTCACTGTAGTATCATTATCATGATATTGCAAGATCCTTAACTATAGTCCAATATATCTTACTGTAGTACCATTATCATGATATTGCAAGATCCTTAACTATAGTCCAATATCTCGTCACTGTAGTACCATTATCATGCTATTGCAAGATCCTTAACTATAGTCCAAATCTCATTACCGTAGTACCATTATCATGATATTGCAAGATCCTTAACTATAGTCCAATATCTCGTCACTGTAGTACCATTATCATGCTATTGTAAGATCTTTAACTATAGTCCAAATCTCTTTACTGTAGTATCATTATCATGCTATTGAAAGATCCTTAACTATAGTCCAATATCACTTCACTGTAGTATCATTATCATGATATTGCAAGATCTTTAACTATAGTCCAATATCTTTTCACTGTAGTACCATTATCATGATATTGCAAGATCCTTAACTATAGTCCAATATCTTTTCCCTGTAGTACCATTATCATGATATTGCAAGATCGATTCACTCCTGATTATTGACTGGAAATGATAGCAACTCCAATTTTCTCCGATTTTTCTTTCCATAAATTGACAGGAGATATACACTGGGGATCTCCCCTGACAACGTGTTTGCTACTATTAGACCTATTTTGCTAAACAAGTCATCTGAATGCACCACGCCTAATAAGTTGGTTTGTTTTATGTTCCCTATGTCCTCCGCTCCCATGCATAGTTGCATTTTGAAACACTTGTGAATAAGCACATAATAAACAGTCAATCAATCATAAAAAAACACCAAATGGGCTTGTTAACTTTTGCATAATCTTTTAAGTAAGATGGTTTCTGCCCTTTTCTGCTCATAAGCACGAAAGGGCAACTGACATCCACAAGCTAATCAACCCTTTTGCATTGGAAATAGGTATTTCTTGAGTTGCTTGTTTGGCATTAATATTTTCTCAGATATGTCAAGCAGAGAATAAAAACATGTATTCATGTCGAGACAATTTTTAAAATCCATTTCTAAAAATCCGCTACCATTCGGAAAAGGAATGCTTTCTTTTGCCGCAATCTGGGCGGGGCCGGGCCCCGGGGGGGTAGAGGGGTGGGTATTTGTTTATTTAAGGACCTTCTGTTCAGCACTGCATGTTCTTTCAATGCAGCTTCAAAGTGTCAAGTTGGGAGGTGGGAGGGAGAATGCAGAATAGAGATAAGGGAACACCACCACCCATGTATCATTACCAGGCCATAGATGCATCACATCCGGGATGCGAACCTGCCCAAGTGGTGGTATTGAACTTTAGACCGACCTGTCAGTCATTCTGTGTTTTACGGTCTGTGATGCTTTTCTTAACCCCTTAAGTGCCAAGGACGAGTGTGCCATCCTTTTTGCATAGACTTGCAGAAAAGCCTGGCACTTTGGTGTTCTGATGAAACAGAGAGATGCTTCAGAGCTTTGTATACTGTTAAAAACCCAATAGAAGGATTACCCCCAAAAAGACATACTTCTGACGCTGAGTCAGAAATCACACCTGTTATACCAGAAACGTGAACGGCGAAATGCTCAGGACTTTTAGTATGGAGAAAATGCTTTCCAGAAAGAAGGACCATGATGCAGAATTGTATGAAATAACAGGTTTTACACTGGGGGCTAGGAACATGAGAAATAACAGCTATATTATTGAGATTTTTGGGGTGTTTTGATATAATGAAATTGATTTGGCTCTGATTGCTCAACAAAATAGAATCGCAGCTATTTTGCTAAATACATTTTGTAGGTGGTGACAATAATAACTGATATAGTGACAAAAATTAAGTATAACAAGTATTGCAAAAAGTGCACATTTTTGTAAACCTATTCTAATTCTTTTTTTGTATTTTTATTTTTCGTTCATGGAATTTCACCTTTAACCGGAGTGGGCGTGGGAGGGAATGCCCTCGTGTCCAGGTAGAGGGTAGTCCAAAAATGATAAGCCTGTATTATTGAAAAACACAAAATATTAGGGAAGACCACAAAATATTAGGGAAGCAAACGAGATGATGAAGACACAGCAGCACCCTATACAAGATATCAAATAAATAAGTGCAAACCTCCAGCAGAACTTTGCAAATAGGGCCCAAGCTGAAATAGGTGTTACAGTTGGAACTGGGCAACCTAGTATGGGGATTGGGCGAGTAGCCCCAATTTGGGATCATTTTAAGTGCTGCAAACTTTTCAAACTTTTCTGGGGATTCTTCTCGAACAGTTAAAGGCCATCCAGGAGTGAGAAATGGGGGGCCTTCAAGGAAGGGCAGGCTGCTGTTATCCTTGAGGAAGCTTCTGCATCCCAGTATTTTATTGTGGTGGTGTCAGAACAAACTTCAAGGCGCTACTGAAAGCCCGTGAGCAGGCTGCAGCAATTCAAAACACCCGACTTGTCTTCGCCTTCGTGTGTTACAGATCAGTGTACGTTAAGAATCCAGGACTCTGCGAGCTTGCCCGAAGTGTCCTACGTGCATCCTAACCCTCACGCACAATTTCATTCGCACACAACTCAAAGTGTATGGTGGATTTTCGTTCAGTGTTACTGCGAAAGCTGCACCCGCTGCTGAGAAACCCATGTTCGTACTCCAACCGACCTGCACAAACCCATTCATGCAAGACACACTGGGCCACGGTATTCTGATCAGGGTTCATGCACCTGCTGCTGAGAAACCCATGTTAGTACTCCAACCGACCTGCACAAACCCATTCCTGCAAGACACACTGGGCCACGGTATTCTGATCAGGGTTCATGCACCTGCTGCTGAGAAACCCATGTTAGTACTCAAACCAACCTGAACAAACCCATTCATGCAAGACATACTTTGGGCCACGGTATTCTGATCAGGGTTCATGCACCTGCTGCTGAGAAACCCATGTTAGTACTCTAACCAACCTGCACAAACCCATTCCTGCAAGACACACTGGGCCACGGTATTCTGATCAGGGTTCATGCACCTGCTGCTGAGAAACCCATGTTAGTACTCTAACCAACCTGCACAAACCCATTCATGCAAGACACACCGGGCCACGGTATTCTGATCAGGGTTCATGCACCTGCTGCTGAGAAACCTATGTTAGTACTTTAACCAACCTGCACAAACCCATTCATGCAAGACACACTTTGGGCCACGGTATTCTGATCAGGGTTCATGCACCTGCTGCTGAGAAACCCTTGTTAGTACTCTAACCAACCTGCACAAACCCATTCCTGCAAGACACACTTTGGGCCACGGTATTCTGATCAGGGTTCATGCACCTGCTGCTGAGAAACCCTTGTTAGTACTCTAACCAACCTGCACAAACCCATTCATGCAAGACACACTTTGGGCCACGGTATTCTGATCAGGGTTCATGCACCTGCTGCTGAGAAACCCGTGTTAGTACTCTAACCAACCTGCACAAACCCATTCATGCAAGACACACTTTGGGCCACGGTATGCTGATCAGGGTTCATGCACCTGCTGCTGAGAAACCCATGTTAGTACTCAAACCAACCTGACTCTAACCAACCTGCACAAACTCATTCATACAATACACACTTTGGGCCACGGTATTCTGATCAGGGTTCATGCACCTGCTGCTGAGAAACCCATGTTAGTACTCTAACCAACCTGCACAAACCCATTCCTGCAAGACACACTTTGGGCCACGGTATTCTGATCAGGGTTCATGCACCTGCTGCTGGGAAACCTATGTTAGTACTCTAACCAACCTGCACAAACCCATTCCTGCAAGACAAACTGGGCCACGGTATTCTGATCAGGGTTCATGCACCTGCTGCTGAGAAACCTATGTTAGTACTCTAACCAACCTGCACAAACCCATTCCTGCAAAACACGTCCATGCACCTGCTGCTGAGAAACCTGTGTTAGTACTCTAACCAACCTGCACAAACCCATTCATGCAAGACACACTTTGGGCCACGGTATTCTGATCAGGATTCATGCACCTGCTGCTTAGAAACCCGTGTTAGTACTCTAACCAACCTGCACAAACCCATTCATACAAGACACACTTTGGGCCACGGTGTTCTGATCAGGATTCATGCACCTGCTGCTGAGAAACCCGTGTTAGTACTCTAACCAACCTGCACAAACCCATTCATGCAAGACACACTTCGGGCCACGGTATTCTGATCAGGGTTCATGCACCTGCTGCTGAGAAACCCATGTTAGTACTCCAACCAACCTGCACAAACCCATTCCTGCAAGACACGCTGGGCCACGGTATTCTGATCAGGGTTCATGCACCTGCTGCTGAGAAACCCATGTTAGTACTCTAACCAACCTGCACAAACCCATTCATGCAAGACACACTTTGGGCCACGGTATTCTGATCAGGGTTCATGCACCTGCTGCTGAGAAACCCATGTTAGTACTCCAACCGACCTGCACAAACCCATTCCTGCAAGACACACTGGGCCACGGTATTCTGATCAGGGTTCATGCACCTGCTGCTGAGAAACCCATGTTAGTACTCAAACCAACCTGAACAAACCCATTCATGCAAGACACACTTTGGGCCACGGTATTCTGATCAGGGTTCATGCACCTGCTGCTGAGAAACCCATGTTAGTACTCTAACCAACCTGCACAAACCCATTCCTGCAAGACACACTGGGCCACGGTATTCTGATCAGGGTTCATGCACCTGCTGCTGAGAAACCCATGTTAGTACTCTAACCAACCTGCACAAACCCATTCATGCAAGACACACCGGGCCACGGTATTCTGATCAGGGTTCATGCACCTGCTGCTGAGAAACCTATGTTAGTACTTTAACCAACCTGCACAAACCCATTCATGCAAGACACACTTTGGGCCACGGTATTCTGATCAGGGTTCATGCACCTGCTGCTGAGAAACCCTTGTTAGTACTCTAACCAACCTGCACAAACCCATTCCTGCAAGACACACTTTGGGCCACGGTATTCTGATCAGGGTTCATGCACCTGCTGCTGAGAAACCCTTGTTAGTACTCTAACCAACCTGCACAAAACCATTCATGCAAGACACACTTTGGGCCACGGTATTCTGATCAGGGTTCATGCACCTGCTGCTGAGAAACCCGTGTTAGTACTCTAACCAACCTGCACAAACCCATTCATGCAAGACACACTTTGGGCCACGGTATGCTGATCAGGGTTCATGCACCTGCTGCTGAGAAACCCATGTTAGTACTCAAACCAACCTGACTCTAACCAACCTGCACAAACTCATTCATACAATACACACTTTGGGCCACGGTATTCTGATCAGGGTTCATGCACCTGCTGCTGAGAAACCCATGTTAGTACTCTAACCAACCTGCACAAACCCATTCCTGCAAGACACACTTTGGGCCACGGTATTCTGATCAGGGTTCATGCACCTGCTGCTGAGAAACCTATGTTAGTACTCTAACCAACCTGCACAAACCCATTCCTGCAAGACAAACTGGGCCACGGTATTCTGATCAGGGTTCATGCACCTGCTGCTGAGAAACCTATGTTAGTACTCTAACCAACCTGCACAAACCCATTCCTGCAAAACACGTCCATGCACCTGCTGCTGAGAAACCTGTGTTAGTACTCTAACCAACCTGCACAAACCCATTCATGCAAGACACACTTTGGGCCACGGTATTCTGATCAGGATTCATGCACCTGCTGCTTAGAAACCCGTGTTAGTACTCTAACCAACCTGCACAAACCCATTCATACAAGACACACTTTGGGCCACGGTGTTCTGATCAGGATTCATGCACCTGCTGCTGAGAAACCCGTGTTAGTACTCTAACCAACCTGCACAAACCCATTCATGCAAGACACACTTCGGGCCACGGTATTCTGATCAGGGTTCATGCACCTGCTGCTGAGAAACCCATGTTAGTACTCCAACCAACCTGCACAAACCCATTCCTGCAAGACACGCTGGGCCACGGTATTCTGATCAGGGTTCATGCACCTGCTGCTGAGAAACCCATGTTAGTACTCTAACAAACCTGCACAAACCCATTCATGCAAGACACACTTTGGGCCACGGTATTCTGATCAGGGTTCATGCACCTGCTGCTGAGAAACCCATGTTTGTACTCTAACCAACCTGCACAAACCCATTCATGCAAGACACACTTTGGGCCACGGTATTCTGATCAGGGTTCATGCACCTGCTGCTGAGTAACCCATGTTAGTACTCTAACCAAACTGCACAAACCCATTCCTGCAAGACACACTGGGCCACGGTATTCTGATCAGGGTTCATGCACCTGCTGCTGAGAAACCCATGTTAGTACTCTAACCGACCTGCACAAACCCATTCATGCAAGACACACTGGGCCACTGTATTCTGATCAGGGTTCATGCACCTGCTGCTGAGAAACCCATGTTAGTACTCTAACCGACCTGCACAAACCCATTCATGCAAGACACACTGGGCCACGGTATTCTGATCAGGGTTCATGCACCTGCTGCTGAGAAACCCATGTTAGTACTCTAACCAAACTGCACAAACCCATTCCTGCAAGACACACTGGGCCACGGTATTCTGATCAGGGTTCATGCACCTGCTGCTGAGAAACCCGTGTTAGTACTCTAACCGACCTGCACAAACTCATTCATGCAATACACACTTTGGGCCACTGTATTCTGATCAGGGTTCATGCACCTGCTGCTGAGAAACCCATGTTAGTACTCTAACCAACCTGCACAAACCCATTCCTGCAAGACACACTGGGCCACGGTATTCTGATCAGGGTTCATGCACCTGCTGCTGAGAAACCCATGTTAGTACTCCAACCGACCTGCACAAACCCATTCCTGCAAGACACACTGGGCCACGGTATTCTGATCAGGGTTGATGCACCTGCTGCTGAGAAACCCATGTTAGTACTCTAACCGACCTGCACAAACTCATTCATGCAATACACACTGGGCCACGGTATTCTGATCAGGGTTCATGCACCTGCTGCTGAGAAACCCGTGTTAGTACTCTAGCCAACCTGCACAAACCCATTCATGCAAGACACACTTTGGGCCACGGTATTCTGATCAGGGTTCATGCACCTGCTGCTGAGAAACCCGTGTTAGTACTCTAACCAACCTGCACAAACCCATTCATGCAAGACACACTTCGGGATACGGTATTCTGATCAGGGTTCATGCACCTGCTGCTGAGAAACCCATGTTAGTACTCCAACCAACCTGCACAAACCCATTCCTGCAAGACACGCTGGGCCACGGTATTCTGATCAGGGTTCATGCACCTGCTGCTGAGAAACCCATGTTAGTACTCTAACCAACCTGCACAAACCCATTCATGCAAGACACACTTTGGGCCACGGTATTCTGATCAGGGTTCATGCACCTGCTGCTGAGTAACCCATGTTAGTACTCTAACCAAACTGCACAAACCCATTCCTGCAAGACACACTGTGCCACGGTATTCTGATCAGGGTTCATGCACCTGCTGCTGAGAAACCCATGTTAGTACTCTAACCGACCTGCACAAACCCATTCATGCAAGACACACTGGGCCACTGTATTCTGATCAGGGTTCATGCACCTGCTGCTGAGAAACCCATGTTAGTACTCTAACCGACCTGCACAAACCCATTCATGCAAGACACACTGGGCCACGGTATTCTGATCAGGGTTCATGCACCTGCTGCTGAGAAACCCATGTTAGTACTCTAACCGACCTGCACAAACCCATTCATGCAAGACACACTGGGCCACGGTATTCTGATCAGGGTTCATGCACCTGCTGCTGAGAAACCCATGTTAGTACTCTAACCAACCTGCACAAACCCATTCCTGCAAGACACACTGGGCCACGGTATTCTGATCAGGGTTCATGCACCTGCTGCTGAGAAACCTATGTTAGTACTCTAACCAACCTGCACAAACCCATTCATGCAAGACACACTTTGGGCCACGGTATTCTGATCAGGGCTCATGCACCTGCTGCTGAGAAACCCGTGTTAGTACTCTAACCAACCTGCACAAACCCATTCATGCAAGACACACTTCGGGCCACGGTATTCTGATCAGGGTTCATGCACCTGCTGCTGAGAAACCCATGTTAGTACTCCAACCGACCTGCACAAAATCATTCATGCAAGATACACCGGGCCACGGTATTCTGATCAGGGTTCATGCACCTGCTGCTGAGAAACCCATGTTAGTACTCCAACCGACCTGCACAAACCCATTCCTGCAAGATACACTGGGCCACGGTATTCTGATCAGGGTTCATGCACCTGCTGCTGAGAAACCCATGTTAGTACTCCAACCGACCTGCACAAACCCATTCCTGCAAGACACACTGGGCCACGGTATTCTGATCAGGGTTCATGCACCTGCTGCTGAGAAACCCATGTTAGTACTCCAACCGACCTGCACAAACCCATTCATGCAAGACACACCGGGCCACGGTATTCTGATCAGGGTTCCTGCACCTGCTGCTGAGAAACCTATGTTAGTACTCTAACCGACCTGCACAAACTCATTCATGCAATACACACTGGGCCACGGTATTCTGATCAGGGTTCATGCACCTGCTGCTGAGAAACCCATGTTAGTACTCTAACCGACCTGCACAATCCCATTCATGCAAGACACACTTTGGGCCACGGTATTCTGATCAGGGTTTATGCACCTGCTGCTGAGAAACCCATGTTAGTACTCTAACCGACCTGCACAATCCCATTCATGCAAGACACACTTTGGGCCACGGTATTCTGATCAGGGTTCATGCACCTGCTGCTGAGAAACCCATGTTAGTACTCCAACCGACCTGCACAAACCCATTCCTGCAAGACACGCTGGGCCACGGTATTCTGATCAGGGTTCATGCACCTGCTGCTGAGAATCCCATGTTAGTACTCTAACCGACCTGCACAAACCCATTCCTGCAAGAGACACTGGGCCACGGTATTCTGATCAGGGTTCATGCACCTGCTGCTGAGAAACCCATGTTAGTACTCTAACCGACCTGCACAAACCCATTCCTGCTAGACACGCTGGGCCACGGTATTCTGATCAGGGTTCATGCACCTGCTGCTGAGAAACCCATGTTAGTACTCTAACCAACCTGCACAAACCCATTCATGCAAGACACACCGGGCCACGGTATGCTGATCAGGGTTCATGCACCTGCTGCTGAGAAACCCGTGTTAGTACTCTAACCGACCTGCACAAACCCATTCCTGCAAGACACGCCGGGCCACGGTATTCTGATCAGGGTTCATGCACCTGCTGCTGAGAAACCCATGTTAGTACTCCAACCGACCTGCACAAACCCATTCCTGCAAGACACGCTGGGCCACGGTATTCTGATCAGGGTTCATGCACCTGCTGCTGAGAAACCCATGTTAGTACTCTAACCGACCTGCACAAACCCATTCCTGCAAGAGACACTGGGCCACGGTATTCTGATCAGGGTTCATGCACCTGCTGCTGAGAAACCCATGTTAGTACTCTAACCGACCTGCACAAACCCATTCCTGCAAGAGACACTGGGCCACGGTATTCTGATCAGGATCATGCACCTGCTGCTGAGAAACCTATGTTAGTAATCTAATCGACCTGCACAAACCCATTCCTGCAAGACACACTGGGCCACGGTATTCTGATCAGGGTTCATGCACCTGCTGCTGAGAAACCTATGTTAGTACTCTAACCGACCTGCACAAACCCATTCCTTCAAGACACACTGGGCCACGGTATTCTGATCAGGGTTCATGCACCTGCTGCTGAGAAACCTATGTTAGTACTCTAACCAACCTGCACAAACCCATTCATGCAAGACACACCGGGCCACGGTATTCTGATCAGGGTTCCTGCACCTGCTGCTGAGAAACCCATGTTAGTACTTCAACCAACCTGCACAAACCCATTCCTGCAAGACACACTTTGGGCCACGGTATTCTGATCAGGGTTCATGCACCTGCTGCTGAGAAACCCATGTTAGTACTCTAACCAACCTGCACAAACCCATTCCTGCAAGACACACTTTGGGCCACGGTATTCTGATCAGGGTTCATGCACCTGCTGCTGAGAAACCCATGTTAGTACTCTAACAAACCTGCACAAACCCATTCATGCAAGACACACTTTGGGCCACGGTATGCTGATCAGGGTTCATGCACCTGCTGCTGAGAAACCCGTGTTAGTTCTCTAACCAACCTGCACAAACCCATTCCTACCAGACACACTGGGCCACGGTATTCTGATCAGGGTTCATGCACCTGCTGCTGAGAAACCCATGTTAGTACTCTAACCGACCTGCACAAACCCATTCCTGCAAGACACACTCGGCCACGGTATTCTGATCAGGGTTCATGCACCTGCTGCTGAGAAACCTATGTTAGTACTCTAACCGACCTGCACAAACCCATTCCTGCAAGACACACTCGGCCACGGTATTCTGATCAGGGTTCATGCACCTGCTGCTGAGAAACCTATGTTAGTACTGTAACCGACCTGCACAAACCCATTCCTGCAAGACACACTGGGCCACGGTATTCTGATCAGGATTCATGCACCTGCTGCTGAGAAACACATGTTAGTACTCTAACAAACCTGCACAAACCCATTCATGCAAGACACACTTTGGGCCACGGTATTCTGATCAGGGTTCATGCACCCGCTGCTGAGAAACCCATGTTAGTACTCTAACCAACCTGCACAAACCCATATATTCAAACCCATTCATTCAAGACACAATTTGGGCCATGGTATTCCGATCAGGGTTCATGCACCTGCTGCTGAGAAACCCATGTTAGTACTCTAACCGACCTGCACAAACTCATTCATGCAATACACACTGGGCCACGGTATTCTTATCAGGGTTCATGCACCTGCTGCTGAGAAACCTATGTTAGTACTCTAACCGACCTGCACAAACCCATTCCTTCAAGACACACTGGGCCACGGTATTCTGATCAGGGTTCATGCACCTGCTGCTGAGAAACCTATGTTAGTACTCTAACCAACCTGCACAAACCCATTCATGCAAGACACACCGGGCCACGGTATTCTGATCAGGGTTCCTGCACCTGCTGCTGAGAAACCCATGTTAGTACTCTAACCAACCTGCACAAACCCATTCCTGCAAGACACACTTTGGGCCACGGTATTCTGATCAGGGTTCATGCACCTGCTGCTGAGAAACCCATGTTAGTACTCTAACCAACCTGCACAAACCCATTCCTGCAAGACACACTTTGGGCCACGGTATTCTGATCAGGGTTCATGCACCTGCTGCTGAGAAACCCATGTTAGTACTCTAACAAACCTGCACAAACCCATTCATGCAAGACACACTTTGGGCCACGGTATGCTGATCAGGGTTCATGCACCTGCTGCTGAGAAACCCGTGTTAGTTCTCTAACCAACCTGCACAAACCCATTCCTACCAGACACACTGGGCCACGGTATTCTGATCAGGGTTCATGCACCTGCTGCTGAGAAACCCATGTTAGTACTCTAATCGACCTGCACAAACCCATTCCTGCAAGACACACTCGGCCACGGTATTCTGATCAGGGTTCATGCACCTGCTGCTGAGAAACCTATGTTAGTACTCTAACCGACCTGCACAAACCCATTCCTGCAAGACACACTCGGCCACGGTATTCTGATCAGGGTTCATGCACCTGCTGCTGAGAAACCTATGTTAGTACTGTAACCGACCTGCACAAACCCATTCCTGCAAGACACACTGGGCCACGGTATTCTGATCAGGGTTCATGCACCTGCTGCTGAGAAACACATGTTAGTACTCTAACAAACCTGCACAAACCCATTCATGCAAGACACACTTTGGGCCACGGTATTCTGATCAGGGTTCATGCACCCGCTGCTGAGAAACCCATGTTAGTACTCTAACCAACCTGCACAAACCCATATATTCAAACCCATTCATTCAAGACACACTTTGGGCCATGGTATTCCGATCAGGGTTCATGCACCTGCTGCTGAGAAACCCATGTTAGTACTCTAACCAACCTGCACAAACCCATTCATGCAAGACGCACTTTGGGCCACGGTATTCTGATCAGGGTTCATGCACCTGCTGCTGAGAAACCCATGTTAGTACTCTAACCAACCAGCACAAACCCATTAATGCAAGACACACTTTGGGCCACGGTATTCTGATCAGGGTTCATGCACCTGCTGCTGAGAAACCCATGTTAGTACTCTAACCAACCTGCACATACCCATTCATGTAAGACACACTTTGGGCCACGGTATTCTGATCAGGGTTCATGCACCTGCTGCTGAGATACCCATGTTAGTACTCTAACCAACCTGCACAAAACCATTCATGCAAGACACACTTTGGCCCACGGTATTCTGATCAGGGTTCATGCCCCTGCTGCTGAGAAACCCATGTTAGTACTCTAACCAACCTGCACAAACCCATTCATGCAAGACACACTTTGGGCCACGGTATTCTGATCAGGGTTCGTGCACCTGCTGCTGAGAAACCCATGTTAGTACTCTAACCAACCTGCACAAAACCATTCATGCAAGACACACTTTGGGCCACGGTATTCTGATCAGGGTTCATGCACCTGCTGCTGAGAAACCCATGTTAGTACTCTAACCAACCTGCACAAACCCATTCATGCAAGAGACACTTTGGGCCATGGTATTCCGATCAGGGTTCATGCACCTGCTGCTGAGAAACCCATGTTAGTACTCTAACCAACATGCACAAACCCATTCATTCAAGAGACACTTTAGGCCAAGGTATTCCGATCAGGGTTCAGGCACCTGCTACAGAGAACCGATTTTTGAATCAAAACCTGATAGGTCCATAAAGGATAGAGCAGCATGGCCAAAAATGTGCTGGAAGCAGAAATAGAATGTAAACTGTTCTTATGGAGCTGGTGGAGAGTGGCAATGAGGAGCAGTTCAGGGTCTGCCCCACCCAAAGTGACTGGTGTTTATATGGGTAACTGAATGTTTGCATCCGTGACCTGCAAATAATCGCGGGTCACTTTTGGGAAGTGTGCTCAGTTATTGATGCCATTAAAGCTTATAGTGGTGGAATGAGGTGAAATGACATGGTTCTAGTTATTGATGCCATTAAAGCTTATAGTGCTGGAATGAGGTGAAATGACTTGGTTGTAGTTATTGATGCCATTAAAGCTTATAGTGGTATAATCATGTGCAATGACATGGTTGTAGTTATTGATGCCATTAAAGCTTATAGTGGTGGAATGAGGTGAAATGACATGGTTGTAGTTATTGATGCCATTAAAGTTTATAGTGGTGGAATGAGGTGAAATGACATGGTTGTAGTTATTGATGCCATTAAAACTTATAGTGCTGGAATGAGGTGAAATGACTTGGTTGTAGTTGTTGATGCCATTAAATATTATAATGGTGGAATGATGTGAAATGACACGGTTGTCGTTATTGATGCCATTAAAGCTTATAGTGGTTGAATGAGGTGAAATTACATGGTTCTAGTTATTGATGCCATTAAAGCTTATAGTGGTTGAATGAGGTGAAATTACATTGTTGTAGTTGTGGATGCCATTAAAGTTTATAGCGGTGTAATGAGGTGAAAACACTTGGTTGTCGTTATTGATGTCATTAAACCGTATAGTGGTTGAATGAGGTGAAATTACATGGTTCTAGTTATTGATGCCATTAAAGCTTATAGTGGTTGAATGAGGTGAAATTACATGGTTCTAGTTATTGATGCCATTAAAGCTTATAGTGGTTGAATGAGGTGAAATTACATTGTTGTAGTTATTGATGCCAATAAAGCTTATAGTGGTAGAATTAGGTGAAATGACACGGTTGTAGTTGTTGATGCCATTAAAGCTTATAGTGGTGGAATGAGGTGAAATGACTTGGTTGTGGTTATTGATGCCATTAAAGCTTATAGTTGTGTAATGAGGTGAAATGACATGGTTGTAGTTATTGATGTCATTAAACCGTATAGTGGTTGAATGAGGTGAAATTACATGGTTCTAGTTATTGATGCCATTAAAGCTTATAGTGGTTGAATGAGGTGAAATGACATGGTTGTAGTTATTGATGCCATTAAAACTTATAGTGCTGGAATGAGGTGAAATGACTTGGTTGTAGTTATTGATGCCATTAAAACTTATAGTGCTGGAATGAGGTGAAATGACTTGGTTGTAGTTGTTGATGCCATTAAATATTATAATGGTGGAATGATGTGAAATGACACGGTTGTCGTTATTGATGCCATTAAAGCTTATAGTTGTGTAATGAGGTGAAATGACATGGTTGTAGTTATTGATGTCATTAAACCGTATAGTGGTTGAATGAGGTGAAATTACATGGTTCTAGTTATTGATGCCATTAAAGCTTATAGTGGTTGAATGAGGTGAAATTACATTGTTGTAGTTGTGGATGCCATTAAAGTTTATAGCGGTGTAATGAGGTGAAAACACTTGGTTGTCGTTATTGATGTCATTAAACCGTATAGTGGTTGAATGAGGTGAAATTACATGGTTCTAGTTATTGATGCCATTAAAGCTTATAGTGGTTGAATGAGGTGAAATTACATTGTTGTAGTTATGGATGCCATTAAAGCTTATAGTGGTGGAATGAGGTGAAATGACATGGTTGTAGTTATTGATGCCAATAAAGCTTATAGTGGTAGAATTAGGTGAAATGACACGGTTGTAGTTGTTGATGCCATTAAAGCTTATAGTGGTGGAATGAGGTGAAATGACTTGGTTGTGGTTATTGATGCCATTAAAGCTTATAGTGGTGGAATGAGGTGAAATGACTTGGTTGTAGTTATTGATGTCATTAAACCTTATAGTGGTGGAATGAGGTGAAATGACTTGGTTGTAGTTATTGATGCCATTAAAGCTTATAGTGGCGGAATGAGGTGAAATGACTTGGTTGTGGTTATTGATGCCATTAAAGCTTATAGTGGTGGAATGAGGTGAAATGACTTGGTTGTAGTTATTGATGTCATTAAACCTTATAGTGGTGGAATGAGGTGAAATGACTTGGTTGTAGTTATTGATGCCATTAAAGCTTATAGTGGTGGAACGAGGTGAAATGACATGGTTGTAGTTATTGATGCCATTAAAGCTTATAGTGGTGGAATGAGGTGAAATGACTTGGTTGTAGTTATTGATGCCATTAAAGCTTATAGTGGTGGAATGAGGTGAAATGACTTGGTTGTAGTTATTGATGCCATTAAAGCTTATAGTGGTGGAATGAGGTGAAATGACTTGGTTGTAGTTATTGATGCCATTAAAGCTTATAGTGGTGGAATGAGGTGAAATGACTTGGTTGTAGTTATTGATGCCATTAAAGCTTATAGTGGTGGAATGAGGTGAAATGACTTGGTTGTAGTTATTGATGCCATTAAAGCTTATAGTGGTGGAATAAGGTGAAATGACTTGGTTGTAGTTATTGATGCCATTAAAACTTATAGTGCTGGAATGAGGTGAAATGACTTGGTTGTAGTTGTTGATGCCATTAAATATTATAATGGTGGAATGATGTGAAATGACACGGTTGTCGTTATTGATGCCATTAAAGCTTATAGTTGTGTAATGAGGTGAAATGACTTGGTTGTGGTTATTGATGCCATTAAAGCTTATAGTGGTGGAATGAGGTGAAATGACTTGGTTGTAGTTATTGATGCCATTAAAGCTTATAGTGGTGGAATGAGGTGAAATGACTTGGTTGTAGTTATTGATGCCATTAAAGCTTATAGTGGTGGAATGAGGTGAAATGACTTGGTTGTAGTTATTGATGCCATTAAAGCTTATAGTGGTGGAATGAGGTGAAATGACTTGGTTGTAGTTATTGATGCCATTAAAACTTATAGTGCTGGAATGAGGTGAAATGACTTGGTTGTAGTTGTTGATGCCATTAAATATTATAATGGTGGAATGATGTGAAATGACACGGTTGTCGTTATTGATGCCATTAAAGCTTATAGTTGTGTAATGAGGTGAAATGACTTGGTTGTAGTTATTGATGTCATTAAACCGTATAGTGGTTGAATGAGGTGAAATTACATGGTTCTAGTTATTGATGCCATTAAAGCTTATAGTGGTTGAATGAGGTGAAATTACATTGTTGTAGTTGTGGATGCCATTAAAGTTTATAGCGGTGTAATGAGGTGAAAACACTTGGTTGTCGTTATTGATGTCATTAAACCTTATAGTGGTGGAATGAGGTGAAATGACATGGTTGTAGTTATTGATGCCAATAAAGCTTATAGTGGTAGAATTAGGTGAAATGACTTGGTTGTAGTTATTGATGCCAATAAAGCTTATAGTGGTAGAATTAGGTGAAATGACACGGTTGTAGTTGTTGATGCCATTAAAGCTTATAGTGGTGGAATGAGGTGAAATGACTTGGTTGTGGTTATTGATGCCATTAAAGCTTATAGTGGTGGAATGAGGTGAAATGACTTGGTTGTAGTTATTGATGTCATTAAACCTTATAGTGGTGGAATGAGGTGAAATGACTTGGTTGTAGTTATTGATGCCATTAAAGCTTATAGTGGTGGAATGAGGTGAAATGACTTGGTTGTGGTTATTGATGCCATTAAAGCTTATAGTGGTGGAATGAGGTGAAATGACTTGGTTGTAGTTATTGATGTCATTAAACCTTATAGTGGTGGAATGAGGTGAAATGACTTGGTTGTAGTTATTGATGCCATTAAACCTTATAGTGGTGGAATGAGGTGAAATTACATGGTTGTAGATATGGATGTCATTAAAGCTTATAGTGGTGGAATGAGGTTAAATTACACGGTTATAGTTATTGATGCCATTAAAGCTTATAGTGGTGGAATGAGGTGAAATGACATGGTTGTAGTTATTGATGCCATTAAAGCTTATAGTGGTGGAATGAGGTGAAATAACTTGGTTGTAGTTATTGATGCCATTAAAGCTTATAGTGGTGGAATGAGGTGAAATGACATGGTTGTAGTTATTGATGCCATTAAAGCTTATAGTGGTGGAATCATGTGAAATGACATGGTTGTAGTTATTGATGCCATTAAAGTTTATAGTGGTGGAATGAGGTGAAATTACATGGTTGTAGATATGGATGTCATTAAAGCTTATAGTGGTGGAATGAGGTTAAATTACACGGTTATAGTTATTGATGCCATTAAAGCTTATAGTGGTGGAATGAGGTGAAATGACATGGTTGTAGTTATTGATGCCATTAAAGCTTATAGTGGTGGAATGAGGTGAAATAACTTGGTTGTAGTTATTGATGCCATTAAAGCTTATAGTGGTGGAATGAGGTGAAATGACATGGTTGTAGTTATTGATGCCATTAAAGCTTATAGTGCTGGAATGAGGTGAAATGACATGGTTGTAGTTATTGATGCCATTAAAGTTTATAGTGGTGGAATGAGGTGAAATGACATGGTTGTAGTTATTGATGCCATTAAAGCTTATAGTGGTGGAATCATGTGAAATGACATGGTTGTAGTTATTGATGCCATTAAAGTTTATAGTGGTGGAATGAGGTGAAATGACATGGTTGTAGATATGGATGTCATTAAAGCTTATAGTGGTGGAATGAGGTTAAATTACACGGTTATAGTTATTGATGCCATTAAAGCTTATAGTGGTGGAATGAGGTGAAATGACATGGTGGTAGTTATTGATGCCATTAAAGCTTATAGTGGTGGAATGAGGTGAAATGACATGGTTGTAGTTATTGATGCCATTAAAGCTTATAGTGGTGGAATGAGGTGAAATGACATGGTTGTAGTTATTGATGCCATTAAAGCTTATAGTGGTGGAATGAGGTGAAATGACTTGGTGGTCGTTATTGATGCCATTAAAGCTTATAGTGGTGGAATGAGGTGAAATGACTTGGTTGTAGTTATTGATGCCATTAAAGCTTATAGTGGTGGAACGAGGTGAAATGACATGGTTGTAGTTATTGATGCCATTAAAGCTTATAGTGGTGGAATGAGGTGAAATGACTTGGTTGAAGTTATTGATGCCATTAAAGCTTATAGTGGTGGAATGAGGTGAAATGACTTGGTTGTAGTTATTGATGCCATTAAAGCTTATAGTGGTGGAATGAGGTGAAATGACTTGGTTGTAGTTATTGATGCCATTAAAGCTTATAGTGGTGGAATGAGGTGAAATGACTTGGTTGTAGTTATTGATGCCATTAAAGCTTATAGTGGTGGAATGAGGTGAAATGACTTGGTTGTAGTTATTGATGCCATTAAAGCTTATAGTGGTGGAATAAGGTGAAATGACTTGGTTGTAGTTATTGATGCCATTAAAACTTATAGTGCTGGAATGAGGTGAAATGACTTGGTTGTAGTTGTTGATGCCATTAAATATTATAATGGTGGAATGATGTGAAATGACACGGTTGTCGTTATTGATGCCATTAAAGCTTATAGTTGTGTAATGAGGTGAAATGACTTGGTTGTGGTTATTGATGCCATTAAAGCTTATAGTGGTGGAATGAGGTGAAATGACTTGGTTGTAGTTATTGATGCCATTAAAGCTTATAGTGGTGGAATGAGGTGAAATGACTTGGTTGTAGTTATTGATGCCATTAAAGCTTATAGTGGTGGAATGAGGTGAAATGACTTGGTTGTAGTTATTGATGCCATTAAAGCTTATAGTGGTGGAATGAGGTGAAATGACTTGGTTGTAGTTATTGATGCCATTAAAACTTATAGTGCTGGAATGAGGTGAAATGACTTGGTTGTAGTTGTTGATGCCATTAAATATTATAATGGTGGAATGATGTGAAATGACACGGTTGTCGTTATTGATGCCATTAAAGCTTATAGTTGTGTAATGAGGTGAAATGACTTGGTTGTAGTTATTGATGTCATTAAACCGTATAGTGGTTGAATGAGGTGAAATTACATGGTTCTAGTTATTGATGCCATTAAAGCTTATAGTGGTTGAATGAGGTGAAATTACATTGTTGTAGTTGTGGATGCCATTAAAGTTTATAGCGGTGTAATGAGGTGAAAACACTTGGTTGTCGTTATTGATGTCATTAAACCTTATAGTGGTGGAATGAGGTGAAATGACATGGTTGTAGTTATTGATGCCAATAAAGCTTATAGTGGTAGAATTAGGTGAAATGACTTGGTTGTAGTTATTGATGCCAATAAAGCTTATAGTGGTAGAATTAGGTGAAATGACACGGTTGTAGTTGTTGATGCCATTAAAGCTTATAGTGGTGGAATGAGGTGAAATGACTTGGTTGTGGTTATTGATGCCATTAAAGCTTATAGTGGTGGAATGAGGTGAAATGACTTGGTTGTAGTTATTGATGTCATTAAACCTTATAGTGGTGGAATGAGGTGAAATGACTTGGTTGTAGTTATTGATGCCATTAAAGCTTATAGTGGTGGAATGAGGTGAAATGACTTGGTTGTGGTTATTGATGCCATTAAAGCTTATAGTGGTGGAATGAGGTGAAATGACTTGGTTGTAGTTATTGATGTCATTAAACCTTATAGTGGTGGAATGAGGTGAAATGACTTGGTTGTAGTTATTGATGCCATTAAACCTTATAGTGGTGGAATGAGGTGAAATTACATGGTTGTAGATATGGATGTCATTAAAGCTTATAGTGGTGGAATGAGGTTAAATTACACGGTTATAGTTATTGATGCCATTAAAGCTTATAGTGGTGGAATGAGGTGAAATGACATGGTTGTAGTTATTGATGCCATTAAAGCTTATAGTGGTGGAATGAGGTGAAATAACTTGGTTGTAGTTATTGATGCCATTAAAGCTTATAGTGGTGGAATGAGGTGAAATGACATGGTTGTAGTTATTGATGCCATTAAAGCTTATAGTGGTGGAATCATGTGAAATGACATGGTTGTAGTTATTGATGCCATTAAAGTTTATAGTGGTGGAATGAGGTGAAATTACATGGTTGTAGATATGGATGTCATTAAAGCTTATAGTGGTGGAATGAGGTTAAATTACACGGTTATAGTTATTGATGCCATTAAAGCTTATAGTGGTGGAATGAGGTGAAATGACATGGTTGTAGTTATTGATGCCATTAAAGCTTATAGTGGTGGAATGAGGTGAAATAACTTGGTTGTAGTTATTGATGCCATTAAAGCTTATAGTGGTGGAATGAGGTGAAATGACATGGTTGTAGTTATTGATGCCATTAAAGCTTATAGTGCTGGAATGAGGTGAAATGACATGGTTGTAGTTATTGATGCCATTAAAGTTTATAGTGGTGGAATGAGGTGAAATGACATGGTTGTAGTTATTGATGCCATTAAAGCTTATAGTGGTGGAATCATGTGAAATGACATGGTTGTAGTTATTGATGCCATTAAAGTTTATAGTGGTGGAATGAGGTGAAATGACATGGTTGTAGATATGGATGTCATTAAAGCTTATAGTGGTGGAATGAGGTTAAATTACACGGTTATAGTTATTGATGCCATTAAAGCTTATAGTGGTGGAATGAGGTGAAATGACATGGTGGTAGTTATTGATGCCATTAAAGCTTATAGTGGTGGAATGAGGTGAAATGACATGGTTGTAGTTATTGATGCCATTAAAGCTTATAGTGGTGGAATGAGGTGAAATGACATGGTTGTAGTTATTGATGCCATTAAAGCTTATAGTGGTGGAATGAGGTGAAATGACTTGGTGGTCGTTATTGATGCCATTAAAGCTTATAGTGGTGGAATGAGGTGAAATGACTTGGTTGTAGTTATGGATGCCATTATAGCTTATAGTGGTGGAATGAGGTGAAATGACTTGGTTGTAGTTATTGATGTCATTAAAGCTTATAGTGGTGGAATGAGGTGAAATGACATGGTTGTCGTTATTGATGCCATTAAAGCTTATAGTGGTGGAATCGTGTGAAATGACATGGTTGTCGTTATTGATGCCATTAAAGCTTATGGTGGTGGAATGAGGTGAAATGACACGGTTGTCGTTATTGATGTCATTAAACCTATAGTGGTTGAATGAGGTGAAATTACATTGTTGTAGTTATGGATGCCATTAAAGCTTATAGTGGTGGAATCATGTGAAATGACATGGTTGTAGTTATTGATGCCATTAAAGTTTATAGTGGTGGAATGAGGTGAAATGACATGGTTGTAGTTATTGATGCCATTAAAGCTTATAGTGGTGGAATCATGTGAAATGACATGGTTGTAGTTATTGATGCCATTAAAGCTTATAGTGCTGGAATGAGGTGAAATGAATTGGTTGTAGTTAGTGATGTCATTAAAGCTTATAGTGGTGGAATGAGGTGAAATGACATGGGTGTAGTTATTGATGCCATTAAAGCTTATAGTGCTGGAATGAGGTGAAATGAATTGGTTGTAGTTAGTGATGTCATTAAAGCTTATAGTGCTGGAATGAGGTGAAATGACTTGGTTGTAGTTGTTGATGCCATTAAATATTATAATGGTGGAATGATGTGAAATGACACGGTTGTAGTTATTGAGGTCATTAAAACTTATAGTGGTGGAATGAGGTGAAATGACATGGTTGTAGATATGGATGTCATTAAAGCTTATAGTGGTGGAATGAGGTTAAATTACACGGTTATAGTTATTGATGCCAATAAAGCTTATAGTGGTGGAATGAGGTGAAATGACTTGGTTGTAGTTATTGATGTCATTAAACCTTAGAGTGGTGGAATGAGGTGAAATGACATGGTTGTAGTTATTGATGCCATTAAAGCTTATAGTGGTGGAATCATGTGAAATGACATGGTTGTCGTTATTGATGCCATTAAAGCTTATAGTGTTGGAATCATGTGAAATGACATGGTTGTAGTTATTGATGCCATTAAAGCTTATAGTGCTGGAATGAGGTGAAATGAATTGGTTGTAGTTAGTGATGTCATTAAAGCTTATAGTGGTGGAATGAGGTGAAATGACATGGGTGTAGTTATTGATGCCATTAAAGCTTATAGTGCTGGAATGAGGTGAAATGAATTGGTTGTAGTTAGTGATGTCATTAAAGCTTATAGTGCTGGAATGAGGTGAAATGACTTGGTTGTAGTTGTTGATGCCATTAAATATTATAATGGTGGAATGATGTGAAATGACACGGTTGTAGTTATTGAGGTCATTAAAACTTATAGTGGTGGAATGAGGTGAAATGACACGGTTGTCGTTATTGATGTCATTAAAGCTTATAGTGCTGGAATCATGTGAAATGACATGGTTGTCGTTATTGATGCCATTAAAGCTTATAGTTTTGGAACCATGTAAAATGACATGGTTTTAGTTATTGGTGCCATTAAAGCTTATAGTGGTGGAATGAGGTGAAATGATATGGTTGTAGTTATTGATGCCATTAAAGCTTATCGTGGTGGAATCATGTGAAATGACATGGTTGTCGTTATTGATGCCATTAAAGCTTATAGTGTTGGAATCATGTGAAATGACATGGTTCTAGTTATTGATGCCATTAAAGCTTATAGTGGTGGAATCATGTGAAATGACATGGTTGTCGTTATTGATGCCATTAAAGCTTATAGTGTTGGAATCATGTGAAATTACATGGTTCTAGTTATTGATGCCATTAAATCCTATAGTGGTGGAATGAGGTGAAATGACACAGTTGTAGTTATTGATGCCATTAAAGCTTATAGTTTTGGAACCATGTAAAATGACTTGGTTGTAGTTATTGGTGCCATTAAAGCTTATAGTGGTGGAATGAGGTGAAATGACATGGTTGTTGTTATTGATGCCATTAAAGCTTATAGTGTTGGAATCATGTGAAATGACATGGTTGTAGTTATTGATGCCATTAAAGCTTATAGTGGTGGAATCATGTGAAATGACATGGTTGTTGTTATTGATGCCATTAAAGCTTATAGTGTTGGAATCATGTGAAATGACATGGTTCTAGTTATTGATGCCATTAAAGCTTATAGTGGTGGAATGAGGTGAAATGACATGGTTGTAGGTATTGATGTCATTAAAGTTTATAGTGGTGGAATGAGGTGAAATGACACGGTTGTCGTTATTGATGTCATTAAACCTTATAGTGGTTGAATGAGGTGAAATTACATTGTTGTAGTTATGGATGCCATTAAAGTTTATAGTGGTGTAATGAAGTGAAATCACTTGGTTGTCGTTATTGATGTCATTAAACCTTATAGTGGTGGAATGAGGTGAAATGACATGGTTGTAGTTATTGATGCCATTAAAGCTTATAGTGGTGGAATCATGTGAAATGACATGTTGTAGTTATTGATGCCATTAAAGCTTATAGTGGTGGAATGAGGTGAAATGACATGGTTGTAGTTATTGATGCCATTAAAGCTTATAGTGGTGGAATCATGTGAAATGACATGGTTGTAGTTATTGATGCCATTAAATCTTATAGGCGTGGAATGAGGTGAAATGACATGGTTATAGATATGGATGTCATTAAGGCTTATAGTGGTGGAATGAGGTTAAATTGCACGGTTATAGTTATTGATGCCATTAAAGCTTATAGTGGTGGAATGAGGTGAAATGACTTGGTTGTAGTTATTGATGTCATTAAACCTTATAGTGGTGGAATGAGGTGAAATGACATGGTTGTAGTTATTGATGCCATTAAAGCTTATAGTGGTGGAATGAGGTGAAATGACTTGGTTGTAGTTATTGATGCCATTAAAGCTTATAGTGGTGGAATGAGGTGAAATGACATGGTTGTAGTTATTGATGCCATTAAAGCTTATAGTGGTGGAATGAGGTGAAATGACTTGGTTGTAGTTATTGATGCCATTAAAGCTTATAGTGGTGGAATGAGGTGAAATGACTTGGTTGTGGTTATTGATGCCATTAAAGCTTATAGTGGTGGAATGAGGTGAAATGACACAGTTGTAGGTATTGATGTCATTAAAGTTTATAGTGGTGGAATGAGGTGAAATGACACGGTTGTCGTTATTGATGTCATTAAACCTTATAGTGGTTGAATGAGGTGAAATTACATTGTTGTAGTTATGGATGCCATTAAAGTTTATAGTGGTGTAATGAAGTGAAATCACTTGGTTGTCGTTATTGATGTCATTAAACCTTATAGTGGTGGAATGAGGTGAAATGACATGGTTGTAGTTATTGATGCCATTAAAGCTTATAGTGGTGGAATCATGTGAAATGACATGTTGTAGTTATTGATGCCATTAAAGCTTATAGTGGTGGAATGAGGTGAAATGACATGGTTGTAGTTATTGATGCCATTAAAGCTTATAGTGGTGGAATCATGTGAAATGACATGGTTGTAGTTATTGATGCCATTAAATCTTATAGGCGTGGAATGAGGTGAAATGACATGGTTGTAGATATGGATGTCATTAAGGCTTATAGTGGTGGAATGAGGTTAAATTGCACGGTTATAGTTATTGATGCCATTAAAGCTTATAGTGGTGGAATGAGGTGAAATGACTTGGTTGTAGTTATTGATGCCATTAAAGCTTATAGTGGTGGAATCATGTGAAATGACATGTTGTAGTTATTGATGCCATTAAAGCTTATAGTGGTGGAATGAGGTGAAATGACATGGTTGTAGTTATTGATGCCATTAAAGCTTATAGTGGTGGAATCATGTGAAATGACATGGTTGTAGTTATTGATGCCATTAAATCTTATAGGCGTGGAATGAGGTGAAATGACATGGTTATAGATATGGATGTCATTAAGGCTTATAGTGGTGGAATGAGGTTAAATTGCACGGTTATAGTTATTGATGCCATTAAAGCTTATAGTGGTGGAATGAGGTGAAATGACTTGGTTGTAGTTATTGATGTCATTAAACCTTATAGTGGTGGAATGAGGTGAAATGACATGGTTGTAGTTATTGATGCCATTAAAGCTTATAGTGGTGGAATGAGGTGAAATGACTTGGTTGTAGTTATTGATGCCATTAAAGCTTATAGTGGTGGAATGAGGTGAAATGACTTGGTTGTAGTTATTGATGTCATTAAACCTTATAGTGGTGGAATGAGGTGAAATGACATGGTTGTAGTTATTGATGCCATTAAAGCTTATAGTGGTGGAATCATGTGAAATGACATGGTTGTCGTTATTGATGCCATTAAAACTTATAGTGTTGGAATCATGTGAAATGACACGGTTGTCGTTATTGATGCCATTAAACCTTATAGTGGTGGAATGAGGTGAAATGACATGGTTGTAGTTATTGATGCCATTAAAGCTTATAGTGGTGGAATCATGTGAAATGACATGGTTGTAGTTATTGATGCCATTAAAGCTTATAGTGTTGGAATCATGTGAAATGACATGGTTGTAGTTATTGATGCCATTAAAGCTTATAGTTTTGGAACCATGTAAAATGACTTGGTTGTAGTTATTGGTGCCATTAAAGCTTATAGTGGTGGAATCATGTGAAATGACATGGTTGTAGTTATTGATGCCATTAAAGCTTATAGTGTTGGAATCATGTGAAATGACATGGTTGTAGTTATTGATGCCATTAAAGCTTATAGTGGTGGAATCATGTGAAATGACATGGTTGTAGTTATTGATGCCATTAAAGCTTATAGTGTTGGAATCATGTGAAATGACATGGTTGTAGTTATTGATGCCATTAAAGCTTATAGTGGTGGAATCATGTGAAATGACATGGTTGTCGTTATTGATGCCATTAAAGCTTATAGTGTTGGAATCATGTGAAATGACATGGTTCTAGTTATTGATGCCATTAAATCCTATAGTGGTGGAATGAGGTGAAATGACACGGTTGTAGTTATTGATGTCATTAAAGCTTATAGTGGTGGAATGACACGGTTGTAGTTATTGATGTCATTAAAGCTTATAGTGGTGGAATGAGGTGAAATGACACGGTTGTAGTTATTGATGCCATTAAAGCTTATAGTGGTGGAATCATGTGAAATGACACGGTTGTAGTTATTGATGCCATTAAAGCTTATAGTGTTGGAATCATGTGAAATGACATGGTTGTAGTTATTGATGTCATTAAAGCTTATAGTGGTGGAATGAGGTTAAATGACTTGGTTGTAGTTATTGATGTCATTAAACCTTATAGTGGTGGAATGAGGTGAAATTACTTGGTTGTAGTTATTGATGTCATTAAATCTTATAGTGGTGGAATGAGGTGAAATGACTTGGTTTTGTAGTTATTGATGTAATTAAAGCTTATAGTGGTGGAATCATGTGAAATGACATGGTTGTCGATATTGATGCCATTAAAGTTTATAGTGGTGGAATCATGTGCAATGACATGGTTGCAGTTATTGATGCCATTAAAGCTTATAGTGGTGGAATGAGGTGAAATGACACGGTTGTAGTTATTGATGCCATTAAAGCCTATAGTGGTGGAATGAGGTGAAATGACTTGGTTGTAGTTATTGATGTCATTAAACCTTAGAGTGGTGGAATGAGGTGAAATGACTTGGTTGTAGTTATTGATGTCATTAAAGCTTATAGTGGTGGAATCATGTGCAATGACATGGTTGTAGTTATTGATGGCATTAAAGCTTATAGTGGTGGAATGAGGTGAAATGACACGGTTGTAGTTATTGATGTCATTAAAGCTTATAGTGGTGGAATGAGGTGAAATGACACGGTTGTAGTTATTGATGTCATTAAAGCTTATAGTGGTGGAATGAGGTGAAATGACACGGTTGTAGTTATTGATGTCATTAAACCTTATAGTTGTGGAATGAGGTGAAATGACACAGTTGTAGTTATTGATGTCATTAAACCTTATAGTGGTGGAATGAGGTGAAATGACTGGGTTGTAGTTATTGATGTCATTAAACCTTATAGTGGTGGAATGAGGTGAAATGACTTGGTTGTAGTTATTTATGTCATTAAACCTTATAGTGGTGGAATGAGGTGAAATGACACGGTTGTAGTTATTGATGTCATTAAAGCTTATAGTGGTGGAATGAGGTGAAATGACACGGTTGTAGTTATTTATGTCATTAAAGCTTATAGTCGTGGAATGTGGTGAAATTACTTGGTTGTAGTTATTGATGTCATTGAACCTTATATTGGTGGAATGCTGTGAAATAAAATGGTTGTAGTTATTGATGTCATTAAAGCTTATAGTGGTGGAATGAGGTGAAATGACACGGTTGTAGTTATTGATGTCATTAAAGATTACAGTGGTGGAATGAGGGGAAATGACATGGTTGTAGTTATTGATGCCATTAAAGCTTATAGTGGTGGAATGAGGTGAAATGACTTGGTTGTAGTTATTGATGTCATTAAAGCTTATAGTGGTGGAATGAGGTGAAATGACTTGGTTGTAGTTATTGATGTCATTAAACCTTGTAGTGGTGGAATGAGGTGAAATGACATGGTTGTAGTTATTGATGTCATTAAAGCTTATAGTGGTGGAATGAGGTGAAATGACACGGTTGTAGTTATTGATGCCATTAAAGCTTATAGTGGTGGAATGAGGTGAAATGAAATAGTTGTAGTTATTGATGCCATTAAAGCTTATAGTGGTGGAATCATGTGAAATGACATGGTTGTCGTTATTGATGCCATTAAAGCTTATAGTGGTGGAATCATGTGAAATGACATGGTTGTCGTTATTGATGCCATTAAAGCTTATAGTGTTGGAATCATGTGAAATGACATGGTTGTAGTTATTGATGCCATTAAAGCTTATAGTGGTGGAATGAGGTGAAATGACATGGTTGTAGTTATTGATGGCATTAAAGCTTATAGTGGTGGAATGAGGTGAAATGACATGGTTGTAGTTATTGATGTAATTAAAGCTTATAGTGGTGGAATGAGGTGAAATGACTTGGTTGTAGTTATTGATGGCATTAAAGCTTATAGTGGTGGAATGAGGTGAAATGACATGGTTGTAGTTATTGATGTCATTAAAGCTTATAGTGGTGGTATGAGGTGAAATGACTTGGTTGTAGTTGTTGATGCCATTAAAGCTTATAGTGCTGGAATGAGGTGAAATGACATGGTTGTAGTTATTGATGCCATTAAACCTTAGGGTGGTGGAATGAGGTGAAATTACATTGTTGTAGTTATTGATGCCATTAAAGCTTATGGTGGTGGAATGAGGTGAAATGACTTGGTTGTAGTTATGGATGCCATTAAAGCGTATAGTGGTGGAATGAGGTGAAATGACATGGTTGCCGTTATTGATGCCATTAAAGCTTATAGTGGTGGAATGAGGTGAAATGACATGGTTGTAGTTATTGATGCCATTAAAGCTTATAGTGGTGGAATGAGGTGAAATTACATGGTTGTAGTTATTGATGCCATTAAAGCTTATATTGGTGGAATGCTGTGAAATAAAATGGTTGTTGTTATTGATGCCATTAAAGCGTATAGTGGTGGAATGAGGTGAAATGACATGGTTGTAGTTGTTGATGTCATTAAAGCTTATAGTGGTGGAATGAGGTGAAATGACACGGTTGTACTTATTGATGCCATTAAAGCTTATAGTTGTGTAATGAGGTGAAATGACATGGTTGTAGTTATTGATGCCATTAAAGCTTATAGTGGTGTAATCATGTGCAATGACATGGTTGTAGTTATTGATACCATTAAAGCTTATAGTGGTGGAATGAGGTGAAATGACACGGTTGTAGTTATTGATGCCATTAAAGCTTATAGTGGTGGAATGAGGTGAAATGACTTGGTTGTAGTTATTGATGTCATTAAACCTTATAGTGGTGGAATGAGGTGAAATAACTTGGTTGTAGTTATTGATGTCATTAAATCTTATAGTGGTGGAATGAGGTGAAATGACTTGGTTGTAGTTATTGATGTCATTAAAGCTTATAGTGGTGGAATCATGTGCAATGACATGGTTGTAGTTATTGATGCCATTAAAGCTTATAGTGGTGGAATGAGGTGAAATGACACGGTTGTAGTTATTGATGTCATTAAAGCTTATAGTGGTGGAATGAGGTGAAATTACTTGGTTGTAGTTATTGATGTCATTAAACCTTATAGTGGTGAAATGAGGTGAAAAGACACAGTTGTAGTTATTGATGTCATTAAACCTTATAGTGGTGGAATGAGGTGAAATGACTTGGTTGTCGTTATTGATGTCATTAAACCTTATAGTGGTGGAATGAGGTGAAATGACTTGGTTGTAGTTATTTATGTCATTAAACCTTATAGCGGTGGAATGAGGTGAAATGACACGGTTGTAGTTATTGATGTCATTAAAGCTTATAGTGGTGGTATGAGGTGAAATGACTTGGTTGTAGTTGTTGATGTCATTAAAGCTTATAGTGGTGGAATGAGGTGAAATGACACGGTTGTAGTTATTGATGTCATTAAAGCTTATAGTGGTGGAATGAGGTGAAATGAATTGGTTGTAGTTATTGATGTCATTAAAGCTTATAGTGGTGGAATGAGGTGAAATGACTTGGTTGTAGTTATTGATGTCATTAAAGCTTATAGTGGTGGAATCATGTGAAATTACATGTTTGTCGTTATTGATGCCATTAAAGCTTATAGTGGTGGAATGAGGTGAAATGACTTGGTTGTGGTTATTGATGCCATTAAAGCTTATAGTGGTGGAATGAGGTGAAATGACTTGGTTGTAGTTATTGATGTCATTAAACCTTATAGTGGTGGAATGAGGTGAAATGACATGGTTGTAGTTATTGATGTCATTAAACCTTATAGTGGTGGAATGAGGTGAAATGACATGGTTGTAGTTATTGATGCCATTAAAGCTTATGGTAGTGGAATGAGGTGAAATGACATGGTTGTCCTTATTGATGCCATTAAAGCTTATAGTGGTGGAATGAGGTGAAATGACTTGGTTGTAGTTATTGATGTCATTAAACCTTATAGTGGTGGAATGAGGTGAAATGACATGGTTGTAGTTATTGATGCCATTAAAGCTTATAGTGGTGGAATCATGTGAAATGACATGGTTGTAGTTATTGATGCCATTAAAGCTTATAGTGGTGGAATGAGGTGAAATGACATGGTTGTAGTTATTGATGCCATTAAAGTTTATAGTGGTGGAATGAGGTGAAATGACATGGTTGTAGTTATTGATGCCATTAAAGCTTATAGTGGTGGAATCATGTGAAATGACATGGTTGTAGTTATTGATGCCATTAAAGTTTATAGTGGTGGAATGAGGTGAAATGACATGGTTGTAGTTATTGATGCCATTAAAGCTTATAGTGGTGGAATCATGTGAAATGACATGGTTGTAGTTATTGATGCCATTAAAGTTTATAGTGGTGGAATGAGGTGAAATGACATGGTTGTAGATATGGATGTCATTAAAGCTTATAGTGGTGGAATGAGGTTAAATTACACGGTTATAGTTATTGATGCCATTAAAGCTTATAGTGGTGGAATGAGGTGAAATGACTTGGTTGTAGTTATGGATGCCATTATAGCTTATAGTGGTGGAATGAGGTGAAATGACTTGGTTGTAGTTATTGATGTCATTAAACCTTATAGTGGTGGAATGAGGTGAAATGACATGGTTGTAGTTATTGATGCCATTAAAGCTTATAGTGGTGGAATCGTGTGAAATGACATGGTTGTAGTTATTGATGTCATTAAAGCTTATAGTGGTGGAATCATGTGAAATGACATGGTTGTAGTTATTGATGCCATTAAAGTTTATAGTGGTGGAATGAGGTGAAATGACATGGTTGTAGTTATTGATGCCATTAAAGCTTATAGTGGTGGAATCATGTGAAATGACATGGTTGTAGTTATTGATGCCATTAAAGTTTATAGTGGTGGAATGAGGTGAAATGACATGGTTGTAGATATGGATGTCATTAAAGCTTATAGTGGTGGAATGAGGTTAAATTACACGGTTATAGTTATTGATGCCATTAAAGCTTATAGTGGTGGAATGAGGTGAAATGACTTGGTTGTAGTTATGGATGCCATTATAGCTTATAGTGGTGGAATGAGGTGAAATGACTTGGTTGTAGTTATTGATGTCATTAAACCTTATAGTGGTGGAATGAGGTGAAATGACATGGTTGTAGATATGGATGTCATTAAAGCTTATAGTGGTGGAATGAGGTGAAATGACATGGTTGTAGTTATTGATGCCATTAAAGCTTATAGTGGTGGAATCGTGTGAAATGACATGGTTGTAGTTATTGATGCCATTAAAGTTTATAGTGGTGGAATGAGGTGAAATGACATGGTTGTAGATATGGATGTCATTAAAGCTTATAGTGGTGGAATGAGGTGAAATGACATGGTTGTAGTTATTGATGTCATTAAACCTTATAGTGGTGGAATGAGGTGAAATGACACGGTTGTCGTTATTGATGTCATTAAACCTTATAGTGGTTGAATGAGGTGAAATTACATTGTTGTAGTTATGGATGCCATTAAAGTTTATAGTGGTGTAATGAAGTGAAATCACTTGGTTGTCGTTATTGATGTCATTAAACCTTATAGTGGTGGACTGAGGTGAAATGACATGGTTGTAGTTATTGATGCCATTAAAGCTTATAGTGGTGGAATCATGTGAAATGACATGTTGTAGTTATTGATGCCATTAAAGCTTATAGTGGTGGAATGAGGTGAAATGACATGGTTGTAGTTATTGATGCCATTAAAGCTTATAGTGGTGGAATCATGTGAAATGACATGGTTGTAGTTATTGATGCCATTAAATCTTATAGGCGTGGAATGAGGTGAAATGACATGGTTGTAGATATGGATGTCATTAAGGCTTATAGTGGTGGAATGAGGTTAAATTGCACGGTTATAGTTATTGATGCCATTAAAGCTTATAGTGGTGGAATGAGGTGAAATGACTTGGTTGTAGTTATTGATGCCATTAAAGCTTATAGTGGTGGAATCATGTGAAATGACATGTTGTAGTTATTGATGCCATTAAAGCTTATAGTGGTGGAATGAGGTGAAATGACATGGTTGTAGTTATTGATGCCATTAAAGCTTATAGTGGTGGAATCATGTGAAATGACATGGTTGTAGTTATTGATGCCATTAAATCTTATAGGCGTGGAATGAGGTGAAATGACATGGTTATAGATATGGATGTCATTAAGGCTTATAGTGGTGGAATGAGGTTAAATTGCACGGTTATAGTTATTGATGCCATTAAAGCTTATAGTGGTGGAATGAGGTGAAATGACTTGGTTGTAGTTATTGATGTCATTAAACCTTATAGTGGTGGAATGAGGTGAAATGACATGGTTGTAGTTATTGATGCCATTAAAGCTTATAGTGGTGGAATGAGGTGAAATGACTTGGTTGTAGTTATTGATGCCATTAAAGCTTATAGTGGTGGAATGAGGTGAAATGACTTGGTTGTAGTTATTGATGTCATTAAACCTTATAGTGGTGGAATGAGGTGAAATGACATGGTTGTAGTTATTGATGCCATTAAAGCTTATAGTGGTGGAATCATGTGAAATGACATGGTTGTCGTTATTGATGCCATTAAAACTTATAGTGTTGGAATCATGTGAAATGACACGGTTGTCGTTATTGATGCCATTAAACCTTATAGTGGTGGAATGAGGTGAAATGACATGGTTGTAGTTATTGATGCCATTAAAGCTTATAGTGGTGGAATCATGTGAAATGACATGGTTGTAGTTATTGATGCCATTAAAGCTTATAGTGTTGGAATCATGTGAAATGACATGGTTGTAGTTATTGATGCCATTAAAGCTTATAGTTTTGGAACCATGTAAAATGACTTGGTTGTAGTTATTGGTGCCATTAAAGCTTATAGTGGTGGAATCATGTGAAATGACATGGTTGTAGTTATTGATGCCATTAAAGCTTATAGTGTTGGAATCATGTGAAATGACATGGTTGTAGTTATTGATGCCATTAAAGCTTATAGTGGTGGAATCATGTGAAATGACATGGTTGTAGTTATTGATGCCATTAAAGCTTATAGTGTTGGAATCATGTGAAATGACATGGTTGTAGTTATTGATGCCATTAAAGCTTATAGTGGTGGAATCATGTGAAATGACATGGTTGTCGTTATTGATGCCATTAAAGCTTATAGTGTTGGAATCATGTGAAATGACATGGTTCTAGTTATTGATGCCATTAAATCCTATAGTGGTGGAATGAGGTGAAATGACACGGTTGTAGTTATTGATGTCATTAAAGCTTATAGTGGTGGAATGACACGGTTGTAGTTATTGATGTCATTAAAGCTTATAGTGGTGGAATGAGGTGAAATGACACGGTTGTAGTTATTGATGCCATTAAAGCTTATAGTGGTGGAATCATGTGAAATGACACGGTTGTAGTTATTGATGCCATTAAAGCTTATAGTGTTGGAATCATGTGAAATGACATGGTTGTAGTTATTGATGTCATTAAAGCTTATAGTGGTGGAATGAGGTTAAATGACTTGGTTGTAGTTATTGATGTCATTAAACCTTATAGTGGTGGAATGAGGTGAAATTACTTGGTTGTAGTTATTGATGTCATTAAATCTTATAGTGGTGGAATGAGGTGAAATGACTTGGTTTTGTAGTTATTGATGTAATTAAAGCTTATAGTGGTGGAATCATGTGAAATGACATGGTTGTCGATATTGATGCCATTAAAGTTTATAGTGGTGGAATCATGTGCAATGACATGGTTGCAGTTATTGATGCCATTAAAGCTTATAGTGGTGGAATGAGGTGAAATGACACGGTTGTAGTTATTGATGCCATTAAAGCCTATAGTGGTGGAATGAGGTGAAATGACTTGGCTGTAGTTATTGATGTCATTAAACCTTAGAGTGGTGGAATGAGGTGAAATGACTTGGTTGTAGTTATTGATGTCATTAAAGCTTATAGTGGTGGAATCATGTGCAATGACATGGTTGTAGTTATTGATGGCATTAAAGCTTATAGTGGTGGAATGAGGTGAAATGACACGGTTGTAGTTATTGATGTCATTAAAGCTTATAGTGGTGGAATGAGGTGAAATGACACGGTTGTAGTTATTGATGTCATTAAAGCTTATAGTGGTGGAATGAGGTGAAATGACACGGTTGTAGTTATTGATGTCATTAAAGCTTATAGTGGTGGAATGAGGTGAAATGACACAGTTGTAGTTATTGATGTCATTAAACCTTATAGTGGTGGAATGAGGTGAAATGACTGGGTTGTAGTTATTGATGTCATTAAACCTTATAGTGGTGGAATGAGGTGAAATGACTTGGTTGTAGTTATTTATGTCATTAAACCTTATAGTGGTGGAATGAGGTGAAATGACACGGTTGTAGTTATTGATGTCATTAAAGCTTATAGTGGTGGAATGAGGTGAAATGACACGGTTGTAGTTATTTATGTCATTAAAGCTTATAGTCGTGGAATGTGGTGAAATTACTTGGTTGTAGTTATTGATGTCATTGAACCTTATATTGGTGGAATGCTGTGAAATAAAATGGTTGTAGTTATTGATGTCATTAAAGCTTATAGTGGTGGAATGAGGTGAAATGACACGGTTGTAGTTATTGATGTCATTAAAGATTACAGTGGTGGAATGAGGGGAAATGACATGGTTGTAGTTATTGATGCCATTAAAGCTTATAGTGGTGGAATGAGGTGAAATGACTTGGTTGTAGTTATTGATGTCATTAAAGCTTATAGTGGTGGAATGAGGTGAAATGACTTGGTTGTAGTTATTGATGTCATTAAACCTTGTAGTGGTGGAATGAGGTGAAATGACATGGTTGTAGTTATTGATGTCATTAAAGCTTATAGTGGTGGAATGAGGTGAAATGACACGGTTGTAGTTATTGATGCCATTAAAGCTTATAGTGGTGGAATGAGGTGAAATGAAATAGTTGTAGTTATTGATGCCATTAAAGCTTATAGTGGTGGAATCATGTGAAATGACATGGTTGTCGTTATTGATGCCATTAAAGCTTATAGTGGTGGAATCATGTGAAATGACATGGTTGTCGTTATTGATGCCATTAAAGCTTATAGTGTTGGAATCATGTGAAATGACATGGTTGTAGTTATTGATGCCATTAAAGCTTATAGTGGTGGAATGAGGTGAAATGACATGGTTGTAGTTATTGATGGCATTAAAGCTTATAGTGGTGGAATGAGGTGAAATGACATGGTTGTAGTTATTGATGTAATTAAAGCTTATAGTGGTGGAATGAGGTGAAATGACTTGGTTGTAGTTATTGATGGCATTAAAGCTTATAGTGGTGGAATGAGGTGAAATGACATGGTTGTAGTTATTGATGTCATTAAAGCTTATAGTGGTGGTATGAGGTGAAATGACTTGGTTGTAGTTGTTGATGCCATTAAAGCTTATAGTGCTGGAATGAGGTGAAATGACATGGTTGTAGTTATTGATGCCATTAAACCTTAGGGTGGTGGAATGAGGTGAAATTACATTGTTGTAGTTATTGATGCCATTAAAGCTTATGGTGGTGGAATGAGGTGAAATGACTTGGTTGTAGTTATGGATGCCATTAAAGCGTATAGTGGTGGAATGAGGTGAAATGACATGGTTGCCGTTATTGATGCCATTAAAGCTTATAGTGGTGGAATGAGGTGAAATGACATGGTTGTAGTTATTGATGCCATTAAAGCTTATAGTGGTGGAATGAGGTGAAATTACATGGTTGTAGTTATTGATGCCATTAAAGCTTATATTGGTGGAATGCTGTGAAATAAAATGGTTGTTGTTATTGATGCCATTAAAGCGTATAGTGGTGGAATGAGGTGAAATGACATGGTTGTAGTTGTTGATGTCATTAAAGCTTATAGTGGTGGAATGAGGTGAAATGACACGGTTGTACTTATTGATGCCATTAAAGCTTATAGTTGTGTAATGAGGTGAAATGACATGGTTGTAGTTATTGATGCCATTAAAGCTTATAGTGGTGTAATCATGTGCAATGACATGGTTGTAGTTATTGATACCATTAAAGCTTATAGTGGTGGAATGAGGTGAAATGACACGGTTGTAGTTATTGATGCCATTAAAGCTTATAGTGGTGGAATGAGGTGAAATGACTTGGTTGTAGTTATTGATGTCATTAAACCTTATAGTGGTGGAATGAGGTGAAATAACTTGGTTGTAGTTATTGATGTCATTAAATCTTATAGTGGTGGAATGAGGTGAAATGACTTGGTTGTAGTTATTGATGTCATTAAAGCTTATAGTGGTGGAATCATGTGCAATGACATGGTTGTAGTTATTGATGCCATTAAAGCTTATAGTGGTGGAATGAGGTGAAATGACACGGTTGTAGTTATTGATGTCATTAAAGCTTATAGTGGTGGAATGAGGTGAAATGACTTGGTTGTAGTTATTGATGTCATTAAACCTTATAGTGGTGAAATGAGGTGAAAAGACACAGTTGTAGTTATTGATGTCATTAAACCTTATAGTGGTGGAATGAGGTGAAATGACTTGGTTGTCGTTATTGATGTCATTAAACCTTATAGTGGTGGAATGAGGTGAAATGACTTGGTTGTAGTTATTTATGTCATTAAACCTTATAGCGGTGGAATGAGGTGAAATGACACGGTTGTAGTTATTGATGTCATTAAAGCTTATAGTGGTGGTATGAGGTGAAATGACTTGGTTGTAGTTGTTGATGTCATTAAAGCTTATAGTGGTGGAATGAGGTGAAATGACACGGTTGTAGTTATTGATGTCATTAAAGCTTATAGTGGTGGAATGAGGTGAAATGAATTGGTTGTAGTTATTGATGTCATTAAAGCTTATAGTGGTGGAATGAGGTGAAATGACTTGGTTGTAGTTATTGATGTCATTAAAGCTTATAGTGGTGGAATCATGTGAAATTACATGTTTGTCGTTATTGATGCCATTAAAGCTTATAGTGGTGGAATGAGGTGAAATGACTTGGTTGTGGTTATTGATGCCATTAAAGCTTATAGTGGTGGAATGAGGTGAAATGACTTGGTTGTAGTTATTGATGTCATTAAACCTTATAGTGGTGGAATGAGGTGAAATGACATGGTTGTAGTTATTGATGTCATTAAACCTTATAGTGGTGGAATGAGGTGAAATGACATGGTTGTAGTTATTGATGCCATTAAAGCTTATGGTAGTGGAATGAGGTGAAATGACATGGTTGTCCTTATTGATGCCATTAAAGCTTATAGTGGTGGAATGAGGTGAAATGACTTGGTTGTAGTTATTGATGTCATTAAACCTTATAGTGGTGGAATGAGGTGAAATGACATGGTTGTAGTTATTGATGCCATTAAAGCTTATAGTGGTGGAATCATGTGAAATGACATGGTTGTAGTTATTGATGCCATTAAAGCTTATAGTGGTGGAATGAGGTGAAATGACATGGTTGTAGTTATTGATGCCATTAAAGTTTATAGTGGTGGAATGAGGTGAAATGACATGGTTGTAGTTATTGATGCCATTAAAGCTTATAGTGGTGGAATCATGTGAAATGACATGGTTGTAGTTATTGATGCCATTAAAGTTTATAGTGGTGGAATGAGGTGAAATGACATGGTTGTAGTTATTGATGCCATTAAAGCTTATAGTGGTGGAATCATGTGAAATGACATGGTTGTAGTTATTGATGCCATTAAAGTTTATAGTGGTGGAATGAGGTGAAATGACATGGTTGTAGATATGGATGTCATTAAAGCTTATAGTGGTGGAATGAGGTTAAATTACACGGTTATAGTTATTGATGCCATTAAAGCTTATAGTGGTGGAATGAGGTGAAATGACACGGTTGTAGTTATTTATGTCATTAAAGCTTATAGTCGTGGAATGTGGTGAAATTACTTGGTTGTAGTTATTGATGTCATTGAACCTTATATTGGTGGAATGCTGTGAAATAAAATGGTTGTAGTTATTGATGTCATTAAAGCTTATAGTGGTGGAATGAGGTGAAATGACACGGTTGTAGTTATTGATGTCATTAAAGATTACAGTGGTGGAATGAGGGGAAATGACATGGTTGTAGTTATTGATGCCATTAAAGCTTATAGTGGTGGAATGAGGTGAAATGACTTGGTTGTAGTTATTGATGTCATTAAAGCTTATAGTGGTGGAATGAGGTGAAATGACTTGGTTGTAGTTATTGATGTCATTAAACCTTGTAGTGGTGGAATGAGGTGAAATGACATGGTTGTAGTTATTGATGTCATTAAAGCTTATAGTGGTGGAATGAGGTGAAATGACACGGTTGTAGTTATTGATGCCATTAAAGCTTATAGTGGTGGAATGAGGTGAAATGAAATAGTTGTAGTTATTGATGCCATTAAAGCTTATAGTGGTGGAATCATGTGAAATGACATGGTTGTCGTTATTGATGCCATTAAAGCTTATAGTGGTGGAATCATGTGAAATGACATGGTTGTCGTTATTGATGCCATTAAAGCTTATAGTGTTGGAATCATGTGAAATGACATGGTTGTAGTTATTGATGCCATTAAAGCTTATAGTGGTGGAATGAGGTGAAATGACATGGTTGTAGTTATTGATGGCATTAAAGCTTATAGTGGTGGAATGAGGTGAAATGACATGGTTGTAGTTATTGATGTAATTAAAGCTTATAGTGGTGGAATGAGGTGAAATGACTTGGTTGTAGTTATTGATGGCATTAAAGCTTATAGTGGTGGAATGAGGTGAAATGACATGGTTGTAGTTATTGATGTCATTAAAGCTTATAGTGGTGGTATGAGGTGAAATGACTTGGTTGTAGTTGTTGATGCCATTAAAGCTTATAGTGCTGGAATGAGGTGAAATGACATGGTTGTAGTTATTGATGCCATTAAACCTTAGGGTGGTGGAATGAGGTGAAATTACATTGTTGTAGTTATTGATGCCATTAAAGCTTATGGTGGTGGAATGAGGTGAAATGACTTGGTTGTAGTTATGGATGCCATTAAAGCGTATAGTGGTGGAATGAGGTGAAATGACATGGTTGCCGTTATTGATGCCATTAAAGCTTATAGTGGTGGAATGAGGTGAAATGACATGGTTGTAGTTATTGATGCCATTAAAGCTTATAGTGGTGGAATGAGGTGAAATTACATGGTTGTAGTTATTGATGCCATTAAAGCTTATATTGGTGGAATGCTGTGAAATAAAATGGTTGTTGTTATTGATGCCATTAAAGCGTATAGTGGTGGAATGAGGTGAAATGACATGGTTGTAGTTGTTGATGTCATTAAAGCTTATAGTGGTGGAATGAGGTGAAATGACACGGTTGTACTTATTGATGCCATTAAAGCTTATAGTTGTGTAATGAGGTGAAATGACATGGTTGTAGTTATTGATGCCATTAAAGCTTATAGTGGTGTAATCATGTGCAATGACATGGTTGTAGTTATTGATACCATTAAAGCTTATAGTGGTGGAATGAGGTGAAATGACACGGTTGTAGTTATTGATGCCATTAAAGCTTATAGTGGTGGAATGAGGTGAAATGACTTGGTTGTAGTTATTGATGTCATTAAACCTTATAGTGGTGGAATGAGGTGAAATAACTTGGTTGTAGTTATTGATGTCATTAAATCTTATAGTGGTGGAATGAGGTGAAATGACTTGGTTGTAGTTATTGATGTCATTAAAGCTTATAGTGGTGGAATCATGTGCAATGACATGGTTGTAGTTATTGATGCCATTAAAGCTTATAGTGGTGGAATGAGGTGAAATGACACGGTTGTAGTTATTGATGTCATTAAAGCTTATAGTGGTGGAATGAGGTGAAATGACTTGGTTGTAGTTATTGATGTCATTAAACCTTATAGTGGTGAAATGAGGTGAAAAGACACAGTTGTAGTTATTGATGTCATTAAACCTTATAGTGGTGGAATGAGGTGAAATGACTTGGTTGTCGTTATTGATGTCATTAAACCTTATAGTGGTGGAATGAGGTGAAATGACTTGGTTGTAGTTATTTATGTCATTAAACCTTATAGCGGTGGAATGAGGTGAAATGACACGGTTGTAGTTATTGATGTCATTAAAGCTTATAGTGGTGGTATGAGGTGAAATGACTTGGTTGTAGTTGTTGATGTCATTAAAGCTTATAGTGGTGGAATGAGGTGAAATGACACGGTTGTAGTTATTGATGTCATTAAAGCTTATAGTGGTGGAATGAGGTGAAATGAATTGGTTGTAGTTATTGATGTCATTAAAGCTTATAGTGGTGGAATGAGGTGAAATGACTTGGTTGTAGTTATTGATGTCATTAAAGCTTATAGTGGTGGAATCATGTGAAATTACATGTTTGTCGTTATTGATGCCATTAAAGCTTATAGTGGTGGAATGAGGTGAAATGACTTGGTTGTGGTTATTGATGCCATTAAAGCTTATAGTGGTGGAATGAGGTGAAATGACTTGGTTGTAGTTATTGATGTCATTAAACCTTATAGTGGTGGAATGAGGTGAAATGACATGGTTGTAGTTATTGATGTCATTAAACCTTATAGTGGTGGAATGAGGTGAAATGACATGGTTGTAGTTATTGATGCCATTAAAGCTTATGGTAGTGGAATGAGGTGAAATGACATGGTTGTCCTTATTGATGCCATTAAAGCTTATAGTGGTGGAATGAGGTGAAATGACTTGGTTGTAGTTATTGATGTCATTAAACCTTATAGTGGTGGAATGAGGTGAAATGACATGGTTGTAGTTATTGATGCCATTAAAGCTTATAGTGGTGGAATCATGTGAAATGACATGGTTGTAGTTATTGATGCCATTAAAGCTTATAGTGGTGGAATGAGGTGAAATGACATGGTTGTAGTTATTGATGCCATTAAAGTTTATAGTGGTGGAATGAGGTGAAATGACATGGTTGTAGTTATTGATGCCATTAAAGCTTATAGTGGTGGAATCATGTGAAATGACATGGTTGTAGTTATTGATGCCATTAAAGTTTATAGTGGTGGAATGAGGTGAAATGACATGGTTGTAGTTATTGATGCCATTAAAGCTTATAGTGGTGGAATCATGTGAAATGACATGGTTGTAGTTATTGATGCCATTAAAGTTTATAGTGGTGGAATGAGGTGAAATGACATGGTTGTAGATATGGATGTCATTAAAGCTTATAGTGGTGGAATGAGGTTAAATTACACGGTTATAGTTATTGATGCCATTAAAGCTTATAGTGGTGGAATGAGGTGAAATGACTTGGTTGTAGTTATGGATGCCATTATAGCTTATAGTGGTGGAATGAGGTGAAATGACTTGGTTGTAGTTATTGATGTCATTAAACCTTATAGTGGTGGAATGAGGTGAAATGACATGGTTGTAGTTATTGATGCCATTAAAGCTTATAGTGGTGGAATCGTGTGAAATGACATGGTTGTAGTTATTGATGTCATTAAAGCTTATAGTGGTGGAATCATGTGAAATGACATGGTTGTAGTTATTGATGCCATTAAAGTTTATAGTGGTGGAATGAGGTGAAATGACATGGTTGTAGTTATTGATGCCATTAAAGCTTATAGTGGTGGAATCATGTGAAATGACATGGTTGTAGTTATTGATGCCATTAAAGTTTATAGTGGTGGAATGAGGTGAAATGACATGGTTGTAGATATGGATGTCATTAAAGCTTATAGTGGTGGAATGAGGTTAAATTACACGGTTATAGTTATTGATGCCATTAAAGCTTATAGTGGTGGAATGAGGTGAAATGACTTGGTTGTAGTTATGGATGCCATTATAGCTTATAGTGGTGGAATGAGGTGAAATGACTTGGTTGTAGTTATTGATGTCATTAAACCTTATAGTGGTGGAATGAGGTGAAATGACATGGTTGTAGATATGGATGTCATTAAAGCTTATAGTGGTGGAATGAGGTGAAATGACATGGTTGTAGTTATTGATGCCATTAAAGCTTATAGTGGTGGAATCGTGTGAAATGACATGGTTGTAGTTATTGATGCCATTAAAGTTTATAGTGGTGGAATGAGGTGAAATGACATGGTTGTAGATATGGATGTCATTAAAGCTTATAGTGGTGGAATGAGGTGAAATGACATGGTTGTAGTTATTGATGTCATTAAACCTTATAGTGGTGGAATGAGGTGAAATGACACGGTTGTCGTTATTGATGTCATTAAACCTTATAGTGGTTGAATGAGGTGAAATTACATTGTTGTAGTTATGGATGCCATTAAAGTTTATAGTGGTGTAATGAAGTGAAATCACTTGGTTGTCGTTATTGATGTCATTAAACCTTATAGTGGTGGACTGAGGTGAAATGACATGGTTGTAGTTATTGATGCCATTAAAGCTTATAGTGGTGGAATCATGTGAAATGACATGTTGTAGTTATTGATGCCATTAAAGCTTATAGTGGTGGAATGAGGTGAAATGACATGGTTGTAGTTATTGATGCCATTAAAGCTTATAGTGGTGGAATCATGTGAAATGACATGGTTGTAGTTATTGATGCCATTAAATCTTATAGGCGTGGAATGAGGTGAAATGACATGGTTGTAGATATGGATGTCATTAAGGCTTATAGTGGTGGAATGAGGTTAAATTGCACGGTTATAGTTATTGATGCCATTAAAGCTTATAGTGGTGGAATGAGGTGAAATGACTTGGTTGTAGTTATTGATGCCATTAAAGCTTATAGTGGTGGAATCATGTGAAATGACATGTTGTAGTTATTGATGCCATTAAAGCTTATAGTGGTGGAATGAGGTGAAATGACATGGTTGTAGTTATTGATGCCATTAAAGCTTATAGTGGTGGAATCATGTGAAATGACATGGTTGTAGTTATTGATGCCATTAAATCTTATAGGCGTGGAATGAGGTGAAATGACATGGTTATAGATATGGATGTCATTAAGGCTTATAGTGGTGGAATGAGGTTAAATTGCACGGTTATAGTTATTGATGCCATTAAAGCTTATAGTGGTGGAATGAGGTGAAATGACTTGGTTGTAGTTATTGATGTCATTAAACCTTATAGTGGTGGAATGAGGTGAAATGACATGGTTGTAGTTATTGATGCCATTAAAGCTTATAGTGGTGGAATGAGGTGAAATGACTTGGTTGTAGTTATTGATGCCATTAAAGCTTATAGTGGTGGAATGAGGTGAAATGACTTGGTTGTAGTTATTGATGTCATTAAACCTTATAGTGGTGGAATGAGGTGAAATGACATGGTTGTAGTTATTGATGCCATTAAAGCTTATAGTGGTGGAATCATGTGAAATGACATGGTTGTCGTTATTGATGCCATTAAAACTTATAGTGTTGGAATCATGTGAAATGACACGGTTGTCGTTATTGATGCCATTAAACCTTATAGTGGTGGAATGAGGTGAAATGACATGGTTGTAGTTATTGATGCCATTAAAGCTTATAGTGGTGGAATCATGTGAAATGACATGGTTGTAGTTATTGATGCCATTAAAGCTTATAGTGTTGGAATCATGTGAAATGACATGGTTGTAGTTATTGATGCCATTAAAGCTTATAGTTTTGGAACCATGTAAAATGACTTGGTTGTAGTTATTGGTGCCATTAAAGCTTATAGTGGTGGAATCATGTGAAATGACATGGTTGTAGTTATTGATGCCATTAAAGCTTATAGTGTTGGAATCATGTGAAATGACATGGTTGTAGTTATTGATGCCATTAAAGCTTATAGTGGTGGAATCATGTGAAATGACATGGTTGTAGTTATTGATGCCATTAAAGCTTATAGTGTTGGAATCATGTGAAATGACATGGTTGTAGTTATTGATGCCATTAAAGCTTATAGTGGTGGAATCATGTGAAATGACATGGTTGTCGTTATTGATGCCATTAAAGCTTATAGTGTTGGAATCATGTGAAATGACATGGTTCTAGTTATTGATGCCATTAAATCCTATAGTGGTGGAATGAGGTGAAATGACACGGTTGTAGTTATTGATGTCATTAAAGCTTATAGTGGTGGAATGACACGGTTGTAGTTATTGATGTCATTAAAGCTTATAGTGGTGGAATGAGGTGAAATGACACGGTTGTAGTTATTGATGCCATTAAAGCTTATAGTGGTGGAATCATGTGAAATGACACGGTTGTAGTTATTGATGCCATTAAAGCTTATAGTGTTGGAATCATGTGAAATGACATGGTTGTAGTTATTGATGTCATTAAAGCTTATAGTGGTGGAATGAGGTTAAATGACTTGGTTGTAGTTATTGATGTCATTAAACCTTATAGTGGTGGAATGAGGTGAAATTACTTGGTTGTAGTTATTGATGTCATTAAATCTTATAGTGGTGGAATGAGGTGAAATGACTTGGTTTTGTAGTTATTGATGTAATTAAAGCTTATAGTGGTGGAATCATGTGAAATGACATGGTTGTCGATATTGATGCCATTAAAGTTTATAGTGGTGGAATCATGTGCAATGACATGGTTGCAGTTATTGATGCCATTAAAGCTTATAGTGGTGGAATGAGGTGAAATGACACGGTTGTAGTTATTGATGCCATTAAAGCCTATAGTGGTGGAATGAGGTGAAATGACTTGGCTGTAGTTATTGATGTCATTAAACCTTAGAGTGGTGGAATGAGGTGAAATGACTTGGTTGTAGTTATTGATGTCATTAAAGCTTATAGTGGTGGAATCATGTGCAATGACATGGTTGTAGTTATTGATGGCATTAAAGCTTATAGTGGTGGAATGAGGTGAAATGACACGGTTGTAGTTATTGATGTCATTAAAGCTTATAGTGGTGGAATGAGGTGAAATGACACGGTTGTAGTTATTGATGTCATTAAAGCTTATAGTGGTGGAATGAGGTGAAATGACACGGTTGTAGTTATTGATGTCATTAAAGCTTATAGTGGTGGAATGAGGTGAAATGACACAGTTGTAGTTATTGATGTCATTAAACCTTATAGTGGTGGAATGAGGTGAAATGACTGGGTTGTAGTTATTGATGTCATTAAACCTTATAGTGGTGGAATGAGGTGAAATGACTTGGTTGTAGTTATTTATGTCATTAAACCTTATAGTGGTGGAATGAGGTGAAATGACACGGTTGTAGTTATTGATGTCATTAAAGCTTATAGTGGTGGAATGAGGTGAAATGACACGGTTGTAGTTATTTATGTCATTAAAGCTTATAGTCGTGGAATGTGGTGAAATTACTTGGTTGTAGTTATTGATGTCATTGAACCTTATATTGGTGGAATGCTGTGAAATAAAATGGTTGTAGTTATTGATGTCATTAAAGCTTATAGTGGTGGAATGAGGTGAAATGACACGGTTGTAGTTATTGATGTCATTAAAGATTACAGTGGTGGAATGAGGGGAAATGACATGGTTGTAGTTATTGATGCCATTAAAGCTTATAGTGGTGGAATGAGGTGAAATGACTTGGTTGTAGTTATTGATGTCATTAAAGCTTATAGTGGTGGAATGAGGTGAAATGACTTGGTTGTAGTTATTGATGTCATTAAACCTTGTAGTGGTGGAATGAGGTGAAATGACATGGTTGTAGTTATTGATGTCATTAAAGCTTATAGTGGTGGAATGAGGTGAAATGACACGGTTGTAGTTATTGATGCCATTAAAGCTTATAGTGGTGGAATGAGGTGAAATGAAATAGTTGTAGTTATTGATGCCATTAAAGCTTATAGTGGTGGAATCATGTGAAATGACATGGTTGTCGTTATTGATGCCATTAAAGCTTATAGTGGTGGAATCATGTGAAATGACATGGTTGTCGTTATTGATGCCATTAAAGCTTATAGTGTTGGAATCATGTGAAATGACATGGTTGTAGTTATTGATGCCATTAAAGCTTATAGTGGTGGAATGAGGTGAAATGACATGGTTGTAGTTATTGATGGCATTAAAGCTTATAGTGGTGGAATGAGGTGAAATGACATGGTTGTAGTTATTGATGTAATTAAAGCTTATAGTGGTGGAATGAGGTGAAATGACTTGGTTGTAGTTATTGATGGCATTAAAGCTTATAGTGGTGGAATGAGGTGAAATGACATGGTTGTAGTTATTGATGTCATTAAAGCTTATAGTGGTGGTATGAGGTGAAATGACTTGGTTGTAGTTGTTGATGCCATTAAAGCTTATAGTGCTGGAATGAGGTGAAATGACATGGTTGTAGTTATTGATGCCATTAAACCTTAGGGTGGTGGAATGAGGTGAAATTACATTGTTGTAGTTATTGATGCCATTAAAGCTTATGGTGGTGGAATGAGGTGAAATGACTTGGTTGTAGTTATGGATGCCATTAAAGCGTATAGTGGTGGAATGAGGTGAAATGACATGGTTGCCGTTATTGATGCCATTAAAGCTTATAGTGGTGGAATGAGGTGAAATGACATGGTTGTAGTTATTGATGCCATTAAAGCTTATAGTGGTGGAATGAGGTGAAATTACATGGTTGTAGTTATTGATGCCATTAAAGCTTATATTGGTGGAATGCTGTGAAATAAAATGGTTGTTGTTATTGATGCCATTAAAGCGTATAGTGGTGGAATGAGGTGAAATGACATGGTTGTAGTTGTTGATGTCATTAAAGCTTATAGTGGTGGAATGAGGTGAAATGACACGGTTGTACTTATTGATGCCATTAAAGCTTATAGTTGTGTAATGAGGTGAAATGACATGGTTGTAGTTATTGATGCCATTAAAGCTTATAGTGGTGTAATCATGTGCAATGACATGGTTGTAGTTATTGATACCATTAAAGCTTATAGTGGTGGAATGAGGTGAAATGACACGGTTGTAGTTATTGATGCCATTAAAGCTTATAGTGGTGGAATGAGGTGAAATGACTTGGTTGTAGTTATTGATGTCATTAAACCTTATAGTGGTGGAATGAGGTGAAATAACTTGGTTGTAGTTATTGATGTCATTAAATCTTATAGTGGTGGAATGAGGTGAAATGACTTGGTTGTAGTTATTGATGTCATTAAAGCTTATAGTGGTGGAATCATGTGCAATGACATGGTTGTAGTTATTGATGCCATTAAAGCTTATAGTGGTGGAATGAGGTGAAATGACACGGTTGTAGTTATTGATGTCATTAAAGCTTATAGTGGTGGAATGAGGTGAAATGACTTGGTTGTAGTTATTGATGTCATTAAACCTTATAGTGGTGAAATGAGGTGAAAAGACACAGTTGTAGTTATTGATGTCATTAAACCTTATAGTGGTGGAATGAGGTGAAATGACTTGGTTGTCGTTATTGATGTCATTAAACCTTATAGTGGTGGAATGAGGTGAAATGACTTGGTTGTAGTTATTTATGTCATTAAACCTTATAGCGGTGGAATGAGGTGAAATGACACGGTTGTAGTTATTGATGTCATTAAAGCTTATAGTGGTGGTATGAGGTGAAATGACTTGGTTGTAGTTGTTGATGTCATTAAAGCTTATAGTGGTGGAATGAGGTGAAATGACACGGTTGTAGTTATTGATGTCATTAAAGCTTATAGTGGTGGAATGAGGTGAAATGAATTGGTTGTAGTTATTGATGTCATTAAAGCTTATAGTGGTGGAATGAGGTGAAATGACTTGGTTGTAGTTATTGATGTCATTAAAGCTTATAGTGGTGGAATCATGTGAAATTACATGTTTGTCGTTATTGATGCCATTAAAGCTTATAGTGGTGGAATGAGGTGAAATGACTTGGTTGTGGTTATTGATGCCATTAAAGCTTATAGTGGTGGAATGAGGTGAAATGACTTGGTTGTAGTTATTGATGTCATTAAACCTTATAGTGGTGGAATGAGGTGAAATGACATGGTTGTAGTTATTGATGTCATTAAACCTTATAGTGGTGGAATGAGGTGAAATGACATGGTTGTAGTTATTGATGCCATTAAAGCTTATGGTAGTGGAATGAGGTGAAATGACATGGTTGTCCTTATTGATGCCATTAAAGCTTATAGTGGTGGAATGAGGTGAAATGACTTGGTTGTAGTTATTGATGTCATTAAACCTTATAGTGGTGGAATGAGGTGAAATGACATGGTTGTAGTTATTGATGCCATTAAAGCTTATAGTGGTGGAATCATGTGAAATGACATGGTTGTAGTTATTGATGCCATTAAAGCTTATAGTGGTGGAATGAGGTGAAATGACATGGTTGTAGTTATTGATGCCATTAAAGTTTATAGTGGTGGAATGAGGTGAAATGACATGGTTGTAGTTATTGATGCCATTAAAGCTTATAGTGGTGGAATCATGTGAAATGACATGGTTGTAGTTATTGATGCCATTAAAGTTTATAGTGGTGGAATGAGGTGAAATGACATGGTTGTAGTTATTGATGCCATTAAAGCTTATAGTGGTGGAATCATGTGAAATGACATGGTTGTAGTTATTGATGCCATTAAAGTTTATAGTGGTGGAATGAGGTGAAATGACATGGTTGTAGATATGGATGTCATTAAAGCTTATAGTGGTGGAATGAGGTTAAATTACACGGTTATAGTTATTGATGCCATTAAAGCTTATAGTGGTGGAATGAGGTGAAATGACTTGGTTGTAGTTATGGATGCCATTATAGCTTATAGTGGTGGAATGAGGTGAAATGACTTGGTTGTAGTTATTGATGTCATTAAACCTTATAGTGGTGGAATGAGGTGAAATGACATGGTTGTAGTTATTGATGCCATTAAAGCTTATAGTGGTGGAATCGTGTGAAATGACATGGTTGTAGTTATTGATGTCATTAAAGCTTATAGTGGTGGAATCATGTGAAATGACATGGTTGTAGTTATTGATGCCATTAAAGTTTATAGTGGTGGAATGAGGTGAAATGACATGGTTGTAGTTATTGATGCCATTAAAGCTTATAGTGGTGGAATCATGTGAAATGACATGGTTGTAGTTATTGATGCCATTAAAGTTTATAGTGGTGGAATGAGGTGAAATGACATGGTTGTAGATATGGATGTCATTAAAGCTTATAGTGGTGGAATGAGGTTAAATTACACGGTTATAGTTATTGATGCCATTAAAGCTTATAGTGGTGGAATGAGGTGAAATGACTTGGTTGTAGTTATGGATGCCATTATAGCTTATAGTGGTGGAATGAGGTGAAATGACTTGGTTGTAGTTATTGATGTCATTAAACCTTATAGTGGTGGAATGAGGTGAAATGACATGGTTGTAGATATGGATGTCATTAAAGCTTATAGTGGTGGAATGAGGTGAAATGACATGGTTGTAGTTATTGATGCCATTAAAGCTTATAGTGGTGGAATCGTGTGAAATGACATGGTTGTAGTTATTGATGCCATTAAAGTTTATAGTGGTGGAATGAGGTGAAATGACATGGTTGTAGATATGGATGTCATTAAAGCTTATAGTGGTGGAATGAGGTGAAATGACATGGTTGTAGTTATTGATGTCATTAAACCTTATAGTGGTGGAATGAGGTGAAATGACATGGTTGTAGTTATTGATGTCATTAAAGCTTATAGTGGTGGAATGAGGTGAAATGACACGGTTGTAGTTATTGATGCCATTAAAGCTTATAGTGGTGGAATGAGGTGAAATGACTTGGTTGTAGTTATTGATGACATGACAGCTTATAGTGGTGGAATGAGGGGAAATGACATGGTTGTAGTTATTGATGCCATTAAAGCTTATAGTGGTGGAATGAGGTGAAATGACTTGGTTGTAGTTATTGATGTCATTAAAGCTTATAGTGGTGGAATGAGGTGAAATGACTTGGTTGTAGTTATTGATGTCATTAAACCTTGTAGTGGTGGAATGAGGTGAAATGACATGGTTGTAGTTATTGATGTCATTAAAGCTTATAGTGGTGGAATGAGGTGAAATGACACGGTTGTAGTTATTGATGCCATTAAAGCTTATAGTGGTGGAATGAGGTGAAATGAAATAGTTGTAGTTATTGATGCCATTAAAGCTTATAGTGGTGGAATCATGTGAAATGACATGGTTGTCGTTATTGATGCCATTAAAGCTTATAGTGGTGGAATCATGTGAAATGACATGGTTGTCGTTATTGATGCCATTAAAGCTTATAGTGTTGGAATCATGTGAAATGACATGGTTGTAGTTATTGATGCCATTAAAGCTTATAGTGGTGGAATGAGGTGAAATGACATGGTTGTAGTTATTGATGGCATTAAAGCTTATAGTGGTGGAATGAGGTGAAATGACATGGTTGTAGTTATTGATGTAATTAAAGCTTATAGTGGTGGAATGAGGTGAAATGACTTGGTTGTAGTTATTGATGGCATTAAAGCTTATAGTGGTGGAATGAGGTGAAATGACATGGTTGTAGTTATTGATGTCATTAAAGCTTATAGTGGTGGTATGAGGTGAAATGACTTGGTTGTAGTTGTTGATGCCATTAAAGCTTATAGTGCTGGAATGAGGTGAAATGACATGGTTGTAGTTATTGATGCCATTAAACCTTAGGGTGGTGGAATGAGGTGAAATTACATTGTTGTAGTTATTGATGCCATTAAAGCTTATGGTGGTGGAATGAGGTGAAATGACTTGGTTGTAGTTATGGATGCCATTAAAGCGTATAGTGGTGGAATGAGGTGAAATGACATGGTTGCCGTTATTGATGCCATTAAAGCTTATAGTGGTGGAATGAGGTGAAATGACATGGTTGTAGTTATTGATGCCATTAAAGCTTATAGTGGTGGAATGAGGTGAAATTACATGGTTGTAGTTATTGATGCCATTAAAGCTTATATTGGTGGAATGCTGTGAAATAAAATGGTTGTTGTTATTGATGCCATTAAAGCGTATAGTGGTGGAATGAGGTGAAATGACATGGTTGTAGTTGTTGATGCCATTAAAGCTTATAGTTGTGTAATGAGGTGAAATGACATGGTTGTAGTTATTGATGCCATTAAAGCTTATAGTGGTGTAATCATGTGCAATGACATGGTTGTAGTTATTGATACCATTAAAGCTTATAGTGGTGGAATGAGGTGAAATGACACGGTTGTAGTTATTGATGCCATTAAAGCTTATAGTGGTGGAATGAGGTGAAATGACTTGGTTGTAGTTATTGATGTCATTAAACCTTATAGTGGTGGAATGAGGTGAAATAACTTGGTTGTAGTTATTGATGTCATTAAATCTTATAGTGGTGGAATGAGGTGAAATGACTTGGTTGTAGTTATTGATGTCATTAAAGCTTATAGTGGTGGAATCATGTGCAATGACATGGTTGTAGTTATTGATGCCATTAAAGCTTATAGTGGTGGAATGAGGTGAAATGACACGGTTGTAGTTATTGATGTCATTAAAGCTTATAGTGGTGGAATGAGGTGAAATGACTTGGTTGTAGTTATTGATGTCATTAAACCTTATAGTGGTGAAATGAGGTGAAATGACACAGTTGTAGTTATTGATGTCATTAAACCTTATAGTGGTGGAATGAGGTGAAATGACTTGGTTGTCGTTATTGATGTCATTAAACCTTATAGTGGTGGAATGAGGTGAAATGACTTGGTTGTAGTTATTTATGTCATTAAACCTTATAGCGGTGGAATGAGGTGAAATGACACGGTTGTAGTTATTGATGTCATTAAAGCTTATAGTGGTGGTATGAGGTGAAATGACTTGGTTGTAGTTGTTGATGTCATTAAAGCTTATAGTGGTGGAATGAGGTGAAATGACACGGTTGTAGTTATTGATGTCATTAAAGCTTATAGTGGTGGAATGAGGTGAAATGAATTGGTTGTAGTTATTGATGTCATTAAAGCTTATAGTGGTGGAATGAGGTGAAATGACTTGGTTGTAGTTATTGATGTCATTAAAGCTTATAGTGGTGGAATCATGTGAAATTACATGTTTGTCGTTATTGATGCCATTAAAGCTTATAGTGGTGGAATGAGGTGAAATGACTTGGTTGTGGTTATTGATGCCATTAAAGCTTATAGTGGTGGAATGAGGTGAAATGACTTGGTTGTAGTTATTGATGTCATTAAACCTTATAGTGGTGGAATGAGGTGAAATGACATGGTTGTAGTTATTGATGTCATTAAACCTTATAGTGGTGGAATGAGGTGAAATGACATGGTTGTAGTTATTGATGCCATTAAAGCTTATGGTAGTGGAATGAGGTGAAATGACATGGTTGTCCTTATTGATGCCATTAAAGCTTATAGTGGTGGAATGAGGTGAAATGACTTGGTTGTAGTTATTGATGTCATTAAACCTTATAGTGGTGGAATGAGGTGAAATGACATGGTTGTAGTTATTGATGCCATTAAAGCTTATAGTGGTGGAATCATGTGAAATGACATGGTTGTAGTTATTGATGCCATTAAAGCTTATAGTGGTGGAATGAGGTGAAATGACATGGTTGTAGTTATTGATGCCATTAAAGTTTATAGTGGTGGAATGAGGTGAAATGACATGGTTGTAGTTATTGATGCCATTAAAGCTTATAGTGGTGGAATCATGTGAAATGACATGGTTGTAGTTATTGATGCCATTAAAGTTTATAGTGGTGGAATGAGGTGAAATGACATGGTTGTAGTTATTGATGCCATTAAAGCTTATAGTGGTGGAATCATGTGAAATGACATGGTTGTAGTTATTGATGCCATTAAAGTTTATAGTGGTGGAATGAGGTGAAATGACATGGTTGTAGATATGGATGTCATTAAAGCTTATAGTGGTGGAATGAGGTTAAATTACACGGTTATAGTTATTGATGCCATTAAAGCTTATAGTGGTGGAATGAGGTGAAATGACTTGGTTGTAGTTATGGATGCCATTATAGCTTATAGTGGTGGAATGAGGTGAAATGACTTGGTTGTAGTTATTGATGTCATTAAACCTTATAGTGGTGGAATGAGGTGAAATGACATGGTTGTAGTTATTGATGCCATTAAAGCTTATAGTGGTGGAATCGTGTGAAATGACATGGTTGTAGTTATTGATGTCATTAAAGCTTATAGTGGTGGAATCATGTGAAATGACATGGTTGTAGTTATTGATGCCATTAAAGTTTATAGTGGTGGAATGAGGTGAAATGACATGGTTGTAGTTATTGATGCCATTAAAGCTTATAGTGGTGGAATCATGTGAAATGACATGGTTGTAGTTATTGATGCCATTAAAGTTTATAGTGGTGGAATGAGGTGAAATGACATGGTTGTAGATATGGATGTCATTAAAGCTTATAGTGGTGGAATGAGGTTAAATTACACGGTTATAGTTATTGATGCCATTAAAGCTTATAGTGGTGGAATGAGGTGAAATGACTTGGTTGTAGTTATGGATGCCATTATAGCTTATAGTGGTGGAATGAGGTGAAATGACTTGGTTGTAGTTATTGATGTCATTAAACCTTATAGTGGTGGAATGAGGTGAAATGACATGGTTGTAGATATGGATGTCATTAAAGCTTATAGTGGTGGAATGAGGTGAAATGACATGGTTGTAGTTATTGATGCCATTAAAGCTTATAGTGGTGGAATCGTGTGAAATGACATGGTTGTAGTTATTGATGCCATTAAAGTTTATAGTGGTGGAATGAGGTGAAATGACATGGTTGTAGATATGGATGTCATTAAAGCTTATAGTGGTGGAATGAGGTGAAATGACATGGTTGTAGTTATTGATGTCATTAAACCTTATAGTGGTGGAATGAGGTGAAATGACTTGGTTGTAGTTATTGATGTCATTAAACCTTATAGTGGTGGAATGAGGTGAAATGACATGGTTGTAGTTATTGATGCCATTAAAGCTTATAGTGGTGGAATCGTGTGAAATGACATGGTTGTAGTTATTGATGCCATTAAAGTTTATAGTGGTGGAATGAGGTGAAATGACTTGGTTGTAGTTATTGATGTCATTAAACCTTTAAACCTTATAGTGGTGGAATGAGGTGAAATGACATGGTTGTAGTTATTGATGCCATTAAAGCTTATAGTGGTGGAATCGTGTGAAATGACATGGTTGTAGTTATTGATGCCATTAAAGTTTATAGTGGTGGGATGAGGTGAAATGACATGGTTGTAGTTATTGATGCCATTAAAGCTTATAGTGGTGGAATCGTGTGAAATGACATGGTTGTAGTTATTGATGCCATTAAAGTTTATAGTGGTGGAATGAGGTGAAATGACATGGTTGTAGATATGGATGTCATTAAAGCTTATAGTGGTGGAATGAGGTTAAATTACACGGTTATAGTTATTGATGCCATTAAAGCTTATAGTGGTGGAATGAGGTGAAATGACTTGGTTGTAGTTATTGATGTCATTATAGCTTATAGTGGTGGAATGAGGTGAAATGACATGGTTGTAGTTATTGATGCCATTAAAGCTTATAGTGTTGGAATCATGTGAAATGACACGGTTGTCGTTATTGATGCCATTAAATCTTATAGTGGTGGAATGAGGTGAAATGACATGGTTGTCGTTATTGATGCCATTAAAGCTTATAGTGCTGGAATGAGGTGAAATGAATTGGTTGTAGTTAGTGATGTCATTAAAGCTTATAGTGCTGGAATGAGGTGAAATGACTTGGTTGTAGTTGTTGATGCCATTAAATATTATAATGGTGGAATGATGTGAAATGACACGGTTGTAGTTATTGAGGTCATTAAAACTTATAGTGGTGGAATGAGGTGAAATGACACGGTTGTCGTTATTGATGTCATTAAAGCTTATAGTGCTGGAATCATGTGAAATGACATGGTTGTCGTTATTGATGCCATTAAAGCTTATAGTTTTGGAACCATGTAAAATGACATGGTTTTAGTTATTGGTGCCATTAAAGCTTATAGTGGTGGAATGAGGTGAAATGATATGGTTGTAGTTATTGATGCCATTAAAGCTTATCGTGGTGGAATCATGTGAAATGACATGGTTGTCGTTATTGATGCCATTAAAGCTTATAGTGTTGGAATCATGTGAAATGACATGGTTCTAGTTATTGATGCCATTAAAGCTTATAGTGGTGGAATCATGTGAAATGACATGGTTGTCGTTATTGATGCCATTAAAGCTTATAGTGTTGGAATCATGTGAAATGACATGGTTGTAGTTATTGATGCCATTAAAGCTTATAGTTTTGGAACCATGTAAAATGACTTGGTTGTAGTTATTGGTGCCATTAAAGCTTATAGTGGTGGAATGAGGTGAAATGACTTGGTTGTAGTTATTGATGCCATTAAAGCTTATAGTGGTGGAATCATGTGAAATGACATGGTTGTTGTTATTGATGCCATTAAAGCTTATAGTGTTGGAATCATGTGAAATGACATGGTTCTAGTTATTGATGCCATTAAAGCTTATAGTGGTGGAATGAGGTGAAATGACACAGTTGTAGGTATTGATGTCATTAAAGTTTATAGTGGTGTAATGAGGTGAAATGACATGGTTGTCGTTATTGATGTCATTAAACCTTATAGTGGTGGAATGAGGTGAAATGACACGGTTGTCGTTATTGATGTCATTAAACCTTATAGTGGTTGAATGAGGTGAAATTACATTGTTGTAGTTATGGATGCCATTAAAGTTTATAGTGGTGTAATGAAGTGAAATCACTTGGTTGTCGTTATTGATGTCATTAAACCTTATAGTGGTGGAATGAGGTGAAATGACATGGTTGTAGTTATTGATGCCATTAAAGCTTATAGTGGTGGAATCATGTGAAATGACATGTTGTAGTTATTGATGCCATTAAAGCTTATAGTGGTGGAATGAGGTGAAATGACATGGTTGTAGTTATTGATGCCATTAAACTTATAGTGGTGGAATCATGTGAAATGACATGGCTGTAGTTATTGATGCCATTAAATCTTATAGGCGTGGAATGAGGTGAAATGACATGGTTGTAGATATGGATGTCATTAAGGCTTATAGTGGTGGAATGAGGTTAAATTGCACGGTTATAGTTATTGATGCCATTAAAGCTTATAGTGGTGGAATGAGGTGAAATGACTTGGTTGTAGTTATGGATGCCATTAAAGCTTATAGTGGTGGAATGAGGTGAAATGACATGGTTGTAGTTATTGATGCCATTAAAGCTTATAGTGGTGTAATCATGTGAAATGACATGGTTGTCGTTATTGATGCCATTAAAACTTATAGTGTTGGAATCATGTGAAATGACACGGTTGTCGTTATTGATGCCATTAAATCTTATAGTGGTGGAATGAGGTGAAATGACTTGGTTGTAGTTATTGATGTCATTAAAGCTTATAGTGGTGGAATGAGGTGAAATGACATGGTTGTCGTTATTGATGCCATTAAACCTTATAGTGGTGGAATGAGGTGAAATGACATGGTTGTAGTTATTGATGCCATTAAAGCTTATAGTGGTGGAATCATGTGAAATGACATGGTTGTAGTTATTGATGCCATTAAAGCTTATAGTGTTGGAATCATGTGAAATGACATGGTTGTAGTTATTGATGCCATTAAAGCTTATAGTTTTGGAACCATGTAAAATGACTTGGTTGTAGTTATTGGTGCCATTAAAGCTTATAGTGGTGGAATCATGTGAAATGACATGGTTGTAGTTATTGATGCCATTAAAGCTTATAGTGTTGGAATCATGTGAAATGACATGGTTGTAGTTATTGATGCCATTAAAGCTTATAGTGGTGGAATCATGTGAAATGACATGGTTGTAGTTATTGATGCCATTAAAGCTTATAGTGTTGGAATCATGTGAAATGACATGGTTGTAGTTATTGATGCCATTAAAGCTTATAGTGGTGGAATCATGTGAAATGACATGGTTGTCGTTATTGATGCCATTAAAGCTTATAGTGTTGGAATCATGTGAAATGACATGGTTCTAGTTATTGATGCCATTAAATCCTATAGTGGTGGAATGAGGTGAAATGACACGGTTGTAGTTATTGATGTCATTAAAGCTTATAGTGGTGGAATGACACGGTTGTAGTTATTGATGTCATTAAAGCTTATAGTGGTGGAATGAGGTGAAATGACACGGTTGTAGTTATTGATGCCAGTAAAGCTTATAGTGGTGGAATCATGTGAAATGACACGGTTGTAGTTATTGATGCCATTAAAGCTTATAGTGTTGGAATCATGTGAAATGACATGGTTGTAGTTATTGATGTCATTAAAGCTTATAGTGGTGGAATGAGGTTAAATGACTTGGTTGTAGTTATTGATGTCATTAAACCTTATAGTGGTGGAATGAGGTGAAATTACTTGGTTGTAGTTATTGATGTCATTAAATCTTATAGTGGTGGAATGAGGTGAAATGACTTGGTTTTGTAGTTATTGATGTAATTAAAGCTTATAGTGGTGGAATCATGTGAAATGACATGGTTGTCGATATTGATGCCATTAAAGTTTATAGTGGTGGAATCATGTGCAATGACATGGTTGCAGTTATTGATGCCATTAAAGCTTATAGTGGTGGAATGAGGTGAAATGACACGGTTGTAGTTATTGATGCCATTAAAGCCTATAGTGGTGGAATGAGGTGAAATGACTTGGTTGTAGTTATTGATGTCAATAAACCTTAGAGTGGTGGAATGAGGTGAAATGACTTGGTTGTAGTTATTGATGTCATTAAAGCTTATAGTGGTGGAATCATGTGCAATGACATGGTTGTAGTTATTGATGGCATTAAAGCTTATAGTGGTGGAATGAGGTGAAATGACACGGTTGTAGTTATTGATGTCATTAAAGCTTATAGTGGTGGAATGAGGTGAAATGACACGGTTGTAGTTATTGATGTCATTAAAGCTTATAGTGGTGGAATGAGGTGAAATGACACGGTTGTAGTTATTGATGTCATTAAACCTTATAGTTGTGGAATGAGGTGAAATGACACAGTTGTAGTTATTGATGTCATTAAACCTTATAGTGGTGGAATGAGGTGAAATGACTTGGTTGTCGTTATTGATGTCATTAAACCTTATAGTGGTGGAATGAGGTGAAATGACTTGGTTGTAGTTATTTATGTCATTAAACCTTATAGCGGTGGAATGAGGTGAAATGACACGGTTGTAGTTATTGATGTCATTAAAGCTTATAGTGGTGGTATGAGGTGAAATGACTTGGTTGTAGTTGTTGATGTCATTAAAGCTTATAGTGGTGGAATGAGGTGAAATGACACGGTTGTAGTTATTGATGTCATTAAAGCTTATAGTGGTGGAATGAGGTGAAATGAATTGGTTGTAGTTATTGATGTCATTAAAGCTTATAGTGGTGGAATGAGGTGAAATGACTTGGTTGTAGTTATTGATGTCATTAAAGCTTATAGTGGTGGAATCATGTGAAATTACATGTTTGTCGTTATTGATGCCATTAAAGCTTATAGTGGTGGAATGAGGTGAAATGACTTGGTTGTGGTTATTGATGCCATTAAAGCTTATAGTGGTGGAATGAGGTGAAATGACTTGGTTGTAGTTATTGATGTCATTAAACCTTATAGTGGTGGAATGAGGTGAAATGACATGGTTGTAGTTATTGATGTCATTAAACCTTATAGTGGTGGAATGAGGTGAAATGACATGGTTGTAGTTATTGATGCCATTAAAGCTTATGGTAGTGGAATGAGGTGAAATGACATGGTTGTCCTTATTGATGCCATTAAAGCTTATAGTGGTGGAATGAGGTGAAATGACTTGGTTGTAGTTATTGATGTCATTAAACCTTATAGTGGTGGAATGAGGTGAAATGACATGGTTGTAGTTATTGATGCCATTAAAGCTTATAGTGGTGGAATCATGTGAAATGACATGGTTGTAGTTATTGATGCCATTAAAGCTTATAGTGGTGGAATGAGGTGAAATGACATGGTTGTAGTTATTGATGCCATTAAAGTTTATAGTGGTGGAATGAGGTGAAATGACATGGTTGTAGTTATTGATGCCATTAAAGCTTATAGTGGTGGAATCATGTGAAATGACATGGTTGTAGTTATTGATGCCATTAAAGTTTATAGTGGTGGAATGAGGTGAAATGACATGGTTGTAGTTATTGATGCCATTAAAGCTTATAGTGGTGGAATCATGTGAAATGACATGGTTGTAGTTATTGATGCCATTAAAGTTTATAGTGGTGGAATGAGGTGAAATGACATGGTTGTAGATATGGATGTCATTAAAGCTTATAGTGGTGGAATGAGGTTAAATTACACGGTTATAGTTATTGATGCCATTAAAGCTTATAGTGGTGGAATGAGGTGAAATGACTTGGTTGTAGTTATGGATGCCATTATAGCTTATAGTGGTGGAATGAGGTGAAATGACTTGGTTGTAGTTATTGATGTCATTAAACCTTATAGTGGTGGAATGAGGTGAAATGACATGGTTGTAGTTATTGATGCCATTAAAGCTTATAGTGGTGGAATCGTGTGAAATGACATGGTTGTAGTTATTGATGTCATTAAAGCTTATAGTGGTGGAATCATGTGAAATGACATGGTTGTAGTTATTGATGCCATTAAAGTTTATAGTGGTGGAATGAGGTGAAATGACATGGTTGTAGTTATTGATGCCATTAAAGCTTATAGTGGTGGAATCATGTGAAATGACATGGTTGTAGTTATTGATGCCATTAAAGTTTATAGTGGTGGAATGAGGTGAAATGACATGGTTGTAGATATGGATGTCATTAAAGCTTATAGTGGTGGAATGAGGTTAAATTACACGGTTATAGTTATTGATGCCATTAAAGCTTATAGTGGTGGAATGAGGTGAAATGACTTGGTTGTAGTTATGGATGCCATTATAGCTTATAGTGGTGGAATGAGGTGAAATGACTTGGTTGTAGTTATTGATGTCATTAAACCTTATAGTGGTGGAATGAGGTGAAATGACATGGTTGTAGATATGGATGTCATTAAAGCTTATAGTGGTGGAATGAGGTGAAATGACATGGTTGTAGTTATTGATGCCATTAAAGCTTATAGTGGTGGAATCGTGTGAAATGACATGGTTGTAGTTATTGATGCCATTAAAGTTTATAGTGGTGGAATGAGGTGAAATGACATGGTTGTAGATATGGATGTCATTAAAGCTTATAGTGGTGGAATGAGGTGAAATGACATGGTTGTAGTTATTGATGTCATTAAACCTTATAGTGGTGGAATGAGGTGAAATGACTTGGTTGTAGTTATTGATGTCATTAAACCTTATAGTGGTGGAATGAGGTGAAATGACATGGTTGTAGTTATTGATGCCATTAAAGCTTATAGTGGTGGAATCGTGTGAAATGACATGGTTGTAGTTATTGATGCCATTAAAGTTTATAGTGGTGGAATGAGGTGAAATGACTTGGTTGTAGTTATTGATGTCATTAAACCTTTAAACCTTATAGTGGTGGAATGAGGTGAAATGACATGGTTGTAGTTATTGATGCCATTAAAGCTTATAGTGGTGGAATCGTGTGAAATGACATGGTTGTAGTTATTGATGCCATTAAAGTTTATAGTGGTGGAATGAGGTGAAATGACATGGTTGTAGTTATTGATGCCATTAAAGCTTATAGTGGTGGAATCGTGTGAAATGACATGGTTGTAGTTATTGATGCCATTAAAGTTTATAGTGGTGGAATGAGGTGAAATGACATGGTTGTAGATATGGATGTCATTAAAGCTTATAGTGGTGGAATGAGGTTAAATTACACGGTTATAGTTATTGATGCCATTAAAGCTTATAGTGGTGGAATGAGGTGAAATGACTTGGTTGTAGTTATTGATGTCATTATAGCTTATAGTGGTGGAATGAGGTGAAATGACATGGTTGTAGTTATTGATGCCATTAAAGCTTATAGTGTTGGAATCATGTGAAATGACACGGTTGTCGTTATTGATGCCATTAAATCTTATAGTGGTGGAATGAGGTGAAATGACATGGTTGTCGTTATTGATGCCATTAAAGCTTATAGTGCTGGAATGAGGTGAAATGAATTGGTTGTAGTTAGTGATGTCATTAAAGCTTATAGTGCTGGAATGAGGTGAAATGACTTGGTTGTAGTTGTTGATGCCATTAAATATTATAATGGTGGAATGAGGTGAAATGACACGGTTGTCGTTATTGATGTCATTAAAGCTTATAGTGCTGGAATCATGTGAAATGACATGGTTGTCGTTATTGATGCCATTAAAGCTTATAGTTTTGGAACCATGTAAAATGACATGGTTTTAGTTATTGGTGCCATTAAAGCTTATAGTGGTGGAATGAGGTGAAATGATATGGTTGTAGTTATTGATGCCATTAAAGCTTATAGTGGTGGAATGAGGTGAAATGACATGGTTGTTGTTATTGATGCCATTAAAGCTTATAGTGTTGGAATCATGTGAAATGACATGGTTGTAGTTATTGATGCCATTAAAGCTTATAGTGGTGGAATCATGTGAAATGACATGGTTGTTGTTATTGATGCCATTAAAGCTTATAGTGTTGGAATCATGTGAAATGACATGGTTCTAGTTATTGATGCCATTAAAGCTTATAGTGGTGGAATGAGGTGAAATGACACAGTTGTAGGTATTGATGTCATTAAAGTTTATAGTGGTGTAATGAGGTGAAATGACATGGTTGTCGTTATTGATGTCATTAAACCTTATAGTGGTGGAATGAGGTGAAATGACACGGTTGTCGTTATTGATGTCATTAAACCTTATAGTGGTTGAATGAGGTGAAATTACATTGTTGTAGTTATGGATGCCATTAAAGTTTATAGTGGTGTAATGAAGTGAAATCACTTGGTTGTCGTTATTGATGTCATTAAACCTTATAGTGGTGGAATGAGGTGAAATGACATGGTTGTAGTTATTGATGCCATTAAAGCTTATAGTGGTGGAATCATGTGAAATGACATGTTGTAGTTATTGATGCCATTAAAGCTTATAGTGGTGGAATGAGGTGAAATGACATGGTTGTAGTTATTGATGCCATTAAACTTATAGTGGTGGAATCATGTGAAATGACATGGCTGTAGTTATTGATGCCATTAAATCTTATAGGCGTGGAATGAGGTGAAATGACATGGTTGTAGATATGGATGTCATTAAGGCTTATAGTGGTGGAATGAGGTTAAATTGCACGGTTATAGTTATTGATGCCATTAAAGCTTATAGTGGTGGAATGAGGTGAAATGACTTGGTTGTAGTTATGGATGCCATTAAAGCTTATAGTGGTGGAATGAGGTGAAATGACATGGTTGTAGTTATTGATGCCATTAAAGCTTATAGTGGTGGAATCATGTGAAATGACATGGTTGTCGTTATTGATGCCATTAAAACTTATAGTGTTGGAATCATGTGAAATGACACGGTTGTCGTTATTGATGCCATTAAATCTTATAGTGGTGGAATGAGGTGAAATGACTTGGTTGTAGTTATTGATGTCATTAAAGCTTATAGTGGTGGAATGAGGTGAAATGACATGGTTGTCGTTATTGATGCCATTAAACCTTATAGTGGTGGAATGAGGTGAAATGACATGGTTGTAGTTATTGATGCCATTAAAGCTTATAGTGGTGGAATCATGTGAAATGACATGGTTGTAGTTATTGATGCCATTAAAGCTTATAGTGTTGGAATCATGTGAAATGACATGGTTGTAGTTATTGATGCCATTAAAGCTTATAGTTTTGGAACCATGTAAAATGACTTGGTTGTAGTTATTGGTGCCATTAAAGCTTATAGTGGTGGAATCATGTGAAATGACATGGTTGTAGTTATTGATGCCATTAAAGCTTATAGTGTTGGAATCATGTGAAATGACATGGTTGTAGTTATTGATGCCATTAAAGCTTATAGTGGTGGAATCATGTGAAATGACATGGTTGTAGTTATTGATGCCATTAAAGCTTATAGTGTTGGAATCATGTGAAATGACATGGTTGTAGTTATTGATGCCATTAAAGCTTATAGTGGTGGAATCATGTGAAATGACATGGTTGTCGTTATTGATGCCATTAAAGCTTATAGTGTTGGAATCATGTGAAATGACATGGTTCTAGTTATTGATGCCATTAAATCCTATAGTGGTGGAATGAGGTGAAATGACACGGTTGTAGTTATTGATGTCATTAAAGCTTATAGTGGTGGAATGACACGGTTGTAGTTATTGATGTCATTAAAGCTTATAGTGGTGGAATGAGGTGAAATGACACGGTTGTAGTTATTGATGCCATTAAAGCTTATAGTGGTGGAATCATGTGAAATGACACGGTTGTAGTTATTGATGCCATTAAAGCTTATAGTGTTGGAATCATGTGAAATGACATGGTTGTAGTTATTGATGTCATTAAAGCTTATAGTGGTGGAATGAGGTTAAATGACTTGGTTGTAGTTATTGATGTCATTAAACCTTATAGTGGTGGAATGAGGTGAAATTACTTGGTTGTAGTTATTGATGTCATTAAATCTTATAGTGGTGGAATGAGGTGAAATGACTTGGTTTTGTAGTTATTGATGTAATTAAAGCTTATAGTGGTGGAATCATGTGAAATGACATGGTTGTCGATATTGATGCCATTAAAGTTTATAGTGGTGGAATCATGTGCAATGACATGGTTGCAGTTATTGATGCCATTAAAGCTTATAGTGGTGGAATGAGGTGAAATGACACGGTTGTAGTTATTGATGCCATTAAAGCCTATAGTGGTGGAATGAGGTGAAATGACTTGGTTGTAGTTATTGATGTCAATAAACCTTAGAGTGGTGGAATGAGGTGAAATGACTTGGTTGTAGTTATTGATGTCATTAAAGCTTATAGTGGTGGAATCATGTGCAATGACATGGTTGTAGTTATTGATGGCATTAAAGCTTATAGTGGTGGAATGAGGTGAAATGACACGGTTGTAGTTATTGATGTCATTAAAGCTTATAGTGGTGGAATGAGGTGAAATGACACGGTTGTAGTTATTGATGTCATTAAAGCTTATAGTGGTGGAATGAGGTGAAATGACACGGTTGTAGTTATTGATGTCATTAAACCTTATAGTTGTGGAATGAGGTGAAATGACACAGTTGTAGTTATTGATGTCATTAAACCTTATAGTGGTGGAATGAGGTGAAATGACTGGGTTGTAGTTATTGATGTCATTAAACCTTATAGTGGTGGAATGAGGTGAAATGACTTGGTTGTAGTTATTTATGTCATTAAACCTTATAGTGGTGGAATGAGGTGAAATGACACGGTTGTAGTTATTGATGTCATTAAAGCTTATAGTGGTGGAATGAGGTGAAATGACACGGTTGTAGTTATTTATGTCATTAAAGCTTATAGTCGTGGAATGTGGTGAAATTACTTGGTTGTAGTTATTGATGTCATTGAACCTTATATTGGTGGAATGCTGTGAAATAAAATGGTTGTAGTTATTGATGTCATTAAAGCTTATAGTGGTGGAATGAGGTGAAATGACACGGTTGTAGTTATTGATGTCATTAAAGATTACAGTGGTGGAATCATGTGAAATGACATGTTTGTTATTATTGATGCCATTAAAGCTTATAGTGGTGGAATGAGGTGAAATGACTTGGTTGTAGTTATTGATGACATGACAGCTTATAGTGGTGGAATGAGGGGAAATGACTTGGTTGTAGTTATTGATGTCATTAAACCTTGTAGTGGTGGAATGAGGTGAAATGACATGGTTGTAGTTATTGATGTCATTAAAGCTTATAGTGGTGGAATGAGGTGAAATGACTTGGTTGTAGTTATTGATGTCATTAAAGCTTATAGTGGTGGAATGAGGTGAAATGACTTGGTTGTAGTTATTGATGTCATTAAACCTTGTAGTGGTGGAATGAGGTGAAATGACATGGTTGTAGTTATTGATGTCATTAAAGCTTATAGTGGTGGAATGAGGTGAAATGACACGGTTGTAGTTATTGATGCCATTAAAGCTTATAGTGGTGGAATGAGGTGAAATGAAATAGTTGTAGTTATTGATGCCATTAAAGCTTATAGTGGTGGAATCATGTGAAATGACATGGTTGTCGTTATTGATGCCATTAAAGCTTATAGTGGTGGAATCATGTGAAATGACATGGTTGTCGTTATTGATGCCATTAAAGCTTATAGTGTTGGAATCATGTGAAATGACATGGTTGTAGTTATTGATGCCATTAAAGCTTATAGTGGTGGAAACATGTGCAATGACATGGTTGTAGTTATTGATGCCATTAAAGCTTATAGTGCTGGAATGAGGTGAAATGACATGGTTGTAGTTGTTGACGCCATTAAATCTTATAGTGCTGGAATGAGGTGAAATGACATGGTTGTAGTTATTGATGCCATTAAACCTTATGGTGGTGGAATGAGGTGAAATTACATTGTTGTAGTTATTGATGCCATTAAAGCTTATGGTGGTGGAATGAGGTGAAATGACTTGGTTGTAGTTATGGATGCCATTAAAGCGTATAGTGGTGGAATGAGGTGAAATGACATGGTTGTAGTTGCTGAAGTCATTAAAGCTTATAGTGGTGGAATGAGGTGAAATGACACGGTTGTACTTATTGATGCCATTAAAGTTTATAGTCGTGGAATGAGGTGAAATGACTTGGTTGTAGTTATTGATGTCATTAAACCTTATATTGGTGGAATGCTGTGAAATAAAATGGTTGCCGTTATTGATGCCATTAAAGCTTATAGTGGTGGAATGAGGTGAAATGAAATGGTTGTAGTTATTGATGCCATTAAAGCTTATAGTGGTGGAATGAGGTGAAATTACATGGTTGTAGTTATTGATGCCATTAAAGCTTATATTGGTGGAATGCTGTGAAATGACATGGTTGTTGTTATTGATGCCATTAAAGCTTATAGTGGTGGAATGAGGTGAAATGACATGGTTGTAGTTGTTGATGTCATTAAAGCTTATAGTGGTGGAATGAGGTGAAATGACACGGTTGTACTTATTGATGCCATTAAAGCTTATAGTTGTGTAATGAGGTGAAATGACATGGTTGTAGTTATTGATGCCATTAAAGCTTATAGTGGTGTAATCATGTGCAATGACATGGTTGTAGTTATTGATGCCATTAAAGCTTATAGTGGTGGAATGAGGTGAAATGACACGGTTGTAGTTATTGATGCCATTAAAGCTTATAGTGGTGGAATGAGGTGAAATGACTTGGTTGTAGTTATTGATGTCATTAAACCTTATAGTGGTGGAATGAGGTGAAATAACTTGGTGGTAGTTATTGATGTCATTAAATCTTATAGTGGTGGAATGAGGTGAAATGACTTGGTTGTAGTTATTGATGTCATTAAAGCTTATAGTGGTGGAATCATGTGCAATGACATGGTTGTAGTTATTGATGCCATTAAAGCTTATAGTGGTGGAATGAGGTGAAATGACACGGTTGTAGTTATTGATGTCATTAAAGCTTATAGTGGTGGAATGAGGTGAAATGACTTGGTTGTAGTTATTGATGTCATTAAACCTTATAGTGGTGAAATGAGGTGAAATGACACAGTTGTAGTTATTGATGTCATTAAACCTTATAGTGGTGGAATGAGGTGAAATGACTTGGTTGTCGTTATTGATGTCATTAAACCTTATAGTGGTGGAATGAGGTGAAATGACTTGGTTGTAGTTATTTATGTCATTAAACCTTATAGCGGTGGAATGAGGTGAAATGACACGGTTGTAGTTATTGATGTCATTAAAGCTTATAGTGGTGGTATGAGGTGAAATGACTTGGTTGTAGTTGTTGATGTCATTAAAGCTTATAGTGGTGGAATGAGGTGAAATGACACGGTTGTAGTTATTGATGTCATTAAAGCTTATAGTGGTGGAATGAGGTGAAATGAATTGGTTGTAGTTATTGATGTCATTAAAGCTTATAGTGGTGGAATGAGGTGAAATGACTTGGTTGTAGTTATTGATGTCATTAAAGCTTATAGTGGTGGAATCATGTGAAATTACATGTTTGTCGTTATTGATGCCATTAAAGCTTATAGTGGTGGAATGAGGTGAAATGACTTGGTTGTAGTTATTGATGCCATTAAAGCTTATATTGGTGGAATGCTGTGAAATAAAATGGTTGTTGTTATTGATGCCATTAAAGCGTATAGTGGTGGAATGAGGTGAAATGACATGGTTGTAGTTGTTGATGTCATTAAAGCTTATAGTGGTGGAATGAGGTGAAATGACACGGTTGTACTTATTGATGCCATTAAAGCTTATAGTTGTGTAATGAGGTGAAATGACATGGTTGTAGTTATTGATGCAATTAAAGCTTATAGTGGTGTAATCATGTGCAATGGCATGGTTGTAGTTATTGATGCCATTAAAGCTTATAGTGGTGGAATGAGGTGAAATGACACAGTTGTAGTTATTGATGCCATTAAAGCTTATAGTGGTGGAATGAGGTGAAATGACTTGGTTGTAGTTATTGATGTCATTAAACCTTATAGTGGTGGAATGAGGTGAAATAACTTGGTTGTAGTTATTGATGTCATTAAATCTTATAGTGGTGGAATGAGGTGAAATGACTTGGTTTTAGTTATTGATGTCATTAAAGCTTATAGTGGTGGAAACATGTGCAATGACATGGTTGTAGTTATTGATGCCATTAAAGCTTATAGTGGTGGAATGAGGTGAAATGACACGGTTGTAGTTATTGATGTCATTAAAGCTTATAGTGGTGGAATGAGGTGAAATGACTTGGTTGTAGTTATTGATGTCATTAAACCTTATAGTGGTGAAATGAGGTGAAATGACACAGTTGTAGTTATTGATGTCATTAAACCTTATAGTGGTGGAATGAGGTGAAATGACTTGGTTGTAGTTATTTATGTCATTAAACCTTATAGTGGTGGAATGAGGTGAAATGACACGGTTGTAGTTATTGATGTCATTAAAGATTATAGTGGTGGAATGAGGTGAAATAACTTGGTTGTAGTTATTGATGTCATTAAAGCTTATAGTGGTGGAATGAGGTGAAATGACACGGCTGTAGTTATTGATGTCATTAAAGCTTATAGTGGTGGAATGAGGTGAAAAGACTTGGTTGTAGTTATTGATGTCATTAAAGCTTATAGTGGTGGAATGAGGTGAAATGACTTGGTTGTAGTTATTGATGTCATTAAAGCTTATTGTGGTGGAATCATGTGAAATGACATGGTTGTCGTTATTGATGCCATTAAAACTTATAGTGGTGGAATGAGGTGAAATGACTTGGTTGTAGTTATTGATGTCATTAAACCTTATAGTGGTGGAATGAGGTGAAATGACTTGGTTGTAGTTATTGATGACATTTCAGCTTACAGTGGTGGAATGAGGTGAAATGACTTGGTTGTAGTTATTGATGTCATTAAACCGTATAGTGGTGGAATGAGGTGAAATGACACGGTTGTCGTTATTGATGTCATTAAACCTTATGGTGGTGGAGTGAGGTGAAATTACATTGTTGTAGTTATTGATGCCATTAAAGCTTATAGTGGTGGAATGAGGTGAAATGACACGGTTGTAGTTATTGATGCTATTAAAGCTTATAGTGGTGAAATGACTTGGTTGTAGTTATGGATGCCATTAAAGCGTATAGTGGTGGAATGAGGTGAAATGACTTGGTTGTAGTTATTGATGACATTTCAGCTTATAGTGTTGGAATGAGGTGAAATGACTTGGTTGTAGTTATTGATGTCATTAAAGCTTATAGTGGTGGAATCATGTGAAATGACATGTTTGTCGTTATTGATGCCATTAAAGCTTATAGTGGTGGAATGAGGTGAAATGACTTGGTTGTAGTTATTGATGTCACTAAACCTTATAGTGGTGGAATGAGGTGAAATTACTTGGTTGTAGTTATTGATGTCATTAAAGCTTATTGTGGTGGAATCATGTGAAATGACATGGTTGTCGTTATTGATGCCATTAAAGCTTATAGTGGTGGAATGAGGTGAAATGACTTGGTTGTAGTTATTGATGTCATTAAACCTTATAGTGGTGGAATGAGGTGAAATGACTTGGTTGTAGTTATTGATGACATTTCAGCTTATAGTGGTGGAATGAGGTGAAATGACATGGTTGTAGTTATTGATGCCATTAAATCTGATAGTGGTGGAATGAGGTGAAATGACTTGGTTGTAGTTATTGATGTCATTAAACCGTATAGTGGTGGAATGAGGTGAAATGACATGGTTGTCGTTATTGATGTCATTAAAGCTTATAGTGGTGGAATGAGGTGAAATGACACGGTTGTACTTATTGATGCATTAAAGCTTATAGTGGTGGAATGAGGTGAAATGACTTGGTTGTAGTTATTGATGCCATTAAAGTTTATAGTGGTGGAATCATGTGAAATGACATGGTTGTCGTTATTGATGCCATTAAAGCTTATAGTGTTGGAATCATGTGAAATGACATGGTTGTAGTTATTGATGCCATTAAAGCTTATAGTGTTGGAATCATGTGAAATGACATGGTTCTAGTTGTTGATGCCATTAAATCTTATAGTGGTGCAATGAGGTGAAATGACTTGGTTGTAGTTGGTGATGACATTAAAGATTATAGTGGTGGAATGAGGTGAAATGACATGGTTGTCGGTATTGATGCCATTAAAGCTTATATTGGTGGAAAGGTTGTGAAATAAAATTGTTGTCGTTATTGATGCCATTAAACCTAATAGTGGTGGAATGAGGTGAAATGACTTGGTTGTAGTTAGTGATGTCATTAAAGCTTATAGTGCTGAAATGAGGTGAAATGACTTGGTTGTAGGTGTTGATGCCATTAAACCTTATAGTGGTGGAATGAGGTGAAATGACACTTGTCGTTATTGATGTCATTAAACCTTATAGTGGTATAATGAGGTGAAATGACTTAGTTGTAGTTATTTATGTCATTAAACCTTATAGTGGTGGAATGAGGTGAAATGACACGGTTGTAGTTATTGATGTCATTAAAGCTTATAGTGGTGGAATGAGGTGAAATGACTTGGTTGTAGTTATTGATGTCATTAAAGCTTATAGTGGTGGAATGAGGTGAAATGACTTGGTTGTAGTTATTGATGTCATTAAAGCTTATAGTGGTGGAATGAGGTGAAATGACTTGGTTGTAGTTATTGATGTCATTAAAGCTTATAGTGGTGGAATCATGTGAAATGACATGTTTGTCGTTATTGATGCCATTAAAGCTTATAGTGGTGGAATGAGGTGAAATGACTTGGTTGTAGTTATTGATGCCATTAAAGCGTATAGTGGTGGAATGAGGTGAAATGACATGGTTGTAGTTGTTGATGTCATTAAAGCTTATAGTTTTGGAATGAGGTGAAATGACACGGTTGTACTTATTGATGCCATTAAAGCTTATAGTTGTGTAATGAGGTGAAATGACATGGTTGTAGTTATTGATGCCATTAAAGCTTATAGTGGTGGAATGAGGTGAAATGACACGGTTGTAGTTATTGATGCCATTAAAGCTTATAGTGGTGGAATGAGGTGAAATGACTTGGTTGTAGTTATTGATGTCATTAAACCTTATAGTGGTGGAATGAGGTGAAATAACTTGGTTGTAGTTATTGATGCCATTAAATGTTATAGTGGTGGAATGAGGTGAAATGACTTGGTTGTAGTTATTTATGTCATTAAAGCTTATAGTGGTGGAATCATGTGCAATGACATGGTTGTAGTTATTGATGCCATTAAAGCTTATAGTGGTGGAATGAGGTGAAATGACATAGTTGTAGTTATTGATGCCATTAAACCTTATAGTGGTGGAATGAGGTGAAATGATATGGTTGTAGTTATTGATGCCATTAAAGGTTATAGTGGTGGAATCATGTGAAATGACATGGTTGTCATTATTGATGCCATTAAAGCTTATAGTTTTGGAACCATGTAAAATGACTTGGTTGTAGTTATTGGTGCCATTAAAGCTTAAAGTGGTGGAATGAGGTGAAATGACACAGTTGTAGTTATTGATGCCATTAAACCTTATAGTGGTGGAATGAGGTGAAATGACTTGGTTGTAGTTATTGGTGCCATTAAAGCTTATAGTGGTGGAATGAGGTGAAATGACTTGTTTGTAGTTATTGATGCCATTAAAGCTTATAGTGGTGGAATGAGGTGAAATGACTTGGTTGTAGTTATTGATGCCATTAAAGCGTATAGTGGTGGAATGAGGTGAAATGACATGGTTGTAGTTGTTGATGTCATTAAAGCTTATAGTTTTGGAATGAGGTGAAATGACACGGTTGTACTTATTGATGCCATTAAAGCTTATAGTTGTGTAATGAGGTGAAATGACATGGTTGTAGTTATTGATGCCATTAAAGCTTATAGTGGTGGAATGAGGTGAAATGACACGGTTGTAGTTATTGATGCCATTAAAGCTTATAGTGGTGGAATGAGGTGAAATGACTTGGTTGTAGTTATTGATGTCATTAAACCTTATAGTGGTGGAATGAGGTGAAATAACTTGGTTGTAGTTATTGATGCCATTAAATGTTATAGTGGTGGAATGAGGTGAAATGACTTGGTTGTAGTTATTTATGTCATTAAAGCTTATAGTGGTGGAATCATGTGCAATGACATGGTTGTAGTTATTGATGCCATTAAAGCTTATAGTGGTGGAATGAGGTGAAATGACACAGTTGTAGTTATTGATGCCATTAAACCTTATAGTGGTGGAATGAGGTGAAATGATATGGTTGTAGTTATTGATGCCATTAAAGGTTATAGTGGTGGAATCATGTGAAATGACATGGTTGTCATTATTGATGCCATTAAAGCTTATAGTTTTGGAACCATGTAAAATGACTTGGTTGTAGTTATTGGTGCCATTAAAGCTTAAAGTGGTGGAATGAGGTGAAATGACACAGTTGTAGTTATTGATGCCATTAAACCTTATAGTGGTGGAATGAGGTGAAATGACTTGGTTGTAGTTATTGGTGCCATTAAAGCTTATAGTGGTGGAATCATGTGAAATTACATGGTTGTAGTTATTGATGCCATTAAAGCTTATAGTGTTGGAATCATGTGAAATGACATGGTTGTAGTTATTGATGCCATTAAAGCTTATAGTGTTGGAATCATGTGAAATGACATGGTTGTAGTTATTGATGCCATTAAAGCTTATAGTGGTGGAATCATGTGAAATGACATGGTTCTAGTTATTGATGCCATTAAATCCTATAGTGGTGGAATGAGGTGAAATGACATGGTTGTAGATATGGATGTCATTAAAGCTTATAGTGGTGGAATGAGGTTAAATTACACGGTTATAGTTATTGATGCCATTAAAGCTTATAGTGGTGGAATGAGGTGAAATGACATGGTTGTCGTTATTGATGCCATTAAAGCTTATAGTTTTGGAACCATGTAAATTTACATGGTTGTAGTTATTGGTGCCATTAAAGCTTATAGTGGTGGAATGAGGTGAAATGACACCCTGTAATTATTGATGCCATTAAAGCTTATAGTGCTGGAATCATGTGAAATGACATGGTTGTCGTTATTGATGCCATTAAAGCTTATAGTTTTGGAACCATGTAAAATGACATGGTTGTAGTTATTGGTGCCATTAAAGCTTATAGTGGTGGAATGAGGTGAAATGACACGGTTGTAGTTATTGATGTCATTAAACCTTATAGTGGTGGAACGAGGTGAAATGACATGGTTGTAGTTATTGATGCCACTAAATCTTATAGTGGTGGAATGAGGTGAAATGACACGGTTGTAGTTGTTGATGCCATTAAAGCTGATAGTGGTGGAATGACATGGTTGTAGATATGGATGTCATTAAAGCTTATAGTGGTGTAATGAGGTTAAATTAAACGGTTATAGTTATTGATGCCATTAAAGCTTATAGTGGTGGAATGAGGTGAAATGACTTGGTTGTAGTTATGGATGCCATTAAAGCTTATAGTGGTGGAATGAGGTGAAATGACTTGGTTGTAGTTATTGATGTCATTAAACCTTATAGTGGTGGAATGAGGTGAAATGACATGGTTGTAGTTATTGATGTCATTAAAGCTTATAGTGGTGGAATCATGTGAAATGACATGGTTGTCGTTATTGATGCCATTAAAGCTTATAGTGTTGGAATCATGTGAAATGACACAGTTGTCGTTATTGATGCCATTAAATCTTATAGTGGTGGAATGAGGTGAAATGACTTGGTTGTAGTTATTGATGTCATTAAAGCTTATAGTGGTGGAATGAGGTGAAATGACATGGTTGTCGTTATTGATGCCATTAAACCTTATAGTGGTGGAATGAGGTGAAATGACACAGTTGTAGTTATTGATGCCATTAAAGCTTATAGTGCTGGAATGAGGTGAAATGAATTGGTTGTAGTTAGTGATGTCATTAAAGCTTATAGTGCTGGAATGAGGTGAAATGACTTGGTTGTAGTTGTTGATGCCATTAAATATTATAATGGTGGAATGATGTGAAATGACACGGTTGTCGTTATTGAGGTCATTAAAACTTATAGTGGTGGAATGAGGTCAAATGACACGGTTGTCGTTATTGATGTCATTAAACCTTATAGTGGTGGAATGAGGTGAAATGACATGGTTGTAGTTATTGATGCCATTAAAGCTTATAGTTTTGGAACCATGTAAAATGACATGGTTGTAGTTATTGGTGCCATTAAAGCTTATAGTGGTGGAATCATGTGAAATGACATGGTTCTAGTTATTGATGCCATTAAAGCTTATAGTGTTGGAATCATGTGAAATGACATGGTTGTAGTTATTGATGCCATTAAAGCTTATAGTGTTGGAATCATGTGAAATGACATGGTTGTAGTTATTGATGCCATTAAAGCTTATAGTGGTGGAATCATGTGAAATGACATGGTTGTCGTTATTGATGCCATTAAAGCTTATAGTGTTGGAATCATGTGAAATGACATGGTTCTAGTTATTGATGCCATTAAATCCTATAGTGGTGGAATGAGGTGAAATGACACGGTTGTAGTTATTGATGTCATTAAAGCTTATAGTGGTGGAATGAGGTGAAATGACACGGTTGTAGTTATTGATGCCATTAAAGCTTATAGTGGTGGAATCATGTGAAATGACACGGTTGTAGTTATTGATGCCATTAAAGCTTATAGTGTTGGAATCATGTGAAATGACATGGTTGTAGTTATTGATGTCATTAAAGCTTATAGTGGTGGAATGAGGTGAAATGACTTGGTTGTAGTTATTGATGTCATTAAACCTTATAGTGGTGGAATGAGGTGAAATGACTTGGTTGTAGTTATTGATGTCATTAAATCTTATAGTGGTGGAATGAGGTGAAATGACTTGGTTTTGTAGTTATTGATGTCATTAAAGCTTATAGTGGTGGAATCATGTGAAATGAAATGGTTGTCGTTATTGATGCCATTAAAGTTTATAGTGGTGGAATCATGTGCAATGACATGGTTGTAGTTATGGATGCCATTAAAGCTTATAGTGGTGGAATGAGGTGAAATGACACGGTTGTAGTTATTGATGCCATTAAAGCTTATAGTGGTGGAATGAGGTGAAATGACTTGGTTGTAGTTATTGATGTCATTAAACCTTATAGTGGTGGAATGAGGTGAAATGACTTGGTTGTAGTTATTGATGTCATTAAATCTTATAGTGGTGGAATGAGGTGAAATGACTTGGTTGTAGTTATTGATGTCATTAAAGCTTATAGTGGTGGAATCATGTGCAATGACATGGTTGTTGTTATTGATGGCATTAAAGCTTATAGTGGTGGAATGAGGTGAAATGACATGGTTGTAGTTATTGATGTCATTAAAGCTTATAGTGGTGGAATGAGGTGAAATGACACGGTTGTAGTTATTGATGTCATTAAAGCTTATAGTGGTGGAATGAGGTGAAATGACACGGTTGTAGTTATTGATGTCATTAAAGCTTATAGTGGTGGAATGAGGTGAAATGACACGGTTGTAGTTATTGATGTCATTAAACCTGATGGTTGTGGAATGAGGTGAAATTACACAGTTGTAGTTATTGATGTCATTAAACCTTATAGTGGTGGAATGAGGTGAAATGACTGGGTTGTAGTTATTGATGTCATTAAACCTTATAGTGGTGGAATGAGGTGAAATGACTTGGTTGTAGTTATTTATGTCATTAAACCTTATAGTGGTGGAATGAGGTGAAATGACACGGTTGTAGTTATTGATGTCATTAAAGCTTATAGTGGTGGAATGAGGTGAAATGACACGGTTGTAGTTATTTATATCATTAAAGCTTATAGTCGTGGAATGAGGTGAAATGACTTGGTTGTAGTTATTGATGTCATTGAACCTTATATTGGTGGAATGCTGTGAAATAAAATGGTTGTAGTTATTGATGTCATTAAAGCTTATAGTGGTGGAATGAGGTGAAATGACATGTTTGTCGTTATTGATGCCATTAAAGTTTATAGTGGTGGGATGAGGTGAAATGACTTGGTTGTAGTTATTGATGTCATTAAACCTTATAGTGGTGGAATGAGGTGAAATGACTTGGTTGTAGTTATTGATGACATGACAGCTTATAGTGGTGGAATGAGGGGAAATGACATGATTGTAGTTATTGATGTCATTAAAGCTTATAGTGGTGGAATGAGGTAAAATGACTTGGTTGTAGTTATTGATGTCATTCAACCTTATAGTGGTGGAATGAGGTGAAATGACATGGTTGTAGTTATTGATGTCATTAAGGCTTATAGTGGTGGAATGAGGTGAAATGACACGGTTGTAGTTATTGATGCCATTAAAGCTTATAGTGGTGGAATGAGGTGAAATGACATAGTTGTAGTTATTGATGCCATTAAAGCTTATAGTGGTGGAATCATGTGAAATGACATGGTTGTCGTTATTGATGCCATTAAAGCTTATGAGGTTGGAATCATGTGAAATGACATGGTTGTAGTTATTGATGCCATTAAAGCTTATAGTGGTGGAATGAGGTGAAATGACTTGGTTGTGGTTATTGATGCCATTAAAGCTTATAGTGGTGGAATGAGGTGAAATGACATGGTTGTAGTTATTGATGCCATTAAAGCTTATAGTGGTGGAATGAGGTGAAATGACATGGTTGTAGTTATTGATGCCATTAAACCTTATGGTGGTGGAATGAGGTGAAATTACATTGTTGTAGTTATTGATGCCATTAAAGCTTATGGTGGTGGAATGAGGTGAAATGACTTGGTTGTAGTTATGGATGCCATTAAAGCGTATAGTGGTGGAATGAGGTGAAATGACATGGTTGTAGTTGTTGATGTCATTAAAGCTTATAGTGGTGGAATGAGGTGAAATGACACGGTTGTACTTATTGATGCCATTAAAGCTTATAGTCGTGGAATGAGGTGAAATGACTTGGTAGTAGTTATTGATGTCATTAAACCTTATATTGGTGGAATGCTGTGAAATAAAATGGTTGTCGTTATTGATGCCATTAAAGCTTATAGTGGTGGAATGAGGTGAAATGACATGGTTGTAGTTATTGATGCCATTAAAGCTTATAGTGGTGGAATGAGGTGAAATGACATGGTTGTAGTTATTGATGCCATTAAAGCTTATAGTTGTGTAATGAGGTGAAATGACATGGTTGTAGTTATTGATGCCATTAAAGCTTATAGTGGTATAATCATGTGCAATGACATGGTTGTAGTTATTGATGCCATTAAAGCTTATAGTGGTGGAATGAGGTGAAATGACACGGTTGTACTTATTGATGCCATTAAAGCTTATAGTTGTGTAATGAGGTGAAATGACATGGTTGTAGTTATTGATGCCATTAAAGCTTATAGTGGTATAATCATGTGCAATGACATGGTTGTAGTTATTGATGCCATTAAAGCTTATAGACGTGGAATGAGGTGAAATGACACTGTTGTAGTTATTGATGCCATTAAAGCTTATAGTGGTGGAATGAGGTGAAATGACTTGGTTGTAGTTATTGATGTCATTAAACCTTATAGTGGTGGAATGAGGTGAAATAACTTGGTTGTAGTTATTGATGTCATTAAATCTTATAGTGGTGGAATGATCTGAAATGACTTGGTTGTAGTTATTGATGTCATTAAAGCTTATAGTGGTGGAATCATGTGCAATGACATGGTTGTATTTATTGATGCCATTAAAGCTTATAGTGGTGGAATGAGGTGAAATGACTTGGTTGTAGTTATTGATGTCATTAAACCTTATAGTGGTGAAATGAGGTTAAATGACACAGTTGTAGTTATTGATGTCATTAAACCTTATAGTGGTGGAATGAGGTGAAATGACTTGGTTGTAGTTATTGTTGTCATTAAATCTTATAGTGGTGGAATGAGGTGAAATGACTTGGTTGTAGTTATTGATGTCATTAAAGCTTATAGTGGTGGAATGAGGTGAAATGACTTGGTTGTAGTTATTGATGTCATTAAACCTTATAGTGGTGAAATGAGGTGAAATGACACAGTTGTAGTTATTGATGTCATTAAACCTTATAGTGGTGGAATGAGGTGAAATGACTTGGTTGTCGTTATTGATGTCATTAAACCTTATAGTGGTGGAATGAGGTGAAATGACTTGGTTGTAGTTATTTATGTCATTAAACCTTATAGTGGTTGAATGAGGTGAAATGACACGGTTGTAGTTATTGATGTCATTAAAGCTTATAGTGGTGGAATGAGGTGAAATTACTTGGTTGTAGTTATTGATGTCATTAAAGCTTATTGTGGTGGAATCATGTGAAATGACATGGTTGTCGTTATTGATGCCATTAAAGCTTATAGTGGTGGAATGAGGTGAAATGACTTGGTTGTAGTTATTGATGTCATTAAACCTTATAGTGGTGGAATGAGGTGAAATGACTTGGTTGTAGTTATTGATGACATTTCAGCTTATAGTGGTGGAATGAGGTGAAATGACTTGGTTGTAGTTATTGATGTCATTAAACCATATAGTGGTGGAATGAGGTGAAATGACACGGTTGTCGTTATTGATGTCATTAAACCTTATCGTGGTGGAATGAGGTGAAATTACATTGTTGTAGTTATTGATGCCATTAACGCTTATAGTGGTGGAATGAGGTGAAATGACACGGTTGTAGTTATTGATGCTATTAAAGCTTATAGTGGTGGAATGAGGTGAAATGACTTGGTTGTAGTTATGGATGCCATTAAAGCGTATAGTGGTGGAATGAGGTGAGATGACATGGTTGTAGTTGTTGATGTCATTAAAGCTTATAGTGGTGGAATCATGTGAAATGACATGTTTGTCGTTATTGATGCCATTAAAGCTTATAGTGGTGGAATGAGGTGAAATGACTTGGTTGTAGTTATTGATGTCATTAAACCTTATAGTGGTGGAATGAGGTGAAATTACTTGGTTGTAGTTATTGATGTCATTAAAGCTTATTGTGGTGGAATCATGTGAAATGACATGGTTGTCGTTATTGATGCCATTAAAGCTTATAGTGGTGGAATGAGGTGAAATGACTTGGTTGTAGTTATTGATGTCATTAAACCTTATAGTGGTGGAATGAGGTGAATGACTTGGTTGTAGTTATTGATGACATTTCAGCTTATAGTGGTGGAATGAGGTGAAATGACATGGTTGTAGTTATTGATGCCATTAAATCTGATAGTGGTGGAATGAGGTGAAATGACTTGGTTGTAGTTATTGATGCCATTAAAGTTTATAGTGGTGGAATCATGTGAAATTACATGGTTGTCGTTATTGATGCCATTAAAGCTTATAGTGGTGGAATGAGGTGAAATGACATGGTTGTAGATATGGATTTCATTAAAGCTTATAGTGGTGGAATGAGGTGAAATGGCACGGTTGTAGTTATTGATGCCATTAAAGCTTATAGTGGTGGAATGAGGTGAAATGACATGGTTGTAGTTATTGATGGCATTAAAGCTTATAGTGGTGGAATGAGGTGAAATGACATGGTTGTAGTTATTGATGTCATTAAACCTTATAGTGGTGGAATGATCTGAAATGACTTGGTTGTAGTTATTGATGCCATTAAAGTTTATAGTGGTGGAATCATGTGAAATGACATGGTTGTCGTTATTGATGCCATTAAAGCTTATAGTGTTGGAATCATGTGAAATGACATGGTTGTAGTTATTGATGCCATTAAAGCTTATAGTGTTGGAATCATGTGAAATGGCATGGTTGTAGTTATTGATGCCATTAAAGCTTATAGTGCTTGAATGAGGTGAAATGACTTGGTTGTAGTTATTGATGCCATTAAAGCTTATAGTGGTGGAATGATGTGAAATGACATGGTTGTAGTTATTGATGCCATTAAAGCTTATAGTGCTGGAATGACGTGAAATGACTTGGTTGTAGTTGGTGATGACATTAAAGATTATAGTGGTGGAATGAGGTGAAATGACATGGTTGTCGGTATTGATGCCATTAAAGCTTATATTGGTGGAAAGGTTGTGAAATAAAATTGTTGTCGTTATTGATGCCATTAAACCTTATAGTGGTGGAATGAGGTGAAATGACTTGGTTGTAGTTAGTGATGTCATTAAAGCTTATAGTGGTGGAATGAGGTGAAATGACTTGGTTGTAGTTATGGATGCCATTATAGCTTATAGTGGTGGAATGAGGTGAAATGACTTGGTTGTAGTTATTGATGCCATTAAAGCTTATAGTGGTGGAATGAGGTGAAATGACTTGGTTGTAGTTATGGATGCCATTATAGCTTATAGTGGTGGAATGAGGTGAAATGACACTTGTCGTTATTGATGTCATTAAACCTTATAGTGGTGGAATGAGGTGAAATGACTTAGTTGTAGTTATTGATGCCATTAAAGCTTATAGTGGTGGAATGAGGTGAAATGACATGGTTGTAGTTATTGATGCCATTAAAGCTTATAGTGTTGGAATGAGGTGAAATGGCTTGGTTGTAGTTATTGATGCCATTAAAGATTATGGTAGTGGAATGAGGTGAAATTACACAGTTGTAGTTATTGATGCCATTAAAGCTTATAGTGGTCGAATGAGGTGAAATGACATGGTTGTAGTTATTGATGCCATTAAAGCTTATGGTAGTGGAATGAGGTGAAATGACATGGTTGTAGTTATTGATGCCATTAAAGCTTATAGTGGTGGAATGAGGTGAAATGGCTTGGTTGTAGTTATTGATGCCATTAAAGATTATGGTAGTGGAATGAGGTGAAATTACACGGTTGTAGTTATTGATGCCATTAAAGCTTATAGTGGTGGAATGAGGTGAAATGACATGGTTGTAGTTGTTGATGCCATTAAAGCTTATAGTGGTGGAATGAGGTGAAATGACATGGTTGTAGTTATTGATGCCATTAAAGCTTATAGTGGTGGAATGAGGTGAAATGGCTTGGTTGTAGTTATTGATGCCATTAAAGATTATGGTAGTGGAATGAGGTGAAATTACACGGTTGTAGTTATTGATGCCATTAAAGCTTATAGTGGTGGAATGAGGTGAAATGACATGGTTGTAGTTGTTGATGCCATTAAAGCTTATAGTGGTGGAATGAGGTGAAATGACCTGGCTGTAGTTATTGATGCCATTACAGATTATGGTGGTGGAATGAGGTGAATTGACACAGTTGTAGTTTTTGCTGCCATTAAAGCTTATAGTGGTGGAATGAGGTGAAATGACTTGGCTGTAGTTATTGATGCCATTAAAGATTATGGTGGTGGAATGGGGTGAAATGACACAGTTGTAGTTATTGATGCCATTAAAGCTTATAGTGGTGGAATGAGGTGAAATGACTTGGTTGTAGTTATTGATGTCATTAAAGCTTATAGTGGTGGAATGAGGTGAAATGACATGGCTGTAGTTATTGATGTCATTAACGCTTATAGTGGTGGAATCATGTGAAATGACATGGCTGTAGTTATTGATGTCATTAACGCTTATAGTGGTGGAATCATGTGAAATGTGTAAGAGGATTCAATTCAACACTACAGCTAAGTCAACGCCTAGTCTATAATACTGAATGAAAACCCTTATTGATATATCTTTAGGTCCAGTTCATGCGTTCTGGATGACTACCCCTATATAACACCCCTCTCTTGGAATCCCCCTGACCCCACTGAGCCAAGAAGTAGTTCTGTTTTGCAAGTTAAAAGGGTTTATTTGATAATTTAAACAATAGATATATATATGACACTTTATAATAAATTAATAATTGAATAGCACACTTAATCTGATATGACAAAGATCAACAACGGAGAATCTGGCACTAGCACACTTCTTATAATCACTAATGAGTTGAGATGAAATGGATAAGGTAGCACACTGGTAAATAGGTACAGAAGGATAATGTGGTAGAGAATGCTTTATAGGGTTCAAGGAAATGCAAGGTTGAATGAATGAAATGCAGTATAGAAAACAACTTGATATGATTTCAGCAAAACAATGTAATCACTTTTCTCTGGCTATTCACTCCCCCCCTCTTTATGCAATGCAAGGAAATGGGAGGAAAGCACACAGTTCTCAGAAATGCAATCAATGTAATCAGTTCAATCCAGCAAGCTTAGACAACAGAAAACAAATAGGAGTTTTGAAAACACAAGCCCAAATTGCTTTGATATGTGCTGGCAATGGATTAAAAAAATATGCTAAACGCTTTTAATTCCCTTACAGAGGTTCAGGGTGAGTGGTATCTAGTTAATATTAGTCCAGGCTCACACTAGCAATGATGCAGGGATAGTTAGCAGGTTAAACGAATTTCTGGCAAATGGAAGGCAAGCAGCAGCAGTTTTTACATGTGAAGAAATTGCAAATCGCGGTAAAATTCGCGGATGCGTGTTCCGCGATTGCGGTAAAACTATAAGGGGTAGGAATGCGGTTCTTGGTGCGATTCAAAGCTACGATTCTAAGCTATCAGAGGAAAGTTACTGCAAGTCTCTAGCCCAAACGGTCGCGGAGATATGAGCGATTTAATAAAGGTCGTTTTTGGGTTTGCAAATTTCAAAAGCTCAAAATGACAAGTGCAGCTTGCAACTAGAAATGACAGGTGACAGCTAGGAGGCAGTTCTACTTAGGTTAAATAGATTGAATTAGATGAATTTAAACTAAGAGATTGGTTCTACACAGTTCTGCTGGGTACTCACACTATATTCTTGAATTAAATGGGCCTCATCACGGATCTGGTCAGGGTTTTAGACTGGGCTCTGGTCACTCTCTCTGCTGGTCTGGGTCTCTCTGGTCTGGTCTCTTAGTACAGCACTGCTTTCTCTCTGGTCTGGTCTCTTAGTACAGCACTGCTTTCTCTCTGGTCTGGTCTCTTAGTACAGCACTGCTTTCTCTCTGGTCTGCTCTCTTTGGAGGTTTGATGGAGGTAAAGTATGGATCTCTGGATGTTGTATGGTCCGGCAGAGTGCGTTGCAGCAAATGGAGTTGAAGGTCCCTATCTGTCCTGTCTGTCTGCTTTTATGTGTTTAGAATGTGGGTGTGTTCTAGCATCACTGACCCTACCTCTCTCTCAGCTTCTAATTGGTCAAACTTTCATTCGTCCCCTGATTGGCGAACTAAGTTGTGTCAGAGTGATGTCAGCCATTTATGATCTCTTGAAGAACCTCCCTTATCATCTGTGCACCCAAATCTATATATGATCAAAATACATACTTCAGAGTTACACAGTTGTTTGAAATTACATATACATGGTGTGGCTGAATTTAGCCATGTCTCTGTCCAAATCTGCTGTTTCTAGGAGCTTGCATTCACAAATGGCAACTTCTAGCACTTTTTAATGTGCTAAACAACATTGGATCTTCATTAAATTTTATACAACTGTTCCTCACATATCTACCCACATACCAATGCATTTTCGTTTGTCTAGCTGAAACAGGGAGTCTGTAATATTAATAAACAATGGGGTTTTGCCCCAGAACATCACACAAATTCGAGTTTAGTCTTGAATTAAAGGTACATTTTTTAAATTAAAGCTCTCAAAGTTATACATTTCTGTCATTTGATTACAAAGAGTTATCAGTGTTTTTGTAAAATATATATTTTCCTTTCAATTCAGTCCTCAGAGTGTTGAGGTCCGCCTCCAAGACTTGGGTGGGTCAGTCCTCTGGGCAGGCAGGGCTTTGTTGACATTAACAGTCAAAATCAACATATTCCTTTCAGAGGAAAGGGGCCATTGTGTGGTCTCTGGGAAGCTCCCAGCCAGTCTGCCTTCTATCAATCAAGAGGTCATGTGAGATTCTAACTCCTGGTGTGAAGCTCTTGAGGTGAGAGGGTTTCCCAGGCTTCAGGCCTCTGGGAACAGCATGTGGCTAATTTTTAATTAAAATGCAGCCTTTGAAGTCAGCTAAGTCAAATCCCTTTGTCAGCTACTGCACTCAGTTCTCCTGTCAGAGTTTAGACCGCCAGCTCCCCCTTGAGGATTTTGTTGGTACTGCATGCAATTTTGGGATTTTCTTGGATTAATGCATTCTAAACAGGAATGGTTCTTACATGGTAGTAAATCCTTGCTTAACATTGTTTTGATGGGGCTCCTTACAGTAAAATGGTTATGTGGAACCCCACAAAAGGGTTGAATCTTTAAAGTGGTCCAATGAGTCACGATTTCAGCAACTTTTTGACATCAGTAACAGTGGATTTTGTTAACAAAGACCTTTCTTTACACTGGTGGGTGGCAAGTTAGGTAACCATTTTGGTGTGCGCACAACTGCGCAGCTCTCCTGGATTCTGGGATGAAATGATGGGCGGCGACAGCGCATCCCCATCTTTACGCACTCCAATGATTTATTTTTGTTCTGGGGTAAAATGATGGGCAGCGACAGCTTAATCCCCATATTTACCCCGTCTAATGATTCCACATGGGTCAAAACCCTCCACAAACCCCCCCGCCCGACTGCGCTTTGACTTGAGTCGAGGGGGAGTCGGTTGCAAGGGAGGTTTTGAACCCTGGCGCTGGTATGTCCACATTATCTTCTTCCAATTCTGTAGATGGCACAGTTCAGCATCTTTTCCTCCATCTGGTACTGATCGATCAGTTCTCCTCGCCGGTCCTGATGGGAGTATTGGGCGGTCCACTGGGCCCATTGGATCTTCGTTCCCGGTCTCCGGATCGTCCTTCTTGGCCCGTCTTCAGGTTTTCTTTCTCCTAGGACGACAAAGGAAGAGCGGCAATACCTATTCATAGACGTTTTTCCACCACTGTTGAGATAGTGGGGCAGCATATGCATTTTATCATAACGAAACATTACATTCTTATTTTGAAAAGAGAAGAAAAAAAAAAAAAACAGTATAACTAAGAGACAGTTTCATACAATCACAGTATGTTAGAGACTAGATGTGGTATGTTTTATGATTGGAACTGAATTAGTCTGATATCGTACCCGCTAGGATTCCAGAGGATTCCTCCAGTTGTTGCAGAGTGTGCCTGGGATGGCAACATTTCAACTGGTTTATGTGGACCCACTTGTCTTCCCCCTCTGCCGAACCGCCTTTGGGGATGCGGATCTTGTAGGCCACAGGGGAGATCTTATCGACGATCTCAAAGGGTCCTTTCCATGTAGGCAAAAATTTGCGCTGCTTGGCCTGGTTCCTTTGGAAGTTGTATAGATAGACCCGGTCCCCCACCTGATATTCCTTCCTGGAAGTTTTCAGGTCATAGTGGGTCTTCATGCTATCAGCTGATCTTTCTAGATTCCGCTGAGCATAAGCAAAAGCATGTTGGAGGTGTTTCCTTAAATTCTCTACATACTCATGAGTAGTGGAGGCATTTATCAGTGTCTGCTCTTGGGTCCTGTAGAGCAAATGCTGAGGAAGCACCATCTTGCGCCCAGTCATCAACTCAAATGGTGACATTTTGGTTGCAGATGAAGGGGTAGATCTGATGGCCATTAGGACCAGAGGTAATCGGATATCCCAACTTGGCCCAGAATCTGCCACAAACTTCTTTAATATGCTCACAATGGTTCGGTTATATCTCTCTACTGCCCCAGAAGAAGCTGGTCTATAAGCAATATGCAGCTTTCTCTTGACCCCCAGTATCTCCCACATCTTTGTCATTACTTCACTGGTGAAGTGGCTACCTCTGTCTGACTCAATCCTTTGAGGTAGACCAAAACGGGAAAAGATGTGGTTAATCATCAAGGCAGCTGCAGTTTCTGCCTTGCAGTTTGGGGCTGGGAGACATTCCACCCACTTGGTAAACAAGCATGTCACGGTCAACATGTACTTATTCCCCCTAGCCGAGCGAATCACAGGGCCTACAAAGTCGATTTGTAAATCTGACCATGGCAGGGTCATTCCCCTCTTTTGTAAAGGTGCCCGGTGTGTGAGGGATGTCGGCTGAAATTGTGCACACACAAGACAACCCTTCAAATATTGGTTGAGGTCCTGGCCCATATGTGGCCAGTATGCAACCTCTCTTAAGATTTCCAGTGTTGTGTGAAACCCCCTATGACCGGCGGTGGCTGCATCATGGGCGTGACTTAACATCAGGCTTCGGAATGAGGTAGGAACCACCCACTGATCGTGGCCAGCTTTGGATTTCCTTACCAGCAAACCGTCTTGGATCCGGAACATTTTTGGACATTTCATCAACACTCTTAGGTCCTCTTTCCCAATGTAATCGGTATCCGTCAGGGGAAAGTTCTCAGGGTCCTCCAGGTGCTGGTAAAATTTACCAATAATTGGATCCCCCTTCTGAGCGGTAATCAAATCAGCATCAGGGGTCTCCTTACTCCATTGTGCAATTGAAAGGTCGTTGTGAGCATTTGTCTGGGACCTAGTGATAGCAGTGACCTGGATTTCCCCCAACAGGGACTCAATCTCAATTAGATCCCCTTGGATGGCCCCGGTTTTGGCCAGCTGATCAGCTAAGTCATTTCCAGTTTTGTCTGGTCCCTCTACTTTGGAATGACCCTTGATCTTTTTCCAGTAGATGGTCATCCCATTCGATGTGACCAGATCATCAATGTTTTGGATCAACTTCCCATGTTTCAAGGGTTTGTTGTTAGCACATAACATGCCTCTGGTTTTCCAATTAACCAGGTGCTCCACGAACCCGTTTCGTACATAATCCGAATCTGTGATTATGACCAGTTCGTGGAGTTGATGCTGGACAGCAGTGAGGATGGCCTGATGCACAGCCATCAATTCTGCCACCTGACTACTTCGGGGACCAATTTTGTATCCAGCGGAGGGTTCTGGGGACTCATTCACCCATGCATTCCCTACGCCGGCCACCAGTTCTTTCTCCCCGTTGTTGTCAACATGGTAAGAGCATCCATCCACATAGACAGTGGGCATTCCCTCACACTTGTCTTCTTCAAAGACTTTGTGGGGGGAATTAAGGTATGCCTCCATGTTGTCCTTGATTTTTAGACTTTCGTCCTCGAGACAGTTTTCTCTGGCACAATCATGCAAGTCAGCCAGACCTTGCGCGAGGGGACTCTTCTTGTTTTGGCCATATCGGACCTCCACAGGAAAGCCTTGCATTGACAGAATCCAGGAAGTAATTCGGGAATTACTCACATTTCCGGCCCGGATTCTGTCACTTTGGAGATATTGCAGAGGCTGGTGTGGAGTCTCCACTATGATGTGTTCCCCCTGGATAAACGGGCGGTAATTCTTCAACGCCCACACCGTTGCCAGGAGTGCCTTCTCACAATCGTTGAATTTCTCCTCCACAGAGGATAAAGTTTTGCTCGCATAGGAGATTACTTTATTGACCTTGTCATGCTTTTGATATAATACTGCCGTCAAGCACGTATTAGAGAACCCTGTCTCCAGGAAGAACTCCTTGTTTCTGACCGGGTAAGCTAGGCAAGGCGCTTGTGAGAGGCTTCTTTTGAGTTGTTTTACTGCCTCGGCTTGTTCTGGACCCCATTCCCACTTGACCCCCCCCTTCAGGAGATGAATCAGGGGTCTGGTGATCTCTGCGTAGCCCTCAATGAACTTCCTGCTGTAATTAGTCAGTCCAAGGAGGCTCCTTAGTTCCCGCAGAGTTGTGGGGTCTTTCAGTTTCTGAAGTGCTTCCACTTTCTTTTCCTGGGGACAGAGACCCTGAGGAGTAATCTCATGCCCCAAGAAATTAACACGGGTTCTACACCACTGTGCTTTCTGAAAGGAAAGTTTTGCTCCGGCGGCCCTCAACTGTGTCAGAACATAACGGATCTCCGCTATGTGTTCCTCAACAGTTGAGCTTTTGATGAGGACATCATCTACATAAGCCAGGTTACCCCTTGCACCCAAGTCGGGCATGGCCTTGTGTAGAAAAATGTTGAATTCATTGCCGGAGTTGAGGTATCCGAAGGGAGTCCGGGTCCATGTGTACTGCTGGCCCCCAAAGGTAAAAGCCAGCTTGTATTGGTCCTCCCTACTGACAGGCACGGTCCAGTACCCATTGGTCAGGTCTATTGCAGTGAATACCTGTGACCCCTGGATCTGGGCCAGCCCTTGGTCAATGTAGGGCAGTGGCCATCGGGAAGTATGGACCCGTTTGTTGAGCTCCCTGAGGTCGGCGCAGAGTCTCCACTGGCCGTTTGGCTTCAATATTCCCAGCACCGGATTATTGAAGGTGCTGTGGACTGGACGGATTATTCCCCGGGACTCAAGGTTCTTAATTATTTCAGTAAGGGACTCCATTGATGCGAGAGGCAAGCGATATTGCTTCACAAACACAGGAGTCATGCCAGGGTCCGTGGGGATTGTTGTTGTGTGGATGTCAGTGCGACCACAGTCATATGAGTCTACCGCAAAGAGATCTTGGAAATCCAAGAAAACTTGTTTCAACTTTTGCTTTTGTTCCAGAGTCACACAGGCATCAGCTAGGTTGACTCTCTCTTCCACCATCTGCCTGAAGCCTGGAAAGACTTCTGGTTTGGCTATTTCCGCGGCCTCCTCCAGCTGGGTGGAGAAGTCCCTGGTCAGAGTGCTGATTTGGACCGGAGGCTTCAGGTGGGAAAGGCAGCCCTCATGTACCTGGAAGATCACCTCATCCCTCCTGAAGTCACACGTCACATCTTCCTTACCATAGGGGCAGGAAGTGTACACCAGGAAGTTCCCCCCATGCCGGGTGAAAATCCTGTCTGGTGTTGTATTGTCCTCACTGTCACTGTCAACACAGTCCTTGGGGATTGGTCCTAACAGTTCATTTACAAGATCAATGGAGAAATGTCGGTCATCAACCGCCATTCCAATAATGGTGCCTGCGGCTAGAGTAATACTCTTTAAGTCGCTGTTATCCACCTCTATTAGAATGGTGTCATGTTCTATGTTGACTAATGGAGTTGGGTTTACCCCTAACCCTTGCAGTTGGAGAGAAGCATTTAGATGTATGTAAGCATCAGGGTTTTTCAACTCTTGTCCCCTTTTAACTTTCACTTCCAGGGAGAATTGTCGAGTCCTTTCTGGGATGGTGACTTCCTCTTTTACCTGAATTTCAACTGCATAAGGTAGCAATTGAGCTGACCTAAATGCTTTTTCTGGATCATCAAAGCCCATGGGATTATCCGCTAATCGGGACCAAGCTTTGAAGTTTATTAGGTCCAAACTAATGGCAAAGCGATTGAGAATGTCACTGCCTAAGTAAAAGGCGGCAGTGACGTCTCGCACGACCCAACAATTATGGACTATGCTCTTGTTGCCAATGGAGATTTTGAGCATACACCTGCTTGGCAGGAGATGTTTTGAATTGGGTGCTTCCAGGTCCATTTCCCATTTGTCTATCAGTTTGAAGGTGGGAATGGCTGGATCTTTTGGAAGTTGGCGAAACATGGCTTCGCTGATGAAGCTCTTACCGTTGTTCACACACACTCGAGCGAGAACAGAGTCCTTCCCATCATTTAACTGAACAGGGATGAACCACTGCTCTCCAATTTGCTGAATATCAGCCAGGCTTTGAGCTGATTTCACATCTTTCTGGACTATAGGAGTGGGAGTTTCAGATTGTGGATTGGTATAGAATTTCAGAGTGTTTCCTTCCAGCGTGGAATACCACCTTAAACTGGAAGGAAGGTTGATTTTCAGAAATAGAGAGGACCCCCCATCACCAGTCTGTTGTCCTACTGCTATTACTGTCACGTCTGGAATTTGGCTATTCTGGAAGTGAAATTCTACTTGGTCAGATTTTTGTTCAACCATGTGGCAGGTGCCGTTTAAACTAACATGGTTGACACTCTGTTTTAATTTTATTGGTCGGCTAGTCTGGGTCCAGAGGACCTTGTTTACACAATCTATTAGGGGTGACAACCTTCTCAGGAGGTCATTCCCTAGTAAACAAGGGGTGCCCTCTGGGGTCACAACTATGACCGGGTGTTTCAACTTGTGCCGCCCGATCTTAATGTCCAAATCTGCAGTCCCCTCAACGGGAATTTCCTTCCCGTCAAAGTTCTGGAGTTGTCCAGGAAGTGAGGTGAGAGGAATTTGGTAATTCTCTCCCCTTCCTGCATTCAGTTCATCAAAGGCCCTTCTGGACAGAAGGGTAGCTTGAGATCCAGTGTCCACCAGTGCCGAGTTTGTACCCTGCCCCTGTACTTGTACCGGGGCATAATATCTTCCCTCCTTCTCCTCAAGTGGGCACAGATAATGTACATTTTTGGACAACTGGTGGGCTAACTTTCTGGTTTTGGACATCGCGAGAGAAGAATTTTGGGCAGAATTCTGTGGAGAGCCTTGGGAATCTGAAAGAAAAAGTTGGCAACTGGAGATCAGAGCCATTGTGGGTTCCCCTGGTTCCGGTTCTGGGCCGCCCCCCCCTTTTTGGAGGCAGTCACCAGGATGGGTTTGAACCAGGGGGTTTTCTTGCTGTTTGTTCTGGGATGAGATAGTGGGCGGCGGTAGCTCAGTCTCCACATCTCCCCAGTCTGGATTTGCATCCCTAGGGACCCATTTTTCTTTGGGAGGAGTTCCCCCCTCTCTGAAGGAGAAGATCCTTTTCCCAGGATCCTCTGAGGATCCCTCTCCCTCAAATTGGAAGATCTGTACCTCCTCCTCAAACTGAGTCTGTTTGGGTCTTTTGTTTCTCCTACCCCCCCTCTGCTCCTTAGGAGGCAGACTTTCCGGGGCAAGAGATTTTGTTTCCGGTTCCTGGGTTTCCAGGGGCTGTTTACAAGTGAGGAAGGAAGCTTCCTCCAAGGCTTTACACCCCCCTTCCCCTTGTGCCTCCTCCCTGGGAACCGGTGCGTTATCGGGGTGCTGCCCCCGTCATTGTTCTGGAGCACCAGGTCCAGAGTTGGGTGCGTTCTGCGCCGGCACGCCCATCTGAGGATTCTGCTGAGCCCTCAGTATGTGACCCAGATCCCGCGCCATGTTTTGAACCTGGCGCTCTAACTGGGAAACCCGCTCAGGCTGATACGGGGCCCTGTTTTCTCCCCTGGGCTGATCCCGGGAAGGGTAGCTGTCCCTCCTCTGGTAATACCCCGGGTTGGGAAGATTTGGGTACCCCTCCACCCTTGGCCTCCCCTCTCCCGGATTCAGTGGTCTGGGCTCAGGGAATTGGGGAAAGAAGGATGGATGGTTTTGGGGCTGAAAGTCGGGAGGATATCTGGGGAAAAAGTTCTGCCCAGGGTTTGGTAAATTTCTGCCCTCCTGTGGGAAGTTTGGAGGGAAGTTCCCTGGGTTAGGTGCTTGGCTGGACCCCCCCCCTTGGGCTGGAGGAGTCCACACATAACCCAGGATGGGTCGATTTCCCTTGTAACGTGGACTTACATAGTCAGGAGAGCGAGGGACCCCATTTGTGGGGCTGCCTCCCTGGCTCCCTGTCTGTGACTGGCCCGAGGACCTTCTGGGCCTAGCATTATTAGGTGCAGGTAGGTTTTTAGGCCCCCCCATCTCCAGATCCAAAACGGGGGTGACCTTTACCTCTGCCACCTTGACAGCAGCAGGGGTGCTGTTGGCTTTGGGGTTTTTCTGGGCATTGCTTTTATTTTCTATGGGCTTCTGCACCTCATAGATCCGGGTAGCCTGTTCAATGACCCAGTCTAAAGATCTTTTCTCATGAAAATCTCTCACGAGCTGGGTCATTATATATTTGGGCAAGGCATGGAAAAATGTATTGACAAACTCTCTACTATCTGTGCGCACCCTTCTGGTGGTTTGCGCAAAAGCACGCTTTAACTCCTGCACAAATTCTCGTGGGGCCTGATCCTCCCCACATTGCAAATTGTAGGCCGCCTTGCGAGCCTCTTGAGGATTTCTGTGAACAGAAAAATGTTTCAGGATGGCCGCCTTATATGTGGACCATCTTAAATGATTTTGGTCCTCCAGCCCCGCAAAGAAACTGGAGTATTCCGGGGAGAATGTCCACTTTACATATTGAATACAGCTTTGGCTGTCCTTCAAATGGAAAGTCTCCATCATTTGTTCAAACAACTCTAAGTGCTCCCAAACAGAATACTTAGCGTTCTTATGGTAAGGCGTGATGACGCTCCTGATCGCCTTAATCTGCTTTAAGGGGTCCTTAAGCAAGGCCCTTTTTGCCTTATTGGCCTTTTTGGTTCGGGTAACCCTTGTCCATTCTTCTTCGGACTCAGAGGCACTGCTCCCAGAGGTTCCCGTCTGTTCTTCCAGGTTTTCCCGGATTCTGCGAGCCTGGGAATGGCTGGCAGAATGTGGGGACCTGGTCTCCTGTGTCCTGCGCAGTTCAGAGGAGTCTTCAGATTCCTCCTTGCTGCCAGGATTTGATGGGTACCCCCTCCACTGACCTAACTGGGCAGAGGTTTTCAGGATGCCCTTAATGGGCCTATTCTCCCGGGGTTCCCCACTGAATTGCACCATGCTTGGGTGCCCATGCCCAGATGCCCGCCCATCCATTCCTGGGAGGTACTGGCCTATGAGCCCCATGCTTCTGGCTGGATAGTAATCTGCCATCCCTGTGGCCCTGTGCTCATGTGCACCAGGGGACATGGGGGTGGCAGAGTCCAGGGACTGAGAGGTATGAGGGCCTCTGGTACTAGGGTTCCTGAGGTTATGCTCCGGAGTTTCCATTTCCCAGCGAACCTCATCTCTATCCGCCCCTGCTCCCTGTTGCAATGCAAGAGCCTGCATTTGTGCCTTCAGTTCCTCAGTTAAGGCCTTACTAGACTCTATCAGTCTCTCCTGCATCGCTAACTGTTGTTGGAGCCTATCATTGTGTTGACAGAGGGCCTCATTTTCCCTCTGTGTTTCCTGATTGGTCCTGGAGCACTGGGCCAGTCTTTGCTGCAGGAGGGTTACCTCCTGAGCTGTGTCCCTATTGGCCTGCTCCTTTCTTGCTAGAGCATCTTCCACCCTTCTGGTGTGCTCTACCAAGTTCTGGTGTTCTTTTTGGAGGTCACCCAGTCCCTGGCGGGCCAGGTGATTTTCTTCCATTTTTCTTTTTAAATGGCAGACTTCCTGGCCTAAGGCGTCTCTTTCCTGACTAAGAGCCTGCATTTGTGCCGCCAGGTCGTCCCTCTGCCTTTGAAAGGCACCAGCTTTCTGGCGTTCTTCATCAAACTCTGCCTGGGTATCCAGGTCTTTCAAGATCAGCTTGTTGCTCTCTACCTTCACTCTATCTAGATGACTTTGCAGGGTGGCTACCTGCTCCATGCATGCCCTGTTAAAGTCTAATTGTTGCTCCAGCTTTTTCTGGCTCTGCAGTAAGGAGTCCAAACTGTCTTGGTGCTCCTTCTGCAGGGCCAGAAATCTGGTATCCTGTTCTGACTTTTCCTTTTGCAGCACATCCATATCCTCCTTCATTTTAGTGATGTACAGTCTGGTCTCATTTTCTGACTCCTGGCTTCTGTGCAGCCTTTGCTCAGAAGAGTCCAGATCAGATTGGGCCTTCTCTAACGCCATCTGTTGCCTTTTTGCCAGATCATGGCCTTCAGCACATTTATTCTGTATGGCTCCCATGTATAAATATAAATATGCCGCTATCCTAACAATCTTGTCGTGCTCATCTTTGGCCTTAGGAGCCATATATAGTTCACTCAGGGCCACGTGTAATGGACCCTGATCTCTATATATATCTGACCCTGTTTCAGTGACCTGTTGCGTGATGGCCTGCAACCAGACTGTTTGGTCCTGGTGAGTCCATTCACCTCTCACAAATAGTTTGTGTAAGAAGTGCTCTCTGGCTATTTTCATATCTACCAAGGTCGTCATTCTAGAGATTGGTCTCTGTCCTGACTTACAGAAGTTAGTATTTTAGTTTTGCAGAACAGAACTTTTCTTGGAGTGTCCCTTTTGAGGAATGCTTCACAGCGTAATGCAGCGTGGTGATCCGACCGGATGTATGTATCCCGTCAGTTAGCACACTGTATTAAGCTGCACAAGTGGTAAATCTAACCCAACGTCTCGGCTCGAGCCCCCAATTTGTAAGAGGATTCAATTCAACACTACAGCTAAGTCAACGCCTAGTCTATAATACTGAATGAAAACCCTTATTGATATATCTTTAGGTCCAGTTCATGCGTTCTGGATGACTACCCCTATATAACACCCCTCTCTTGGAATCCCCCTGACCCCACTGAGCCAAGAAGTAGTTCTGTTTTGCAAGTTAAAAGGGTTTATTTGATAATTTAAACAATAGATATATATATGACACTTTATAATAAATTAATAATTGAATAGCACACTTAATCTGATATGACAAAGATCAACAACGGAGAATCTGGCACTAGCACACTTCTTATAATCACTAATGAGTTGAGATGAAATGGATAAGGTAGCACACTGGTAAATAGGTACAGAAGGATAATGTGGTAGAGAATGCTTTATAGGGTTCAAGGAAATGCAAGGTTGAATGAATGAAATGCAGTATAGAAAACAACTTGATATGATTTCAGCAAAACAATGTAATCACTTTTCTCTGGCTATTCACTCCCCCCCTCTTTATGCAATGCAAGGAAATGGGAGGAAAGCACACAGTTCTCAGAAATGCAATCAATGTAATCAGTTCAATCCAGCAAGCTTAGATAACAGAAAACAAATAGGAGTTTTGAAAACACAAGCCCAAATTGCTTTGATATGTGCTGGCAATGGATTAAAAAAATATGCTAAACGCTTTTAATTCCCTTACAGAGGTTCAGGGTGAGTGGTATCTAGTTAATATTAGTCCAGGCTCACACTAGCAATGATGCAGGGATAGTTAGCAGGTTAAACGAATTTCTGGCAAATGGAAGGCAAGCAGCAGCAGTTTTTACATGTGAAGAAATTGCAAATCGCGGTAAAATTCGCGGATGCGTGTTCCGCGATTGCGGTAAAACTATAAGGGGTAGGAATGCGGTTCTTGGTGCGATTCAAAGCTACGATTCTAAGCTATCAGAGGAAAGTTACTGCAAGTCTCTAGCCCAAACGGTCGCGGAGATATGAGCGATTTAATAAAGGTCGTTTTTGGGTTTGCAAATTTCAAAAGCTCAAAATGACAAGTGCAGCTTGCAACTAGAAATGACAGGTGACAGCTAGGAGGCAGTTCTACTTAGGTTAAATAGATTGAATTAGATGAATTTAAACTAAGAGATTGGTTCTACACAGTTCTGCTGGGTACTCACACTATATTCTTGAATTAAATGGGCCTCATCACGGATCTGGTCAGGGTTTTAGACTGGGCTCTGGTCACTCTCTCTGCTGGTCTGGGTCTCTCTGGTCTGGTCTCTTAGTACAGCACTGCTTTCTCTCTGGTCTGGTCTCTTAGTACAGCACTGCTTTCTCTCTGGTCTGGTCTCTTAGTACAGCACTGCTTTCTCTCTGGTCTGCTCTCTTTGGAGGTTTGATGGAGGTAAAGTATGGATCTCTGGATGTTGTATGGTCCGGCAGAGTGCGTTGCAGCAAATGGAGTTGAAGGTCCCTATCTGTCCTGTCTGTCTGCTTTTATGTGTTTAGAATGTGGGTGTGTTCTAGCATCACTGACCCTACCTCTCTCTCAGCTTCTAATTGGTCAAACTTTCATTCGTCCCCTGATTGGCGAACTAAGTTGTGTCAGAGTGATGTCAGCCATTTATGATCTCTTGAAGAACCTCCCTTATCATCTGTGCACCCAAATCTATATATGATCAAAATACATACTTCAGAGTTACACAGTTGTTTGAAATTACATATACATGGTGTGGCTGAATTTAGCCATGTCTCTGTCCAAATCTGCTGTTTCTAGGAGCTTGCATTCACAAATGGCAACTTCTAGCACTTTTTAATGTGCTAAACAACATTGGATCTTCATTAAATTTTATACAACTGTTCCTCACATATCTACCCACATACCAATGCATTTTCGTTTGTCTAGCTGAAACAGGGAGTCTGTAATATTAATAAACAATGGGGTTTTGCCCCAGAACATCACACAAATTCGAGTTTAGTCTTGAATTAAAGGTACATTTTTTAAATTAAAGCTCTCAAAGTTATACATTTCTGTCATTTGATTACAAAGAGTTATCAGTGTTTTTGTAAAATATATATTTTCCTTTCAATTCAGTCCTCAGAGTGTTGAGGTCCGCCTCCAAGACTTGGGTGGGTCAGTCCTCTGGGCAGGCAGGGCTTTGTTGACATTAACAGTCAAAATCAACATATTCCTTTCAGAGGAAAGGGGCCATTGTGTGGTCTCTGGGAAGCTCCCAGCCAGTCTGCCTTCTATCAATCAAGAGGTCATGTGAGATTCTAACTCCTGGTGTGAAGCTCTTGAGGTGAGAGGGTTTCCCAGGCTTCAGGCCTCTGGGAACAGCATGTGGCTAATTTTTAATTAAAATGCAGCCTTTGAAGTCAGCTAAGTCAAATCCCTTTGTCAGCTACTGCACTCAGTTCTCCTGTCAGAGTTTAGACCGCCAGCTCCCCCTTGAGGATTTTGTTGGTACTGCATGCAATTTTGGGATTTTCTTGGATTAATGCATTCTAAACAGGAATGGTTCTTACATGGTAGTAAATCCTTGCTTAACATTGTTTTGATGGGGCTCCTTACAGTAAAATGGTTATGTGGAACCCCACAAAAGGGTTGAATCTTTAAAGTGGTCCAATGAGTCACGATTTCAGCAACTTTTTGACATCAGTAACAGTGGATTTTGTTAACAAAGACCTTTCTTTACACTGGTGGGTGGCAAGTTAGGTAACCATTTTGGTGTGCGCACAACTGCGCAGCTCTCCTGGATTCTGGGATGAAATGATGGGCGGCGACAGCGCATCCCCATCTTTACGCACTCCAATGATTTATTTTTGTTCTGGGGTAAAATGATGGGCAGCGACAGCTTAATCCCCATATTTACCCCGTCTAATGATTCCACATGGGTCAAAACCCTCCACAAATGACATGGTTGTCGTTATTGATGCCATTAAAGCTTATGGTGGTGGAATGAGGTGAAATGACTTGGTTGTCTTTTAAAGGGACAAGATTCAGTGGGAGGGATGGTTTAGGCGGAGTCTAAGCTTGCATTCAGTCAGCGTTTGGACCACAGTTATCTTCAGGCATAATCTTTCTTGCAGAGAAGGACCTCTGTCAATCAGAAGTGGTTACTATTTTAGCATTACACTGTCACTCAAGTATTTCAAAGAGGTCCTCTTAGTTTTGAGGAGGGGCGCGTTTACGATGCCAGCTTCATTCGGGTGGCTTGGAGGTTCCACGCCAGGCGGGGCCCGATGCCACCTCCTTGTCAGTAGGTCGGTCTTGATGCCACCTTTACTAAAGACACATAGGGTTTAACCCTTTGCATGCCGGCCAGACATGCACGCCCTAATAAAGAGGACCACTTTTTGCCCGTAGGAGCTGTATAAACGATAATAACATAATGCTGTTTATTGTCCCCTCGCCCGAACTTACACAAGCAATGCACGGCGACATTGTTATTTGTGTATGTATTTATTTTGTAATATGTGTTTATTTAGATCAACATTTGCAAAAGGATAACACTGCTTACCTGGAGCAGAAGACAACAAACGGAAGTCATTCATGGGAAATGGGTACTTTAAATGTGGCAAAATGCCCATGTACCTTGATAGCCTCCCACTGAGCTGAATGACCCACAGCCAACATATGTCATGCCAGCTGCAAAACTGCAGTGCCTCCCACTTACCCGCAACAGTTCAAACCCCGCCGTGCACAGACAGCGAGACTCGCACACCTGTGGGGGGACGGAGGGGTGGGGGGGCTTCCCTGACAGTAGAGGTTATTGAGGACTCAGTCTTCGCTTTGTGACACTGATCTCTGAGCTAAGCATGCAATCAGGGCCAGCTGAGAAGCACTTCACCACAGCACCCAGCCAAAAACCCTGTCATCTTCCCAGCAGGCATCACTATCGACGTCAGCCCGGGGTCTGGGGGTGACCCCCTCGTTCGATCGCGAAGATGTTCAGTTCCTGGGAAACGGGGGTGTCGTGTAATTGGTGGCACGGCCTTTCCAGCAGGAACCTATCAGCCTGGCCCGTTTTCTCCTGTGAAGTGTGTGTGACGCGTGGGTGACACATGACTTCTCTCCGACTATTTGCACAGGTGGAGACTTCTAGCCGCACCGTGTGACATTCCATGTCAGAGACTCCTGCCACAGCAGACAGGAGAATTAATAATTCCTATTCCTCTTGCATCACTTGAGTGCAAGGATAGTTCTGTCCTTTACCGACCATGGGAAAAGGTTTGGAGACTGTGAGAAAAATAAAATGTGATGTGTGCAACAGGGAATCCAAAAGTATTGGCTCTGGAGGATAGCTCAGGGGCAACGTGCTCGCCTTGGAAGCAAAACGAAAAGGAACACCACAGGTTTGATCCCCGGGTCCGTGCTTAAAAACCTCTGGGTATTGAGCACGTTATAAATAACCTATCATATCATACCTGAGTGTAATCATGCAGACCAGCTGCACCCTTGTTTTACCTCATTCAAGCTGGTAAAATAGCTCATTGAGTTAAGCACTCACCTCTGCAATTTGAGTGTAATCTGCACCATACCTGAGTGTAATCACGCAGGTCAGCTGTACCCTTGTTTTACCTCATTCAAAACCGTAAAATAGCTCATTGGGTTAAGCGCTCACCTCTGCGATTTGTGTGTGATCTGCAGGTCGAAGGTCCAAATCCCGGTATGGTCCACTCCAACTTTCATCATTCTGAGGTCCCTGTCTGCATCACATTTGTTACAGGCAGAGAGGCTGGGAATACTTGTGGATGGATTCTGCCTTACTCTTTTGCATTCCAAAAGAGCAAGCAGAGTCTTTGGAGACAGACTTGTGTGCGCATGGTGGTTGCAATGGCCATTCACCTCCATGCACTGCATCCTGGGGCAAAGGAACACAATCCCACGGAAGGTGCAGGGAATGAGGAAGGAATAGTGGTCCTACTCCTTCTAGTAGATATCCATTGTGAAGCATTGCAAAAGAGCAGGCGGAGTCTGCGGTTATCCTGTATAAGAGCAGGCACCATGTTGTTGCCTGGTGGTTGCCATGCGCAATCACCACCGTGCACTGCATTCTGGGGTTAAGGAACACAATCCCTCGGAAGGTGCAGGGATTGAGGAAGGAATAGTGGTCCTACACCTTCTAGTAGATGTCCATTGTGAAGCATTGCAAAAGAGCAGGCGGAGTCTGCGGTTATCCTGTATAAGGGCAGGCACCATGTTTTTGCATGGTGGTTGCCATGAGCAATCACCACCGTGCACTGCATCCTGGGGCTAAGGAACACAATCCCTCGGAAGGTGCAGGGATTGAGGAAGGAATAGTGTTCCTACTCCTTCTAGTAGATGTCCATTGTGAGGCATTGCAAAAGAGCAGGCAGAGTCTGCGGTTATCCTGTATAAGAGCAGGCACCATGTTGTTGCCTGGTGGTTGCCATGAGCAATCACCACCGTGCACTGCATCCTGGGGCTAAGGAACACAATCCCTCAGAAGATGCAGGGATTGAGGTTGGAATTATGGTCCTACTCCTTCTAGTAGATGTCCATCAGGAAGCATTGCAAAAGAGCAGGCGGAGTCTGCGGTTAGACTGTATAAGGGCAGGCACCATGTTGTTGCCTGGTGGTTGCCATGAGCAATCAGCACCGTGCACTGCATCCTGGGGCTAAGGAACACAATCCCTCGGAAGGTGCAGGGATTGAGGAAGGAATAGTCGTCCTACTCCTTCTAGTAGATGTCCATTGTGAAGCATTGCAAAAGAGCAGGCGGCGTCTGCGGTTATCCTCTATAAGGGCAGGCACCATGTTTTTGCCTGGTGGTTGCCATGAGCAATCACCACCGTGCACTGCATCCTGGGGCTAAGGAACACAATCCCTCGGAAGGTGCAGGGGTTGAGGAAGGAATAGGGGTCGTACTCCATCTAGTAGATGTCCATTAGGAAGCATTGCAAAAGAGCAGGCGGAGTCTGCGGTTAGACTGTATAAGGGCAGGCACCATGTTTCTGCCTGGTGGTTGCCATGAGCAATCACCACCGTGCACTGCATCCTGGGGCTAAGGAACACAATCCCTGGGAAGGTGCAGGGATTGAGGACGGAATAGTGGTCCTACTCCTTCTAGTAGATGTCCATTAGGAAGCATTGCAAAAGAGCAGGCGGAGTCTGCGGTTATCCTGTATAAGGGCAGGCACCATGTTTTTGCCTGGTGGTTGCCATGAGCAAGCAGCACCGTGCACTGCATCCTGGGGCTAAGGAACACAATCCCTCGGAAGGTGCAGGGATTGAAGACGGAATAGTGGTCCTACTCCTTCTAGTAGATGTCCATTAGGAAGCATTGCAAAAGAGCAGGCGGAGTCTGCGGTTATCCTGTATAAGGGCAGGCACCATGTTTTTGCCTGGTGGTTGCCATGAGCAATCACCACCGTGCACTGCATCCTGGGGCTAAGGAACACAATCCCTCAGGGATTGAGGAAGGAATAGTGGTCCTACTCCTTCTAGTAGATGTCCATTAGCAAGCATTGTAAAAGAGCAGGCGGAGTCTGCGGCTATCCTGTATAAGGGCAGGCACCATGTTTTTGCCTGGTGGTTGCCATGAGCAATCACCACCATGCACTGCATCCTGGGGCTAAGGAACACAATCCCTCGGAAGATGCAGGGATTGAGGAAGTAATAGTGGTCCTAATCCTTCTAGTAGATGTCCATCAGGAAGCATTGCAAAAGAGCAGGCGGAGTCTGCGGTTATCCTGTATAAGGGCAGGCACCATGTTTTTGCCTGGTGGTTGCCATGAGCAATCACCACTGTGCACTGCATCCTGGGGCTAAGGAACACAATCCCTCGGAAGGTGCAGGGATTGAGGAAGAAATAGTGGTTCTACTCCTTCTAGTAGATGCCCATTGCGAAGCATTGCAAAAGAGCAGGCGGAGTCTGCGGCTATCCTGTATAAGGGCAGGCACCATGTTGTTGCCTGGTGGTTGCCATGAGCAATCACCACCGTGCACTGCATCCTGGGGCTAAGGAACACAATCCCTCGGAAGGTGCAGGGGTTGAGGAAGGAATAGGGGTCGTACTCCTTCTAGTAGATGTCCATCAGGAAGCATTCCAAAAGAGCAGGCGGAGTCTGCGGTTATCCTGTATAAGGGCAGGCACCATGTTTTTGCATGGTGGTTGCCATTAGCAATCACCACCGTGCACGGCATCCCGGGGCTAAGGAACACAATCCCTCGGAAGGTGCAGGGATTGAGGAAGAAATAGTGGTTCTACTCCTTCTAGTAGATGTCCATTATGAAGCATTGCAAAAGAGCAGGCGGAGTCTGCGGCTATCCTGTATAAGGGCAGGCACCATGTTTTTGCCTGGTGGTTGCCATGAGCAATCACCATTGTGCACTGCATCCTGGGGCTAAGGAACACAATCCCTCGGAAGGTGCAGGGATTGAGGAAGGAATAGTGGTCCTACTCCTTCTAGTAGAGGTCCACTGGGATCCAAATGATCCTGTAAAAGGTGGACTGGGTACATACACCGACATATGCAATATACGTTAAAAAAAAATCAAATGTAGCAGCTGGATTTATAGAGGAAGCCGCACTTCTAGGCTTTGAAGTAGAATGATAACTCTTTTAAATGAACTTTTTCTCTCAGCAGGGCTCAAGGACAGTGACCTACTCATTGTTTTATACATTCTCTTCGCCACCTTCCTGCAGCCTGCCAATCTGCCACAAGGAATAATACTTCCTTTCCAGCCTTTGAAATTAGCCTTCATGACTCTCAAACACAATCACCTAATGGCTAATTGAAAATAATATGTATTCTTGTGTTACTTCAGGTGCAGGTACAATGTGTTCACAGAGGCATCATGAATATGCAACACAAGTGGACAGAAGAGTGTACTCATTGTAATGGGTCATTTATAACGCGCTTAATAGCCAGAAGTTTCTAAGCCCGGACCCGAACCTGCGGTGCTCCGGTGCTCCCTGTCGTTTTGTTTCCAAGGCGAGCGCTATCCTCCGGAGACAAGTAGTGAGTAACGAATTGATAGTTCTTGTGTAACATGCTCGTGACAGCTGGCTCTGGGCTCGCCCTGTACCTCATTCTAGTCATCCTCCTCCTTTGCCTCTCTGAGAGGCAAAGCTCTTGGAAGCCATCAGATGTGGCAGGGGGCGCTATACAAATGCTAGATAAGATTCTGTAACATAGCATGAAGAGTGACTCACCAACATTAAAGCGGCAATGCCAGTGAGTCGTTTCTACTATAAGCGATGAGGCTTCGAATTATGTTATATTATGGTGTTAGTTAAATCTTATATTTTTCTAAACTGTGAAACTTGCCTAAAAGTAAAGGAAAAAACTAACATTGATGCCAACATGGTGGCGTATGAAATAATAAGAAATATGTTAGTATAGATGACTTGCTTTTGAGGGGATGGCGGGAATTTTGCAGGAGTTGCCCTGCCAATGGGTAGTTGGATCAATGCTCTGGTCATTGTAATTGTAATTGGTTATTTATACCGTGCTTAATACCCAGAGGTTTCTAAGCGCGGACCCGGGGATCGAACCTGTGTTGCTCCGCGTCATCTTGCACGTTACCCTTGAGTTATCTCCGGGCATTAAAAGGCTGGTAAGCGCTGCGGAGAGGAGGGATAGACTATGACCTCCTTGGGTCTGTGTGCAGATTCCTTTGTGCGCGTTGCCCCATTCTTGCCCGCACGCCTTTCTTTATGTTCACCAATCGGAAGTACATGGCGGGAGGCGGGTGAGCATGTACCCTATATACTGTGCAGCCCGATGGGCATGGACACCCCTTGACCTACACTAAGCAACTATTGTGAACGGAGGATAGCTCAGGGGCAACGCACTGGTCTTGGAAACAAAACCTCACAGAGCAACAGAGGTTCGGATCCCAGATCCGCACTTAGAAACCAAACTTGGGTGTAAGGGGCATTTTAAAAAATGTTTTATTTGAAATTGTATGTTACTGTGTTTTTATGGTTTGCTCTGCTTACCGAAATACATTTTTTCTGAGTCTGAGACTAAGCAGGCATGTCCGAATGAACGCAGGTCTGGCTCTCTGGCAATCTATTATGTGAACAAGATCAGCTGCCCGTGCCTCCATCAAGCGCATGTCATCTGCTCAGCTGAAGCATGTTTAGACACCCAATAAGCTAAGCACTAAGGCATGGTGACTCATTATGCAGCCCTCCATATGTTTTGGACTACAACGCCCATGATCCCTTGTCCGTATAGGTGCCCATTTGACAATTCCTAGCATGTCCTTTGCAGTCACAAAGCTCGATTTTCCTTGCACAGCCCTGCTAGGCAATCGTGAGGCCCGCTTGATGGGTAGGGGACGGCATTAATGTTCACATTCGACAGAATGAGGCTGTTCAGCCCTTCCTGGGTGCGGAAGTGCCTTGGTCATGGGTGGGTTGTAGATGATTCTCGGCATCTCTCTGTGCTCACTTTGCCAGGTTCAGGTGGCTTAACCGGAGGGGGCTGTTATAAGGCATTTCAACAGCCCTCAACGGGAGGATAGCTCAGGGGCAACATGCTCGCCTTGGAAGCAAGAGGACACGGAGCAACACAGGTTCGATCCCCGGGTCCACGCTTAGAAATCTCTGGGTATTAAGCGCGTTATAAATAACCAATCATATATCATTAGGGATGTGTCTCAGACATGGTTGGGATTTTCAGAAAGGATGGTATGTAGGCTGAGGGTCTCAGAAAGCTTCCAAATGATACATTTGTATAATAAATATGTTTTTTTTAATGTATTTTGCCATGGTTTACATTAAACCTTTCACACTATTCAAAATACAGAATCGCAATCACAATCCAGTTTGTCATTCGGTATACAATGTAAAACAATCTTATTGAAATAATTTAAGATTAGATTCTGCAGATACAAAAAACAGAAATCTAAAAATGGTCAGCACCAGTGAGAGCAAGATCCCAGCTTTTAACCTATGCCAGAAATCTTCGGGGAGAACAGAGTCTGTTTTAACAAGCAAAATTTAGAGACCGTTGCAAAAGATTCAAGTTCGACCAAGTTCGACCAATTCTTCTGCGTTGTAATCTTCCTATCCCAAATTCTCGACTCACTTTAGAAGATCGATTGGGATAGAGCAACATCTACGATATCACTATATAAGGTGTTTTTGGAGGAGTTTAGCACCTTCTAACACATCAACAAAGTTCTGCATTTGTAATGTTACCTGCAGCCATGGACTATCTTTCAACTTAAGAAATTCAAACTTGAATAATATTTTTATGATAATGGAGTTTAAACCAATGACAGATAATCGTCCCAACATGGCAAAAAAGAAGTACAATGCCCTCTGGCCATGTATAACACACTTTTAAACAAAAGAAATCTTACAATAGATATAAAACAAATGATACTTTATTTTGATCTATATTGTGATCAAAAAACATCACACAATTCAAATTGAACATAAATAATTTGCCTAACACAGAAAGACATGTGTATTCCTAATCACAATGCAAATATGATACTGCTAACTAACAATTTATCAAACCACACCTACTACTTCCATACCACTCTTACATACAACAAGCAGACATAACATAAACAATCATCAACAAACAATAAACTTTAAAATCATGTAGAATTGTCTATTACTAAACCAATTGCATGAATGAAGCCATTGAATTTTTCATACAGGTAACTGAAATTCTTCAATATTTTGAAATTGTTGTCTACCAATTGTATATAGTTTGCACATTTTCAACTTCTTGGAAAAAAGTATGAATCATCCCAACATCAGCATATACCAAGAATCCGTCAGAGGGTGTGGAACGATCACTGAATCGACGCGTCAATGGGACGCAAACATCAATTTCAACTATTCTGACTCTCTGTGAACACCCAGCAGCACTAGCCTGTACCAGGCTCCTGTCAGCTGATAAGCCGGGGTGTATTTATAAACCCAATTAGCTAAACAATAAGACATGAGTAAATAATGCAGCTTATTTCGCAAACAGTAAGGTGTACAGGAGGAGGGCAATAATGTGGTCCCGGTGAGGGCGCTTATGAACCGAACGATGTGCGACTAAAAGTCATTACAAAAAAATCAGAATGATTACCTGGTGGGAATCTTGTCCTTTTCAAGTATCCTCGACTGACCAAACATATCAGTTGCATTTGTTTAAAAAAAAAACTACTTTAATAGGTTTTTTGTTTTCTGCCGCTATGTACACATTTTCCCGACTGTTTAGCAAACTTGGGCCCGAGAAAGAGACCTACGTCATCGTGGAGGCCAATACCCAATCGTGTTTTGCGTAGTTCATGTATAATACCTGTTAAACTACTCAATTGTATTAAAAACATTTCTTGTAAAAATCAGACTTATTTTTTATCTTGGTAAATGGAAATGGAAGCTAAGAAGAATCCTTGATCCAAATTATTTGACAAATGTATGGGTTGTGAAGAGCCGCGCGCTGCTCATTTCAACGACCGCTGATCGACCAATGAGCTTACACAATAATTAACAATTCTTTTTTTATAACTGTCATTTTTAACCAGGCATTCGACTTGCAACTTGTTTAAACCAATTACTGAACTTTGCTGCACCAAATCTCTGCAGTTGGTGAGAATTATTTTAGAAAAGTAAGAGCACTGTGGTCATTGCAACCGATGGGTTAACCCCTTAACAGTTCTGTTTACCACTGACAGGCAACAGGCTTCAAATCAATTTCTCTTGGAGCCTCGGGAGGATAGCTCAGGGGCAATGTACTCGCCTTGGAAGCAAGATAACAGGGAGCACCACAGATTCGATGCCTGGGTATTAAGCGCGTTATAAATAACCTATCGTATCATATTAATTGCACTTCTCTGTATCAAATCGCTGCAGCTAGTCAGCTTCGGGAACGCATAAAAGAGTACAGATAGTGAGGCAAAAAGGACAGCACTAACTTCTGAGGGGCAAAAAGGTGGGCGGGTGAATAATTGCCTCCACGGGGTGCCAATATATAGATAAAGGTCAGTTTATTAGGCCCGATAAATGGCATTTTTTTGCACGGTTCAGTGTGACTTTGCACTGCCGAAAAGTGACTTTACACTGCCGACACAAACCCTGATTCATGGAACTATGCAAAGTGTATTTTTGCAGTGCAAAGTCATGTTTGCAGTACAAAATGAACTTTGCACTGCACTGCAAAAATACACTTTGCAAAGTTACAGGTATCGGGGCCTGTGTCAGCAGTGCAAAGTCACTTGGAACCGTGCAAACCAATTCCATGAATCGGGCCCCAAGTCGCACACCTTCCATAAACAGCTACATCAGATAGTACCATATTGGCAATTTTAATATCACAGGAAAATGTAATGGACACGATCAAAGACTTGGGTGCAAATGTTTGTGGTTGCACAAGCATTTGGGAAGGTACATATGAATTGGACAATCAGCAGGGGGAGGGAGGCTAAATGCATTAAGGTGTGAGGGTGATAAAGAGAAATACAATGTTTATTTATTTATTTATTTATTTATGTATTTATTTATTTATTTATGTATACCCTCATAGCCATAAGGCTTCGTATATACAACATAAAACATTAAAAACATAAAACATTGGGCACATTAAGAACAGCTTCCATTACAAGCTATACAAACATATAATATTAAAAAGCAGAAGGACTGACTACAATGTTAGGAAACTATCCTTGCCCTCGCGCCCAGTTGCGGTGGTATTCTAAGAGCAGCGCAGCTGATGCATCGCAAAAGCGCCGGCAGCTCAACTGCCTTCCGGGTACCTATGGCTGCAAAAGACTTCTCGCGACTAGGAGCGCATGCGCAGTGTCGATCGCAGTGTGTTGCATTACTCACCACAGCCGGCTTTGTGCATGAGTGGGAACCTGGGCGTGCTCTCCTGGGTGCAATGATGTCAGGAAAGACATCTTTGGCACTGCTGTCGCCCTAAAGACGGGGTGGCGACTAGTGCCTTGCACGAGCTGGCTGCCAAGCTTTTTCTCATTCCACCGTGGCACTGGATTCATTGGAGTGGCAGTCGGTATCCGGTGATTCCATCGAATGCAAAAGCATCGAATACAAAAGCATTGAAAAAAATCCATTTTTTCATAGGTAAAGTTTTTATTTTTATTATAATGGGTTTTTAGGGGTAGAAAAACAGGGGTTTGGGGACCCCTATTACAAAAAAAGAAGAAAAAATGCATTTTTTCGATGCATTTTTTCTATGCTTTTGCATTCGATGTTTTTGCATTCAATCCTATCATTATAAACTGTGACAGTCAATATAATAGGATTAGTGTATATTGGTTCAGTTGTGATGCAGCGAGATTGAAATGTGCATACATTGCCGTAGGGCCTGCTGCATAAGGAAGGTTAAGCCACCAGCAAATGTTTTGGTAAAGGTTTTTTCTACCGCCACTATCACCACCTGTGTGGTCCCTTGGCACTCTGGCGGATCTGTAAAGCAAGAGGGTAAGGTGTGGCAGGGTAAGTTAGTAGGACTGAGTGGGAGAAAAGAGCAAGAGAGCTGTGATGTGCTGTTGGCAGCTTCAGTTAAGCTTAAACCATTCGCTGAGTTTAGGTGTGCATTTCGGTTGGTAGCTGTCATGTGCTGTGGTGCGAGACTATGTGTGGTTTGTTTTGTTGTTGCGGTGTAGTGAAGTGCGTGCAGTTTGTTGTGCTGTAGAGGTATGGTTGTGTTTTAGTTCAGAGTTTGAGAGGTGTATGCAGAGATGGGAGTTTTTTTAGTAGGGTTGGTTAGTGGCATCACTATCTTGACACATGCCAATCTCTACAATTCTATCTAGATGTGTCACAAGGATAATCTCTACAATTCTATCTAGACGTGGTACATGCTAACCTCACAAACTTTATGTAGATGTGATGCATGCTAATATACACAATTGTATCTAAAAGGGGCTGAAGGCTAATATACACAATTCTATCTAGATGTGGCACTGGGCTAATCAACATAATTCTATCTAGATGTGGTGCATGCTAACCTCACAAATTTTATCTAGATGTGATGCATGCTAATATAATTTTACCTAGATGTGGCGCATGCTGATATCTACAATTCTATCTAGATGTGGTGCACGCTAACCTCACAAATTTTATCTAGATGTGATGCATGCTAATATAATTTTACCTAGATGTGGCGCATGCTGATATCTACAATTCTATCTAGATGTGGTGCACGCTAACCTCACAAATTTTATCTAGATGTGATGCATGCTAATATAATTTTACCTAGATGTGGCGCATGCTGATATCTACAATTCTATCTAGATGTGGTGCACGCTAACCTCACAAATTTTATCTAGATGTGATGCATGCTAATATAATTTTACCTAGATGTGGCGCATGCTGATATCTACAATTCTATCTAGATGTGGTGCACGCTAACCTCACAAATTTTATCTAGATGTGATGCATGCTAATATAATTTTACCTAGATGTGGCGCATGCTGATATCTACAATTCTATCTAGATGTGGTGCACGCTAACCTCACACATTTTATCTAGATGTGATGCATGCTAATATAATTTTACCTAGATGTGGCGCATGCTGATATCTACAATTCTATCTAGATGTGGTGCACACTAACCTCACACATTTTATCTAGATGTGATGCATGCTAATATAATTTTACCTAGATGTGGCGCATGCTGATATCTACAATTCTATCTAGATGTGGTGCACGCTAACCTCACACATTTTATCTAGATGTGATGCATGCTAATATAATTTTACCTAGATGTGGCGCATGCTGATATCTACAATTCTATCTAGATGTGGTGCACGCTAACCTCACACATTTTATCTAGATGTGATGCATGCTAATATAATTTTACCTAGATGTGACGCATGCTGATATCTTCAATTTTATCTAGATGTGACGCATGGTAATCTCCTGAATTCTTTCTAGATGTGACGCAAGGCTAATCTACACAAATCTTTCTAGATGTCACACATGCTTATATACACTATTATATCTAAATTTGCAACACGGCTAATCTACACAATTCTATCTAGATGTGACGCATGTTAATCTCCCAAATTCTTTCTAGGTGTGACGCAAGGCTAATCTACACAAATCTTTCTAGGTGTCACACATGGTAATATACACAATTATATCTAAATTTGCAACAAGGCTAATCTACACAATTCTATCTAGATGTGATGCATATTAATATACACAATTGTATCTAAATGGGGCTGAAGGCTAATATACACAATTCTATCTAGATGTGACGCGTGCTAATCTCCTGAATTCTATCTAAAGTGACACATCCTCATATACACAATTCTATCTAGATGTGACGCGTGCTAATCTCCTGAATTCTATCTAAAGTGACACATCCTCATATACACAATTCTATCTAGATGTGACGCATGCTCATCTCCCGAATTCTTTCTAGATGTGATGTGTGCTAATATACACAATTCCATCTAGATGTGATCTGGATGAAGGAAATTAAATACAGCTTGGCAGCAAACAGCTTTGCAACGATCCTTAAAAGCAATTAAATATGCTGGAGCCCTATGCAAAACAGATGAAAGTTATTTGTCACACCAAGTGGAAGGTATTGAGGGATTTCTTTGCTCACTAAAAATGGGTGATGACTACAACTCCAATCATCCCTAGACAGCCGCCAGCTGCATACCCCATATGCAGTCGCAAACACACAGACTACCTAGGCATGTTTTTTTTTTCTTTTATCAATGAATCATATTAATGTTCTTCAATCTAGCGCTTCTATGACTGGAGACCCTGCAAATAGCAGTGGTGCGGTACACATCCTGAGAACATAACACAACATATCACATTTTCTCCATGTTCCCAATGATTTCTTGGTCTTCCTCAAGCTTTGTAACTACTATTTGCTGTTAAATGTGTGCTGTTTTAGACTACATTCCTCCATGTCGTATCAGGAGTCTGCAACCTGCGGCTCTCAAGATGTTTTGGACCACTGCTCCCATGATACTTTGCCAAAGACTTGGCTGGCTAGGGCTGGTGGGAGTTGTAGTCCACAACATCTGGCGAGCCGAAGGTTGCAGAGCTCTGTAGGAGATTGAACCTGTTTCCAATAGCTAGACTTCCCGCTATGCGGGCCTAAGTGTAATGCTTTTATCAGAGCTGCACGCATGGATGGCTCATGTGAGAAGCGTTGGTGTCTCTGCTATATCCTCTCCTTCTGGGCAACATAGTTTCCTGCTCTTTCCTAAATCCCCCCTCAGGGGTGATTAGTCAGGATAGCCAAGCAGGACTAGAGACTAACCTTTATATATCCCCATCCTTCCAAACCTCTCCTATCACATTAAAGTAGCATTCGGTTTTCCTAAAGGAGATGGCGCCTCACAGAATGTTGCTTTCAAGGAATTTTCCTATCAACTGAAATTCCGACCTACCCTGTTGCTTGTATTTTAAATATTGTGAGATTCCAATCCTGGCTTGAATAATGTGTTGTATATTGTGCAATTTACTGTGCAGAATTGTACAGAATGATATATAGATAGATAGTTTTAAATAGCCTCAGGGTACGCACAGGCCTCAGCATTTTAATAACTCCCCAATTCTTGTTTAAATGTTCAAGTAATGAGCATTGGTATTTCAACAGGCCCACCCCACAAAACAAACTTTGGTAATTGGCAGCACCCTTCCCCCTTTCCCTGCACCAGATAGCGCTAGGTATACAACGTGGTATTAGCATACTTGATCGAAATAAAATTGACCTTTTAAATTTGACCGAATTATTTTGATCGTTTTTTGGGGCAATTTCACTCAAGTTTAATTAAATATATATATCGGGTGGGGTAAGGGAATAGGTTAAGATGGGGGGAAGTGGGTGGGGTAAGAGGACCCCCCCACACATTTTAGAGCAAAAAACGAACCAACATAAAAATTCATTCAAATCGGAAAAGGTCAAAATTGTTCGATCAAGTAGACCTACACCTACAACGTATTGTAGCATCAGTGTGGCATACGTCTATTTTTTTATTATCATTTATTTATTTATCTGGAGATCCGTTCCTGAGTGTTGTAAAAACTGCCCTCCACCCCCAATGAAGAGCGTACAATGCGTTTGATGGTGGAGCTGATGAAATAGCCGAAGTTGAGGCTGTTGAACCAAAGTGTCGAGCCTCAATTCCTGGCTTTGCCACCAGATGATACAATGATCCTCGATACATGGCCTTCACTCGCTGTCTAGCACAGTGCTTTGTTCTCTGAAACGGTGCTCCCATTCTGCTGGTTCTGTTTAGCCCTTGTCTGCGCTTTCTTTTCATGTCTTACATTTGAGCGGAAAGGGCTAGAGACCAAAGAGACCCTACCAAATGTCACAAGTGTCTGGTTTGCCTCTTTTGGATACAAAAAGCATTCGGCTGATTTGCGCAATTTAAAAAGATATTCTGCACTTCCTGAATAGCAATCAGCAAGTCAGTGGGTTTCATTACGAGGTTGACGGTGACCCTGTAACACCAAATCCGGCGCCTGACTTCCCGGTACAACCAGGACATTACATGTCCCGGAGGCACGGGAAGTCGGGCGCTGGATTCTGTAACTCCTCATTTCCTGGGAGTGGGGAGACGGAAGCACTGGCACCGTTGCTAACGCCGCTGGTGCTCCCTTGACAAGTCTGCCTACCGTTGCCACTACGCCCGGCAGGTCATCTCTACCGGGCACGACGGCCCCGACGGGCAGACTCATAGCATGGCGGTCCGGGAGCAAGGGTGCCGGTAAGCTTACTGTCACCCTTGTTTCCGGACTGCCACGCTTGTAATGAGGCCCATTGTGTTGTGTGCATGTAAATCTACAACTAAAGTATTAAAACCCAGAGGGCATTTGTAATACTCACATCAATTAGTAATCTGATATTGGTATTCTTTTGTTAATGATGAAGAAAATTAAGATAAAATACATTTTCTTTTGCTTAACATATTTATGCATTGTTTTATATTGTAATGTTGGTTTATTATGTGATTTGTGTTCTTGTGTGGTCCAGTCTACAGAACACTGTATTAATTCAGTTCATGAAGTCACACAGTTACAAATATTTGCAACTTTCTGTAGCACAAGTACTAGGACAAAATATAGTCAAGGGCAGATATTGCAGACTGAACTCGAATCCCAGCTTCAACGCAAAAAAAATAAAAATGTGTGTGATCCTAGGCAAATCATTTAATCGCATGGTGCCCAAAGGTCACAATTGCCAGCACCTAAATATTCAGTCTCAGTTAACACTCTTTAAACAAGCCAAACTCCTTGTTTAACTGGCTATGATGTTGCCTCATATGTAACAAAAGTGACCATTGATATATTGCACATCACCAAGTCATCCGTTTTTTTGTTTTGTACACAAACGGCAACACCATTCCAAAACCGTGGCCCTCTTTCAATTTTTGTCTATATTCGGATATGCATAGCTTCTAATCTGCAATCACTATCGGTGGTGGTGGTGTTTGTGTGCCTTCTTCGTTGCTTCCAGTCTGTCTCCTGTGACCAAGCTTGAGCACGTATACATCCGGTTAGGCTTATCATCGGAGATCTGTCTGTGCTGGAGTATGTGTACCTTTTTCATACAGCTAGCCAGTGATCTGTGACCTGCACATATACCGCATACAGCCTGTATAGCTGCCTCGTTGCTTCCAGTCTGTCTCCTGTACCCAAGCTTGAGCACGTCTACATTCGGTTAGGCTTATCATCTGAGATCTGTCTGTGCTGGAGTATCTGTACCTTTTTCATACAGCTAGCCAGTGATCTGTGACCTGCACATATACCACATACAGCCCGCATAGCTGCCTCGTTGCTTCCAGTCTGTCTCCTGTACCCAAGCTTGAGCATGTCTACATCCGGTTAGGCTTATCATCTGAGATCTGTCTGTGCTGGAGTATGTGTACCTTTTTCATACAGCTAGCCAGTGATCTGTGACCGGCACATATACCACATACAGCCTGTATAGCTGCCTCGTTGCTTCCAGTCTGTCTCCTGTACCCAAGCTTGAGCACGTCTACATTCGGTTAGGCTTATCATCTGAGATCTGTCTGTGCTGGAGTATCTGTACCTTTTTCATACAGCTAGCCAGTGATCTGTGACCTGCACATATACCGCATACAGCCCGCATAGCTGCCTCGTTGCTTCCAGTCTGTCTCCTGTACCCAAGCTTGAGCACGTCTATATTCGGTTAGGCTTATCATCTGAGATCTGTCTGTGGTGGAGTATGTGTACCTTTTTCATACAGCTAGCCAGTGATCTGTGACCTGCACATATACCACATACAGCCTGTATAGCTGCCTCGTTGCTTCCAGTCTGTCTCCTGTACCCAAGCTTGAGCACGTCTACATCCGGTTAGGCTTATCATCTGAGATCTGTCTGTGCTGGAGTATGTGTACCTTTTTCATACAGCTAGCCAGTGATCTGTGACCTGCACATATACCACATACAGCCCGCATAGCTGCCTCGTTGCTTCCAGTCTGTCTCCTGTACCCAAGCTTGAGCACGTCTACATCCGGTTAGGCTTATCATCTGAGATCTGTCTGTGCTGGAGTATGTGTACCTTTTTCATACAGCTAGCCAGTGATCTGTGACCTGTACATATACCGCATACAGCCCGCATAGCTGCCTCGTTGCTTCCAGTCTGTCTCCTGTACCCAAGCTTGAGCACGTCTACATCCGGTTAGGCTTATCATCTGAGATCTGTCTGTGCTGGAGTATGTGTACCTTTTTCATACAGCTAGCCAGTGATCTGTGACCTGTACATATACCACATACAGCCCGTATAGCTGCCTCGTTGCTTCCAGTCTGTCTCCTGTACCCAAGCTTGAGCACGTCTACATCCGGTTAGGCTTATCATCTGAGATCTGTCTGTGCTGGAGTATGTGTACCTTTTTCATACAGCTAGCCAGTGATCTGTGACCTGTACATATACCACATACAGCCTGTATAGCTGCCTCGTTGCTTCCAGTCTGTCTCCTGTACCCAAGCTTGAGCACGTCTACATCCGGTTAGGCTTATTATCTGAGATCTGTCTGTGCTGGAGTATGTGTACCTTTTTCATACAGCTAGTCAGTGATCTGTGACCTGTACATATACCGCATACAGCCTGTATAGCTGCCTCGTTGCTTCCAGTCTGTCTCCTGTACCCAAGCTTGAGCACGTCTACATTCGGTTAGGCTTATCATCTGAGATCTGTCTGTGCTGGAGTATGTGTACCTTTTTCATACAGCTAGCCAGTGATCTGTGACCTGAACATATACCGCATACAGCCTGTATAGCTGCCTCGTTGCTTCCAGTCTGTCTCCTGTACCCAAGCTTGAGCACGTCTACATTCGGTTAGGCTTATCATCTGAGATCTGTCTGTGCTGGAGTATGTATACCTTTTTCATACAGCTAGCCAGTGATCTGTGACCTGCACATATACCGCATACAGCCTGTATAGCTGCCTCGTTGCTTCCAGTCTGTCTCCTGTACCCAAGCTTGAGCACGTCTACATTCGGTTAGGCTTATGATCTGAGATCTGTCTGTGCTGGAGTATGTGTACCTTTTTCATACAGCTAGCCAGTGATCTGTGACCTGCACATATACCGCATAGAGCCTGTATAGCTGCCTCGTTGCTTCCAGTCTGTCTCCTGTGACAAAGCTTGAGCACGTCTACATTCGGTTAGGCTTATCATCTGAGATCTGTCTGTGCTGGAGTATGTGTACCTTTTTCATACAGCTAGCCAGTGATCTGTGACCTGCACATATACCACATACAGCCCGCATAGCTGCCTCGTTGCTTCCAGTCTGTCTCCTGTACCCAAGCTTGAGCACGTCTACATCCGGTTAGGCTTATCATCTGAGATCTGTCTGTGCTGGAGTATGTGTACCTTTTTCATACAGCTAGCCAGTGATCTGTGACCTGTACATATACCACATACAGCCTGTATAGCTGCCTCGTTGCTTCCAGTCTGTCTCCTGTACCCAAGCTTGAGCATGTCTACATTCGGTTAGGCTTATCATCTGAGATCTGTCTGTGCTGGAGTATGTGTACCTTTTTCATACAGCTAGCCAGTGATCTGTGACCTGCACATATACCACATACAGCCCGCATAGCTGCCTCGTTGCTTCCAGTCTGTCTCCTGTACCCAAGCTTGAGCACGTCTACATCCGGTTAGGCTTATCATCTGAGATCTGTCTGTGCTGGAGTATGTGTACCTTTTTCATACAGCTAGCCAGTGATCTGTGACCTGTACATATACCACATACAGCCTGTATAGCTGCCTCGTTGCTTCCAGTCTGTCTCCTGTACCCAAGCTTGAGCATGTCTACATTCGGTTAGGCTTATCATCTGAGATCTGTCTGTGCTGGAGTATGTGTACCTTTTTCATACAGCTAGCCAGTGATCTGTGACCTGTACATATACCACATACAGCCCGCATAGCTGCCTCGTTGCTTCCAGTCTGTCTCCTGTACCCAAGCTTGAGCACGTCTACATCCGGTTAGGCTTATCATCTGAGATCTGTCTGTGCTGGAGTATGTGTACCTTTTTCATACAGCTAGCCAGTGATCTGTGACCTGCACATATACCGCATACAGCCTGTATAGCTGCCTCGCGGCTGCTGTGGTAAAATATTCAGATTACACCTGTTCATTATTCCGACTCCGGCACAGATGCAGGGCGCCAGCTAACTTTGAGGGTGCACCCATGCTTATTTTAATTGCTGCCAGGAAGCATATGAAGCTTTGGGTTGTGATTGCAGAAACAGGTGGGGCGGAAGGGAGGGGGCGGGGTGTTTTACCAGAGTGGTCTTGAATCGCTTATTTTCTTTGGTTCGGGTAGGACCCCAAATATGTCTATGTCTCAGGCCTGAAACAATCCCCGAAAAATAAAATAAAATAAAAATAAAATATCATATCATATCCATTAAGATGGCCATGATAGCATTGCCCTATAAGAAAAAGGCAATCTTGAATGCACTTTTCAGCTCATTTAAATACCCACAATGCATTTCTTGGTGGCAGTGACCTGGAGGTGAACTCGCAGGAATGGCGACTGGGTGGTGCTATAGGGTTGTGTGGCTAGTTACCAGAAATGGCTTCTTCTAATCTCACACATCAGTTAGAAGGGTTCTGAAGCGTTTTCTTTTTTTTTTTAAACCAACAATACTATTGATAGGACCTGCTATATATATGGATATACCAAAAAATACATCTCTTTTAAAGCCAGAAATGTGTCTATCCCTTAAATAGCATATTTGTGTAACACATGAGTGAAAGGGCAATTCTGAAAGTGACGATCTTCCATATCTGAACCCCAACAAAAAACAACAAAAAGAAATGTGTTACCCCAGTGAAGATGTGAGGCCAACCAAAGCCAATAATGTAAGGGCACAGCGCAAAAGCCTACATGTCATCTAGTAAGGAGGGGGTTCTATTAATACAGAACAATTGCAGGAAGACCCCATCACCACTGAAAATTATAGGGCTTCATACAAAAGCAAAGCACCGGAGGTTACTCATCCCAGAAGAGGATGCAATGCAATGGTGTTGCATTTTCATTGTCTATGCGACGCGTGATGGCGCTTGCCTCTTGTGCATTAAATTAAACCCTTCCAACCAAGCGCGTGCCAAGCCTGGCATCTAGCAGGGGAACGCCAGAGGCCGCGAAGCAGATGGAAGCCTGCCATCCCAGAGAAGGCGGCTCTTTCGGCGCCTAGATACGAAAATCCCTCGGTGTTAATCATGGATGTGGCAACCAAAAGCAGGGACTGACAGCGACAACTGAAAAGAAGCACAGACAATCCACTGTGTGCATTTCAATGTGAGTCTGCGGCTCAGTGGACTCGTTCATCCACAGATTGGTGTTCGCCATCACAGTCACAGGTTCGAATCCCGGCAGGCACACTCAGATTTTTGTAATTGTAATTGGTTATTTATAACGCGCTTAGTACCCAGAGGATTCTAAGCGCAGACCCGGGGACCGAAACCTCCAGTTGCCCCTGAGCTATCCTTCCAAGACTAATTGTGAGCTCAATGAAATGAGTGCATTTAAGTTGGGTAACAATATGCATCTGATTACCGTGAAATGATTGAAAATCAAATACCTACTGCAAAATGACCAATTTTTTGGGGGTCGAATTTCTTTTTTAATATTGTGGTGGGGGAAACCCTTGCCCCCCTCCCCCATACCCCGCTACGTTAACCTGTACCCTTACCCCACCGCCAGCGTTTTTTAAAACTAAAAATATACAAAATCCTAACAAAATAGACCAAAAAAATGCCATCATTTTGGAGTAGGTATTTTCGAATTCGATCATTTCTGCAGGTATGCATTTGCTAATAAGGGGGACCTCCCCTAACTGCCACCCGAAAGGTTGTGCTGCTTGTGCTGGCTGCGATCATTGGAGTCCTCCTGAGAGCTTGCCATGAACGGCACACTGCACCGCCATTGTTGCTCGACCTCTTCCACTTTGCCCCACCGTGGCGCAAGTGCTTTCAAGCAGTATTTGCATAATTGACGTAAAAACATTTGGCCTAAATCATTTGATCACATTTTTGTTGACCTTTTATTCAGTCAAATTTAATTAAATATATATATGGGGTGGGTAAGGATATAGATTAGGTTGAGGGGAAGTGTGTGGTTGTGGGGGGGGTCTCCCCCCGCATTTTAGACTGCTAAAAAGGTCAAATAAATTGGATCATATGTGATTGGGTCAAATGTTTTAGGTCAAATAGACCCAAACCCTTTCAAGCAGCATGCTCACAATAATGCACATTACACACATGTCATCAGAGGTTGGGGAGCCTCGCTACCGAGAACGAACACGGACAAAAACCCTCTTCTATGGTTAAGTTCCCACTCCGGAGGGTCTACAATCAGGACATTATAAAAAATAGAATACAATAAAAAATTATCTGTGTATTGCACCAATTAATAATATCCATAGTTCTGCTGTTGTATATAGTGCTGCTATCACCAGCAATCCGATTGGAGAGTTATTAGGTAACACACGTTACGTATTGCTCCATTTATTACACACAACGTGGTACCCAATTCATCGACCTGGTGGGGGTTAAGGACTGAGTCAACCAGACTGGGGTTTCAAACCTATTCTGCATCCCTGCAAAATTCTGTTGTGGCGGTATTGGCATAATTGACATAAAAATATTTGATCGAATTTGTTTGATCTTTTTTGGTCAAATTAAATTAAATATATATATTAGGTTGAGGGGAAGTGGGAGGGGTTGCGGGCGGGTCTGCCCCGGCATTTTAGACCGAAAAAAAAGGTCACATAATTTGATCAAATGTGATTAGGTCAAATGGTTTGGATCAAATAGAGCCACACCGTCGTGGCTCTATGTGCGCTCTACTAATAGACTTGCGTTACATTGCAAGTGGCGTGCAACCAAAAATGAACATGGTTTGAAAATAAAAATAACACTCTTAAATAGCAGTTGCCCCCGTTCGTAGCTTGAATTATCATTTCAGCTGCTTTATATTCTTTTGGTCAAGAAAGCAACAAACACTTCATTGGCTGAGCTACTCTTTCACACTGAAAACATGCATTTGTGATGGTCACATGGGCAACTAATCAATTCCAGAATATCAGCGTGAGTGATAACTTTCACAGAATGATTTTCATGAGCATTGGATCATATGACCTTTCTCAAATTCATAGACTTGAATGTGCCTATGATCTAGAAACAAGAGGTAAAATGATAGCCTTTTCCTGGTGGAATTGATCTGCTGGAATCAGTTCCAGAATATCAGCGAGAGTGATAACTTTCACAGAAAGATTTTCATGAGCATTGGATCATATGACCTTTCTCAAATTCATAGACTTGAATGTGCCTATGATCTAGAAACAAGAGGTAAAATGATAGCCTTTTCCTGGTGGAATTGATCTGCTGGAATCAGTTCCAGAATATCAGCGAGAGTGATAACTTTCACAGAAGGATTTTCATGAGCATTGGATCATATGACCTTTCTCAAATTCATAGACTTGAATGTGCCTATGATCTAGAAACAAGAGGTAAAATGATAGCCTTTTCCTGGTGGAATTGATCTGCTGGAATCAGTTCCAGAATATCAGCGAGAGTGATAACTTTCACAGAAAGATTTTCATGAGCATTGGATCATATGACCTTTCTCAAATTCATAGACTTGAATGTGCCTATGATCTAGAAACAAGAGGTAAAATGATAGCCTTTTCCTGGTGGAATTGATCTGCTGGAATCAGTTCCAGAATATCAGCGAGAGTGATAACTTTCACAGAACGATTTTCATGAGCATTGGATCATATGACCTTTCTCAAATTCATAGACTTGAATGTGCCTATGATCTAGAAACAAGAGGTAAAATGATAGCCTTTTCCTGGTGGAATTGATCTGCTGGAATCAGTTCCAGAATATCAGCGAGAGTGATAACTTTCACAGAAGGATTTTCATGAGCATTGGATCATATGACCTTTCTCAAATTCATAGACTTGAATGTGCCTATGATCTAGAAACAAGAGGTAAAATGATAGCCTTTTCCTGGTGGAATTGATCTGCTGGAATCAGTTCCAGAATATCAGCGAGAGTGATAACTTTCACAGAACGATTTTCATGAGCATTGGATCATATGACCTTTCTCAAATTCATAGACTTGAATGTGCCTATGATCTAGAAACAAGAGGTAAAATGATAGCCTTTTCCTGGTGGAATTGATCTGCTGGAATCAGTTCCAGAATATCAGCGAGAGTGATAACTTTCACAGAAACATTTTCATGAGCATTGGATCATATGACCTTTCTCAAATTCATAGACTTGAATGTGCCTATGATCTAGAAACAAGAGGTAAAATGATAGCCTTTTCCTGGTGGAATTGATCTGCTGGAATCAGTTCCAGAATATCAGTGAGAGTGATAACTTTCACAGAAAGATTTTCATGAGCATTGGATCATATGACCTTTCTCAAATTCATAGACTTACTTGCATCTAAAATAGAATTAAGGGCTTAAATAATAGCCCTGTCCTCCCGAAAATAATTATTTATTGAAGAAAACAATGATTGAATTACATTTTCCGACATTGGAATCGAGGCGTCGTATGGGCTGGTTCTATAGCTGGGGGCATAAGGCGATATTTGCATGAATGTGTGCAACCCGCCAGCCCTGCATGAAGAGCCGTGATTCACATGTGTGTGGATGTCAGCGTGCCGCTCAGCACTTAATGCCCCTGAGGCCTGGGCACTGGCCTTCATGGGCCCAGCTCCTAAAATGCCCATTTTATATGTTGATGCCTAATTGAGTGGCAGAACTGTAAAACTGAAGACATATGCTCATCAGACCCAACACAGAGGAAGAGTGCGAGAGGAGAATCACGGTGGTGAGTGCCTCCTTCTGTGAAGCGGGCATGACCTGAGACTTCAGTTGGCACGCCACTTGAGGTGCTAGCGCAGCGTGCACCAAATCTCTTTGCAAATGGCTCTGGATGCACATTGAGTCAAAATATGCCACAACGTTTGGGACTTTGCCGCATGGACCACGTTTTGTGCACTGCTATAACACACCAACTTGGATCTACTTTCTTATCAGAGGGTCATTTTCTTTTAGTTGATTAACACCTACAACAAGTCTGTTTGATTTTATTTGAGCAAAGGCACTGTCCTCCAAGCTTCCGTAGATTAACAACAGCACCTAAAGCCGGGGTAGCCAACCTGTCACCCTTCATATGTTTTGCCCTACAACCGCCATGATCTCACACCATTGTGGCTGATGGGATTTGTAGGCCAAGACATCTGGAGGATGGCAGGCTGGCCATCACTGCTCTCAAGACTTTAGTGTCTTCGGTACATATTGGTTTTGTCTAGCCTGTTCGCCGTCATTGGGGGACGTCAAATTTTAAATAGAAGAAGGAAATATGAGGAGCACCTGTTAACGAAATACACCTTTTTGCAGAGGGATGGGTAGGTTTTAGAGCAGGAACTAAGATTGAACTTGACCGCAGGACTCTTGAGCATGTTGAGAGATGTATCAATTCCAAACCTGCCTTGAGTTGACCTTATTGGGGATCCATACTGTGTGGGTGTGGCCCAACACCACGGATGGCCGGACGGGGAGAGCCACTGCATTCTGTGACACCACAGTAGGTGGCCACACAATAGGGAGGAATCTGGTAAGAAGATTCAAAGATAAACGTCGCGCAAGGGCTCGAGGATCCTAGTGGCTATCAAGAAATTGGTAATATCAGGTGCTGCCACAGGGAACGCGTTGATGGAAGCTTCTAGAAGGAAGGCGTTGAGCTAGGGTGATTGACTTTATTGGAGAAATAACATTGCTCTGTGAAATGTGGCAATCTTACCTTAATCTGCCTGAAAGAGGCTAATTTTAGGTGGTAACAGTGAGTGTGTCCAGGAGGAGCCAGTGAAGCCGATGAGAAGGAGGGCAAAGGAAGGCATGATTTTAAATTGATAGGTTCAGGGCAACGACACTGGGGGAGCTTTACCTTAACCTGCTGAGGCACTCTCCCATACATGTGTTGCTTTAGTTTCCTTGGGCAGTGGTAAGTGTCCCTGTTTTAAAATAAATTAATGTAACTTTATTGTAAATAAAATTTGACTTTTCTCTATTTGGTAACAGCCATACGCTTGTGTAGCAGCTATTTGGGAACTGAAGAACACCAGTTTGCCAGCTGATAAAAATGCAGCAGTTTGGCAACCATTTTGTTAACTGGTGTGCACCGGTTTGGTAGCCATATTGGAGTAGGGTGTTAGGTTGTACTGTGGTTCAAAGCTATACATGATGACTTGGTCCAAAATATCATGTCTCCCCTCAATTCTGTGTGGCATCAGTGGCGAGTGGTGACACTTCTCTCTGCTTACCCTTGATGTAGAGTATGGCACGCCGGCATTTTATTATAGCCAACCAAGGATGCTGTCATGTCGGAATGTGAACATGTGTGTACGTCATTTCTTGTAATATGAATTTAGCTGGCAATGCTTCACGGTGCTATGCGTCTCAACTCTCAGGTTTGCTGCCTGGAGTCAGACTTTGTACCTGTATCTAGCTGTGTCTTGTCATATGTCTACTTGTCCTCAGACTTCCTTTAATTGTCTTCCCTCTTGTATTCTTGTTGTGGTCCTCACTGCCCTGGTCAAGGTTCTCCTTCTCAGCCAGAGGTCACTTTTACGCCTCCCTGAAGTCTTCAGCTTTGGTCCTCTTCTGTGTGCCATCTCCAAGAACAACAACATTGCCCTAAAAAAAGTTGGAGTTTTTATGCCCTCCAGGTGGGCCCCCCTGAATACACCAAGTTGATCTGAGCGGAGCACTATGTTCAGAGACATGGCGGACACCAGGGAGGATTGGCCTTACCTCTTTCATTGAGGTCACCATCCTACAAGACAGGTAAGGTCAGTCGCTGATACCAAATCAAGGTCACGCAGCAGCGCCCTGGCCAGAATTTGTGCCCGCCTCCTCCCCACGCTCCCCTGGTCAACAAGGGGAGGGGTGGGGGCGGGGGGCAGGAGCGCACATTTTCTTTCTAACTCTCCCTGCTCCGCCGCCCAGCAGTTAATCACTGGAATAGGTCGCTCATGCTCCAATGAAAACCGTCTCGCCCCCGCGTAGGAGCAGACTGGTAATCCTCTGAATAGGGTGCTGATGCTTGTAATTAAATGTGCCGCACAGCCGCGGGTGTATTTAATAACAAAAGGGTGCCTACTGTGCCTTCTCCCACTACGCCAGCTCGCGGGAGCCCATGAAAGATTCCCCCGAGCAGGCGTGGCAGGGGGCTAATGGTGCCCTGGGGGGGCAAGGTGCCCCAGGCGGTTGCCCGGCCCACCCTGCACTAAGGCCGGTCCTGCTCTAAAGGAATATGCAGGATCCTTCTAAGCTCAGTCCTAACCAACAACAGCTGCCCGTCAACCAGCAATTATTGAATGATGAGCTTCTTACATTTTTTGTCTTTAGAGTGGCTATGACATTGATGACGTCAATTCATTGTGTGTGGGGGGGTTTAGGGGGGGAGGTTAATCACTTTTGTCACCTTGACTTCTGGAATTCCTGAGCTTTTCTAAGATTAGATTGAAGTTTAAGTATCAATTAACAACCTTTGTCTTTGTATATCATCCTGTAGCATTTATAAGAAACGGAAGCCTTGTCTAACAGTAGCGATATCCGGGTATCAGGTAATAATGTCCCCATACATAATGTCCCCATACATAATGTCCCCATGCATAATGTCCCCATACATAATGTCCCCATGCATAATGTCCCCATACATAATGTCACCCATACATAATGTCCCCATGCATAATGTTGCCATATATAATGTCGCCGGGAAAAGCCATTGGCATTGATATCTGTAGGTATTAAACTATGCATGGTGTTCAGAACGTGTTTGTGCACTTTCTGTGACCTCCCTTTCTGCTGGAGGACCAGAGCTGCTGCCGCAATAGGTGCTGCTCTTACTTATAGATTCAAGGCAGGCGCCTAGACAATGAAATGCCGGTCGCAGTGCTGTATCCATCTCCCTCAATAAAGAGAGAACGCTGCGTTCCGGCTGACATCCGAGTAAGGCTATCTGCCACAAAGCGACACTAATTGCTGCCTGAGAAATATTGTTGTAGTGCTCATTACATCTAGTACACGACAATAGGGGAATGTGTGCGATGACATGGAATCTCATATGAAGCTGGTTCATACAAGAAATACCAACAGGCATAATGTGTGTACTGTCACGCCTCATTGAGGTGCTGTATTGTACATGCCCAAGTTTATATAAATATTTTTAATTTGTTAATTATGTTTTTTGTATCCAACTGCACATCCCACCTCCTGGCCGCTTCACATCGCTTAATGGTGTGGTTCACATGCTGCGAATGCATTAGAAACATGGTATAAAAAAAGCATCCGCATCGGAGTTCCAATGGAAGTTTCCCACGCTGTGTGGGAACTACTCCAATTCTGAACTACGCCGTTGCAGATCTACACCATAAAGCAGAGATGCACACAGCAGGGATCACGGCATGCTCCACCACTGGTGAAAGGAACGGCAACCTGATGGGTTAAGGCACATCATCATCTAAGCTTCAAGCGAGATTCCCACACTGTGTGGGAACTCCTCCAATTCTGAACTCCGCTGTTGCAGATCTACACCATAAAGCAGAGATGCATACAGCAGGGATCACGGCATGCTCCACCACTGGTGAAAGGAACGGCAACCTGATGGGTTAAGGCACATCCACATCTAAGCTCCCAAGCGAGATTTTCACACTGTGTAGGAATTCCTCCTCAGAACTGTGAACTCCGCCATTGCACACCTACATGGTAAAGCAGAGATGCACGCATGTGGGATCACTGCATGCTCATTGTGATTCACCCCCGGTGAAAGGCACGGAAACCTGAGGGGTTAAGGCACATCCGCATCTAAGCTCCCATGCAAGATTGCCAAGCTGTGGGGGAACTCCTCCTCAAAATTGTGAACTCCGCCATTGCAGACCTACACGGTAAAGCAGAGATTAATGCCGGTGGGATCACTAAATGCTCACCATGCTTCTCCTAGGGTGAAAGGCACGAAAACCTGAGGGGTTATGGCAAATTCGCATCTAAGCTCCCAAGTGAGATTCCCACAGTGTGTGGGAACTCCTCCTCAGAATTGTGAACTTTGCTGTTGCAGACCTACACCGTAAAGCAGACGCACACAGCAGGGATCACTGCATGCTCACCACGCTTCACCTCGGGTGAAAGGCAGAGATCGTGTATTCCTGCATATCAGAACCTGAGTTCTTAAGTGAGATTCCCACACTATGCAGGACCTCCTCCTCAGAAATCTGAATGCAGACCTCCACGGTAAAGTAGAGATGCATACAGCAGGGATCACAGCATGCTCATCATGCGTCACCTGTGGTGAAAGGCATGAAAACCTGAGTGGATCCACTATTCCCATGCCATTCCCAACACGCAAGCAGCCACTGCCGTGATCATTGCGGCCATGTGCAGAAATGGATCAGGAGCCATTGGAACGAGCTCGACGGCAAAGACACGCAATCGGTTGGCCGTTGGGTGTCGATTATTCTTAGATCGCCAGGTTTTTCTTTTCTCGCAGAGATTTTTGCCAAAAATCTTTGGCCGAAAAAACGAATTGAAATGTTATTAGTTTTTATTTGGGGGGTTCCCCCAAACACCCTTCCCTATTATCTAGACCCTACTCCCCAATCACCCCCTACTGCTTGTATCCCCTTAACGACACCCCATACTTTTCAATGAGTTTTTTCAGCCGAAAATGTTCGGCACTAAATGACATGAAAAAAAAGCCTGCCGATCTGACAACGTCATATCGTCAGCTCTATATAAGTAATACAAAAAGTCCTAGAGAGGCGAACATGCCCATAGACAGTTTCAGAAATACATTTTCTGCTGATTGCAAAGGAGAAGGAATAATGGTTGGAAAATCCAGTGATCCTCCGCTCCACCCCCCCCCCCCCCCCCCGATTAGTTGCTTCACCTGTACTGCTTGTTTTTTGATATGCATGCACCCTCTCAGATTCTTAGAAAACCTTGTTCCGAGGTCATCAAATGTGTTGACTTATGAAATAGCGTGGATGTCCACCATAAACATTAATTCTTAAGTTACAACATCTTGGCATATATTTTTATCTGGATTGAGTTAATGTGAATAGTTATGCAATCACAAGTTTAGGGTTGATCAGATCCTAACCAACAATACAATATCATCAGCATAAGATAATGATGGAATTCCCACCCCTGGGATAAGGGGGGGGGCATCGGTAGAAGCAGACGATAAGGACCAATGGAGAGAGTTTAACGTGGCTATTAAATCGGATGCATACGATTTGTTCGTATCAATTTGACCATGGCCGATTTGGCCGTTTTTTTTTTTTTACTGTTTTGATCGCAAATATATGTGGGGGAACGGCCCCAAATCCCCCAATATTATAAATCCCCCACAAAGCTTCTGTTTTTTTAATGATAACTATAGTTTGTTTCAATCAACATGTTAATTACCATATAATTATATTACCCCAAGTTTCCTGCTACCGAATTGGCTGCGACTGAATTAGCAGAATTTGTTTGCTGCCATTTTGACCGATAATATATGTGGGGGTGGGTATGGGGTAATAAATAATATAGGGGGATTGGGGAGGGAGCTGTGGGGGGGTTCCCTATGCAGAGATTTCCAGTCAAAACGGCTGCAAAAAATTCAGCCATGGGCAATTCGTATAGATACCATATAACTGTATATTACCATGCTTGATTTCTTTTCCATTTTGAAAGAAATGCTGTATGACCGAGAACCTCGAGACCTCGAGAAGAAGACATGAGTCTTCGTTCAGGCCATCTGAATGGCATTAGGCATCAATGCCTCACTCTTTTGTGTAGTGTGCTAAATCGGTCTGGGCAAACTAGTTTGGGAAAATACCAAACCACCTGTATTTTGGGTGGTTCGACGGTCCTGAAATTATTTTTAAACTTTTCAGAGATTTGTTATTAAAAGCGTGAGGTCCCCCAGGGGTAAACATATGAGGGACCTGAGAGGGTGGGTAGGCTGCTTCACACTCCTACTGGGGATTATAGCATGGCCACAGGCCTGCTGAAATCTTGCAGGCCCTCGCAGGGTAATGGGGAACGTAAACTATTCATTCTACTTTCAACACTTTCCAACACACTGCTGGAATTGGAAGAAAATAAATGAAATTACTCTTGGGGTGCTAGGGGTATAAGGCCTTGGGATAGTAAACTGAGGGCCCTGGTCCCCATCCTCAATCAAACACCAGGCATCCATGAACATTCCTCCGAGAGAGAGAGCGAGAGAGACAAGAGAATATCAGACGCCTGGGAGGTTCTCGGCAGTCTTTATTAGCTGTAGTTACAAGACACACTCTGGACACACTCAAAGACATTTTGCCTTTCTACTGCTTGTATAGTCTGGTGTACACCAAGCCCACATTAGTCATAGCAGGCATTACTAATTATTTCTGACACACAAAACTCATAAGCTATTTTACACTTGGCTGGACACTTGGCTGGAGACATTTATGACAGTTCTGAACCTCTGCCAAAAACACCTTCATCACATCAATGTCTACTCTTTGTCTGATTTTCGAGGTCCTGACAAGTTAATTAGTACCATATACTGTTAGAGAAATTGATCAATCTTATCATATGGTGCCAAATAATACAGCTGGTCTCTCAAATTGGTCTGCATGATACACATTTGTGCCCTCTTCATTAGGAACATAGATAAATGTATCCACGTTTCCCTTGCTTTGTCTGGCTTCATCATTAATTGTGTCTTCTTTTCCTGCCAAGTTCCATGTTTAACCTCACAACCCTAATGAACTCACTGTGGGATGCTGTCAAAGACTATCTCCAAAGTATCAGCCTCTGTTGCTTGTCTGAAAACTCTTGGCATGAGCCATAGTTTTTCACACCTGGCTTAAGACTGGACACCATTTTGTACTTGAGAGTTAAGACGGATTTCTGAACTCTGTCCTGGCGGCGCAGAAGTTCAGAAGGCCAACCTAATTACTTGGAACAGGGTAACCTCTGGACAAGCCAGACCAATCAGGGTAGCGATCGCGGCGGTCAAGACTAGGTCAACGAGGGGTGAGGGCGACTGAAAAGCCCGCAAAGAGCACACAAAGCAAGGACACTTACAAATTACTCCAAACAGGTGTTATATTAAAAATATATACACATTTATTCCAAGGCCTTTGCAATAATGACCGTAGCGAGAAATCACAATAAAACTAAACCAACACATACCAAACCAATACAATATATATACAAATACAAACAAGTCTAAAGCGTTAGATGCACGAAATGTGTAGTCCACCTAGAAGGGGAGGAAAACAGGCAGTGCGAAATAATGATTAGACCCAGTCCGTCTTCAGAGGCACCTAACTAAAAGGAAGTCCAAGCCCTACGAAGAGTGGAGCCTTGTGCTCAAAAGTACCTGCACACACTGGTGCCAACGGGCAAAAAGGGGGTCTCTTCGAGGGAATCAGGCAGTTCAGTTTGGTGGACAAATGAAGAAGAACAGACTTCCGTGACTCAAGCGCAGCCTCCACTGTGGGCAGAAGCAGAGCGCGAGTACGGAAAGGCGTTCTGTTTGACACAGCGGGGAAAAGCTATGGGCTCCTGCAGGAGGGCAACCAGTTCCTAGCTATGCTACGCACCGGTCCCCGATGCAAGCAGACCCAGGCTTCTCCGCGTCAGTTTCAGTGCTGGCAGGTTCAGGGGAGCATGGGACGTCTCGTCGTCGTGTAGATTCTGCAGCAGCAGAGTTGAGTTAAAGATGTCCCAAACGAAGTGAACCCGCACAGTTTGTTACCACAGCAGGGCAACGGAGCGGCCGTGTGTATCTCAGCCAAATGTACACTACTCACTTCAGACCTGGGAATGCCAAGTGTACGAAGGAAGTTGGTCAATCGCCCGGGACTGACGAGGAGGTGGCGATGTCTGAAGTATTTGACCCCAACGACCATCCTGAACTAAAAGACTTGTTACTAGAAGGTGGTCCTGATAGGGAAGAATTCAGTAAAGGCCAACGTGAGTGCCCATCTCTGGAAGGCCCAAGGAGACAGGCCTGCTCCCAGCTTGAGGGTGAACCTCCTGGGACACATCGGATTTATTGGGAAGGTGGACTCCTGTATAGTGAGCCCACAGAGTCTACAGAAGGAGACCATAGGAGGTTGGTGGTTCCCCTTGCTGTAAGACCCTTCCTCCTGCAGTTGGCGCATGAAGTGCCCCTTGCTGGTCACCTTGGTATTAAGAGGACCAAGCAAAGGTTATCCATGCATTTCTACTGGCCCAAGATGGGGGTGCAAGTAGAAAGTCACTGCAGGAGTTGTGCCTCCTGCCAGTTATCTGGTAAGGTTGGCTCGACAATCCAAGCTCCATTGGTACCACTCCCAGTTGTGGGAATACCATTCGAAAGGGTAGGGATCGACATCGTTGGTCCCCTTGACCCGCAAACATCCTCAGGCAATAGGTTTATTCTGGTGCTGGTCGACCATGCAACCAGATATCCTGAGGCCATCCCATTGAAAACTGTAACTGCCAAGTCAGTTGCAAAAGCGTTACTTGGCATATTTACTAGGGTTGGCTTCCCTACAGAAGTTGTGTCGGATCGTGGCAGCAACTTTATGTCGAAGTATATGCAGGCTATGTGGAAAGAATGTGGGGTCACCTACAAGTTCTCTTCTGCATACCACCCCCAGACCAATGGGCTGGTGGAACGTTTCAGCAGAACGTTAAAGAGCATGATTGGGGCTCTGGAAGAACTTCAGAGAAGAAAATGGGATCTTCTTATGCCATGCTTACTGTTTGCCTACCGAGAGGTACCACAGGAGGGTGTTGGCTTCATCCCCTTCGAACTTCTGTTCGGTCATCCTGTACGGGGACCCTTAGCCATAGTCAAAGAGGGATGGGAGATGCCCACTCCACCTGTTACTACCAACGTAGCAGATTATGTGCTGGGGCTCAGAAAACGGATGGTACTTCTGATGGGCTAATAAAGGCACTATAATCCTGATTTCTCCAATAATAGAACCATTTGATCTACATATCATGTTATCTAAACTCAGTTGAGGGGGAGGGATTGGAACCCCCTATACAATAGTGCAGAGGTAGAGGGGGCACATGGTTGCTCTGTGTGAGTCTGTATCACACTGCCCCTGACCCCCCACACCCCACAATGGCATATGAATGTTTGCAGGTCATGAAAGGTTAGGATTCACTTTTGGGGAAGTTTGTCCAGCCTTAGTAGGATAACTTATGGCATAAAATGCATTTGTGTCCTATGTGTTCCTATGTGTTCTCACAATGCCAGAGAAATGACTCCCTTTCTGGCTTTTCTCTAGCTTCTTGCAACACCAGGGGGAATGACTCCCTTCCCCTGTCCTTTATCAGGCTTCTCGCAATGCCAGAGGAAATGACTCCATTTCCCCTGGCTTTTCTCCCGCTTCTCCCAACACCAGGGGGAATGAATCCCTTCCCTTGGCCTTTCACGTGCTTCTCACAATGCCCGAAGAAATGACTCCCTTTCCCCTGTTTTTTCTCAAGCTTCTTGCCACACCAGGGTGAAGGACTCCCTTCCCCTGGTCTTTCTCATGCTTCTCTGTTGATCATAATATCATACCCGGTTCACTATCCCGCCAGGTCCTGCTATTGTCCATATAACTGTTATACCTTTTTTTCTGTAATTGGGGTGGGTCCCAGACCCTTACTTCAGATGCAATCATTTGTTTGCAGTCTCTCCCCAGACTATCCCCTCGGCCCTCCTTTATAGGGCCCCAGTGTTACACATTGCGGTAGATGGACTCTGTGGTCCCGTGCCCGCTTGTGCGGTATCGTGCGGAAGTGCAGTTCCAAGATGGATTCCTGTCGGATTTCTCCAGCCGACAGCTACGGTCTAGTCTCTTCACGTCCCTCCGAGAGACTACGGACCGCTCACGTGATACTATATCCAGACTCCAAGCCAAGGTTTCATCGCGTTGCTTCTGTTACAGACGCTCCGTGAGTTCGTTATTTAAATCCTGTATTTACGTGTCTATTAGTCCTTGATTACTCTTTAAACTGTCCAAATATTGTCTTTATCTATCTCTCAGAGATTATCTCCATTCAACCTTTCCAATCTCTGCTACCTTCGTCTCCAATCCAACCCGGCGAACCCTGCTCAACTTAGCCGTCTATAACACCTCCTCCACGGCATTATCTTCTGCTTTGAACCCCATTTGGGTAAGCTTCATATTCCCTGAGTCCTCTCTTCTAGCCCCGATTAGAATCACTTACCTGTCTGTTCTTGCAGATCTCCTGCCTCTCTTCCGTTGTTCTTCCGAAGCCCAGCTCCGAAGTTTCAGTCCCAATCCTTTCCTCCAAGGGTGAGAACTTTTCCCTTCTGCCTTCTCTTTTGGTCTTCCCTTTTTTACCTTTCACTGATACTATCTATTCCTCTCGTTTACTCAGAAAGGATATCCTGTGCAATTTCCGTTTGAAACCACCTCTCAAGGATTCTCCTGCTACTACTACTTCCCGATCGACGAGCTTCCAGACTCGACCAGGGTTTTCTTCCCATTAGAGGGTTTCCCTGGCGATCCTATCCTCTCCCCCGGTTTTCACTTCTTTCCGGGTCGGAGGGGCCAGGATTGTTTCAGGGGAGCTTTCACTGCTGCATTTGACTCTTCCACATTGGATTTCCGTATTGTCAAGGTGAGCGGTTTTGTTGAGGTGTATTACCGCTTTAAACTGTTTGCAGTAATTAATAACAGTAAGCGACGCCCAAAAAAAAAAAAAATTGACATTCGGAATCCTTATGGAGCAGCAAATGCAACAATTAATGGCAGCTATGCAAGCCATGTCCTTAGAGATGCAATCTTTAAAACAAAATAATGCTCAGCTGCGACAGCAAGTCACTAGGGCATTTTCCGACACTCCCCCTTCTTCCTTACATGCCCTAACGTACGACGGAGATCCATATAAGCTCAAAGAATTTCTAGATAGTTGTACGGTCCAATTTACTTTCAAATCTCGTTTTTTTCCTACAGACAAGGACAAAGTGTGGTTCGTGATTTCCCATCTTTCTGGCCCTGCATTGGCTTGGGCCACGCCTATAGTCACTTCTAATAATGGGATCCTAGATTCTTACCCCGCCTTCTCCAATAGCCTTAAGTCTATGTTCGGCAGAAAGGAAATATCAGTTTCCACTCAAGAAAGACTACTTGATTTGAAACAGGGAAGTAAGGATTTGCTAGGATACATAACACAATTCAAACAATTGTCTTCAGAAGTAGGGTGGCCAGATGAAGGGCTTCTTACCCTTTTTCGTAGAGGCTTAACGGAAGACCTTAAAGATGAGGTTTCTAAGGTACCTCGTCCGGCTAATTTGGCTGACATGATTACTCTAACTATGCAGATAGATTATCGAATGCAAGAACGGTCTCATGAAAGAAGGAAGATCAAAGGATCTCGACCTTCAATTGATCATTCCTATGTTGGGAATAGGACTCTTCCCCATACTGAAGAGCCTATGCAGATAGGGACCGTTAGAGGTCCGTTATCTGCAACCGAAAAGGAAAGAAGAAAGAATCTTGGACTATGCATGTACTGTGGGTCCTCTTCTCATGTACTGAAAGATTGTCATCTTGTTCCTCCTCGTCGCTTTACTACTCCGAAGTCGGGAAACTCCAGAGCTCTACCGAGAGGGGAAGAACGGTAGAGTTACGGAATTCTGTTTCCCCCTGTAAGTTGAGTCTGACAGTAGACAATGCCTCAACCAATCAGACCATGGTAGTAGTTTCCTTGTCCATGATACTTTCAGAACACATTCTACCTGGTATTCCCGCCTTGATTGACTGCGGAGCGGCTGGGAATTTTTTTTGAATGGGCTAAGAAACACGGGATTACACTCGTATCCAAGAACATGGTTACTCCTATTCAGGGTGTGGACGGTAGTCCCTTAAGTTCAGGACCGGTAAAAGAACAGACCGATCCTATCATTTGCATGATCGCCGGCCATAAAGAAACTCTGGTTTTTGATCTGATCAGAACTGCCCATTTTCCTATCATTTTGGGCCTTCCCTGGTTAAGACTCCATAACCCATATATCAACTGGTAAGCAGGTACTCTGTTCTTGGGATCAGAATATTGTACTCACCATTGCCTTTCTCAGGAGTCAGCAGGCATACGTCTCCCCACTATTGAAGACCATCATCCTGCTGTTTCTTCTATTAACCACTTGGAAATGATCCCTAAATGTCATTGGGAATTCCGATCTATATTTGCAAATCACGAATTTCCTACTTTACTGCCTCATAGAAGGGATGATTGTCATATAGATATACACCCCGAACAGCCCATTCCTTTCGGCCGTATGTATGTGCTTTCACAACGGGAGAAGACTGTTTTGAAAGATTATCTTCAAACCAATTTACGCAATGGGCTAATAACCGAATCTGTGTCTCCAGCCAGAGCTTCTCTTTTCTTTATCCCTAAGAAAGACTCGGATGAACTTCGCCCTTGCATTGATTATCGAGGATTAAACAAGATAACCATTGCTGACAAGTATCCTATGCCTCTCATCACAGACATCCTTGAAGCGGTTCGAGGGGCTACTGTTTACACTAAGCTGGATCTCCGAGGTGCTTACCATCTCATACGAATAGCTGCAGGAGATGAATGGAAAACTGCCTTTTGCACCCCTTTCGGGCACTATGAGTACCATGTCATGCCATTTGGCCTGGTCAATGCACCGGCAATATTTCAGCGGTTCATGGACCACCTCTTTGCCGACATTCTGTTTCATTTCGTCATCATCTATTTAGATGATATCTTGGTTTATTCCAAGAACCCAGAGGAACATATCCGACATGTCAACACAGTGTTGGAACGTCTTCAAAACAATCATCTGTACTGTAAGTCCACTAAATGTGAGTTCCACCAGGAGCAAGTCAATTACCTCGGATTTGTGCTATCTTCTCAGGGCATCTCTATGGATTCTAAGAAAGTGTCATCTGTGTTGGATTGGCCAATTCCCTCTAGCATAAAAGACATTCAACGATTTCTTGGCTTTGCCAACTTCTACCGGAAATTTATTCCGGATTTTTCGGAAATCATTTTACCCATCACCAGGCTTCTTAAGAAAGGGGTCCCGTTCGTCTGGAACGATACTACTCAGAACGCTTTCCAAACGCTAAAGGAGATATTCACTTCTGCTTCAGTTCTTATAAACCCCGATCAAACTAAACAATTCATTGTGGAGACAGACGCTTCGCAATTTGCGTTGGGTGCCGTACTATTACAATTATCAGAACAGGGAGAAGAAAGACCTGTGGCTTATCTGTCCAAGACTTTCAATGCGGCAGAACAAAATTATTCAGTACTTGAGAAAGAGCTTCTGGCTATCAAACAATCTTTCAAAGAATGGAGACACCTACTCCTGGGATCTACCCATCCTATCAAGGTTCGCACTGATCATCAGAATCTACGAGCCCTTCAGAATGCCTACACAACCAACAGCAGGCTGGCCCGCTGGGCTTATTTTTTTCTTCCCTTTCGAATTGAGTTCACCTTTTTGCCGGGAAAATATAATCAGAAGGCTGATGCTCTGTCTCGTAAGGACTCTCCTACATCGACATTCTGTTCCGAGAAGATGTTTCCCAACGCTCGTTTTATTGCTGTCTTAACTAACTTTCTCCAAGAAGTACGAACAGCCACTGATCAAAATAAATCGTTCTGTGAAGACATTGCATCCACCCACCATCTCTCTAAAGATAAGGAATATTTCTTTCACGGCACTCAGCTGTTGATTCCCATTCCCTCTTTACAACTCAAAGTGTTACAAATGTGTCATGACTCTAAGGCTGCAGGTCATAGAGGGTTTCTATCAACATTGGAACTCGTACAACGACACTTCTGGTGGCCAAATATGCGATCTGATGTCCAGGATTATGTTGCGGCTTGTAGTATCTGTGCGCACGCAAAGACTCCTCGTACTCCTCCTTTGGGGTTATTAACGAGGATGCCAATTCAAGATCGGCCTTGGCAAATCATCTCTACAGATTTTGTTTCTGATCTACCTCCTTTGGAGAACAAGACAGCCATTATGGTGACAATTGACTATTTCACCAAATTGGCACATTTTACCCCTTTAGAGAAGCTACCGGGGGCAACTTTGATGGCTAAAATCTTTTTATCTGAAATCTTCTCCCGTCATGGCCTCCCAGACACCATCATCTCAGACCGAGGTCCTCAGTATACTTCACTTTTCTGGTAAAAGACGTGTCACGTTTTAGGGATAAAACGAGCCCTCTCGTCAGGATATCATCCTCAGACCAATGGGCAAACGGAGCGTTTGAATCAAACACTTGAAGGATATCTACGTTGCTTCGTTTCAGCGGCCCAGGATGATTGGACATGTTTACTCCCTTTTGCTGAATTTGCCTACAATAATTCCCTTCACTCTGCCCTCCGGACCACCCCCTTTCATTGTTCTTATGGCTTCCATCCCTCCTTTGTTCCTATGGTGTCGTCTCCTTCTTCCTGTTGCCCAGGAGTGGATGAATTTATTGCGGACATTCAGGATGGTCAGAGATTGGCTAAGTGATCTCTTGTGGAGGCTCAAGACCGTGCTAAGCGGAACGCCGATCTTCATCGCCGCATTGCCCCGAAACTTACCATCGGTGACTCGGTTTGGTTGGCTTCCCGTTTTCTTCCTCGTCATCTTGTTCCGTCTAAACTATCGCCGAGATACTTTGGACCCTTTAAAGTGTTAGCCATGGTGGGCGAAGCTGCGGTCAAACTGGCTTTACCAGCCTCTTGGTCTCAGATACACCCTGTATTTCATCTGTCTCAAATTAAATTGGTGGTACCGGATCGTTTTCTTCGGACGGGAAGGGTTCCTCCTTCTCCTGTCCTTACTGATGAGGGTCCTGAATTTGAGGTGGCCGGTGTGTGTGACTCTCGCGTTCGGAGAGGTAGATTGCAGTTTCTGATTGACTGGAAGGGTTATTCTCCTGCTGAAAGGACCTGGGAACCTGCCTCTGGGTTTCATGCTCCCCGATTGGTGCAGCGTTTTTTCCGGCTCCATCCAGGTAAACCCGGGGCGCCCCCCAGGAGGAGGGGGTATACTGTTACACATTGCGGTAGATGGACTCTGTGGTCCCGTGCCCGCTTGTGCGGTATCGTGCGGAAGTGCAGTTCCAAGATGGATGCCTGTCGGATTTCTCCAGCCGACAGCTACGGTCTAGTCTCTTCACGTCCCTCCAAGAGACTACGGACTGCTCACGTGATACTATATCCAGACTCCAAGCCAAGGTTTCATCGCGTCGCTTCTGTTACAGACGCTCCGTGAGTTCGTTATTTGAATCCTGTATTTACGTGTCTATTAGTCCTTGATTAATCTTTAAACTGTCCAAATCTTGTCTTTATCTATCTCTCAGAGATTATCTCCATTCAACCTTTCCAATCTCTGCTACCTTCGTCTCCAATCCAACCCGGCGAACCCTGCTCAACTTAGCCGTCTATAACACCTCCTCCACGGCATTATCTTCTGCTTTGAACCCCATTTGGGTAAGCTTCATATTCCCTGAGTCCTCTCTTCTAGCCCCGATTAGAATCACTTACCTGTCTGTTCTTGCAGATCTCCTGCCTCTCTTCCGTTGTTCTTCCGAAGACCAGCTCCGAAGTTTCAGTCCCAATCCTTTCCTCCAAGGGTGAGAACTTTTCCCTTCTGCCTTCTCTTTTGGTCTTCCCTTTTTTACCTTTCACTGATACTATCTATTCCTCTCGTTTACTCAGAAAGGATATCCTGTGCAATTTCCGTTTGAAACCACCTCTCAAGGATTCTCCTGCTACTACTACTTCCCGATCGACGAGCTTCCAGACTCGACCAGGGTTTTCTTCCCATTAGAGGGTTTCCCTGGCGATCACATCCTCTCCCCCGGTTTTCACTTCTTTCCGGGTCGGAGGGGCCAGGATTGTTTCAGGGGAGCTTTCACTGCTGCATTTGACTCTTCCACATTGAATTTCCGTATTGTCAAGGTGAGTGGTTTTGTTGAGGTGTATTACCGCTTTAAACTGTTTGCAGTAATTAATAACACCCAGGCCCTTCTTCTGTCCCAACCAGCAAACCCCAAAAAGCCCCTACCTCCATGGAGCTTCCGTTAAAGCTTCGGCCTGTCCCTGAACTCGCTCTCTTCATTCCTGTGCTCTCTGCGTGGTCCACTCCAGCTACGGCATCGCCGTAGCTGTAGCTGCCTGCTGGCTTGCCTTTCTGGTGTGGGCCGCATGGTCCTTTCTCTTCCTTCAGGATCAGCAGTCTGCTTCCAGTCGGAAGAAGGGTCCCTTATCTCCTGACCCTTTTTCTGAGGATTCACCTTCTCGCCTTGTGTCTCGAATCCCTGGGATTCCCTTCACCACATGGCCGACCTGCTTGCGGCTCCCCGAGGGAGGGCTAAATGCCATTTTCAATGCTTCTTCCCCTCTTCCCTTTTTATGTTCCAGATACTCACAGATTGTCGATATTGACTAGAATGCTGATTTTGGTTCCGCAGAGCGTTTTTCATTACTCTGCGCTTCTTCTACGTCTTGGCACTGATGTTATTATTTTCAACTGGGATTTTTGGGTTCTTCTTCATCCCAGTATTCCATAGGTCATCCTCTTCTTCCTCATCTTAGTACTTTTTAAGGAGGTTGGATGATCCACCTTAAACAAGTACATCAAAGTACGGGCGACTATAATTATAATTGTTTTTTATAACACGCTTAATACCGATGAATCTGTGTTGCTCTGTGTTGTCCTGCATCCAAGACGAGCGCTTTGCCCCTGGGCTATCCTCCCGGCACCCTTTATAGGGTAAGAGTATGAGGGAGGTTGTGGTATAGTCTGGCTATATTGTGTTATCCCGGGATAGTCGTCCCTAGTTCCATAGGTGGAGGTCACCCCATGAGATCCACCCGCTGAGCACCACCCCCAGGGGGTCTATCGGGTTGCGGTCTCACCTCCCTGGCTCCAGGGGTAGGGACTCCCCCTAGGGGAAAAGTGACGACATCCAAGGCTTCGCCACACTATGAATCCATGCAGCCATCATTATCATACACACTACGGTGCTGTAAATGAAAGATGATGAAAGTCTGCCAGTATGACTTATTTTTTTCATTACACGCTAAACATGTTTCCAATGGCCACCTCAGTGCTTAGTTGTTTGTGTGCTTGTTAGGATTGTCTCTGAGACAAGATCACAGAACTGTGATCATAGGCGCCGAGTACACATGAGTAAAGGGGGCAACTGCATTGTTAGTTCTTTAGCAATAGGGACAAGGACCTCTCTTTGCCCCGTATAGATGCTTACAGTTTTTCGTTATCGACTGTACCTCTAAACTGAGACTGTGTGCAGTGTCAATTTGCTGAAGACGATTGGCTATACTGCATTGCTGGCAATGCAGTGATTGCGTGCACTGTTCTGGATCTGCATTGCATGTTGAATTCCTCGAAAGTTGAGTGACCAGTCCTTAAGCAGAAAGCTGCAAAGATAGCTCAGCAGGTTGAGTGACTGTTGCTGAGATGTAATATGTTCAGAGCAGCCTGTAAATCCCAGGCCTTTTCCCATTTCTTTCTGAAGAAGTGTGCTTTGAAATGCACCATTGCGATTTCAGGAGGCTCTGGGCGCTGTTGCCTGTATACATATACAAGGTGGGAGAGGGGTGGGGCGGGGTAGATTTCTGCCCCTGTGGTGATACCCACAAATTGTAGCCCATGAACCTGATGCGTGATACAGATTGTGTTGCATCAACTACCAAACGCAATGGCTTCCGCACACTCAGACCTGTAGACGGAAGGAGGTAAGTGGTGCCAAGGACGGGCATGCTTGTCCTTTTTGCATAGGCTTGAATTATAGCCTGGCAGTTAAGGGGTTAACTGTGAAGGCTGACCCTGTTGAAAAATGGGATGAAAAGTGAGCTATAAAGTGCCTTTTTTTATTTATTCTTTTACTGTGGTTTGGTATGTTCATTTAAACCTTACACCATTGCATTCAAACAACTAAGATACAAATAATAAAATTCATAAGACTATATAAAAATAATTTTAAACAGTACATTGCATACTTCCCTAATCAATTCCATTATAATGCTATTTCTGCAAATATTCAATATTACTAGAAGTATGAATAACAGTAAAGTGGTCATTCAATACCACATCAAGTAGCATTTGAAGCTCTTTTCAGAAAAGCTGACAATTCGATTATAAGCACACAATCTGTTAGTAAGATATTAGGGTGCATGGACTAGCTAATGGGGTTCATGGACTAGCTAAAAGTTAACCACTAGGTCAAGAGTGCTGTGTTGAATGCATTTTGCTGCTGTTATTTTCTTGAAATTGACCGGCCTTGCCCCGAGGTTTCTTCTACTGTCAGAACCTGCTTACACGAAGACATCTGTTTGCTTTTCACACATTTACAATCAAGATCCATTCTTAAACTATCGAACTGTGGTAAAATGTAACCCAAAAAGTCAAGACTAATACATTCCGTACAAAACCAATCTGCTCCACTTCCCCATCACACAAGCATCCTAAATGGTCCAAAGTGTACCTACGTTATCGCTCTCAGCATGCGGCAACTCCCCAGACGCGCTGAGTGATTATATATATTTATATATAATAAGGCCTGGGCAGTGCTTTAAGTGGGCCAGGGCCAACCGGGTCTGGGCCCTGACAGTCTCCAAAAAGTGGGGGGCCCGGGGCTCTGCCAGGGCCCCCCTGGTCCCACACAACATTGGCGGGCACATTATCCTGTTGCGGCCGAGACAGGAGATGCGCCCGCCAATTTAACGTCAGGCGAGCTGACAGAAGTGCCAGCTGGGCACAGCGTTGCTGAGGCTGGCTGGCACTTCCATCAGTTACTGTAACTTCCTCTGATGACCCCTCATCTGAGGGGTCATCAGAGGAAGTTACTGTCCGTTTGTTTGCCCCCCCCAGGTCACTGACCCTCGCAAGCTCCGTGATCTAATATGCAGATTAGATCACGGAGTCCGGCCTCGGGCTCTGTGATCTATCTGTTCTGAGCAGAGATCACTGAGCCCGAGGCGCCTTTCTCCGTTGGCAAAGCTTTATAAAAGATGCCTTGAATTGTGTACGTTTCAAGCCATCTTTTGTAAACGTAGACATATTTCTATGTTTATAAAAGGCGGATTGAAACGTACACAATTCAAGTCATCTTCTATAAAGCTTTCTCGAAGGACAAAGCCACCTTTGGGTTTGTCCATCCTCAACGCTTTATAAAAGATGCCTTGAATTGTTTACGTTTCAAGCCATCTTTTATCAACATAGAAATATGCTACAAAAGTCTATATTCATAAATGTTGGCTTGAAAAGTACACAAACCATAGTAGTACGCATACAAACATATAAATGCTCACATACATTTATATTTTTGTTTGCGCACCTTACTATGATTCGTGCACTTCTAGCTCACGCCCACAATGGGAGCCACACCCCCAGATGAGGGCCCCCCCTCAATATCTTACCCCACTTAAAGCACTGGGCCCGGGGCCAAAATATATTCCCAACAGGTTAATAATGTGGCATTAAGCACCCGTTCCAGGGGCTAGAATGGGTGTTAACAGCCCGGTGGCCCAAGTTAAAAGCCTGAGCGAAGGGAGGGTTACCAAAGCGGCAACACAGGGTGCCAAAAATAAAAAAAAAAAAGGATTTCATTCATTGAACGAATCGTCCCGTTCAATGAATAAAATCCTTTTCCAAGATGACCACCATGGAAAGGAACGTAGGAGCTCTTCGGAGCAGCGCTTCAATTTCCATGGTGGTCAGAGAAGTGGGGAAGCAGCTGCGCCAGCGGCCTGGGCCGCCACAACAAACAGGCAAGTGGGGGTGGGAAAAGGGCAACAAATAAAAATAAATAATCAAGCAGAGAGTGGGGGGAAGATGGCAGTGGGAGGGAGCCGGACGTCAGGCGCCATGGAACGCGGTTTTGCATCAGCGGTTCAAGCCTGCATTCCTAGCCGCCTGATTGGCTGCCTCCCCCCGCCAGGGTGCTAATGTGAGTTCCGGTTTCCATAAACGGACCAGAAAAAAGCATAATTCATTTGCTGCCCATTAACGCCCATTGTTATTTTGTGCTGAGAATAATTGAATGGCTGAAAAGATCCAACTGTTTGGTTGTTTTATACCCGAAGTGCAAACAGCACGTTGTGTATTTGGTCGGAAAAGAGGCTCTGAAACCCAACACGCTCTTAATCGCTGTTCTTGGGAAGTTATCAATGAGGGTCTATGATCGTGGTTTCTTTTTATCCTAGCAAGTGAAGTGTAGCAGTCTGCTGCCCTCTATGGGCCGTGCACAGAAAGCAACATACAAATGAAAATGGGGACTTTCAGGTTCAGTGAATGGTGTCGCTGAGGCCCACACAGGGCAACGGTGGAATAGAGAAGGGAAGCAGGGAGTGGCAATGGAAGACAATCGCTTGCAAGAGTAAGGCATGATAATACAGTTCGCCGTAATATTATATATGGATTAAAGAAGTGTTTAATGTAATGTAATGGGCGCTTTGAAACACAATGTACTTGATGTATAATCGCCTTTCACATACACAATAAATAAATAAAAGAAAGTAATGTACTCTTATAGGCCAGGAGCTGATAATCTCTAGTGTTTGCCCAGGATCACACATTGCAACCCCTCGACTTTCAGTCGCAAGTGCCTGCCCCCCTCCGCCCCCTTAGGAGAGAATCTGTGGGGTGTTCTGGTCAGCCACAAAGAAAGAAGTGCTTACAGAAATGACTAAGCACTGTTCGGCAGCCTAAAAGTCCCACCTGGCTGCATTAAAGCCCCATTGCCCCGTAGGCGCCCATGCCACCATCTTCATCACAGGGGCTGCTTCTTGCCATCAGGCGGATGCTCAAAGCTTGTGATTAGGTCATCAGCTGGCATGCTCGCTCAGTGTGTGGCAGGAGGTCTTCCCTAAACACCCTGCCATTGACTCCAGACTACTGCATACCTTTCTGAACTTGTTGTAAGGACCTGACTGAAAGACCCATTGAAGTATTATCGGAAATCGCAAACCGAACATTGGGGCTAAATTGGCGCAATGGCTTGCAGTTACTTGACACAAACTGGCCATGTTGCATTTTAAACAGAGCCACTTTTTAAGGGGTGCTGCTGTAAAATACCCCCACAAAATGCTGAATGCTCGTTTACTGCACATTCGTTATGATCGAAAGTGTTGAATCCTATTATACCGAAAGGGGGTTGCAGGCAGGGGCGTTGCTAGGGGAGGGGCTGAGGGGGCTATAGCCCCGGGTCTTTTGGTTGTAGCCCCGGATCGAGGCTCAGGGGCTTCAACCAAAAGGCCAGCTAGCCCCGAGTCCCGACAGTCCCGACATTAGCGTAGCCCCAGATCTTTTCCAGACCTTCTCCACAAGTGAAGTGCTTTGGAGCACTTCACTTGTGTACAAGCGCTTTACAAATAAACTATTACAATTACCTCCTGGTTGCAGTGTTCGTTATAATAGGTTCGGGGGGCTGCAGTGGTGTCCCCTGCTTCCAATGCGAGGAGCAAAAGAAAAAAGAAAGTAGAAAAAAAGGACCCTGCGACGGACATCCTTACCCCCTTTAGGGGAAGGAGAGAGGAGACTTGCGTCGCAGGGGGATGGACAAGTGTGGGAACAGTCGGGGATGACGGTAAGTGAGAGGAGGCAAAGGTGAGTAGGAAGCGGGGGTCGCGAGTAGGGGAAAGTGCCACAGAGCGATCCATTGCACGCTGCGGATTCGACATTTTCGTATTCGGTATAACGGGGCGAGCAGTGATCACGCAGATCCCTTTTAAGCAAAGCATAATTAATGTGTCTGAAGCAAGCCGTGCTGTGACCCACTTATTTGTTACTAATAGGCTTATTATTTGCGCCCGATACCCACGGGCTACGGCGTGTTAGAAATAAATAAATAAATAAATAAATAAATAAATAATTAAATTGATCAACTTCTTCAATTTATTTTTTTAGATGGGGCTGATTTGTGGCAAAAAGCAGTTGGGAATTGTTGCCCTGTAGGTGGCAGAGGGCTGATAAGACCAACTAGAGTAGGGACCGGGCTTCATGTGTTGTCCGTTCATTCACATGCAAAGCGGACCATGGAGAAAGCATGCACGCAGAACAGAAATTATTGGAGTGCATGGTCCCCAAAAAGGGAGTCCGCGTGTGTGCCTTAAGAGTTAAAATGGTGGGTTGCACCTGTAGCTTCACATTTTCACTGCTGCCTCTCATACCTGGGATTTGGCTTATAATAGCTGGAAAAAATGGGAGCCACAGGGCGGTTGCTGGCAATCTCTGGCAATGGTGTGTGTTTGTAATTTATAGAAAGAAACATCGGTGGTGTGGCACGTTCTGCAAGCTTTAACAATCCAGAATGCATAGTTTTTGTTGAAGTTATGAACCTATTGTATTGTATTGTTTTTGGTTATTTATATAGCACTCTTTCCCCACTTGTGTGACCTCAATGCGCTTTTTTTCTTGGTTGGAACGCCCTTGGTGACCGTAGTCGATGTGGTGGGAAATTCTAGGGAGTTTAGTTAAGGAGAGGCATGTGTGCATGTTGCCGTTCTAAGACTTGGGTGGCTGGCAAGGCTCGACTAAGCAGCCCCAAGAGAGCGGTCAGACACGTGGGTGGGTGTGTGCTGTTGAGGGTTTGAGATGGAATGCTATTGTTGAGAGAATCTATGTGAGGCAGCTATACCAGGTTGCTTCTGGAGGAAGTGGAAATGGAAAATAATTAAGTCTGGGACGCATTCCTTGTGAGGAGGGGCGGGGCTGCGGCTAGGCGGCATAGTTAAGTGGTGTGGCCCAGCACATCTCCAAACACCCTACCCCCTTCATGAGGCCCAAGACTGGCGATTTGCATAAAGGCAAGGAGCACTATGGGAATGAAAGAAAGCAACTTGTTTTCATTTAAAATAGGTCTGTTCTTGTGATTCAGGAAGAACCCACTTGACTGAGTAACTCAAGTTGTGTTCTGCATTTTCTATTGGCAACAATGCTCATCCTAACAAAAATAGGTCTGTAAATTGCAAGACACATGTACACATTTGGACAGCCTCCGAGCAGAGCTTGAGACTTTCTCCAGGCTGTTACTGCATTCGTAGACACATTTACAACAAGGACAACTAGGAGTGGCATTTAATTGTAGTTTATTTTCAGTTCATTGGTTGTCATTTTTTAAACATAAAGCCAATTGTGTTTTTCCTAATATGGCTGATCCACAAAACTGTGAGTACATTGGAGCTGTTATAGCAGTAATTTCCCTCTAACAGCGGAAGTCTTTGATGGCCAAGTTTTTATATATGCTTGATATTTCCAAAAGCGTTACTGTTAGGGTGAGTTTTGTTTAAAAAAAAAAAAAGAGAAAGGAAACACATACTAAACCCAGTGTGCTTTAAGCATTTAGTGATTCAGTCATACAACTCTCACAGGCATATATGACAGATATTAAGCTCCTTGGTCATTCTAATATTCCCAAAATGCTCTTTAATATGCAAAACAGTCAAAATGTAATTGCTTGTATTGGTTCCACGTCAAATTATCCTTGAAGTTCTTTCTAATCAATACAAACACACGCAAACACTTTTATATTCAAATACACAACGTGCATTTCTTAACCCATAGCAAAAATGAGGGTTTTCCCGTCGGAAAAGTAAAGGTTAGAAATGATGCCTCATTTTATAGTATTAAGTGCATGCCTAGGCTTAAATCGAGCACAGAGTTCCCTCAGATGGCCCCAAAATGATGTTCAGAAGCAAGCACTAATTTCCTTCCCAGGCCCCACCTTTCATAGGTGTGTGGCCGCCCAAAACCTGCAAGCATGAAATTGATCATAGAGAAGTTAAAAGGGCAAAGTGTAAATCTGAATGCACAGGTGCATCAAGAAACCTGTTAAAGGATACCCGAAGCCATGGAAGGGTGAGAACAAAACCTGTACCAAACGTACACACTGTTTCACAGCGGTGCGGTTGTCCCGTAAAGATATCCGTTCAGCCATATTTACAGAAGCTGCTCAGTGCTAAGCAGGCACATGGCACCCCAGCTGGGTTTATCATGTGTCTTGGATGACATTCCGCGGCACGCTCAGTACTACCAGGAGAACCAACTGCCAAGTATGTCACACAATGCATAACTGTGAGGTTTATAAGTCATCTTTACATTAATTATATTTTAAATACAAGGTAGGACTTTTACTGTGAAACAGTACTTCAAACAACAACAGGGCATCTATATCTATACCCACAAATCTCAGCATGTTCCTATGTATTGTACAGTCCAAACAACTCTACAGAGTTAAAAACACATTTTAGATTACCTTAAACGCAGGCCATACCCATAGCCTAAACCAGACCCGCAAAGGTGATATTCTGCTGGAACGCCCGATCCATTGCTCATTTTACTCTTGGGGCGTTGGGTATTTTGAAAAACTGCAGAAACAGCAATGATGTACACAGTATGCACCACTTCATTTGTTATAAAAAGGTGCCTGCATTGTGCAGCTACGAGGAATCCTGTTGCTTCCCACACATGAGTGTGCAGGGTCGCCCTTATCCATTACTCCACCGAGAGAATGCACAGCCAAAGATTCCAGGAAACTTCTCCAACTGTCTTTACTCTGCTGAGGTGTTTATGCCCAGGCAGAGTTTTCTTCACTTGGGATTTTGCCATATTTTAATCAGGGAATGGAGGTACATCTGCTGCAGCAAGTAACTTGCCTTCATTCCATTTTGCCCCTGCTAACACCAGGGCTGCAACCATGAGAAGGGGGTTGAGTTATTTGTATTCAACATTTGTATAAGATGTGCCTGTACCCCTTGCATATATTTCATATGTAAACTTTACCATTTGACAAGACCGGATGTAGACATTTTGTTACGTTGCCTTCACATTACAGACCAGTCTAGCCGCTTCTGAGAGTGACAGCAGGACATTTGTGAGAGAAACCACATATTAGCATTGAAACCAGAATTCCTCGTTCCAACCTTCTCTCACTTGTGTCCAGCTGGCAGACAGCATATGTTCCTATCGCCTCCTTTCAAAGATTGTTTTCGGACCGAACCGAAAGTAGACAACCAGTCATAACAATTACCTCCAGCGCACTCAACTGTAGAACACATTGCCTTCTCCAAATCTTGGGTAGCAGAGATCTGAAAACACTATTTCAACTAACATAACACTTCATTTTGTATTATATTGTATGTTCCTTGCTGTATCTTTTGTATATAATGACTGTAACCATTATTTTTGCTAATGAAAATTTAATTTACTTGAGACGCGCCCAGATTCCCTTGGGTTTGGTGCACTATACAAATCAATAAGCAAACCTAGAAAAGGACAGGCTTGAATTAACAGAAAGGAAGCAATAGGTTTCTAGTCCCTGCAACCTTAAAAATGTCCTTATAATTTTATGGAGCCAAAATAGGGGACAAAACAGGGGCGAAAGGGTGTAGTTTGGACAACACGGACAGAGTTGGTTGAATGGGCAGAATCTGTTGAAGGTGCAGAGCCTGGCAGAGGTGGAGTAAAGTTGGGGGGTGCATTCATTTATTTCGGCCTAGGGCAGCAGAAAGCCTAAACACGCCACTGCCTGCATTCAGTCTCATGATCTGCCGAGGCACCTAGAGCTGCTTATAATGAGAGGTCAGCTTGGGAACAGCCCAGGGAGTTTCCTGGGCTCGACTTGGGCCTACAGATGGAGCAGAGTTCTGCTCGCGCTCCGGTGCCGACGCGCCACTCCGTCTTGTTGCGGCCTGTTCGCTATGCTGCCAGTTATTCTTGCTGAGAATGGCAGACTATAATGGGCTGTTCTTTAAAGCCCATAGGCACATCATACAGTTCAGCATGGAACTGGTCCAGATTTTCTAAACTCTACACTGTGCAGCTTTAGTCCTAAATACATCATCCATTCCAACCTTAGGGTAGGATCGAAATCCAGCCTCCTTTTGGGAAGTGGCCTTCTCGTCTCAGTCTATAATTCCTTTCTGGATTAGATTTGAAGCATAATGGCTCAGTGTATCTTTTAAAAATGCCTCAAAGGTGGCTTTGCCTACCATCTTGGGCTTCATGTAAAAAGCATAGAGCAAGGCATGGTAATGGCATGTGACCCTAGTGGACAGGGACTCCAAGGAGAAGAGGTAATCTCGTGGCCTGTCCAACCTGTGATCTTGGACCTGCCTTCTCCTCAGGCCCCAGCACCTTCTGCCCTTACACCCAGAAAATGAGACACATTCCATCATGTTCTGGTCGCGCCATACTCCTAATGAGGCCCCATGTGTCCAATGACACCCATGAACTCCAACTCCCGGAATCACCCAAGTACTGAGACGAGGAGGATGAAGGAGTTTGTACAAGGTATCAAGAGCTTGAAGCACAACATGCAGTCTAGTTGTTTTTTGTGAATTACCTGTGCCCGGGACATTTAAAGATGGCAACTGCACTATGGAATGTGGCAGTGCAGGGGAAGACGCTGGCTCCAATGAGAAGGCTTTCGAGTGCGGGAGAAACATACCGGTGTGGCAGAGGAGAGGCATCCACAGGAGGAGAAATGCAGAGTGAGAGCAGGAAGTGCAATGGAGACGCTGGGAGCCGCAAGAGAGTTCCTGGGCGCTTGAAAGCTTGAAGAAGCAGCATTCTCCACAGTGGGACCTGACGGAAAGCAGGCGCGTGACCACAGAGCCGCGAACGAAGCCAGAAGGACGTCTGCAGCATCCAGAGTGGGAAGCGCTGGAGAGAACCGGTTAGTCAACCCTAAAGCAAGTGGGGACCCCGGGGCATTCCAGCAACCGCACCAACCAAAATTTGAATGTTTTGAGAGTTGACCTCTACTAGTGACAGCAGCATTTATTTATGTGTTCTTACCCGCCATTGTTCAGTTCCAGGATCCTGGAGGTCAACTTTAACAATTAACACATATACACCACTGTATTGCAGGTCTGCCAGAAATAAAGGTCACTGTATTGTAACCATAGAACTTGGAATACGATATCTGATACAGAGCACGGACTCCATGCGTCACCAAGCCCAAGCCCAAGGTTAGTTGACCTTTTAGGAATGGTCAAAGAAGTTCTAGCCCCTTGGTTACAACACATTCATAACCACTATATTAACACAGACCCCTGAAGTGACCCTATATTGATTGGTTCTATCTGTTTGTTGGCTCAGTATAAGCATTAGAATCCTTGAATGTCATTTTTTTCTTCTTCTGTTTTTCTCTTTTTTCTCTATTTTTTTGGAGCAGCATGAGTGGTAAAAGTACTTAGCACCCTACCACACTACAGAAGGACGAATGAAAATCTAAATTGTCACCTCTCGCTGTTTCTGAATTGTCAACTTTCGTTTTTTCATTGAAGCATGAGTGGCCCAAGTCGCCAGAATGTTACTCGATTATACATGGACTACTAAAAAGAGAACTGTGTATAAGCTTAGAGGTTTTCTGTTTCATAATTTATTTTTTGAATTACAAGTCACATGGGTAAAAGGTAACTCTACCCTTTCTTTCACTAACTTTTCTATTCCTTCGCACTGCATTGTTCACATTTCTCTGGGCACATGCATGATATTTCAGCCCTATTACGCGAAGAACTGAATTCATACAATTCTGTATATATATTGATTTAAATTAAATACACATTGTTGGTTGTTTCACACACAATATGATATGATATTTTATTTGTATCGCGCTCGTACACACGTGCTTCAGAGCGCGACAAGGCCAGGGAGGGGAACAAGGAGAACAAAACAGCGATCGTACTAGGCCCAGTGACATTGAGAACGTGCAAGTGCGTGGGAGAGGAGGAGGGGAAAAGTGCATGCAAGGGCGAGAGTGGAAAGTGCAATAATAATAAATAGAGGCACTAAACAGTGGAAGTGCAATAGTCTGTGCCTTCATTATCATTGAAGCAATGTATAAGTTCAAGGTTGTATTTCAAGCAATTGAGCAAACCAAGGAATCCTTTAAAATAAATAATAATGATTTGGTATTGCTGTTTATCACCCTAACGGGGCTTAAGCTTCTACAAACAGAGCACTCTTTACGAGGTGTTTAGAAATAATGTTTAAATAAAACAAATCATACATCCTGTCGTTGGCAACCTATGTTAGCTATTAATGCATGTTTCTCCCAGCCAACACCAGTAGGGGCACTCCCTTCAGTAGTTGTATCTCTCGATAGCATGCCTGTCTCGCACCCCTCACAACTCGGAGTGATCCCCAGTACGAATAAAGCTGATGGCCCTCATTAACCAGTCAATCTAACACCAGCACACATGGAAAATACCGCTGGAGGTAAAATTACAAATCTACTGTGTTGATTTACTGCCAGGAGTACAATTCCCACTATTCCCCTATCATGATATTTTAAACACAATGGGCCTCATTAGGAGTCCGGCGGTAGCCTTGCCGGAAGTCAGGCGTCGGAACATTGTAAATCCCCATTCCCATTGAGTCCCATAGTCTTGGGAGGATAGCTCAGGGGCAGCATGCTCGCCTTGGAAGCAAGACGATACGGAGCAACACAGGTTCGATCCCCGGGTCTGCTCTTAGAAACCTCTGGGTTTATAAATAACATATCATATAATCATATAATGGGGATGAGGGAAGCACTGGCACCGTTAATAACGGTGCTGGTGCTTCCTGGAAAGTCTGTGAGTGGGTGCCGTCCTGCCCTCCAGGTCAGACCTGGCAGGAGGGACAGCACCCGCCCACAGTCTCGTAGTGTACCGGTCCAGTAACAACAGTGCTGGTAGGCTTACCGGCACCGTTGTTACCGGACCGGAACATTTGTAATGAGGCCCAATGTTAGTTACCTCCAAAGATAAAGGCAGCTCTCATCTGGTTGTAATACCTAGAGAGGCTACAGGGGAGGGTCTACATACTCGATGTCCGTTTGGATGGGACCAAAAGCACCCATAAGGAGGGTAATGGGCTAAACAAAGCTCCTGTTTTTTTTTCCTTTTTACTATAATGGGAAAAGGGGTAACAGAGGATTCCCAGACTGACGACAGGACAGTTTCACAGCATGTGAATCTATGAAAGATACCAATGCTGGAGAAATGGAGTTACAGGTAAGAAATGTACTCCATATCAACTATTAAGTCTCTTATATCCCCTCAAATAATTAGGGAAAGTGATTTTTTCTGTATGTGGCAAAGCCTTGCCTTTGTAACTTACATATGTCATAAGGGGTGGTATTTCTAGAGACTGAAGGTACATTTTTATCGATGAACAATTTGAAAACTGTGTGTTCTGCAAATAGTTTTTTTCCGCTAACAACAATTTTCTCCGGTGGTATTTGCTTCAGTCGGTAAGGCTGTCTGAAATTATATATGGAATTAGGCCCCAAGTGTACAAATAACCAATAAGATTAATACACATGAAAAGTCACTTTGTTTATTTTATTATATGGCTTAGAGCGCAAACCTTGCTTGTGCGCAGAGGAGCACTTCACAACCGAAGGGTGCTACTAAGTTTGCATATACATACGTCTGTGAGTTCTTTGATAAAACCAGTAATAAACTATGGAGGGTCCCAGAAGTACAGCAAAGCTTTCGATGGGACATATGCAGACTGATGGATTCCAGCAAGAGCTTCTATTATGGAAATTTGGAGCATTACAATTGATGTGATGGGGACTATGAGCTGAATGTCTCATTATCATATACACAGAGACACAAATATTGCACGTTAACAATGATGGTAACATATTGTCTTATGATTTAACTAGTCACGCTCTATATAATACAGTCCAAAAATTGTTTTTCAGAGTTATTTTGTCATAGAGTAAATATTCTCCCTTTAAACATATGTCCCAAAACGTTCAAAGTGTAACCAAGATTGAGGTTCCTCTGAAGGATGGAAGGCTACCAGCCCCCACACAGCTCTTGAACATGGCCGAACTGCTCTGTAACAAGTTGATGTTCCAGTGTATTGCGACGCAGCCCCAAGCGCATCATCCTAGAAGTTTGTCTGCTCCTCTACAAGACTCCTGATGCAATGACTGCCTTAAAACCTGCAGCAGCCAAAACAGCCCCAAGAGGATGTTTTTATTTTCAATGCACCATACGTGAAGAGCAGTGGCGGCATGCGCCGGATCACAGTAAACTGTGCATCCATTGTTAAGTGGATACAATTTTAGAGAGCCCATAGTTGTACAATTGAAGTGATTGGGTGGCTCGACAAACTTAAGCCACTCCCTATTATTCACAAAGCTCCCTTATTCTTTTGGGTCCTGAATACACAGAACCTTAACTGTTTCCAAGAGCACAGGTGATATCTTGGCCTCATCAAGAACTTCCAGTAAGGCTGGCCTGTTTACATTTCAAATGTCTGCTTCAGGTCCAAAAAGGTATTGTGAGAAACCTGACGGTATTCTCCGACCTACTCCCTCAGGATCTTTCATTCAGGTGGCCAGGGAAGAGCCATCGCTTTTGGATCCCGGCCGTGGGGGTGGCCAAGCGAGGGAGGATCACCTGAGTGGAGGGTCACAAGGGATTGGGAGGATGATATCCAATGGCGCGACATGGTACTGTCCCAGTCCCCATAATACACCAACCTACTCTCCCTCCGCTTTCATGGGGTATTTTCAATCTCACCCCATCTCCCTCTCCCCATTTCCAACAAATACTGAGACGAGGAGGAGGCAACTAAGAGCAGTAAAGATTACCCATAGAAACAACATGGGGAAAGTAAGGGAAACTTACTATAGAAAGAACTTAAGTTGTCCCACTAATAGAGAGAAGGTCAGGCATTTAATAATGGCCACTCAGACCTGAATCCACTTGATAATTTCTTCAACTATAAAAGGTGGGGTTTTTCACAAGAAGGAGAGCGAGCTGGGGATGCTGTCCGGAACCGAGAAGCCAAGGAGAACAGATTAGCAGGAGTTGAAGCCTGGAGGAGAACGGTGTGCCGAGTTGCTGGCCCGGTGTTTGTAAGGGGCCGCAGCGTGGCTTGGGAGCTGTGCCTCCAAGAAACCTGAGTAAGGCAGCCTGTGTCCTGCTGGTGGCATTCAGATAACTGTTTGTTTCCTTGAGATGTGTGCCAACCCCAAGTGTGTCTGAAGGGCATGTGGTGAGACTCTGACCTCAAGCCGGTGTATCCAGAGGGGCCGCTTGTCAACGCAATGCTGCCCGTTGAGTGAGAGAGAGAGAGACATTCGGGAGCGTGAGCTTGACTGAAGCGGAGCGGGAGCAAAACACAGTTCTAAAGCGGCACAGAGCGAAAAGGAAAGATAAACTGTATGAAGGACAGAAAGTGTAAGAAATAGGCAGAAGAGAAATAGAATGAAGGAGGTTGCACTAGAGGCGCGTAAGAAAAGTAAAGTTAAAGAAAGGCATTTGAAGAGTGCAAGGAGTGCAAAGCGTTCACGATAAAGAGAGGACAGTGTGGTAAGGGTGCAGGAAGCATGAGAAAGAAACTGACAGGTGCAAGGATGCACTTTAAGGGAAGAGAACGTATGCAAGGTGTGCAAGGGGCATGTTAAGAAAGCAAAAGAAAGTGCAAGGGTGCACGGTGGAACACAAGGAACAGCAAAAGGGAATGTGCAAGTGTGCTCAAGGAAGAAGCCAAGGAAAGCAAGATGGAGTGCAGGCAGCAACTGAAGGTGAATGGTTTAAAAGGAAGAACAGGGAATAAAAAGAGAGGGGTTGCAGATCAGTGTGGTCACGCCTAGGAGGAGGAAAGAACCCAGCAGTTTCTGAAGTCTCTGATTCTATCCCACAAGTGAAGTGTGTGTGAAAGAACTGTGTATAAAAGGAAAGGTACATCCTGACAAGTTGAACTTGTGTTTGAAACCAAAAAGGGGCCTAAGCTTGGGAGGGGGATTCCTGAGAGAAACAGAGATGTTTTAAAGGAAAATCACTAGTTACATATCCAGGGTGGAACCCGGAAAGGCTTGCAGCTGGCACCTTGCAAGTCATCTGCAAACCTGTTTATAGTTCACGCACGTGCATAAAAACAGTCTTACCATGATGTCCGGTTACTAGGTTCTATGTTCTTACATTACCAGGTTTTTTTTGTGCGGAGCTTTTTGCCAAAAATGTTCGGCTGAAAAAATCAAATAAAATATTTTTTGTATATTTTGGGGGTTCCCACCAAGGCCCGGTTTGCTATTGTCTAGTCCCTATTCCCCACACCCTCCTACCTGTTACATCCCCTAACCTCCCCTCCATATTTTTCAATTCGTTTTTTTTAAGCCAAAGATTTTCAGCAAAAAACTCAGCGAAAAAAAGCTAGCTGAGTTTTTTGCTGAAAATCTTTGTATCGTTAAGTACCAATCTCGCTCAAATGCAAAAAATCACACATGCACAAGAAGTTGTACAGAAACATGTAACTTACATGATGCCGTGGTGAAGTAGTGTCTGTGCACACAGCTGATGTAAGAACATGTTTGCTACACGTGCCATGGGGTACACCGGCCGCACACCTTTTATAATCCTGCACTCAATGAGCAGACACACAAAGCATTTTTTATCATAGTTAAAGCAAGGTTTATTGCCATATGTGTAATCGTTTTTAAATAAATGTGATGTGCAAAAGAAAATACATTTTGTATTCCGCACATGCAAAGTTCATGGCAATTGTGCAAAATAAAAGAAATGCACACTGGTCATTTCCTTTTTCGTGCAAAACGCCCTCCCAACAAAGTCCAGGAATGATATAATTTTATAAACAAACTCCAGTCCTAGAATTTGTGGTTTAAGCGCTGGATAGAGTGAGAAAAAAGACATTCTTCAGTCTCGCGATGTTTTGTAGGTGCAGTGAAATCACATACAACTGTTTTTGGTGTTAAACAAAACGTCTTTTCTGTTATCAGAACACATCTACTGCAAGTAGGAGAAAGCAGGTATATGTTACCAGCAGGCTATAGGTATTCTCCTATTTGCGCTGATATTGTTATTGCCTGCTCAGTACCTGCTGCTAGGCAGAACAGTGTGCTGCACAGAATGTAGCCTAGCACTTTCTAGCTAGAAATCACTGAGTGTTTGCTCCGACAGGCAGAAATGCCTCTCTTAAACTGTGCACATGGATACGTTGCGGCAAACATTCCCCTTGGCACTTCTCCCCTGCACTTGCGCAATCTGAATGACACAAGGCCTAGTAAGATCGTTGTTTGTCCTCCTTCTGTTTCCCCCTCCTTGTCTTGTCGCGCCTAGAAACACTTGTGTACAGGTGCGTTATAAATGAGTCATGTCATATCATTCTTGGCACCTATGTACAGGCTTGGCCCGCATAGTATAGCCGAGATTTCAGCAGGTGCGATATGCAGACATCCCATCGTTACTCTGTATTCCACCGCTGTCCAGATCCATAGCAGCTAATGGGCAGCGGATGCTGCAATGCTCAGCAGCGGTGGCGCGTTTGATTAAAAGCAATTGCTGTCTTTCTGCTTCCTCTCAGAAGACCATATGGCAAACACAGCCCTACTTGACTTTTAATTAATTGGCACTCCGGGAAAAAAAAGAATTCTCCAATCATAGAAACACTTGCGAGTTCATGTTTCGCATTTCTTTCTTCGCAGCATCATTTAAAATGGCCTTATTTAATTTATTTATTTAGGCATTTATATAGCGCACCTAACCCTGAGGCATCTGGGCCCTGAATGTGTAGCGCTGTAATGGTTATAAGTAGAAATATGATTTTCCATCCATCGGTTTATTATCTCTATCAATTGATCGATCTATTCATCGATTTATCCAAAGTCAAGTGGCTTCCACAGACAACGCAGCTGGCAGGTATGCTTCAGAAAGATGTATTGCTATTTTGACCTGAAATAGCTTTCAAAGTCCTACAATTAAAAGAAAATAATATTGTGAAGAGTGTAACGAATATTAATGTACATCTTAACCAAGGAATGGAGAAGGGGGACATTGAAGACAAGACGAATGAGACATCAACGGGTGGCGCGTTCAATCCTCTGCACCAGTGCTCTGCTTTTCTCTGTAACTTTTGCCGCTGCAAGGCCGCCACTTGTCAAGCGGCGGGAAGTGGCTCTAAACATGCAAGGCGATCGTTGAGCACTCCCAGAATGCATGTTCCACTGTGACAATGTGTCTCCCCTTCATGCTTTGCTTAGTGCGCTCACTCCTCCCACGCCACAATGCAGTGGGTAAGGCACAAATAAAAATCTGTGAAATGCAGACAAATAAAAGGAGGGTACATACACAGGGGACCTTGACCTCATCTGGGAAGCCAGTATAGGGATTACAAGGCCAGGAGTGTTGTGGTCCGCATGGGTCAGACCGAGGAGAATTCTGGCCATGGTATTTTGTGTTGGTCTCCTAGGAGAGATTGATCAGGGTACCAGGTAAACGTACACGTCCGGCATCTGCCAGTTCTCTTAGATTTCCAAGGCTCTGCTCAAGTCTGCCTTAATCAGTTTTAGATAATACCCACTGTATATACAGGGCCTCGTTATGAGTTTGGTGGTGTAGCAAAAAAGTGGCCAGCACCTTTTTAGCAGTAATGTAATCGCTGCCATTTTTACCACACCGCCAACATTCTGGACATATATCCTCTGCTTTACCTGGAAGAATGAGCAGATCCACCGTGTGGAATTACCACGCATGGAAAATCTGCCCGAGTTCTTGTGGAATCCTGCGGACTTCCAAAACAGTGATTTACCCTTCCTTACCACCACTCATAATGATAATGCCACGGGCCAGGGGGGCGGTAACAGTAAATGATTCTGGCGGTAAATTGGCAGATGTACAACTGAGTTACCACCAACCTCATAATGAGGCCCATAGTGTTCATGCATGGAAATAAAGAGCACAGTGATGTACCGTGCTATGCTTAGTGACCACAGCATTGGTAGTGTAGACACTCCCACACTGTACATTTAAAAACAAAGGGGCAGCTTTGTGCGCTGGGTACAATCCTCTCAGCCAACACTTTCCTTTAAAAAGGAATTCTACTGTGAGGGCCTTCAAGTGGCCTACAATCAGAATAAAACAATATTAATATGATAAGACAAAAAATCATAATTTTGAAGCTTAACCAAAGAATGAAGGCAGTTCCTGGGCCTTTGGACCATCAAAGCTCTGACAATGACACCCACAGGGTTACTGCTGCCCCGCAACCCCAAGGGAAACTAAAGATACCTTCATGACTCACGAGTATTGACTTTTACTGGTGCCGCTGTTTACCACTTGCCACCACTTGAAATGCAAATGCACGTGAGGGCGGGGCTGGGGGCTGTATAGATGAGTACTAGCGAGCCACAAATGAATGGAGAGCGGTTATAAGTACAGTAGAAGTCACATTTCTATTTTTTACTTTTTGTTTCCCCAATGGCAGTGTGCGCTGGGTGTTTTGTGGGTTTTCATAGCCAATCGTCTCATGAAAAATTACTTATCAATAATTTGAATTCATTGGTGGGGAGGAACATCTGCGCCGCCAACCCTCTCTACCCGTGACACATGCTCGAAGCCTTTTGTGGCTGATAACGCGCACTCGGGTGCATTGTGATCTGGGCATGTATGTGTAGGCCCCCGTTGCATGGCAAGGGGCGGACTGCTATTGGTGTAAAGACTGGCAACATCTCACACAGCTGTATCAGTTCTGTATCAGGCATATTGGGGGCCAAAATCACTATATGTATCACTATATGTAGAAGGAAGGACCTTTGCAGGGGATAACACAGACTGATCTCTCTTAAGTGTGGTATATTTATTGTGAATACAATAATGTTATTTAAAACTGCCACAGAATCTGAAACTGGAAACACATTTAACCATGCATCGACAAAGTTGCAACAATGAAAGTTGATATTGCGAACAAGTCAACTCCTTAAAGGGTTACATGGGATTTTAACGGAGCCAAAATAACTAATCCCATTATATCTAATACTATAATAGCGATTTCCAAAATATTAAATTCATTTTTCATTGTTTTTGGGGTGTTCCCCGCAAACCCCCATTTCTTTTTTTTGTTCCTTATACTTTTCCCCCACTCCCAGAACCACTAGTCCCACTCCCAAACACTTATTTTTTGTATTTTTCAAATTAATTATTTTGCAATGTGTTATTTTCGGTTTGTTGTAATGGGATTAGTTATTTTGTTATTTGTCATAAATTGAAGAAATTTAAAGAAATTGAACACGTCTTCATTCAGACAGGGCATATTGATGGCAGAAGGATGGCGGGTAACTTTTTAAAAAAATTGGGCACCAGGTTGACTTAATTCACTTCAACGAGGCTCATATTCTTGAATGGGCTCATTGAATATTGCTAGGTTTGATCATTGGCTTTGTGTATCTGGTATGTTGATGTACTTGCTTATGCTTAGACCAACAATTGTTAATAAAATACAATTACATTTAAAAAGTGCATATTGCATGGCGTGAAACAGCAACGTGTGCACTCATGTGCACTTTAGACAGTTTGTGCAGTTTGCATGGTTTGCGCTATGAAGTGCGAACATGAGTGCAAGGCTGGGTGCGCCTTATGCATTTTTTGCATTTTGGCGCACAAACAAGTGTACATTCCTTCTGCCCTGTATGTTTGTTTGTTTCTTTCTTTATTTGTAATGCGCTCCAAACCCAGAGGCAGCAGGGCGCAGCAAGAAAGAAGATGCAAAGCTTACAATGTTACAGAAATATACAATTATGCATAAATATGCATGTACAGAAATTGCAGAAATATACAATATGCAGCATACTATACAATAAGAAAGTTAATACAGTAGCAAAATGCAGTGATATATATATACAACCAAGACCTGTAAGTGTCAATGGGTACGGATGTGTGGATTACTATGAATAGATAGGATATCAAGTACAGTAGTTGTTCATTATCCTATTCTTAAGTAGGAGGGCTAGGGGTTATTAGCGTTCAGGTGTTGCATGAGGTTCTTTCTAAAGTGTGGGTAGGGTTGGTCAACTCTTAGGTTATGTGGTAAGGAATTCCAAAGGGTCGCAGCTTTCACGGGTAAGCTATTGCCTCCAATGGTCGAGAGTTTGAATCTTGGAATTATCAGGCAATTAGAATTCACGGTTCTAGTCTGTCTGATGGATGGTTTCCTCTTGATTCTGTCCATCAAATAGCTTGGTGCAGCATTATTGAGGGCTTTGTGAGTTAGGGAGGCCGTTTTTAGTTGGATTTTGTTCTCAATGGAGAGCCATTTATGTTGGCGTCTAGTGGCAGTGATGTGTTCTCTTTTGTTTATGCCGAGCGCGGCTCTAAGGGCATTGTTTTGTAGGATTTGCAGCCTTTGGGTAATTGATTTATTGGCACCGCTGTAAAGAGCATTGCAGTAATCAAGTCTGGAGAGTATGAGGGCTCTCGTCAGGATCAGGCAGCTATCATTGGATAGGAATGGCCTACCTGCTCTGATTAGTTTGCAGGTGTACGCGGTGGTGGATGCTAGTGAATTGACCTGTTTATTGAATGACATAGTGGAATCCAGATAGAAGCAGAGAGTTTTTACCTCGCTTGAAACTTTGATGATATTGCCACCTATGTTGAATGAGGTGTATTTAGAACCTAGTTTGTTAATATTGGCATGCGTACCCAGGATGATTAGCTCTGTCTTATCATCATTCAGGCATAGGCCGTGGGATGCCATCCATGCCTGAATGATGAGATACACCCTGTTCACCAACTCTCTGTCCTTGCTATGATCCCCTGAAAGTGGGAGGAGAATCTGAGTATCATCTGCATAGTTGGTGTAGGTGATACCCAGAAGGTCCAGATCGTCAAACAGGGGTTTGGTGAAGATGTTGCATAGAGTTGGGGAGATGCAGGAGCCCTGAGGGACTCCACAGGTGATAGGAGAGGGGTCAGCTGCTGCTGAGGGGGAGAAGACTCTCATCGTTCTCTCGCTCAAGAAGGATTCAATCCATCTGATTGCTTCGCTTGAGAAATGGGCTGCTGAATGCAAGTGTCTGCATAAGACCTTAAGATCCACAAGGTCGAATGCAGCGGAAAGGTCGAGTAGGAGGAGAAGAGCTGTTTTACCCTTATCCCTCAGTTCATCTATTTGGGTCTTTAGATCGATAAGGGCTGTTTCCGTCCCGTGTAGGGTGCGGAAACCCGATTGTCTGGATCCTAGTAGTTTAGGATGTTCCAGATGTTATTGGATCTGGACGTATGCCAATTTGTCCAAGATCTTCAGTAGAAAAGGTACCATGGTGATGGGTTGATAATTGGTGGGGATGAGAGGGTCTAATGTCTGCTTCTTAAGGAGGGGGAGCACCCAAGATTGTTTTAAGTTGGACGGGATATTGCCTGAGGAGAAAGAAGCGTTAATAAGTTTGGCGATAAATGGTGATAAGTCTCTGGCTGCGTCTTTAATTATGTGTGCAGGGCAGATGTCACCTTTGCAGTTAGAGGGTTTGAGAGATAGTATAATTATCTCAACTTCCAGGGTGGTGGTTTTGGTAAAGGAGAATGTATTTGTGTGTGTGATAGGTGTAGTGTCAGGCAAGTGTTTAGGTGGGCTGGGAAGATTCAAGGAATCTTTTTTTAGTTGGATTTTGTATTGTAAGGTGTTTATTTTATTTGCTAGTGCCTGTTGGATATCTGCACACCAAGTTTGATCCTTAGTGCAGGTATCAGTTGTGTCAATGGGGGACTCAAGTTCCTTCAATATGGAGAAGAGTTACTTCATACTTGAGATGGAATTGGCGATGCGGTCATTGTAGGAGTTCCGTTTAGCTTTGCAGATTTCATTTTTATACTGTGTGAGATAGTGGTGAGAGTAGCTTTCTTATCCATCTTTTCGTTCGGTGGGCATAATTTCCAGGCAGATTCACGTTTTCTCTTTTTTAGGCGGAGGGCCTTAAGTTCAGGTGTAAACCATTTATTTAGATGGGTTTTAGGCTTACTGGTGCAGGGTTTTAGTGGGGCTGTTTTGTCCATGGTGTCCAACATGATTTTATTATATTCATGAACCAGAGTGTTAGGGTCTAGATTGTTTGGCAGTGCATTAAGAGTTGGGAGGATGGCTGTAATAATTTTTTCCACTGTTAGATTTTTCTTATTTCTTGTTAGGCATGGTGGTGCTAGTGGCACGGCTATAATGAGTGGTCTGGAGGTCAGTATATTAAAGGAGATCAGGGAGTGGTCAGTCCAAGGTAGAGGAGAGTTGGATGAGATGACCGCCGAACAGTTAGCATCGGCAACCCAGTCCAAGGTTCTTCCCTTCAAGTGGGTGGCGGAGTTAACTTTTTGGGATAGTCCTAAGGAGGTGATGGTATTAGCTATTGTTAGTGCATGTGAGTCTGTAGGGTCATTGAGACCGAGGTTAAAGTCACCTAGTAATAGCATTTGTGTTGTGGTTTTGGCATTATTGGTTAATAAGCTATGTAGATCCTCTTCAAAGGTCCCAAGAGGGCCAGGAGGTCTGTAGACTAAGTGGATGGTAAGTGAATGGGTGTTATTTATAGGGAGTTTGGCGGTGTGGGATTCACATGATTGCAGAGTTTGGGTGGTGACTAACCGTAGGGCTAGTTTTTCTTTGGATATGATGGCGATTCCGCCGCCGCGGATGGTGCCCACACGGTCCTGCCTAGATATGGTATAGCCATCTGGGATGGCCAGCATAAGAGATGGTCCTGCCGCATTGTGTAGCCATGTTTCGGTTAAGGCGATGAAGTCTAATTTGGCTTCAGTGATAAGATCTGCTATGTTAAGGGCATGGGCGACTTGAGATCTAGTGTTGAGGAGTGCTCCTGTGTACGAATGAGCATCAATTTCTATGCTGAGATTCGTAGAAATAGATGGTTTTGTCTTAGTTCTAGGAGTCGCAGTTACTTTAGTGGCTAGGGGGGCTGGTCTGGTGATAGGGGGCACTATGTTCTCTGGTATGGTAGCCTTTGGTTTCATATTTGGCGGTGGAAAGAAGTCTTCTAGGCGGCTCATGCAGTTTAGAGAGTCTAGCGCGAAGTTTGTTGTTTCTATCGGTGATGGGGCAGGGTAGTGAGGCGTAGGTGACTAGTCCTGGCGAGAAGCAATTGGCGGGGACGCCAATGGAATTTGCAAGCTTTTAGTTGCTGCTGATGCAAAATCTGGGGGATTCCATTAACTCCATTAAATGCCAGAAATTGCAAAATCCCCCACTAAAGCAGATGTAGCATTTACCCACTGGTGCTACCACTCCAGGGAATTTGGTAAATGACTCCAAATGCATAAAACTGTCAAAGAAAATCTGCAAAAGAGTTTATTTTATTTGTTTGCATATGTTCTTAAGTGCAAAGCAGGCGCGTGAGTTAGTGGTGTGCAGAGGTAACATATGCAGTTATGCTAGCACAGCAAGGTAAAGCAATTGCAAATCTTAGCTAAGATAATGACCCACGAGTACAGGGGCGCCGAGTACATGGGCGATCCGGGGCACCGAGTACACAGGCGCTCCGGGGCCCAGACTCCCAGCCCCTGGGAAAAGTCATCTGTCCCTATACTTTCAATACAACTTCCTAAAAATCCCCATAAACACCCTCCCACCCCCACGCATCCCCCCGGGGAAATAAAAAGTCAGTTTCCCTGCACAGATATGTATCATGTATTGTCAAACTGCAGCTATATACAGAGGCTAATACCAGAAACAGTGAAATACCAAACAACTTCAATATCACTTTATGATATATAGCAACCTCCAATGTTTTAAAAAACCTCTTAATAATGTTCTTATAAGACAGGAATGCATGCAATGGGCCTCATTACGACCCTGGCGCTAAGTGTTTAACGGCGCCGTAAACACTTAGCGCCTTACTACGAGGTCCCTTTGTGGGACCCGACCTTAACAGCTGGTCTATACCAGCTGTTAAAGTAGGGACCTGCAAAGGGACCTTGGTGCTAAGTACCGTACTTAGCGCCTTCCCCATTCCCATAGAGCCCTATGGGGAAGGGCCATGGTTCAATGGGGAAGGGCCATGGTTCAATGGGGAATTACCGCCCCGCCAACCTTGGAATGGGGTGGTAATTCCACATTGAACCATGGCAGACCCGTTACAACACCGGCACCAACCATGGTGCTAATAGTGCCATGGTTTAGTGCAGGTGTTGTAATGATGGCCAATATCTGTATAATATGATTTTGATTATAAGTTTCATCCTGTAATAAGAAAACTGCATCACAACTCTTTTTGCAGCCCTAGGAATGCTCCAAGAGTGGATTTTTGAACTTACTTCTATATATGTATGTATACTGTCAAAGTTAACACAGGATATGATAGCTTTATAAATGCCACCCTCGGACCGTACCAGGCGTTATGGGCCTATAAACCTAGTTAAACCCCCTTGATGGTCTTGGCCATTTGACTTGGTATTCCGGGCCCATAACGCCCTCGCACCAGGTCTACCAAGTTTAATTACATTGCAGTCTATTTATGAGGTCACAATGCATTCTGCCTAAATACCACCCAATGGAATTACTGTATTTTTTGTAGCTAATTTTCTTTGTCAAACGACGTCATTGCTTGATAAATAAGGAGACCTTCATATTAGTATGTTTACATTAGGTAATGCCGTGATGTGCCACACGAGAACAGGATCCTATCTGCATTTCACTATGTATTTTAAAACACAGTGGGCCTCATTATGAGTTGGGCGGTATTCCGGTGGTAAATCTGCCAGAATACCACCCAACAGAATTACCGTCATCATCACTTGGTCTGGCGAATTTACCGCCGGATTGATATGAGTCATTTATAACGCACAAGTGTTTATAGGCGCAAATGTTGGTGTTGACCCCCATTAATTTGGAGTCCTGTAGCACTCCATGGGGGATTTCAGTGGAATGCTGCTGGAGGTAAATCCCCCTTCTCCAGGGCCAAACTCGTAGTATGGCGGAGCAGGAAATTAAATGCATTTTTTATTAAACTGCTGTAAATGTTTATTTGCAACAGATTACAAGCTGTATTTCAGAGTGTTTTTTTTTTCTTCCAACCAAAGAGATTGTAGATGTATCCCACATTATAAAGAGCTGGAAGATCGTTTCAATTAGAGTGAGAAGTGCCTAAGTCTTGAAGGAGAAGTTGATGTGCGCATGTATTATACATGATAAAGTGCCCCCTACTGTTATACCCTTCCTCTATTTGCTCTCAGAACACCTTGGTGTCTTGCAATACCCATAGAACATACAATATGGTGTACTTTAGCCCATGTATTACGCTCTAGCTTTGTCTTCATTTCTCACCTTCTTTTACTTATTAATATGTATTCTGTTCTCTCCTCTGTTCCACACTTTCCACATCTCCCCCCTTGCATGCACTTTCCCCCTTTTCCCTTTCCCATGCACTTGCGCGCTCTTAATGTCACTGGGCCTAGTAAGATTGCTGTGTTTGTTCTCCCCTGTTTCACCTTCCTTTGCCTGGTCGCGCTCTCAAACACTTGTGTATGCGCGCAATATAAATAAATAATTCATTTTCAGCTGTACTTTAAAATTGTCGCGTAGATCCCTTGCTGCCAACTTCCCTGACCGCCGCCTTGACTGTTGTTAACTCCCCACTCCCTGGTATCTCTGCTTCCATCGCTGTGTACTTCCCGTATCTAAATTCCCCACTCAAAAATACACAAATAATTAAGCAATATGCCCCAAGTGGCGGGGGCATTACCGACTCAGGTAATGTCCCGGGGCCGATCGCGAGGGCCTTAATGAAGGCCCCGGGGCATTACCAGAGTCATTAATGCCCCTGCCACGAGGGGCATATAGCTATTAGTAACCTGACCCGCAAGATCTGCGTGACCGGGCACAAAAAGAAAAAAAGAAAACGACCAAGAAAATGGCTGCCGGGAAAGGGAAAATGGAGTCCGTTTTCCCTTTCCATGGCGGCCATCAGGAGCAGACGCGCTGGGAACAGAACAGAAGCGTTCCCAGCACGTCTGCTCCCAAGGTAAGTGGGGTTGGGAGGGCAGAAGGGAAAAAAAACGGAAAAAAAAACGTACCTGGGTCTCCGGCGGGGACGATGGAAGCCTCCAGCCGTGTGGATGCTCGGAGCGGGGATAGCCCCGCTCTGAGTTTCCACACGGCTGGAGGCTTCCATCGTCCCCTGCCGGGGACAAAGCAGGCTGAAGGTATGTGGGGTGGAAGGGAAGGGAATACAAAAAAAAACATACCTGAGTCCCCGGCGGGGGGCGAAGGCAGCTTCTCAGCAGTCAGGAAGATCGGAGCGAGAATGGCGCCTCTTCGAGCCTCCTCATTGGCTGAGGGGCTGCCACGAGAGATTTTTGGCCGGGTAAAGCCCCGGCGAGGGCCAATCAGAATGCTTGTTTCATTCTGACCAAGTAGCACAGTTGACAATTGTGTGGCCCTGCATTAAAGTATCCTATAATATGCATAAAAAGGGGTACAGATTTCAGCACAAGCTCTGTCCTCTATGCCCAGCGTAGCTCCACACACTTCTCAAAGATCATCCACACCCTACCACAAATGCACAGTGCATCTCACGTACAGCATGCATCATCAGGAGGATAGCTCAGTAGCAATGCGCTCGCCTTGGAAGCAAGACGACGCAGAGCAACACAGGTTCCATCCCCGGGTCCACGCTTAGAAACCTCTGGGTATTAAGCGTGTTATAAATAACCTATCTTATCATATCATAGAGAATTTGAGGAAGGTGCATCACATGCAAGAGATGGGGAGAAGGAGGAAAAAAAATGAGAAGGAACGGTGGCCCTGGAGAGGAGGAGAACGAGGGGCCACAGAGGAAAGCTGATGAAGGAGAGGGAAAGGAAGTGCACAGTGCAGCCCATGGAGAGGAAGTAAAAAGGAGGGACTTAAGAGTGGCACAGGAGAAAGAGCCAAGCAAGATGATTGACAGGGCACTGAAAGAGGGATCATGGGCCACAGGGTGGATGAAACAAAAGCGAGGGCGGTTGCCAGCACACCTACACAAACCCCTTTTGCAGCACCACTGCCAGAGGTTCTCCCAGCAAGCACCTTCTGCACATGGCACCCTCCACACACCGTTGCAGACCGGAAGCGGATAAGGTGGTTACATCGTGGGAGAATTTGTCAAACTACGAAATCGACACATTTATTTACTCGAATTTGCAAAAAATATGTGGGCGGTGTTGGTAATCATAGTAATAAAGATAAGTGGGAGTAGGGATGGGGGGACGGGCTGCAGAGGGTCTCCCCGTCATATATTTACAGCCAAATTGAATTAAAGAAAAAAGAAATTCAACTAAATTGTATTTGTTGAATTGTTCTGGATGTAACCACATAGACCGGACCAGAAGATGTATAAAAGAACGCAACAGGATACATCTCCGCATGTTACGCCGCCGGCAGCTAGTAAGGAGTACGTAAAAAGAATATCCCATGACCTTCTGCTTCGTTTCCCATATTAGGCCATAAACATTCTCTGTGACTTGCAATATCCTTATAACGTACGGTGCAGGGTACTTTAGCCTATATAGTAATATGTTCGCATCATGAATATATTAACAGTGTCATTGGCGTGTACAAAATATCCAATAACAGTTGTGAAAATAAGATCCAGACCAGAGGAAAACGCACATCAAACAAAATGACCATATCACATGCATGTATTTTAGAATAAACAAAAAGAATTCATGAAAATACGATTAGAGACCATGCTACTGAGATCTTTTATTTGCAGTTGGGTATTGACTATTGGCAAGAATCTGTGTTGCCCTTCATTCAGTTCCATGTCATTTCGCCGACCCCCTTTTTCCCAACCCTTTATTTACCCTTTCCCACCCCACCAAAATTATTGATGGGAATTTTCAGCAAAACCCCTGCGACAAAACACCCGTCGGAAAAACGATTGTCGGCAAAAGGACGCAATACCCTTCACTCGACAGTACTGGAGAAGACCTATTGCATTTTATGTTCATTTGCTCCCAACATACAAAATGAAGTGAATATTGGTTGCACACGATATTCTGGGGAATGAAAAAAATAAGAACTCTCTGGAATAATTTGGAATTACGGTGTGATACCGCGCCAGTTAGGGTGGTAGTGGCCAGGTTTCTAGCCAGTGCTTGGAAGATCAGCTGCAAAAAAACAAACGTTTTCATATTTATGAAGCATTTTAATTATGTAAAAACAGTATCTCAAATGTATATCTATGAGATAATGGGCCTCATTACGGGTCCGGCGGTTACCGTGCCGGTAAAACCGGCAGGTAGCCGCTGGACCTGTAAACAGTTACCAGCGCCTGACTTGCCGGTAACGCTGGGGTATTACAACCCCGCCAGCCCCAAGTCAGGCGCTGGTAAAATGTTGTTCCCCATTCCCACAGAGTCTGATAGGACCCTATTGGAATGGGGACCACAGAAACACTGGCATCGGTAATAACGGTGCCGGTGCTTCCGTAAAACTCTGTGGGCAGGCGCCGGTCCGCCTGACAGCTCAGACCTGCCGGGCGGCAGGGCACACGCCTTCCAGAGTTGTACTTTGCCGGTCCCGAAACAACGTTGTTGGTAAGATTACCGGCACCGTTGTTTCCGGACCAGCAAGGTTGTAAGGAGGCCCAGTGTCTTGCAAATTGGAATCAGTGCAATATGAAATTAAGTTTCTTGTATGTATAAGGGTTGGCGTGCTATAGATTTATGCCACTGGTGTGTGCATGGGTTTAGGTGCAATATGTCATTATGCTGCTATAGTGTAGGTTTTATCAAGGTGTACTCTCTTAATTCTTTTTTAACTCGGGGATATGGTTTGCTACCAATGTGATTCCATTTTCTTTTGTGATGTTTATTTGTCTGGATTGTTTTAAATAATGTATTTAAAGTGTTATGGGCCGGTGCCTGGAATTCATTTAATACCTGACCGGTCTTTAATTGGGCAAATGATTTTTATAACTATGTCAGAATAGGAATAGTGATAGCAAAACAAAACATATATTTATATATTTTATACATGCAGGATTCCTCCACCTTTAAGTGCTGTAATAATATCTGTTATTACTGCTCAGTTTCATTAGAGCAATTTGACCAATGTCAGACGGATGAAGGACTGAATGTTCCCTGCCAGGTTTTAAACTTTTTAAGAGCAGGTTGGCCCCATGTCAGAGGTGAACACTTCACTTGTGCACTATCCTGGGTCAAAAGTCATTGATACCCGTCAGTTTTGCGGCTAGACAGCAATATTCGATTAAACCTTACTCGACTGCAGAGAACGAGGTGGCAATACATTGGGACTTGAATTGAAGTATAAAAACATAGCTGCTCATTTGATCTTGTTCATGAGCAGTTCTCACTTACACTCGATGTAACCTTGGGACGCCTCATCTGAGTCACAAGGGGTTATCATGAGTAACACCGCCGTACCCCTCATTTACTCATATCAACTCTAGATTCTTCCTTTTAACTTCCTGGTGGACAAATAACCCTGTCCAAGATTAAGTCAAAGTTACTTCTAGTAACTTTTTGGGAATTGGCCCTAACACGAGATTTAAGCAATTTAAGAAAAGATTGGCCTAAAAAGTAGGATTTGAGACGAGCGTAATCATTTGCGTGCCTCGGCAATGTCCAAACACATTATTCTGAAACGGATTCAAGTGATCAAGAGACACCACTTTGACTGACTCTGCCATACGCATTGTCTCATGAAAAGAATCGGCAAACACACTAAGAAGTGGTTAGTCAAAGTAGCTTCCAAACTTTCAACAGCACCAGCTGATTGTCATACAAGCATCGATGTTTGATTTCGGTGCATCCTCGTGCAATCACGATAACACAAATGCGCTAAATTACCTTATTGTCAAACACAAGCTACAGACTGTAGGGCGGAGTATTGTTATGTCAAGTTTGTTGTGTCAAGTTTTTTTGTTAATGTACTTTTTTAATTGCAAATCTCAGGTAAGCATAACTTGAATTCCGATATTTCAATAAAATGCACCCGTCACCATCTCATCCCATTTAATGAATAACTGGTTGAGTGTTGTAAAAAAGATCTAAAGATTCATTGGCATGAATATCCACCAAACAGGTTATGATGAGTTCTGTATAATTCCTTGGAGACAAGTGTTTCAATCTACAGAAATCCAGTTCCATCTTCTGACAGTGCTGGTGGGCCAGTATTAGGAACCAGGGCTTGGTCCCAGAACTTGTTGTCCATTTTGTTTGACTTATAGTATGTGGGAGTCGATTCACTGCGTTCGCCCACCACGTCTTTAGTACTCTCCCCACCACCAATGCCAGTGACGTGCTGATCAACAGTTGTGAAGACGTTTATGTACATTTTCTTTGAATATTTTGGAAAATGGGATACGTTGAGATTGTTGAATGTCTTTACCTTTTCTAGATTTTTAATTTTAAAATCTGGCAGTACATCCTGTCTTAAGACTGGGCCAGGCACTTAGCAAGTGTACAAGATGCACTCCTCATCAAAAGTAATTGATTCGGTGCAGGAAAAGCTGTTCAATTAGTCGCCTCCCCTGTAATTTGCATAGATTAATGAGTGGACGCGTGCACTAAAAAAGTCTTTGGAACGCGTCACGTCAAGAATACGTTAATTTCAGATTGCTGCATTACATCTCTTTAAGCCGATACCGAAATGTCACAAATGCAATTGCCAATGATTCTAAAATAACAATTATAACATTCCGTGAAAACGTTTCTTTTCATCTCCATGGGAGATCAGCAATGCACTCATGGTTTCCCTATAGGGAATCGTAAACCTTGCCTAGTCAATTACAAGGAAGTTCATTTTAACAGGAAACATGTATACAAATGTATCTGATCAGTGCCATTAGGAGAGAGCAAAGGGGGGGGGGGGGTGTTATGCAAGGAAATAGCTCAATAGCTAATGTATACATCTCATTTTACATGACACTTACATAGGAACATGAGAACATGTTTCACTTTGTAATATTTGACCTTGACGATGATTGGTCACGAAATACGTTTGCCACTTTAGTGCACAAATACCAAAAGTTGTGAACATTCATGGCTTTCGTGTAAAATATGTATTACAAAATTCTATTCTGCATTCCATTTTCCAAAGATCTGAAAAAATACAAGATTTCATGGTGCTTATGTGGAAATTTTCCACTTTAATTTCTGACATTTTCACCGTAGAGTTGGCCCACACCTGCAGATGTTGCCGGATTACCATGAAAGGATCGAATGGAGAAATGACCACATTTTCTTTTTTTAATAATGCGGTGGGAGACCCCACAGTTCTGCTCACCACCCTACCCTAGCTATTACCCTTCCCCACACCGATATTTTAGTAAAATGTTGCCAAATTTCGAAATAAATCAGTAAAATAATTCGATAATTTCTTCATTCGTTATTTTAAATTCGATCTTTTCTACGGACTCCACTGTTGCCTACGGCAATAATTTCGAAAATGGGCTCAGCAAAACCTAAGATATTAAATGATAAATTGGCCAAAAAATATATCTATAATTTGGAGCTTTCAGTAGGTCTCGGGTGAAAAAATAAGTGCTTCTGTGTACACACACGGACCCGCACACAGAGATTGCAAACAATATGTTCAAATGACATCAATGCCCATTCAATATGCTCGGAATACAAGTTCGCTTGGATTGACTATGCATACAAACCCCCTACAAACACATGCACACCACAACTACCTCCCCACGTGCCCCATACACAACACACAAGCCTACACCCGGACTATGAGTACAGGCATAGAATAATTATTTTATTTATTTGTAACACGCTGGGACAACGCCCATAGGCATATAAGCGCGGCGACAAGACCCACAACAACACAATCTGCTTTAAACACTAGGCCGCATATAAATCTAAGTATGCACACACAACGCGCCGTGAATGTGCATCCCGTCACAAAGCACGTATGTGATAAACATGACCATGATACAAGGTTAGGTTCTACAGGTCAACTTGTATTCACTCGGTTTTGGTGGCGGTGGGATTGTGCAGGGGAAGGAAAATAAAGGGAACAAATACAGGCAGGGTGGTCGTCCTACTAATTGGTGGCACACTAATAGTCTCTAATTCAGGTCGGGTCTCACCCCCCCAATCCCCAATGGGGAGTACTGTGACGAAGTGCCATGCCTTGCTCTAGAGCAGGTTTGTCCTACTCCAGGCCTTGAGGGCTGGACCCAGGTCACGTTTTCAGGATACCCCGCATTAATATTCATGAGATAAATTTGCATACACTGATTCTAAATGTATGCAAATAGTTCCTCAAGAATATTGATGAGAGATATCCTGAAACCCCATCAGGACCACAGCCCTTCGAGGCCTGGAGTTGGACAACCCTGCTCCAGGGGTTGACAGTGGAGTGACCAACAGAGCCTGGTAATACCACTCACAACAAATCCCAGTCATACATACGAGACACAGGAGACCGTATAAGAAAAGCACACACAATTAACATGCAGAGCTCGTACCCCAGAACTACACAAGAAGAATCTACTACAGTCATGCGCAAAACACTAGTACCGCCTGGTGTCACAGAAGCAAATTATGATCTTATCAAATAATAATTTATCTCCATTATATTTATATTTCCAAAGTTGGCATTGCTGGCCAAAAAGGGCATTTAGATGACACCAGAGTGATACTAGACTGGCCACCATGTTTATATCAGATGTCGAAATTGCCAGCATGTCAAAAAATGCACACTGGCAGCCATGTTTGATATTTAGATAACTTCTTCTGAGGTGGTAGTGGCACAATGGCAGTAGACTGAGAATGAGCACATCATATAAACACCACATTGCCATACATTAAATGTACCTTGTTGTGATAATCAATGCTATGGGGGTGGGGAGGGGCTTGGCCAGTAACGGCTTGCTACATGTTGATTAATGCTATTAGCTCGCTCCGGGGTCCGTCTGTGGCGCACATTTTTTTTTTTTTTTTTTAAAGGAAATCCGATCTGTGTTCACAGCTTCCTGAAGAAAAATAAAAACAGAAACCGAGATGGGAACCCAGTCCCTTTTCTATGTCTGTGGCGGCCATCTTGCCAGGACGTAGCAGGCGGCGAAGGATCGGTGCAGTGGCCTCCAGGTAAGCGGGGCAGAGTGGGCTCAGGAAATGTTAACAGGGTTGGCAGCGCGGGGGACACAAGTGGGGTGAAAGGAGAGGAAGCCAGACTCATAAATGGCAGACTCAGGATAGGTTCCATCAGCCTGCCTATACCAGCTAATCCAGCCTACGTTCCAGCCAATGAGATTGTGTGGCACCTCTCCCAGGTTGCTAATGAACATTAACAAAAACCCACCTTCAATTTCCTGGATATAGCTATCCCAGGTTTGGGAGGTAAATATCATTTTGATACGCACTTCAAAGGGACACATGGAAACAGGCAACTGGTGACTTATAGTTTACCCCTGAGAGTCTTATTGAGAAGTTACCAGACTTTGGAAAGTTCTGATTGTGCAGCAGCACCCCTGAGATATTTTCCAGAAGAGAGCCCCTGAGCTAACAGAGAAATGAGCGATTAGGGACTACAACAGAGACACACTGCTAGAAACCAATCAGTGAGTAGCCCAGAAAATAGGGCAAGCCAGGATAATTACATTTGGAAAGGATGGCGTTTGCGAGACGATAGTTCATGAAATGTTCCAGAGTTAAACACAGAGTGCTCAAACATATGTCAATATCACAGACAGAAATTAGACATTTGTCAAAAAAGACCATTGTACTCCAAGTATTAAATATAGGGCAATTCAAGCCGCTATAAGTGAGATGCCAAAGGAATCACTTTACGCACTCAACGTAGCGTGACATTTCATTGTCTTATGTCTGTAAACTGCAGTGTTGTAAGAGGCAAAGAGATCTACCATCATTTAACAGGAGACAAAATCACATGTAACTCATTAGTCCCTCTATGACACCTGCTAGTACTGCTAGTAAGGTAAATGACTTTCAGTGGTTATCCTTTTTTAAATTCCTTGTCAATTTTTGGACGCGCGTCTGCCTGTTGCTGCACGACATTGCAAGTGTTGCAGAATGGCCCATCCCCCAAAACATAAGGAACCCCTACCTGCTGTGAGTCCCTCAAAAGCGTCATCACTCACAGTGGGGTTCATTTGCAGCGCCAAGGTGGGGGGGGAGTGGCGTCTCAGTCAAAAAGCTATTTCAATTAGCGTTAATATGGGTTTCGCTGTCCTCTCGAAACACTGAAGGCCAATTGAAGCTGTAACCCAGTTATAGATCTTTAACTATTTGTGGTCAAGCATTTATATGTATTGCCTATATATTGGTGCAACAGGGAGGGCACATTTTGAAGGTACCTTTTCAGCAGGGTAATGACCACGATTAATTTATTGTCTACTTTGTGTCCTTGGAAGATGGCCAGACCAAATGAGGGCGATCTGCCCAATGATGAGGGCCTGTGTTGGAATGAGTTCTTGAGCCGCTGTCGCCTGCAAGTGCCATGTGGTTTATTTCAAGCCCTGGAGTAATCGTATTTTGAGTCAGTTCAGACAAATCAGAACAGCTTTAAGCAAGTCATTTGTTACATGATTCTCGGAATAGCATGTTTTTCCAAAATGATCATCGGCCTCGCCATTTTTTGAGACGCTAACTAGGTCCACACTACACTGTCACAAGTAAGAGTCCATGTATCCACACAGCACATTCGTCTAAGGCGGGGTTGTCCAACTCCAGAACTCAAGGGGCGGATCCATGTCGGATGTTCAGGATACCCCACATTAATATTCATGAGATAAATGTGCATACAATGATTCTAAATGAAATGCACATTTTTGCTTATGAATATTAATGTGGGATATCCTAAAAACCCACAAGGATTCCGGCCCTCAAGGCCTGGAGTTAGATAATCCTGGTGTAAGGGACGTCCTCCCCTCACACACCTGACACCCATCATTTGGAACTGGTCAACCTTTCCTTATGCATAAACCAGTCTATATTGTTTTTAAAATATATGAATGAACAAGCGAATTTGAAAAGCATGTGATCATTAACACCAATAGTAATTATGCTTTTATTGAAATTTTCAGAGTACCATTAAAACATGAAACCATAAAAACAGTAGTGTAATCATTTGCATAACTCAAGCATATTCAATTTCTAGACCATTGATCGATGAAAGTCAGAGATTACTTGGCCTGGCTGAGAATCAAATGTTTTATATATAAAAAATATCACATTAATATGGTTTCCTAAGATGCTGCTCAAAATGGATGCAGTGGCATTGCAGGATAGATCCCCATCAACCCCCCCGTTACTATTTCCTCCCACGCCATCTTAACCCATGCCCCCCCCCCTCGGAGAATAGGCATGCCTCTGGCTGCATTTTGACGGCAGCATTAAAATGCCAGAAAATTGACCTAGAATGTTTGAAAGAATTCATGTGATTCCAATTGAAGATTTAGGTATGAACTGTCTTTCGCCTTATTTGCTGTTCTGCTCAATTTTCCTTTTAAGATAATGAAAACGTTCATATTTTCCTTCAAAACCCTTTGACAATGGATAGCCAGGTCTCTCCTGGTAGCAAGTATCCGGGAAGCACGTCATACACTCTGTAGGCCCCAAATATCTGAAATATTTTCAGCAATCAAGATCACGCTTGAGAAAGGAGGAGGCCGAAAGTCTTTATTCAGTCGTCTAGACTCTAGTCGTGGATCGTCTCTTTAACGCAAATGCGACTCAACAAATCCTGCTTTCTAATTAACACTCGTGAGATAGAAGTGATGCTTGTTGCCTGATAATGGCCCTCATTCCGAGTAGGGCGGTAAAGGATACCGGGCACCGGTAAGGAGACCGGTGCCGGTAATCCCTTACCACCCTACTACAAGGTCTCTTAGCGGGTCCCTTCCTTAACGCCTGGTCTGACCAGGTGTTAAGGACGGAATCCGTTAAAGGACCTGGGCGCAAATAACGGCCTTGGCATACGCCGTCCCGTTATTTGCACCCTCCCCATTGAGCCCTATGGGGGCTCAAGTGGGAATGGGGAATGGTTTATTAAATGGGGACTTACCGGTCCCTCCAACGTCGGAATGGACCGGTAAGTCCCCATTGAACCAAACCGGAGTCGGTACCGGTATGGGAGGCAGTCAATAGCTCCATGACTACCACCATACTCGGAATGAAGACCAATGTTTCCCTTGCACAAGTGGTGGTCTCCTATCCTAGTTTAACACCTGCATCCTCCCTCTCCAAAAAAAAACGTCGCCTCGTCAATTTCCTCTAGGATTACATTCAACTCCAGGAGGCTATCACCACCCCCAACCACCCTCCCTCCCCCCTGTGAAAATGCCTTTGGTAGCATTGTAGTGGGAAGCAAAAGTACATCTAGCCTCTCCTAAAGCCCAATCCTCCTTAGGGACAGGAAAGCCAGACATTGAATCAACGCAAAGTCGGAAGAACGCAGAAAGTGGGGGAACACGCAGCAGTGGCAGAACTCTCTGCAGTGGCGGAACACTCTTGGTCAGAATGTGAAGCGGCATGCATGGTAGACATCCAGCTCCTACAGAAGTAGCAAAACAAGTGATATGAAAAATATTTTAATAACGGTGATGGACTCTCCTTATGCGGCACTGGCCCGCTGCGATACTGCATAGCCGTGGTGCACTCCTCTGTCTTCTAAAGACCTGTCAGTGTTTGCCGAGTGAGTACGGTCATCGTTATTTCACGAGGTGGCAAATGATATGTAAACAATGCTTCCGGCCAGACAATATATCCTAGGGAACTGCTGCACAGCGGACCGAGCCACCTGGCTTGGCAGCTATGCAATCGAAATAATATTGACTGAGATATGGAATTTTTCCAAAATAAAGTTGAAATGACGATGAAGAAAGAGATATGAAAATTGACCAAGGCTACTAGGACGCCCTCCTAAATCCAGGGCCATCATCTGGTCTGCCTGAGAGCTATAATCAAATAATAAGGTATTTAGGCAGTAAGATATGATCACTCTTGCGCGCCGCCAAATTAACAACATGAGCTAAAGCATATGGCAAAGAAAGAGTACGCTCTTATGATCTGGCCTGACCTGAAGATCTAAACGCATTTTGCCTTGGCATTCTGGAAGAAATAATTGAGCGGAAATCTATTTACCCAATTGTGTTATATGTGACCATGCGATTGGCCAGCCAATCAGAGTCTGCTTCAATTACCTATTTTCAGAAGTGATTTTACAGAAGGCATACTTTTTTCGAAGATTGTATCGGGTGGTCATTAGGCAGATGCAGTAAACTACGGAAGGATCTTGTCCTGCACTCTTTTGATGGCGCTGATAAGTGGTGCTTTGTTAAGCACTTTTTTGGGATGTTAAATCCAGTGGAAAAACATATCACATGGGAGCAGAGGCGTCGCAACGGGGTTTGGGGGCGCTAAGCCCCGGGTCTTTTGGTTGTTGCCCCAGATTGAAGGTCAGGGGCTACAACCAAAAGGATAGCTCGCCACGAGTCCCGGCATGAGCGTAGCCCCGATCTTTTCAAGACTTATTTATTTATTTATTTCAATTTTTGTAGGGCGCTATATGCCCGTAGGCCTCAGAGCGCAGCACCTAGCAACGCCCCTGCCTGGGAGGCAAGAAGGCAAAGACTTGTAGCGTTTTTAATACGTGACCTCCGCTGGTGGAGCCTCAGAGGTATTCCTAAACACGATGGTGGTAGTTTTGTTTTGTTTATAAACATAACTGATACTTTGGGCTTCATTGCGAGTCAGATGGTTGTGGTAAAAACAGGTAGTCATACCGTTAGGGCCGTCTTTGCTAATCTGCCTGATAATCAAGAAAACCACACGCAGGTGCATGGCAGATTTACCTCCACCACAAAATGGCAGTAATTGTACCATTGGTGTTACCACCGGTGGTAAATTACACCATCGGAAATGAAGTCCAAGACACATGTGAAAGCAGAATAACAGAATCTGAGAATTAGGCAAAAGGGACACCGTTACCACTGGTGGTAGCGTTACTTCTGTTTGCCGTTATTAGCACTACTCATTCCACTAAACTAGTAATGAGGCCTTTTTGTCTTCCATTTTGTCTTCTTTGTCTTCCATTTTGTCCTCCATTTTGCCTTCTATTTTGTCTTCCATTTTGTTCTCAGACTTCAAAAACAAAAGACAGGAGAGTCCCATGTATCATACATTGCTAATAAACTCCTTCAATATTTCTTTAAGCAGGAAGTTACCTACCAAGCATAGAGGTATTTTGGCTTTCAAAAACATGCACTGATGTCTAAACTTTGGGGCTTGGAATGTTGTGCCTTCCTCTCAGAACAAGCTGACTAGAGCATTTCTGATAAGTCACATTGGGTGCGATGTTCCTTGCGTTAATTAGGCAATTATTTAGAGGTGCTCAACAAATTCGCCCTCCAAATGCTCTCCTAACAGACAGGAGAGAGCCATTGGAATTAAAAGGCTACCCTCTACTGGTTGGTTTGATGCAAATCTTACATCTGGGTGTATGTGTGTGTGTGGAGGGGGCAGGGCATTTAATCCTCTGTCTGATGTCTCCCTCCACTAAGTTCACATCAGTCTACGCGCTCCCCACGCTCTCACTGGAAACTCCTGGAAGGGAAAAGATATTTGGAAATCCTTTGAATGAACTGAAATACATGTATCCTGCCTCTGGTAGTTCATTTAGATGCAGATGTGTTTGTTTCTATATGTTTTAATGCAAACCTCCCTTTCCAAGCCCATCGACTGCCCAAACTCCATTTTCTACTGCCGCCGCCAAAGTGCCTAGTCTGGGAGCCATTTTCGGAGCAAATTAATCTATGTTGTGACAGGCTTTATTGCAATCCTGCCTGTGTATTTAAAGGCTTTCCAGGTGTCAGCTCCACAGATCGCCATTTCTCTTGCTTTTGAATCCACTTTGGAGTAAATCAATGGGTGCCTTAATCCCATTTTTCCACTTTGGGGGTGACAACTGTCTTGCTTCTTTGCCCATTTACAACCTCTTTGGAAATCCTGTCACACACATTGGGTTCACACTTAGACGATTCAGTGGAATATGCCAAAATAATTCCAAGGAGTCAGACAATCTTCTGACGTTGGCCAAGCAAGATTAGCAAGCACATTGTGGGCCCCCTCCTAGTTTTCCTTCCCCCTTCCTCTCTCGCACTGCTGCAATTAGGTTGATCCAGTTGGAAATGGTCAAAAAGACTGTATCCATTCGTACGAATGTTACAAAAGACAGCAAAAGTCCTGTACCATTTCTGCGAATGGGAAAATACTGAATATGAGGAGCGGGCTTGGAGGGGTGTCCCCTCCTCCCCATGTTCGGCATATTCAGATTCAGGGGTTGCGGAGGTATCCCCTGCATAGGGGACACCCCCTATGTAAAAAAAAAAAGGAAAGGACCCTGCGGTGCCGGTTCGCGGTCACGGAAGAGAAAGGGATCAGGTGTTGCATGGACAGAGCAAGTCGGTGGCACACAGCAAAATGTGTTGCTGCAAGGTAAGTAAGTGGAGGGGGGGGGTCATGTATTTATTTTGGGTTGTTTTACCTTGACGGAAAAATTGTCTTTTCGGTCAAAACCGCTACGGTCCTTTCGGCCGCGAGAAAGAAATCTGATCCAGTTCACTGCTGTACACAGAGCAGGATGAACAGAAAACAGAGCTGTTCTCTTAAAATTTACTGGATTTCCCCTACTGCCATCTGTTAATCTAACCAGGCAACTGAAGCTCCGGAAAGTGGTCGGATAATGGTGGTTCATGTGCACACTATTCCTAGAGAGCCGATAAACCATCCGGTAGGGGCCAGTCTTCAGAACGCTCCAGGAATCCCCAGAGGTCTGCTGTGAGGTGGCTTTACTGTGGCACAAAGGGCTGTGCAAGCAACACGCAGGCCGTCACCTTATGTGGCCACAGTGGTGTAACACGCACGGCCCCATTTATAGGAAGCCCAAGCTGTGCCGTGTGCACAGTATCAGCAAATATAATACAGTGCAGGACGGGCGGAGTGACGACCAGTATAACATATTGATGATGCAGTCTGCGGCCATGCTAGGTTTGCACTCCTGGTTTCTCTTGCTCTGTGTGTCGAGCACATTTGGCCTTTTGACTTGCGCACTACCCTTGGCTCTGTCACTACTGACGGTTGGCTGAGAATCCGCAAATGTACCTCTCTGGGGTCTGTCAGGTTGCAGTAAACAACAAATGGACAAACAGGCCTCCAGACCAGTGCTCGAAGTGAGCAGGAACGATTGGGAGCAGTGTTCCACTTTTATTTGTTTGCTGTTAACAGCTGCACTACTTTTTGCAACCATTTTTACCATTCCAGAACTGTTCTTTGTGAGGTTAAAGCACACTTCTCCACTCTACCACCGGATGTCAGTTACAACTAAACTGAAATCTGTTTCAACTCAATTGGCTGTCAACCAGCAGGACTTCAACGCTTGAAAAACGCGCTGCAAGTTGCTGCCTTCCTTCCTACTCTGTCCCACGCCCCAGTCACAGTTCTGCTACTTTTTTGGTACACTTCTATCACTGCCCCACACTTCAAGGAACTTGCAGGGGCAAATCCCAATGACTCACTGACTCGTTTTGGTGCTTCCCTGCACGCTCTAGAAACGGAGGTCGCGGGTCTATGCTGATTCACAGGAGCATAAAGGGTAGGCCCTTTTATATTCATCACTGTTCTGGGTGCAAACTATCAGAAACTCCATCTTCACGCCTCATTTATTTTCTTGCCGCCGTTAAGATGGCTCCGCGTATTAAGCGCTCGTTGCTGTGATCTGTGTCTGATCTGCATGCAGCAGGTTGAAATCCCAGCCAGGCCAACTCATCCTTCCAAGGTCGGTAAATGAGTACCAATTTGAATTGGGTAATGTATGTAAATATGTCCCATGTGAAGCGCCTTATAATAAAGTGCAATTAAAGCGCTATATATGTCCATTTCATAATTCCCCTCCTTTGCGGCCCTTTCTACTCTCCTGCATACCAAGGTCTGGATCCCCCAAGCAGAAGCATAATAGGCCACTTTTTGGTCAAGACTCGGTGCTGTTAGAACACTACGGCGGTGTCTGGTGCACTTTGAAAATACTCTTACCGGAACATAGGTTTACGCTTCGAAGAATCTGAGGTTTGAAAGAAATATCAAATTATACTCTGTATCATGTATGCAGTAGTATTATCATAGCCCTGAGCGAGAACCTGTCGCCTAATGAGTAAACATGTAATGAATTATATTCTGTGGGCATTATTAGGTCATAAAGGCCCAGCTGGAAAAGCAATGCAGTTAGTGCAATTACTACCAAGATTTGCAGCTATTAGGAGACAACAGCAACTGGCCAGAAAAGTGTGATCTTGAATCTACCCACTAGGCGTTTCTCTGCATTAGGCATCGCTGTCTAGGGGTATGGGCTCTGACTTGTCTCTGAGCTGATTGTCGGCCAGGACATCGGCGTCTACCTACAGAAATCGGGAAAGGATTAGAGTAAATATGGGGAAAAGACTATTCTTGGCCAAATGTTCTACTCTCTTCTGCTTCCAAGTTCCAGGCCACTGGCAATGACTGAGTCTACTACATCTCTTGGGGGGGCCATTTTAAGCAGTGCCTCGCTATCAATATTTAAAGACACAGCACTGCCCTATTCAATAATAATGGCCTCATTTCAGTACTGGCCACAAACAATGTATTGTGAATAATGGACGCCTCATTTGCAATGAAAATGGCTGCCATTCCACATCTAATGGCTGCTGACATGGCAGTATTCTTTTTTAAACATTCTTTATTAGAATTGTATAACACAAGTCAAAAATGAAACAATATAACAATAAATAAAACAGGAATCATGTATTCAATAACAGATGAGGAGCGTGGATGCTGGCGTGGACAGGGCCATGAATACACGAGCTCCTGTTGAGTTTGTGCCCACTGCTCTTCATTGGAACCTGCATCAGTCCACTGAACTACTGAGTATTTTTTATTTTATGCTTCTATTTGGCACAAGTTAATACAGATGTCCCTTTATCTGACACCTTGACCCATAGAATAATTGCTCATCAATTTTTTGGGTGGGCTTTGAAGTCCTTTTGCTGCCGCCTTTATTTATTTATTTATTTATTTATTTATTTATTTATTTATTTGTATAACTCACCAAGCCCTATGCCATGTCAACAATATCGTATTGGGTCACTTGGCCGGCATTCAAATCCTACAGGAGAAGGAAAAAAAAGGGTGCCAGTGACCTTCCCGGGCACCCCCTATACAAGGAGTTAGGTGTGAAGGGATACGATGGCGGACAGAGGAAGGTGTAAGTAGGGGGCAATGAGGCAACCCTGAAAATAAAATGTGAGTGAATGATGGCGGTGGTGTTTCTTTCCGGCGGCCAAGCCAGACCAACATTTAGACATGGACCCCAACAATATACAGTTAAACTTAATATATACTGTCCAATGTACACTGAGTAGCGTTTAAGGGAAATCAATCTTTCGAAAGCCTACAATATTTATCTGATCAGATCACGCTACACTTAAAAGTAGAAATTGGAAAAGTAGCAACGATGGCCCTGGTACGTTACCCCCCCCAGTTTCAACCCTTGGAACGGGGTGATAATAAAAAAATAAATTTAATTAATTAAACGGGACGCTGCGCAGTCCCGTTCAACAAATGAAAATCGTGTGCTAAAATGGACACCATGATTGTGGAAGGCCTTTGGAATTACCATGCCGGCCTGGAACAGTGAATGGCAGGGAAGCTGCTGCGGTGGCAGCTCCAGGTGCATCCGCTGCAACAATCGGGTAAGTGGCACAGGGGAGGGGTGTGGGGTAATCGTTTAAAAAAAAACGGGAGGGTGGGAGAAGGTGGCAGCCAGCAGCGGAGGAGGCAGCCTGCGAGGTCCATGAAGTGCAGGTGAGAACAGAGATTTCAGCCCGCGATACGTGGAACCTGATTGTCTGCACCCTCTGCCTCGAGTGCTAATGGACATTAACACTAAATCAGTGGCACATATGAATATCAATGGCTTAAGCAGCCGGCAGCATTCCCCAACTACTGCCACCCTCACACCATCTAGGCCACCAACGAATGTGCGCAGTAACAGGTAAGCACAATCTATACCATCTTCATTAAAACTCCTTAGACCCAACAACAGGAATGCTGCAGCAAGATCAGAGCAAGACCTTTCTCTCTCTCTCTCTCTCTCTCTTTCTCTCTCTTCTCTCTCTCTCTCTCTCTCTCTCTCTGTCTCTCCTCTCTCTCTCTCTCTCTCTCTCTTCCCCTCCTTACAAGGTCAGCAGATCCCCTCCCGCCCCCTCCAGAATTACCGCATTCTGGGAATCGGCCCAATTACAGCAAAATTGCTGTTCGTCGGTAACCAATGAAGATTATCGGAGATGCAGCATCATTGTTAGTATTTGAGCAATGCCGGATTATCCATTAGGCCAAGTAGGCACCGGCTTATGGGCCCCACTCATTTTAGGGGCCCCGCAACAAAGAATCAAAATAAAGCAGTGCAGAAAATTAAAGATGTATATGGGATGTTCTGACCCACTAGGCTCTGCCCCGCAACATCACTGTAGGGTGCTTTCATCAAAAACAACAGAATGGCCTCCAAAAAGCCCTATGCGCTAAAAATCTCAACCTGAAAAATAGGCTTCCAAATCTATTTTGCCTATGTCAGTGGTAAAACAGGAGACCACACTGCCAAAACCTATCATTGGGCTGCCCACAGAATGAAATGAAACTACTTGAAAAGGCAGTGCTACATTCCAAGGAAAACCCAGAAGTGCTTTAAAATCTGTTTGTCCTTGGCTGTTGAAAGTGCAAAATCATGTTTCCCAAACAGCAGAGAAGATCCAACATCCTTGTGGGGTGTTCACCATCAACTTATTTAAGGAATCCACATAAACACAATGTCAGGAGAAGCACCTTTCATCACAAAAATATCCGCATTCAAAAGGGTGCTTGCCTGGAAAAACCTGTCAGATATGGGCGCAGTACCGCCGCTCACCTGTGTCCAAGCTATCATTTACTTATACTGTCAGTTTAAAACTTGTGTCTTAAAATCAAATTGTGGAAAAGAAGAGACTTGCCATCAAAAGCAATATATGTTGCTACAATTCAATTTCTATGTTTTAAAAAGACTGGAATGAAGAGATCTATGTGTATATTTGTGGAAAATGTAAATTTTATTTTAGAAAAGACCATTTTAAGCACTGTTTTAAAAGTGAACTAATGTCAGCCACACTGGACTTCAAAGACATTCCAAAGCTTCTGTCATGAACCGTCGTCTGCGTCCCTTCTGGACTTCCTGGTCACTAACCCATAGGGGATTGAATACAGTGATCCTTCAACATGGCCGCTTGAAACGGAATGCTGGTGGCCAGTCTCTATGCTCCACGCTGTACGCTCTACAAAACAGACATGCCCCCGCGGCTCTGCACGTCTCAATGCTACCGCTTTCTGTAGTCGGACGTGTGTTGCCGGAGTTCGCTCGGGGCTCTCTTCTGATAACTGGTTCCCGGTTCCTTGAATCCCCCATCCTTCCTCCCATTCCTCTACTTTAACTCCGATCTTCCTGGATTTTCTTCCACACTCGGGTCACGGCGTTCCGTGCCTCTGAGTGTGAACATCATTCCTTCCTGGTATCCACCCTGGACTTCTGAACGTTCCTGAAAGTTGGATAGCGAACCTCACGCTGGAATCCGAGGACCAGCGCTCGGGTTTGTACAAATCCCAGACCTTGAGAAAGAAGACATCACAGAAAGTCGCAAGCAAACAACAGAAGCAGGTGAGAAGGGGAGAGACTTGTGACAGCTTTTCCCAAACAAATGAATCTTCCTCCTGCTCTCTGCGCAGGAACTGGCATTGAGTTGTTAATGAAGGTGGGAGGAGATTTTGGCCTGTTGCTCTGAGTGGAGACAAAAGACTGCCTTGACTGAAAGGAAATGCAAATTCGGGTGTCAACAGAAACCAACTGCCAAAGGAAGAGAAGCCTGGGAGTGCTCTGGCCCGGCCAACTCTTGGAGGTGGGACCAGGCAGATATGTGTATCTTAAACTCCAAGGAAATATCTTTTTGGAAAAAGACTCAGAAAACTGTGTAAAACTTGGAAAAATCTGTATTTTGTAGGTTGTTAATATGAAATGCTGCTCACAGTTTGAAACTACTCTGAATCCTGTGCAATATTCAGAGACCGGGCTACCAAAATGTTGATGGTGTAGCAATTGTGATAATGTTAGGAATATGAAAGTTTACAGGATTATGCCCAGATGTCATGCGCATGTATGTGGAAAAACTTGTACAGATACAGATCTGACACTGGGTAACCAACCAAAAGTGCAAAAAACTGTTAATTTTGAACCAAAACTCTCAAGAAGATGGGACTCGGACGGATACGTGCTCTATTAAATCTGTGATGTGAATATGTATTATTAGCAAGTTGGTGATATTGTAAATATGCTTTATATGAAAAATAGATTTTCTGTGTAGAAACAAAGGGGAGGTTTTTCCCTGGATTGTAAATTGCAGCATCACTATGACACTAGATTTCCTTCTCAAAGTAGGAGAGGGGAAATACTCTGACCAATCGGATTCCTAGAGGGTGGGCTTAGTATAATCAGCCTACTGACCTCTTTGGGAAATACATAAATAGGGACAGTTTAGGACCTAGAGACACACACATTCACCCATCAACTGATTTACTGGTGAAGGGCTCTGCAGGAGGAACCCAGATCCAAGACTCCAGAACTTTGAAAAGCAGAGAAGGCCCAATTCCAAAGCTGAACCTTTCTCAGCTTGGCCTTTAAAATCTTGCAACCTGATTTTAACCCCAGACTTCCAAGGGGAACCCCACAAAAAGAAAAGCCTGGCTGTGCTGATTCTGCTTCTTGCCAAGAACTCTTGCCAGAACCCAGAGATCCAAACCAGTAGAGCAGAGCTGTAACCAGATAGCTGTAACCCAGAACCAACCCGTCAGATCCAGTTCAGAGGCCTGCAGAGACCAGAGTGCCGTGCTGAGTGCAGAACTGGGTGCCTGAATCCTGTCTGGTGGGCTAGCAGAATTCCAGTCCAAAACCTTTGACCAGATCTGTGACGGGCCTATTCCAAACCATAGTTGTGAGTATCTAGCATAGAATGTCATGATGCATACCCCCGGGCATCCAGACCACGTCCATCAGCCCCAGGAGCAGGCACCATGTTGCCTTGAGAAAACCCAGCAACCCCTGCTAGGGGCTGTCTGGGTTCAGTCCTGGCGCCAATGGCGCCAGGCTCATATGGGACATCAGTCCTGGCGCCATAGGCGCCAGGCTCATAAGTGCACACTTACCTGATGCAGACCATGCTGCAAGAAGATCCAAGCCCATGTGAGGCCTGGAAGGGACTACTTTACCTTAGGGACTATTTTGTTACTCGGATGTGGTCGGGGAGGAATACATTCCTGGGACTACTTTGGAGGCTATTTAAACCACGCCCGAAGAGCAGCACACGCTTCGCGTTATTCTGCATCCAGCAGCGTAACGTTCACCAGGCCAGCAGCAGCATCCACCCTTCTGCCACGCCCGCCTCGAACCTGGAGCACCTAGAAAGAAGGAAAGAAGCAAAGGTTAGAACAAGAGTATTACCTGATTTCTTACCTGATCCCGGATTCATCACATCTTCAAACCTGAGGAAAGACTTTGTTTTAAACGCGTCGCATCGCCAACAACAGCGCCGCGCCATACTCACCGTTCCACGCAGCATCTCTTCGATCCGGCGCTGTCTCCATCTTTACATCGCCGAATTCCGGCACCTAAGGGGGACAAGAAACAACAAGGTGAGCAGAGAGAACAGACAGAGACAATCTCTTTAGTCGCCATCTGCTTACCTGATTTTACCGCCGGAGGTATTATTCATCAGCACGCCACATCTTCTTATGCCGCACCTGTGAGAAAAGGAGAAAGCAGCAAGTTTAACCCTTGGCATTATTTACCGGACAGTTTTGGGTAACACAGACTTTTACCGGAGCGCTTTCAGCTGTCAATCTTCTTATTGGGTCAAAGCTGCAAGATAAAAGAGGAATTGGACAGGAGTGAATTCCAGACAATTTTGAACTCTTACGAACTATATACTTACAGCTCTTCGCCAGGACCTTTTGGAGTCAGGATTCGTCTACAACTCTTCCAATATCTTCAGGCCAGTGAAGTAACTGGTCATCAACGCTCCCCTGCGTACTTCGCAGGATGGAGGGCTCATCCTTCAAGAATATAAGGTGAGATTGCTGAGAAAGCACTTCAGAGGTGATTAGAGTGGGGGCAGTGGGGGTGCTATCACTTGAATCCACAAGTGGCTAAATCCATCTCTCCACTTGTAGGAGAATATTTCTACGGGTCAAGCAGACAAGAATTGGAGGGCAGATCCAGTCAGTCATCGGTGCACTACGCATCACGTGGGTGGAGGCCGCAGCAGTCCGGGTCCGACCGACGCCCCTGTGGGAGCCAGGTGAGCGTAACATAGAATTGTCCATAGCCAATCTCTTATGCTTAAGTAATCCAACCCAAAACCATTCTATCATATCCAGAACTGCATTGTAGAATCTCTTTTGTATTTTCTGAATCTTTCCCTTACCCATATAGTCCTTTGATAATTGTAGTGATAATATCATCTTTGCGCTAATATTTTTGCTGAATAAAGATAAGTGTCTTGGCGGGCAAAGGTCAGAGCAGAGGCGCCGCTGTTCTGGTGGCTGTCATTTGGGTATCTTGCATCTTCATAGCCTCCCTTAGTGTAAAGAAAATTCTTGTTTGTAATTCAAAAGCGCATCTTTCATTTGAAAATCTTGACGCTTTCTGAAAAAAATCAACCTCCACTAAAACCTTCATAACTTCTGAACTGTACATGCTCCATGCATTCCAACTCCTTATAGTTTTTCTATAATCGCGTTTCTCGCGCGCTGGAAAGTTTGCTGCGATTCTGCATTTGGCTCAATTTCATCACATGTAAAACACCTATTTCTTGCATCCGACCTCAGAATTCAGTTTCCAATCTGCTAGTCATTCAACCATCATTCAACCATCATTGCTAGCGTTTACCTGAAGCTATCCAAAGCGGCTCCCAATAGTTTTGAATCAAATTTAGAGAATTAAATCCATTTTTCAGTGGTTTTTCCCATTCATTGCAAACCACATTCAAAATCATTTGATCTGTTTTGAAATCATTCCTGTTTCTCTCTGTGCTTGCTGGGGGGAATTGGGATTGAAACTGTATTGGTTGAGATTGTATATTCCTGAAATACTTCCATCTCTATATTGCATATTAGGGGGGAATTAAGTAGTGTGCAGCTGGAAAAAGTGACATTGCATTTGACTGAACCCACACAAAGTTTTATTCTATGATACATTATTCTTCTCATCCATACTCCTACTGATTAAAGATATTGTTGATTGTGATATCACCCCTGGTGATCATTGTATAAATATGAATAGTGTGATATCTAGATATTGTTCAAATTCATAAAAGTGTGACATATATCTTGTTCAAATCCATAAAATAAATCTTTTAACTTTGCAAAACAACCTTCTTCTTGGTTCAGTGAGACCGGGGGGATTCAAAGGGAGGGGTGTGATATAAGGGTACATCATTCAGAAATAAAAGAATTTATAGACACAAATATATAATGAAGGGTTCCAGCTGTGCATCACACGCTAGGCATTGACTTAGGTGGAATACTGGGTTGAAACCACTTACATGTATTAGGAGATAATCTGCGCGGGGGCACCCCCGACTATTCGACTGCCTAGGGGCCTCCACTGGTTTTAATCCGGCACCATTTTTGGGGTGTTTATTAAGCATGAATTTAGCTTCGGAAAACAACACAGCGTTTCACTCAGTTACCGGGGCAACTGCAGGAAGCAAGAGTTAGTTATGAAGGGGATAGTATACGAGCAGAGACCAAACAATGAAGGGGCGGGGTGGACAATATAGAGATGCCAGGCAATAGTGGAGTAACTCTAGCGGTGCAGGCGATAGTGGAGTTTTTTTTTTTAATTACAAACAAAGGAGGAGTACTCATCCTTAATATACATTGATATTGTCAGAATTGCATAAAAAATGGTAAATACCTGGACATGACCACATACACTCAAAACTCGTCAGTATATGTCCTCAACAAAATGTTCCATATAACATATTTTAATATTCAAAAAAATTCTAAAACATTCAAAGCTACAAGACCCTGACAATTAGATCTAAAAACACTTCAAAAGCATATGCACATGTTATTATACAATATATACAAAGCAATAAAAAACAAATTTTGACATTTAAAAGACAAAGGAAACAAAAGTTAGAACCTGAAAAAACCGAGTACAGTGCCAAATTAATTGTTATTGTTACACACTGTGCCCAACATAGCCCGACTTATATACGTTTCTGTCCTTAATGTTGTGTGTTAACTGGACATACCTCAGGGGCAATCATATCTCTTGTGCTCTGAAATGGCGGTCTTTTTCCACTCAAAATTCTATTCTTAGGTTTCAAACAATGGTACTCCAAAATCTGAAAAATTCTTCCCAAGGGAACAATTTTCTTAGGCCACATGTAAACACCCTTTACTGAGACATGAAGTTGCTTTCTTTGCACCAGCGCAAGCCACTTGGGGAAAAATTGCCTTAGCACAAAAAACATGATCTTTAAATGCATGTTGCCCTTGGTGCAAAACATATAGGCCTGATCTTCAAAAGCATTTTACAATGGCGTAATCCCATTGAAAAATGCTTGTGAATTAGGCCCTATATTTTTTGCACTCTGGCATTTTTTGTACTAGTGGTAATGGCCCTTGCACCTGTAACCCCCCACCCCACAATTAACTAATACTCTAGTTATTCATGCTGATTAAATAGCCAGTTAAATAGCAGCAGCTTCTTAAAGTCACTGTTTCAATATGAAAAAAAACAAGTGCCTAATCCTCTAGTATTTCTGCTGATTAAACTGATTATGAAAGGGCAAAGCCTACTAAAGAGCACTGTTTAAATATGAGAAAACCCAATCGCCTAATACTCCAATTATTCATGCTGAATAAATACTGGTTAAATAGCAGAGGTTACATAAAGTCACTTTTTTAAAAAATATGAGAACAAAATAGTGCAAACAATTGGAAGTTTAAAATACAAATGACCATGAAAAAGCATAGGAATTTAGTCTCAAACATGTGCCAGCCAGTTATCTATGAGAAATTAATATTAGTTAATACACGTATTATGTGATATTCCATTGTCTTAGCAGAGCCATTTCTTTTTCCTGGATATTTAGGAGTGACAGGGTAGTCAAAATAACTACTACTGAAGGTCTAGTATCACTGTGTGACAGGAAACCTATGACTGAACATATCATTCTGATGCCTTGTGCACCAGAGGTGCTACCCCAAGAAATGTGTTTGATTTCCTGAAGAAGGTAATTCTTTGTAAATTGAATCGGATTAGTCCAAAAAGGTACTTCTTTGGAAATTGAATCAGGATAATCCAAGAAGGTAATTCTTTGCAAATGTATGTGGGTTAGCCCAAGAAGGTATTTCTTTGGAAATTGAATCGGGTTAGCCCCAGAAGGCAATTCTTTGGAAATGTAATCGAGTTAATCAAAGAAGGTAATTGTTTGGAAATTAAATCGGGTTAGTCCAAGATGGTAATTCTTGGGAAATTGAATCGGGTTAGCCCAAGAAGGTAATTCTTTGGAAATTGAATCGAGTTAATCCAAGAAGCTAATTGTTTGAAAATTAAATCGGGTTAGTCTAAGATGGTAATTTTTGGGAACTTGAATCGGGTTAGCCCAAGAAGGTAATTCTTTGGAAATTGCATTGAGTTAATTCAAGAAGGTAATTGTTTGGATATTAAATAGGGTTAGTCCATGAGGGTAATTCTTTGGAAATTGAATTGGGTTAGTCCATAGGGCCATGGAGACCCCGTTCAAAAGATCAACATGATCTCAACTAAGCCGATTTCTGACACTACAAAATCCACTAAATTCTTCAGTGATGCTAAATTTCATTGGATGCTTTACTGTATGCAATACTTTATCAAAGTATAATCTAGGACCCTGTGCCTGTTTGATACCCACACAACCCCCAGATGAATATATTTAATTTAGTTTTCATTTGTTTTTTAGTGCTAGAAGCTGTCACCTGATACCTTTGTAGAGATATGTTCTAAGAGACAACTAGGAGGAGGACTGGATGAGGAGAATGAGCAGTTAGGGCAAGGGTCTGCAGCCCTTGTCTCGCTAAATGGTTTGGACTACAACACCCATCAGCCCCAACCAGCATTGCCAAAGGTGCAGGGTCATGAGAGTTGTAGTCCGAAACATCTGGACTGGTGCAGGATGCAGACCCCTGAGTAAGGGGATGAAGAGATTAGAAACAAGAAGCTGCAAGAAATTTGTGGGACTAGGGGGCTCATCTGATAGTCACTCTGGAAGCGCGTCTGGTTTTAGGTGCAGTGAGGAATTCCAAAGAAAGGGTCCCCATTGATCAGAAGCTCTACCCCCTTCGACACTGGAAAATTGATCCTGGCAAACTGTATTAAGATGATTTTATGTCTCTTGTGCTTTTATAATTTCTTTTCCCGTTTAACAAAATCTTCACATTGCAGGCAACTACTCAGATAGCAAGGTACAGCTGTCCCCTCATACTTAGATTGATTTAGAGTTTGTATGTTTGTAACACCATCTTTGGGTCAATAATATAAAGGCCAATCCTTTTGCTGCTACTTATTCCTTTGCCGTCACTTCTCTGCGGCACCGCTTATTGATGGCATTACCAGTAGCGTCCAGGTAGTTAATGGTTATGACGTGGGTGAGTCCTTAGCGTACTGAGCAGTAGTGGGTTCCTGGTTGGAGTATGGGATAATGTTGACCTTGTATTTTACTGCATTTTTTGCATGAGCTCTTTTACAGGAAGCAGATTAAGGCCTCTCCATTTTTACACTCAATGCTGAATAATTAGCAATGGCTCCATTTTTACCCATCAGTTGAAAAGGTTATTTGTGAGTTGATATCCCAAATAAATCAGTACTTGAAAATTAGTTACACCATGAGATCCAACTAAGAAGATTTGATCAACTTCCTTTAGCTATCTGGGCTCAGTACAATTGCTCCATGCTATTAAACCAGCGTGAATGTTTCAGGCAACATCCCTACTCCATGGCACCATCTCTCTTGGATAGCCAAAAGCCTGTGTTTTGAGGGCTGTGCTCCAGCCCACAACATTTCCTCCAAAACAACCCCTGCCCTGCACTCTTCTCATATGTGCTTTACCCTTAACTGATGCAGTTACTACTAGAAAAATCCTTTGACTTGTCATACTCAAAACTTGATCGACAACCAAGTGGCTTTCCGTCCACTCCGGGGCACACATTCCATTTTCAATGCCCTCTGTATGGTGACTTGTGGTTCATGTGACTCCACACTGATCTCATTAGACCAAACGGCAGAATTTGGCATGGTCAAGGATTCAGTGCTTCTCCAACAGATGGGATTGTGCAATCAAAAATTAGACCAAACCACATCTTTCCCATCAAGCATTTCTTAAGCCAGTTGCCTCCCATTAAGGCCTGTTGGGCCCTTTCCACAGTGAGGTTTCCCAGCCATCCTTTCTCGCCCCTTTTTCTTTTCCACATCCTTTTGCTACTTTAATCTTTAGATAACCTGACCGGTAATGCCCAAGCTCCGACAGTTCTATTGCTATTAGCACCCTGGCACGTTGTACTGGGGTACTAATAGCATTTTTACTGGTGTTCACAAGCGGCCTGTAAACCATTTGTCAACTCGAGCAAAATAAAAGCGACAGAAATGGAGGAATGGACTATGTGTAGTCCCTTCTCCCTTTCTTTGGCGGCCATTAAAAAGATATGAAAAAAAATAAAACTAACTAAATGCCGCCATGTATCGGGGAGAATAGGCTACACATAGTTCCTTCTCCCTTTGCATGGCGGCCAGTCGAAGAAAATGGAAGGAACTTGACAACGCAACAAACGTGTCCCTTGACGACAGGTACGTCTTTGTTCTGCTGGTAACTACCCGGCGAGAGCCAATCAGATAAATTGATCAAATCTGATTGTCCCTTGCCGGTAACTAATGTTCAATAGTTATAATAGCTTGGTGATTTATACAACACTTCATACCATATTCCCCAGGTGTCTAAGCTATGTAACAATTGCCACCACCATTATCGAGCTAGTTATGTTGAAGGGCTGAGTCGGTCTCACTGGGGTAACCAACCTGTTTCCAAGCGCCATTGTTGTGCTTGAGCCAGCTATATATAAAGGAAGAACTGAGATAAGGTCAACATTTCTCAATGGAATCCTGTTGGCTCACTGGTTCCTTGTGGATGAAGAAACAGCAACTTTCCAAGATGGAGCAGATCAACTGCGCTTGCAAGTGCGGTTTACGCTAGGGTTTGGCAGGGTGTCCATCATGCAAATATACTGTCACTTTCCTCCATTTTAGTTTTCAAGTGTCTCCAGTACTTTAGATTAATGATGTGCCAACCTCCTGCTTTTTTCGGAGGAGTTAATCGTGTGTACCATTGCCTTGCCTGTTGTCAATTTTGTATTAGTCCCACTTGACTTTAGCAAACGCTTGCATCTCAGTCTTGCTCCTGTAGCCAACATATTTAAAATGTGATGGTTGAGTTGCTCCCTCACACCGGATAGCATAGCCACATAGATCCTCCTCTGCCATTATTTCACTGACTGCCGGTGGAATGTAGAGTCGGAACACAGGTACTGTGCTAGGCGCAAGGTGCTGTTCATCGCCTCACCACCCCTTTCCTCAGCGAAGAGTTCCACCAGAATCTACTAGCCATAGAACACGCTTCTCATATCAGCATCTGCTTGGGATCCTTCCATCTAGAGAGGCATGCAATTGTAGGGCCTTCACAAGCTCCTATGTGTGCAAACATATTTCACATGCAATTCGTACAAGGTATTGTGACAAATCAACTTCCTGGGCACCAGTTGTCCAGGGATGAATATCGGTTTCTAAACCATCGATCAGCCCACGCCTCTAGTACATCAGAAGAGATCTGAACAGATTGGAACAGAAGTAAATTATAAACCTCCTTGTCAAATTTTGGTAACGTGGACGGAAAGGCAGGCTTATCTATGCAAGGTTGTGGATCGTTGGTTAGTTGCAACACAGCGAAAATACAATGATTACGCAATGATAAAAGGGACTGTCCAGTTAAGGTTGTAGAAAAATATCTACTTTATTATTGTTACAACAGACAGTTCTATCACACTACAAAATACAACCAACCCTGTAAAGGAACACAGAGCACAGACTGTTTCACGAAGGAAAGTGATGCACTCTGAATACTGACAGGAGGGAAGTCGGTAAAGCAATCAGTCTCAACTTTTCAAGGTTATTTGGTTTCAGCACCAAGGGAGCAAGGGGTCGTAAATGTCACTAGGGACCTTTGTAGAAGGACCAGGGGACAGAACCACAATGTACCTGGTGCTTGAGTTGATCTTGAAGCCCGACAGAGTCGAGTCAGTTCCAGGACGCTTTGCAGCTCCTGCGACAGAGTTGAAGCATGGGAGCCCGCTGTGGCCATCAGGCGGCAGGCAGTTCGGCAAGCAAGGTTGTACAGACAGCTGCAGGCTGACCTACATGGTGGCTCAGGGTCAAGAATCATTATCTCTGTGCTGTTTGGTGGATCTGGAATGCTGGTCGAGGCATCTCGGACGGCTTTAGTGACTGCAGCATGACAACAGTCAGTGGTGCAGCCGGTCAGGGCTTGACTGCTTTGAAACTGTCCCTAAAAGATGGGCGCTGGTTGATGCATGTCATGGCACTCCTACTAGCTTCTTCGCTGGGCTTGTGTCCTTTAAAGCGGACGTCCCAAAGCTGAGGAGAGTGTTCGCAGGCAATGGCTTTGGCCTTTGTTTAGAGCCTCTCTGGCACATCCCAACTAGGAAGGTTGCTGGCAGAACCTAGCAGGGAACGCTGTGTGCTGGCTGGGTACCGGTTCTGGAGTTGCTGGATGGGTCCTCTGAGTCCGGTATCTCCCTCTGTTCCCTGGGAGATGTTTAGGCGAGGGATCTTGCTCTTTCTTAGAAATCCTGGCCTTCCTTCACTGATGGAAGCTGAACAGCAGACAGTACCTTCAGTCAGGGTCCAAATTAGTCCTTTTTCTTACTACTTTCGAAATCGTCAGATGATCTGCTAAGTGAGGGGCTCAGCCTTCTTTTAAAGCCAAATGGGCCACATTGATTGGTGCAGGTTAAGCCTACCTTAATAAACCAATACTGGGTCCCCACCAACAGTCTTCCGCTATGCATGAGGTCATAACCAAAGTGCGTTGAAACAGGAAAGGTAAGGGGTGACAACACGTACTACTAAGTCCCACCCGTCTTCCTGCCTGTTGTGGATCAAAGTGTCTCTCTCTGGTTAATTGAGCTTTCTGTGACTCCCGATGAAAGCACAGGTCTCCCTTGAAGTTTCTGGTGAGAACAAACTTTCTGTCTACATCAAATCACATACTTCTTCCCTCTGAAAGGGGGTCTCCCTGGAAGAGTTGCCTACTGTAAACAGTTGTCCCAGACATGACATTTGCTGCCCTTTATACGGAGGGGTGGGAGCTAGCTTCAAGTTGACACATTGTATATCAAAGAGGTGTTAGTTTCCTGTCCCTTGTGTTAGTTCTGTGACCAGGCCTTTTCGCAGGCCTGCTTTCGTTTAACTCTCATCAGTATGCGCTGCCACCACACAGAACTTTGACAATAGAGCAGGGCGGATCCATGGAGCCTTTGATATATAATTAGGCTGGCCATGGCCAGATAAAGGTGGTGCCTTGCTACTTCAGAGATGCTTTGATGTAGATGTGACTAACATTCCAGCTAAGTGTGACCAGGAGGTCTGCGCCTGTAGGCTGTGTCTCACCAGATTACACTTGACTATGTGTTTGTTATGCAGCGAGCATAGGAAAATGTGTGTGGATTCGCCCCACACATTTCCTGAGGTTGATCTCCCATCATTCTATTTGTTACAAAATTTCAAAAAAGCCCACGTGTGCGCACACTCCCCGTGCGGATGGTCAGATTCCTCACACGTATGCTTACTCTTTGGTGCACAATCCAAATATTAGCACCCTTTGTGGGCAATCCAGCCAATCAGGATCCCAGGAAAGTGGACTGAAACTGGCGATCTTAGCCCACGTTCCAAGCTGCCTGGTGGGCGGTTCGCCCACCTGCCATCTTCCCCCAACCTTCTGTTCCCTTTTTCCTTTTGTTTTCAATCCCCTCTCCCCACTTACCTCATTGTGGCTTCTGTCGTTCTACCCCTGCTGGCTGCCATGGAAAGGGAAGAGGGGCTCCATACAGAGCTGCCTTCCCATTCCAATGCGGCCATCTTTGAACAGTCTTTTCTTTCTGTGAACGGAACGCTGTGAGTGATCCGTTCACAGAAAGAAAATACTTTGAATGAGTCCTGTCCCAACCCATGAGACTGGTCCTAATAGCGTTAACCACCCGTTCCAAGGGCTGGAACGGGTGGTAACATCCCGGGGGCCCTCGTTAAAAGCCCTCGCTTTGCTAGCATTTCCTTAACTTGTGTTTCTCTATCAGCTTTAGTAAAGAACTAAAGTGTGTTTTTAAAACGTTGTAAAATTCTTATTAGCCATATGATATGATATGGCATATATAACGCGCCTTTACACAAGTGTTTCAAGGCCGAAGCTGATTGCATCCCGGGAAGATAGCTCAGCGGCAACGTGCGCACCTTGGAAGCAAGACGACACGAAGCAACACAGGTTCGATCCCAAGGTCCGTGCTTAAAAACCTCTGGGTGTTTAAGCGCGTTATAAATTGCAACTAAGACAAAAAAAAATATTACACAACTAAAAAAAAGAAAAATTCCTGTAACAGCGCCTTGATTCCTGCGGGCTAAAAATGCGAATAATTAAATTTTAAAAAAACTACAGCTATAGTTTTAATATAGATATCACTTTTTATATAGCGTTTTATAAAAGATTCCTCCTTGCTTCCAAGCGCTGCAATAATACAGTTTATTATTATCCAAATGGATGCTGCACAATGTATCGATCTTGAAAGCAAGAAGGGCTGAGTCTGCCAATGCCAGGATTTTGGACCTGAGATTGTCGATTAAGGGAGTGCTTAACTCACTGAGCTACCTACCTGACGCACAGCGGAGCTTTTTACATATATTTTGAAAGTGATGGCTGTAAGTTCTTGTCCTGATTTTCTAGGGCAATAGAGAACTGGACCTATACTAGCTTGGGAAGAATTTTGTGCACGCTAACAATGTTTTAAAATCGATTTAATTTGAATCGTGTCACCAGCACGATGTTGTATCCTGCAATGATTGGCTGTCGCCGGGCAACAATGAACCTTGATCTGGAAGCAGAGGACAGAGATTAGCAGGTGTCATTCCAAGTTGGCCCGTGCCCGGGTGTATCAAAAGGCTTGTGCAGTTTCAGAAAAGAGCATCCGTGCTGTATGAAATGGGTCAGGGATAAAAGCAGGCTGGGAAGTATGACGTCGAGAAGCAGAAAAAGGACCAGAATCCCCCTGGCTCCCAGCGAGAAGAGACCTCCAGGCGCAGACAAAGGTGGAAGAACAAAGGAAGGCGTCTCGAAGAGGAGGATGCAGACGAGGCAGCCTCAAGAATGCCTTCAAAGCGGGAAAGAAAGGAAAAAGAACACAGGATAGAAGAAAAAAAAACACAACGTGAAAGATAATGAAATTAAAAGATAAAGGGGTGTGGGGTTGGGGCTGACGCTGTAAAAACCCAACTAGTTTTGTGAGCCACAGGGTGACTTTAAAACATGTGTTGCTTGCAAATGGAATTCATGCACTCGTTTTTTATTCTTTTTTTTTTAATTTGAAAAGGGTATGAGGACAGAATATCGAAAGATGTGTATTTTTTTTCCATTCGCACCAGGACATAAATATCGCCTAAAGACACAGGATAGGCGAGTTAATATCACGCCTTGCCGTCAAGACTATTTGGCCGATTTTAGACACGTACAGTAGCGTTTGTTTACCTGTCTCAGACATGGATCCTTGGGCGTCATGCTCTGACACACGTGACGTAGGCGTCACATTTTGGCCGCTTGGCAAATGTGCTGTTTGGGGACTGCCATGCCAGCTTACTTTTTAGCAACTGGAAACTGGGCCTTATCTAAGAAGTGTTTTTCAATGGGCCGCACCCATTGAAAAAACGCTTTGTGAATCAAGCCCTCTAGGCCGATTAGTGTGTGCAGCGTCATTGCAGACCTGGAAAGTATGTGCACACGCGTCTGTGGGGTGCGTGAAGTAAGAAATGACATGTGGTGGAAACATTTTTTAAACGATGTTTGTTTTTTTTCCTGTCTGACGGGGCACTATTGTGGTGTTCTGACTGCAACATTAACACTTATTAGCAGGGCGTGTCCTGTGGCCTACTCTCCCAACACCATGCACCGAGGTCTGGCAGGCACGCCTCTTTTTCACAGCTCGCTGTGTTTGAAACAGTGTAGCCGGCCCGTAAAAGAACCAGTGCTTTTCAGTTGTAATTCCAAAACGAAAATATGACATGTTTGTGGATCTTAACCAGGGTTTTGTTTGGTTGAAACTAAAAAGTGAACTTGCATGCCTAATTAAGCACAATGTTTACTTCCATTTTATTTTCTTAATTCAAATATCAAATAATGAAGTGAAACAACAGCACATGCTAATGTTCTGTTTATGTCTAATTTGATAATCATGCTTTTGCCATGGGATTTTTTGATTGTCCAGGTTATTGTGCCTATCAGGTTTTCTCACAATTAAACAATCTATATCTCAAATTAAAAAATGTGCCACTCACCGCACACCCCCTGAGTGCCAGAAGCTTCACCTTTCCAGATTTTAAACCATTTCCTAATATATGTACATATTGTGACAGGGAAATAGATGGCTGAGAGTTCATTAAGAGGAGTCGTTGTGCCGGCTGGAGTTAGAGAGAGTCTTTTTGACTGGAACTCGTCCCTTTATAACTGCATACTACATAATAAAGCTGGACACAGGTCATAACATAACCGTTTCCCGAAAGTTTCGATCATTGGCACCCCACGGAAATGCAGGACATGTGCAGGCTTGAACTCCACTGGTGCAGGAAGGAAAGAACCGGAAGACAAGTCTTCTCTTATGCTGGTTGAGCACTCGCTGCTGTGATCTGAGCGTGATCTGCAGGTCGCAGGTTCGAATCCCGGCAAGGCCAACTCAGCCTTTCATCCTTCCGAGGTCGATAAATGAGTACCAATTTCGGTTGGGTGATATTGTATGTAAATATGTGCTCTGTAAAGCACTTTGGATAAAGGCGCTGCATAAATAACGCATCATTATCATTATTCTCACCAGACTCTGTAACACCCTCCTTCTCAACCCCAGAATCGCCCCCTGGCTTCTACATTTCAGGAAAGAGCTCACGCTTCTCTTCTCCAAGCTTCCACTCCCCACCTAACCTGAGGTTGGATGAGCTGCTCACCAAATGTCCCCCCATGGTTGCCAGTAGATCCCTTGCTGCCTAATTTATTTATTTTATTTATTTTTCACTTGTTAGGCGCTTATACGGGAAGCAAATACTGCTTCAAAGCGCCCAATTGCCCTGCCTCGCCTGTTTTTAGCTCCTCGCTCCTTATATCTCAGCTCCCGTCACTTCGTCCTTCCCCTTGGAACTTCTTGAGCACGCCATTACATCTCAGAGCTAGGCCCACACTCAATAAACACCCTAATCATATTTATAATAATAAATAATAGCTTCAACGACAACATCACTATGGTACCTTCCTGAACCAAAATGGCTCCACCTTTCGCTCCCTAAAGTGTAGCCACTTCCTGTCATTCTCTGTACCTCTCGCTCCCATTTCCTGCTTAAAGGAGCCATCATATTCTGTTCCCACTTGGTGTACTGCACCGTTGTTTTCCCAGTCGGGTATGTGCACCATAGCACGCAATCCAAAAATATATACTCCGCCTGCAAATGTGTCGCATACAGTGTTCGATAACAGCCCACAAGAAATCTGTGGTTTACTACCTGTTTGAACTTTGACATTTTAAAACATTTTTAGGTATCTATGCTTTTTATTGATGTTATCTGACATAAAGGGGATTGCATGCACTTTATTGCTTTACATTATCTATATATATATTTATTTATTTGTCTAGCGCTTATAACCCAGAGGCATCTGGGCACTTTTAGCTTAAGAAGGTTGGTTACATTGGTTACTTACAGAGGTAGCAGGTTAAAGTCATTGCATGATTAGCTCACATGGGTAATAGCTTGCAGAGGTAGCTCACATTGGTTACAATGTATATAACATCTAATAAACACTATTTTAAAGACAAGGCATAAAGAATCGATCAGGTTGTATTTAGCATGTAGCATGTACATTTTCTAAAATATTTGTGCATTTTCTTTCTCTGTATACCTGAGTTGCCTTACCTTGCCTGCTACCCATGAGTGCTGTCTGTTTCTGTGCATGAAATCGGCACAATGATGACATCACCTGCCACAGCCGGAAATGGCTAAAACGTGCGCTTTTCTTGAAAGTACAACCATCACATTTTTCACGTGGAGATTTATCCTGTGCAGTGCAACAGCAACAGCACAAATGAAACTTCACGCTTACAAACAAAAAATCCACAATACAATGGAATTCAACCCAGTGACGCCTCATCCGCCCCTACTTTTCATCTTCATGTCCAAAATCAATGTGTTTGTCTACACAATGAATACAAGTGACAGCTATAATAAGTCTTTATTACATGGGCTACGCAAAGACATTTCCAATCAATTTCAGACGCATGGGTCAATGACCCTTTCTAACTGCATTACTTATGATCAATTGCATCATAGCACTGGCCCCTGGAAGCAGCTTAGATGCACGTCACCAGCCGTCTATGAATAATGAACGTCACCCTCCACTCATAAACAAAGCAAAAGTCCATTCTTGCTGACATTTCAGATTGGAGTTACTAAAATCTAAACTCTATTGGTAGCATTCAACATATTATTTTGGCCAACGCAGCATAAAACGCTGGCCGCAAGCGCATCTCGAGCACGCCTACCTGTGGAATGCTGGATGTTTTAATTGCGTGAAAACTAGTTTGGGGGTAATTTTCCACCCACCTCAAATCAAGTGTGCACAATTCTGATTCATTTAACAGTTATTTTTATGAAGCTGGGACCCCCAATTTAACAATATGGATTCCCTACAGCCCCCCCCCCCCGCCGCTTTCGGGGCAAGAAACACGCAGTGTTGCACAGAAGGTCTATTTATGAATAAATAGAAAAAATGTAATCAGTTTAAACATAAACTCACTATGCATCTATGAAATTCCAACTTCAATGAAGAACGAGCAAGACACTGGTCACGTCACTTTCCTTTGCTACGTTGACTTGAATAGACTTTTGTAAAAAGACATATCACCATCTAGACATGTGGTTTACCCCGAGTGCCCGTCCACTCTGGTTCCATGTCATTATTTTACTTTGAAAAACCACTTCAATTTTCTTTTCTTTTTTACAAATTTGGGGGTCCCATACCAAAGCCCCTTTGCCGTTTCACTAGTACCCAAGCCCCTTCCCACCCTTTTAACCCCTTAACACACAACCCCTATATAATTCAAAGTGTGTTTGATGTAATTAATGCAAAGTATTTACTGTCAGGAAAAACAATGGGATACCATCTACTGTGGATTGAAAAATGAATGAGGACAAAGCTTACATTTAAAGAAAACAAATTGAATCAGAATATCCCTTCCTATCCAAGTCTCTCTACTTCGAGTTTATTGAAAATAGACACCTCTTCCCTGTAGGAAGAGAGGGCTCCAAAATTCAGCCAAGGTTTTGAATTTTAACTAAAGCAAACCGTGGTGCAGTGTTAAAATGAAAATACCAGCTCTTGTGGTAGCAAATTCAATACCCCATTTACCTTACATATAATGTATGTTTGAAATGCACTCACAATACTGACTCACACCAAAGTCAGTCCAGTGCCTCACACTCTTGAGTTTCACACCCTTGTTGGCAGTTGAAATTTCATCTATGTTGAAATTTGGAGCCTTGGCTAAAATTCAAAACCTTGGCTGAAATTTGGAGCCCTCTTCCTACATCCCTTAATCAATGGACATGTCAGAATTTCAAACAATTCTAGCAAACCCAATAGAAATACCGGCTACTTGACATTCCTGCATGCAAATCGCTTGTAAAGAGGCACTTGTCTATTTAACATGCATGTTTGCTAGATTCCCTTCAATGGTGCTTTTATTGCATTACCTTGTAAAAGTGTACCTTTTTCATTTTCAACTTAAAGGTGGGGAAATGCATAGTGGTGAATTACCCTTTCCCCTTTGTCTTGCATGGTTCAGCGCCAGTAACATAACTTGGTGATGTAACCAGGAAATGACTTCAATTTACATTATTTTTCTAGGAATCCACAAAGTGAGATATCCTTTTGATTCCCAGAATACTACTTCTGTTTGATCAATTTCCAGAGAAGATGCACGGAATCTCCCAGTATATAGGCCCTATTCTAGCATATCTATAATTCCAGAAGTACATACAATCCTAAAATATTTATTAATTTCTCAGTATGTCTAGTCAATTTATGTCCCCCATCCACTAAGTACTTTCATTAATAAAAAGGGCTGGGATTTAAAATGTTCCCCCTTTGAGTATTGCTCCCTTCCGGATTGTTTCCCCTTAATATTATACTTGCTTATTAATTTCTTTTGGCTGTCTCACAGACAGGTGGGCACACTTCTAAGAACTGGTTCAATGCTCCCTCTCTGGAACAGGTGTCATCAGCTTCCCTACACAGTCTGGTTCCCTTGTTTCTGTATGTGGGCCTGTCTGCTATTGTTTCCACTGAAGAAGGCCTGGGACATTAACTCCAGGTAGGCTTCTATTGCAGTTTACTACTAGTAATCCAAAAATTGGTACAAAGAGAAGGCACTCTATTCCCTCTACTTTCTGTTGTTATCAATTCTCCATTCTCTTCTTCTTCCCCTCCATCAGCAAGCCAGTCAGTGTGTGAGCGGGTGGGTGTGTCTCCCCAGACTCTATGGGTTTGGACATTTATAGAGCAGAAATCACTTCCTTTAGAGGGGGTATACTTTCTCTAAACTAATTGGTCAGAGTATATGATTGAACACTGTTCCAAAAGTGACATCACACTAAACCATCCCCTTCATGCTCATTGGGCATATTAATGAAGAGGGCAGCCTAATCGAAGTGACCTATAAACCCTGTTTCTCCCCCAACCCCATTTGATGTGATATCATCTTTGAGATTTGGAAATTAAACAATAGTAATTTTCTAAAATATCATACCACTCACATGTGATCAGTTCATCAGATTGCTCACACTCAGGAAAATCAAACGATGCTAGTCTGATCTTGGCACGACGTGTGATGTATGTGTGACACATTTTTGCTTTTTACACACTGATACATTTAAATTCACATAGGCGTTTATTTTCTACTTTACAAAATATTAAATGGCATCTCCAGTTCCTCTGCATAGTAGCATAACAGCTTCTGTCATATTATGTTAGTTCCTTTGAGCTCAGGGCTGGGTCACAATGGGACATCAGCCACTACCTGATTCTGACTCTGGGTGCAGCTATGTGAGGGAGGTTCACATGGGGGGAGACAGCCTCCGGGAAGATGTCATGGCTTCTACGGGTGAGACATGGCACCCCCCATTTTCTCTTGAAGCTAACCCTCCCATATCGAATTACCTCATGGCCTAGTGTTAAACTTCCACCCAGAGGCATAGCCAGGAGTGTCTAACAAGTGGGGCCTGAAACTAATGTAGTTCTGCCCAACGCAGTGACATTAACATCTGTAAATGCCCACTCTGCGATGCTGAATGGGCATTTACAGATTTAGGGTGGGCCTTGCCTGCTCAGGCCCTACCCTGTCTATGTCCCTGCATCCACCTATTCACCCACGAAGAATAAGGAAATCACTCGCTCCATTTCCACCTATCATTCATTCAGAACTCATTCACCATTTCAAAGTACTAAGAATGTGTGTTAATGTTTTCCAAGACAGTTCTCAAAACTTGACTTCCTTTCTCAGAATGCCCAAAGTACTGGGACGAGGAAGAGGGATCGAGCAATGAAGAGCGCTGGAAGCAACAACCCCAACTAGCGCTCTAGGGGTTGTGCATACACACACCGGTGCTGGGCTGAGGAAGAGGGATCGAGCAATGAAGAGCGCTGGAAGCCACAACCTCAACAAGCTCTCTAGGGGTTGTGTATACACACCAGTGCTGGGATGAGGAAGAGGGATCGAGCAATGAAGAGCGCTGGAAGCAACAACCTCAACAAGCGCTCTAGGGGCTGTGCATACAAACCGGTGCCCAGGAAGTTTAAAAGGCAGATGAAGCCAAGAATGGAGGTTGACTGCAGGTGGCGGGAGAGAGCAAAGGCTCTCTGTGAGGTTAAAAAAATGATAGGTGATTGTTGTCGTGGTGGAGCCAGGAAGCTCGCCATCGAGGCAAGCAGAAGCCGCCGTCAAGTAAAGACATGCTGTGGGATCGCCAGGAACCAGCGAGGGACTCCTGGGTGTTCAACAGTGATTGGGAACAGCATGTGAATTACCAGAGCCTGGAGTGAAGCAGATGCACGGAAGGAAAGCCGCGAGATCCGGAGAAACCAGGAGGAAGCGGTCGAGAGAGGAAAACCGATAGAAACGCTTCAATGGCTGACTGCGGGAGAATGCAACTATGCCAAGAAAAGCCAATGAGTTCCCCCCAGAGGCAGTGGAGGCCACGGGGTGTATAGGCGGCTATACCAAATAAAACAAAATGAAGTACTCACAACATGAGAAAGAAAGAATGAAAGGACTTAATATGAAAAGGGAATATGAATTATGAACAAAACACTTACAAACACATGAATATATATTGTGCAAATATAGAAGGAACCCGGAATAGATAATACATCCAAAGGACATAGTGAGAGACAAAGCATATGTGCAACTTTGGAGAAAGGCAGAGAGCCTGTGTGATTACAAGTGTGAAAATACAAGAGTTCCTGGCAGGAGAGTATACCTGTCAGGCACGAGTGTGTGACAACAAGAAGCACTGGCAGGAAAGTATACCAGGCAATCACTAGTGTGTGAAAGCAAGAAGCCCTGGCAGGAAAGTATATCAGGTAGTCATTAGTGTGTGAAAACAAGAAGCCCTGGCAGAAGAGTATACCAGGCAATACACACTGTGTGAGATAAAGAGGTCCTGAGGAGGAGGATCAGGACTAGAAAAGGATTTGTGTAAAGTAAGAAAGAGAAAGCAAAAGCCTGGCAGGAAGGCATAGCAGGTGTTCAGGAAGAAACATATTGCAAAGTCATACATGTTTCAACGTTAACATTATTATGGGCCACAGGAGGCAATATGAGCTGTGATATGAAACTTTAGAGACCATCGAATAATCCAGTGGAAGGGAGCTACCCACTTCATCAGAGACTTCTTATCTTCAAGGAACGTTTTTTGTTGGAACCATTAATTCTTATTTTGTGAATACTTTTTTGAACCTCTCAAAGGTTAAAGACATTTCCTGTTTCACCTTTAGTTTTAGTGTGGGGGTCAGAATAGAACTTTGGACACAGGACAGTATTGCTTTGGGCATTCTGACACAGACAGATCCTTAGTTTTTGGTGTAGGTAGGACAATTCCTCTTAGAGCAGGGCCAGAGTGCATTTTCCCATCCCCGTTTTCTTTGAATAAAACTCTTTAACCAAAAACATGACACACCTGTGTCAGATTCATTCCTGACTCCTCACATTGGCCTGTTCCCAGAACAAAAGGTTGCAGCAGTCTCATACACTTTTATAGTTGAGCTTCAAAGCTAGTGTTCACATTTTTCTCATGGGAAAGCATCCCCATATGCTGTAACTTGCTGGAGCATGTTTGCAATTGTAATTCCGAGGCTCAAAGTTGCTGCTTTATTCAGAAATGTCACCTTAAACAGAACAACATTATAACATCTTAAACTCCTATCAACATTTATATCTTTAATATTTCAGTATGTTTCTTTATATAAATTGATTCTTAATCCCATAAAGGGGTGTTAACGTTAGCATGTACCACCCTTAGATTGCCTTTCTGACTGATAGTCCTTGCATATGGAGGGTGTCCAGTTGTGCCCATGCCTTGAGAGAACCTTTCCCTGGGTGCCAGCGTATCACGGGTGAAGGGCTCTCAGGGTTAGTGTATACCGATCTTGATTCCTGAGAAGGGCTTGCCATCGACATGCCGTCGACATCGCCATCGACAGCCCCTGTCACTCTACCTTACCTTCCATAGCGTAGACTGCCATAGACTTCAATAATGCATACTTAGGAAGACCTGTGACCACTGTAAATGGATTGTAAATGCTGCCTTGTGATGCATATGCTAGTGCCAGACATGTAGGGAACTAAACTTTAGCTCGCACCGCATCTAGAAAGAAATATGACTGTTAGCATGTGCCACACTCAGGATTCTTAACATTAACTTGCACCGCATCTAGACGGAAATGTGACTGTTAGCATGTGCCACACTCAGGATTCTTAACATTAACTTGCACCGCATCAAGATAGAAATGTGACTGTTAGCATGTGCCACACTCAGGATTCTTAACATTAACTTGCACCGCATCAAGATAGAAATGTGACTGTTAGCATGTGCCACACTCAGGATTCTTAACATTAACTTGCACCGCATCTAGATAGAAATGTGACTGTTAGCATGTGCCACACTCAGGATTCTTAACTTTAGCTTGCACCACATCTAGATAGAAATGTGACTGTTAGCATGTGCCACACTTAGAATTCTGAACCCTTGCTCGCGTCGCATCCAGATGGAAGTGTTACTGTTAGCATGTGCCACACTCGTATGGAATTCTGAACTTTAGCTCGTGCCGCACCTAGATAGAAATGTTATTCTTAACATGCACCACACTTAGAATTTTAAACTTTAGCTCGCGTTGCATTTAGATAGAAATGTAAATGTCAGCATGTACCGCACCTAGATGGAATCCCATAATTGCAATGGACAGCAATGCCAACTAACCAACCAACAAACAATTCCATCCCTCTGCATACACCTCTCAAACTCTAATCAAACACAACCACAAGCCTAAAACGCAGCAATCCGCACAAACTTCACAACAATGCAACAACAAAACAAACCACACATAGACTTGCACAACAGCACACGACGACTACCGACCGTAAAACACCCCAAGCCCAGCCAACGGACCTACCGGGCTGAGGCTGCCAACAGCACATCACTGCTCTTTTGCACTTTTCCAGCTTATTCCCACTAACCCACCCCTCCCCTTTCTCAGAGCCGCCAGAGCGCCAGAGGACCACTTTGGTGGTAATAGTGCACGGTACAAATGTCCTTTAACATTAACAGTAACATAAAGGAAGACAGACACAATGCAGGGTCCAATTCGGTTTGTCATTTTCCTAAAAACGGTTGTCCTTTTCATCCCAGATTGGACTGTTTTTCCATTTAACTAAAGATTTCCGGATTCGTCCATGTAACTGAAAAGATTTCTTTTTTCGGCTTGTCATAGAAGGTTAAACATTTGCTATTGTTGTGGAGTGGCTGCTTGCATCACAAATGTCCTTGCACGTGTCATTTTTCAGATGCTGCACGCAGGCTGCAGCTCACATTTTGATTTTTAATCCTTTCCTTTCATATTTATTTATTTAATTAATTGAACATTTGTATGGTGCTTATAAAGCAGAAAGTGTTTCAGGGTGCCATAAGACCAAAGAGGGAGTGAAAGAGGGGAGAAAAAACAACAATTATAAGGGTCCTACAATGCCTTGTGACATTCGGGTCATGCAAGTGCAGTAACGAGAAGTGCACAGGGGGTGATAGGGTGAGGGCGATGGGATAGAGAGAAGAGGAGCAAGTGCCGAAGGAGGGGGCCACCATGGGCTGGGCTAGTGCAAGGGGGGAGCCCAGGTCAACTATTATGAGGACTGGGGTGAACCAGAAACAGTAGGGTGGTCTGGGAAGGGTGGCCGAGGGCAAGTGCTGGCAAGGGGTGCAGGGGAGGAACTGGTAGAAGGAAGGCCTGGCCGCATTAAGACTCATAGGGCACACAGGCAACCAGTCACAAACGGCAGGTGGAGATTAGCAAGGGAAGGGGAGAGGGAAAGAGGAGGAGAAAAGGAATGTCTTGAGAAGCTTCCATAACTTAGGGAGATCCGGCTCTAGTCGGAGAGTGGCAGGGAGGCCCTTTCAGAGGGAGGCTCCTGCCGACGAACGAAATCTACCCCCACCCTCTGATTATAGAAAAGTCTGATCTGCAAAGAGTTGGAGATAGAGGACCGAAGGACTCTAGCAGGGAGGTATTTAGGGAGAGAAAGTTGGATGTAGCGAGGTCCCAGGCCAGAGCAAGCCTTGTGGATGATGCAGAGGGTCTTGTATTTGATTCTTGCAACTTCTGGGAGCCAGTGAAGAGTTGTTAGGGCTGGCTAGGTGTGGTCCTAGGACTTGAGGCCAAGGATAAATCTTGTAGTCCTATTCTGCATTAATTGAAGAGGGCGGAGGTAGGAAAGAGGAAGATATGAGGCTGTTGCAGTAATCCAGCCTGCGGAGAGCCAGAGCTGTGAAGATATTGTGTTTCTGTGGAAAGGTGAGGAAAGGGAGAATGCCTCTGAGAAGATGAAGCTGAAAGTGGGCCTTTATGACAAGGTCAGCGATGTGAGGTGAGAAGGAGAGAGAGGAGTCGAAGATGACACCAAGTTTTTTTTCCTCACACGAGTGTCATGGTAGGGGGCTCAAGGAGGACGGACAGAGAATAGGAGGGAAGGATGAGGCAGGATTCCCAATGAGAAGGATCTCAGTCTTACTGGCATTAAGTCAGAGATCGTTAGCAGCACATCATGCCTGAATAGCAGTCAGTCAGGAATGAGAGAGAAAGGGGAGAAGGTAGAGGATGGAAGCTAAAAGGAGAGCTGTGTGTCATCAGCGTAACACTGGAAATGAGGAAAGTGGAGATCAAGTGGGCCAGAGGGACAAGGTAAATGTTGAAAAGCCACGGAGAGAGGATAGAGCCCTGAGGGACGCTGCAAGTAGAGAGTGAGACAGAGGAGAGAAAAGGGCCCAGGTGCACTTGGGAAGGCCGGTCTGAAAGGAAGTGGGTCAACAAATCCAGTGCCAGGTCAATAATGTCCAAAGAATCACAGAGCCGATTTATGAGGGAGGAATGATTGACCGTTTCAAAGGCAGAAGAGAGATGGAGGAGGATGAGAACGAAAGGGGAGTTAGAGTCAAGGTTTGAGAGCAAGTCATCACTGGTGTTCAGGAGAGCAGTTTCCATGCCTCTGACTGCTCTGAAGCCAGACTGGTGATTGTGGAGACAACCAGCAGATTCAGTGTGATGGATCAGTTTGGAGATAACCAATTCCTCCAAGAGTTCCCTATTGAGTTCCTTACAGGAAACCGTGGCTTCGTTAGTGGGACGTCACCTAATCAGACACTGTTGTGGGGTATAGTGGATGCTGGGCCTATTATTTTTACATACGAATCATGATTTTGCATGTCTCTATTGCACATGCATGTGCAATCTGTCTCTCCTCCATCCTTCTTCAGTACTTGGTACGGCAAGCCATCTAATCAGAAAGTGGATGTTGGGCCATCGCTTTTTTATTTTCCCTTTATTGCAAGTTTTGCAATCTTATGTATGGGCCATGACTACAATTTTTGAAAGCAACTCTGACTAGGTGTTTGTTGATTAAATAATACAAAGAATATGTTCTCTATGGTTTGATGTATATTGTTCAGGTTGGAGGTGAAAGGTGTGCTGATGAGCAAGCTTCAAAGTGACCCTGAAATTGAAGGACCATTACGTTTTTAGTTTAGTTTAGTTTATTATTTATAGAGCGCACCTAACCCTGAGGTATCTGGGCACGTAAGCATAGTTGAATCGGTGCAAGAATATTTACAGGGAAATCAGTCAAAAATATGAAGACCATGCTACAGATTGGCAGCAAAACAACAGTGATATTACAAGCAGGAAACTGAGGAACAGTCCTCGCTTTAACGATAATGATTGGGGAGTACATAGCAAACCTGCGGTAAGCAGCTATTCTGCAAGTAAAACAGAATTAGATTGTTGTTTCGTGACATGTTGTCTTGTGAAAATCCAACCACGGGTTCTCCGTGGAGTAAACCACTCATTTATGCCGTGTGCAGCCCTATCTCTCGTAGGCGCCTCTTGATTATCCGGCGTGCGGTGCTTGCTGTAACTGGGGGCATTCCACAAAGCACAGGAGCATTCAAAATGCATGTGTCCTTTAGGAATGTTCAGCCGTGGGTAAGATCCAACGGGATAGGTAGATAATCACGCGGGAGAATTCCTCAAAGCCAATCTCATCGAATTTCTTTCAACAAATTGTACCACAAATTTATGTGGGGGGGCTTTAGTGTAATAAATAATGTGGGGATCTTATTGGGAGGGGGATGCGGGGGTCTCCCCTGCATAAATTTGCAGCAAAACCTACCCTCAAAAAAATGTGATGAAAGGAATACAACCAGATCACATAGATCCGTTCAAACACATAGCACGCATCTTCAAATGCCCAGGAAGAGCTGTTGGGGGGCTGTGTGTATCTATTTAACAACTTAACTGCTATGGAAAATGGTCATAATGGGCCTTCCCATACACCTAGGACGAGCAATCGCATCCTTAGCACTTAAAAAAATCATGTTATATTATTAGTAGTAGTATTAGTAATATTATCATTGAGTGTTAGTGTTAAGAGGGATTTCTGAACTCTGTCCTGGAGGGGCAGAAGTTCAGAAGGCCAGCCTAGTTTCTTGGAACAGGGTAACCTCTGGACAAGCCAGACCAATCAGGGTAGCGATCGCGGCAGTCAAGACTAGGTCTCAGGAGGGGTGAGGGTGACTGAAAGCCCGCAATGAGCATACAAAGCAAGGACACTTACAAATTACTCCAAGCAGGTGTTATATTAAAAATATATACACATTTATTACAAGGCCTTTGTAACATTGACCGTAGCGAGAAATCACAATTAGACTCAAGTAAACCGACACATACCAAACCAATACAATATATATACAAATACAAACGAGTCTAACGAGTTAGACGCACGAAATGTGTAGACCACCTAAATGAGGAGGAAAATAGGCAGTGCGAATAATAATTAGACCCAGTCCGCCTTCAGAGGCACCTAACTAAAAGGAAGTCCAAGCCCTACGAAGAGCGGAGCCTTGTGCTCAAAAGTACCTGCACACGCTGGTGCCAACGGGCAAAAAGGGGAGTCTCTTCGAGGGAATCAGGCAGTTTAGTTCGGTGAACAAATGAAGATGAACAGAGCTCCGCGACTCAAGCGCAGCCTCCACTGTGGGCAGAAGCAGAGCGCGAGTATGGAAAGGCGTGCTGTTAGACACAGCGGGGAAAAGATATGGGCTCCTGCAGAAAGGCGACCAGTTCCTAGCGATGCTACTCACCGGTCCCCGATGCAAGCAGACCCAGGCTTCTCCGCGTCAGTTTCAGTGCTGGCAGGTTTAGATACGAGCAGGGGACGTCTCGCCGTCGTGTAGATTCCGCAGCAGCAGAAGTTGAGTTGAGGACGTCCCAAACGCAGTGAACCCGCACAGTTGGTTACCACAGCAGGGCAACGGAGCGGCCGTGTGTATTTCAGCCAAATGTACACTACTCACTTCAGACCTGGGAATGCCAAGTGTACGAATCGTGTGAGAGTGACAAGGACTCGTAATACAACACAACCTTACGGCGGTTACAGAGCAAGACTCCTGGGTAGGCTGGTCAGTCTGCTGGATGGCCCAGAGACACTTCCGAAGGCTTACATGCAGGAGATGGTGAAGATGCCGAGAATAGTTGCTCCCACTATTCCAAGGGTCGAAGTACCAGTACAGGCCATCTCGTTCGATCAGAGGTAGAAAGGGTTTCACCAAGCGACAGCAGTGCAGAGGAGCAGTACTTCAGTGGGTCACCAGCGATTCCTCGGTTCAGCCTCGTGGTTGCAGGATACTTGGCTCCTGTATTCCTTCGTTCGTGAGAACTCAGGAGATCGACATAGTAGTGGTGTTTCCAGCCCCCTCTTATACACGGTTCCCTTCACGCCAAAACGGAGGGGACCCAATGGGAGATCTGCTCACAAAACACTCACACCATACGTGGACCTATCACGGACCACGGAGGTCCCAGGCATTCACACCACCCTAGACTCTCTGGCACCCAGGATGTGCATTGGGACCAGACATCCCAGCCCACATCCTGGAGGCACACACAAGGCCTGTAGAAGCCCGCAAAAGCATCTGTGTTTCACGGGAAAGTACATGCCCAAATAAGGAAGGCCCCGGGTCGGCTCGACCTGGAGAAGGTGAAGGGGGGGAGACGGTCAGCGGACAGGACAACGAGACTCGTGGTCTGGCCATTTTGGGAGCCAGGCCACCATTTTGGGCTAAGCGCGAGAAACGCGTTTAAACGCCAAAAGGAGCTCAAAAACACAAAGAAACGATTGCTGCCACCAGTCCCGTCCGTGATTCACTTGCACCGTTCGTTAGCAATCCTAAGAGAGTATCTAGGGCCTGTAGCAGACTAGAGACCCAAGAGAGCAGTAACTTAGCTTACAGTGCCCTGTTGTGTCACGTTGCGCGAAAGCTGCAACATGGTAAAAGAACTATGGAAAACAACGTTTCCCGGTACTGACTGTCTTAAGGGCATGTCAGTTTCCCCGTAAGAATGGAGCGAAAGCCTAGAGGAGTGCGGCAGAAGGCTGCACTTCTCTGGCAAAGTCTAGATCCTGGTGAAAACAACAGCAAAAAGTTTAGGGGTTGCCACATGGAAGGAAAATTACCCACAATTAAGAAATCTTTCCTAACAGATAGTAATCAATTCTTATTGATAATATGACGATAGTGTTAATACTAATAAGGACAAAATTAACAGTATTAAGAATACAAATAATAATATGGATAGACCATCAGCATTGAATGACTATGTGCTAGACTGGAGCTCTTTGTGTCCAGACAATTCGATATTGGGTAAATGTTCACAGAGGGGAACAATGCCATCCGGTCTATCGCGTGTAATACGTCACACGGTTTTTAAGACTAGTGGACATATCATGAACAAGATGATCAAATCAATAAACGGGTTGGGGATATGTCAACACAAACATGGAAAGGGGATAGACAGATGTCTTAGAATGAAACGTGTACGGCCGCACGTCCCTCCAAACAAAACACCAGCAAGATAGCTCAGTGAGATAAGCACTGCTCTGGGATATCCATGTTCCGACTGGAGGACAATGGCTTCATTCCCAGAGTGGCTAAGTTGCTCCCTTTATCCCTCTGAGACTGACATTAAATTCCACTAAATTGAGTAATAATAACAGCTCTGGTTTCTTTGCGTATATGCAGTGAGAATCAGGCATGCAGGGATATATACAAAAACCTGATAGTATTAAAAATGGATCCACATTTTTGGCAAGTTAGAATTCAGCAGATATCTAAGACATGGCTGGCTGGTTATTAGAAATGTGATAGCCACTTCTCCTGTAAGTAATAAGGAGACCCCTTAGACTTACTCTAGATCTCTTGGCATTCAAGATCACCTTGATGTCAGGATAGCAGCAGCTCCCAGGTCCTTGGCATCAGATGCCATCCTTCAAACATGGTTTATCTTAAAGGCTGAGGGGCTTTCCCCACTTCTTGATTCAAAGTTTAAACTTTCATACAAAGGGGTTGAAAGGGGACTGTGGTTTTAGATGCACTAGTTTGGGAATCTGACGCTTTGGCGCCTAGCGCTGCCAAACTTTTCTGAGGGCTTTTCACTGCTATTTTACCTCTTTTCACTCTTTTATAAGACTGGTCGACTTTTTTGACCAATGGTGGAGGAGTGAAAGAGGGAGCATGAGAGGTGTACCCCCTTTTAAAAATAATTGGGGAAAAAATTCAGAGTTATTTTGCCGAAGTGAATTACCACAAAGTAATTTACTTTGATAAAACAACGTAGAACCGTTTAGTCCACATCAGAAAATGTTTGGGGATTTTAAATTCCAATACGGTCATCGCTTTAGGACATTTCATCTATACAGATTGACTATTCCTGCAAGCCACTCCTTCTTTGATTCTTAATTGGCTACTTTTTGTGTTTGGATTTGTTTGAAATACTTAGATGTCAGTTTCGATCAGAAATGACTTACAATAGCACATTTACAGGAGGCAGAGGCGTTCTCTGGCAGGGTGATCATGCCATCGCAGAATCATAAGAATAAGTGGTGAGCCAGCATGAGGGTGTGAACAAAGTGGGACGTAGACCAGGGACAAAAAAAATAAATATATATATATATATATATAAGAAAATATATATGTAAGAAACAATACACAGGTATCATTAATCTTAGCCTAGTGAGGACGGGGTGCAAGTGCTTCAAACTAAAGAGGATTACTGTACAAATATATAAAATCACATTGTTCTGCAGCACTCAAGGTAGTAGGGTCGGGTAGCGAGGATGGGGGAGACAGCAGGGGGAGCTCCCTTTTTATCAAGACATTGAAGTTTAAGGAAGGCTTAGCAGGGATCCATGGGCACTCAATATTATTGAGTAGGTGGATCGGCAATGAGAGAATAGTATAAAGGGATCATTGCCTGTGGTATAAGCCTGGTTCTTTTATACAGGAATTTGGTCAAGCAATACAGGCCCATCCCTAAAATCGAACAAACCCCTATCAATGCACTGTGCTCTCAGCTGATCATCTTCAGATGGTGCACAGGCTTTTCTCCTTTTGTCACGGGCGGATAGCTCAGGGGCAACGTGCTTTCCTTGGAAACAAGACGACACAGAGCAACACAGGTTCGATCCCCGGATCTGCGCTTAGAGACCTCTGGTTATTAAGCGCATTATAAATAACCTATCATATCATTTCATATCACAATGTTTAGATTTTACTGTAACCAGAAGAGCTAAAATGGTACCTGAATGGGAATCTAGTCTTCCTTTCGACGAGACCTGAACTAACTAGGGACTGATGGGACCTTAACTAGGGCTGATTCAGTTTGCTATGGGTGCTCTAAAGGGGAAACATTACACGGCCATTTACTCCACTCACACCAGCACTGTAGGCTTTACCCTGGACCCATGACTCCACTGTGAAACATATGCTTTAATGCATTTCAAGTTGTCGATGGTTTACTATACGTATGCTTTAAATGCCCACTTAGCACTAAGACAGACATTGTCCTAGTGATGAACATATATGCCCTGTTAAAGCAATTTTGGATTAGGGCAAATGGCTGATTCTTTTAATGCATGTGTGCACCAAAGCAGTGTTCGACCCCATGCTGTTTGGAGTGTACGATGCAGCCTTCCTTCGTTGTTAGTCAAACATGGCCCTCTTTTCATAATGAAGCTGGGGGATGTCAGTTTCGATCAGAAATGACTTACAATAGCATATTTACATAAGGCAGAGGGTTTGGATCTATTTGACCTAAAACATTTGACCTAATTACATTTGATCGAATTTATTAGAACTTTTTTTCGGTGTAAAATGTGACGGAAGACCCCCCCACAACCCTTCTCCCCACCTGCACTCAACCTAATCTATACCCTTACCCACCCCCATATATATATATTTTTAATTCAATTTGACCAAAAATAAAGGTAAATAAAATTCAATCAAATGTTTTAGGTCAAAGGTTTTTAGGTCAATGATGCTAATACCAGGCAGAGAGGCGTTCATATTTGAAGGTTTGCGCCTGGAAACACATGTGTACAGGCGTGTTATAAATGACTTATCATATCATATAACAGGTTTTTTACTATTAAAGAACATTTAGTAACAGTGCTTCCAATCAACCTTATGCAAAAAGCCTGAACCATTTCTGCTGAGCTTCCAGAAACGTCATTGGCACTGACATCAAAATATGACCTATCCTGAGACCTTGGGTTTCTTCGGTCGTACCGCATGCTTCCGCGCTAGATTATCATTGATAGCATATGCTTCCGCACTAGCGTATGATTGATAGCATATGCTTCCGCGCTAGCTTATCATTGATAGCATATGCTTCCGCGCTAGCGTATCATTGATAGCATATGCTTCCGCGCTAGCGTATCATTGATAGCATATGCTTCCGCGCTAGCTTATCATTGATAGCATATGCTTCCGCACTAGCCTATCATTGATAGCATATGCTTCCGCGCTAGCTTATCATTGATAGCATATGCTTCCGCGCAAGCGTATCATTGATAGCATTTGCTTCCGCGCTAGCTTATCATTGATAGCATATGCTTCCGCGCTAGCGTATCATTGATAGCATTTGCTTCCGCGCTAGCTTATCATTGATAGCATATGCTTCCGCGCTAGCGTATCATTGATAGCATATGCTTCCGCACTAGCGTATCATTGATAGCATTTGCTTCCGCGCTAGCTTATCATTGATAGCATATGCTTCCGCGCTAGCGTATCATTGATAGCATATGCTTCCGCGCTAGCGTATCATTGATAGCATATGCTTCCGCGCTAGCTTATCATTGATAGCATATGCTTCCGCGCTAGCCTATCATTGATAGCATATGCTTCCGCGCTAGCGTATCATTGATAGCATTTGCTTCCGCGCTAGCTTATCATTGATAGCATATGCTTCCGCGCTAGCGTATCATTGATAGCATATGCTTCCGCGCTAGCGTTTCATTGATACCGGTGATGTTTTTTTGCAAGATAGAATTGGAAAGGTTTGGGAGGATTCTGCTGAGGGGAATTCTTGGGAGGACATTCATGATTGCATTTGGGGTATTGAGCATGAGCGGACCTCTGGGAAGCAATGGCTTGGAAGACACACAAAGATCAAATTGGCCACGGATAGATCTAGCAGCAAGACCCAAACTACGGTACAATATTGGGAGAAATCTTTTATGTTTATATGTAGTTCTCCAATCTGAGATAAGCCATACATTAACATATATAAAGAAAGGTACGACATTCATTTACCGACAGTCATTTTTCAATGTTCCTTTTTTATCAAATTTGTTTTCTTTTGAAAAACCCATCGAAAAACATGGGGGGGGTGGGGAAGGGTATATAAAGGTAGAGGGTAGGGAATAGTGTTAAATAGACAGGTGAGGGTAGCTTGAGGGGGGGAAGCCCCCATAAAAGAAAAAAATAACATTTCAATGAGTTTTTTTAAAGAAAATTAATGTCGGTAAAAACCCATCGGAAAATGACCTTTGGTAAATGAACATGGAACCATAAAGAAATGTTCATTTGACTGCCTTCTTGGCCACCCTTCATCATTAATTTGGATCACATGTGGAAAGCACTAAGGGCCCGATTCATGGAATTTTGTTGCACGGTTCAAAGTGACTTTGCACTGCTGAAAAGTGCCTTTGCACTGCCGACACAAACCCCGATTCATGGAACTGTGCAAAGTGTATTGGTGCAGTGCAAAGTCCGTGTATAGTAATTTTTGCAGTACAGAATGACTGCATGGACTTTGCGCCGCATGAATCGGGCCCTAAATGTTAGTGGAGACAGTACAGAAGCTTGGAACTGGTGCAAATACAATTAGCACTGGGGGAAAAGTTGTCCTAGTGCCAAAACATTCTTTCAGGGCATTTTTGCTCCAGGGCAATGTTTTCGCCAGCACTAGTTCTTTGTTGCGGTGCAAAAATAACTGGAAAGAATAGGTTTTTTGCCCCAGGGCTTGCGCCGGTCCAAACATTTGTTGTTATACATCTTTGTTGTAGATGAATTTTGAGATTACTGGTAATTTCAAAAGTATTGGGTTTATATATCAGGACATAGAGTAGGGGAGTCAACCAATCAACGCCCTCCTACGCCGGCCGTGCACCAGTAATGAAAGTCCGCGTTTGGAAGGAGGTGCAGATTCCCCCCACAGTCTTCTCCATCCCCTCTCCTTGCACCTATGTTAGCCGCCCCGTCGCACGCCTCAGGACAACCGCCGCCACAACCTTCCACCTCCATGCTGGCCGCTATAGACAGCAACAAGGGACTTGTTCCCGAAACCCTGCCACACCCAGCGTTTTGGGGAAAACCCTTCCCTTTGTTGAAGAGGCACACAACCGTATATGCCCCTTCAAGTTGAACACTTTTTTGGCACTCACGCTATTAACGCCCTGCGCACTATGCCAAGGTGCTAATGACATTAACACCTGTGTTCACAAGCAGGTTTGGTTATTAACGGCCCACTGCCCTTGCCATTGACAAACCATTAATGGCCAAGCCAACCCGCAAACGCGGAAGATAATGGCGAATAGGTAGGGGCTGTATGATGTCGCAAGCACTGATAAATAGTGCACTAGTAATTAATACTGTGGAGAAAGTGCCTCCCGTGAAAGACATATTCCTATACATTTTCTATAGCAATATAAATACCACTGAGTTAAAGTATACCACCAGTGATAAAACAATGTCCTGGCTATGCTCTAGCCAGCATAGTCAATGGTGAGGGATCATGGCAGTTGTGGTTTGGAACATATGGTGCCATAGGCTTCCCAAACCCCATCTTTTAGCCAACCAGCACTTGCTAGCACTTCCATTTGCTATTGTGGCTTTATACCATTTACTGACTCCAGTACTGATACGAAGAACAGTACATGGGAGGCATGTACTGACACAAAGAGGATGCACGGATGCAGGAAGAGCACTCGCGTGAACTCAGAGAACCGTTCTAGTCTTCCAAGAAGAAACATGCCTGTATGCTGGACTTCCTTTGCATCTTGTACTCATGGTGGCCCTGAATCATGGTGTTCCCATCTTCATCTTGTATCCTGGCTTGCAACATTATGTGTTACTACTGACTTCTGCAATTGTATTCGCTCTCCCCTCTTGCTTCTCCACTCTTTTTGACTGTTTAGTCTCTGTTCTCTCCTCTTTTCCCTTCTCCCTTTTCCTATCTCCTCCCCTTACTTTCTTCTATGCACTTACTCTATCAGAATTATCCCTGGACCTAATATGATAGCAACCTCGTCTGTTTCCTCCACCCTCCCATTACTGTTTTTTTCCTCCCCAAGCACCCTCCAGCACTATCCGAAATGTCGTCAGGCCTAGTATCATAGTCGCTTGCTTTGTTCCTCCCCTCCCTTTCTGCACCCCTCTCTCTCACCTTTTGTTTTTCTTTGGCTCTACCAGAAATGTCGTCAGGCCTAATACAGTAGTCGCCTGTCTGTTTCCATTTCCTTCCCACTCTCTCCCTCCCTTCCTTATCTACGTCTTAGCTCTTGCACTATCTGAAATGTTGTCAGGCCGAGTATGGTAATTAATTTCACATCCTTACTGTTCATGGCCTGTAAGAATGTGGTTGTATTTTCCCTTGTTGACTCCCTTGCCTTGAAGCGCTTTGAAACATATTTCTGTATAGGCGCTATATAAATAAACTATCATGTCATATCATATCATAAACTATCATATACAGACCTTAAAAACCAAAGAGGGACTTGACATGATGTCAATCCGTCCTCGGAGAAACAGCGTTCGTGAAAGCTGCTCGGCGCGGGAGATTCAAAGGGCTGGAGACCGGGACGCTGTCAGAGGAGGAGATGTGTCAATAGCAGGTCCAACACAAGACCCGGCAAGAAACTGGCAAGGCAGTAGCATGGCCCCCAGGAGGAGGTGGACCTTGCGGTCTGTAACATGTGCTGACACTGCAAGGAGCCAGAGGCTGCAGAGCCCCCACAGCGACCCAGAAGCCATCCGAAGACACAGAAGACCAAGAGAAGGCCAGTGCAGACCCGGGAGAGACCGGAGCCCGGCAGGAATATCCCAGAAGGTACAAGAGAGAGCAGGCTGATCGGTGGGGGCACGAAGGGTCCTGCCAACCGAATAATGACACATGGGGAAACAAAGGCACACACCAGTCCCCTAATTTAAAAGGAAGTACAAGTGAACTGTGCGTAAGAGGAAATCTTCCTCTTGTCAGTGATAGTACCAAAACCACTGACCTCCAGGGAAGGGTCAAGGACCCCAATGTGAGAGGGTCTGACTTTTTCATCTGAGGATGTCTTCCTTCTGGCGACGGTAGCCATAAGGCCACTAATGGTCAGAAAAGGGTTGAAGACCTCAACGATACAGAACAAGATAAAGATACGAGTCATCTTCCTCGTAGCAGTACTTGGCAGGGAAGTGAACCAAGTGGGCCAAACCAAAGAAGAGATGAAACCAGAATTGGGCGTTGTAGGTGTGAAGTCTGATGAAAGAACCAGGGCAAGGGAGTAATTCCCCCTGGTTGTGATGAACAGAGAGCAAGACACCAGGAGAAGGGAGTCATTCTCCTGGTTGCCGGGAATGTCAGTAAGGTTCAGGAAGGCCTGGGGAAGGAAGTCATTACCCCAGGCTGTTTGAAGGAACAGATAACTCAGACCGGCAGTAAGGTCTAAAAGGGTCCCAAAAGCATACATCAGGAAGCTGGAGTATTTTCCTGACCCACCAAGAGGGAGTACCAGAGTGCTTGGGACTTTACTATCGGGATATGGGAGCCATTCCCCCTGATAACACGTGAGAAGTATTGTTTGGGACATTACTAGTAGGGGATGGGAGCTATTCTCACCTGATGACATGTGAGATGCAAGACTGTTTTTGAACTGAATAGAACTGTTACAACCACCCAAGAACTTGAACCGAGGAGAAGGGGGTCATTCCCCAGGCATCGGCCAGAACAATACTACTTTAGTTATAGTTTCCAGTGTTAGAATCAGAAGCAAGATTTTCATGACACAGGACAGTGAACGTTTTGAGGTGACAGACATCCTGACAGTCACCTTAGATCAGTGGTATTCAAACTATTTTATGCTGCGCCCCGCCATGAGTAAAGATATTGCTGCTGAGCTCCCCTTGAGTAAAAATATTGTTGCTCCCGTCCCTCCCAGATGCCATATCTGCTAAAATGTCTATTGTAAGCTGTCACCATAATCAGTTTTTGAAGGGCCACGCGCCCACCCTGGGGGTCCTTTGGGCCCACCCTGGGGGGGCAGCCCCATGGTTTGAAGATCTCTGCCTTAGATATTTTAGATGAGGCAGGGAACCCCCCCAACCCCTCCTAGTGATAGGGATAGGTAGAATTTTTATTTTCTCTTCCTCACTGAATAAAAGGTTTTGGCCACAAATATGCCATCTTTATGTCAGCCTCCTCCTTCTGCACCCTTATACCGCCCACAAATAGACCCACACACAGTACACGGGTGTTCTGAACTGCACGCATCAACACTGCAGCAAAGTGGTCTTGCATGTTCCCCTCTAACCTAACCCACCTCCATCTCTTGTTCAGATTATAAAGCATAAACAATATTTAATCCTCCCCTCCCAATTACTTGAGTATTAAACAGCAATCATTTTTGCACAGTTTACATGCGATGATCACATTTTCCATGGTAAACGCTGAGGGTATTTTCAGAGAACACACTGACAGCGGTTATCCGTTTGCCACCAGCAGTACGTTTTCCACTGATGGTGAAGAACCAACTTCCTTTTACCGGCAACTGGCATTTTTCATTCTTCAATTGCCAGTCCAGCTGAAATTGATTTTTAAAAACTCTGAATCAAAGTTTGTCAAAACTCTGAATCAAAGTTTCGATGATCTAGTGAATCGCCAAACTTTTCTAATGATTTGGTTGAAAAAGTTCAAGCAGACAGAATTGAGGGGTCATCAAGGCTGCCATTGCCTAAATGGCAATAAAATATGCCACACTTCCATACGTTGACTGGCAATTGCAGTGATTTATTTCTCCAAAATTAACATCCCTAGAGCATGGAAGCCTTGTGCTGTGTATATATATATATATATAAAACACATTTTTTATAATGCATAGTTTTCTCTCCAGAAATTGCCTGCAAAGGAAATATGAAAAATTACCTTCATGGTGATTCAGGTTCTCTTAGTTCAGGCTCTCCCTTCTTTTGAACTGGTTGGGAACGCCTGTTTCCGCTGAAGGGCCGGAAAAGCTGGCTGAAAAAGGTAGGTGTCACTTTAAGAGTTTTAGAAGGGTAACAGTCTATGACACGCGTTCGTTCCTCCTCGCACCGGGCCCACACCTTACCCTCACATGACCAACGGTACACACCCAGTTCCTGTGGTTCTGCCGAAGCAGTAGAATTTTAAGTACATGCGTACTGCAGGGGATGGCTGAGTGGGTGTTCTGAAGGAGGGAGAGCCTGGACTAATAGAACATGAATCACCATGAAGGTAATTTTTCATTTCTCTGTCGTCCTTGCTCTCCCACCTTCGCATCTGGTTGGGACCAGACTAAAAAGACTTTGAATAAGCAAGGGTGGAGGAGACAGCATGTACAGGAATCAGGCAAACAAGTTGCGGAGAACCTCTTGGCTGAATTGTACATCATTTCTGGATGAAGTGTCCATAGCATAGTGCTTGCAAAAGGCAAGCGGGGTAGCCCTGGTAGCTGCTTTACAGATGTCTAGAATGGGAACATGACTGGTAAAGGCTACAGATGCTGCCTTTGCTCTAGTCGAATAAGCCCAAAATCTCTGTGGAGTCAGAAGCCCTTTCTATTCGTAAGCTTTGGAGATACAGGAGACGACCCATCTGGCAATAGAAGCCTTTGCTGCTTTATTGCCAGGATAAAGACCACTGTAGGTAACAAACAGCTGATCTTCTTTTCTAGACGGTTTGGTCCTTTCAAGGTAGAATTTTAAAGTTCTTACTACATCTAGATTAATCAATTTCTCTTCTGCCGCGGAAGCGTGTGGTGTAGGAAGAAAACGGGAAGACATATTTCGTGGTATACGTGAAAATCGGAAATCATCTTAGGCAAAAAGGAGGGAACCGTACGCAAGACAACTTTGTCTTTATGGAACACAATATATGGTTCCTTAGAAGAAAGAGCTTGGCCCTCCCCAATTCTTCTAGCTGAAGTAATGGCCACTAAGATGGCTGATTTCTAAGTCAAGAATTCTAAATCGCATGAAGCCATAGGCTCAAATGGATTTTACATTAGGGCTGCTCAGACCACGTTGAGATCCCACTGAGGTGGGGGTTCACAAATAAGGGGATGTAAACGTAAAAGACCCTCGAAGTGCCTTTTAATGGCCTCGTTGGAAAGAGAAAAAGACTTGTGCTCTCTATTCAGGAAAGCACCAATAGCTGATAAGTAATGTTTGCAAGTGTCTACCTTGACACCGGTGGAAACAAGGAAAGACATGAAGGACATGATGTTATCAATGGAGGCCTTTAGAGGGTTAAGGTTTTGTTCTAAGGCCCAGTGACCGAAACGTAACCATTTGCTACAATATTGTGTCTTAGTGGAAGATTTCCAAGAGGCCGTCATAATAGCAATTTTTTGTTCTGACAAATGCTAGTGGGAGAAGGCTAGCTTCTCAGGAACCAAGCCTTCAAGTTGAGTAATTGAGGGGAGGGGGGAAGAACCTGCCCCTTCTATTGAGTAAAAAGATCTCTCAAAAGTGGAAGATCTAAGGGGGGATACCCCACTAACTCCAGAAGATCTGGAAACCAAAACGGGTGGGGCTAGAACGGGGCAAATAGAATCATTGTCAGGTTTTGTCACATTTTGAATTTCAGTAACATTTTGTGAATCAATGGGAGAGATGGGAAGGCATAAAGTGCTAGATTTGACCATTGCATATGTAGAGCATCTCTCAGGGACAGAGGACACAGACCTCCCCTTGATGCAAACTGCGGGCAAAGTGTGTTGACTGGCAAAGAGGTCTACTGATGGATGGCCCCACTTCTGAAATATCATGTGTGCTACTGATGGTTTCAGCTCCCATTCGTGCAGAGTGGTCAGTAATTGGCTTAGTTTGTCCGCCAGGAAGTTCTTCTTGCCCTCGAGATGGGCCGTCGACAAGAAAATGTTATCTTGAATGGCCCAATACCAAATTAGTTCTGCTTCGAGACACAGGGGACAGGAGCGAGTCCCCCCGCCCCTGCCCATTTGAATGTTCACCCCCTTTCCTTGAAGTGAGGGAAGAAAAGATTTTAGAGCGATAATTATGGCTCTTAGTTCCAGGATATTTATATGGTCTTTCCTTTCCTGAGAGGACCAACGACTGAGCTGTTAAGCTTTGACAATGGGCTCCCCAACTGTACTCTGAAGAGTCTGCTGTTATGACTATCTGGTGAGGGGGAGGTTGAAAGGGAGATCCCAAGGTTCCACCAGCGCAGAGAGTCTTGGACTTGGCCTGGAATTTGGATCTTTGTTTCCTGGGGATCCGAGCTGATTCTGGTTATGAGCAAGATGCCACTGGTTCGTTCTCATATGGAGCCTTGCAAAGGGAACTAGGTTTATGCAAGAGGCCATGAGGCCCAAGAGCCTTTGAAACCACCAAGCTGTTAGTGACTGGTGAGTAGAGAACAGAACGATGGTTTATTGAATGGCTTCCACTCTTTCCAAGGGTGGAAACACTTTGTGCAGCGTAGTGCCTGTAACTGCTCTTAAGAACTGGACCCTTTGCAAGGGACTGAGTTGGGAATTTGTCACATTTATGGAGAACCCCAGGTTGAACAGATTATGGCAAGTAATTTGCAATTTCTGAAGCAATACCTCCGGAGACTGGGCTTTGAGAATCCAGTCATCTAGGTAGGGATACAGATGGACTGTCTGCAACTGAAGGAAGGCTGCCTCTGACCCCAGAACCTTTGTGAAACCCTTAGGGCAGAATGTAGCTGAAGGGTAGACACATAAACTGTTAATGAGAAGTTCCTATTGTGAATCTCAGAAACCCGACGGTGGAGTTTGTAGATGGGGATGTGAAAATACGCATCATGTAGGTCTACCAATGCCATCCAATCGTTTGGATGTAGGGAAGCCAGAATCTGAGAGATGGTTATCATATGGAAAGTATCAAGAGACAGAAATTGGGTGAGGTCTGCAAGGTCCAGAATTCGACGGTTCCCGCCTGATTTCTTTGGGATCAGGAAGTATCGTGAATGAAAGCCGTGACTTATTTCCTCTTGGGGAACCAACTCTATTGCTCCTAGAAGGAGTTTTTGAATCTCTTCCAAGAGCTCCGGGGATGATTTTTGGAGCTTTAGAGGAGAGGAAGGTGGAGTGGTTGGAAGGGCAAGGCGGTACCCATGTTGAATAATATTTAGAACCCACTCCTCTTGAGTAACGGTTTTCCAAAAAGGGAGGAGGTTTGAAAGCCTTCCTGCTACCGGGGATGAATGCTCCTGGATGATGGTTGGAGCGGAAGGTAAGTACATGCCCGGGGGAAAGTCAAATAGACTTCTGCTCCTGCACAGAATTAGAGGCAGAGGAGGGGGCTAATTTATTCTTGGGTCTATACCGTCTCTTCTTGGAAGAGTAGTATGATTTAGCAGAAGTGGAGGAACCACTGTTTCCTTGTGTACGTGGTTTAAATGCCTTGAAGTTTTGGTAATATGGTTGTTTCAGCGAGATGGAGCTGAGAGTTTTAGCTGCTGTAACACTGGGCTTACATATCTATAGGACCTCATCTGTAGATGGGTCAAACAAAGTTTTGCCATTGAATGAAAGGTCAAGCACCTTCTCCTGGATATCCTGTTGAGGGGACAAGGCAGCCAGATATGCGTGTCTCTGCATGCAGACTGAACTAGTAACTGCCCTAGCAGTTGTGTCAGTTAGATCTTTAGCGACTTGAAGCTGTTGCATAGCAGCTTCTCTGCCTTCCGAGATCCAGAAAGAGAACTCGTGTGCGGCGTCCTGAGGTAGCAAATCAGTGAAACGCTCTAGATTCTCCCATTTAAAGATATTAAATCCTGCCGGAACTGTACCAGTGTTAATCGGCCTAAGTTGTAAGGTAAAGGTGGTGTAAGACCTCTTACCTTGGTTCTCCCAAGCTTTTGCATTTTTGTCCAGCACTGAAGCTCGAGAAGGAGAAGGGCTGTTACCCTTTGTGCCAAGGGCAGCAGAGACTACTGTTGATTGAGCTGGAAGGTTTCCCATGAGAATGAAGGGTTTGTCCTTGGGCACCTTGTATTTATTTTCTAGGGCCTTTGAGATGTGGGGATCGGAATGAGGTTTTCCCCAACGAGCTAGAGCTTTCTTCATAACGGTCAATTGAATGGGCAGTTGAACCTTAGACTGCTGTGATGGCAGTTTCCCAAAAACACCTGCCGTTTCAGGCTTATCCTTTGGGAGGATTTCAAGAGCCTGCATGGCTTTAGTGACAATGTCATGGAACACTTTATAGGGTGAATGACGGGTGTCCTTCTCTGAGTCTGTGTCCTTTGATACTTTCTGTTTTTTGGGCAGAGGAGCAGGGGCCACATTGTCCACTGGTACCGGAAAAGGGCTTGAAGTACGGTCAACTGGAACCGATCCCTGCGTTAGTACTGGTAACATTTTGTCTTTGATGCGTTGAGCCAAGACTTCGCGGAAGGGCTCAGAAAGCATAGTTTCCAGCACAGTGTTAGTGATGTCGTTTGCCATTTGGGAACGGCTAGGTAAAGGCTCTTCCAATGTGATGGGAGAAGCAGAAGAATCAATCCTGTGAAGCGGTTGGCTAGGATTGGAAATGTTCAACACCACCGGTCTAGGCACCTGAATGTTGGTTAGAACCAGTTGGGGTGCAGGTTGTGATGGCCCCAGTGCAGGTTGGCCCAAATTGACCTCAGGCTAAGCAGAAAATTGAGGCAAAATGTGAGGAGTCTGAGATCTCACAGGAGTGCTGAACAATTGTTCTGGTAGAACAGTAAAAAATGTTGAATCGTCAAAGTCTTCCGACTCAGAAATTAAATTTGAATAGTTTTTTCTGGCTCTCCGGTAGCAAGCCTGAGACAGAAGCCACGGGAGATTTCTTCTGTTTGTGTTTTCGCTGAGAATTCGGTACTGGACTAGCTCTTCAATGAGAGGACTTATGAGATTTCCTCGGTACCGAGGAGCTTGTAAGTTCAACTGCGGTAGTTGAGGGTAAAATCTTTTCAATCGGTACCAAAGTACCACATGTTTTATTTGCAGAAGCCGACTTGGCTTTGTCCGGTACAGGGGAATCAGAATGGACCGAATTAACCCCGGTGGCACAAGGCTCTTTGAACATACCCTTGCCTGTTCGGTGTACCGAGGCAATAGAGGGTTTTGCCGGTACTGTTATATTACCCAGAGTAAATCATTCTTCTGGCACCGGGTGGGTCTTCTGTGACCCTTTCCCACCTGGGGGTACTAACACTTTCCTACCTGGAGGAACTAGTGCTTTTACATTAAACGTTTATGCACATTGCTTTCCAAAAGCTTTTCATGGTTACTTTACAACTGATATTGAATTAGTTTAACTTATTTTGTTGCTACTTACATTGGGGTATAATCCGCCATGAAATAGCATAAATAGCATTAATTTTTTTAAATGATTTAATGATGTTGGGTTGCGCCACCTTACAAATGCATTTTTCCATTGCAGGCATGCAAATGCTGTTTGCAGAAGTGCATTCACACTAGTGCCCAGTCCTAGGTACATCAGGTGGCCTGCAATTCCCTACGAACACTGCAAATCTGTTCTGTTTCCATTTTATAATGGCATTTAAATATCCATTCTTGGGAGGCATAATGGCAATTTAGAAGCATGGGTAACATGCGATCTATTATGTTCACACTGTCCGATGTCACCTTTTGTGCACACAAGACATGCATTGCTCTGCATGTAATAAGTGGTGTTCTAAAGGAGCCGTCATTGTGTGACACCCTATAAAACACCAGTACGCACATGAATGCATTTTTGTGATATGATTTTGATGATATGATGATACGATTATGAGATAATGTAAAAGTACCTTGTGTACTAAACACATTTTAAATAAATAAAACATTTGAAAAAGAATGAATGCATACATAATCAATTAAAAAGATATCTGTGCTGCAGGGAAAGTCAGGGAAAAAGGATTGCAAATGAGGTTTCATGGAGGAGGGAGATTTCAGGATGCAAGAACGGAAGATCATGGAGATGAAAGGGCTAAGGGTACAAATGGCTGGGATGATTGAAAAGAGAGAAAAGATCTAGGAAATTGGAGAAAGGCCCAGCTTGATTTCTTACACTTTTCAATTTTTTATGGTTCCTTTTACTATGTATTTGGTCTTCAATCATTTTGTATAGATTGTCACTTTTGGGTGTGTATTGAGCACGAGCCTAGCTTTAGAAAGCAACAGATCACTTGATAGTGTCATTGTGGAAAGTACAAAAAGGGGGCGTGCTAACAGGGCGTGTGGCATGGGAGCGTGGACCGGACGATGAAGGTGGGGAGGGGTGAGGATCCAGAGATGCAGGCAACCGTGGGCGAGCGCCGGTACAAGTAGTAGCAACCGGGGGCTGATCGAGAGGAAGTCACAGGAGCAGCGGGCAAAAGGAGGGGGAGACCACAACGGGAGGAGGGGAGCACTTGCATCAGCCGCAGGTATGGGAGAGCAGAATGGCCCCACGGGCTCGTTCCATGCGGAGAGAAGTGGCGAAGTCCTAGAGGTTTAAGAAGAACAAGCCCTTGAAGAGAAGGTCTTGAGCTCCTTCCTGAAATGCAGATTTATTTTATTTATTTTATTTTACTTGGTATTTATATAGCGCACAAAGCCCTGGAGTATCTAGGCGCTTTAACTTAAAGCTATGGTTACAGTAAGTGCATGTATCGGCAAATTGCTTTGTTACAGAAAAGGCAAGCATTGGGTCTTGAAAGTGCAGAAAAATACATACTTAGGAAAGCTCACCTATTGTTGCGGGGAACTACGCCATAGTATAAATGGGGACATATCAGGTACAAAGATAACATAATTTGGAAAGCTCACCTCTTGTTGCAAGGAACTATATCATAGTATATCTAGGAGCATATCAGGTAGAAAGATAACATACTTGGAAAGCTCACCTCTTGTTGCGGGAAACTACATCATAGTATATCTGGGAGCACATCCGGTAGAAAGATAACATACTTGGAAAGCTCACCTCTTGTTGCGGGAAACTACATCATAGTATATCTGGGAGCACATCCGGTAGAAAGAAACATACTTGGAAAGCTCACCTCTTGTTGCGGGAAACTACATCATAGTATATCTGGGAGCATATCCGGTAGAAAGATAACATACTTGGAAAGCTCACCTCTTGTTGCGGGAAACTACATCATAGTATATCTGGGAGCACATCCGGTAGAAAGATAACATACTTGGGAAGCTCGCTTATGTTATCGGGAGTTGGACAGGAGTGCATGCAGTTAAGTAGAATAAAGAGCAGGTGAACATAGGTCTAGACTGCAAGGGTTTCAGAGGTGGTCCGGGTGGTAGCGGAGTGTGGAAGCAGGTGTGTGGAGGTGGGCCTGATGTCACGGGAAGGTTAACACTCCTGCCTGAACGGTTGTCTCAAGGAGTGGCTGTCTTTCTACTCTTAAGTTCTGTTCTGGGCTCTAACCTTCTTCTGCAGGTATCATACGTGGGACGGGGAGGGCTTGCTTTGCTCTCCTAAGCCATGTAACCGGTATCGGCTGAAAATATGTTTTATAAAAGCCAAAAGCGCATTTACTTTGCATTCGACTGCAACCAAAATACTGAATCACATTAAACCGAACAAGTGGAGCGGGGTGTTTCCTGCCCCCCCCTTGTTTTGTATTACGGGTTCAGCGGTTTCCCCTGCTTCCATTAGATGGATAGCGGGTGACAATAAAGTAGAAAAAGGACCCTGCTGCATCAGTTCCTACCCACGTTAGTGGAAGGGAACTGACGTCGCAGGGATAGAAGGGAGTCGGCGGCACACACAGAAGTGATCACATCGATCCATTTAATCTTGCAGTCTTCTTGCAGTCTTCACATTTGAAAAGCTGCTCCACTGTTTAAATGATTTGAGGCTGCACTTGACTAGTCCCCCCCACCCCCTCATTTTCCACAATTTTATAATACAGGGCATGTCCATCCTCCTAGTGCCCTCTTTTAGATGTGCCATCAGCTTTGCTATTGCTTTCCTGCGTTCATCGCTTCAGAGGATGCCATGGTGCAGACACCACTGGAGGTCACCAGTGTTCGAGTCCAAAGAGCTACTCCTTACCACCATCTTGGGATGGAAAACCAGCCTAAACCAACCCGCTTGGTGTCCAAACCACTGGGGTTTTCTGATGCCACTGACAATCCCATTTTAACGTGAAAATCCTGTCTAGATTAAGTACAAACAAAATAACAGTCCGAGGACATTACAAGCATAAACTTTCAGCCTTCCAAATTAATGTACCCTTCATCTAACCTCCCTTCATAGCAGCCCCCTAGTAATTGACTAGCACGGAGCAGCAAAATCAAGGGAATGGGTCCATGGGAAAATTCCTGGCATGCTAAGGAAGGACAGTGAGTGGCATGTCTCTTGCTATGCACGGAGTCTGCCCACTCCCCTCTTCCGCAGTTAGTGGTCTGTGCATAAGTATATACAGCCCTCCCTGCCCCCACTAATTATTATTATTATTATTGTATTTATTGTGTGCAGACCTCGCTTCGAGAAGAAATTGTCAAGGAGTTCCACCCTTCTGACTTGAGTTCGATGTTTGCTGGATTTCTTGATCAATGTCTTCTTGCGGACTGATCGAGTCTTGAATAAGGTGGCACGAGTCTCTTCCGACTCCAGCGTGCGTTCAAAGTTCTGGGATGCAAGGATCCAGGAATCCGGGAAATTAACAGAGTGTGCAACTAGCACACGAGTCCAGGAATCAAGAAAGGAAGGAAAGGGACTAGGAATGGGGTAGGCTGGGAGAAGCAAGGGAAACAATACCGCGAGCTACGGAGCACACGTCTGGTCGCTACTTTGCAATAGCATTGAGACGCGCAGAGCCGTGGGAGGCGTGGTCTATAAATAGAACACGCTACGTCTTAGGTGTAGAGCGAGGAAGGTGTTTCACAGTGGACGGCCATGTTGGAAGTATAAGGGAGTGTAAGCCCCGTTGAAACAAGGACCAGGAAGTCCAAAAGGGGCGTGTTCTGTAGTTTATGACAGCATGCCTCCTCCGAAGGCCCGTTCCTCCGGGTTTGCCCGGGTGGATAAGGTGAAATCTTCTGAGTAGTCGAGGGGCTTTGAGATTAGAAAGTGGTTCCCAGGTACTTTCACTAGGAGGATATCCTTTCCATTCAACCAGGTATTGAAGCTGACCCCGTTTATACCTGGAGTCACATATTCGGGATACTTCATATTCCAATTGGTTGATGACCAGTAGAGGAGGAGGTCGGCAGGATTTCCGGGAGGATTGGGTGTAGGGTTTTAATAAAGATGTGTGAAATACTGGGTGAATTTTCTTCCAGGAGTCTGGTAGTCTGATCCGGTATGAAACTGGATTGATCATTTCCTTGATGGGAAATGGACCATAGTACCGAGGGGCCAACTTGTTTGGCCGTAGATGTCGGGGTAGTAATTTCGAGGACAACCAGACTTGATCACCGATTGCATAAGAAGGACCTGGTCTTCTTTTGAAATCTGCATACCTCTTAGTCTGTGTTCTGGCCCTCTCTAAGGTTTCTTTGGCCTCCTGGTGTACGTTGATGACGGTTTCTATCCAGGAGTCGACATTAGGTACTAGTGTAGGATGAGGGAGAACAGAGGGCAGAACCGATGGATGGAAACCTTGGCTACAATAAAAGGGACTGGTCTTAAGTGCTGACTGATCAGAATTGTTGTAAGCGAATTCAGCCACGGGTATCAGGAGCGACCAGTCATCCTGAACCTTGGTGGCGAAACATCGAAGATACTGCTCCAGGGTCTGATTAGCACGTTCTGTAGCCCCGTTGGTTTGGGAATGGATAACCAGAAGAGAGGGTGTGTTCGATTCCCAAAATGCGACAGAGATGTTTCCAGAAATGAGAGACGTATTGTGGTGCTCAATCAGATATGATCTTGGAAGGAAGTCCATGTAATCGGAATATGTGTTCCAGGAAGATTCCAGCAAGCTCGGACGAGGATGGCAGCTTACACAGGGGTGTAAAATGAGCCATATGAGTGAACAAGTCAATGGTTACCATGATGGTCGTGTACCCTCGGGAAGGTGGTAATTCTACAATGAAGTCTGTAGCAATGAATTCCCATGGCCTTGTTGGCAGTGTAGGTTGCAGTAGAAGACCCGCCGGTCTCTTGTTATGTTTATTTTGACTGCAGACAGTACAAGCTTTGATGTACTGCTGTACGTTGGCCTTCATTCCAGGCCACCAAAACTGTCTTTGTATAAGACGGAGGGTGTTGGTTATGCCACGATGTCCGCAGTGAAGGGTATCATGACAGAGGTGTATTATTCTTTGTTGTAATTTCTGTGTAGGAATGAACAGTGCATTGTCCTTGAATAAATATCCTTCCTTAAGTCTTAGGTTCCATGGATTCTTCCTTGAAATATCCTTCCAGAGGTCAGAGGATTGGGTTTGCAATTGAATTTCTTCCAGGAGGTTGACTGCTTGAGCTACAAAGATCGTGTGGGGAAACATCTTAGGATAGGCCTTGTCTTCAGTGGTTACATAGTCAGGACGTCGAGATAAGGAGTCAGCAATCATGTTTTCTGATCCGGGAACATGAATGATTTGGAATTGGTACTGGGCAAAGAAGTAGGCCCAATGTTCCTGCACTCCAACAACTGTAGAATTTGAAGATTCCGATGGTCCGTGCGGACCTGAACTGGATATCTAGCACCCAGAAGTAGATGTCACCATTCAGTGAAGGCTTGGCGGATGGCTAACAGTTCCTTTTCCAGGACGGAATAGTGTGTCTCACTGGGAGTCAGGGTTCGTGAGAGGTAAGCAATGGGGTGTTCCAGTTTATCCTCAAGTTCCTGCTTCAAGACCGCTCCTATGGCGTAGTTAGAGGCATCCGTTTCCACTAGGAATGGCTGATTTATGTTGGGTTGGGCCAAGATGGGGGCTTGCGTGAACTCTGTCTTTAAACGTTGCAATGCCTTATCTTGCGGTGTAGACTAGATAAAGGGGGTGTCTTTCTTCAAGAGGGCAACGATCGGCTGAACGATCTCGGAAAAGGTAGAAATGAACTTCCGGTAGAAGTTGGCAAGCCCCAGGAAGGATTGAACTTGTTTCACGGACGTGGGAGCGGGCCATGCCAGTATGGCCTTTACCTTTGAAGGGTCCATACCAATTCCTTCTGGGCTGAGGATGAATCCTAGGTAGTGAACAGAAGTAATGTGAAACAAGCATTTTTCGGGTTTGGCTAAAAGTTTGTGTTCACGGAGTCGTTGTAATACTGCCTTTACATGTTCTTCATGCTTTAGAGGATCCTTGGAAAAGATCAATATGTGATCCAGATAGACAATGACGAAGAGGAATAACATGTCAGAAAACACCCTATCCATAAAACGTTGAAAAACTGCAGGGGCATTAGCTAGTCCAAAGGGCATGACTAGATATTCATAGTGACCAAAGGGTGTTCTAAAGGATGTTTTCCATTCGTCTCCTTCCCGGACATGGATCAAATGATAGGAACCCCAGAGATCCAACTTCGTGAATATTACGGCGCCTCTCACAGCTTCCAGGATATCCGAGATCAGGGGCAGTGGGTACCAATCTTTGAGGGTGCATTGATTTAAGCCACGATAGTCGAGGCAAGGTCTGAGTTCCTTGGTGTCCTTCTTGGGAACAAAGAACGAAGCACCCGCTGGAGATTTGGAGGGTCTTATGGTGCCGTTTTCAAGGTTGGTATCCAGGTATTCTCGGAGGGCCTTTTTCTCTGGTTCGGAAAGGATGAACATTCTGCCGAAAGGAATCACTGTTGAGGGATCTGTATCTATGGCACAGTCTTCAGGTCTGTGAGGTGTAAGGCCTGGACTATGGCAGTTGAAAATACATCAGCATATCCCTGATAGGCCTCTGGGACTTGTATGATGTTGGAAACAATGAGTGGTGTTTTCTGGTCTCTTAGTGGTTCTTTAGGGGGTGTCGAGGAGGGATCCAGGAATAGACAGTGGGACATACAAAACTCTGAGCCAAGGAATAGTGATCCTGCTGTCCAATTGATATATGGATTGTGCTTCTGTAACCAGGGCATACCCAATACCATGGGGTAATGAGCTGACTTAATGATGTCGAATGTAATCCGCTCTTGGTGATGGTTTATGGAAAGTTGGATCTCTTTTGTCTGCAGGCTTATGGGTCCTGAAGGGAGGGGTCTTCCGTCGATTGCTTCCACCGGCTGCATGATGCTTTGTGTCTCGTACGGAATATGACTAACAACCCAGTCTTGATCAATGAAAATTCCCATAGCTCTGCAGTCTACCAAGGCCAGAATGGGATAGGTCTTATTCTTGGAGGGCGACAGGAAGGCCTGTAGTATCACCAAATTGTTTTGTCCAGGAGAGTTCAAGGATGGAATTGATGTGGAGCAAACATCTCTCTCCCGAAGCTCTGCTCCATCTGGGATCGGGAGCTGGCGTTTCCCGAACGCCGAGGAGGGGCTAGAGGACACTCCCTAACCAAGTGTTTGTCTGAGGCACAATACATGCACAACCCCATATGAATCCTTCTCATTCTTTCTTGTGGAGATATAGGTCCACGGAAGGCTCCTATCTGCATGGGTTCTGGTTCAGAGACTGAGCCTGGGTTTGTGTCCGTCTTGGTAGTAGTCTCAAAGGACAGCTTTGGAGGATTACCCCTGGATTTCTTCTTCTCTGCCTTCCTTTCCTTGATACGGAAATCTATTTGCATGGCAAGGTCCATTAGTGCCTATAAATAGAACACGCTACCTCTAAGGTGTAGAGCGAGGAAGGTGTTTCACAGTGGACGGCCATGTTGGAAGTATAAGGGAGTGTAAGCCCCGTTGAGACAAGGACCAGGAAGTCCAAAAGGTGTGTGACAGCAATGGAGCGCTTTACAGAGGTATACCCCAATACAGATACATAACAGAGTGCTTTACAGAGATCTACAACAGTACAGATGCATAACGGAGCACTTTACAGAGGTATAAAATAGTACAGATGCATAACGGAGCACTTTACAGAGGTATACAAAAGTACAGATGCATAACGGAGCACTTTACAGAGGTATACCAAAGTACAGATGCATAATAGAGCCCTTTCTAGAGATATACCACAGTACAGATACATAACGGAGCGCTTTTCAGAGATATACCACAGTACAGATACATAACAGAGTTCTTTTCAGAGATATACCACAGTACAGATGCATAAAAGAGAGCTTTTCAGAGGTATACCGCAGTACAGATGCATAACGGAACCCTTTATAGAGGTATACAACAGTGCAGATGCATAACGGACCCCTTTATAGAGGTGTACAACAGTACAGATGCATAATGGAGCGCTTTTCAGAGGTATACCACAGTACAGATGCATAACAGAGTGCTTTACAGAGATCTACAACAGTACAGATGCATAACGGAGCACTTTACAGAGGTATAAAATAGTACAGATGCATAACGGAGCACTTTACAGAGGTATACAAAAGTACAGATGCATAACGGAGCACTTTACAGAGGTATACCAAAGTACAGATGCATAATAGAGCCCTTTCTAGAGATATACCACAGTACAGATACATAACGGAGCGCTTTTCAGAGATATACCACAGTACAGATACATAACAGAGTTCTTTTCAGAGATATACCACAGTACAGATGCATAAAAGAGAGCTTTTCAGAGGTATACCGCAGAACAGATGCATAACGGAACCCTTTATAGAGGTATACAACAGTGCAGATGCATAACGGACCCCTTTATAGAGGTGTACAACAGTACAGATGCATAATGGAGCGCTTTTCAGAGGTATACCACAGTACAGATGCATAAAGGAGAGCTTTTAGAGGTATACCGCAGTACAGATGCATAACGGAACCTTTTATAGAGGTATACAACAGTACAGATGCATAACAGAGCGCTGTATTGAGGTATACCACAGTACAGATCCATTACAGAGCTTTACAGAGGTAACAACTGAACAGTTATACAGTAGGGGGCTGGGATACAGAGAGGCACAGGTGAGGGATCTGTGCTGGGTGGCGAGGAGGAGAGGGCGTATGCCTTGTTATGTGCTATTGACCACAGCCACTTCTGCAAAATACCTAATTGTGCATTCCATGAAGCACAGAAGTGATAAGGAAACCCGATAACAAGTGTCAAATGCCCCTGTGAAGAGAAACATGGGAAATAAGACCTGTTAACAAAGGACAGGCAAGTGGTTTTATGTTAACTTGCGTAAAATGTGGCAAACGCGCTGCAAATTGTAACTGGACTGAAAAGGTTTTGGATGCATTGAGGGCCTGCGAGCAGGGTCGTTCTTTGTCAAATCTATAACTGACCGATCGGGGTCCTGAAGAAGGCAAAACGATTCCTTCAATATCAGGTGTGCTATGTGAGAGGCTCAGATAGAATGAGCCTTTGGGGCCGCCACCCTACCATGCTTACTTTGCTGCAATGTCGTAGTGTTATTATGTAGAAGTACAGCATGGTGTCAATGTAATAACAAGCATTGGCAATGCCAACAGTTTGGGCTTTTGTGTGGACAGAGGAAACACACTTGCCAGTCACTGCCATTGTGGCGTTAACTAGCCGTTTATGGTAGGAGCTGAAAATGCTGCGAGTACCTGGGCATCTAATAGCAGTGCCTGGCAAACGCCAAATACTTATATTAAACACAAGCCAAAACTGTTGGCTTTGCCAAGGCTTGTTTTTGAAAGGACTTCAATGAAAGACGCACATAGTGCTTATAAATGTAGTGGCTGAAGGCAGACCTGGTTTAGACATTTGTATTACACCGGTAGCCTGTTTTCAGCAACAGTTAAGTCATTAACTCTCAGAAGGCTACTTTGAAAAAGACACTGGCAGGCACGTCAGAGCAAAGTTTGGTGGTAAGGCTTGTTAAAGCGAACTTGAAGAGTTCCTACAAGGTGGCAATTTGGGCGGGCAGGGGCAAGAACCGGGTGGGAATGGCCATGGGGATTAGAATGGACATCGGCAGTCAATGAGTGGGCACTTAGTCAAACAGCACCTACAGGCTGTGTCCCTCCTCATATGCCTTTCCTCCCTATCTGTATCTAATGCAATAGTTCCAGTATATAGCTGGGTCTGCTACCTAATAGCCGCTCAAACTAAAAAGGACTTTGCAATTGGGAATGAAATCACAGCCTGTGGAAGTCACATAGATATTCATGCCAAAACCTATGTCGTAATGTTTAAGACAAGCTGTCCGGGGGCAATGAACTCCCAGGTCATTATTAACAAAGGCAGTCCAGTGGGTCCTGGGGTGATGTTGAGAACTCATTGCTGTCTCAGATCAGTAACTTCCAGAGTGTGCCTACCTCTCTGGGCATTCTTTTTATTGTGAAGTGGCATGTCTTCCAACAACTGAACCCAAAAGGTGTGTGGCCTCATTTTACTGGTAACTCATTCATGTAAATCGCTCCTCTCTGAGGCCAAGGCACCACTAATAGGTCTCAGGGACGTGGCTAGCATGGCACCACTAATGGGTCTCAGGGGCGTAGCTAGCATGGCACCACTAATAGGTGTCAGGGGCGTGGCTAGCACAGCACCACTAATAGGTCTCATGGACGTGGCTAGCATGGCACCACTAATAGGTCTCAGGGGCGTGGCTAGCACGACACGACTAATAGGTCTCAGGGACGTGGCTAGCATGGCACCACTAATAGGTCGCAGGGGCGTGGCTAGCACGGTACCACTAATAGGTGTAAGGGGCCTGGCTAGCACGGTACCACTAAGAGGTATCAGGGACGTGGCTAGCATGGCACCACTAATAGGTCTCAGGGACGTGGCTAGCATGGCACCACTAATAGGTCTCAGGGACGTGGTTAGCATGGCACCACTAATAGGTCTCAGGGGCGTGGCTAGCACGGTACCACTAATAGGTCTCAGGGTCGTGGCTAGCATGGATTGAAACCCATCTTGGAGTGCAGAAATTGAGGGTTTTAAAAAAGAGAAATACAACTAGTTTGCCCAGAAGCATTCTGCGCATCTTCCTTACTTGCAAGCCTCATTGTCATTACAATCATTTGCCTTAAACATAAGCATTTGCAAAGATTGTGCTTAGCCCACACTTTTTAAAAATGCCATCTTCCTACTGATGACAAGGAGGGCTTGAAGGCACTCTATGTTATGTTGGGCTGTTCATCCATGCTCTAATGCCAGCCCTTTAATTGAGGGTAAATTAATGATTTAGTCTTTTATAACTAAGCACTTAATGCTGGAGACCAGGGTCTGTAGGACCAGGATTCGAACTTGTTTTGCTCTGCGTTGTTTTGCTTCCAAGACAAACACGTTTCCCCTGAGCCAGCCTCCCGCCCCTGCTTACATGGTGGAGGTGGATATCTAAAATGGGCAAAATAAATTGCTTTCGTTCAAGGGGTAGACATTTTTCTGTAGCTAATGGTCTTAATTGGAAGTATCAGTTATATTTGAACATCCCTCTTTGTGAAGCCCCATTAACATGAGAAATCTATTCAATTTTAGCACTGGACTGCAGGAGATTTTGGACAACGATTCCCATCAAACATAGCCAAGGTAGTCAATGGTGAGGGATGATGGGAGTCGTAGTCCAAACTTTCTGAAGAGCCACGGGTCGCAGACGCCGGCGGCTTGCAGACCCCCGCGTGCTAGGTTCGACTACAGCTTCAAATGGGGCAGCATTACAATTTCAGCCTTGCCATCCCTGCAGTCGCCCAGATTACCCTGTCCCGAAGGCACACCTTCCACATCTGTCTTGAAATGAGTCAAACCGTTCATCACACCGACAGAAAAGGATTCCTCCCTGTGGCATTTTTTTTGTGGACCCCTTTGCGGTTGGCTCTCCTTGCAAACATGTCCAGGATGGCAGTGATGAGAGTAGTATTATTGATACGTGTGAACTCCGGGAGGATGGCTCGGGGGCAACGCGCTCACCTTGGAAGCAAGAAGACACAGAGTGACACAGGTTCGATCCCCGGGTCCGTGCTTAGAAACCTCTGGGTATTAAGCGAGTTATAAATAACCAATCACGATGACATTCTCTGCACGTATATGAATTGCATAGTGCAAAGTAAGTGAACTCTAATGTGAGGAGGTCTCCACCCCTAAACCTTTGAGTGCTCTTAGTACGCATGTGATTGTCTAAACAGAATGTTTTTTTCTGCGCTTGATGTCTCCTAATTTGGGCTTTGGGGGGGGACTTGTTTCTGTCTCCCCAAGTCCTAGTGTCCCACACAGACACCATTTAGCTTTTTCATCTAGGCCCATTCAAACGGTGTTAGGTCAAATGACCTTTTTTTAAAAAAAAAAAAAACTGAAAAAAATACGATTTCGAAAGACTGCTATGTGACCGCACATAGAGGTCTTTTTAAATCGAACTGGGCACGGAGGGGCACGCAGGGGCTGACAGGCATGCCAGGACCCGGAAGCAGCCAAGTCGGAGAACGGGTAAGTACATATGTGCGTGTGTATTTGTGTGTGTTGGGTGTACATGTTTGTGTGTATATTTCTGTGTGCAATGTTGGGGGGAGGAAGGGAGGGAGGGGAGATTGGGGGGGTCAAACCCCCCTTGTTTTATCAAATGGGGCAAGGGAGCATGGGAATGTCCTTTTTTCTATTTTTGTAGGCCGCCTAAAATCGGCCCAAAAAACAGTCTTTTGGTTACGTGACTTACGAAAATCGAAAAAAATGATATGGGACCATTAAAACTAATACGTGCATTTGCAGCAAAACCCCTTAAAAGATGCAGTAATGCACCTTAAAAGATCCAACACTTCAAATGACACTTTAAATAGAAATATTCATACCAAACATGAGCGTTTCTATTTGGGGTAGAAACATGCTGCCTGCCAGAGGCCTGAAAAGCCCCGGAGCAGCGGCAGTTCACTTTCTCCTCTGCCTCTTTTCCGTGGGGGGCACCGGGGGGAGTCTGGGTGGTGGGACTAGTCTCAGCAGAACGAGCACACAGACTGCATAGATGGGAGTGCACTCCCCTGTAAGCTTCTGCATGCAAGTGCCTAGTTAGGATTTGAAAAAGTACACCACCGGTAAATGTGTGACACTATACCAACAAGATTGCGTTAATAAAACAATCATATAAATGACAATTAATCAAGTGTAGAGGTGCTTATAAAAAACAGGAAGCTGGAGTAATCCTGTCTAAACACTTCCGTTTTACGCAGAAACAATCGTATACAAGTTTAAAGAGCATCCACTCTGTAGCCCACAGACCCTATAAAAACCTTAAAGCATTACGATTGAAATAATATCCCAGTTTTACAATAAAGTTAACAGGCAGGAGATCAGGGAGCACCGGCTGTTAGCCAGCAACGAAACAAGATGCTCGTGAAGAGCCATTCTGTGGGCTACAGGGCGGCTTCATGTATGATAAGGGACTGTTTATCAAGGAAACACAATACTGTTGCTGACTCCCTGGCTGTCAATCCCACACCGAAAGCACGTGCGCTGACTTTTATTTAATTTATTTAATTATTTTACTTCAATTTTTAGGTGAAGATATGTGCAATTCAACAAACATGCCACCAGGTTTTTTTTAAAATTTAATCGATCATTTATAACGCGCTTAATACCAGCGTTGTGGTTTCTAAGCGCAGGATCGGGATTCGAGCTTCTGCGGCGCTGCGCTGTCTTGCTTCCAAGACAAACGTGTTGCCCCTGAGCTGTCCTTCCTCACCTGAAACACAGCACAGAGTTCAGGAAGCGCAGACCACGTGTGATGCCACGGAAATACCAAAATGGCAGGACTAGACAGGAGTATTATGAGTGCGCCCTGAGTACCATTAAGGTGGGTAACAAAACACATCTGTTGTCGGTTCATAGCGCCAAGATGCCCCTCTGGGGATGAAAGTGCACTCTACAAATACCCCTGTAATGTTATGCCTTACCAAGTTGTATATACATAATACTCCAGATTTTAAGGTTTTAGTTTTCATACATTTTAGTCTGTTTTGTATATTTAGTTTTTTACATTTTTGTCTCCATATGCTGCTTATTTATTTATGTTGTCATTTGTATAGCGCGCCTCGCCTAACCCGTAGGCATCTAGGCGCTGTTATTAGCTTTTCCAGGCAGTATTTGTTCAGAAATACTTTACAGTTTAAACAAAGCAAACATAGCTTTTAATTCCCCTTTGGGATTAGGGTTTTCACCAGGAATGCTGCTATGCTGAGCGAGCACTTTTCCCTGATGATGTTATTTATTTATTGATATGGTGCTTAATGCCCAGAGGTTTCTAAGAGCGGACCCGACCCGGGGATCGAACCAGTGTTGCTCCGTGATGACTTGCTTCCAAAGCGAGCACGTTGCCCCTAAGCTATCCTCCCGAATGGTGGTCTGACTTCATTAGTGATACTGCTGCTGCCTGGGGCGACTCTCGCCTTCACCACATGATGAGACGTGGCTATGTCGTCACCATCGCCGGCGTTGTCATGGTGTCTACACTTACCTACCCTTTATCTGTTTTTGATGTATTTTCCAAATGAATGCAGACAGGAAAGTACATTATTTTTCTCTGCCTTCTGTATTTTACAGTCAAAACGAAAACACTATGGCCCTCATTACGACCCTGGCGGAAAGGGATTTACGCCGGCGTAAACCATGGCGCCCCTTTCCGCCTGAGTACGAGTTCCCTTAGCGCCATGGTGATTTTAACGCCTGCTTTTAGCAGGCGTTAAAATCCATGGCGCTAAGGGACCTTGTTGTTAATTACGCCACCGTAATTTACGGTGGCGTAATTAACGCCTTCCCCACTCCCATTATACCCTATGGGGCAAAAATGGGAATGGGGAAGGGTAAATGGGGATTGGGGACTTACCGCCCCGCCAAGGTCGGAATGGGGCGGTAAGTCCGCCAACCACCATGGCGGAGTTGGCAGCTTAGCGCCATGGACCATGGTGCAAATAGCACCATGGTTCTCCGCCAAGGTCGTAATGAGGGCCTATGAGCTAAGAGGGCAGAAGAAGATGGCGATCGGAGTGTTGTGTGCCGCGACCTGCCGTAAGCCTGATGTACAAAAGGTCACAAACAGATGCGTCGCCTTCTGTATGTGGGGCTTCTGGCTTCAGGGAATAAAGACTGCAAACAGAGGCAGTCAGTAGGAGTGGAAGTGGCGGGAGGGCAGGGACGTCATTTCACCAAAATGCCAGCAGTAGCGGAAGTGACATCACATGACCCTTGACCTCTAATGACATCATGGGAAGTGATGCCATTTGGCCCCCCATTGTTTACATCACGGTAAACAATGGAACACAACCTTTCACTCCTTGACGAAACAGGAAGTGGCATCACATAGCATTTTTTAAGTACGCTAAGAAAAATATGGTCATGATATCATTGTAATCTACCGTTAATATCAGTGTGTATAGGCCCATATTACTGGGAATGCAAGCAGACGTCCAAATCCAAATGATAATGATGTGTTATTATACAGCACTTGCGTTTGAGCACTTTATATTGAACAAATATACCTACAAAATCACCCTACCTGTGTGGGTACTCATTGTTGCGCCTTGAAACACTTGTGTATAGGCGCGTTATAAATGCCATATCATATCATATCATTTATCGACCTCAGAAGAATGAAAGGCTGAGGTGGCCTTGCCGGGATTCGAACCTGCAACCTGCAGATCACAGCACTCAACCCACTGGGCTATCTTACCGGGTATAGTAAAATGAGCAATTACATGTCTGAATGTTCTCAAAGCCGGAAAGCAAATTACACTCTAAAGTTGATACCATTAAACCGGTAACTGAGATTTAACAGCAGGCAAGTTCATCTGCAGTTCTGGTGTAAAGTTGGCCACATGTCAAGCCTGCGTGGATCTACTTTTTAGTCTTCAGAGGTTGACAAAATACATACCATTGGGAGGGTTCATAACTGTGTATTAAATCATTTAGAGTAGCGCGGGGAAAGCAGCGCACTCACACGGCATCCCATATTCTGGGCCCGCGTTACCTCGTACATGCAAACATCCTGAACAGCATGCCAGGGAGATAGGAAAGATAGACACATTACAATAATAACATTAATTGTGGCACCATGCAATCAAGGGCCACAAATATTTCTACATTGGAAACAAGCTTTTAGGCACAAGGATTTTGTCAAGTGACAGGGGAGACTGAGATGGAATGGCTTGTGATGATTGTAACAGAGACAAGGGCAGAAAAACACATGCTATAACTGCAACTTGTGAAAAGCAAAATACAGAGTCTGAGGTGGATGCGTTTTCTACTCTAAATGCGTTTTGGAAGTTTTGTCTGCATTGTGAATTTTCAGTGTTTAAGAACAGAATAAATCAGTGACTCACCCCCTGTAGTGTGCCTGAAATAAACCTTTAATGAGTCTAGTAATTATTGTATAGAATTCCAGAGAGACAAATTATTTGTTATTCCTATAGTTTCTTATTTAGGGTCACTGCTCAAAGTGTTACACTGTGGAACCCCCTGTTTTTTTAAGAGGCCTGAACAAGAAAGCCAACCACTTCAGAAACGAAGAGCCATGTGGCACTGGCCACAGCCCAGGAGCTTCAAATAAAATAAATATTTTTATGGGGTAGCAAGGGAGACCTCAGGGGTCGCAAGTGCGACCCCTCGCATCCCTCAAAGGACGTACCTATGTGAGGGAAGGAGGGCCGTGCAGCAGAGGAGGGGTTTGGGGGTGGGCCTAAGCCATACTTAGAGGGGGGCGTGAGCATAAGACCGACCTGGCATGAGCAGTCTTCTTCATAGGCGTAATTACGCAGTCGGTCTTTACTTCAGTGTGTTCAGATCCAAAGATGGCTGCCTGTCCAAAGAAATGCGATCCCTTCAAAGCCGCACAGTGGTTTCATTTGCACTTTTACAAATATTTCTCTCAGAGCGTGAGAATTCTCAGAAATTGAAGATTTCATCACAATGGCATTTGTTTATCGGTCATTTGTACGGCTCTGGTGACTGAAGGACTTTCTGAGGCGTATTTGTATTTGTATTTGTTGATTTATTAAGCGCCTTATGCCAAAGCGCTGTACAATTGAACAACATAATACATAAACACACAATATAACAGTTGAAGCAAATACATTATGAATCAATCAACAAAATAGTGAAAAGAGCAATTAACTGAAGGGGATAGGTAGGGAAGGGGAGAGGGAGTGGATAGGATGGGAATGGCGAAGAATGGTAGGAGGAGGGAAGGGTGAGAGGGGGAAGCAGGAGAGGGGGGGAGATAGTTAGGGGAAAGAATAAGGAGGGGGAAGCAGGAGGGGGAGATGTTTCAGGGAGGAGAATGGAGGAGGAGAGATTTAAGGGAAGTGCGGAATGAGGTGAAGGTGGGGGTAGAGCGGATAGCAAGAGGAAGGGAGTTCCAGTGTAGAGGTGCTAGGAGTTGGAAGGAGCGGAAACGGGAGGAGGCACAAGGGGAGGGAGGTACTGTGAGAAGGAAATGGTCAGCGGCCCGAAGGGAACGGGAGGGAGCGCTGAAGGAGAGAAGGGAGGAGAGATAAGGGGGAGCGAGACCATGGAGAAGACAAGGCAGAGAAATTGAAATTTAAATTGAGAGTGAAAAGGAAGCCAGCCAAGGTGGCTTGAAGCATCATTTTGTTTCCAGCCACCACTGTCAGTTTCAATCCTGCAAGCAAAGGTTCGGGACACTGAATTGTTAAGGGGTGTTGTGACCGCTATTATCGCTGGAGCCGGCTTTGGTGTCGATATTAACTGTCATCTACTCATGGTGCATATCTGAGGTCGGCCAGCGGTCTTGGCATACATTTTCCCTGGCGATACCTTAAATCCTGCTGGATTTGGTCAAACAAATCATTGCTTACAGCCTTTGCTACTAAGCCTGCTTTATCGTAGCCCGATAATCGGGCGGGGAGGATAGATCAGGGGCAACGCACTTATCTTGGAAGCAAGGCACCGAATCCTGGTCCCGTGCTTAGAGGCTGGACTACGGGCTCTATGCGATTTTGTCAAAAAGATCTTATCAAATTCAAATTCATCAAATGCTTGTGTTGTCATAGATTTTGAAGCAGATAAATGCGGGGGGGGACCCCCACATAAGCCCACTACATTATTTATTCACCTAAACCCACCTCCTCAGACATTTGTCGAAAAATTAATTTAAATAAATTCGATGAAATCGAACTTGACGAAATCTGCCACGGCAAAACTTCCCTATCCGGGACTACAGCATGACGCGTGATATAAGAACCCAATTCCATTGTAATCCGAGGGAAGGGCCATTAACATGGGATAATGTCCCCTCCCCCAAGTTTATTATCTAGGGAAAAGACAAGAACTATACGTTGGCGAATGGACAACCCGAGCTTTACTGAACCCTGATGTCCATAGGTCTAATAGCACATAGTATTAATACCAATTAAGGTGTTGGTGAAGTCAATATCGTGGATGGTAAGTAAAGTAATTGGCCAAAAGGTGTCTTAAATTAACTGGAGTTTCACTAGGTAATATGTAAATAACAAGGTTGCCTTTAAAAGGTAAGCATTTTAATAATGAGCTTGGTTGAACTTGAATGGTTTTAAGAATGCTTTGTACGAAAAATTAAATGATTTCTCTGTACAAAAATGAAATAATTCTTTCATGTTTTAGCCTTTATTTTGGTGCCATACTTTGGATGTGTCTGCCATGTTCAAGCGCAGTGATAAACAGATACTTGCAGAGAGGGAGTGTCTTGTTGAACAAAGTCTTACTGGGGAAAAAGCACTTCTGCTTCCTGAATGCAGAGAAATCCTTACTGCTGTTTTGCTGTCTCCTTCTAAAGCCAGATATGCAGTCAATAACAACAGTTATTGACCGCCTTCCAAGCATTCTTGTCTCAAAGGAAGTCAATAATGACATTCATATGCTACTGATGGATATTGTTGCCGCCTGTTAATATGGGCGATGATCTGCTTCTACCTTAGCAACACTATTTGATACATTCAGAAGATTATTTTTTTCCAAGTCCTAATGTTGCGATGGTCACATCCGCACAGTTTTAATGTCAGGAATCTGCTCATCTTTCTTCCGATTCGGTACACCTGGGTGACCAGGAAAGGCGCTGCGTGAAAATGGTGATTGCTGGTGAGTGCACTTCTAACATGGCCACTCAGAAGGAGAACAAATGCACCCAGGGCAAGAAAAAAAAAACATGCTCTTTGATCACCTCTGCCAAAGCTAAACCAGGAGTTAGTTCCCCAATGCTTTCACTGCTGGCATCCTCACCGGGGCATTGCAGCTTCTAAAGAAATCCAGGTAAACATCCAATCGGATGTCAAGGCAGAGGTTTTCAACACAGGACTATGTGAATATCAGTCATTCATTCATTTTGTCATTTGTTATAGAGCCTTTCACCATCATTATGGTCCCAGCACGCTTTTGGTTGAATGCCCTCAGAGGGACTAAAGTCCAGAAATGTGGGAGAATTCGGGAGGTGCTATTATGAGTGTGTGCATTTCAGCCATGAAAGTTATGCAAGGGGTGGCCATGACCCTGCTAGTCACCCATGTCTAAGTGGAGTGTGTATGGGTGCAGCAGAGGTATACTATGCACTAAAAAGGGGACGGGGGGACGGGGTGTTTAAGGAGATTGAGAGTTATGCGGGAAGCTATAGTTCGAATTTTTGTCGTTAAAAGTAGCTTCCTTCTTACAGCAGATACATACATTATTATAAGAAAGATAGATTGATAGTTTACAATATTTCCCCCCACAGATGTCCCTTTTGAAGAAAGCACATTTCAAATAGGAAAAATTGCATTTGGCACCAGAACTTGAGGATTTGCAATCTTCCATAGTGAGCCCAAGGAGAGGTTTGTTGGGTTTTGGTGTTGCCTGCCCTAGTTATAATGGTAATTCTTCATTTATACATGCTTAATACCAGCTGGGATTTCTAAGTGCGGGATCGGGATTCAAACCTGTGTTGCGCTGCGTTGTTTTGCTTCCAAGACTAACGCGTTGCCCCAGAGTTATCCTCCCTCCCTCAAATGTTAGCTTATAGAGGTCACACCACATAGGAGTCTCTTGCTACTCGGTCATGTAAAACCTTTCAAAGTTTTGTCTTAGGCCCGCAGGCCATATCCTATATTGGCAGGGCTCACATTTGTATTTGGCAAGAATCTGCGGAGGAAGAGATTATTAATATGAAAATATGTTTGAAATGTAGACCCAGACTAAAAGAATGTGGCTTCCATAGTGTTGCCTTGATCTGGCTATTATGAGGGTCTGTGTTAATTAAGCCTGCCCATAATCACTCATATTTTATAGGGTTGAGCCGGACTGGGTCCGCGAGTAGAGCGCTTCCGAGATCGATAAATGAGCACCACACACGGTGGGTAATAATAAGCAGCGCTCAGATGCCTGAGGGTTCGTAGCGCTGTGTAAATGCTAAATTATCAATATTATTATTATTATTGTCCCCATTTCCCCGTCTTGGGAGGATAGCTCAGGGACAACGTGCTCACCTTGGAAGCAAGATGACGCGGAGCACCGCAGGTTCGATCCCCGGGTCCGCGCTTAGAAAACTCTGGGTATGAAGCACGTTATAAATAACCTATCATATCATATTGTTTTCAAATATTGTGCTTATTTAGAGGAATTCAATGTTCAATTATATTATCTCATTATTCACCCTAATAAGGGGGAAACCAGGTATACATCTGTGTGCAGTCTTGAGAAATGGCCGTCTTGGGTTGTTCAGCACTGCCCTTTAAGGCAAGGACAATTTCCTGGAGCAAAAGGCTTGCATTTGGGCTCGTTTGCATACCCATAATGCTTTGCTCATTTGGCTCTGAGCTGGAGGTGAACTTCCAGCGATGCCTGCTGGGTGGTGGTGTGGCATGGGTAACTTGTCTGAAATGACTTATTCTTCAAAAACATGTATGTAACTATCCTGGGATGGTATGAATATATTAGTGTAATATGTACATTTGATATCTGCATATATTCTTATGATGCAGTAGTAACCTATTTGAACTAAAAAAAAAGACTACTAGCTAGAAAAGAAGGAGTGACAGCTGCAGGGGGTTATAGCAGAAAGTGACGCACCTGACCATTATAACATTGGGGAAATGTTATTTTAATTATTTATTTAGTTTATTTATATAGCGCAGAAGACGAGCCCATGGGCATAGAGTCGCTAAACAAGACATACATACACAAAACAAGAAGAGGAGAAACAGAGGGAGATGACTGAGGGCAATGAATGACAGGGCCACTGTACATCAAAAACAAGACCCACACGAGGACAGGCAATGGGCCTATGGACGGAAGGTCTTGTTCACGCACCCCAACATTTGAGGGTCTTGGTTGGATTGAACTTGCGCACAAATCGTTGCATTGGAACGCCCACCCCTCCTAGACACGGACCATGGTTCTTGCCAGCTGTGAGACAAATGTGTCTATTACCCTCCTGCAAATAAAATGGAGTGGATAACCCTTGCAACAGGGCACGAAGATACTATAAGCAACTGTAGGGCATATCATACACCAATCTAGCGCTCTCTCTCTAACTGCGCTCTCGCCCTCGCTTTCATTCTAAGTGGGTACAAGCCTTGTTGCCGGGTGTGTGTTTGCTGTAGGATGTACAATGTTCAGGCGGGGTGAGGCACCCATAATCTTGTAAAGGTGACAAGGCAAGACCCAGCGATCAGTGGTGTGTATTCAAATAAAGCGATATCTAACAAGAAGAGGGCACTAACATTGCATTAGATCACAAAGAAAGGCCACTGATGTTTCTGTTCCACCTGTTGCGCAGGCGCGTATACAAAAATACCCCGGGGACAGGAAGTTGCATTTCACTTGGCAGGGATGGCCAACGGACCACAACCAGGAGGGTTGGAGGGTACCACTGAGTGGCTACCGGTCGCACGCTGAATACATACTTTGAGGTACTGTCAAGATTAACCAATGTACTAACCAATCCTCCCCACTCCTGCTCCTCCTACATAATCCACACCACTATACACAACTATAGACTAGCCACGTTACACATATACATACCTAGCATTAATTAACCCTGCACTCAACATGCTGCAGAGACCCTGGACCAACCACAGACGGAACATACCAGTGCGCATAATGCATAATTCCTAACCTCACCACTGACAAACGCACACTAACACAACTCCATTCAAACATCGAACAAGCAACCACGACACTGGACCCAACCCCACGGATCCAACCAACCAGTGCGCACGATTGTTCTGCCTCCCTGACCTCATGCGACTCACACGCCTAACATAAGCACTAATACACATCCAAGGCACTGGCCCTCATTACGACCCTGGCGGAGTGGGTCTACGCCAGCGGTATTCGCGGCGGACCCGTCCGCCCTACTACGAGTTCCCGTAGCGCCATGGAGCGTTTTCCGCCTGGTTTTTCCGGGCGGAGAAATCCATGGCGCTACGGGACCTTGTTGTTAATTACGCCACCGTATTTTACGGTGGCGTAATTAACGCCTTCCCCACTCCCATTATACCCTATGGGGCAAAAATGGGAATGGGGAAGGGTAAAATGGGGAATGGGGATTTACCGCCCCGCCAAGGTCGGAATGGGGCGGTAAATCCGCCAACCCCCATGGCGCTATCGGCAGCTTTCCGCCGTGCTCCATGGTGCATATTGCACCACGATTTCCGCCAGGGTCGTAATGAGGGCCACTGAGTCTTACCCTTACGGTTGCAACAAGATGGGCCGCGGAACCAACCCGCACGCAAGACAACGCAGGCAGACGCCAGTTGCGCCTGGTTCTGAACCTATCCTATCATCCTATCCTCAATTACACAGCCCGCCCTCTTTTCTTGCGGCGCCACGTGATCGCCTGGAGGCTGCACCTGGGTGACAGCAGCATGCGGTAAAAATCAACGTAACATGACATAATGTGCAGGATGCATGGTTTATTTTCTCGGGCATGGATCCAGAAAGCGCAAATGAGACGTGGATCCGACAGTGGATAAGAGCGGCGAAATGAATAACATTTGCACACATAATGCACCTAGTTGAGGGAAGTCAAAAACTCACTCTGCACTAATCATCACACCTGGACTTGTCTCGGGAATCTTTGCATACCGTGGCAAAGCTATTTCATTGTACCATGGGAACCCCCTATTCATGTCCACTATACAATGTGCTTGAAGCGGTCCTGTCTGCATAAACCTACCCTAAGACACAGGGCCTCCAAAATCATGGAAAGAGGAGGCCCGATGGGGTATGGAATGAACCCTTAGTGCATATTGTACCCCCTTAGCCAAGCCACCCAGCTGATCTCTTTAAGATGTTCTGCCTGGAGGTGGAGCTGGAGCCCAAGCTTCACGATTGACCTTCTCAACACATCCTGGGCTTGGTCAAGCGTTAAAATGCGACCCCTTGAAAACAACCTAAGATTTATTTTATTTTTATTTAATTGTTTTTTATAACACGCCTAATACTGTACCTGAGTTCGGTTTCTAAGCACGGATCCGGGATTCGAACCTCTGTTGCTTAGTGCGTTGCCCCTGTGCTATCCTCTGTTCACAAGAGGTCATGTTGTTGAGGAGGTCCCAAATAAAGCATGCACTCCCATCGCCCATTTTGAAGTACCAGGAACATTTGCACCAAAATATGTGATGTATGACGAGCAAATAAACCAGCAGAGAGCCGCAGTAGGGCTCTGCCCAGTGCCTATCAGGAGAACAACACCTGTCAAAATACTGATACCTAGAAAACCATGGACAGTAAGGCATCCATTGAGAAAACCCTATCAGCAAATAAGACGGAATGATGATTGCCTAAGTACCATCCCGGAAGAAACCAAAAAGGCCTTGATGGAAGATGAATGGTGACGTCACAAAGGCCCGGACGGACTCGCAGATAGAAGATATGATGACCCAAGAATGACACAAAGAGACGAAATACCATGAATAAGGATATCATGAACCTAGAAGAAGAGAATGATGTTGAAATATAAAGAAGCTTAAGCTGTAAGCAGGATGAAGACATTCAACCAGATAATGCCTGTACATATGCTTGAAACCGCAAGAAAGCTAAGAAAACAGTGCAGCTTGCTATGCTAAGTAGAAGAATAGAGCGGCAAGCGCCATTATACATAATCTACCTCAAAACGAAGCACAGTATATAAGTGAAAGTCCACTTTACACAAAAAGCAGAATCAACTCAGGTTACTAGAGGCCAAACAGGACAAGATACGTATTCCAGCTAAACGAGAAGAGACGGCTGAATCGAAACTCAGCAGATACAACTTGCTCCAGGAAGAGCCAAGGTCAGACCAATAGAAGGAACGAACAGTAGCTTCACATAATTGAAACTTAAGAACAGAATATCATGTCTTTGGAAGGTTGAGATAAGGAGACGTAGGCAGGTGGCCAGCCGAATAAGAATTACATGCACAAATTGAGAGAAACTCTGCAAATTCACGGTGTGGGTAGCACGTGACCATCCGAACGAGAAGGAGCACAGGTTCACACCTACGCTTGGCATCCGCACAGACAGAGATATCAGAACTTTTCGAGACAAGAAGATGCAGTTTCAAGGCCAACCACAGTGAACTAATTGACACATAGCCACTAAAGTAATGATTGATTGAAGAAAGGCAGGCTGAATCAAAGGACACCTGAACATGACTGACCGTTCGGTGTGCTGCTAAGTAAAGTGTAAATGTATGCATGGGGTTGATACCAACCCAATCACAATGGACCAGATAATCTAGGGTCCTATAGATATCAGAACCAATGGGACGTCGTACTCTTAGTGACGTCTACAATAGTCATGTTTGAAGGGAGGGCTTAGACGCCCACCCGATAGTGTTTATCCAATCTCCTCACTCTGTTACCATATACAGATATAGCACCTATATTAAAGTTACCCTTTCCTAACCAATAGAAATGCGTATTAACTTTGAGTGTTACACGTCAATTATGACGAGTTTTGAGTATAAATGTTACTGTTTGTATGAAGTTAGTTGGAGTTGAAGCGAGACGGGCTATCGCATCACTGCTGATTTCCATGACTCCACGTTTTTTGTACTTGGTATTAAACGGACTCCCTTTGGCAAACCATTGAGTTGTCCTTATTGATTTGTGTTGGAGTAATAACTCTGCACCCCCATCCATCTTAAAGGTGCACCTATTTCGTCTTAAAGTACTCCAGAGCAAACCTCTGCTCTATGGGCAGGCCGGGGGTCTCCCCAGTACACTGTCACAGCCTTTGAAATGAATACCCTCAAGTCAAGTCCATTTCCTGCCAGTTTACACACTAAAAAAAACAGTTCTTTTCAAAAGAACATGGTTTCAACACATGTTCACACGAGTCCCTATACAAACGAGCGAGCCCTGCTTTGCCGGATGCCAGCCCGTCTGCTTCTGAGAGACAACCAGGCCGGTGTTTCACCAGTATGGCTACTGGTGCCAAGCCTAAGGCCCACATTTCTGATCCTATGGGAGAGCAGGGTTCGGAGGAAGAAGGGAGAGCGAAAGTGGGTGGGGTGTTCACCATTCACAGCCAAGCCCATGGACCACGATCAAGGTCCTGACTGGAGAAGGCAACATGAGGCGAAACACTTCTCCAGAGCTTGTGCCCAATGGAGCAAGTGGCTGGCACATCTCTCCATAGCAGAAGGGAGTTCTGTCAAAATACCAATCTGACCATGGCACAAATGTTGGCGCAAGAGGCAAAAGACATTTTAGAACATATTTTTGTGAAGTAAATTATACAGGGGTGTGGGGAGGCATCAATCAATTACACTATTATTTTCTGGAATTTGTAGCTCCTTTCATTTTTTAGAACGATGCTATTTTAAAACGGCAGAATCGTTTCACTTTTTTGCAACGATCCTTTGGGACAACCCAGAAAACACCATAACCGCCCTCCCGCCATATATTTGCAACGAAATTCAATGAAAACAATTAGTTGAAATTGAATTTCGACGAATTATCCTGCGCAGTAATCGACCTATCCCGACTCAAAGGGCAGTGGTGCCTTGACACCCACAAGGACGGAGCGAGAAACTGACAGAACAGAGACTCCTGTTAAATGCCCGTCACCCCCAGAAACCGGTCTTTGGCCCCTCTCGGCCCTTGATCATGTGGATTTCCACTGTTCTTTCCTCTTCGCAGTCCTTCAATAGCACAGCGGACTCTTTACTGTAGCATCAAACGTTCTTTTTTCACTTTGTCTCCTTGTCTCTTTTATTCTCCCCCCTCCCCCGACCTTGTTCGGGAGACATTTTTAGACAGACATGCAACTTTCTCCGCCCCTTCCCCACCTCCCCCAGCCTAGATGGCCCTCATATTTCTTAGAATCCAGCTGCAGTGGACCTAGGCATTAAACTCTTATTTAAAGACTTAGAAGAACATTGCTTGGGAGTGGGAAAAGCTGGAACACACCGGGAAAGGCTGAAATCGAAACCTTAAGCCATGGGGAAAGGTTGGGTGGGGTATCATTTCTGAAAGCGGCTCTTGCAATGTCTTTAGGGAAATGATCCAACTGAGCTGAATTGTCTCATGGTGTTAGAAATGGTGCAATGGTGTTGGATCATGTGAGTATGCGTTTAAGTGATAACCTGATATTTTCTTTTAAATATAAGGTGCATAGTATGTCCCTGTTCGTCTATTAGATTTTGCTGCGTTACATGTTAATTCTTCTGCAGTGTTTTTTTTTTTTTTTCAGTTTAGGTCTGTTTGACCGAAAAGAATTGACCTTTCACAATATGGCCTAATTATTTGTGGTCGATATTATTGTTCAAAACCCCTGCACCGGGGAGACCCCCCGCCACACCCACACTTCCCCCCACCTTAACCTATTCCCTTACCCCACCCCACATATATATTTAATTACATTTTTACCAAAAATCCCCCAAAAACCGATCAAATAAATTAGGTCAAATTGAAAAGGTCAATTGAAAAAAACACATTGAACTTTTTTTATTTTGGGGGTTACTCCCAAACCCCCCCCCCCTATTATTGTACACTATTCTCGAACCCCCGGCCCGTATATGCCCTTACCCACAACCCCCTATGTTTTGCAATACATTTTTGGAGAAAAAATAAATCTGCAAAAAATCCATTAAACACAACAGTCGTTGAATGACCATCGTACCGTTTGTTGATAACTCATGATTCTATATTTTATAAGTGGCTGTCAACTAAATTACTCAAGGCGGTGCCATTGTGCAGCAGTTTGTGGTGATTTGCGGTGGTCATGTAGCTCTGCACGTTAAGGGTCTCATTTCAACGTTGGCGGTAGTGATAAGACGTGTACCGTTTCCAAACATGCCATGTTTTACGGCTCTACCACACTACGAGTTTCAGTACTGAAACTCCTCTTGTATGCCTTCTTTTGGGCAGAGAGAAATATCTCACCGTGCTAACATGGTTTTTCCTGAAGAACGCGGGTAGGCGTGGAGCGCAACGTGGTAGGACGATAGAACAGATATGAGTGTTAAGACTATTGTGGGCACCGTGTGGGAGGTCGGGTTGCTGCTGGGCATGGCTTGTTTGGTGGAAGGAGGCATGTGAAGGTCATGATGATGAGGATGACGAGTTGCTTGGTGGTTTGGGGAGTTGATTATTCAAGGCCATGTCTAGGGCGACCGCTTCCATGGTACCACGTAAGTCTCTGTTAGTCCCAGGAGCCTCATGTGTCCATGTGGTTGCCGTCAACTGTTCCAGTCGCTTTCCATCGGTGCAGGTGTGTGTTTCTGCTGAAGGTATTCTGCAGATTTAGGCTTTATATTGCGGTTACGGTTTTCAGATCATTTACCAATATTGGAGACCAGATCTTATCCAATGACTTGCTATCTATATACGGTGCACAGACAATTAATTGACCATTCGCGAGACACTCCCATGCAAAGCCTTTTTCTAAGGCCGATTTAGCCTCATTTAAGGATCCATTGGTGAGACCGGCCGGCTGGATTGCTTTCAGTGAATTCAGGGTCCACCTGCGATTCAAACGCGACGGGTCCAGGTGAATATGTCGCCGGAGAAATATCATCTTTTCATGACCCCTAAAAAACATTCCCCAAATATTCTAGGAAGGGAGTAATTTAAGGTTATAAACTCCAATCCTAGAATATATTTGGTCAGAGTGTTTGATTTTAGTGAGGGTGCATACTTGGGGAAATGTCGCCCCCTGGCAGCCTTTTCCTTGACGTGATGTTCACTGGATACCAAAGAGAGAACTAGACATGAAACTAATATTCACAGCAACACAAAAAGGGTAGGTCAAACAGAATGCAGACATTAAAGGCAGAAATTAAAATCCAATTACTCCATCCAACAGGAAGCCACCTAATTGGACTCCGGTGAATGGAGTGGCTCTTCACTGTTTCCTGCCAGCTAGCAATCGAATAAGTGAATTACTGCGCTTTTCATAACCTCTGCCTTTTAATAGAATACGTCATCCTTTTCAAGGAAGCAGCACAATAGCGCAACCTCTTAACGCAGATTAGGAATGTTGTAAGGGATTCAATATAATAGCCCCATTGAAGGTTGTCTGATAGAGGGAGATGGGCCTACACCATCGGGGAGGGGTTGGTGATGCGGTAACTGATTAAGCAGGGAGGCAGGTTGCACATCGATAACGACCACTGCCACTGTCTCAACACGTGAAATGTCAGAGAGCAAAAGAGGAGCAGGGTGGTGAGTCTTTCCATTGGAACCAGGCTAGATAGGCCTACATGTTTGTCTGTCTCTAGGGAGTGGTGGTTTAATAAAGTGGCTGCAACTTGAGCCAAGTCAACTGACATCCACTAACACACACCGTGAGAAGACAAGCTGAGCAATGATTCCCACGGTGCTGCAATGCACGTAAAGTTGAGACGCGCGTCTCAGTGGCGGACAACAACAAGACCGAAACATTTCTTTATCAGAAATGTAGTTGACATGACTATGAATGATCGATGCAACCTTTATGGTGACCTTCCAATGAAATGCCACTCATGCTTCACTCTTGCTGGAACCACAAAGGCTTATTTTGCTGAGCATCAGAGGAAGTTGGGACTCATCAGAGTAAGTTGGGACTTAGACTAAAAAACAGTTCCGAAAGAAATCACTCAGAATCAGGACATTCAAATAAGAGACACCTGAAAATGATATTACAATATATATATATTGAGTGTCCCAAAGGCGGACCTACCCACAACCATGTGCTTGGCACCAGTAAACCATTACGACAAACAGATGGTAATGTTAGAAATTAAGGTTGGTGGTTGAGGTAAGATTTTGCGGTTTACAGGTGGACTTTGAGGTTGGGGTTAGTAGTAGCAACCAGGGTTGCAGGTTAGGATGAGAGGTTAGGGTTTAGGGTTGGCATTGGTGATAATAGATTGGGGGTTAAAGGTTGTGTTTAGATGTTGGGGGTAACCGGCCTGGTTTAAAAGATAGTGATTGGACATTATGGCAGGGGTCTGTAACCTTTGGCTCTCCAGATGTTTTGGTTCTACCATCCCAATCAGCCCTAGCCAGCGCAGTCAACGGTGTGACCGCGTTTGATCTTGGGAGATGGAGTCCAAACATCGGAAGGGTGCCGGACCCTGCATTATGTATTTAGATAACGGTGTATGACGCTACAAGTTGGGGGTTTGAGCTTAGAGGTAGAGCTTTGAAGTTAAAGGTTGGGGGGTTCAGCTGTGAGGTTGTGGTTAGTGGGTAGGTTTTGTGGTTTGCGTTATGGGTTGTGGTTAAAGGCTGCCATAGGAATGGTGGAGAAAGTGGTAAGCAGAGGAAGGTGTAATGTTGAAAGCCAGATCGAAGGTTATGGATAAACCCTCGATGTTGATTGATGATTGGTAGTGATCTCTGATATTCTTAGTTGTTTGATGATTGTGCCTTTTCTGTAAATGTCTATGGTTCGCTATTATCTTATGTATATAATTATCAAGTGATGTCTGTTCTTTGGTGTCTGGGCAGGCACACAGCCCCATATAAACCGGCACAATTATCCTGAGAGCCTCATACCTCACTCACCCCCTTTTTGTAACATTCCGCAGAGAGGCTTGCATCAGTTTATCCTTGCATCCAAATCCTGGGGTTTCCTGAATAAGTGTATATGGATCATGGTTAAAAACACTTTAAGATTAGGGTGGGTGTTCTGATAATTTAAATGAGCCCCAAGCCCAGTGTGCAGTCCGTACTTAACGATTAAAGCTTTCAACCCTTTCCCCAAAGGTATATTAATCAAATATAAAGCTTTGTGTCATTCTTCAAATGCTCTTTGAATTTATGCAAAGCGGCCACGAACCCTCATTTGCACTATTTGCCTCAATCCCTGTGCTCATGGGGTGTTTCAAAATAGCACAAAAGGAATACGGCAGCCTGTACATCTCCCAATGACAGACTTGTACTAGACAACAATGACTGCTGCTATTCCAGGAAGTGTAAAATCTGTATTATTACTACAACATATAGTGGAATCTATCAACAGACGTGATGGAAAGGCTCACCTTAAAACAAACTATCCACGTCTTCTGTGAGCCCGGAGGAAATGCTTAATTTTGGGTGACACTAATAATTAAAAAAAATAACAAACACTGTTGTGACGCTAAAGCCTGGTCTTGTGGTCCCGTAAAAAGTCTGTCAAAGGCCATCACCCTCTGCAGGGCCTATCCGCATCCTCCTCGGCTCCGCCCATATGGGCAATGTCTCCTCGGGGGACACACAATTACAATGTGCGTCTCCAAATACGAGGTTGGTCCCCACCTCGGGGGATACCTCTGTTTCTGCTGCTCCCTAAACCTTTCGTCTACGTTCGGACATAAATGCATTGCACTCATATGTCTAGAGTGACATTATTTATTTATTTGTTCATAGATTAAAAACCTTTCGTCTACGTTCGGACATAAATGCATTGCACTCATATGTCTAGAGTGACATTATTTATTTATTTTTTCATTTGTAAAGCGCCTCAGCCCGTGGAACCAGTTACATACAAGCATCAGAGCACACAAACTTATGACAGAATATTACCATTATGTACAATTAAAAGGCTTTCCATGAACAAAATAGAATAGCTGAATTTTGCATTGATGTGTATGTATTTCCTAGTTAGGCGACATTGTAACAAAACATGCTGTAGATCGGATATAGTACAAATAACGGAAGAGCGGAGTATCAAAGGCTGGGGGAGGGAGGTTCAACAGAAACATGAAAATTAGACTAGCATCCTGCATTTCTTTCAGTTTACGGATAGTATGCACATAATAGGAGTTGCGTTTTTGGAGATTGTGTGTTTGGCTTGAGCAGCACATTAATTACTGTTATTTGAATTGCATGCTGGGACGTGTAGTCCTACCAGTAGAGCGATAAACCTAATCAAACCAGGTCTAGAGAGAGGTTACCCAAATCTGTAACCTGAGAACATTTGGAAGTTCCCTCCATAGCACAGTCTAAATTGAATTTTTTTAGTAGCCCACCATTCATTGAAATACAATTAAAAAAGTTAATGAAAGGAGTTCTGATAGCACCAAATACCTGCTACTCCAAAAGCACACACAATGAAGGAGGCCCAAATTCATGGCTAAGATGCCAAAGGTTCAGGAAAAGAAAATGGCACGACCAAAATTCATTTGCAAAACATAGATGTCCTCCTACACCCTCCACCCCTCTGAAAGACCCCCGTCCGCCCAGTTTACAATATGGATTTATAAATGCTGCGACCTGCTTCTACCGGATTCCACACGATGACACCGCAAACCACAAAATCCTGCCTTTCCCTCGGTGGGACTTGAACAACCTCGTTGGCACCCGCTGCCGGGCATTTACACAGTAATATCTGCCGAGTCACATTCTGGGGAAGGCCAGTCTTTGACAGAGGAATGAAGTGTGTTGCTTCTTTCAAGTAGCGAGCATGTGGGCAAGGTTTAGCAGGTTTAGCACTTGAGAACCGCACAAAGGTGTGGGTAGTGCAGAGCGGCTTACGCTTCGCTCCCTCCATGCATGTAGATTGCAAGCAGGAAAGTAACCGGGTACCCATTTTGTACTCATGGTGGGTATCAGTACCCGGTGGGGGTTGTGAGTGGGGTGGCAGCCTCTCAGCCAATGAGAAGGTCTCGAAACGGGGGCATCCTCCGCTCCAAGCCACCTCACAAAGGTAAGTGTGGAAGTAAATGTGGAACCCTAACCCAACCCATCCCCTTCTCTCCTCCCCCATCCACATAATTCCCTCCCCATGCCCAATTTACCGTCTTCAAAGTACATTTCAGGAGCGAACGCGCTAGTAACACTTCTGTCCCCAGCACGTATATTTCCAGATCTGCAACAGGCCGTCATGCAAAGGAAGACTTCTCTCCTTTCCATGGCAGCTATTTTTTTGTTTACTTTTTTTAATGGCCGCCATGGAAAGGGAAACGGATGTCGTTTTGCCTTCCCCAGTGGCCATTTTAAAAAAAATGTTTTTGTTCTCTTCCGAAAAGCCTGAGCTTTTTGGAACAGAAACAAAAATGCTTTTAGTACACCGGTCTTACAGGCCGGGGTACTAATAGAAATAAGCCCCTCGCAGGGGGGCATTACCACTTCAGGTAATGCCCTGGGGCCTTTGTTAAGGACCTTGCTTCGCTCAGGCCTGTAACTATGGGCCCCGGGACATTACCTGAAGTGGTAAATCCCCCTCACCTCTACGCGAGGCTTATTGCTCAATTAAACCATTTTGTCAGTGAGTGTGTGCACGCAAGTGCTTAATGTGTAAGAAAATAAGTGCCAGGGCCCAAATATTTGCTTGCACGCTTGTGGCACTGTGGCCAGGCAATTCCCCACCAATGCTGCCACCACCCACAGCTGCACCCCACAGTGTAGACACATTTGGGTTTAAACTACAGCTCGCGCCTGCTTATTGGGGTTGATGGATGCTCTATCACCACTTCATAATCAGTCTGAGACAATAAGTGCCGGGGCTCAGAAATAAGTGCCAGGGCTGAGCCCTGGCAAACACCCCCACAAATTAAGCACTGACAGCGTACTTTGACGATATCTATGGGGACATACATACATGCATGCACCGTAGAGGGAATTTTCGGGTTAGGTAATGAAGCAGTCAGCAATGTAGCGGGGGGGGGTTGGGTCGATGGAACGACGTGAATCGATCTAAAGATAAGAATTACGCACTTGAAGTGGGAGACATTTTACATGGTGCGCCTTCCAGTGTGGTGGTGGTAGGTTGAGGTGGGAGAGGTACTAGGCAGTTTCTAGAAGGTGTTGATAAATGTGTTAAGGAGCAGCGGATCCTTCTGGTAGGCTGCGGTATTAGTGAGGATATAAATGAGTTTTTTCTTTTTTTACTTTATAAAGTTTTTTATTCTTATCAAAATTGCAACTGAGGGTGGAATTTTCTCAGCCCTTATGTTTATGATTTAGACACATTGAATGAGGAAATTGTCTGGAAAAACTTTTTTATCAGGAAACTCCACTCCACTCTTGATTAGTTTGGTACAATTTCGTGTTAAAAGTGGGTGTGACGAAATGATGAATAATGGAATGAGGTTTATCCATGAATGTAATAATGAAACATTTTATTTTTCTGTATGTTCTGTTTTAACCTGTTTGTGTGTGATGTATAAGGTTTGGAATAAACCAAGTACGATAAAAATAAAATAGTCAACAATGTCCATAAACAGTCCATAAATAATATAACATTTGAATATGTACCATAAAAAAGCACTTAAATAGTAATTCAAGATAAAACAGAATCACATCAGATTGTATCATAAAGATCAGTAAAAATACCTTATAAACAAGAAAGTAGAATAGTTGATATAATGAAAGAAAAGGGGAAGAAAAGTAAAAAAAAGAAATGAGAGGTTTTCATGATGTGTGTAAGAGCTTCAAGCAGATCTTGCCGATGTTTCGAAGGTTAGCCCTGACCGCAGTGGCCGTGGCCGTCATGAAATGGTTGAGGTTACGATCGCTGACGGAGAGAGGCTTACGGTTGAGAGCCATGGCAAATGGAATGGGGGCTGGTTCAGGAGGAAAGGACCTTGAAGGTGGGAAAGTGGGGTGTACAGAAAGCCAAAGAGTGAAATGACTTTACCCCAGGAGGATGTGTAGAGATGAAGAGGAGTGTTTCCACAAGTGACCCAACATGAATACAGTTTAGCCATCCTTCAATGTTCCCTTTAGTTAACCAATCCAAATGGAAAGGAGTGTTTATTTAGTTCCTCACCTTTCCGCACCTTTGTGCCAACCCATCAGATTTCTCTTAGTGTTAGGCCGGGTTTGTCCAACTCCAGGCCTCAAGGGCCAGATCCATACCAGGTTTCCAAGATAACCCTCATTAATATTCATCACATACATTTGCATTCAATGATTCTAAATGTATGCACATTCTCCCTCACGACTATTAATACAGAGGTATTTTGTTCAGCCCTACCAATCAACTGCCATATATTAATGGGCAGACACACAGCACATCCATTACTGGGCTCAAGGTGACAAAACCAATCCTCAAAGATTGAAGAATGCCTTTGTATACCCCTGTACGTCTGATGCAGTGGCGCAGTGGTATACAAAGGCATTTATTTCTGTTATGGTTCTGTCCTTTAACAGAAATAATTTCTAATGAAGTCAGAGTGACTTAGAAACCATTTCTTTTTGAAGGAATAGGGCTCACCCTCACCCATGGCATGGCGGCCTCCAGCCCCTCTGCAGATGACGGAAACACGCCTTCATGGTTGCTGCAGTGAGCTGAAGGACTTGTTCCCTGGACCAACGGATTTGTGTGTGTGTGTGTGTGTGGTGTGAAAGGGTACGCATTTAAACGTATGGGTGGCTGTCTGGGTGTGCCTGTATGGTGAAGGGGTGCACACTTAGATGTATGGGTAGCTGAGCGTGTGTGTCTATCATAAATGGTGTGTGTGCTTGTGTTCAGGGGCACAACGAAACCTACATTTCGGGGGATAACACTTGAAATGTTGGGAGAGTAGCTTACTTCATGGGCAGTGGGGAGGGGCATATTTTTTGGAGTGGGGGCATCTAACTTCTTTACGCATTCTAATGAGACTATTCTAGTGCTGCTTCAGTGTTACAAGCAGTCAACTCTCTCCTTTAAGTCTGAAAGCACCCACTTATGGACTGCTGTGAGAATAAGCAGTTTCTTTCTCCTTTCTACCTTTCAAATCAATCCACTGCTATGCAATTACTAAACCCACATCACCATTTCAATTGCCTATAAAATAAAGCATTTGAATGCAGTTAGTAACAGTGCAATGCTTTACGTTAGTAATTGCCAGGTCGTTGTTAACAGCAAAACCCAGGTGCCGTTTAACATCTGTGTCCTCTTCTGTCCGGAAACGGCTCTGTAGGTCAGCCAGGTCGAGTCAACATAGCCCAACATCTCTGGGGTGGAGGGGCTGAAGGCCAGTGAGCTCAATGATGCTGCTCCATTGCTTGTGCTTAATGCCTTGATTACTTATCGGTAATCTTCATTACTCCCAGCCCTCGTCTTCCTCGTTCCAGTACTTGTGTATGAGGCACTTTACCTCCCAGAGTGTTGCGCAACCTGTGATTTGTTTCAGAGCTAGGGATGAGCAGGGGCCCCTCAGCATGGCTTGCCGGCGGGGGGGACATTTTCTGTTATGCCACTGGTATGATGATCACACAAAAATGGAGAATTACTCGATAATGCTCCAGGTGTGGCTTGCCTTTTAGGTGATGCTCACCAGAGAGTGAGCACTTACTACTTGCATTGAATTATAAGCTTGACACAGTGCAAGCTTGTTTAATATCTGTTGTTTCGAGCCCCTCCACGATAAGGCCTACACAGCGGCTTTGGCTTGGAGGGACAGATTCAGTGTGACCTACAAAACTGACTGCTTGCAGAAGGGATCATTTTGCAATAGAAGCAATATCCTTACGCAGCCTTTCACCTCACCTCTTCATTGTTAAAGAATCTTTAACTCTTTTACACAAACATATCACCAATCTGATGGCACATAATAGTGAGATTGAGAGCGGGTGGGGGAGCAGGGTGGCCAGGGAATGGCAGGTTGAATGTTGGAATCTTCGCCAGTTTCAGTATCCATGGCTACACCAACTCTTATTGACCATGCGCCATAGATCCTGATTGGCTATCATTAGTCCAACATTTTGACGCGGGGCTAATCATTGTCCTGATTATTATTAATGGGAGAAAATGTGAATCTTGAAGAATGCTGAACTTGAGCACAGATTTTTCAATCTTACTAATGAAGCGGGTGTGGACCACCACATCGCTGCATCCCATTCGGAGGGAGTGTGTTTATGTATAAGTCAGATTCCAGTATTTCCCCTTCCTAGGTTGCAGCACCTCCCCTCTGCAGGTTGCAGTATCTCTCCTTCCCAGGTTGCAGTATCTCCCCTTCCCAGGTACAGTATCTCCCCTTCCCAGGCTGCAGTATCTCCCCTTGTCAGGTTGCATTATCTCCCCTTACCAGGTTCCAGTATCTCTCCTTACCAGGTTACAGTATCTCCCCTTCCCAGGTTACAGTATCTCCCCTCCCCAGGTTACAGTATCTCCCCTCTGCAGGTTGCAGTATCTCCCCTTCCCTTCTCAGGTTCCAGTATCTCCCCTTCCCAGGTTCCAGTATCTCACTTTCCCAGGTTGCAGTATCTCCACTTCCCAGGTTGCAGTATCATCCCTTCCCAGATTCCAGTATCTCCCCTTCCCAGGTTACAGTATTTCCCCTTCCTAGGTTGCAGCATCTCCCCTCTGCAGGTTGCAGTATCTCCCCTTCCCAGGTTGTAGTATCTCCCCTTCCCAGGTTGCAGTATCTCCCCTTCTCAGGCTGCAGTATCTCCCCTTCCCAGGCTGCAGTATCTCCCCTTGTCAGGTTGCATTATCTCCCTTACCAGGTTCCAGTATCTCCCCTTCCCAGGTTACAGTATCTCCCCTTCCCAGGTTCCAGTATCTCCCCCACCCTTCTCAGGTTCCAGTATCTCCCCTTCCCAGGTTACAGTATCTCACTTTCCCAGGTTACAGTATCTCCCCTTCCCAGGTTACAGTATCTCCCCTTCCCTTCTCAGGTTCCAGTTTCTCCCCTTCCCAGGTTACAGTATCTCCCCTTCCCTCCTCAGGTTCCAGTATCTCCCCTTCCCAGGTTACAGTATTTCCCCTTCCTAGGTTGCAGCATCTCCCCTCAGCAGGTTGCAGTATCTCCCCTTCCCAGGTTGTAGTATCTCCCCTTCCCAGGTTGCAGTATCTCCCCTTCTCAGGCTGCAGTATCTCCCCTTCCCAGGCTGCAGTATCTCCCCTTGTCAGGTTGCATTATCTCCCTTACCAGGTTCCAGTATCTCCCCTTCCCAGGTTACAGTATCTCCCCTTCCCAGGTTACAGTATCTCCCCTTCCCAGGTTACAGTATCTCCCCCACCCTTCTCAGGTTCCAGTATCTCCCCTTCCCAGGTTACAGTAGCCCACTTTCCCAGGTTACAGTATCTCCCCTTCCCAGGTTACAGTATCTCCCCTTCCCTTCTCAGGTTCCAGGTTCTCCCCTTCCCAGGTTACAGTATCTCCCCTTCCCTCGTCAGGTTCCAGTATTTCCCCTTCCCAGGTTACAGTATTTCCCCTTCCCAGGTTACAGTATCTCTCCTTCCCAGGTTACAGTATCTCCCCTTCCCAGGTTACAGTATCTCCCCTCTGCAGGTTACAGTATCTCCCCTTCCCTTCTCATGTTCCAGTATTTCCCCTTCCCAGGTTACAGTATCTCACTTTCCCAGGTTACAGTATCTCCCCTTCCCAGGTTACAGTATCTCCCCTTCCCTTCTCAGGTTCCAGTTTCTCCCCTTCCCAGGTTACAGTATCTCCCCTTCCCAGGTTACAGTATCTCCCCTTCCCAGGTTACAGTATTTCTCCTTCCCAGGTTACAGTATCTCGCCTTCCCAGGTTACAGTATCTCCCCTTCCCAGGTTACAGTATCTCCCATTCCCAGGTTACAGTATCTCCCCTTCCCTTCTCAGGTTACAGTATCTCCCCTTCCCAGGTTACAGTATTTCCCCTTCCCAGGTTACAGTATCTCTCCTTCCCAGGTTACAGTATCTCCCCTTCCCAGGTTACAGTATCTCCCCTCTGCAGGTTATAGTATCTCCCCTTCCCTTCTCAGGTTCCAGTATCTCCCCTTCCCAGGTTACAGTATTTCCCCTTCCCAGGTTCCAGTATCTCACTTTCCCAGGTTGCAGTATCTCCCCTTCCCAGGTTGCAGTATCACCCCTTCCCAGATTCCAGTATCTCCCCTTCTGAGGTTGCAGTATTCCTCCACAGGTTACAGTATCTCTCCTCCCTCGTTTACACTGTGTATTTTTCACCTGCAGTGACATATGTCACTTTCTATCTACTTTCCCCCCATGCTGCCAATTGCCCAACTGCCCCTATTAGCTCCCTGCTCTTTTTTTCTGCTTTCATCACTCTGTTCTTGCCCCTGTGATTGTAAAGTGCTCTGTTGCTTCCCGAAGCGAGGTCCACTCTCAGTCAATACCCCGATAATAAGAACAAGAATAATAACTTTTCTAATAACCATACAAAGATATGACCATATCAGAAAATTGTGAAACAAGAAACTGATCTGGGTGCCCCACCCCCGCGCCACCTTTTAAGAACTCGTTATTTTGCCTGGTTGCTGCCGGAACCACCCCCCTCCCACCGGAGGGTTGTGTTTTTTCCAAAAACTCAGATCTTCTGAATGACACCGGTCTGGACTCAATAATTAAATCCGGCCCGTTTCTCACACTAAGCCTTGAAATCAGAAAGTGTTTGATGGGCTAATCCAGACAAAATGGGCTAAACCATGAATTCAAACAGACTGTTGAATTAAGCGCATCCTTCGCTTCCAGTAGTTTTAATGATTTCTTTTTTTATTTGTTCAGTGTCTGACATTAAAAGGTTTAACCTCTGTGGTCCTGTTCAACAAATCGCTGTGGGCCTTATTGCACACACGACCAGTCGAATGCATTTTTGATTTGACGATATTGTATTTGAGTTGGTAATATTGAAAAGTATAATGATATATCTGCCTTTTTAACCGATAGTTTTAAATTTACTGCTATTTTTAATGCCTGCAAATGCGCGTTCTCGCCTGGCAGCATTTTATGACGCAGATAAAATGATGGGAAACGCACATTAAAGCGTAATTGCGCGCCATTCCGCTGACTGACACCTCCATCAAGCCGTTCATTTCTAAAAAAAGCTTCTGGTGTAAATATCGGGCAATAATTCACAGAGACGTGACCATAAACCCCTCGGAACGTGTGCTAATGCAGCCTGGCTGGGAGAGGACGACGCGGTTTGAAAAGACGCCCCGTGCCGCGTAATATGACGTCATGGCGCGGCTGCGAAACGACCCTGCTCTGTTCCCTTATCATCTGCGCATTGCTCTTTTTAGCCGAAATTGATACATAAATGATCTCAGAGTTTGTGAACTTTTTTTGTTGGGCTAGTTGTGGAAAAGTTAGACAGTTAGGGAGATGTAACAGAGGTCTAGGGCCTCTCTACGCACATAGAGAAAAGGACCCACATCTGGATTACCCATAACAATTTAGGGTGAAACCCCAGGGGTGTCACCATTTGTCAAAAGAAGGAGGGATCCCCTGCTGAGAAGGAACAAAGGCAAGTGCGCTACAACCCACTTAGGAGGAGTTACAACCTATGTGATCCCGTCCACAAATGACAGACATGTGCTTAACATGTCCAAGTCAGTTGTGCTGATTGTTCAAGGCATGTCTGCATTGTGTACAGTGCACTTTGTGTCTAACTATGCACAAAAGTGGAAAGTGATGTGGTAAATGTCTCCCAACGTAGTGCGCCCATTGCCATCAATGGAAGACGGTCCTCCTGTATTAGTGCCCGGCGAGGGACAATGAGCTTGTAACAAGACCATGGACTGCAAATCTATATCATGTGTTGCATTTATGTTTATTATTATGCCATGTTGCCATGCCACCGGTTTATCTTTAAACTCGGCGGGAGGGCGTTGTGAGGGGGGTAAAGGGAAGGTTTTGCTTAAGCAGTAGCAATACGCCACCGTTGCGGAATGGGGCCATATTCCCAGATTCCTGTTGGTATTCCCTTTGGAAGAGTAGGTCTAACACTTAATCGTTTGAATCTCTTCCAGAGCACAACTCCACTTAGTTGCCCTTCTTCCATAACATGAACCATTCTCTTCAAGGCACCCCACAGGTCCCCCCCCCCCCCACCCACCTTCATGAGGATAGCTCAGGGGCAACGTGCTCGGAGGATAGCTCAGGGGCAACGTGCTCGCCTTGGAAGCAAGACAACACGGAGCACCACAGGTTCGATCCCTTAGTCCGCGCTTAGAAACCTCTGGGTATTAAGCGCGTTATAAATAACCTATCATATCATAACAGAGGGAAACCAAAGATGGGTCAAAGCAACTTCATTGAATGAGTGCTGCTGCACCTCTGGTCCAGAAAAGAATGAGTGAGCTCCAGTGATCCACAAGGCAGCCCTTCTGAGCCCCTTGCAAAGATGAATACCCAGAAGCAAGGCAGGAAAAGGCCCCCGGACAAAGATATTTCTTGAAGCTCATCTGTGGCCCTCAAAGGAAGAAAGGTCCTGGGAGTTACCAATGCCACTCATGGAAGGATCCTAGAAAAATACAAACTTTGATGCTAAGAGTACGTTCTTCACCACGAGTAGGGCTGAGCCTCTTCAGACAGTCACAGGCACACTTCGGGAGCTATGTTCTGGGATAAGTGACAAGGTGGATCCTAAATCGGACTAACCAACAGATAAGGCCTCTTTACAAAGAGAGACAGCATTCACATCAGTACATGAAGATGCTGCATGTTCTGTGTTATTTCCACAGGGGTGGGTTTTTACTAGTGTTTAATGGTACAGTTTTGGCATATTGATGTGTTTCAGTATTTAATATATCTCATGCATATTAATGAGGGATATGGTGAAACTCCGACATGGATCTGACCCTTGAGGCCTGGAGTTTGACAACTAGAAGATCTGATGTCAGTGGGGGCAACATGGGTAAAATAACTTAAAACAAACCTTTAGCAGTCAAAAGTGGGCCGAATTTATTTTTCTTCAAATTGACAGTTTCTCCCTTAAATAGCAAAGAATGTTAAAAGAAATCTTTTGGAACTTCACTTTCGAGCTTCGATTTTCAAATGTATATTCAAACTACAAAGGTATAACACATCTCAGATACTTGCATTGAATTGAGTGTAGCAGAGCGCGCTGATGCACTTAGCGAATGAAAGAGACCAAAGTCACTGCGGACACATGTCTGAAGAGAGGGTGGGGTGCAGCTTCCTCCTGTATTCCCAAAAATATTTTCACCACACAATAGGGTGTTGATTTCATAGGAATTGAATCTTGTCTGTCAACTTTAGCATATTCTGATTCAGTTCAACACTCTGCTGGCACATGTTTCGCTCTAACGTGCTTTCTCAAGGCACCCATATTGTTATTTACAGTGCAAATGCTGCGGCCTTTGGCATTATGTGTATGAAGTGTTCCTCAAGCAGGTCCATACTCATGGCGGAACTGCCCAAGCCTTACTTGAAACTGATCACATTTCAGATGAGTGAGTATCCCAACTCCTCAACAAATTTGTGATGTGTTTATTTGCAACTAGGATGCCCTCTCGAACCAAGGCGACAAAAGGTACATCTGAGGTTTATTGGTCTAATACATGTGGCCAGTGGTAATGAAATTGAAATTTGAGGGATAGGGGACCTCTGTGATATGGACCGGTTTGACAATGCACTTTACTTGTACAAAGGCTGTGGCGGCATGGTATGAAGTCTTTAGCTCGAATATTTTATAAAGAATGAACATATGTCTAATATTCTATAAAAAACATTTTATAGAGAATGCATTTACGGGTAAGGTAAAGGGTTAATTATTTTTAGGAAATGGTTGGGGTGGATTTTTAGGGGTAGAAAACAGGAGTTTGGGGGGACCCAACCCCCACAAAAAGAGAAAAAAAGTGCATACTCTATAAAAAATGTTGTTATTCAATATTCAATATATGTTAATTCAATATAAAGAATTTCGGTATAAAGACACGTAACCTGGCGGCATATGCTGAGGAAATCCTTGAAACGTGCCTACATAAATACTCCTGACGGTATAAATACAGCAAGCGGAGAACATATGTTTGGGCTTTTTCATCAGCTACACATTCACTGGAGTAATTGCTGCTAGCGGTCAAAATACAGCTTGTCATGGCATGTTTAAGTTCAGGGGTATTTTCATTGTTGGGAATTTCAATGCCAAACTGGGGCCGCCTGTTGGAGAGGATGTAGATACCCGCCTTCTTGGAAAACAGTGTGAGATTCCCGCAAGGGAACAATTTAACAAATTAGGTTATGGTAGGGGCCAGGAGCTGGCTCAATTTATGAAAGAATGCCACTTAGTGTAACATAACATAACTGGCATATTTGTAAAGCACACGTTCACCTCTGAAGGGGCATTTTAGCGCTAATAACAGATGTTTATTGTTACCCAACTTAAAGGGATAGTGTCATCAAAAATGTTATTGGCTCAAAAGATGGGCCATCATCAAAAATACATATAAAAAATATTCATTACGAAAGTTGCTATGTAAACTTTTGAGCAAAGGAGGCTCAAAGTCACAGAAGTCCCCAAGTCGGGGGAGGCCAGGAGACTCAAAGCTGAAGCCACAGCAAACATAAATACAATGTTGTTGTATTTAAATATGCTGCAGTTTTCTTTCTATGTTTCCTGGAGCCTGAGAAACATAGAAAGAAAACTGTGCATATTTAAATACAACAATGTTGTATTTCTGACTGCGGCGGCTTTCGCTTTGAGTCTCCTGGACTCCCCTGACCCGGGGGAGCCCAGGAGACTCAAAGCGAAAGGCGCCGCAGTCAGAAATACAACTTTGTTGTATTTATAATTGCTGTGCCTTTGCTTTATGCCTTTCATTTGATGTTTTCTGTGCTTCCATGGGCTTGGGGAGCACCGAAAACGTAAAATGAAAGTGAAGGCAGCCTCCTCAGCTCATGCACAGCTCTGCTCTGGCTGCAGTAAGCAAAAGCTCCCAGTAGGGGGCTAGGATCAAAGTGTTTACATGGGAGCATACATTTTAGTGCCGCCAGGGCAGAGCTCAACATGAGCTGAGGAGGCTGCCTGAAATGGCAAAATGGATGCTCCCGTGTAAACACTTTGATCCTCGTTTGCTCAAAAGTTTACATAGGACCTTTCATTAAAATTATGTTTAATGCATGTTTTGGATTACTGCCCATCTTTTGGGACAATAATATTTTTGAGCGCACCATAGAAAGATCAAGGGCTGAGTGGATCTGCTGGGATTTGAACCTGTGACCATGAGGTCAAACACAGGTTCCTGTAGTGGATGCCTTAGTTCACTGAGCCACAGTCCTAACTAGATGGGAGATGTGGTGGGGACTGGACGCCCAGGAAAGCCTTTCATCGGGGTAAGAGCTCATCTATAATTGATTACTGATGGGTTGGCAGCTATATATTCCTGCAGATAATTAACTTTGAAGTGGTCTTTCCCCCCGATTACCTCAGGAGCAGTGGGCCACCATTTTGCGCTCAGTTAGAATTGAGGGACTCCTGGCCGCATTTGGTAACCTGTCAGAGGCTGGCTCCGATGTAATTACTTGGTATGAAGATTTAGTTGCGACTATACTCAGGAGGATAGTTCAGGGGCAACGTGCTCGCCTTGGAAGCAAGACGACACCGAGCAACACAGGTTCGATCCCTGTGTCTGCGCTTGGAAACCTCTGGGTATTAAGCGTGTTATAAATAACCTATCATATCATATATGCTCTGAAAGTAAGAGCTTCCAGCATTGCCGTAGACAGACACCTGGGCCAGGAGCCAGCAGTGCGGTCTGGTATGACCAGTAATGCAGGACGCTGAAAGGGGAAATCCAGCAGCCAGTGAAAGGTGGTGGCATGAATGCTGGGCAGCTATACGCCCTCAAGCCTGACTATAAGAAACTGCTGAAGCACAAGAGGAGGGAATAAACATTGAGGGAAAGGGCCCAATTGGAGTCAGCCGTCGCATCTAATGGTTGCAAGCTCTTCTGCCTTCACTAAGGAGGAGATCATGGCATGTGTCAAAGCAAGGCCATTTTAAGCACTTTTGGGGCCCGGGGCATGGACAACTTTGCCCCCCCCCTCCATCGAGCCAAAGGAATTAAGGTATTCAGAATATCTGGCCATGCCCCCCTCATCATGATCACAACACATAGCTTGACATGTTGCCTTGCAGCGATTAAAATAGCCAATGGTACTCCCTTTCAGTCACCATACCCTGTTCATTCTTGCTGTAATAAGAATTATAAATATGTAGCATTTCAAGGCCAACATCAGCAGCCCATTACAAGGCTACTTGCATTCTAGCATAGGTACAGGACACTCTTCATCATCAGCAGCCACGAGGAAGGTACAGGACACTCTTCATCATCATAAGCAGCCACGAGGAAGGCACAGGACACTCTTCATCATTAGCGGCCACGAGGAAGGTACAGGACACTCTTCCTCATTAGCGGCCACGAAGAAGGTACAGGACCCTCTTCATCATTACCAGCCATGAGGAAGGTACAGGACACTTTTCATCATTAGCGGCCACGAGGAAGGTACAGGACACTCTTCATCATTAGCGGCCACGAGGAAGGTACAGGACACTCTTCATCATTAGCGGCCAGGAGGAAGGTACAGGACACTCTTCATCATTAGCAGCCAGGAGGAAGGTACAGGACACTCTTCATCATTAGCGGCCACGAGGAAGGTACAGGACACTCTTCATCATTAGCGGCCACGAGGAAGGTACAGGACACTCTTCATCATTAGCGGCCAGGAGGAAGGTACAGGACACTCTTCCTCATTCGCGGCCACGAGGAATATACAGGACCCTCTTCATCATTAGCGGCCAAGAGGAAGGTACAGGACACTCTTCATCATTAGCGGCCACGAGGAAGGTACAGGACACTTTTCATCATTAGCGGCCACGAGGAAGGCACAGGACACTCTTCATCATTAGCAGCCACGAGGAAGGCACAGGACCCTCTTCATCATTACCAGCCAGGAGGAAGGTACAGGACACTTTTCATCATTAGCGGCCACGAGGAAGGTACAGGACACTCTTCCTCATTAGCGGCCACGAGGAAGGTACAGGACCCTCTTCATCATTACCAGCCATGAGTAAGGTACAGGAGACTTTTCATCATTAGCGGCTACGAGGAAGGTACAGGACACTCTTCATCGTTAGCGGCCACAAGATAGGTACAGGACACTCCTCATTGTTAGCGGCCACGAGGAAGGTACAGGACACTCTTCATCATTAGCAGCCACGAGGAAGGTACAGGACACTCCTCATCATTAGCATCCACGAGGAAGGTACAGGACACTCTTCATCATTAGCAGCCATGAGGAAGGTACAACAATCATAGTATAAATGTATGTAAAAGGCGAACATAAACCAGAATAGACAGACGACTCCGACTAGCTCCCTCACAGAATGCAAACATGCTCAAGCATGGATACAGGAGACCAATTGGAAGCTAGGAGAAATATACACTTACCATAGTATAGTTAGTGGATGAGAAGCTACCAAGAAGGTGCATGCATCCAGACAGATTGAGATTAGAAGAGGGACATGGTTTTCAAGTAGGGTTGCCATTAGAGAGCAAAGAAACAAGTGCCTGTGGTGTGCAATATATCAATGCTCACTATTATTATATGATATGATATGATATGGCATTTATAACGCGCCTATACACAAGTGTTTCATATATATAGGAAGCAGCGCCATAGCCAGTGAAACCATGAGTGAATCTGTTGTGAAGATCATACCCTGAGAACAAAATCACTCTGAAGCGTGACAATTGTCAATGGTTTAGGGACTGGCAATTTTTCGACAGATTAGGCAATGCAAGATTCAATGAGATGCCCAGGATAACACATTGATTAAAAGTTAAAGCCGGGATTTGTGCCCACTCTGCAATTTCTACACTTTACCATTGGCTTTTCTAGTACATTCCATGAACTAAAATAATCCCATTCCCTTTTGTATTTTAAAGCTTTAAATTGGCCTAAAACACAGGCTTGAGAAATTGTTATTTATAAACATGCACAAAAACCACCTTTCGGGTCTACACAAAAGCAAACTGTTTTTTGTGCCATATGAGCAGACCTTTGCATATGCTTGCCAGAGGCCAGCAATATCTGATCCGCTCTCTTAAGTCTAGGACCTCTTCTGCTGAAATGACCTACATCAGGTAACGAATGGGCTGAACAATACCCCCAGCATGTGAGAAGCCAACCTTTTCAAAGAAGACAATACAGGAATGCCAGCGGAATAAAATGATTTGTCCAGGATCATTGTATCGTCTGCTGGGGAAGCCAGGATAGAAGCATGAATGCTTTGGTTCCACAGTCTTCAATTTGTATAGCTAATCACTTCTTGGACTAACACTTTATAGTTTTCGTTTGAGGTGGCGGCCTAGGTTGTACAAGCCTCCATCTGAAGAAACCAATTTCTAGACCTTCACCATACTGATGCTATATTCGTTTTTTTTTATATAGCAACCCCGGGTACAGTTATACTGCTGATAATAGCACCTGCGGCGCTACAAACCAAAGTACACATACCTGTAGCTTTATCAACTTCAAACATTGGAAAGACTGAGTTGGCTTTGCTTGAATCCAGTATTATAATCTTGTAAATGAACACAAATCTCTGCAATTAGTGCTTAACAAACTGAGCTATCTTCTGAACCAACGCAGCACTCACATTTATCAGTATGCATTTCAACTTTGGCTATTGCACATGATCAATATAATACCCATTGAAAAGTAAGAATTCTACAGGAGTTGTCGTAGTGGACACACACATTTTGTGTAGGACAGTGAACACAGAAAGCATTGCAGGATGAATTGATGAGAGCAGAAAGTATTTGTTACAACAGACAAGCAATAGGTTCAGAGCCTCAGGAACACGTCATAAAATATCTTGAAATATCTTTGTAAACAATGGTCACTAACTTCTTTAGATTAGGCAGCCTTGTGGGGGCTCCCTACAAGGTTGGGTCCTGGGGCTTGTGCCCCTGTTGCCCTCCCTTAAAGAGGTCACTGTTTAAGGCTCTCGCACCAGGGAAGGCAGCGGGCCCAGACGGCTTTCAGTCAGACTATTTAAAGTGGAGCCCTGATTGGTGGGCAAACATCCTGGTAAAACGTTTTAACTAAATTTCCTAGTTCCCGCGTTTTTCCACTATCCTGGCAAAAGGTCATAATCATCCCGATTTTTAAGAAGGGATCCACTGAGGTCCCTCTCTGCTACCAACCCATCTGATTGCTAGACATTTCTAGCAACATGTTTAATAAATGTCTCAAAAGCAGACTGCATGAGGGGGCAAGTCCTAATAATATCACACACCCCACGCAAGCGGGGTTCAGGGGTGCTTTCTCAACCATTGACCATTGTTTCATTTTAAATGTATTAATTGGGAAGTACTGCTTATTGAATGGGGGGGACAGGTTCTATGTGGCCTTCCTGGACCTGGAGAAGGCCATGGACTCAGTCAATAGGGAGACCCTGGGGCAGAAATTACAGGAAATGAAGGTTCCGCCAGCTCTTTAACATCTGATTTTAAAGAGCCAAACGAATACCGCTGCAGAAGTCCGGGGGGGGTCACAGCGGGCAGTTCACGAAGGAGTTTCCCACAAACCAAGGTGTAAAACAGGGTTGCTCTTTGGCCCCGCTTTTATTTATTTAATTTCTTGACAATTGCATCCAAAGTTAGCCCGCCATTTGTGGGGAAGATGCCTTTCGCAACCCTGTCATACGCGGATGGCACTGCTCTTATAGACCAAACACCAGTGGGGTTGCAGCGTAGCCTTGAGTATGCCGCCAATTACTTTAAGACCAATAATTCCCCCCACCAGAGCCGAGCCCAACCCTACCACCCCCCAGCCCAGGAATAAAATGGCTAAATCACCACATTTCCTGTCCACCTAGTCGGAGCCAGACTCACATAATTACACAATTTACTAAATAAAAGCCATATCCGTGCAGTTCTGGATGAAGCACAAAGGCCCCTCACAGTCCCTAACATTCTTTTTTTATTTTTATAAAAAAGGATCTTAGCAGAACCTTTCGCAAGTCCAAATACCCTTTACAGATCAGTGGAAAATGTCACACCCCCTCGTTTGCTGCAAACCCACAGGAGCATATTTTTACTGGGTCATCCTTTAGCCGATTCGTGCGAGCGAGCCTTCAGGGGCAGCATGTTTAGGCGAATCATCAAAATCATGTGCAGACAGTTTGGCGATGGGATTGTGCCCACCTCTCACCCCCAATCCCGCCCCCCCTCCACACCCCCACCCCAATACTACATCTCAGGGAGGAGAACAGGCTCTGGGAACCCAGGGAATGGGCTCCTCCTGGAACCTCCACCTGATCCTCATTGAGTTCACTCCATGTGAGTGAGGATTTCAAGGCCGACATACGTACGTATACACTTCAGCATATCCCCCGAACCAACCCTGTGTTTCCTTAATAGATTGAAACCTTCGTAAAACCACCGGAACTTTGGGCATGGTTTGGATTTGACCAGTTCCTCCAGGATATGTTTCATGTTTGGATTCTTAGGTTCGGCCTCAAGGATGTTCAGAAAGAAATAGCCAAACCTAATTTTAGCCTGTGTTGCAATTTTAGACATCCCCAGTTCTAAACGGAGCACGCAATTGGGTGCTCCCTGTGGGAGACCCGTCAGGCTCTTTAGAGATCCATTTTGAATCACCTCCAACTTGTCGCACTTAGAATGTGCCCATAATGTGCTGCCATACAAGATCGCACCCCCCACCCTGCTCCTGTACACCTCTAAGGCATTTGTCCAGCATATGCCCGCCAAACTTATGATAGAATCTTATTAAACCTCCCAGTCTCATCCTTGCTTTAGCACTAAACATCACCAGATGCGTCACCCACAACCCACTGCTTTCAAAAACTAATCCCAAATAGCAACATGAGTCCACCACCTCGATTAATTTTCACAATTTAGAGACCAGGGGTAGTTAACTTTATTTTTGCCTTCGCCAAAAAACACAATTTTGTTTTTTTCATATTCAGTTTTAAATAAGTGCTCTTTGTTTTCGTTTCTTTTCTTCTTTTAATCAGATGGGATTATGTTGTTTTTGGATCTGTTTTTATGCTTGATGTTCTAGTTTTAAATTTTGTATTCGTTAATGGAGTAATCCGACTCAATAAAGTATTCATTCAAGTCCCAGGGGCCCGGCATGTGGCCCTAAAGCAGACAGGAACCATTAACATTCTTTACATAGCCAAAGCTTGTTTTGGGTGTTGTTTTTTTTTTCAAGCTCACATCTGATCTCATTTTGGGCAGTATATCCAGCTGTGCCCTAGCATTATTGTGCCCCATAATGGCTATGGCTGGGAGAAATACAGTTCTGCTATCTGCAAACTGACCCACTATGGTGGTCAGTCCTGGAGAAAGTCTAGAGGAGTGGCTATTACTGGTGGACAGTGCTTCCTCTTGTAAGGGGAATGTCCATATCGCCGATAGTAATGGACAGTTACTGCTGGAGGGACTCATATTGCCTGCTCTGTAAAATGGCAGACCTCGTGATGATATTTTGGTCTGCGGCGGGCAATAGAGGTGTACTAGTCGGACTGCCTGCTGTAGTGTCGCGGAACAAGTCTAAAAACCACAACCGATGCACTGATATATTGACACCACTGAGATTAAATAGTGCCATTTAACAGTTACAGCCAAATAGTATCCGGCTGCGATTTGCCATCAGAGCATCCAGAAAGAGATGTATAAAATCTCAAAACCAAACTAAAAGCTTTCTTTTAGCTGCAGGCTGTAGGTTTCAGTCTGTCTTCTATGTCTGACACCATTCCCGTCATTGGAACAGTGCATGGAGCAGATCCACTGGATCGCGCAGTGTCTGTTGCATCCATGTATTCTTAATGTCACGTTCATTGCGAAAATAGTTTTTTAAGAAATTGTATGAAAATAGGGGTCTTTGAAAGATACCCTACAAAACTGATTATTAACCCAAGCGCAAACTCCCTGGGAGAATTGTAAAATTGAGCCTGTTTCACCATAGCAGCAATTAAGGCATGTGTCAAACACAAACTAAGCTGATTTTTCCATTGTTATATTTTCCTTTTGGGTCAGTATTGGCTTGTTATGGGCCTGGTTGTCTTTTAACATTGTGCAATGTAAAATAATCTGTCAGAATAAAAATAATCAGCAACAAATCAGAGATTAGCAAGCAGGGCCAGATTTTTCAGTCGACACAATGCTTCCTACAGTGATGCAATTGTTACACAGCAGAACTACTTTGCAGGGTGCTACAAGGGTGTTGAAGAAGGACTCTTACAGAGGTGGCATGAATTTGGTTATAGACTTTTATTTTGAAGTGATAAAGGATCCTTACAATCCCAAACATCTAAGACAGGTAAAGGATCCTTACCATCTCAAACGTCTAAGAGGGGTTTTACTGCCTCAAAACTAATACTAAGAGGGTCTGTCAGAATGCCTGCCAAAGTAAATTCCACGGTCCTGTGTCAAAAAGCTACTTCTGTCCCTCACACTACAACTAAAAGATAAACTAACAGAAAGTTATTTTTTAAAGGAGAATAGCTGCCTTCTCCTGCTTCTTTGATGGGGTTCAATGAAACGTTCCCTCAAAACAAATATACCCAGGGAATGCCTCCTTGTCTGCAGGTTTCAGACAGGCTTTACCCAATGTCCTCTTTAGGAGAATGGATCCCTTCTCCTGGTGTGGCTCTGTACAATTTCCCATAGAAACAGGGGGGAATGACTACCCCTTCCCTGATATGGTTTGGTAAAATGTACAACAAGGCCAGGGGGAATGACTCCCTTCCCCTGGCTTCTTCATCTCAACTCTCAGGTCGGACCAAGAGAATGCCTCCATTCTCTTGGTTTGCTTTGGCGCAGTTCAACACAAGGCCTGGGGGAATGGCTCCATTTCCCTGGCATCTCTATCACAACGTCTGCTTTGGTACCAGCAGAATGACTCCCTTCTCCTGGCATAGCTCAATACAGTTCCTTCTTACTGCTTCTAGCTTGATAGCTTAATATTCACTTTGTCTCTGTGACTTGTTTTCAATAATGTCCCACATCTTGTTAGGATCCCAGATCCTTCCCTGGTTTTTAGTGGTCTACTCTTGACCACTGTGACAAGGAAGAATCCCTTTTGAGTTTCCCTGATTCATGTTGGGGTCCCAGACACTTCTCTTGTAAGTAGTAGACTTATTTCTGCCACTTTAGTGAGGAGGACATCCTCTATGCTTTGGTTTCCTTCTGTTGGGGTCCCAGACCCTTCAGGTATGGCCAGTGGTCTACTATTTTCCACTGTTATGGTGGATAGGGCCCCATATTCTTCCCTGGTGGCCAGTGGGCTCCTATTTTCCACTGTTATGGTGGATAGGGCCCCAGATTCTTCCCTGGTGGCCAGTGGTCTCCTATTTTCCACTGTTATGGTGGATAGGGCCTCAGATTCTTCCCTGGTGGCCAGTGGGCTCCTATTTTCCACTGTTATGGTGGATAGGGCCCCAGATTCTTCCCTGGTGGCCAGTGGGCTTCACTTTCCCACTGTTATGATGAACAGGGTCCCATACCTTTCCATGGGGGCCTGTGGGCTTATCTCTGCCACTGTCTGGTCGGCAGCTCACCCTGGAATTTTCTTGGTGCTAGTTTGGGTCCCAGACCCTTATCTTGCTTGGGTTCCAAACCCTCGTCTCGCTCCCTCTAGTGTAAGGCCCACTTGGTTTACCCTCCTGCAAGTACTGCCATGAAGAAGATTACTCGTTTTTGTTGTTGTTGTTAACTTGCGTTAATTCACCAATGTTCTACTCTTATCGGTTTGCGTGTTACACCCGTTACCTTCACTGGCACTGGGATGCTCTGCTGGTTCTTCCGCGGTTGTGCTTCATTTGGGAGTGCTGCATGGGCATTGCGTGTCTCTGCTGTTCTTGCTCCATGTGTTTTGTTCTCTCGGCTGGTGGTCTAGGTGCTGTTGCAGGCCACACAGTCCACCTTTCAGAGGTTGCGCCACCGCTTCTCAGCCTCCAGCCACATTCTCGACCAGCTCCACACCACCAGGGTAAGGATTCCTACTGCCTGCTTCCGGTCTCCAGCAGATGACTGCCTTCAGCTTCTCTAGAGCATTCTCTGTGTCTCCTTTGCTTTTTCTGCGCTGAACTATCTCCCCTGCTGCTCTCCTTCTCTTACTTGTCCAGTCCTTCTTCTGATTTTATGGTAGTGAAGTGAACACTCACCTGCGGAGCACTAGAACAGTTCTTAAGGGCCACCTCGTCCCAGTACTTGCATTGGGAGTAATCTTTATATCTTGGATGATCTTCTTCATCTCAGTTGGTGAAACTGACATGATGTTACAATAGAACATGGATGTATCAGCCAAAGGGGGTGTGTGAAAGGGTAATGGAGGTTTTGGGGAGGCTTGAGTTCGGGTGTTGTGCCGCTACCCAGGTGGTCGTCCTCATCCCCAGTAGGGGAGTCCCTCCCCATGAGGTTCTCCGACATTAAACACACTTGTATGGGGAATATTTGGTAGCAGACTCACTTTCCTAGCCTCATGAGAAGGGGCTTCCTGATGGGGAGTAGTAACGACACCTTGTGAATCATCACAGTGCATATAAACGTTAAAAAGAACTTAAATATGAAATGGTTGACAACTGTTTTCCATGTAAGAAAGGGTTTAGTGTTAAAAAAAAAAGAATTTCAGTAGGACATCAAATTGTTTTATCAAACATTGGAAACTGCAAGAATACGGGCCCGACAGACTTGGTGCTTGGGGGTCCTAGTGTATTTTAATCCAGCACTAAAGGCAACTGACTGTGCGCACTGCGCGTGCGATTTCGCCCTATATGGTGCCACAATCCCGTTGCTTTTGCACAAGTACACAGTCTGGAGTTGAGTTTCATGCCGGCAGCTTATGATGCACCGGCCTGATCACTACCATCTGACCTGAAGTGGCTTATCTAGAAACAGTGCAATAAACAAATAGATGGATCAGTAGGGGTGTCTGGGCCAGTTTTGTGTGACAAAGTTGTTGAGGTTGCAGAGTTAGCACAGCATACATTTAGTATTTTTGACCAATGTTATCTACTCAATGTGCAGTAAAAGCTCAATTTACCACACATTTTAATACAATGTGCCTGGTGTACTACTCAAACAGTTTGTTTGGTAAGAGTATTGAAATGCAATTGGTTATTTTGGGCTATTTTCTGTTCCAGTTTGACTCTGTCTGCCATAAAACCACTCTACTTGTGGAAGAGTGGACCTCTGGTAAACCACAGTATCAGTGTGTGGTTACTATGCAATGCGGGGAAAATAGAATCTATCCTAAATCCTTTTTTTCTTGTAAAACCTACGGCATTCCCTTCACTTGCATTGAAAAAGTTTTGTCCATCTCACAAAGGGCTCTGAATGTGTGCTTCAAAGATGTGCACAATCAAGTGACCCGTTTCCTCTACAGTGGACAATTAGGGTCGGGGTGTTTTTGTCTTCTGCACAGTGAATTCTGAAGTCACAGCTGGATTTCCTTTAAATTCCTGGAAAGAAAAATTCCTGACCCCATTTCGAACAAGCACAGGGGGGTGCACAATACACAAGTGACGGACACTTTCATTTTTTTTTTACCTTAGGTGTGTAGGGAACCTTGGACCTGTTGGAAAAAAACAGCTCAGATAATGGCCTAAAATAAAGTGAATTGGGAAAGGCCTTTCTGAAAGAGCGGGAGAGACACCATTCACAAATCATATAATTGGTTGAAGATTCCTGCCTCTTGCCCGCTATCATGATGAAAAGGATGCCTGTTTAAAGTGTGAAATATCAATAAATGTCTGCGCGCTTAACAGTATTGTTCAACAGTTTAAAAGTGTGTAACCATTTCCATGGCCTTTTAGAGACTGATTTACCAGTGCTGAAGACAAGGCCCAGAAATTTGGAGTACTTTTATATCCCAAAAGAATTCAGCATGCTCACAATATTTATTGGAGAACATGGCATGAACATAAAAGTCAAGGATTTTTATCAACAGTGATATGTTCATAGATTCCCAGTATACAAGAAAAATTTATTTGTATGTTACCAACTTGTCATTTATTTTAAATGACCATATTTTGCATGTTTCATTTAAAAACAATGTAAAATGTCCTACAAAAAAAATATCAATTAAAGTTCCATTTTATACTGTATTGCGTGTCTTTTACTTATGCTGTAATTGGAATCATGCTTTATCATTGTTGTTAGTTTTACGGAATGTATTTCCAAAATAAACTTTATGAACTACGACAAATGTGTAAAAGCACAGGCCCGGACATATTGCTATTGTTGCTTGGCCGTAACTTGAAACTATTAAAAAATTAACCCTTCTAAGGTCTAACCCCAGTTCAGGAATGCCCATCACAAGACAGAGGATCTCACAGAGCTATTAAAAATCTGTTGTGTCCAAACCGGTTCTGTGAGCCCAGCGTCTAAACATTACCAGAAAGCTGACTTAATAGATAAACGTCAAAGAGACCTATCAAATATATTCATTCAGACTTCCTCATAAAATCCATTAGTGAAAACGAAAGGACTGTTATTGGATATTCCGTGCACAAGTAAAATAATCCTAGCATTGACATTATTTCATATCAGCAAAAGAGAAGATTCTGGCCATGTTTCAACAGTGACCTTTTGCAGCCAAAGTCAGCATTTTCTTAATTTACAAACTGAAGAAATGTCCTTTGTGTGCTAAGTTTAATCAAACATTTAATTATTTTAAAACAATCATAGCTATGTGATGCAAGATCCAATCAACGTGGGACCAGTTGGTAGATGAAAAATGTCTTTTCACCACACATAAAATCCTTATGGGGTTTCATGGAAAGATTTGGAGATAAATAGGAAAAACACTCATCTCTGAAAATGCACCACACACACACACAGACTGGCATTGCATGTGATCATGTGCATGATTTACAGAATCCCATGATGCTGATTTTATTAAACTCGTGCATTCACATCCATAGTTATATAAAAAAATAGAAATGCTTCTCCATACGTGTGAGTATGTTTCACCCCTCTCTTGTAGATCATGGTATTGGGGAAGCCACACCTCTGTCACAAGCTCAGAAGAGGAGCCAAAAGATATATAATGTGATGCACATAGAATAGACAGATTAATTAGAGGATTAATTAATATGGGGAGATGAGCATTGAAGATTTTCTGAAACCAACTGGAGATGGCCCTGGAGAGCTGAAACTTTTTTGAGTCTACTTTGCAGGCAAGCAGGCTGGATAATGAAGTCCTTACAGAGACAGATTGGTGACCCGGGGGGTTCCAACAAGCCAGCAGATTCAAGACCTTACTGAGGGCAACAGCTCCAGGAAGAGGGCCCAAGCCTATGTTTCCGAAATGAGAAACCACATTTGAAAAGGTATAACAAAACAATGTAAATCCAAATTGCCCAGTATGTTTTCCATGGGAAAATCCTGGGATTAGAGGGCAGGAGAAAAACAGAATACTAAAGTGACAAAGATACAGAAACATTCTTTAATATTTTGCCCTGTGTCTCCCGTTTATATTGAGTACCTAGCGAGACGTAATTTCCTTAAAGACCAATGCATTTTGTATTGAGAGGCAAGATTTAAAACTGAAAGCAAGTTAGTTTGGTGCTGCTTAAATGCATATTGCTTTTGTAAACTTAAGAGCCACTAAATAGAAACCTTGGCTCATGCCGGCACAGATTTACACAGGCCGTAGTGTATTCACGACACACTATCACCTAGTGTGATATCATGCAAACGTTTCCATGCCATTGTGAGGCTAGGCATGAATGTGTTTGTGAAAAATGAAATTAGCACACAGAATTCATCCTAATCTTAGTGAAAGGTGAAAAATGTTGAACCACTTCCCTTATCTTTGAATGCACAGGCAGACTTATGTGTAATGTGAAAGGGCACGGGACAACAAGGAAGGGAGGTTTAACCAGGTACCCATTACTAGAGAATTATCTTTCCCAGCCCAAAATACATGGAGACTGAAAACTATGCACGCAGGCACATTGAAAGCTGTGCATGCATACATAGATTAACAGTTGCACACATATATAGACTGAAAGCAAAGCACATATTGTTAGTGAAAATCTGTACACGGTTATATTTAAAGCTGCACACAAACACATGTATATTGAAAATCCTCAACACTTGTTCATTGGAAACTGCACATACATATTCTGGGAAGACCATACACATGTGTGTTCAGAGAAGAGCGAAAAATCCCTGACAGCATTATTTTCCGAATTCAATCATGGGTGGCTTGCATTTAAGGGGTTGCTTGTGTTTCCGTGCAGAGGGGACCTGGCCTAGCAGTTTGGGCTGCGCTGCTACCATTGGTGGCAGTACCTGACTGATTTGCATATGGCTGGACCCCTTTTGCAATGGCGCAGACAGGCTTAAAAACGGTGGTGTGGAAGGTAGCCCAGAGCAATGCCAGTGGTTCAGATTCATTCAAAACCTTCCACCCGTCACTTGTGTGCTTACCACTTGCATTTAAGATGGCCATTATTAACATTTAAATGATCTGTACACAGCAAATGCATATGCAACCCCATACATATGCAGGAGAGCCAAATGGAATGGATGGTTGGGTTTTGAAATGTTGGTTGTCGAAGTAATTTGTCTGATACCCTATTTGTTTTGACACTGTAGAAAATCAAGTGGTTTTGAATTTAAGTCATATCGGTCAATACATACGTTGCTCAAAAAGCGGCAGTGTTATCTTTGAAGTCCATTGTATTGTCTAGCTAGAAGCAAACATAGGACCAGTTGGGCTAGTCTGGAAAAGAAGCCAGAGGGCAAGTGCTTTGAAAGTATGCTGGGGCGACTGGTAGGGGGTAGTCTGGTCCCTGTATGACTCTGAAGGGACCAGGCCCCAGTCACAGTGGCAGATGGAGAGTGAGCACGGGAGGGGGTGAGGGAAGGAAGAGGAGAAAAGGAAAGTCGTGAGAAGTTTCCGGATCTTAAGAAGCTCAGGCTCAAGTCTCAATTAAGATTGAGTTTCCCTGCATACCATATACATCTTCATTTATTTGTGGCAAAAAGAGCCAACATTAAATTGGAATCCCTATGAACATCATGCTTTTTGCTGCAGTATATAATTGCAATATTTTAATATCAATAGGTAGTGAATGGGAATATTAGGGGCAGATGTAAACTTTCAGAAATGCACACTGCCTGGGCCCAAACACACTTTCTAACAGTCCTCTGGCGTCTCTGAGAAGTCACACTACCAGCTGCACCTCCTCAGTGGTATTCTTCCTTTTCTCTCCTTCCCCCAGAAGCTCACTGTCTCCAGAGCTCTGGTCCTCTCTAGGATGGACTACTACAACAGCCTCTTTCTAAATATTCCTGCCTCTACTCTTCGACCTTTACAAGTATCCAAAACAGGACTGTGAGACTTGTCCTTGGCCTCAAGCCCAGGGATCGTATCTCTTCTGCTCTAAAATACCTTCACTAGCTCCATGTGGCTGCAAGGATCAAGTTCAAGACGTTCTGCATCACCCACAATGTTTTCTGGTGACTGGGACTACTCTACCTCCTACCTTCTCTTCCAAAACATCTTCCTTCTCAAGCTCTCTGCTCATCCATCTCCAAATATCTGAGGGTCAGACGTTCCTCCAAGCAGAGAGTTGGGGCAGATCTATCTTCTCGGCTGGGGCCACCCTCTGGAACAGCCTCCCCGCCTCTCTCAAACTAGAGCTGAACCACCTCCGGTTACAGAAGCAACTCAAGACCTCCCTTTTCGCTTCCGCTGTCTCTCTTCCTCTCCCCTGCTGATGCACCTGACTGCTCTGCGCTCTGGTCACCTGGTCAACCCCTGAACTTGGGCACAGGCACCTGCATGTCCAGTTGCCCTTGCACTGCCTCTGGGATCCCCAGCACTTATGGATCTGTATCTGCAACCCTACAGTCCCTTCTCTCTGCACTTCTGAGCCACCCGCTGGCTGCACTCGTGAGTGAACTGCACTTCCCCCTTCCCCTCGCCCCTGGCACTTCTCCGATTCCTCTTCCCCGCACTTGCATGATCCGAATGACACAAGGCCTAGGAAGATCGTTATTTTGTCCTCCCTTTGTTTCGCCCTCCTTGCCTTGTCACGCCTAGAAACAATTGTGTACAGGCGCGTTATAAATGCCACATCAGATCATGGAAAAAAAGACTAATTGTTAGTGACTACTATTGTGGTAACCTTATGTATGTATCAGTTTGCAATTTACTTTTATAGTTGCATTGTACTTAGAAACGACGTATGCTATATATTATGTAAAAAGTTTATAATGTATGAATTTGGTTTATTCTATCAACAAATACATTGCAAGCACATGACTTACATCCTTTTCACCAAAGCCACTGAATACTCTGGATGTCTCGGGAGGATAGCTCAGCGGCAACATGCTCGCCTTGGAAGCAAGACGACACGGAGCAACACAAGTTCGATCCCCGGGTCCACGCTTATAAACCTCTGGGTATTAAGCGTGTTATAAATAACCAATCATATCATATATCATATGGATGTTCCCATTTATAACGCACACCCTGCAACGTAAATCAGCTATTGCTTCTGAACATTACTACAAATATCTAGTAGTACAAGCATGTTCAGTCCGACTGCATGGACAGACACGTTCTGTGCAGGCTGCGGATTCGCGAGCAGTCTCTTTCAGTGTTAAGTTCATATAGCATATGTTGCAGAACTTAAAACCTGAGACAAAAAACAGCGATCACCCGCACCTAGCGGAAAAAGAGGGGGTAATGAAGAGATGTTGGCAGAACGTAAAACCCAGAGCGAGGTGGACTGCTGGATTTTATGAAGCAACAAAGATGAGGGCCATGTTATAAATAAAGTTGTGTATGATACACATCGAGCCTCATTACAAGATTGGCAGTAATTCAGCAGTAAATATGCAGAATTACCACCAAAATCATTTACCGTGACCACCACTCAGTCCCTTGAAATTACTACCAGATTATGAATGATGGCAAAGTGGTGTTAATCTCAATTTCTGGTGTTTTAAGGAATCTGGACAGATTTTTAGGGATGTTTTGTGAACAGTAATAATGCTGAGGTTTGGGGTGAAGTTGAGGATTTACCCCAGTTATAAAACCCTAGATGAGTATCCAGAATTGCTCAAATAGTTCACAACACCCAAACCACCCCAAATTTGGGTGGTTTGGGTTTTTCCATAACTTGTTCGCCCACCCCTTATAAAGATGCAAAGAGGACACTCAGAATATCAGTCTACGTCAAACGTTGATTGTGCGCTGCCCTGTTTTGCACTACCTGCTCATTAAACTTAGACGAGTTTCATATTTTAAAACACAAAAGAAATCACTACTTCCAAGATCTTGTTTTTATTGCAATCTATTCTCAGTGGTTGAGGCTTATTTAAGAACTATTGCGATGTAGAAAGTGAAGTTATGCGATAAGCAGCTAAATGGAAGATGCGCGACAATGGCCAACGCGCTGCAATTGCGTATTTTTTAATCTGTGTGTAAAGGTATTACCCAGACGGTGACCTACCTCCAAAAAGGGATGAAATGACATGAATATAAAAAGAAAAAAGGATTCTAAGAACACATTTGTCTTTCGGATATCACCAATGAGCTACATTCTCTTCTCACAAAATCAATAGGGATAACAGCCCTGCCATTTATAAAGTGTATTCTAAAGAGTGGAATTAGCATCAAGCTTTTAAATATAATCCTGCTTTTACAAAAATCAATTGTGTTTGTTGTCCAATTCCTCACTCAAATTATATCACTGGTGATAAATGGAAGCAGGAGCCGGTGATGTTTAATGGTTTAACCACAAACAATCTTCTTTTTTCCAACAGAGACCAGAGTAATGAAGAGTTCACTGCTGCAAAAGGACAGGAGTCTAAATAGCATCCTGATTTATCAATCCAAACAAACCCTGAGCAGAAGTATTTAATTAACTCGATAAACGGCACTGTACAAAATGGCCAATTACCTTAGGTACAAATATATCAAGCTGTGTGAGAGAGGTGGAACCAGAGATCTCATGTGAAAGAGCAAATATAATGTTAAGCTACGAGCCAAGCGGAGAGAGACTATGGGACTCATTACAAGTTTGGCGGGACTTCACCGGTAAATCTGCCAAAATAGCTCCAAACGGATTTACCTTCACCGCAACTTGGTCCCGCAGATTTACAGTGGCATTACAAGTGGTGGCAGGCAGTGTAAATCCCAATTGTTTGGGAGCCCTTAGGATTCTATGGGGATTTTGGTGGAATTACCACCAGCGTTAATTCTGCCGAAAATAATTCTGCTGATTTTCAGAGGTAAGGTGGCAGATTTACCTCCTTAGGATTCGATGGGGATTTTGGCGGAATTACCACCAGAGTTAATTCTGCCGGCAGTAATTCTGCCAATTTTCAGTGGTAATGTAGCGATTTACCTCCTTAGGATTTGATGGGGATTTTGGTGGAATTACCACCAGAGTTAATTCTGATGGCAGTAATTCTGCAGATTTTCAGAGGTAAAGTGGCGATTTACCTCCTTAGGATTCGATGGGGATTTTGGTGGAATTACCACCAGCGTTAATTCTGCCGAAAATAATTCTGCTGATTTTCAGAGGTAAGGTGGCAGATTTACCTCCTTAGGATTCGATGGGGATTTTGGTGGAATTACCACCAGAGTTAATTCTGCCGGCAGTAATTCTGCCAATTTTCAGTGGTAATGTAGCGATTTACCTCCTTAGGATTTGATGGGGATTTTGGTGGAATTACCACCAGAGTTAATTCTGCTGGCAGTAATTCTGCAGATTTTCAGAGGTAAAGTGGCGATTTACCTCCTTAGGATTCGATGGGGATTTTGGTGGAATTACCACCAGAGTTAATTCTGCCTGCAGTCATTTTGCCGGATTTCAGAGGTAAGGTGGCAGATTTACCTCCAGCTGTTGCTGGAGGAAAAACCTCCACCTCACCATCAAACCTGGAGCATAGCGGTGCAGTAACGCGGTCATAGCGGAGTTAACACTGCTTTACCACAGTTTCTTCCTGCAGCGCCATACTCATCATGAGGCCTGCAGATTTGAGAAAGAGAAGAAAGGGAGAGACAGAAAAGAGGGACATGGGGTTAGAAGACTATAGGCAGAAGGAATGAGAGAAACGGACATGTGCTTGTCATGCCTGTGTGTAAGCAATTCACTTTGGGAAATATGGTTGAGCATATCTAACAATATGTCTTTCTACCTCCCTATGTATCTAGCTAACTACGTAGCAATTGGTCTATCTGTGTATCTATCCTATGTGGGCCACTCCTTCATACAGAAGCAGTATCCCTTACCACCAGAGGTGCACAGTAGGTGCTCGAGCACCACTTTGGGATGTGTCATGCTTCAATTAGCTTAAGTTGAAGATGCCTCTAAAATTGCCAAACACAGCACCTGCATCTCCCCCTACCTGATGTTCCTACGCAGATGTCCTACAGACCAATTCCAGACTCCCCTCACTCTTTCTACCCCGGCCATACAGGGAACCTTGCCTCACCATTCGATTGACCCATCCAGTGCCTTCTCAGTCCATTTGCTTCCAGAAAATATCCAACACATGTCTCCCTTTACACCCAGCAATATAGCCTGGATATTTAACTAGTGACTAAACCCCCTGTCATCTACTCATCACTCAAGAATTGCTGCGACCTTACATATTCAAGAAACCTGCCACTGGGCAATCCTGCCCCTGAAAGTGAATCCCAATCGCCATTTGCTGTTTCTTTGCCAAATTTGCAGGGCACCTGATCTTTGGCAGGAACACCATATACCTCACCCTTTACCACTTGTAGAACTCCTACCATCAAGGATTCAAAGAAAAACCCCAGAGAGATGTCTTTTCTGACTATCACCTGCTTCATTCCCTTCCACCATCATAACCACTTCTCCACCTGGATCTGTCTGCAGGTGCCATTACTTCTAGCAACAAACTCCTCCTCTTAACCATCTCCGACTTCTGGCCAACCCTGAAACTGAGCATTAAGTCCTAAAGGAACTGTGACAAATTCAACCAATTGATCAAAGCTGGATGGGGCAGACAATCACGTTCGCATGTATTTACCCACACTCCTCACAAACATGGATACGGCCTGTTGGTATGATGACAGGTAGATAGTACGCAGTAAATAAGCAATAGCTGCCAACACCGTTCTTCAGCCTGGCTGTCCTCAGGAGTATCCAGGCGGCCTAAGATAGACGCTACCGCATCCTCCATGGAGGTATACCTCTGCTGGTAGAAAACGATTTCTGTTTCTTGTGTTGTGAATTACTTCCTCATCACTAGGAGGATAGCACAGGGGCAACGCCCTTGGAAGCAAGACCAGGCAGAGCAACAGAAGTTCGAATCCCGGATCCACGCTAAGAAACCAAACTCAGGTACGGTATTAGGCCCTTTTTTAAAAAAACAATTAAATAAATAAAAACCATTAACCTTTTTTTACATTTTCAATCCCGATTTCATTACATTAGAGAATTTTAGAAAATGTCTAGTGAAACCTGAATATTTACTTGTTCAATCATAACATTTCAGTTTTGACCATTTTTAAAATATATCCTGCCCTTTTGTCTTATACTTTACTAACATGTTATTTGATCTTCATATTGAAACCCTACTTTAGTCACTTTCTACTCCTCGTGTACATCTCTTTTTTCCGCTCCAAAAGTTCTTACAACGCACTTCACCTCCTCCTCTAGGTAGAAGGATTAAAGTTCAATTTCCAAAAAAGAGAAACAACCGCAAGGGACAATACTAAAGCTCAACCAGGTCAAAGATCAGAAGCAACCTAATGTGATGCACAAAGAAATATGTTACCTAAAACAATTATGGATATAGAAATGGAACATTCGCAAAATAGGAAAAGGTAAACAAGAGGTAAGAGGGATAATAAAGGGGAGGGAATGGGCGTTATGACCCTAAGCACAATTTATAAAAAGGTGGTGACCTTTATGAAAGTACAACTTTTGGAAGTCACTCTTGAATACAATAATACAAATATGATTTATTTGTAAAAACGTTTTTATTGAGTGTTAAAACATTCTTTTTTACAAAGATGTTTTCAATTCAAAGTGGTAATGTAATCCCCTAGTTGACCCCCCACTCCAAACTTCCAGAAGCGGTTTCTGTTTCATAGGTCAGTGGTCAGTAAGGTCGCAAGAAGTGTAACTGATGAGTTATCGGTGTAATAGATTCACAATACCTCTACTAAGCTAGTGCTCTCTGTCTAATTGGGCACAGGAAAGACCATTATAGTCTTTTTTCAGATGTTCAGAAAAAGAGGACCACACAGTTTTAAATGTTTTCGTAGTGGCTGATGTTTCTGTGAGTTTTTCCATGGGTTAGCTATGACACGATTTGGCCATCCAGAGATTAATGGGTGGCGGTGCTTTCTGTTTCCTTCTGCTCAGGATGATCCTTACCAACTTTGACGCTAGTAGTAAGTGGGCAATAAAAACATGAATTTTACCTATGGAAGGCCAACGTTTACCTTTCTCATCTGAGGTCAATTCTCTTTTGTCACCCTTAGGACCTTTAACCTTCCTAACTTGTGTGTGCGCGACTGACATCTAATTTGAATTCAGTCGGTTCTGTCTGCTGTGACATTTAGTCCCTTCTCCCCAAGGGGGAGATTCCCTCTATGAGGATAGGGAGGTGAGCCCGCTCCGCAAGACCCTCCCTAGGGATCGAGGCAAGTGGGACCTTACCAGTAGAGGCTCACCATTTGGGGAAAACGACTCCCCTACATGTGAGGAACTTCCTAAGCCAACTACCATAGCCACATATATGGGACTATCTTCCATAAAGAGCAGTGTGGCAAATATATGCTTGGCTGAAGACAATTGTAATAGAAACATATGTGGAAAAAAAAGGTAGATATCTCTTTAGTCAGAGACGTGTATTTAACTAGGACGGGCCAGAGCAGAAGGAGAGTGCTATGCGCGGGGGAAGCCGCTGACATCATCATGGTGCTTGATGTTGGAGTCAAGGCAGGTCGCGGAGCCCGTGACTTTCAATGAGCTAGAGAAAGACAGTGGGAGATGCCAGCGTCCAGTGTATGCAAACGGAAAGAAAACGTATGAGAAAGAACAGCCTGATGAAATATCTGGTAGTGGCGTGACCACGCTTGCAAAGTAGTGGTCAGGACACCAGAGAAACAGCGCCGAGAATAATGAGACAGAAAGCCTGAACATCTTCCGACCGCCAGTGTCTGGATAAGGCAGGCTCCCGGCGTGGAACAGAAAATGGGAACTATAGGAACAAGAAGCAGTACCCAAGCGAGATCCGAGCCCTGCAACCTTTCCTGCCTGGCGCGAGGTACCGGGGGAAACAGGAATATCGGGAGGCCATCAGGGAATCATTATATCCATGAAGAAACTTGCCCCAGTCTGAAGGATGGGAGTGTAAACATAAAATGGAATTCTTGGAACTGTAAAAACCTGGGAAAGCGAATAACAAACAATCCGGTCGGGGAAGTATCACTTGAAGAGAAAAACTTGTCCCAGTCGTGAGGACGAGATAGCACTGAAGAAAGCAATTTGCAAGGGAAGTAAGGAATATATAAAAGATTTAACCAACCCAGGTGCGGAGCCAACAGAGACCTGGAGTTAAAACTCTTGGAGGAAAGGCAACCACCCAATATCTGCAGAGTTGAAGGCTGGAGAAAGTACAACCCAGAAAAACATAATGATAAAAGCGAGATAAAGCTCACCAGTGAACACGATAAAAGAGCAGACAGCTTCAGGGAGCCAATCCTTGGCAAAGCAAGCCCAAAAGGAAATCAAGGCAAACATAATGTAGGCAAGTCTGAGCAAGAAGACTGGGAAGAGCTTATATGTGATGACAAGAGTGTGAGAAACTACTGGAAGGAAACGTTCTCCAGAGATAGGGCAGAGAAAGCACGAGAACCAAGAGTCATTTTGAAGAACTATAAGCGCTAATAAGAGAGACTATCAAAGGATTTTACGCTAAGAAGTATATCAGCCAAAAGGAAACCTCTATACAAAAAGACTATCCACGAAGACGAGAAGACCAGGAGAAGAAGAGATTCTCTTGGCCTCTTTCCTTTAGTTATAATTAGTGGTAGGGTCAGGTAGAGTTAGTTTGGATGGAGGACATGTTTACTTTGCACTTCCTGACATCTGACGAGCACCTTTAGTTCTTTTAGATGAGTAGGGTATTTAGCTATAGGGAGAAATTTATTTTTATTTATTTAATTAAGCCGCGCCATAGCCCATGGGCATCAGGGTGCAAAAACTTCTGACATATAGGCTTTTAGGATTTGATGACTGGTTTACTGAAACATGTTTTGTTTAGGCTTTCCCTGAATACCTCATAGTTTGCTTCTGGTTGCATTGGTATGCAGAGTTCATTCCAGATGTTTGCAGCAGACGCGGGGAAAGATCTGCCGGATCCTCTAGCTCTTTTGATCTGTGGTATGATCGGGAGGTGTGGAGCACTAGAGCGCAGAGACCTGCTTGGTGAGTATTTGCTTCTGATATAGTGGGGGGCCTCTCCATGCACACACTTATGCGTAAGGATAGGCATTCTTCTTATCATTTTCATTAAAGAGAGCACAGAAGGTCTTCAAAGTGCCTGACTCCTCCTTCTGACCCACCACACCGCATGTTACCCCGCTGCTGCTTCTTGAAGAATGCATCTGTTTCACCCATCTGCATATGTCTGCCGGCAGAGAGCCAGAAGAATACACCCCTATGGCCAGAGGCGTTGCTGGGGTGGGGATGGGGGCTATAGCCCTGTGTCTTTTGGTTGTAGCCCCGGATAGAATCTGAGGGGCTACAACCAAAAGGCTGGCCAGCCCCGAGTCCCGACAGTCCCGACATTAGAGTAGCCTCTGATCTTTTCCAGACCTACCAACACCCATGCTTAAGGCCTTTCAGTACCTCCATATATTGTTTAAATCCCTCTCACTTCTTATGAACCTTTTCCTCCAAATAAATTGTTGTCTTCATTGCTTCCTGTGGGCTGCGTATGTATTGTTTCCTTGAATGCATGTGTACAATGCTTCCTGTCCAAAGGCTAACCAACACATGCATGCTATAAGATAAACACCATCTGCTGTTCCGAATTCACGGTATCTAGTCAATTCATCTAAACCCATTCCATCTAATACCATTCCATCGAGATTTTTCCAACTAAGAAATGCCCATCTGATGCATGTTTTTGGGGGGTAACGTGTTAATTTTTTTTCAGGTGTATTTTAAAGGGTAAAAAACAGGGATTTGGGAAAAAGAAAAAAGAATGCATTAGATGGAATTTTTTTAGATGGAAACATTTCGATGGAATGGCATTGGATGCAATGGTTTTAGATGAAATGACCATAAACAGAATTCAGACAACAATGGAAGTAAATGCATGTTTCTTTGGAACCAGAGTATGCAGATAAGTACACTGTATTTTACACCCAATTCTGACGGTCCCATAAACTATCCGTCTCTTAAGGCTGTCATATATATATATGTTGAATTCACCTTCATAGAACACTCAAGGCAAGGCGCATACTGTACATTTGAAAAGGAAGCGGTCATGGAACTCAAGGATTATTTCATATTGCCAATGCACGCCTATGAAAGTGACTTGGGTACGGCTCTCAGGGGGCCTGACTGGCCCATACACAGCAACAAGTTCTTCTGTTTGTCGCCATCAAGTTTCCAGCATTTCTTCCAACCATTCCGTGATTACGGTATAGAATCATACGCGTAATAGCATTGTCACATATTTATATCGGATGTCTCTAGAACGTTAAAGAAAGTACACAATTCTGCCGTTGTCGCTAAAATGTGACCTTTCTCGTTGACAGGTGTTGTATTAAAGGTGCAATGTGCAGCTGTGCTAATATCCATATATAGCCAATCGGTCTTATCGTGTTCATCGTAAATTCCAATTTTGCATTTTGCAGATATTAATCACTATCTGTAGATGCTAATCTCTTAAACCAAAACAGCATTGGTTATGCCAATTTGTCATTCCCCATTCCCTTCTAGTGTATATATGATTTCATTGTATGACTTATTCCATGAATTCTTTTGCCCTGGGAAATAAGTAAAGAATGAGCACAGGGTTATATCTACATTGAAAGAGGCCCATCCCTATGTCCCATGTTACAAGGCAGAAACTGGATTAATCAATGAAATGACCTTTCGTTTATTTGATTAATGAGCATTGAGTAAATATCACAGACGTTGCCTGGCACCATGCCGTCATCAGCACTTAGTTTCATTTGGGGGTTCTCTTTCCCTTGTCACTTTAATCAATCAATTTCCAACTTATATAGCGCACTTTCACCGAAGGCATCATGGCGCTTGACAAGCAGGACCACCCTGAGAGGCGAGAAAAGATAACTGAAAAGCTAAGACCAATCCTTACCGGAAGAGAAAGGTTTTTAGATTTTGTTTAAAAAGGAGAAAGTCCACCATAGTTCTCAGATGGACAGGTAAGGAATTCCAAAGTTCAAGCCCCGCCACAAAGAAAGCATGGCCGCCTAGACGCTCCCTCCTATATTTAGGTATGTGCAGAAGTGCTGCATTCGAGGATTTCAGGGACCGCGCTGGAGTATATCTGTGCAGTTTCTCCTGAATCAGGGATCGATGCACCATGCACAGGACTTTGAATTTGACCCTGGCTTCGATCAGAAGCCAATGGAGGGATTGCCGAGCCCTCGTTACTCCTGCTCCTACCGGAATATGTCTGACCAGGCACACTGCTGCGTTTTGCAGCACCTGCAAGCGCTGCGTAAGGAAGGATGGTTGTGCCAAATATATGGCATTACTGTAGTCCAGGCTTCCATTTACGCACACTGCCACTATCTGGGGGTGGAATTTATCTTCAGTTGTTCAAGTTTTACAAACCCTGATCCACATACTGTGTTAACCTGAGTCTCCACATAGAGATTCTGGTATCTTTATACTCAGGTTTCGTACCATTTTGGCTGCTTCTGGTAGGGGATCAAGTGATGATGGCCAGAAGTCATTGATCCATCCCCTGGCTGCCTCTATCGGGCCAGTGATCAGGACCGCGGTCTTTCTTGAGGACGTGAGGACAGGAGGTGCCACAGCCTTCATCCCAAGAATCTTTGGCTATGATGCATCTAGCTTCCAGCAGGCAAGACAGTCCCACGATTCGAGGGATGTGGCCTAAGGATCACACTGCCACTCTTTGTTAATAAGCAAGCACAAAGGAGCTCCTCTCCAGTTCATTGATAATGACTTATTGCCATTGAATAGGAAGCGTCAGTAGCCCACCCTGCAATTCGAAAAGAAAAATCACCAACCTTGATTGGTGGATTTCTGTACTCCAGTGTTTCCTGTCAGGCGCTCCCTGAAATTGACCACCCTCCCTGCTACGAAGATGCAGAAACAGTGAGTCCCATGGGTCTTCTCTGACTCCCTTCCTAAAATCACCACCTTGATTGGTGGATTTCTGTACTCCAGTGTTTCCTGTCAGGCGCTCCCTGAAATTGACCACCCACCCTGCTACGGAAGATGCAGAAACAGTGAGTCCCATGGGTCTTCTCTGACTCCCTTCCTAAAATCACCACCTTGATTGGTGGATTTCTGTACTCCAGTGTTTCCTGTCAGGCGCTCCCTGAAATTGACCACCCTCCCTGCTACGAAGATGCAGAAACAGTGAGTCCCATGGGTCTTCTCTGACTCCCTTCCTAAAATCACCACCTTGATTGGTGGATTTCTGTACTCCAGTGTATCCTGTTAGGCTCTCACTGAAATTGACCACCCTCCCTGCTACGGAAGTTGCAGAAAAAGTTAATCCCATCTGTCAAATTTAAATGCTGCTACTGTGAGACTCTGCCCTTTGAATTAGTCTTGCCCACATAGGGGTGTGCTGTGTGTGGTACCCAAGTATACTCTCTGCTGAATTTACAGGGGGGGAGGTCAGCTTTGTTCAACAGGAATCCCCAATACCCAACACCTTCACACTCGCAGAAGAACACATTTTCTTAAAGTCAATTTAAACTAAATAAAGCGTGCTATTGCATTGGTGTGTGCCCCCACCACAGTGTATGGAGGGCCTGTCTTTCTTACCTCTCTTTCTCAAATGTGGAATATACGGCCGATAGTTGCATTGATCGCAGTATACCAATTGATTCAATTTCAGATCTCCTGTACCCCAAATGATGCGTGCATAAAGCTTTGTGATTGTTTGCTGTGATATAGTGAAAGTCTAGTTTTTGCAACCTGTTCCATATCTCTTCAAACAGATTCTTTTTTGGTGTCTAAGAAAATACTAGCCGTAACTAACAATTGTGAACTGTATTTTCGGAGCATATTTTTCTGAACCGGCTGATACGGACGATTGATACACTCTCCATCAGCCCAAGATGGTGATTTAAAACATACCCATCCCCAATCTGTGAAGTTGCCCAAATGCCACATGGCCGGGTGGTGAGGGATCAGGGTAGCACAACCATCTGCAAGATCGCCTGTGATGTGGAAAGAAAACCGAGTGTGATCAGTGTCGGTGATTAACCCTGCGCACACTGACTTTTCAGAGGCTGGCAGAATGGCACCAGATACACAATAAATGTCAAAGGGTGAGAATTGGTTTCCCCCTGGAACCTCACAGCCCAGGCCTCTGGCCTTCGAGCTGCAAGCAGGGACTGAAACATGAAAGAGCGTAGTCTTGAATTCCAGCCATCACTTTCAGATGGTCTACGAGGATCCTGGAGTCCGCGATATAAAACAATGCCAAGTTCAGCATGGGACCCTTCTTAGCTGCCTGAGACCGTCTTTGATATCTGCGAGGGCCACCTCGGTATCTTTTCCTGGATGGAATCCAGACTGCCACCCTCCAGAAGTTTTACTTCTTCAAGATGCTTTCTTAGCTGTAAAGTTCCTACCTTCCCAATCTCCCCGACACAGATCCTGCTCACAATGCTGCTACTAGGAGGGCTTGGGAGGTACATGATGGGTTTTTAGCAGTGGTTGATCTAGGATTGTTTCAATCAACCATCCTCAGTTAATGAAACACCATTGCAGCTGCACTCAATAGAGAATGGTTATAAAAAAAGATTAATTAGCTACCCAGAATATTGATCTTCAAAAATGTCCGGAACAGCAATCATCATTATTGTTTGGAAATCATCCAAGAGACGCAAACAATTCTGATGGAATTAAAAGTATCCCTATAAATGTGTTGTGTTCCTCTCTTAGGAATTTCCTCTCACTTACATCCCTTCCCCCGTCCCTTCTCTCTCTCTGCACTTGCATGATCCAAATGCTCACAAGGCCTAGTAGGACCACCTCTACCTGTTCATTATTGTATTCTACTGCCTTTGTCCCATGCTCCCTCCCCTGCCCTGTGGGCGCTTTGAAACACAATTTCTTGCTGTATAAGTGCCTAATAAATGCACAATAAAATCAGTAAAATAAATAAAATAAATAAATAAAATTACAGCTGATTCAGTAGATGGCTCTCAACGTATTGCATTTGATAATCTACATTAATGAGTATCACTTTGGCAAGACAAGACGATCTTCTCGCTTTCATAGACTACACGAGCGGTTCTGCGGCCTTTCACCCCGCTCATTAACGTCAGTCGATGAGTTCCTGATTCGGTTGAACCGTGTGCAAGGTGGTTCTTTGCAAACAGCTGCACGCTTTGTTCACATCGTATTAGCACTCATTTTGGGTTGGCATCAGCCACTTCCTTCTGCATTGTGCAGAACCGAGGACTTTGTGACATCCCCCAGCTAGCGTATGAGAATGATGTGCTAATGGGCCGTAGCCAGGGCTCGTGATGTGGTGCACATCTGCCCCTGAATGAGGCAGGAATCAAAGTAGCTGTGGACACAGTAGACTAATACAATTCTTGGAATATCTGTGCATTCCTTTGATGCTGCCAATCTCAAGGACCATTGCCATTTGAAGCCATAGGAAGGTCCATGAAGATCTCTCAGTAAACCAACATGTGTCTATATTATTCTGCAATACACAAGCAAATATGGGAATAGATGCTTTTAAAAAAACAAAAACAAATTGATTTCTTATTTCGCACTTTACATCGGACTTCAATCTCTAGGCACGTGACCTGGACTGGGTATCGAACCCGTGCTGCTCAGGTTAGTCTTGTTTCCAAGACGAGCATTTTGCACATGAGCTATCCTCCCGGCTATTTTTATGTACAATCTACTACATTAATGTGGCAATAAGCCACGAGACGGCAGGCCAATACCGCCCCAGGTAATGCCCCTGGGGCCATAGGTACAGGCCTGAGCGTAGCGAGTGCCTTAACGAAGCCCCGGAGGCATTACCGTGGGTGCTATTGGCCCGCCGTCGAGGGGCTAATTGCCATTAGTACCCCGGCCCATTAGACAGGGGTACTAATTGCTTTTTTTTCTGTTCTGTCCCCAGTGCGTCCGCTCCCTAGAAAAGAAGAAAAAAGAAGGTAAGTGGGGTTGGGAGGGAGAGGAGGGGAACGTTTGCAGGGGAGGGGGGTGGAGGAAAAAAAAATGTAAATGAGTCCCCAGCGGGGGACGAAGGCAGCCTGCAGCCATCGGGAGACTCGGAGCAGGGATTGCCCCGTTTCGAGTCTCCTCATTGGCTAAGGGGCTGCCACGCCCCCGCGGGGAACCAAAGGCACGTACAGCATGCAAGGGATTCCCGGCCGGGTAATGCTCCGGCGAGGGCCAATCGGAATGCATGCTGCATTCTGGTTGACCCTCGCCGGGTACTAATAAGGTATATCAACAAAAACTGTTGGCCATCATCAAAATTGCACTTTTTTTTTTAACAACAATCAATGTTGAATTGGCACCTCCATTGCCACTCTCCTTCGCCACTTGTGCATGCCTTGCCAGCTAAGTAAATGCAACAATTTTGAGCACCTCATTGTTGCGTTTTCAGAGTGCGTTTGCCATCTGATGAAGAAGTATGTGGGACTTTGAAAGTTAATGCACTGTTCCGTATCTGCATAGCACTTTTGTTCCGTATCTGCATAGCACTTTTGTTCCGTATCTGCATAGCACTTTCAGGTAGTCCAATAAAAGATATCAAAAGCAGCATCTTGTGTGATTTCAAAACTGGACTAACATGGCAGCAAACGTTTCTTGGCATATTGTACTTTCATGAAATACACTGTTTGTGGAACCAAAAAACAACTTCACTTGAATATAATATGTTAATGTTAAAGGATATTTATACCACGCACTATCACCACCGAAGTGGTCCCCTGGCGCTTTGGCATATCTGAAAGAAAAGAGGGTGGTATGGGTTGATTGGATTGAGCGGGTAAAGTGCAAGAGAGCCATGATGTGCTGTTGGCAGCTTCAGTTCGGTTAACACCATTCACTGAGCTTAGGTGTGCTTTTAGGTTGGATGCGTCATGTGGTGTTGTGCGAGGCTATGTGTGTTTTTTTGTTGTTGTTGCAGTGTAGTCTAGTGCATGCAGTTTGTAGTGCGTTAGAAGTATGGTTGTGTGTGGTTAGAGTTTGAGAGGTGTCTGCAGATGGGTGAGATTTCTTTTTTAGTAGGGTTGGTTAGTGGCATCACTGTTTAGATGTGACGCATGATTACCTTCACAATTCTATCTAAATGTGATGCATGCTAATCTCCACACTTCTATCTAGATATGATGCATGATTATCTCCACAGTTCTGTCTAAATGTGATGCATGATTATCTCCACAATTCTATGTGTATGAAACACATGATTATCTTCACACTTCTATCTAAATGTGATGCAGGCTAATCTCCACAATTCTATGTGTATGAGACACATGATTATTTTCACACTTCTATGTAGATGTGATGCATGCTAATCTCCACATTTCTATCTAGATGTAACACATGATTATCTCCACATTTCTATGTAGATGTGATGCATGATTATCTCCACAGTTCTATCTAAATGTGACGCATGCTAATCTCCACACTTCTATCTAGATGTAACGCATGATTATCTCCACACTTCTATGTAGATGTGATGCATGATTATCTCCACACTTCTATCTAGATGTAACGCATGATTATCTCCACACTTCTATCTAAATGTAACGCATGATTATCTCCACACTTCTATCTAGATGTAACACATGATTATCTCCACATTTCTATGTAATTGTAATGCATGATTATCTCCACAGTTCTATCTAAATGTGACACATGCTAATCTCCACACTTCTATCTAGATGTAACGCATGATTATCTCCACACTTCTATGTAGATGTGATGCATGATTATCTCCACACTTCTATCTAGATGTAACGCATGATTATCTCCACACTTCTATCTAAATGTAATGCATGATTATCTCCACACTTCTATCTAGATGTAACGCATGATTATCTCCACATTTCTATGTAGATGTGATGCATGATTATCTCCACAGTTCTATCTAAATGTGACGCATGCTACTCTCCACAATTCTGTGAATATGAGACACATGATTATCTAATATGGTTACTGCTAGAGGTTCTGTGGAAGGTGCAGCATGGATCAGATCCGGTAAGGGTGTCACCGTTTTTCTGTGATGATGATGTTGGTGCTTCTTGCAGAGTAGAGTTTGTCAAAGTGAGGTTTGGATTTAAAATGTGGAAGAGCAGAGCAATCTGGTTTGTGAATAGTTTTGGAGACTGTAGGCAATACAAGGGTGGGCAAGGTGGTTGAAGGCTCAGTGTGCCATGCATAGGTTAGAAGATCAAGGTACGCCCACACCCTAGCATTAATCTGAGACACACTCGCCAATTGGTGAAGTGCCTGAACCTCCCTCTTAGCATGAAAGTGCTGAAGGATATACTTTACTTTACATATAAGTAACTATTGAACCCGCAAATGCTTTTGCATTGCAGTCGATAAGTTGTCGAATACACGTCGCATCAGATATGTTTCGAGTCTTGTATTCTTCTTTAGTGATATTGTCACTCTGCTATCTACTACATGCATTATATGTGCTGTAACTATCATGAAAATGAACATACTGATGTACATGTTTTAGCTTTAAGTGGCTTAAACTTTGGTTAGTGTGACGGGGCTGCCCGCCACAAATGACCACGCTGACGCCTAGAGTAAAATTCAAGGGTGTTTATTAAGCCTTTTGCTGGTCAGAATGGGTGGTTTTCGCCTGAGCCTAATGGGCTGGGGATGGTGGCGCTAGAAGCGGCCCTTTCTGCTCTTCAGATTGGCCGGGCTTTGTTCCCACCTCCCTAGACCTGACGTCCCTATCGGGGTGGTTAGTAACTCTCGGATCTTGTACCCCTTGCTGTCTTCCTCTCTACACTTTAGGTGTTTGCCCAGAGACGATGGCTACGTAACTCCCTAGGGAACGTCCAATGTTCCCTCTCCTGTCTTCGGTTACTACTCAGGGAATAGGGAACGTGCCTTCTTTCGCCCAGTGTCACGTTCACACCCTCTCGAACCTGACCATTTGCTATACTGATCTTTTATCCTGTTCTGCTCCCACCCCATTACTGTCCTGCAATGACTCACTCTGCTTTTCCACCTCTACTTTTCGATCTTACTTCCTTTCCCACTACTATTCTTGCCACTGCTGGTATCTCCAACTATCCTTTTACCTCCGTTATTCTTGTCCCTCCTTCCTCTCACTCTTCTTTCCCCGCCTCTTACTGTTCCTCTAGTCATAACTTCTATTTCAGTCTACACCAATAGCTACTCCTACTCTCCCACTATCGCTCTTCCCGCTCTACCTCTACTACTGTTCTTAGTCCGCTACTACTCCTACCTCTCTTCTACCTTTACTTCTCTAAGACACTCAGGGATATGGTGCCCTGCACACCCCTCTCACTATTACAGAACTCAGGGATATGGTGCCCTGCACACCCCTCTCACTATCACAGAACTCAGGGATTTGGTGCCCTGCACACCCCTCTCACTACTACAGAACCCAGGGATATGGTGCCCTGCACACCCCTCTCACTATCGCAGAACTCAGGGATATGATGCCCTGCACACCCCTCTCACTATTACAGAACTCAGGGATATGGTGCCCTGCACACCCCTCTCACTATTACAGAACTCAGGGATATGCAGTCCTGCACACCCCTCTCACTATTACAGAACTCAGGGATATGGTGCCCTGCACACCCCTCTCACTATTGCAGAACTCAGGGATATGGTGCCCTGCACACCCCTCTCACTATTACAGAACTCAGGGATATGGTGTCCTGCACACCCCTCTCACTATTACAGAACTCAGGGATATGGTGTCCTGCACACCCCTCTCACAATTACAGAACTCAGGGATATGGTGCTCTGCACACCCCTCTCACAATTACAGAACTCAGGGATATGGTGCTCTGCACACCCCTCTCACAATTACAGAACTCAGGGATATGGTGCTCTGCACACCCCTCTCACAATTAAGGAACTCAGGGATATGGTGCCCTGCACACCCCTCTCACTATTACAGAACTCAGGGATATGGTGCTCTGCACACCCCTCTCACTATTACAGAACTCAGGGTTATGGTGCCCCGCTCACCCTCTACTAGCCCCTGTTCAACCCTCAGGGATATGATGCCCTGCTGACCCCTCTCACTATTACAGAACCCAGGGACATGGTGACCTGCACACCCCTCTCACTATTACAGAACTCAGGGTTATGGTGCCCAGCTCACCCTCTAGTAGCCCCTGTTCAACCCTCAGGGATATGATGCCCTGCTGACCCCTCTCACTACTACAGAACCCAGGCATATGGTGCCCAGCTCACCCAGGGACATGGTGCCCTGCTCACCCCTCTCACTACTACAGAACCCAGGGATATGATGCCCTGCTCACCCAAGGCCATGTTGCCCTGCTCACTCCTCTACTACCGGCTACCACTTTATCACTTATTTTCTTTACCCACTTCTCTCACTGCCTACTACCTTTACTCCCAACTACTACTATTAACTCTGCCCCTACTACTACTCCACTCTGCTATTCCTACTCATACTTCTACTCTACCTCTACTACTCACACTCTCTTCTCCCTCACAGAAACACTCCACAGACCCCCCTCCTTAACAAAAACCACCGCACTCCAAACACTCTTGCCAACATTGGTCTCTCGGACATCCTCCACCATCTGCTGTCCTCACCCAACTTAACCACACCTACAAACTCACACACACCTCCTTAAATACCCCACTCCCTCCAAGGATTGGCTACTTACCCTGGCCAATCACTTACCTGCCTCCAAGGGGTGTGACAGGGGAAGGCCATGGGAGGGCTTAAAAAGGGCTGATACGCCCTGCCCCTTTTCCAACATGGACTCTGCTGGGGTCCAGAGATGCTGGTTTCCTTTAAGGCCTGCAGGCCTGAGAACATTAATATCATCATCATCCCTGGTGGCACAGTGGTTAAGGCCTTCATGAGGCCTTCATTTATTAATAAGAAATCCCTGTGCCCTGCGGGCACAGGCACTGTCTGCTGGAGCCTGCCAGTGTTGTGGCTAGCGTGGCACGCATCTCATCTCCAACATCCTCTGTCCGGGGTTGTGCCATTTCGCAGCACCCCACGCCAGGGATGCTGCCATGCACCTCTGGCGTCCTCTGCTGCTGGGCTGTTGCGGCCTGGGGACCTCACTGACGTTCTCTCGTGCGGGGAGCGCCGCCATTGCCAAAATGTAAAGAGGGGTGGGAAGGCGGTCTGTCTCCTCCGAGGCACCCGTGTGGAGTTGGCGCATGCTCCACCCCTCTTAACAGGGCCCGTTTGCCAGCCCTGTCACAGTAGCTAGAGCAAATATTATAATACAAACAGCAAATGTGCATGAAATAGGATGGAAAATGTTAAGCATTTCCGTGCTTCTTTTTCTTTGTATAATGATAATGATGTGTTATTTATATAGCGCTTACGCCAGAGCGCAGTACATATAACATATTTACATACATTTATCATCCCAAGTGAGGTTGGCACTCATTAATCGACCTCGGGAGGATGAAAGGCTGAGTTGGCCTTGCCGGGATTTGAACCTTCGACCTGCTGATCACACATAGATTGCAGCAGCGAGTACTTAACCTGCTGAGCTATCTTAAAGGCTGCATGCAATGACATCTGGTGGAAGAAGACTGCTTAAGGATCTGAATTCTTGCAGACAGTCTTCGGCGGCAAGTAGTGGCTTCGTGTGATGCACAGAAAGTGTGTTAAGGGGTGTGTGCGATAGAGAGGTGGGAACCAGTGAAGGGGGACTTTTCAGGGTTACAAGTGTTTGAGTCGCCATTATGTCACCTGGTCCCACTATTCACGTGTTATATTGTGATATAATGCAAGCACGACCTTTGAAGACACGTTTGCAACATGTTGCCCAGTCGGCCCACATGCATACACGAAACGCGCCGGATCGCGAATGTTCAAAAATTCATTATCAAAAACATGGACCCATATGAAACTGGAATGAAATATTTAAAGATTCTTGTAATTCGTATCAACAGTTTCACGGAACACATTTTGCAGAAATGATTGTGAAGAGTTTGTGAAATCCTGCCCCTCTATCTGGAACGAACATGACCCGATATCTTCTCTGCAACCTTTGGTGCTGCAGATGTTTTGAACTACAACTACCATAATCCTTCACCATTGACTATGCTGGCTGGGGCTTATGGGATTTGTAGTCCAAAACATCTGTCTGGCGCCACCTAGCATAGTACAATAGCAAAAAAGAAGGCAGTTTTTCTCGGGACAAAATCAACAACTACCCATAGGCAAGTTCCTCCCTTGATGAGTGTCGTCAGTGAGTTGTGGCACAGGTGTAGCGGCTCTTTAGTTACCAAAAGCAATGGGTCCATGTAGAATCACATTCAAGGACCCTTTGTAAATTGGGCAGAACTATTGTATCCCATCACTTGCTTGACATTTCTTTTGAGAAATGGACCCTTAATATTTCTCCAGCATCAGATCCATCATAGATTCACATGCTGTTTAAATATTCCCTGTCGTCAGGCTGGGAAACCTCAGTAACATTGAAGCAGTTTATGTTTACATTTAAAAACTGCTGTCACTTTCGTGCTCCATTGTCGTCATTTTGTGTCATATTGCCCCACAGCCAATAGACATGTCTTCCTTATCTCCACCCCTTGAGGCCATCTTCAGATTTGGCAAGTGCATGTGAATGTGGCAACATGAGCCAAGAAGGGCCACAAGCAGGCTAGGCAGGAGGGTCGCATGTGAATCTATGAAAGATACCAATGCTGGAGAACAGGAGTTACAGGTAAGTAACATATTCCTTACCATGAAATCCTGTCTCCTTTGCTAAAGCAGAAGTGTTGCAAAAGCACTTCAGGTTTGGCATGCAAGGTCAGAGGAAAACTGGGAAGTTGGAAAGCACTACAGGAAACTCAGAAAGTCGAAACATTGTAGTTAGAAGCCTGGCTGGGAGCGTGAAGAACTCTTGCGAGGCCTTGAATGTGCGATGAAATGGGTGCAGCTCACCAGTTACACGGTTGCATGCTGCAGTATTCATCTCTCTCGCTTAACGCTGCTGGGAACTGGCAGTGGATCAAAATATAAGCTTTTCTGAGAACACATTTATGTATTTTATTTATTTTATAGATATATTGACCATTGACCTAGAATTATCGGGGGGGGGGGGACAAAGGCATTTGGCACAGCATATTTTGCCTGAGTACAACCTGAAATGTTGAACTTCTTGCAGCCAAAATTGCTGCTACTTCCCTTTTTTGCAGGAAATTTACCTGTGAAACTGACACCAAATCACATTTCGCAAAACTTCTCACGGAAAAGGCGTTATCAGACATTGAGAAATTGGGCCAAATAGGTGAATTTCACCTACATTTCTGTGAAATTTCCATGAAACGGATTTCCAGAATTTCCCTCAGCCCTAGTTAGAGGAATGCATTATGTGGTTATGGGATAACATTCCTTAAACAAATACCGCCTAGGAAAGCACGGAATAGTAAACATTTACAGTTAGTTACAAAGATATAATAGGGTATGTCGGGGTGGAAAAGCAGGCTTTCGGGAGAGATACTGGGCTTGGTGGTTTCGGGTGGATGATTATTACGTTGTGTTAAGAAGACTAAGGGGCTCAATACGGGTTTGCCAGTAACCCACCTGTGATTCCGGGGGGTTACTGGCAAACCGGCCTTACCGTTACCAGTGCCCGATATCCCAGTATTACCGGGATATTACGGGTACTTGCAACAGCAGTAAGTTCCCATTCCATTGAGTCCTGGAGTCCCATAGGACTCTATGGAATGGGTTTGCTGCAATCATTGACACCGGTAGTGCCGGTGTTTGTGTCAATTTCTGGCCGGTAGGGGCCTGAACTACCGGTAGGTCAACCCTTCTGGTGGATCAGAGCCCCTACCAGCAAACTTGGAGTGTGCCAGTCCGGTAAAAATGCCAGAGCCGGCATTTATTCTGGAATTTTTACCGGACCGGCACACCTTTAATGTGCTCTTAAGACTTCCCCTCAGCCATCCACGCCTGTTGTTCCATCTCAGCTACATGGTGGCAATGCCAACTTGGTAGATCTTCCAGCCTTTAGCTCCACTAAATATGTTCTACATTCAGCTACTCCGCTCATTACTGGCGTGCAGAAGCTTGATAACTTTACACCCCAGGGATCAAAACTAAGATTGGATAAGCAGGAGCTAAAAGGCGCTCCTGGGTGTCCAGGCATTAACAAGTGGCCAGGAGCTACCAATGGGGCAACCAGGAGCTAGTACACAGCATTCTGCAAATCTGACTTCCGCACAATATGCAAACATATCATTTTGTCCATTGTTTATGACCCCTTAAATGATGCATAGATGTGGCCTAATGTTTATTGATAGATCGTCCCAAACACAGAGTTAAATTCACACAGGAGTGTTTGTTCAGCATCAGTTGGTCTGGGAAGCCAAAAGTAGCTCCTGGTAGCTTTTGATGCCAACCTAACCAGGCTCTTCTAGGCCACAAGCAGGAGCTAACTAGCTCCCCTGAATTTCAAACACTGCGCCCACGTGACTTCCACTTCATTGGTTGCCAGTTAATCATCTAGAGGTCTGTGCTGATATATCTGGCTGAAGTGTTGGCAGTCGCACGGAGCCAGCGGAGCAAAAGCAGCCATCATAACTTAGGGCATCCTGTTCCAAGATGTCATTGCAAGGTCATTATTTTTCTGGAAGCCTAAGAAAATGCATCTGCTTATGTTAAGCTGTTCCTGAGAGTATTCTTTATGGCCCTAATCGTTTTTGTTTTTTTATTGAGGCATTGAATTTTATTTTTCCTTTTTAAAGTTATTTTTCTTAATGATGATTTTATTTAGGTTGTGCATTTAAACTTGGTATCTTTTTATATTGTATTGCCTTTGGGTTACAGCTGTGCTTCATACATGTATAAAAAATAGAGCAGAAGGTGGTCCAAGGAGGAGGGTTTTGATTTCGTTAGGTTTTGATAGTTAGCCAGAATTGTGTTGCAAATGCCCTATTAGCCATGTAAACGATACACAGTGGGCTACCAAATGGAGCATATCTATTAGCCATGTAAAGGGTACAAAGTGGGCTACCAAGTGGAGTATATCTATTAGCCATGTAAATGATACACAGTGGGCTACCAAGTGGAGTATATCTATCAGCCGTGTAACGGGTACACAGTGGGCGACCAAGTGGAGTATATCTATTAGCCATGTAAAGGATACACAGTGGGCTACCAAGTGGAGCATATCTATTAGCCATTTAAAGGGTACAAAGTGGGCTACCAAGTGGAGTATATCGATTAGCCATGGAAAGGGTAGACAGTGGGCTACCAAGTGGAGTATATCTATTAGCCATGTTAAGGGTACACAGTGGGCTACCAAGTGGAGTATATCGATTAGCTATGGAAAGGGTAGACAGTGGGCTACCAAGTGGAGTATATCGATTAGCCATGGAAAGGGTAGACAGTGGGCTACCAAGTGGAGTATATCTATTAGCCATGTAAAGGGTACAAAGTGGGCTACCAAGTGGAGTATATCGATTAGCCATGTAAAGGGTACACAGTGGGCTACCAAGTATAGTATATCTATTAGCCATGTAAAGGGTACACAGTGGGCTGCCAAGTGGAGTATATCTATTAGCCATGTAAAGGGTACACATTAGGCTACCAAGTAGAGTATATATATTAGGCATGTAAAGGGTATAAAGTGGCCTACCAAGTGGAGTATATCGATTAGCCATGGAAAGAGTAGACAGTGGGCTACCAAGTGGAGTATATCAATTAACCATGGAAAGGGTAGACAGTGGGCTACCAAGTGGAGTGTATCTATTAGCCTCTTAAGGGTATACAGTGGGCTACCAAGTGGAATATATCTATTAGCCATGTAAAGGGTACACAGCAGGGTAGCGTTAGCTATAAAGTACAGGAATGCATGTGGTTGGTGCTTATTTAACTTCAACCAACTAGTTTGTTGATGTCCCCTTATCCCCCATGGGTCTGCAACCCGAGGCTCTCCAGATGTTTCGAACTACGACTCGCATGGTCCCCCCACTATTGACTATGCTGGCTAGGACTAGTGGCATTTGGAGTCCAAAACATCTGGAGAGCCAAAGGTTGAGACCCCTGCTAACATGTGTGGCATCTAGAACTAGCACAACACGTTGCATGCCAGGACGTGTCAACTGGGGAAAACAAACCTAACCCCCTCGTAGAATGCAAATCGATGTGGCTTGAAAGCCGGGACAGGACGTGAGACATGGAATGGTGTAATTGGCAGCGATGCCACTCAGTGGAATTGTTGCTTTAGTGGCCCGATGGAGATTGGTGCTTGCCTAGTTCTTTACTTTGCTATAGTGGTCCGTCTTGTATCCATTGCTAGGCCAAATATCACATTCCCTGAACTTCTCAGATTCTTTTAAAAAAGAAGCACAATCCGAATGTAGGTTAGAGTAAGCTTGCTTTCCCCAACATTTATGTCTCCTTTTATAACTTTATTCTTTCAGAAACCCCTCCTGCGGTTCCGCTTGAAATAGTCGCAAACCCCTCAACTTGAAGTCTCTGCCACGCACCCGTGGTCACCTTTATCTTCTGCAGCCGCTCTTTTTCACCGACTGTTCTTTTTCTCTGCATACTTGTGCTTTTTAAGCCGCTCGGGCCAATGCTCTTTATCTTTTTTGGTCGCTCCGTATCAAAATAGAATCGTCGAATCCCACAGACTTTGATCGAACTTTCTCTACAATCCAGAATTCATGCAGGCAGAACAAGACAAATGAAACTTTAAGCACCTGGACTTAAGAAATATGGTTGGTATTTTCCAACTGTCTAAAGGCAGAATTTGTGGTTAAGTTAGAAATCGTATTTGATCAACCTAACAATGCGTTCTTTCAAGGATATCAAATTCAATTTTTCACGTGAGATTTTGTAGTTGGAATTAGTATTTGGTATGGGAGGGCGCAGTGCTTGCTTTGGCATCCTACCACATACGGTGCTCAGTGATGTTTCTCCTACTAGACTCAGGCTTAGCTCACACCGTAGGTGGATGCAGTATTCAGGACAGCAATGGACAGAAGTGGACCATGCTTGCATGGAGTCAATGGATCTGGATCCTGGAATAACACATGCTTTTCAATGTGAAATGTAGCTGGAAACTGGTGAATAGACCGCGGTCAGTGTCAGTTTCGCACTCTCATTTGAACTTATTCCCTCTCCCGCTCTTTTACTATGTACTCCATCTTGTAGAGCAGCCAGGTGCTTCCACAGTAGCAAGGGTCATGCATTACAAATCAAGGGGAAGGCATGGCAATCACTATTAGAATAAATATGTTAATCTGTATTTATGAGGTTGCAGTGTATATGGTACACACTGGCGTAATAGTCCCAGCACATACGACTACAAACCCTCCATAGACTGAAAGTAGCTGGCTACTGTCTGATCATATATTAATTGGCAAGTGCTCTGAGAAAAGAGTTGCCCTCCAGCTGCAAGAAAGGATCTCAGAACTCAGCCTCTTCGAGAATGCCCTTGCATGGTGGATCTGCTTCAGGCCTCTACTGCCCGTTACATTGTCAGCCTAAAAAAATAACTAAAAGTCCTAGTCTTATGCATGGGTTTCAACAAATGTGTTCTCTGATGGCTCACACCCTACCAGAAAAACAGATCCCAATGGATCCAGATTGGAACCAACAGATCCCTCTGATGGCTTGAAACCTGCTTACTTTCCTAGACGTTCTTCTTCGATCTTTACATGGAGCTGGTAGGGGACCTCTTTGCCCACCTCTGCCTCAGGATACACCAATAAGTGCATAACACACAACTCTACATATATGTTTACTGTGTTGACAACATCCACCATTCGAAAATATGCCTTATTCTCATATTTATTTATTGAACATTTCTATGGTACCTATACAGCAAAAAGTGTTTTCAGGCACCACAAGACAAAAGAGAGAGGGGGGAGCAGAGGAGAGAAAATAACAATAACGGTCCTACTAGGCCTTGTGACATTCGGATCGTGCAAGTGTAGTAACAGAAGTGGGGGGGCACTGGGCAATCAGGGTGAAGGGATGGGATAGGGAACGTGGGGAGGTAGGAGTGCAGGAGCGATGTACAGGAAGTGCCTATCTCAAATTAAACACCAGTGTTAGGCATTAACAACCAGGCACCAGGAGTTGTGGAGGAGAAATGTGGGGAACAAGGTCCCGGAAGGACCAATAACCCTAGACCCACAAAGGAGGTTGTTTTGGGACACACAAAACAAGAACCAGGACACAAAACTGCAAGACCAGAACCACTGACCGCCAGGCAAATGGAAGGGCAGGACAATGCATGAGAGCCCCGGGTGATCTGACACTGTACGCCCAACAAGGGCCACAACCTGCCATCTCATGGTAACAATCTTCTGAGCACGCCGCTCACCAACAGACATGGCCATCACAGGTAGGGGCTCGTACCCCATAGAGGGTCAGCATCACACTGGTACAGTGTGACCTGTGCCCCAGATAAGACTGGGAAGTACCATGGCAGCCTTCCCAATAGGGAGGCCAGCCCCTGGGAATATCACAAGAACTCGCAATAGGCAATCACTTGGGAAATGGCTACAGACACCACCTAAGGAAGAGGAGCACACTTTGACCCTAGAAGACAGGGCTACAGAGGAATCACAGCCATGGCAGGTGGAGAAGACCAGTAGAAGGGAGATCTATGGCCTGCCCCCCTGGAAGGGTGTGGGGCTTAACAGTACAAATAAATCCACAAAGAGTGCTCGAGGTCTGTTCTTTTGTACTTGTACATGTAGGCAACCAGGGGCGAAGAACCGGATGACTACCGCTGGGTCTGTTTACGGTCCAACAAGACACAAAACCCAAGAGAAGGGAGCGCATTCAAAGATACCAAACGTACCAAGCGATTCTGGTGGACTGAATAATCTTTGCCAAGAGGCCGCTAAAATATATTCTGTACCCTAATGAAAAGAAGATCAACCCTTCTCACCTGATGTGATAAAACATCTACTTCACAAATGACACAAGTATATACATGTCATTTACATTTGTGCAATGAACCACAGAATGCCCACACTGTCCAATACTTTTCCATTTGTGGATCAGAGGTGTGCATTTGCTCAATCAACAGCACAAATCTGCAGGATGAAAGTCTTAGCTTCACCACGAATGGCCACGCTGCCACATATATGACACATTCCTAGTCTGGGGGACGACAGTATTCAGGATTAGATTGCAGCACCTGAGGGTAATCAGAATGAAAATGGGTGCTGCTTCCACTAAGTCACTGCCCTACACCTCTCTGCTATTTGTTGGACAGATATAGCTTTCCAGTGAGAGAAGCAAGTAGCCAACAGCTCATACGGATTAAAAGGGAACTTGCTGCTTTATCCCACTCTCACTGGATGTGAAGACTCCCAAACAGGTTTTACAAATATGCATAGGTCATCCATGGTACATAACGTAATAGAGGGAAAAACACACTTAAGTGTTCTGTCAGGTATGCATTTTCCAGTTGATTGGAATAGTTACATTGACTGACTTGAACTTGAGCACAATCCAGATGATATCTATGTGGCACTACAAAAGTCATTCTGGAGATGGAGCTGGTCAGCACATGTTTCTAGCTTGAGTGCCTCTTCAGGTCCTGTGGTTGGATCATTTATGGGGCCACTGGAGTGCAACGTTGAACGTTTCTGTTCACTACTCTTGGCACATGGGAGCAACTAGTTTGGAAGTGGTGCTAAACATATAACAATTAATAAATAAATGCTTTCTGTAATGAAATTAAAGAAAATGTGGTGTTGTTCAGTACAAAGTACTACAGAATATATCTATATCTATATATATATATATATATTGGACCAATGTTAGATTACACCTTATGTGCAATTAAATACAGACCTTAAGATGCCAATGGAATCTTAGGTCCTCCTCAAGACCGTGTTGCTACTAACATCCCATCTGCTTGATGTCCCCGATAACATCTTAAATTATGATTGATATCTTCATTATAATTGTACTCCATAATATGCTAAATTAAAAACCATATCGCTTCCCATGTCAGTGATGGGACCATATGTGCGCGCAATACATCACACCATCAATCCCGCCTGCCAAAACTTTAAATATGAGAGGCCTAATGAACACCTTTGAAATCTTTTCGTAATGCATACATTCATAAAAGGTTTAATGCTCCTAATGGAAAATCATTCATTCGTTATGGGTGAGCAGGCCTTTCACCAACATTAGGCAACCTCTCTTTATCAATTTCTTTGTGCTGCACAGAAGTATTATGTGAATCCCTAAACATTAGTAGGGTTCTAATCATGACAAGGGTATTACTAATCTATTGTTTTTGATGATGCATTCAAAACAAAGTGCCTGTTGGACCAATGTACATAAATAAATGAAATGAACTGAAGTGTGACACTTTTATGTGTGTTTTATAGCTTATTACGAGCTTTTCACAAAATTATTAAGCAAATGTAAAAGAATTACATATCAAATGTGTACAATACAGATTAAGAATACTCCTACAAACCCAAAACATTGAATATCTTAAACATTACAAGGCATGGGAAAAAAGCAGAAATAGCAATACAATGTCCATAGTTTACATTGCACTACTACACTAAGGCAGAATGAAACCTTATTTCTCCACCAGTTCATCACACCGTACATAATTACATGTTGCATAAACAATAACGTCCATACCCAAAACCAAGCATAAATTGATAAGAATTTTGAGTCAATCATAAATCATTTGTATTGGGAAGACTTAACTCATCCCAAATCACTCACACTGGGAAGAACCAACTTAACCAACTGAGCTCAAACTCGAAAGCCTGCTATATCTTAACCAGAGCAGGCAATCTAATCAAACTGCAACCTGACAGGCTAGTAAACCTAAATACCTCACTCCTTAGGTCATGGAGACTATCGGAAAAATGCATGTAATAAAAAGTGTGACAATTAGACACATGTATGCACTTTGTGGAATATTGCGAATGAAATGCAACTGTCTTCAGCGAGTGATGGGAATTATATGGGATTCTGTATGTTTCAGGTCCTGCAGAAGATTGAATCTGCATTACTATAGCAGAATCTCGATAATGAGCATCTGACCTTAATAATAACTATGCCCCAATAACTATGCCCCCAAATTACAGAGGCGCAAACGGGCAGAAGGTAGGGTATATTAGGATGGATGTGGAGGATTGGGAAAAGGAGAGTGTAAGTAAATGGGGGGACTGCACCTTCATTTGGAAACAAATAACTGAAAAGGAACAGGTTCACCTTCACTCTGCGAGTCGGGATTGTGCACGTGGATGAGCACACACAGATCAAGGTTTATATAGCTCCCAGTTACACACTGTATCCTGTTTAGGTTCAATTCACAACATTGTTAGAGGGAGTTACACTATCATTGGCACCTTAATCTTGGAAATTCATGGCACAAAGACTTTATCTGACTTTTGTCAAATGATGGTTACTTGTAACAATAGAGTTCCTCATATTGACACAATGCTTTTTGTCAACAGTGAATGTAAGCTTGACTCTTGTGTGTGTATATATTCACTGATAAAACTTTAGTTAAAGTTTAGTTAATTTGCCCAAATGAATCGCAACAAAACCCCTGAAGCTCAGTGCATATGGGAAGTCATGACCAACTTAACTAAAGTTTGTTCAGTGAAATTCAAGGGTTTTGTTATACCATCATTCTTTTCTGGGCCAGTTGCCTTCGGCCATGGCCACTGTATATTTTACAAATCTACAAAGCCACTAGCTTTCAGCCATGGCTAGTGGCCATGGCCTTTGGTCGTGTTCACTGTTTAATTTACAACATTACCAAGCCACTAGCCATGGCCTTCGGCCCACTGTGTATTTTACAACACTACCAAGCCACTAGCCATGGCCTTTGGCCATGTCCACTGTACTTACTGTATATTTTGCAACATTACCAGGCCACTAGCCATGGCATTTGGCCATGGCTAGTGGCCACGACCTTGGCCACTATGAATGTGTATCAGGCCCACAAGCCCAGGCCTCGGCCCTTCGGCCCTTTGGCCCTTTGGCCCTTTGGCCATGCCCACTGTATATTTCACAACATTATCAAGCCACTAGCCATGGCCTTTGGGAAAAACAATGAAAATAAAATGCTTCCCTGCCCTCCCAGGCATTCACCAAGTGCCCCCCCATATGTGCCTGCTCCCCCATTCCCTTCAAGACCTCCGCACCTCCCCAGCCCTCTCCCATTCCCCCCACAACACTCTTTGTTTCCATGTGACGCACTTTCATTCCTACTCGCATTTTCTTATCTATTCGCCATTATCCTTCCGTATAACCACGTCTACAGGAAATGGTTTGTGCTCTAAACTTAGTCCCTAGCCCACCTTCAACTCCTAAATTAGATATGGCGTCCTCTTCCCCTGCTCCCCCCCACCTCGAGCCTGATACTATTTCACTGTTTTTTCCACCTCCCAGTGCCATATTTCTGCCTTTTTATTTTGAGTAGCTGTTGGTATACCCGCAGTTATCTCTCGCATCGGAAAAAAGAGTGCCGCTTTTTCATTTGTGAAAAGCCTCTCTGCTGCAATGCATCATGGAAGATATCTCTACAATTTTGGCAGAAGGGGGCACCCCCTTCTCCGTGAAATATTTTAAAAAGTACTGGACGCAATAACCCCAGACCCACAAAGGATTGCAAGTCAATGCTTTGTGCCAAAGTTGTTTCGTACCTAGTCCAATTCCATCCAGCGTTTTTCGCTGTGCATTCAAGCAAAATGTGACCTTTTTGTCTATGGGGAAAATAAATGGGGACTAGGCCGAAATTGCGTTTTATCGTTTTCTTAATAACCTTTATATTGTTTCATGGATCTTTCCCACAATTTCCAGATGTGGCACGTGCATATACAAAATAATGCCCGAATTTGTCGTATGAATCAAAAGTAATTAGCAGTTCATTTAGATTTCCTATGGTAGTCAACATGCTTAACTATACTGCTGCGGCGACCGCTGCACGATACTGTATATATGTCTATATATATGCCCATGGGTGTGGTTTTTTGTGTGTGTGTGGAGGTATATGGAGATATTCATTCACGATACCTGCTTAGGTTAATATACGCATGCTAAAAATAAACTACCACCAAGCTGTCACGGAGCAGACCTGATTACACCACATTACAGCTGCACTACAATGCATGCACAGTGTGTCAGTCAAGCAAAGGGTGGAATTTAGCAAACTCTAACTCGCAAAGCCTTGCATGGCCACACTGCCATTTATCTAAGGAAACTGTGGCTGCCCTACTAAGCCGTGACGTGCCTAAGGTCAGCATCCCACAGCACACTGCCTCTCCCTACCAGGAAATCAGAGGCGTTGCTAGGGGGGGCTAAGGGGGCTATAGCCCCTGGTCTTTTGGTTGTAGCCCCGGATAGAATCTCTGGAGCTACAGCCAAATGGCTAGCTAGCCCCCAGTCCCAACTGTTCCGACATTAGCATAGCCCCGGGTCTTTTCCAGACCTAGCAACTCCCCTGCAGGAAATACAAACATGTTGTAGGCAGAAAGCTCCATACTGTGGCACACTCTTGACCTTATACCTGCTGCAGAAAATTCCAGAAAGTTCTCAAAAGCACTATTTTTCCATGAAACCCAACTCCTTGCAACAAACTGCCTTTTTGGAATACCCTAATCCTTCCGTTCCTACCCAAAGCACTTTGACGCAGCCAATTGGCAGTATGAGCGCTCTTTACAATAAGTAAATACAAAATATATTTAAACAGGCCTTCCTGCCCCAAGGAACAAAAATGAAATAAAGTACAGCACCACTGGAGAGGTTTGAACCCAGTCCGAAAGGCTGTTCCTTTTCAAAGTCAAGTGTCCGAATCTCCTTACTGCTAATCCGCTGATTACGATGTGTATACAATAGTATATGCACTTAGAAATAGAGCCCATTATGTCAACATGCGCCAGGCGACCACCTTAAGGGTGAGTTCAGTGCATATGCTGAATGATAGTAGCTACAGTAAGGTGCCATCTTGAGGATGGCTTTAGTGAATGCGCTGGAGGATAGTAGATATACTAAAAGGCCACCTTGAGGAGGAGCAAAACTCTACACATGGCCAGTGAGATTTTGGTCTAGCGCCTCACCTCTGCTAGAGTGGAGGTGTGCATTTTTTACGGCGTGCTCACAAAAGGCAAAAAAGGAGGTTAACACATAATGGCTAGGTTACTAGATGCAGGATATCGTACCATGACTATGGGCGCATCGTGGAGCAACCGAGATTTCAAATGTCCCACGAGAAGTACTGTCCAGTGGCGTGGACTGGGGGGATATGTGCTACCCCTGGAATCTGATTGTCCACCCCATTATCCTAAACTATGATCATTATGGTTGTGTGCGCGCTGGTACTTCATGCCACACCAGCATCAGTCAATGCCCCTCTTGGGCCACCCCAGTCAAAAGAGTCTGGACACGGCACCAGGGATGTAATTTCACCAAAATGCCATGGGTAGCGGAAGTGACATCATGCAGCTCTTTATCTCCGATGACATCGCAGGAAGTGATGTCATTTGACCCGCCCTAAATGACCTCACAGGGATTGAAGGCATACAACTTTCAGATGCGAACAACACCAAATTTTCCAGGCGCTCTCATTTCAGCCAGATATAAGAACTGAGGCACAGAGGGATGCGAGATTTGTCCACGATCACACATTTGTCATTTTCCAGATTCGATTTGGAGCCTATATGTAAAACATACATAATGCAGTACTTGTAACGCAAGCTACAGCAAGTGTATGAAGCGTCTATATATCAATGGACACAGAAGTACTTGTTATCTGTGGCAATGATGTGTTAAACAAGCCAATACAGCACTGACCTGGGGAGGCGTGCGCTGTCTGTTTACCCACGAACAACATGCTGCACAGGCAGGGCCTGAAAATTAAATAATTGACCAGGAATTAGTATCAACACAATTCCCTGGTTATAAATGTATCTATGAGCCAGCTACCACTACAATAGAAGACACCTATTGTGTGGGTAGAAGCTGGGGCCATCTGTCTCTGTGTGCATTTATCTTTAAGTTATGTGACAAGCAACCACATGTTGTCCCACAACCCAGAGCCAAACATAACACCTTAATGGCCTAGACTTTGATACAGGACTCTTCTTCAATGTTTTTTCACAGGGTGAGGTGTGGGGAGTGGGGCTGCAGTTCCCTCAAAAGTGGGGCTCAAATGCATCTACGATTTTCAGAGCTCTATGTGTGAGGTGCACTATTCAATGACCCCCAGGACCGGTCCATGATTGAAGCTTCCACAAAGCTCTTTTCAAGAAGGAGTTCGAGTGGGTAGGGGTGGGTCACTCCATGGCTCCCTCACTTCTGAGACTCCATTTCCAACGTTCAAGGTGAGCAGAGCACACACTTTGCCCCCCCCTACGAGCCATGCTGAGCACCGCCCCCAAGCTCCGTAACAAAGCACAGGGCATGCCACAGCCCAGTTCGGCCCGGACCACCACGTGTGTGCAATGTCCATGATGAATGTTACCACTGCAGGGGCATGCACTACTCCAAATGAAATACATAAATATGATTGTTAATCAAAGCTCAAATGTTTCACCTAGCGTAGAAAGAGGTGGGCAGTGCCTAGTCCCAAAATATACCAGCCACCAGTGGTGGCAGGTGAGTTGTTTTATTGGGGGGTGTAAATGTTTGCCACAAATATGCGATTGTGACCGAGCATAGCGAGGGGCCCTGAACCAATGGAAATGTGTTTTGAGGTGGGGTTGGGGTCAGCAGGATTCTCTCGCCTCTCATGAGAAAATGTTTTGAATAATGGGTTAAAATGGTGCATTACACAGCACACTTTTTGTGAAAATTTGGTAGAAAGCCAGAAAGTTTGCAATCGCTTTTGTAGGGTGTAGCGTAACTCATGGAAATAAAAGTACAACAGATGCAAGTCACTAAAATTGCACATTTCGCAATGCATTGTCATACCAGTCCATTCAATATGTGCTCGTATAAAAACCATTGTAATGCTGGCTGTGCCCATACATTTCCATGCTGGCTCCACCAACATATGCTACTATTACCATATAAAAACATACTCATGTTTGCTTTGAGATGTTTTTATAATATCATTATTGCACTAGGCACAATGCTGGCTCTGCCAATATATGCCAGTAGTCCTCTGTAAGAAAATACTCCTGTTGGTTTGGCCATTAAAAGTGACATATCACAATTAGAAAACATGTCCAAACTGGTTACAATGTGTCACAAATTCTCTAGTGATCCCCAGTCTCCCAGGGCCTTACACACACAAACCACACACACACACACATACACAGGCATCCCCTTTCACCCAACCATACATCCCCACTCACATTCATTCACACTACATGCACGCACCCACCCAGAACATTCATACACACAAATTCATACCCATTCACCCACCAGTCACTCACCCACATACCTTCTCTCACATACACTTACACTGTCACCCACCCAGAACATTTACACACACACACACGCACACATTCCTACTCACTCACCCAACATTCACTCACCCATAAACCTCTCATGACTACTTGCACTGCATCCTCCACATAGGAACGCACCCACCCAGACCATTCAAACACACACTGTCACATTCCTACTCATTCACCAACCACTCCCTGACCCTTAAACCTTCTCTCACATCTACTGACACTGCATTCTCCACACAGACACGTACCCATCCAGAGCTCTGAAACCTACTATCACATTCATACTCATTCACCCAGCAGTCACTCACTCATACACCTTCTCATGCATCCACTCTCACTGCATGCTCTACACAGGCACACACCCACTATTCCAGAACATTCAAACACACACTACCACATGCATACACATTCACCCAGCAGTCACTCACTCATACACCTTCTCTTACATCCACTCTCACTGCATGCTCTACACAGCCACACGCCCAGCCACCCACCCAGAACATTCAAACACACACTACCACATGCATACTCATTCACCCACCAGTCACTCACTCATACACCTCTCTTACAACCACTCTCACTGCATGCTCTACACAGCCACATGCCCAGCCACCCACCCAGAACATTCAAACACACACTATCACATGCATACTCATTCACCCAGCAGTCACTCACTCGTACACCTTCTCATGCATCCATTCTCACTGCATGCTCTACACAGGCACACACCCACTATTCCAGAACATTCAAGCACACACTACCACATGCATACTCATTCACCCAGCAGTCACTCACTCATACACTTCTCTTACATATACTCTCACTGCATTATCTACACAGGCACACACCCAGCCACCCACCCAGCACATTCAAACACACAATACCACATGCATACTCATTCACCCAGCAGTCACTCACTCATACACCTTCTCATGCATCCACTCTCACTGCATGCTCTACACAGCCACACGCCCAGCCACCCACCCAGAACATTCAAACACACACTACCACATGCATACTCATTCACCCACCAGTCACTCACTCATACACCTCTCTTACATCCACTCTCACTACATGCTCTACACAGCCACATGCCCAGCCACCCACCCAGAACATTCAAACACACACTACCACATGCATACTCATTCACCCACCAGTCACTCACTCATACACTTCTCTTACATATACTCTCACTGCATGCTCTACACAGCCACACGCCCAGCCACCCACCCAGAACATTCAAACACACACGCTATAACATTTCATCTCCTTCACCCACCACTCACTGACCCATAGTACATACATACATCTGACATGCACTTCACACATGCAAAATACAGATCACATTATTTTTTTAAAGCCTTCTTACCTGTTTTTCCTGCTTTGATCCGTCACTCCTGGCCACCCTCTGCTCCTCTGTGCTGCTCACAGGCAGGAACCAGGAAGCAAGCCGAAGGAGAAGAGGTTGGAGCTGAACGTGGCATGTGATATGTGCCAAATGTCATGGTCATCGTGAACCCCTACTGAGCGCTTTCCTCTTGTGCTGCAACCCCCGGACCAGCCTTCACCCTGAGGGATGAAGACTGTGCTTTGGTAACCCCAGAGCTGGTGGAGCGGGGCCCCCGCTACTCCAGGAGCTTAGGTAAACCAAAATGAAAAATGTATACTTAAGGGAGATTGCAGGCGTAGCAAAGGAGAACACAGGGTCGCGGCTGCGACCTCTGGTAACCCACACATGACATCCCTGCACGCCACTGTTCAGTACTCTTCGATGGCATGGAGTGCTTGGTTCAAACGCGGGCAGCCACGGTACATGCCGCTCCTATTTGGCCCGTAAATAGAGAGTTAGAGTTGAAACCTCTTACAAGACCCGACGATTGTCGTAAGATTAACTTCCCATCGCTACCAACTGCAAGCTCCGTTTCTTCTCCACTAGCTGTGCTTAAACACAATAGCGTATAACTGTTGTCTTTTCAGGAATGGATTAATAATGGAAGGCCTCCGGGAGCCTGAAATGCAAGCCCTGTCACTTTGATCAAGGCTCAGTGCCAATGCATTAAAAATAAAGCACCCTGCAAGGCCGCTAACGCGAAGTCTGAACCCTCCTGTTGCTGGATCCATATTTCATATCACATTAGCTGTTCCTTTAAGCTGTCTCATCCCTCTTCTGCACAGCTCATTATCCATGTAGTTATTAAGTGTGTGCTCTGCTTCCCTCATGCACACGCATGCATTTATGTGTTAGCATTGCTGTCACGTCTACAGATCACTCACTGCGAAAGCTGCACATGGAAGTGGAACTAAGAGAAATATACCAGGTCTCCTGTCATGCATACATCTGCATATCATCCCGTGGGTCCTAGACTATAAGGGCCTCATTACGGGTCCGGCCGTAACCGTGCCGGTGATACCGGCAAGTTGCTGTTGGACCCGTAAATATTTAATGGCACCTGACTTCCCGGTAACACCAGGGTATTACAACCCCGGCGGACCGGAAAGTCAGGCGCCGGCAAATTGTAAGTCCCCATTCCCATATGGGTCTCTATGGGAATGGGGACCACGGAAGCACCGGCACCGGTGGTAATGATGCCAGCTTCTGTGAAAACTCAACGGGCGGGTGCCGTCCCGCCCAGCAGGACTAACCTGCTAGGCGGGAGGACACCGCCCGGCGGCAGAGTTGTAATGTGCCGGTCCGGAAACAACGGTAGCTGTAAGCTTACCGGCACCATTGTTTACAGACCTGCACACTAATAAAGGGGCCTATGTTTCCATATTGCATCATGGCACCTGCATACACTTTCCAAGTTACAATCTCAGGCGGGCTGACACAGTCCTTCTCAAGTCGGCTTATTGAATACTATTGAATTGTTTAATGATAACTGCTGTTGCTTACAGTGCTTAGAAGCAGATAGCATCGGCATGGTGGCATGCTATATACAGCACTCTGACATTTTGTTATATGTCTCCTTAGAAAAGGGTCCTTTCAAGTGCTCATTGTGCAACGTGCGTGCTGTTGATGGCTGGCCTGTGAGCCCCCTAATTTTAAAAATTGCATGGGAGTCCCCAAGCTGGCTGTAAGGATGGATACATGATCGGTGGAGGGGTGCAGCATTTGAAATCAACTAATTCATGAATGAATGGGATTTTATACTGAGCCAAATCACAACCATAGTGGTCTCAAAGCGCAACCCTTTCCCACCCTCACCCGCCAGTTATGTAAAATGGGGGGTTTACCCCCCAAACTCCTTTTTTCCCACCCACCACTCATGCAGAAAAACACTCACGCGGACGCGCACGCACCCACACACACACACACACACACACACACACCCCACACGCAGACGGACGCGCATGCGCGCGCGCGCACACACACACACACACACACACCCACCCCCCCCACACACTCCGTGTGCGGCAGGGGCTGACAGTTCGATCTAGAATGACCGCTCTGTGCGGACACGGAGCGGTCATTCTAAATCGATCTTTTTAGTTTTCGGTCAAGGGAAAACTATGTTTTAGCTTAGTGCCATATCAATTAATCTGTTCAGGATTTGGGCCTCTGCCCCACTTTCAACACTGTTCATGTATGTATTGTCTCCTCCTTTGAAATGCTGGCTCACTGACTCTTCTTGAACAATGTTCTCATCCGTGTCAATTTCTTTAATGTCCTCAATTGGTCTTTACCGGGTTATCAATGTAACGCAGCTTTTGCCTCCAAGTTCCCCGGTAACCTATTCATTCTGCCTGGGTTTACATGCGGCTTTGGCAGTCCTCGCGTCTCTTCTTCTGCTTCTCTCTCGGTCCACTGACTAGGCATGAGGCCTGTCAGCCGGTCAGTGTTCGCTTTGCCTTCCTTCGCTCCGGGCGGCTCCAGCTGCCCACAACCACCAAGTGGTAAGCTCCTTTCGGCGCCGTCTCCCTTCACACCGTCCGTGTTTGCCTCTTCGTACAGTTTGCTTGTTTCTGGTGCCCCGACCGGCGTCAGAACAAGTTCCGACAGCTTCTGACTCTGAATTAACAACCTTGAGATACAATCACAAAGATACACACACACATCCTCAGCAATGGGAAACACACAAACATACATACACTCAGCAACAGCATTGACATGCAGAAACTCAGTCATGCACATTAATACACAGACGCAGTATTATAAACACACGCGCAGCACTGGCAAACATGCGCAGTCAGCAATAGCTAATACACTGAAACACAAGCACAGTAAAGAACACAAAATACACATGCAAACACACCCACGAATACCAGTGAAAAAAACGTGTTTTAAAAGGAGTTTAGGGTTCCACATATACAAATAGAACATCTACAACTGATGGTGTTGGCAAAGTTAAGGTTGCGCACTACTCTAGCACAATAAAAAAGTAAAGTCTACAAAGGTTGGAAATGCAAATGGTAAGGTTACTACAAACATGTATTCCAAACCAAGTCCATCACACTAGAAATTAAGCCTTATCTCACACTGGACCACTATTTCACAACTCACATTGTGAGTGATATTTAGCTTACAGCAGTATTGGAAGTAAAATGAATCTTGTGAAGTAGTGTTTTAATTTGACTTCAACAGATGCTATAAATACACATCTGATGGTTTAAGCAATCAAAGGAAGAGGCTCCACTTCAGAGTAAACTATTAGAAAGCCATAATTTCACTCCTGGCCACCCTCTGCTCCTCTGTGCTGCTCACAGGCAGGAACCAGGAAGCAAGCCGAAGGAGAAGAGGTTGGAGCTGAACGTGGCATGTGATATGTGCCAAATGTCATGGTCATCGTGAACCCCTACTGAGCGCTTTCCTCTTGTGCTGCAACCCCCGGACCAGCCTTCACCCTGAGGGATGAAGACTGTGCTTTGGTAACCCCAGAGCTGGTGGAGCGGGGCCCCCGCTACTCCAGGAGCTTAGGTAAACCAAAATGAAAAATGTATACTTAAGGGAGATTGCAGGCGTAGCAAAGGAGAACACAGGGTCGCGGCTGCGACCTCTGGTAACCCACACATGACATCCCTGCACGGCACTGTTCAGTACTCTTCGATGGCATGGAGTGCTTGGTTCAAACGCGGGCAGCCACGGTACATGCCGCTCCTATTTGGCCCGTAAATAGAGAGTTAGAGTTGAAACCTCTTACAAGACCCGACGATTGTCGTAAGATTAACTTCCCATCGCTACCAACTGCAAGCTCCGTTTCTTCTCCACTAGCTGTGCTTAAACACAATAGCGTATAACTGTTGTCTTTTCAGGAATGGATTAATAATGGAAGGCCTCCGGGAGCCTGAAATGCAAGCCCTGTCACTTTGATCAAGGCTCAGTGCCAATGCATTAAAAATAAAGCACCCTGCAAGGCCGCTAACGCGAAGTCTGAACCCTCCTGTTGCTGGATCCATATTTCATATCACATTAGCTGTTCCTTTAAGCTGTCTCATCCCTCTTCTGCACAGCTCATTATCCATGTAGTTATTAAGTGTGTGCTCTGCTTCCCTCATGCACACGCATGCATTTATGTGTTAGCATTGCTGTCACGTCTACAGATCACTCACTGCGAAAGCTGCACATGGAAGTGGAACTAAGAGAAATATACCAGGTCTCCTGTCATGCATACATCTGCATATCATCCCGTGGGTCCTAGACTATAAGGGCCTCATTACGGGTCCGGCCGTAACCGTGCCGGTGATACCGGCAAGTTGCTGTTGGACCCGTAAATATTTAATGGCACCTGACTTCCCGGTAACACCAGGGTATTACAACCCCGGCGGACCGGAAAGTCAGGCGCCGGCAAATTGTAAGTCCCCATTCCCATATGGGTCTCTATGGGAATGGGGACCACGGAAGCACCGGCACCGGTGGTAATGATGCCAGCTTCTGTGAAAACTCAACGGGCGGGTGCCGTCCCGCCCAGCAGGACTAACCTGCTAGGCGGGAGGACACCGCCCGGCGGCAGAGTTGTAATGTGCCGGTCCGGAAACAACGGTAGCTGTAAGCTTACCGGCACCATTGTTTACAGACCTGCACACTAATAAAGGGGCCTATGTTTCCATATTGCATCATGGCACCTGCATACACTTTCCAAGTTACAATCTCAGGCGGGCTGACACAGTCCTTCTCAAGTCGGCTTATTGAATACTATTGAATTGTTTAATGATAACTGCTGTTGCTTACAGTGCTTAGAAGCAGATAGCATCGGCATGGTGGCATGCTATATACAGCACTCTGACATTTTGTTATATGTCTCCTTAGAAAAGGGTCCTTTCAAGTGCTCATTGTGCAACGTGCGTGCTGTTGATGGCTGGCCTGTGAGCCCCCTAATTTTAAAAATTGCATGGGAGTCCCCAAGCTGGCTGTAAGGATGGATACATGATCGGTGGAGGGGTGCAGCATTTGAAATCAACTAATTCATGAATGAATGGGATTTTATACTGAGCCAAATCACAACCATAGTGGTCTCAAAGCGCAACCCTTTCCCACCCTCACCCGCCAGTTATGTAAAATGGGGGGTTTACCCCCCAAACTCCTTTTTTCCCACCCACCACTCATGCAGAAAAACACTCACGCGGACGCGCACGCACCCACACACACACACACACACACACACACACACACACACCCCACACGCAGACGGACGCGCATGCGCGCGCGCGCACACACACACACACACACACACCCACCCCCCCCCACACACTCCGTGTGCGGCAGGGGCTGACAGTTCGATCTAGAATGACCGCTCTGTGCGGACACGGAGCGGTCATTCTAAATCGATCTTTTTAGTTTTCGGTCAAGGGAAAACTATGTTTTAGCTTAGTGCCATATCAATTAATCTGTTCAGGATTTGGGCCTCTGCCCCACTTTCAACACTGTTCATGTATGTATTGTCTCCTCCTTTGAAATGCTGGCTCACTGACTCTTCTTGAACAATGTTCTCATCCGTGTCAATTTCTTTAATGTCCTCAATTGGTCTTTACCGGGTTATCAATGTAACGCAGCTTTTGCCTCCAAGTTCCCCGGTAACCTATTCATTCTGCCTGGGTTTACATGCGGCTTTGGCAGTCCTCGCGTCTCTTCTTCTGCTTCTCTCTCGGTCCACTGACTAGGCATGAGGCCTGTCAGCCGGTCAGTGTTCGCTTTGCCTTCCTTCGCTCCGGGCGGCTCCAGCTGCCCACAACCACCAAGTGGTAAGCTCCTTTCGGCGCCGTCTCCCTTCACACCGTCCGTGTTTGCCTCTTCGTACAGTTTGCTTGTTTCTGGTGCCCCGACCGGCGTCAGAACAAGTTCCGACAGCTTCTGACTCTGAATTAACAACCTTGAGATACAATCACAAAGATACACACACACATCCTCAGCAATGGGAAACACACAAACATACATACACTCAGCAACAGCATTGACATGCAGAAACTCAGTCATGCACATTAATACACAGACGCAGTATTATAAACACACGCGCAGCACTGGCAAACATGCGCAGTCAGCAATAGCTAATACACTGAAACACAAGCACAGTAAAGAACACAAAATACACATGCAAACACACCCACGAATACCAGTGAAAAAAACGTGTTTTAAAAGGAGTTTAGGGTTCCACATATACAAATAGAACATCTACAACTGATGGTGTTGGCAAAGTTAAGGTTGCGCACTACTCTAGCACAATAAAAAAGTAAAGTCTACAAAGGTTGGAAATGCAAATGGTAAGGTTACTACAAACATGTATTCCAAACCAAGTCCATCACACTAGAAATTAAGCCTTATCTCACACTGGACCACTATTTCACAACTCACATTGTGAGTGATATTTAGCTTACAGCAGTATTGGAAGTAAAATGAATCTTGTGAAGTAGTGTTTTAATTTGACTTCAACAGATGCTATAAATACACATCTGATGGTTTAAGCAATCAAAGGAAGAGGCTCCACTTCAGAGTAAACTATTAGAAAGCCATAATTTCAATTAATTATTTAAATGAATGCTATTTACGCAGCTTGTGCTGCATGTAACACTGTTAATATTGCAGTAGCACTGTCCCTGGCAACAAGCATTGTGATGTCAGAGCTCACTGGCAGTAACTTAGAGAGTCATCATTTTCTTATTAGTGATGTCAAAGCTAAGTTGTAGTAAGGAAGGTATGTGCAGGCTTTTAACAGTACATCGAGGCATCAATCCTACAGAAATCCAGCCCTCTCTCGCTCTCTTTCACACACAGACTATCGGTCTCACCTTCTCCCTCACTATTTCTATGCGCTCTCTTTCTCTCTCAGCCTCTTTCTATGTTGGTGAGTGTCGCATTATCAGCTGCATGCTTGCTAAAGCCACCCCAGCTGTTGCTGACAGCTGCACAACCTGAGGAAAAACTAGGTATCTTGAAAAGAGGGAATCTGTGATTTTCTTTTTAAAGAGCAGCTACTGAAACTAACGGGAATTCATAAATGTTGTTTTGTTGTAAACTGGCTACTTGGATCTCTTCCAGTGCATATGCTATTCCAAAAAGAATGTTACCTTTGTCTTACTAAGCAAAGTGCACTAGCAAAACCCTAAATAACCATACAAATGATTTTCTGCTTGAAGGATATCATTTCCAGATGGGCAATCTATTACACTCCTACATTACTCTTTAGAAATACCCGTGAGAAAAAGAGGAAGGGGGCAAATAACATCAATGAGGATTACAGCCTGCTTTGAATAAAGTCAAAGAGTATTTTGGGAACATTAAAATGACCACAGAGCTTTATATTTGAGAAATATGAACCTTGATAAAAAAAGGAGTGCATGCTTCACCCACTAAGTACATAATGCAGAGTGACCTTGAGACTCATTTAAGGTTTTGCAACACTTACCCTAGCATTAAAGTGTTTGTAACATTGACCCATATATAAAGTTTCTGACAGCCTCATTACTACGATGTGAGGAGAGAGGCTGAAACATTATCAAATCCCTTGGCCATCAACAGATAACTTTTTATTTCCCTACCAGAATTTCTGCTGGTTCTCAGGGTAAGGATGCCTGTGCACATACTCAGTTCCCAAAGCCCAAACTGCTGAAGAAAATTACATATGTAGAGTATTAACTGTCTCTATATCAATAATAATGCAGGTTTTGATTAATAGTATAGTTTGTAGTAATAGTATAGTTCGAAAGTCCACAGAAAAAAATTGCAAAAAAATATATACATTAAAAAAGTAAATCAGAATATGAAACTTTATGAATACATTTTAAGATTCAGATTCTATTTTCTTTATTTGGACTGCAAGCTCATATTTAATTATGCTAATTTCAGCGATGAATCATTCCTCTTCTAATGTTTAATTAGGAGTCAATATCAAACAGATTGTTAGCAACATATTCCTGTAATAATGTGAAATTAAGGCAATGAAGGTGCAGCTCGCTTTAGCTGAAACTAATTAATTATTGCCAAGCTCCCATGTTGCCCCACGCCCAGGAGTATTAAAACAGACATTATAAGGTGATCACGATGATAAACAAAATATCAAGCAGCACTGGGAACCAGTAAACCCAAATGAAAGTAGAACGAATATGCTACAGTGTCAAAGCTAAAATGCTGATGAGTCATTTTACACTGCAGAGCCCTGGGCACCTGCAGACGCACCAGGACCACAATGAGCTGCTGAGTAGGGCATGTTTGAGAGGCAGCTGCATGGGAGGCCCACACATGTTTGTCATACGGCACCCACAGGTGGCTAATGAGTTAGGGTGCAACACCCGAGTGGTGCCATGGTTAGGCAAGAGCATTATCTCGGGAGGATAGCTCAGGGGCAACGTGCTTGGAAGCAAGACGACGCGGGGCAACACAGGTTAAATTCCCGGGTCCGCGCTTAGAAACCTCTGGGTATTAAGCGCGTAGTAAATAACCAATTATATGTCCCATCTATTCTTTGGGATGTACATCAACTTTCCTCCCATTGGATGGAGTACATCCCGTCTCCTAACTTAAAAGGGGGGAGCAGTGGAAAAAAGGATTATATGTTTGCAAATATGATTGTCGCAATAAAGCAGTATGCTGGCAGAACCTGCCCAGTCGCCTGCCGATTATGTCACCATAGTTAACGCCTAAGTCAATTATCTCATGTTTAACAACCTGCACGCTTTTGAGCTAATTTGCATACCCAAAGTGCCTTGCTCTATGGATCTGAACTGGAGGTGAATGTCCACAGGTGGCTATTAGGCACTATAACATAAATAGATTATTAACTGAAATTTTACTTTCAAATTACAGGTAGAAGTTTATTTTGCTAGTATTTCTCAAACACACCATAATACTGATGGTGTTTACTCTTTACTGCTCCCTTGGGCTGTTAAAGAAGCACCAAATTACATAGTTCCCAACCTTGACTAAATTAGGGGCACATGCGACTACTGTGCTTAATATTTTATGGTTCAAGGGCAAAAAAGTACAAGACAAAAAATCCTGTTAACACTTATCTTGCGGACAAAAAAAAGAATATTGCATATAGAACAATGTACATGAGGCGATGTGCAGTTCGTCAAGACTGACAGAAAGTGCTCTATTAAACACTGATAATAACAAGACGCTCGGGCTGCAAATGGTACTTCAACCTTTGCAGCTTATCTGCATGCCCATATTGACTTGCTTTGGGGCTCTGAACTGGTGATGAACTTCTGTGGTTGGCTACTAGGTCGCGCTGTGACATGTGGTTTATTGACTGAAATGGCCTGGTCTGCTTTCACATTAGAGAGACAATGTGGCTCATTCTGAGTGAGCCAGTCCGGAAACAACAGTTTACCAGTAAAGTTACCGGCACCGTTGTTTCTGTGAACAGCATACTAGAGGTCTGCCTGCTGGAGTCGCCGTACAGACCGGTCTGACCCTGGTGGGCGCAGCGCCCACGATAGGCAGACCGGTCACATAAGTGCCAGCACCATGAGCAACGGTGGCGGTGCTTCTGTGGTCCCCACTGCCATAGAGTCCGTGAAGTCAGGCACCAGTAAATATTTACTGGTATGGCAGCAACCTGCCCGTATCACTGGCATGGTTACCGCCGGACCCGTAATGAGCCCCAATGACAATTATCAAGTATGCAGTGACTATGCAAGCTTTTCTGCTAAATGTACATATGTGTGAACCTAAATTAAAGGAGTTAGTCGCAATCTCCATTCAGAAAATCACATATAATGTAACTGTTAGCTCCCTACTCTCTGGTCGCCAGGAGTGCTCCCGTTTGTTGGTATCAAGCATATTGGAGAACATTCTATCACAATCAACACATGACGTTCAAGAGGACAACCCTGCTTTTATGTTTGTCCGCTTGAAATTTGAAAGAAACCTGAAATTCCCCTAGTCTTTCCTGTAAACTTCCCCTAGCCTGTCCTGTACACTTCCCCTAGCCTGTCCTGTATACATCCCCTAGCCTTTCCTGTATACTTCCCCTAGCCTGTCCTGTACACTTCCCGTAGCCTTTCCTGTATACTTCCCCTAGCCTTTCCTGTATACTTCCCCTAGCCTGTCCTGTATACTTCCCCTAGCCTGTCCTGTACACTTCCCGTAGCCTTTCCTGTATACTTCCCCTAGCCTTTCCTGTATACTTCCCCTAGCCTATCCTGTATACCTCCCCTAGCCTTTCCTGTATACTTCCCCTATCCTGTCCTGTACACTTCCCGTAGCCTTTCCTGTATACTTCCCCTAGCCTTTCCTGTATACTTTCCCTAGCCTGTCCTGTATACTTCCCCTAGCCTTTCCTGTATACTTCCCCTAGCCTGTCCTGTATACTTCCCGTAGCCTTTCCTGTATACTTCCCCTAGCCTGTCCTGTACACTTCCCGTAGCCTTTCCTGTATACTTCCCCATAACCTGAATGCATTTTTAACTTTGTGTTCACAATATTAGTTTTTATTAATTTGTGTTATAGTTTAACAACTTTAACCTTTCACAACATAATCAAGCATTACATCCATTCTCGCGCCTTGAAACACATGTGTATAGGCACATTATAAATGCTATATCACATCATATAATATCATTTACGAACCTATAACATTTTTGTTTTAAAAAACAAGTGCAAAATTCATCCTTGTAGAAAATTCTTCTAAAAAGGAAATTGCTTCTTCGCAGTTTAACAACCGATCATTGACTAAAACAATTGTAAAAAACATATTTAAGATCCAGTTTAAGCACCAATTAGTGAGCTGGTTTAGTTAAACGAGCAGAAAATTCTCATTCTGGTAAACTTAGGGCTAAGCTTCTTAATTGTGGGATGCTGCCTAAGGAAGCAACTATTTTATTAAAAAATGCAACAAAAGCTTTGGCGGGACAGTTGATTACACTTCCACAATCTTACCCAAAAATGTTCTCAGATGACAGCTGTGGGCGAGTGATTGAGCCTCTCAAAATGAAATAATCTTTGGGCTGAAAAGTAGGTGCATTTCAAAATGAAGTGTCTCAGAGTTGAAAACTTCCTCAGTTTTGCACAATCTGCGTACCTGCTTTTTAACGCGCAAACCTAGTCTTGGGCATAAAACCTCCAGAATATGCAGGCAGTTGGCTCTAAATTTTAGGAACCATGATCTGTGACTACGGGAAGGAAACTATAAAATATATTGCATAGGAGGAACCTTTAAACCTGGCATAGACTCTATATATTTGTTGTACAATTTCAAATGAATTAGTCTTTCTCTACTTTCCATGAAATTCCGGGCTCGCAAATTACGCCTGATGACCGCAATATCAATACCTGCTTCAGCCAGGAAGATTTCTCATGTATTAATGAATTCAGTCAACCCAGGGTCCATATTCGCACAAAATACTTCCCCCAATAAGTTCAATGGCAAATCGTCCATGTTTTCTTTTATTTTGGAATACAAAAGTATTTTATTCGGTTCTATGTTCTTGGATCGCCCATTTTTTTCAGTTTTTTGCCAAATATTGTCAGCCGAAAAAACTCATCACATTTTTTAATGTTTGTATTTGGGGGTTTCTCCCCACCAAACCCCTCTTCCCTTTTATCTAGTCCATATTCTCCACACGCCCTACCACTTAGATCCCCTTACCAACCCACACCCATATTTTTCTATGAGTTTTTTCAGCCGAAGATTTTCAGCAAAAAACTTGGCGAAAAAAATCCTGGCAATGTAACAACATTGTACCTTTTATTTTCACTTTTACCTAAACCACCAAGAATGAACAGCCAGCTCTAGACAGATGAAACCAATAGGAGTGGCCGGATGAGGACCCAAAACAGCTCGCCAGAATGTACCTTTGTAGATGTTTTACCACTTCCTGATTTTGATGTCTAGTAACCCCAAGCCATACATTATAGTAGGTGTAACTTTAGCATTAAAGAATTCAATAAGTAGCTTCAGGGAATAACAACAATATTTTGCCTGAATGATCCTCATCTGCCAATCCTTACCACTAAATACAAATAGCATGGGCAACAATGTTATAAAAAAGAAAGAAGTGTTCACAAAATGATACATTAGGATGTTCATGCTGCTGGCCTCCCTTCCCCACATTTTCAGCACTGGACAAGGCGATACACTCGAGCTTAGCACAGTCTCTGGCTTCTCTATCATGATAATACAGTTCAATCATTAGCATCAGGACCTTCCGTGCCAAAGTCTCTTAGCCTTTCAAAGTCTCTTCATTCAGAGGGCCTGATGCGACAAACAATAAGTTCTTTTCTTCTTTCAGATTTTCACAAATACTCAGTTTCTTAGGCGATTCACCATTCAACTCAGATCCTCCTCAGCGGGCTCAGATCCTCTAAACACAATGGGCCTCATTATAAGTTTGGCGGTAGCCTTGCCAGTAAAACCAGCAGGCTGCCGCCAAACTTCAGAAAAATTCCAGCACCCGTGAATGAGCAATTACCGGGTCATTACGGCCTTGCTGGACCAGGTATTTGCCCATTCGCGGGCGCTGGAATGGAATGCTCCCCATTCTCATTTGAGTCCCATAGGGCTCAATGGGAACAGGGAGGTCGGATACGCCTGCACCATTCAGAATGGTGCCGGTGCATCCGACATGCTGTGCTCGCGGGTTCCGAAAGGCACCTGCGAGCACAACTCGTAGTTTGACGGTCCGGAAACAATGGTACCGGCAAGCTTACTGGTACAGTAGTTCCCGGACCGGCAAACTTGTAATGAGGAATAATGTTCATAAATAATTTATGCATCCAGTTTCTAATAGGATATTCTTTCTTGGGTGACTCACGTTTCACCCCGGATCCCCCTCAGTCAGGCTTAGATCTCGGATCCCCCTAAATCGGGCTAAGATCTCGGATCCCAGACTAATTCCAATTTCCAATATAACTTTACACAAACTTGCTTTAACCACAAGCTTTTAGTTGATCTCCCACTGCCGGGCTCGGACCAACTTCCAGTACTCTTTCATCAGCTATTGAAGACTTTCAAATGTGCACGGGTTTATATTGACCCTTTGCTGGCCCACTTCGATTTCACAATTCTTGATCACCTTTCAAATGGATACCTAACAGAGACATTCGAATGAGCACACACGTGGTGCCGGACCACACTATCTGCGGTATCGTATCTTGGCTTCAAAGTTCAATCACTCATCTACTGTTTACTTGTGTTCGCATCGCTTGCCACATAGGCTTCATACACTGTTCCCTTCAGTTTTCACTAAACAATGTTGCCTCTTGCAGCCTTGGCTTCAACACAGACCGGTCCAGTAACAGTCTCCCCAACTCACCGGCTGTGCTGACTTCACTGGCGCTGCTTTGCTGTAGGAGCCAAGGACAGTACCATAGCAGCAAGGAATTCTCCCTGCCTTGACTATCGACGCAGGAAAGCCCCGGATACCTTTGACACACAATGCAGGATTCTTCAGCCTGGATTCCTGGTTTTAGGTTTCCTATTCTCGAAGGTTCATGAAAGTAACAGTCTTTCTTTGAAAAGGTCAAGGGCACTTCCCTCCTTGTAATCCTCTTCGGTTTTTGCCATCTTTCACCTTGTATTAAACTGCCATCTTGGAACAGCTACTTCGTGTGCTTTGCCATGCTCAGAGTGTGCTTCGAGGGTTCACCTTTTATCTGTGTGGGTAAGTGTAAAGGAAATCAGGTGTTTGTAATGTTCAGCAGTAATTGCCTGACCCTGCCTGACCATTATATTGGGACATGTCAGGTATACAGCTCGGGTGTTAGTCCGTTTTCTCTTGTAGTGAGCTGCCTGTGAGGAAATGTTCATGTTGGGAAGGGGGCAGTTGAGTTCCTAAGTATCTTACTTGATAGTATGGGGTACAGGTGTTACAGGGAAGGTCATACCGTGTCTCGCGATCCAGTGTCCAACTTCCACTCCCCGAAGACCCCTCGCCCAAGTGATCCTCCCGCACTGGTCCACCCCAGAAACTGCATCCAAAAGTGATGGCCATGTCCTGGCCACCTGGATGACGGATTCTCGGGGACTAACGGGTGAGACACCTTCAGGTTTCTCACATAGGTAACTATTCAAAATGTGGTGCAGATTGGTGAAACGGTTTAGAATTGTATAAGGAACAATGCTTTGCCAAGCCACAGACCTGCAAACAAATTTGGACTTGTGCTGAAATCCAGCGAACGGGGTGGGTTGTCCAAATGTCATGTAGCCAGTAATGGCCGGAGGGTCCTAACAGGTAACTATGCAACATGTGGTGCAGATTGATGGAACAGTGTGGCATTGTACAAGGAACAACGCTTCGTCACAAATCCTGCCACAAACAAACACATTTTGACTTTTATATATAGAGATTTAAAGTGTTTATATCAAGTCAATTTGCTAGAATGTAATATGCAGGACTACGCCAGATTAATCCCCAGTCTGTTTAGAGGCGTATTCCTCGCCTCTGTCCAAGCATCTCCGTAGCCAATCAGTGTTAAATCCAACAAGATGAGATCATCCGCATACGCCAACCATTCAACCCTCAGAGAACCCAGCCTGGGGGGAAAATAATTCATGCATTCAATAGCCCACTGTATATCTGAGAGATACACGTTAAAATGAGTCGGGCTAAGACGCACACTTGTTGCTCACCCTTGTCTTAACCCTATTTGAACTGGTATCAGCATCGACAGGGCCCCTTCAGAATGTAAACGCACTCTCAAGCTGCTATTGGAGTGGTGGAGTAATTGAGGAGACCAGGAGATACCCCAATTTGATAGTTTCATCCACAGGCGGCCTCGATCCACCTTATCATAAGCAGCTGTAAGATACAGGCTAGCAGAATAAAGCTAATCCATACAAATAACCAAATACAAAAAAAGAATGAGAAATGTCCTTATTTGACCGAAAATAGTAGGTATTTTGGTATATATGTATGGTAAATAATAGGTGGGGCATGGGGTATACGTTAGAGTAGGGGGTTAGGGGCGCATGTGGAGGGACTCCACCCGCATTATTAAAAAAAAAGTAAAAAAAGCAAAAAAATTATTTTTGCTTTTTGGTCATTTCTCAATTCGTTTTTTTTTTCGAAAATATCACAGATATCGGAATAAAGACCTCCCACCTTCTCCATAGCAGACTTCTTTTGATGTACACTAGGCCATTTAAGAGTCGCTCCATTCCTCTCCTAAAACCTATCTGGAAAATACTTAACCTCTGAGAACTTTCTATTCAGTTTGGCAAGTCCTTCGAAATCAAGCCGGCGGTGCATTCACAATATGAAAATAGAGGAGCACAATAGGTGTAATTCCCAGTGCTGCCAAGAAGAAAGTACACATTTAAAGCAATCTGATGATCCTATGTGAGACTTACAAAGTGAATCTGTTATAAAATGTTCTTCAGTTTTTCTTTGGATATAGAGAAATCAGCCCAGAGCACACACATCATCTCACACAGGAAGACGAGCCACTCTGGAACGCTCCTGCCTCTAGCTGTGGGCCTGTGCAAATAACATTTTCCCCAGTCACCTATAATGGAAAGGGTAGTTCTTACATTTGGCCACTAGAGGAGCCATTTCCCTATGAAAAAATCTAACGTACCCATTATGGTTGGTTCTAATAACTCATGAGGTCAGAATAGAGATGTTTCTTTTAGCATGATACAATAGAAACATCTGGGTTCCTTTCCCGCCATCTACGCAATGCTCATATGTTCTTTAAAACTGATTCATGTTATAGAAAGATTAATCTAGAATATTCTGTCGGGTTCTGCTGGCTTTCTGTAAGACCTATGCATTTTATAGCTTGTGTCACTGGGCTATGATTTTATGATTCTGTTGATTCGTTTCTTTGGATAGTTTGGTAATTTCCATTTCTGCTTTTCCAATGTGTGATGTTAACATATGATATGATGTATGATATGATATGATATATGTCATTTATAACGCACCTGCACACAAGTGTTTCTAGGCGCGACAAGGGAGGGAAGACAGAGGGAGGGCAAGACAAACAATCTTAGAGGGAAAGGGGAAGTGCAGCCAGGGCAGCGTGGCTCTTGGTAAGTGCAAGGAAGCAGGGGGCTGAGGGGAGGGGTCATTATTGCAGTATAAGGACCTGCAATTTAGTCATGGCTTGAGGCAAAGCTGAGGGCCTTGCATTGGTGGAAGGGTCATTATCCCAAGCAATAATGATCCCTCCTGAGGTCTATACAGTCATTAGCAGACACCGGTAGTATCGATAAAGGTTTCGGGGATGTGCTTGTGCAGTAGGAAATGTTTAATGGTGAGTAAAACAAAAACCCAAACCATGCTAGCTTTTATTTTGTAATATTTAAAAAAAACAAGGTAGTCAAGGTGGCTTCCTCCAATGACCCTGGTACCTCTGGGTCCATTGCTGGGACTTCTATGTCTACCCAGAGTGCTCCTGCAGCTCTGTTCGGTCTTCCGCATTCCCTCTCTTTTGCACGGGTTCCTCGCTGGCTGCAGCGGCTTCTTAGCAGTGAAGGCTGGGCGGCTGGAGGCTCTCTCCACGTCTGCATGTTTTGGTGGTTTCCCTCCACCTGGCTTCCGTTCTTTCCAACCCTCCGGTCTGTCTTTCTACTTTAGACCAAAACGGGACGCCCCTTGAGTGACAATCTCAACCCAGTCTCCTGTCCCCTCTTGCATGGCATAGCTTCCTTGATCGATGCTCCTCGAGGGAGGGCTTACCCTTTGCTTCAGTCCTGTTTCCCTTTTTATGTTCCACTGATGTATTGCCCCTATTGACTAGAATGCTGATCTTGCTTCCGCAGGGTATTCTTTATTACTCTGCACCTCTTCTTCATCTCGGTACTGATGTTCTCAACTTGGTTACTTGTACTCTTCTTCGTCAGTTTCCACATTTAACTTACATAGGTAGTCCCTACTCCTCCTCATCCCAGTACTTTTTAGGGAGGCAAAATCATCTACCCTATACAAGTATTTTTTTTAATTTTTTTTATTACATTTGTTAAACACCCAAACCCTCGGGTACCAGGGCGTTGTTACAGACATCGTATGGTAAAATCAAAACAGTATTACATTTACATAAACAGCACTGATACAAAAATTACATAGATGAAAACAATGCATGGTAACTTTCAATAATGAAGGTTCTGGAATTGGTCTACCCTAGGGAGGTCTCTGTCTAGACCTGCAGAAGGTGGAGGTTTTATAGGCTGTGTGGGATAGCTAGTATTTGTTAAAGAGCCAGATTTTTAGTAATTTCTTGAAATATTGGAAGGAATCTTTCTTTTTAATGTTAACTGGAAGCTCATTCCATAGTTTCGGGGCCACGACTAAGAAACTGCTGCCTCCTGCTCTGGAGCTTTTTAACCGGGGGACATCAAGGAGTGATTTTCTGTTGGATCTGTGCGTTCTAATGGCGTCTTTTTTGCTTATCGAGTTATTTAGGTAAATGGGGGCGTTGCTGGGAAGGCATTGGTGGGGGATGCACAGTGCTTTAAAGAGGATTCTTGCCTTGATGGGTAGCCAGTGTGTCTCTCTCTCTCCTAATGTTACAGATGTGGTCAGACTTCTTGATTCCTAGGGCTGCTCGTAGCGCTTTGTTTTGCATTCATTGTAGTTTCCCTAAATTGGCATTGGAGGTCCTTACTAGGAGTACGTTACAATAGTCCAACTTGGATAGAATTAAGGCTCTTCCTAACGTGATGCAGTTACTCGGCGTGAGGTACTGGCGACTCAATGCAATCAATTCGGACGTGTACGATGTTGTCGCCGATAAGGCGCTTATTTGTCTGCTCATAGTAAGATTAGCATCCAAATAAACTCCTAGGGTTTTGACCTGTTTCACTACGGGGATCAGGGTACCATCAATGTTGATAAGTGAGTAGTCCGAATTGAGTGCACTGATTTTGTTTCGGGAGCCCACAATGAGAATTTCTGCTTTCTCATCGTTGAGGCAGAGGCTGTTTAGCGCCATCCAGTTTTGGATTATTGCAAATATCTTGTTGATGGTCATGGTGTCCTGGTCATAGTCCCCTGAAATGGGGATGAGGATCTGGGAGTCATCTGCAAAATTTGTGTAGATGACACCCATAGCATCCAAGGCAGAGAAGAGGAGCATTGTCTGAGCAGAGTGGGCGAGAGACAGGATCCTTGGGGTACCCCCATGGGGACTGGTATGGGATCGGCCACCTCTTTACCAATGCTTACTCTAGACGTGCAGGATGGGATATGTTTTGAGCATACCACGTTCTTCCCTGACAGATCCTCCCTAGTCCCATAGGGAGCATCCCTCCCCATGAGATCCAGCCGCTGAGTACCACCCCCAGGGGGACAATCGGGTAGCAGTCTCACCTCCCTGTGCTCATGGGGAAGGAACTCCCCTAGGGGAGAAGGGACGACATCCAAAGATTCGTCACATGCACTTGGAAGATTGCTGTTTCTATGGTACAGCTGGGACAGAAACCTGACCAGAATGCTTGCTGTCAGCTAGGTTCATCTACGTAGGCCCAAGGGTTAATGGTTGCATCTCTTTCTATGGTCTTGTATATTGTAGATGTGTAGCGGCCAACACTTTCTTTGGTCTGATATCCCAAATAAGGGGTCTGCCACCTGCAGCACTTAAGATATTTTGGACTACAACTGCCAATTTCCCAAACTATTGATCATGTTTGTTGGAGCTGATGGGAGTTGTAGTCCAAGACCCCTCAAAGTTGTTGTTTTCTATTGTCCAAAGCAGAATGTTGTCAGTTTGGTGGCCAACTTGCTGATTAGATCTGTTTGGGCATTGCGGATGGGATCAAAGAAATCAGGAAATTGACTTGTGGCTAACATACAGAATACAATCCCTAGGTGGGAGGAAAAGGCTATCATTTGCAAAGGCTTTTCTGTGGCAGCAACCTAAAATAAACTGACCGCTTCCACAATGAGGTTTCCGCAGTCTTTAACAGGCACTATAATTAAAGCGTCTTGGCTTTCCAAACATGGCTGGGTTTCTTGGCATCTCTAAAATGCCTGTAGTAATCCGAGGAGCCTGCACATGCTGCCACCTGAGAACTGAAATTAGATTTCGCGTGAATGGCGTATATCATTTATTTGCTTAAAACTGCAACAGTCGCGTAGATAAAATCCCCCAACAGAAATCAGGAACACTGACGTGGACGAGGTAAACATAAACTTTCACTGAAAATAATTAAGTTTAAGATTGAGAAATAAAAATAACCCACATTTAATATTTAATAAATAAGCACAAAATACATCAAAACATGAAGAAACCTCTTCTGGACAGGAGGGGGTAAAGGTGAGGGTAGACAAGCGGGGGTAAGGTTAGGTGGGTGTTTGGGCAGGACAGCGTTTTTATCCATGTTTTTAGAGTGTGCCTTCACAGGTGGAAATTGTAAGTGCAAAGGAAGGGGTGCTGATAGTTTTATTGGATTTTGTGCTGAGGATGTCCAACACTGATGCCACTTTGTGGTAGACCCCCAATGCATATTACTTGATGGACACTCCTATTTTGCAGGAATGGAGCTTTCTGCGGTCCCACTTGTGACGGTGAAGGGTGTATAATTCTGTTTCCATATTTTTGTACTCCTTACTCTATCCCCTGTGGTGAGTCGGAAGAAGGAGTCGGACACGTTGAGGACATTGTGACAAATCCTTTGATGTCGTTCCTTCTCGCCTAGGGGGAGCCCCTTCCCATGAGGCCAGGGAGGTGAGGCTGCAACCCGATAGTCCCCCTGTGGGTGGTACTCTGCAGGTGGATCTCTATGGGTGGATCTCATGTGGAGCGATTTCCCCCCTGGGGTACAGGGAGGATATCCTGGGTAAACACGGTATACTGCACCTTCATCCACCTTTCTTACCTCACCTTCTTTTCTTCCTCTGTTCACACAAGTTCCCCCATGTTCAATAGCAATAGTACAACTAGTACTGAGACGAGGAAGATCAAGACTGACTCTGCTGAACTGTCACCTCAATATACTGAGACGAGGAAGAAGCTCTGCACTAGAAAGAACTCACAAAACCATCACATTGACCAGTCTAGCTTTTGTGGTCCTGCTTGTCCATGAAACTTAAAAAGGGAAGATGGACTAACAACATGGTTAGTCCCTCGCGGGAAGCACCACGAGCAAGGCAAGCACCGCGCAGACAGAAGAGCTGAACCTGCAGCTACTTAACAGGACATGGTGGAGGAAGAGACAGCGTCCCTCCCTGCTTGGAAGAAATCCAAGGATCGAAGTCCAGAAGAGGCTGAGGTTCCCATGCGGAAGACAGTCCAGCAGGTACACTCAGCCGGGCTCCCAGAAAGTGCTGGGGAGCTGCGTACAGCAATGTGTAAACAGGAAACTGCGTAGAAGAACCATCGGAAGACACTAGCAAACCTGAGACCAAGGTGAAAGACCAGGAGCCCATATGGAAGGTACGGGGCACCCAAGGGGACCTCCAGAGCATTACAGAAGCCATGTAAATGTGTCTGGGACCTGAGAGAGAGAGAAACACAAAAAAAGGAGTCTTTGACCCGAGAAGCCAATGAAAAGGGGTCTGGGACCCAAGAGAGAGAAACACAGAAAAAGGGGTCTGGAACCCAAGAAAGAGAAAAACATAGAAAGGGGTCTGAGTCCCAAGAAAGAGAAACACAGAAGCGGGGGTCTTGAATCAGAGAAGTCAATGTAAAGGAATCTGGAACCTGAGAGAGAGAAACACAGAAACAGGGGTCTAGAACCCGAGAAGCCAATACAAACGGGTCTAGGAACTGAGAGAGGTACACAGAAACAGGGTTCTGGGACCCGAGAAGCCAGCATGAAGGGGTCGAGGACCCGAGAAGAAGAAATCAATGTAAAGGGGTCTGAGACCCAAGGATAGGAAAGTGTACCGACAGGGTCAAGGACCCTCTGGAAGTGAGACAGTATACCTGGCATCCTGGCAGAGGAGTGTACCAGGGATATTGTGAAGGATCAGTCAAGCACACCCAAACCGTGCATGAGGACAAGGTCCTTCTACAAGCCCTCCTCTTCGCCGCATTACCTGGTAAGATCGAATACCAGGTCTGGCCAAGTGAGCCACTGGAGGGGCTCAGTAGGGGTCTTGGAAAGGCCAGGGGAAGGGGGACATTCCCCCTACTTTGTGGAACTGTATCAACCCTGAGAAAGGCCAGGGTAAGGGAGCCATTCCCCCTACTTTGTGGAACTGTATCAAGCCTGAGAAAGGCCAGAGGAAGGGAGCCATTCCCCCTACTTTGTAGAACTGTAACAAGTTGAGAAAGGCCAGGGGCAGGAAGCCATTCCCCCTACTTTGTGGAACTGTGTCAAGCCTGAGAAAGGCCGGGGGAAGGGAGCCATTCCCCCTACTTTATTGAACTATAAACATAAGCCTGAGAAAGGCCTGGGGAAGGGAGGCATTCCCTCTACTTTGTGGAACTGTATCAAGCCTGAGAAAGGCCAGGGGAAGGAAACCATTCCCCCTACTTTGTGGAACTGTAACAAGCCTGAGAAAGGCCAGGGGAAGGGAGGCATTCCCCCTACTTTGTAGAACTGTAAACTTAAGCCTGGAAAAGGCCAGAGGAAGGGAGGCATTTCCCCAAGTTGTGAACTGTGTTCATCCAGAAGAAGGGAATCATTCTTCTCGACTCAGAAGAGCCTGATCCAGGTTAGTTCATTTATAGGTGTAAGCAATAGAAGCAGGATTTGGACACAGGGCAGTGGACTTTGTAGTACAGACATTCTGACAGCTCCTTAGTTTTTGCTGCGGCAGGGAAACCCCTCTTAGAGTTAGGAATAGTTAGGTTTCCTTCTTACTTTTGGTATAAACAAATTTCTTCACTCAAAAGCATGCCACCTGTGTGTCGGTCTCCTCCTTCAACATCCGTACAACATTCTATGCTCTCTTTGTTACAAGTTATACGAATAGTGCCTATCTCTTCCTATTGCTAAAGGATATACCCTACCTATCTAAAGAAACTAAAGGTGCTCGTCAAATGTCAGGAAGTCCAAGGTAAATGTCCTCCATCCAAACTAACTCTACCTGACCCTACCACTAAATAGAACTAAAGTAAATAGGCCAAGAGAATGTCTCTTCTTCTCCTGGTCTTCTCGTCTTCATGGATAGTCTTTTTATATACAGGTTTCCACTTGGCTCATATAGCTCGTAGAGTAATCTCCTTTGATAATCTCTCTAGTCAAGACATGTAGTTCTTCAAAATGACTCTTGGTCCTCGAGCTTTCTGTGGCCCTATCCTTGGAGTACTTTTCCTTGCAGTAGTTCCTCACACTCTCGTCATTACATATATGTTCTTCCGGGTCTCTCTGCTCAGGCTTTACTAACTATGTTATCCTTGATTTCCTGTTAGGCTTCCTTTGACAAGGTTTCTCTCTCTGAGGCTGTCGGCTCTTTTATATTGTTCACTGGCGAGCTATATCTCGTCTTTTTCGTTCTGTGTTTCTGGACTGTACTTTCTACAGCCTTCAACTCCACAGATATAGGGTTCTTGGCCTTCCTGCCAGGGTTTTAGTTTCCAGTCTCTGTTGGCTCCCCACCCGGGTTGGTTAAATCTTTCTTTTATATATCGGTCATATCACTTGTAAACTACTTTCTTCATTGCTATCCCGTCCTCAGGGCTGGGATGAGTGACACCTTCAAGTGACATCAGTATTCCCTGATTGGGTAGTTTATTTGCTTTTCTCTGGTTTTTACAGTTCCAATCATTCAATTTTATATTTTCGTTGTCGTCTTTAGGACTGGGACTAGTTTCTTCATGCATATAATGATTCCCCGATGGCCTCCCGCTATTCCTGATTCCCCTGGTACCTTTCGTTGTGTGGGGAAGGGCTGTGGGACTCAGCTCACGTTCGGGTACTACTTCTCTCTCTTCTCGCTGCTCGGGTTCCCGCTCTTGGTTCCTCATCGGGTGCCTGCCTGCCACAGATGCTGGTGATCGGATGCCATTCAGGCTTCCTGTCTCAGTAGTTTCAGCGCTGTTCCTTAGGCGTCCTGCCCACCAGTCTGCCGGCTTGGTCACACCTCCACCAGGTACTAATTCTCTCTGTTCCTTCTCATACCACTTCCTTTGTGGTTGCATACGCGTCTCCCACTGTGTTTCTCTCGCTCCACGACCTGGGTTGACTACACCTTTGCATGCCGTGATGATGTCAGGGGGCGTCCCCTGCGCATAGCACTCTCCTACTGTCCATCTGCTCTCTCGCAGTTAAATACAGTTCTCTTGTCAAAGAGACATCTTCCACATATGTTTCTTTTCACATTATCTTCAGCCAAACATATAGTTGCCACACTACTCTTCATAGAAGACAGTCCCATATATGCGGCTATGGTAGTTGACTTAGGGAGTAACACAGAGGAACAGGAGTCCATGTCCTCAAAGGGGGAGTCTCTCCCGTTGAAATCCCACTTGCCTCGACCCCTAGAGAGGGTCTTGTAGAGCGGGATCATCTTCCTAGCCTCACGGGGGGAGTCTCCCTCTGGGAAGAAGGGACACCCCTTGTTGTCCAGCGTGCCATTGCTTCACAGTTAGGCTTCCATTATTTAAAACTCAGTACACACATAAATACATACTGGAAGATTCAAGTAAAGAAAGTTGATGGCCATTCAAGGTGCAGAATGATAACAAATCACTCTGGGACTTTCTCGCGTATATTTATCCATAATCGGAGACTGCAGAGCGGGGCCTCATGATTGAAAGTATTTTATTTTTTATTTTCCAAAACCCAATACCAACTTATAAATGAAAGAGAAACAATAACGTTGTCACCTTAGAACCGCCCCCACCCCCTCCCTCCCACCTGACCAAGTCCATTCAGTTCTGTGTGTGCAGGGTTAATGCAGGCTGTCCAGGTCCACATCAGAAGAACTATCCCCTTTCCCATAAAATAGGGTCGTTGTGATGGCCACCCATTGTAATAGGTCTGTGGAGGAGTCTATCTTTTGTTGTCGATGTGCCAGCTCCCATGCCCCCGTTTCAGCTGTTGTCCATCTGCTGAGGTCTTCCCACCATATTGCAACACTAGGGGCTCTGGGGCACTTCCAAGCCATGGCAATTTGACGTTATGCCAAAATTTACATTAAGTCTTTAAGTCTGTTCAGAGGCCTATTCTTTTTGCCTTTAGGGTAAGAGCCTAGGATACACGCCCTAGGTGTTTGCACATCCAATGCACTGTCTGCATCTGCTACCCTTGCTTCAATTTGCTTCCAGAACGTTTGGATTGTCGGGCATCCACAGAACATATGTGCCATCCCCACACTGAGTTCCAGGCATTTGGGGCACGTCGCGGCACCCGTCCTGCTAAATTATGAGATAATGTCCAGGGTAAGGTTTGCCCTATTGAGTACATAGAATTGAATAAGCTGCAAGCGGGCATTTTTAGATACTTTTTTGTGATAGTTTGTGATAGCATCCCATTCATTGTCTTCGAACTGTGTGTTGAGTTTGAGCTCCCATTTACTCTTGCTCCTAAGGTCTTGTTGCTTGGTGCAGGTGAGCAAAGTTTCATAGAGCCTTAGGTTTCGTGCCCTCCCTCCGCCGCACTTAACAGGTTCTCTATGCCCTTGTGTCCAGTGTCCAGAGACTCCACTTCCAGCCAGCGTTTTGGGAGTCTTTTTACTACAGCGCTGTGCAGGAGGAATTGTCCTGTTGGAATCCCTGTGGACTCCTGGAGTTCAGTGAACGTGAGAATGCCCTGATCGTCTACCAGGTCTCCCAAGGTGGCAACGCCATAAGCCTCCTATGTGTTCCTAATTGCCTTCCGGTCATCTGGCCTGGATGTCATGATCACGCTGATCGGGATCTGTGGGGAATAAGGGTCAACCACCCGAGTGGCTTTGCAGGCTAGCTTCCAGATCTGGGTTCCGAGGCAAATTAAGTATGCGTCTTGGTGTTTTCGACTTGATTAGATCCAGAGAAGGTCTCTGAGTAGCTTTCGGGAGTTTGTGGGCAGCAGAAGGCGGGTGTCGTTGTGGCGCTGTCGGCCATCCACTGGATCACATGCTTCAGTTGCCACGCTATATAATACAGTTCAAAGTTGGGGACCTTGAGGCCCCCTCTGTCGTACAGCCTTTGCGTCGTTTCTAGGGCGACTCTGTTTCTACCTTCTGCCCATAGGAATTTTCTGCAGAGTTTATTGAGATCCCTAAAGAACGGTTGCTGGATATTGTATGGAACATTGGTGAAAAAGTAAAGGAGTCTCCGTAGAGCCACCATTTTAAGGAGCCCTGCTCTGCCCGCCACCGTTAGCGGTAGCTTGCTCCACAAGTCCATTGATTTGGCCAGGCCGTCTCTCGCCTTTGATGTATTTAGCATGTGCTCAGTTTTGGGGTCTCGGTGAATCGTGATGCCCAAGTATTTGAAGGATGTGGGTTCCCATTTAAGGGCAAGAGTTGGGAGGTATGTCTCATCTGTCCTGCTTAAGGCTGCTAGGGGGTATAGGCATGACTTGTCATAGTTAATATGGATACCAGTGCATCTGTGGAACCCCTCTAGTGTTTCGAGTATGTAGGGTAATATGTGTTCAGGGTCTTTCAAGTAAAGTAGCATGTCGTCTGCATACATGGAGACTAAGTGTGTCGTCCCATCTATTACTATGCCCCCGTCGCCGTATTCCTGTCTGAGGTAGGCCACCACTGGTTCCACCGCTAAGATGTAGAGCATGGGGGAAAGGGGGGAGCCTTGTCTTGTACCCCGGGAGAGGCTCCATTTGTCAGAGAAGGTGGTATTCATACGTACCCTGGCAGTGGGATCTGTATAGGTGAGATCAACCCACTTAAGGAAGGACGGCCCTATTCCCATCTTGGCTAGCATGGCATGGAGCCATTTCCATCGGACTGAGTTGAATGCTTTGGAGGTGTCTAAGGACGCCACCACACATTTATCTGGGTAGCTGTCAGTGCTATATATGACATGGTGCAGCCTTCTTAGGTTTTCTGTGATAGAGCAGCCCTGCACATACCCTGTTTGGTCGTGGTGAATTTAAAGCGGGATGGTCTTTCTCAGTCTTCCTGCCAGTAGCGCTGTCACAGTATTTTGTTGTCCACGTTAAGCATGGACAGCGGTCTGTATGATCCGCATTCAGAACTATCTTTATTGGGTTTAACAGGGGGATGATGACCGCCTCCCTCATGGTGTCAGGCAGGCGACCCAGTTTATATGCCTCTTTGTACACTTGGGACAGCAGAGGGGCTAGTATAGTCTCGTAGGTCTTATAGAACTCTCCTGGGAGTCCGTCGGGTCCAGGTGCCTTCCCAGAAGGGAGCGATCTAATAGTGACCGCAACCTCCTCGGGGGTGATGGGGCCTTCTAGGGTCTCGGCTATCAAGCTGAGGTAACTTGATGATGTCGAGGATGTCCCCGATATCAGTGTCGGTGGGTGGTGTAGGGTCAGAATATAGAGCTTGACAGAATTTTTTGAACTCCAGATTAATCTCCTTTTGTGTGTGGATATTCTGCCCATCTGTACCCTGGACTAAGCAAATGGATTTTCTGGGGATTTCGCGTTTATAGAGCCATGCTAAGAGTTTCCCTGGTTTGTTGCCTAGGGCATGAGTCCTTTCGAGATGTTTAGCATAGCTTAATTTCCCCAGTGTCTCCCAGTGTGTTAGGCAAGCTTGCTTAAGCTCTATTGCTTTTTTCATGTAGGCAGGGTCCTGGGACGTTATTTCTTTCAAGTCCCTTAACTCTTCCTCAGCGCGCACTAGCAGGGACGTGGTGGATCTTAGGGCCCCTCCCGTGGCGGCGATCTTTTCCCCCGCATTACTACTTTGTATGCCTCCCATGCCGTGCTTATGTGTTGGACACTGTCTAAATTGGTCTGCCAGTAATCTGTCGTGCTCTGTCTAATTTGTTCACAAAAGGCAAAAGGCCTTGCTCCTGAGTCTCCATGTGGGCACTGGGGGTCTAGGCGCGATGACCGTCCACGTGGTCACCAGGGGGGAGTGATCGGACAGTACCCTGGCCAGATATTGCGTGTCTTCGAACAGGTCTAGGTGTTCCTCACTGGTGAAGATGCAGTCTATTCTGGTGTGAACAGCATGAGGGGGTGAGTAAAAGGGGTAGGCTCTGGTGTCCAGGTGCAGTTCTCTCCGTAGGTCTTTCAAGGAGAATTGGTGAGCAAGGGCGTTCAATATTTTGGCAGGCGGGGAAGGGCGGGCATGTTTGTTGTCTGATCTGTTGATGCGGGGGTCCTGGGTGCAATTGTGGTCGCCCCTCCCAAATTATTATGCTTTCTCTGCATGGGCTGAGACGGGTGTGCAACGAGCGGAAGAAGACTGTGGAGTCGTGGTTAGGGGCGTAGGTGCTAATTAAGCTCAGGTCCCTCCCTTCAATGGTGCCTTGTATTAAGGCCATTCTGCCTCCGTTGTCGGTTTTAGTGTAGGTCAGATTGATGGGGACAGAAGGGGCTATCCAAATCAGAACTCCTCTAGCGTAGGTGGAGTATGGGGAGCCCACCAGGGTTCCTCTCCAAACTTTGGCCAGCGCCGCAAGCTATGGTGCGTTTAGGTGGGTCTCTTGTAGCAGAGCGATGCCGACTTTATGTCGTTCCATGAATGTATGGACGTGATGTTGTTTGACGTAGCTGTTTAAGCCTCTGACATTCCAGGACATTATTCTTATTTTGTCTGCCATGATCTAATTGTAGTTGCCTGGATGAGGATGGCCCGGGGGGTAGCTCTGTCACCGGGTTTGATAGGTAAAGTTGTTTTTGGAGGACATGGTGTGTTCCACAACAGTTCTGTGAATGGTTCTCTTGGTGCATTACATATATAACTGTAACTGGGTCCCCAGAGTGGGGGCTCTTTTCTTTTTGAACACTAAACGTTAACTTAACCTTTGATAAAACTGGTTCCCCTCGTTCTGACTATCCCGTTTGTGCTCCATTCGACCTAGGTCTATTGGTGCCCTACGGGCGGGTAACAACCCGAACTGTTCCTGGGGGTACGGGTGGGCTTGTCTCAGATTATGTCGAATAGTGAAGCCATTCGTGTCTAGGGTGGCTCCAATCAAGTGAAGGTTACCGCATTTCGTGACGTGGTTCGTTGAATCAGGTGTACTCTGCCTGGGGGTGCGGGAGTGATGTGTCATGATGCAGTTTGTTGTGGTTTCCGCTGTTGTGATTCCAGGTCTGGGATCTGCTCCTTGTCCATCCATTCGGTGGTGTCAGCAGGCGTGTCGAAGAAGTAGGCTTTGTTGTTGAGTAGGACCTTTAACCTAGCCGGGTACAGGAGCATGTAGCGTAGGCCCGCATTTTTCAATCTAGCTTTGGTGTGGGAGAAGTGGGCTCTGCTTCTTTAGACCTGCAGGGTGTAGTCTGGGTAAATGGCGACCTTAGCAGAGTCTCTTTGTATGCAGCCGCCTGATCTTGAGAAGGCGAGGATAGTTTCCCTGTCTTTACAATTAAGCACTTTAGCTATTATTGGTCTGAGTGGGCATCCAGGGGGCGGTCGCTTGGTGAGGGATCGGTGGGCTCTCTCTATGGTGAAGCCCTGGGAGAGTTTTCCTGCTCCGATTTCCTGTAACAGGAGGTCCTCGACGTAGTTAGTGGGGTCACTTCCTTCGATGCCCTCGTGTAGGCCAATGACTCTAATGTTATTTCTGCGGGCCCTCCCTTCTGCCTCGTCAGCCCTATCCTCCAGGTTTTTCACTTTTTGTTTCAGGGTGTCCATCTCTTTCAGGAGCTGAGTCTTAGATTTGGTATTGTCACGCACTTGCGTTTCCAGGCCCTCCGTTCTGCCGGCGATAGAGCGTACATCTTGGCATAATAAATTCAGGTCAATTGCGACGGCGTCAGTTTTGCTCTCCATGGTTTTCTGGAGGGTCCTGATGGCCTCTCCAAGAGCTGCAAATTCGCAGGTTCAGGGGTCTCAGTGTTTGGCGACTCACAGGAGGTGCCTGCATCAGGTCTGAGCATGGCACAGGCCGCAAAGTTCTCCATGGTGGTTTGTTTATGCTTGCTGCAGGCACCTTTTGTGGTCATTGCTCTGGGGGCAGGCGTGCCTGGCTGATCCTTCTATCGATTAGGCAGTGTTGGTTGTGTGCCTTGTGCGGTGGCAGGGCCACGTAGGAGCCTTTAGGGGCCCTGATTACTCTCTATAATGCCCGTTCCTTCCTTTGGGCAACTTGGGGGGGCTCAACTTGATGCCAGGGGTAAGGGCACCCCTCCGGCGTTTTGGGCCCTCAGGGCGCACTCCTCCCAGCCTGCTTAGTGGGGTGTTCAACAGATGCTTCACTGGTGCTCAAAGAGGGAGGGGGGCGGCCAGCCCCGACACCCCAACCCCGCTTATATCAGGCCACGCGCTGGCCCACCTCGTGCATTTCAGTGGCGGCCCCGCCGCGTTGCTGTAGGTGGCGTGGCGCCCAGCACACCGTCTCGCACGGGGCGCGGCGTGCAGCCCCCGGCTGTGTGGTCTGCGGTCCGTGGCTCCCGCAGGGGCACTCCTGTGTACTAGCTGCTCCGTGGCTGTGGCATCAACGGGATCCCGCGCCACTGATCTGGCGCTCCTAGTCTGTAGACGCCCGGTGGGGCGTGTAGGGGCTTCGGCCCACGTTCAGTGGTTTATGGCCTCAGTTGAGCACACTGAAGCCCCCCCCCCCGGGACCGGCGCACTATGCAGTACCACTGCATGCAGCCGAGCGCCGGGCGCCGCCTGAGGTAACCCGGGGCCTTTAGCAGCGGCAGGGGTTGTCATGATTGAAAGTATCTGATTCAGACGATCGTTCAAGCCGGATGTAGACACACGTTTTTTTGTTATCTGGAGAATTGAGTGATTCACATATCACTTGGAGGTTTAGTGTTCCTGTGCTGCAATTGGGGCAGATGTCTGGCTGGGAGGCACGCAGTCAGCTATGTTGACCTATATAGGCCTGCGCTTGATGAGGGGTGACTCTTTCTATTTCCTCTTCTCTTAATTGGATATGCGTAATAGACCAAGGATTGCTTTGGCCTACAGTGGCTTGTTTGTGTGATGTTTCTATTAACAGACAGAGGGCCTTATTACGAGGTGGGCAGAATGGGTTTAACAGCACCGGTAATGGTGCCGGTAAACCCATTCCCCGCTATTATGAGGTTCCCTTGCGGGACCCACTCAGAATGTCTGGTCAGACCAGACATCCTTCGCGGGTCCCGCAAGGGGACCAGGGAGCTAATAACGGGCCCGTTTTTAACTGGCCCGTTATTAGCTCCATCCCCATTCCCATTGTGTCCTATGGGGGCTCGAATAGGAATGGGGATGGGTTTTTTGAATGAGGAATTACCGGGTCCTCCAAGGTTGGAATGACCCGGTAATTCCTCATTCAAGGAACCCGGACACGATTTTGGAGGCAGCCATGGCGCTAATAGCACCATGGCTACCTCCAAACTCGTAATTTTTTTTTTTTAAATGTCTTTATTGGCATTTGTGAATAAACTTGTACAAGGATAAGATTCTGAAAGCAGTTACATTCAAAATGCAATAACTGGCGTAAATGTGATATGGTGATCAGCTTATAACCAACGACAAAACTATTAATAAAGAACAAACAAACTAAGGAAGAAAGGGAAAAGAAGAGAAAAGAAATAACAATAACAGTAACAGTGACTGTCCCAACTCTCGGTGTGGTTTCTTAATCGATGTCGCCAGGTTCGGGGAGTGGGTCCGGAGGCGGGTATCGGCTTTGCTCCCTCAGTACAGTTGCTGGGTGGAGCCCTTGGGTGTGGTGGGCTAATCTGTAGTGTCTGTTGCTTTCTAGGATGCAAGGGGGATGGGTTCAAGGAGGTTTGTAGCTCGTTGCAAAGACCATGTCTCTAAGGAGGGCTTTCCAGGCCTCCAGCACATTGCTCACATCGACGCCGCCACATCTGTTACCCTCCTCCCAGGCTACAGTCTCAGCCGTAGTCCATCTTTCCATTTCCCTGATCCAGGGGTCATACCTGGGGCCCGCTGGGGCCTTCCAGGCCATGGCAATTGTTCTCTTAACTAGAAGGCAGGCCATATCCATAAGCTTCGTCAAGTGTTTGATTTTACCAAGTCTCGGATAGGTGCCCAGTAGGCACTCCTTGGGTGTCCACTCGTAAGTTTCTAGGCCAGCATTCCTGCAGGTCCGTTCAGCGGCCTGCCAGAGTTTCTGAGATTTGGAACAGGTCCAAAACATGTGAATCATGTCCGCCAGGTCTGAGGAGCACCAGGGGCACCTTGAGTCCGCTTTGTTGTTGAACGTGGATATCCGGTGAGGGGTCATATACGTTCTGTAGAGTACGTTCAGTTGGATCAGTCTAAACCTGGCGTTTCTGGATACCTCCTTTGGATATATCAGGGCTCTCGCCCATTCGGCCTCTGTGATTTCAGTCCGGAGGTCTGCCTCCCATTTTACCTTCAGCCGGGCGCTCTTTGGGTTGGGTCGATTGTTCAGTTGAGTGTACAACCTGGACGTCGGTCTCCATCCGTCACCAACGTCATACATTTCTCTCAGGAGGGGGTGAGTTTCTGGTTCCTCAGGCCATGCGACCCAGTTCTTTCTGGCCACATGTCTCACTTTTTGGTACCAGAGGAAATGGCCCAGTGGCAGTCCATCTCCTTCTCGAAGCGACTCGAAGTCCCTGAAGAGGCCATCATGAAATATGTCCCCCCATGTGTAGAGACCATGGTTCTCCCATCTCCTCATAGTTGCCAGGTCGGTGGAGGTTTTGCAGACATCCGTCATCATGGGGGTGTCGGGTGTATAAGAGCGTTGCAGGCCCGCCATGGATCTCACCTTGTTCCATACCCGCCTTCCGACCTCTAGTATAGTGGGTGGGTTGGGGGGTCCAAGTCGGGGGTTCCAGAGTAGCTCCTTGGGATACAGCGGTGAAGAGGAGTGGGATAGAAGTTCTAGCTCAGCTGAAGGTTCATCTGAGAGCCATTTTGCCAGGTGTGTCGACTGGGCCGCCAGAAAGTATCTCTGGAAGTCGGGGAGCTGAATGCCGCCCTCTGCGTAAGGGAGTGTGAGGGTATTCAGTGTGAGTCGGTGCCGGGCTCGTCCCCAGAGGAAGTCCCTGATCAGAGAGTCGAGTGTCCTGAAAAAGGGTGGGGGAATGTAATACACCACGTTGGTGAAATAGTAGAGGAACCTGGGGAGGATTATCATTTTAGCTATCGCCGCCCTCCCCATCATGGAGAGCGGGAGCTTTGACCAGAACTGTATGGATCTCCGCACTCCGCCCATTGCGGCCTCCGTGTTGGCTTTGTGGGTGGATATTGGTGAATGTGTGATGTTGAGGCCTAGGTATCGAAAAGTGTCCACCTGCCAACGGATCCCGATCTCAGGAAGCTCCTCCTCAGGTTTATTTTTCAGTCTTGCTAGTGGGAACGCGCAAGACTTCTGCCTGCTAAATCTTATCCCCGAGTATCTTGCAAAGTTGTCCAGAACATCCAGTACAATCGGGGCATTCTCCAAGGGGTCGCGCAGGTATAGGAGGACGTCGTCGGCATATAACGAGATGATGTTGTCTGATCCTCCAATGCTAATGCCAGCGTCAAAGAACTGCTTCCTGAAGTATATTGCCACCGGCTCCAGGCCTAGAATGTACAGCATTGGAGACAGTGGGCATCCCTGTCTGGTACCCCTCTGGATGGGCCAGGCCCTCGATATCATGACACCCGTTTTAACTCTTGCCAATGGGTCGCTGTACAGGACCTCTATCCAGCGGATGAAGTGTTCACCAAGTCCGAACTCCCTCAGGGTTTCGATCAGCCACTCCCAGTAAATAGAGTCAAAGGCTTTTATGGCATCCAGTGAGAGTACTGCTAGATCTTCCTCGCTTTCGGACGTCTGTGAAATGATATGTTGGAGCCTCCTGAGGTTGGCGGAGGTGTTACGCCCCGGAACGAAGCCATTCTGGTCCTCATGTACCAGGGAACCGATCACCCTCGAGAGCCTTTTGGCCAATATGGTCGTCAATATTTTGCCGTCGTAGTTTAGGAGCGCCAGTGGGCGATATGAGTCACATCTATCGGCTGGTTTGCCCGGTTTGAGCATCGGGACGATGAGGGTTTCTCTCATAGTGTTAGGGAGAGTGCCCGACTCATATGCCTCCGTATATACTGCGTGTAGTATAGGAGAGGTGATCTCCTCGTAGGCCTTGTAGAATTCTGGGATGAGGCCATCTGTGCCAGGAGCCTTGCCTGTGGAGAGGGATCTGATTGCATCTGTGATGTCCTCCACCGTGATAGGCTCCCCAAGTTTGTCCTGTTGTTCCTGGCTCAGCCTAGGCAGTCCCACCTCAGCCAGCGTATCCTTTATATCTGCTATGGGGACCTTCATCTCATGAGTGTATAGGTCGTTGTAGAATTCCGTGAAGGTGTCATTGATCTCTTGTCGTGTTCCGCAGGTCTTTTCATTCGTATCTTTGATCTCCTTGAGGGCCTGTCTCGGGTGCTCTTTCCTGCATAGCCATGCGAGTATTCTGCCCGGTTTGTCAGCTTCCCTGTGGGCCTTCGAGGTGCGCACAGAGAAGTCAAACTTCGAGAGTCTTTCCCATGCCTCCCTGCAATCCTCTCTGATCAGTTTCAGTTCAGCCTCCCTTTCGGTGGTTGGTGGGGCGCCACTTTCAAGTCGCTTTATTCTCTCCTCCACAACCTCCAGTTCTCTCCTCAGTTGTCGCCTGATCCCGCCCGCCTCGGCGATTATCTCCCCCCTTGTCACTACTTTCAGCGCCTCCCAAAGCGTGCTCCACTTCTCGACCGAACCCTTGTTTATCGCTAAGTATTCTTCCAGCTTTTCTCTTAGGGTTTCCTTAAATGCTGGGTCGGTCAAGGCATCTGATGGCATGCGCCACGTCGGGATGGGGGGGTGGGGGCCCTTGAGGGAGAGCTGCAACAACAAGGGGGAGTGATCAGATATTGTTCTGCCCATGTATTCTGCCAATTCAACTTGCGGGGTTAGTTCGTTGGCGATGAAGAAGTAGTCCAGTCTCGTGTGGAGGCTATGGGGAGCCGAGTAGAATGAATATGATCTATCCGAGGGGTGGAGGTCTCTCCAAATGTCCGTCAGGTGTAGGTCTGCCACCATCCTGGGGAGGGCCCCAGGAGAGGCGCTATGGGGCATGCGTGGAGCTGTCGATCTGTCCAGTTCCGGGTTCATAATAGAGTTGAAGTCCCCCCCCCATATGAACGTATACTCTCGGTAGTGCAGCAATTTAGCGCATAGGTCCTTGATGTGTGAGGGTATATTGTGCTGGGGAAAATACGAGTTTACTATACACAGGGGAGTGTTCTCAAGCATGCCCCACACTATGACATACCTGCCCTCTTTATCCAGCTCCGTTCCCATTTGTTGAAATGGTGTGTCCGGGCTCACCCATGTATAGACTCCTCTTGCGTACTTTGAGAAGGATGCGCCGCTGCCCTGGCCTCCCCAGTATTTCAGGATTTTGTCTGTGGCCTCCAAGGTGAGATGTGTTTCTTGCAGGAGGGCCAATGATATTTTTTTCCTCTTTAGATAAGAAAAAATCCGGTTTCTTCTTATGTATGTTCCCATCCCTCTAACGTTCCATGTAATTAGCTTGAGTCTTGCTGCCATTGCATAAGTGGGTTCCTCGATGAGGGGTGTGCCACCCCTTCTCCCAGTGTTGCATGAGCCGTATTGTAGGGTGGGTGATGAGCCATTTGTGTGGGGTGGGTAGGCCCGCCCAGGCCCAGGAAATCTTTATTCATCCGGGTTGGAACAGTCATAACAATAACAACTTGGAACAAGTAACTAAAACTAATGCACCCAGCTTCAGCCACCAGGGTGGAGTGCTCGGGGGCCCTCGCGCCGTCCGACCTAGTCCAGGTCTCTGGCGCGAGTGGTTGTGTGCAGGAAAGAGGTCTGCACTGGTCAACGGTGGGTCCGTGGTCTGTGTCCATGGGCGGGAGGTCGAGTGAGCCCGCAGTCATTTAGCGTTCTAATGTGGTAGTTTTGCTTCAGTATTGGTATAGCCTCGGTTCGGTTTGGAGTATAATACCAAAGAAATGGGTGCTCCAGCCGCGTTAGTATGCGGTCAGCTTTTTGGGCGTGCTAAGTGCGTTCCTCTAGCGTGGTTTCTTTGGGAGCCTCAGCAAAGTTATTGTGTTCCATCCACATAGTGGCCGCTTCTGGTGATTCCAAGAATATTGCCCGCCCATTGTGGATTACTTTTAGTCGTGATGGATAGAGCAGCATGTATTTTATGTTCAGTGTCCTCAGCTGGGCCTTGATGGGGACAAAGGAATTCCTTGCTCTCTGCACCGATTGGGTATAGTCGGGGTAGATGGTAATCTTTGAGTCACCCCGCTCGATTATACCTCCTTCCCTCGAGAATTTCAGGATCACCTCTCGGTCGCGGAAGTTGAGGACCTTGGCGATGATGGGGCGGGGGTAGGATCCAGGCGGGGGGCGCTTCTGGAGGGATCTATGAGCTCTTTCAATGGCGAATCCCTGCGAGAGTTTCGACACCCCTACTTCCTGCTGTATCAGGGATTCGACATAAGCCGTCGGATCCATGGTCTCCGACCCCTCCGGTACGCCCAGGATCCTGATATTGTTCCGTCTGGCCCGACCCTCTGCTTCTTCGGATCTCGCCTCCAAGAAGTGCACTTTCCGTTTGAGGTCCGCTACCTCTTTCTGTAGAGACGTCGTCTCATCTGAGATGTCCTTCTGGGAGGATTCGACTATGGTGACGCGCTCCGTTAAGTTGCGGGCATCTTGCCTGATAAGTTGTATGTCCGTCTTAACCTCCCCGATTTTCGTATCGATGAATGTCCTCAGGGCCGCGATCGCCTCAAGCACTTGATTATGTCTGGTCTCATCCCCAGGGGCATCTTGTGCTGGTGAGGTCTTCGGTGTGGATTGAGCAGCAGGCTTGGATGTTACAAAGGGGTCCAGAGTAGCGTGCTTGGCTTTGTTCCTCGCGGCAGCCATCTTGCCTCTTTGATGCCGTCGCCACCCTCTCCCCCGTGTCTATCGGCCGCGTAGCGATCTTCCTTCTGGCCCTTCTTGGCTGCTGCACCGGGTCCTGACGGTGCCCTCGAGTGGCCCGAGCCGGGGTGCACTCGACTGCAGGGTGGGACTGCTCGAGTCAGCGAGTCGCTGGCTCCCGGATCCAGTGCGAGCCGCTGGGTTATCAACGCGAGGCGGCCGCCATCTTGTGTGCCTCGCCCGGGAAGAAGGGGGAGCCAGCGCCGGGTCGCGGTAGAAGCTTCTCAGGCCCCGATTTTCGTCGGGGTTGGGTGGAAGACAAGGTCTCCCGCTTCGGCCGCCGGTGGATCTCCTCGGATGCGGTGTCTGTGGGCTGAATCACCTAGAAAAGGATCGGACTGCTGCGGCCCAGACGGAGCTCAGGGAACTCGCGTCCTCACTCCGTGGACATCAGGCCACGCCCCCCCCACCTCCAAACTCGTAATGAGGCCCAGAGACTTTAGGCAGTCTAGAGTGAAAGCCGAAGCAGCGTCAGGGCGGCCATTTTGGCAATCAATCTGAGGAAGGACGCTGTTCAACTCCCATTAGGACCCAGGAGGAAGGTGGAAGTTTGGAAGAGGCTTGCGGTATATATCCAAGCCCCAGCTGCACTGTGTCTGTGAACGTGGCAGCAACCGTGAAGCAGTTGTGCAGTTTGTGCCTGCATTGTCTCTGCGCTGTGCTGACTTTGGATATCAGGTAGGCAGCTTGACTTACGTAGTGCCCGCACCTCTTGATTCTGTAAGTTCCTTGGGGTTCCTGGGAGCATAATCTACAGGCCGGCAACAAAGGGAGCCAGTGTGAAAGGGATATTTCCATGCACCTGTGTGAGCAACGAGCGGAGTCCCATGTTGTCTCAATTTTTCGTAGATGGCTCTGTTTTCCTGCCTGGCTCCTCGCGGTTCTAATAGTTTCATACTGGAGTGTTCCTGGCCAGTTGTAGAACTGTGCTTGGCTGTGACTGGTAGAAGAGGTGGGATAACTGGACTGGCAGCGTGAGAGAGATGTAGTTAGACTAGCAATGCCCCTCACGCCAGCCTGGCACTCTCCCCCCAGCAGCACTGACCCTTGATTTGAAAAATGTGTGCTTCGTGGAACCTGTGGCACAGAACACAGTTTGGCCTGATTACAATATGGCCAAAAGAAAAGCCGCAACTTCTCCTTAGTAGAACACTGCTAGCAGGAGGCTGCCTGGGCTTCAGATCGGCCACGTGGGTCTTTCCCTCAAAGAAGCACTCAGGGAAGTTGAGGCAGCAATGAGTGCAGTTGATTTACATTCGAGGCTTTTGCTAGCTATGGCAGCTCCCCCAGCCCCTGGAGACGTGTGCTAATGTCAACATTACCTTCAGATGTTGAACACAGAGCACTAAGATCTTTCACGTCATAGGGGAGGGGGTGGGAGCATGCGCTCTGACGACTGATAGCTCTACCTGGGTGGTATTAGTAAAGGAATCATCCCTTTTAAGACATGGAAGGAGAAGGGTGAATGGCCACCCTCGAAAGGGTAAAGGGACTACGTTTAGTCCCTTCACCCCATTCTAAGGCGGCCAAAGCTGTTTCACAACTAAAAAAAAGACGCTATTAGAACCCCGGTCTAATGGGCCATGTTACTAATAGCAATAAGCCCCTTGCTGGGTGGGCATTACCGCTTCAGGTAAGGCCCCGGGCCTATGTAAAGGGGCCCCAGGACATTGCCCCCCCAGCTAGGGGCTTGTTATTTCGGAAAGGATGAGCAATTTAGAGGCAGCTTGCCACAAGGCTGGCCAACCTCTCTTTAAAAAAGCAAGTGGTTGCCCACACCGATAGAGCCTTAAGATGCTCTGCCAGCTGCTCACCATCTTGTTACTGTAACTGATGATGGACCACGCCTGGGTGGCCCGCTACCAAGACTACCAGCATCCTTCTGCTTCAAGTGCAGATGGGATGGAAACCCATTCCCTGATCCTGCCATGGCCTTACCACCTGTTACACCGCCACTATCTCTGCTAGTCGCCCAGGTTCCATCACTATGGGTTGTGGTAAAAGAATAAAGTACATCACAAAATAATCAATGTATGTAATGTGTTAACACCAATATAAGGGGCCCCTTCAGCAATCAGTGAAAAGAACTATGGCGAAAAATGGGCCAAGGTGGAAACACGTTGTGAGGGGATTGTATCGTTGCATCGCTTAGTTGTTCTGTAGTAGTACACTACTTGCAACCTCTAATTTTACTATTAATCGCCCGGGCAATCATAGTGTGGCTCTTCGCTTTCAGTGTTGTTATCCTGAAGCTTCTGTGTAAAGGTGAAGCTTCTAAACTGAGCGATGTGCCAGCTAGGCCACCACCTAGGCCCTTCGTGAACCAAATTCCTTAGCCCGCAATCCCTTTAGCAAATCGATTTATCCCTTTGCCCACTTTCGAAGAAGTAGATTAACTTAATCTGGCTGTTACTTTCGAGCCTGCTCATGATGACACTCAACCAAGTTTCATTTCATGTTGTCGGACAAACCTTCTCGAACCTATGCAGCTCCTGTGAGGAATAACTTATCCACTTTAATGTGCCATTGTGCATGGTTTGGGTGAGACGTTGCAGGGTCCATCTGTTCTTGTGTTTACCTCTTGTGATATATTGTTTTATTTTAAGAAACGTGGGCAGTTTTTCCCCACACTTGGACGGTTCTCAAACTTTTACTCTTCCTGTAAAAAAAAGAGCTAGAAGAAAGACTTTGGGTAGTATGCGTATTACTGGGTTGTTGGATTTCATTCTTGTCTATGTGCAGCCACGCATGTCATTTCCTCAGCGGCCCTCAATATCTATAAAGATCTCTCAGTCATTCTAGGCACTACTCTTGTGGGGTGTTCCCCAGTCTTGCTTGTCTCCAAGTCTGATTACTATCTTTAGGAAAGTCCTCATCTTACATCACTAACCATGATAGTCTCTTTTCTATTTCTATGGTGAATTCTGACTGCAGTGCCTTTTTCGCAGAGTTTGGGGACACGTCATGACTTAGAAGCTCTCAAATAATACCAGAAAGAAATAAGAACATTATATAAAGCTGGATGGAGTAGAGCTCAGCGAGGAAGAAGTGTCAACGACCTCAATCAGAGGGTGCACTAAAAAGAACATTTTCAATTTTCCTTCTTAAATTTGAACTAATGTTGAGTCAATGAGGAGTCAATGGCGCGTTAATAGTACACCTCCCATGATCAGGAATTGAGCGTCTTTTACAGGGCATGACCTGGGGTAGTTCCCTTGAGACTGTGGTGCAAACACTGAGCAGAAGTCTAATTATCCGGACATGTATAATGACACAGCGTGGCATGTGTGTCAATTTGTCGTGTCACTGTGGTTTCAAACGACCTTTGAACCCTTACCGGTCTAGCCTGCGTACTGCATGTGACACCAAGGCAAAATGTCATAAATTAAAGTATACTACAGAAACCTAAAATGTTTACATTGGTGACTTGTGAACGGACACATTTACAGAAAAGCAATTGGTTAAAGCTCTGTTAAAAGTTTCAGCTCAGAAGCCAGTTTTATGCACGTTTTATTTTAGCATAAATAGTTATCTTTAGAGACACATCAGATTCCAAACAGTAAATTCAAGGAAAGCCATTTCCGGAAGTAGCCTCAAAGAGGTTTACAGTCTTTTCATTGAAAGTTTTTCCATCGAAAAATATTGTTCATTGAAAACTTTTTTCATCGAAAAAATCTTTCAACGAATATTTTTCCATCGAAAATATATGTATGTATGTTTGGGTGGGCTAAAGGGTTAACTTGTTACATTCGGACAACGAGGGCTTGGGGGGCCCCCAATTTGAAAAAAATATATATATTATTTGGGAATGGGTGTTTTAAAGTGCAAAAAACAGGGGTTTGGGCCCACCCAATAAAAAAATAAATGATTATACAGGTGTTCGATGGAAAGTGGTATTTAACCACATTAGATGACAAAGAATTCGATGGAACATCTCTTCAATTAAAATAATTCAATGAAAATACATGTAAACCCTCAAAGATATAAAAGCATCACCAACACCGCATGCCAGATAGCACATTAGCCATGGAATTGAGAGATTCAAACAGGCACCGAAGGAGACCAAGGCTTGGTCGCAAGGCCAGTTCCATACACCTTCGGTCCATCTTGTGCCTCCAAAGAAAATATCAAACGTCTCTGGCACCCTTTATACACCCAAATGGGGGTGAGAAAGCCATCAACCTGGTTTGCTCCCCCAACAGTACATCAGCTTTGTCGAAGGGTGGACTGAAATCGCAAAAGGACCCTTGCTGTCATTTTAATAAAAACTTCAATTTATTATTTATTTTTTATAACACACCTAATACCGTACCTGAGTTCATTTTCTAAGTGTGGATCTGGGATTCGAGCCTCTGTTGTTCTGCATGGTCTTGATTCCAAGACCAGCAGTTGCCCCTGTGCTTAACTTCTGACCCCTCTCCTCCTCCATGTGCTGATTGACCCCCTTTATTTTCCCCGCTTTAAGGCAATCATTAGATTGCATGGACACGCCACAAAAACCTAAATAACTGAACAAGTTATGCAGGGGGACTGAATTTGATTCCTCTGGTTTGATCACCCTGGTTTTGATCATTCTGCTTCCAGAACTGATCTACAGCTATTGGGCCACATTACTATTTTAGTAGTTCTGCCAGAATTACCGCAAAACGCAATTACAGATGCCACCACTTGCAGCAACATGAGCGTCCGGAATACCAGTGGGACAATGGCGGTGTTATTCCCAGGTCATGGAAGCCACAGGAAAACATGGGGATTTGGTGGAAATACCATGGACTGGACGCTATTTCCACCTGTGGTAATTCCTCCATGAGCGTTTGCCTCCGGCCGTTGCTGGCGGTAACTCCTCCACTTTAACACCAAACTTATAGTTTTGGCATGGCAGTAAAACTGATGTTATTTCTGTTACTGCCGAAAAAGGGGCAGTATCGGAATTACATTCAGATTGTCACCACTCCGTCAAACTCAGTCTCGGGAGGATAGCTCTGGGGCAACGCGCTCGCCTTGGTAACAAAACGACACGGAGCAACACAGGTTCGATCCCCGGGTCCTCGCTTATAAACCTCTGGGTATTAAGTGCGTTATAAATTACCTATCATATCAGAATGAGCCCCATAATGCTTCAGGTGTCCCCCAAGTGTCCCCACCCATATCACACGAGATGTCTCGTGTGCCCTTGGTTAATTATGTACACCCTATTCTAACATGACTGAGTATTACAAACCATGGTCCACCACTAGGCTGGCATACCACCAGCCTGGTTCTTCCAGCTAGCCCTTGAAGTCTTGTGCTACTTTAACCAGGTGCATGCTGGGAGCATCAGTGTTTCCCTAAGTAAAGTAGGATGTATGTAAACATCTAAAGGGTACTAAAAGCAACAACCCATGCTTTGTTTTTCCAGGGAACAAGAGTCCTACCTCCAATTCTAATATTTCGACTTAACACCTACACAATATAAAGGAGACTCACACCAAACATTAAAGGACTTGCAATTAAGAAATCCACTGAAATGTGCAATGTCAGAAGAACACATGATCCTGTGCAGATGGGAAGAGAAAACTCAGGAAACAGACTGATGGCTAATCCCCAGGTGGGAGGAGGGGGTCTAATTAGCAGAGACTTTCCTGGGGCAGTCAGCTGAAATAAAGTGACGGCTGCCATAATGAGGTTTCCGCTGACTTTAATAAGCACTGCAATTAAAGAGTCATGGCTTTCCAAACATGGAGGAGGTCGCTGCAGCCCTGAAGTTCCTAAAATATCCAAAGGAGCCAGGGTGTTGCGCGTGCTGCCACCTGTTGGGTGTTTTTAGTCACTATATGTCATTTTCGGGATTGGCAAAATTAGTTTGGTTACAGTTGCTATGGGGTGGACCGTTAAAATAACAAAGAACAGGGAAAATGAAAAGGTACAACATATATGTGTCCGCAAATAGCAAATCTAAAAATGAAGAAAGCAAAAAAACATCTTTGACATTCTATCTGGAAAAAAAAACAAGTAGATTGTAACACAAAGAAAAGCCTTTATGCTCTGGAGCAGTAGGGTTTAAAGTAGGCGTGGAAGGCTGGGAAGCAGCGTGGAGTGTTCAAAGTATATATACACAGATGGAACTGTCAATGCAAAGGAAGGGGTGCTGGGGGGGGGTGAGGGGGTTCTGAAGCTGCTAAGAAATCAGAAACACAATTTTAAAAAAAGAAAAAAAAAGACATGCATATTTAAAAAAAAGTGAACAAATAAATGACATTATTTAAAGTTTTTTTCACTTACAAATTGTTCTTTTTTCCGATTTGTTTTTTTGCTTCATGTTCAGCCCGGCTAAATATTCCCAGCATATTATGAATTTGAACCCTGCAAAGTCCACCCAAGAGAGATCTTCTTTTTGCTGCCCAGAGCTTGGCCTGCTCTTGACTTGACTTGGCTGCGATTTGATTTCATCATTACTAGTCAGTTTCATGCTGGGCCTAGTGTTTTTCTTTAATTATTGAAAAGTGCCTGGTATGACTTACAGGTGAACCCTCTCGTGACCCTCTGACAGCCCCCAGGGCCTCCCTCGGTGATTCCGCCACTCACTTTAGGTTGAACGGTTTAGCAATTCATCAAGTCCTCTGATGCAACAGGAGGTCTTCTGTAATCTATAGTCACCCTCAAACGATTGAGGCGGGACCTGGGTATCAGTTTCGATCAGGCTCTGCAAGTATGTGATCAGCAATCAATCGCCATGTTATAAAGGGCTCTATTTCATTCCATCGCCGGTTTGCTTTTTGCTGCATTTTCTGTCGCTGATTTTTTGCCGCAAAAACTCATCGAAATTTGTTTTGCTTCTGTTGGGTGGGGTTACCCCCCAAACTCCGTTCCCACCTATTTACAATCTAGTCCCAACACCCCCTCCCCACACCTTATATCCCTTTACACAAACCCCATATTTTTCAATGGGTTTTAGTGGTAAAAAACCGGCAGCAAAAAAAGCTGCAAAATAAAACCGGCGATGAATGGACGTTGTACTGTTATAAAGCATATGTGAATAACAAAGACACACATCCAGTTCTGCATGATATTTGTAAGCCCCAGGAAGATAGCTAATGAGCTAAGCACTCGCCTCAGAGGCGGGGCAGCCTGTACGTAACACTTTCAAATCCCTCCGCTGAGCCAACCCAGCCCTTCATCTGTCAGGGGTTGATAGGCCCTTTAAAATGGGTAGAATTAAAAGCTGTTATTACAAGGCTTGGAAACGGGAGGAATCGGGCAAGAAGCGATATCTAAGAACACAAATAAATGGGCTTTCTGTATTTGAGACTGGCGTGTACGTATCACTTTCTATCAGACAAAATGGCCACCTCTCGGGCACATTTCACCACTACTTCGGCCCCATTTTATCACTGGACCAGAGCCGTAGCCAGGATTGCCTAACAAGTGGGGTCGGAAGGTAATGTAGTTGTGCCCACCGCAGCGGCATTAACATCTGTAAATGCCCACACAGCGCTGCCGAGTGGGTATTTACAGATTCTGGTTTGGCCTTGCCGGCTCAGGTCCTAGCCTATCTACGCCTCTGCACTGGGCAAAGCCTTCCGAGACGTTGTCGATCCTATGGCCCCATGTGTCTCCTTGTCATTCAACGGTGATCAAAATGCCTGCCTGCCAAGGCCACGGCCACATATGGATTCACTTGGAGGAGGAGGAGGGGCTAAATACATTCTTACAAACACTCTGATGAGGTGCAGGGCCACATTTCCATCCTCACTCGTCCCTGTTCCCCCCCCCCTTGAACCACCTACCTCAGGCAAATCTCTCTCTCATCCACCTCAGGCCAACGCGCAACCCCCAACGACTCACCTGACACACCACAAAATGTCACCCCTAATGAATCTCCAATTTATTTATTTTATTGTTAATATATAATGGGCTTAATACCAGCAAGTGGTTTCTAAGCGCGGCTGGGATTCAAACCTGTGTTGCATTGCCTTGTTTTGATTCCAAGACACACACGTTGCCCCTGAGCTATCCTTCCTCCCCAATGTGAAGATTGAAGACTCCATGTATTCATTTAAGCATTTACCAATTTAAATATTCCAGTTTAATCACTATCTGCAGATAAGGAAAATTATTCTGTGCATATCCATCGCTGAGTAAGATCTCTGGGGCGTGGGGTGGGGGGGATACCGTTTGGAAATCAAAAGGTCCAACCAATTGCCATTTCTAAACATCAGGGTGGCACAGAAATAGCAACCTGTGGCTCTCCAGATGTGATGAACTACAACTACCATGGTCCCTTCAATTGACTGTCTTGGTTAGAGATGAAGGGAGTTGTAGTCACAAATATGTGGAAAGTCCATAGCTATAAATAGAGTACAGGGTAGTCAGAAACCAGACCCCTGTACCATGATCCCACTCACCCCTGAAACCACTATCGAGTGAAGATAAAAAGCCACAGACCAACTGTTCTATCTACAGTGGTAGAAGAGTACCGTAAAAAGTAGTGGAACGCTGCTCCTGACCGTTCCCGCTTACTTCGATCGCTGCCTATCGACAATACAAACTGTCTGCTCATTTGTGCAAGTGAGGGCATGGCTTATGGGAATGAGTGTGGCTCCCGCGCAGATGAAATTTAAGAAAAGGTCATGCCACCGACATTACGACACCTGATGGGTACAGTAGACAACCTGTATGCAAAAAGATGACTTGCAGGCTGAAAAACTCCTCGCCACCATCAGCAATTTCAGCCAGGGTCTTCCACCTGCAACTCTGCGGATGCTTTGACTGCAGTTCCCATGGTCCCACCCCACTGACTATGCTGTTTACCCTGCATTGGTGAGAGCTGCTGTCAATAACATGCCAGATCCCACAAATGAACCGTGTGCCATGCAGTGAGGCCCTGCACCGGTTCTACGTGATATTACCGCATTTTGAAGGTCGAACACCAAAAAGACCGATTTATTTTGGTCGTGTGGTGTCACTTTCAAAATGCCACAATATCAAGTTGGGCACAACTCTCGTTGGGCACGACTCTCGTTGTGCCCTCCGTTTTTAAGGTATTCGGGGAGGTTTCATCCTCTGAACCCACTTTCACGCCCCCTCCTGTCCCACACACACACCATTCATTACATTTTAACTTGCGCCTCCTCCCATTCCCTCTACATACATTCATATACCTCTCCCTCACATACATGTACACACATATGCACACACCCAAACACCTTCCTTCCACAACGTCCCTCGCCTGACCGCGCCGGTCATCCCTTGCGCGCACTCGTGTGTGTCTCTGGGAGCTTCTGTCATTTCCAAAATGGCCGCACACCAAGAGGAGGACAGCGTTGACGGAGCAAGGTAAACGCGGGTAGGGGAGTTTAGGGGACGAGTGGAGATAGAGATTCAGGTGGGTGAGTGGGGTTTTAGGATCGATTTAGAAAGACCGAATTATCGATTTTTTTCAGTCTTTCTAAATGGATCTTTTTTGGCTTCGGTCTGTAGAAAACTATGTTTTCACCCAAGACCCACTGCACCATCCCCTCCACCCGCTAAACCGGCTATATGACAAAGAGAAGGGCCACACACCCCCTGTTCTGGCTACAATACATACTGTCTGGTCACAGTTGCACCGTAAGGGCGTCACTTATTGGAATGAGTGCGACTCATAGGTGATTGGGTGTTTTGCTTCTAAGGTCAGGAGGAATAAAGGGCGTCCCCTCGGCAGCTGCACAAGAAACACAGTGTGATACATGCATTTGCAGGCATGGTGGCTCAACAGCATTTATTTTTCTGGTCTGTCTGGCCTTGTTTGCAGTCTGGAGTTTCCTAGCGCCAAGAAGCCTTTGGGTGCATGTTGCGCTCTATAAATTTGATAACATAACATACACACAACAAGGCTTACCTGCAGTACGCATGAGCAAAAGCTGTATTTGTACGAGAGTAGTCAGTACTGTACCATAATGTACTATAGCTAAAAATATCTTAACTGTATGTGCTGGCAGTATGGAGCTACTTGTTTCCATAGACTGCTATTTAAAAGTTTGCATTATTTGTGTGCACTTTTGGTCTTCATGAATTCAACATTTTTTTTTAAATCCAGGACCCCCATAACTTATAACCCAAACCTCCATCACCTCACAAAGAAACCCCAACTCCCCTAGCCCCACATAGACCATTACAGGTTGCGATGTGCATGCCATCCTCACAGAAGAGTGAAAGGATAACAATATTGCAGTGTACCGCAGTGTGCGCCTTCTGTACCACTCAGTGAGCAGGAGCGGTGCTCCTCTACTTCTTTTAATTAAGTGTTACTGCTCCTATACTTTTACATTCCGTAATGGTTTCGTTTTAAAATAAAAGTCTAGGAAGAAGTTGAAACTTGCACTTTCAGTGCACTGCACTGAATGTTCCCTTAAACAACAGGCACATGTGTTTTGGGGTTTGTATTGTGCTTGGGAGGGGGCGTGGCAATGGTGTTTGTGGGGAGCAGTGCAGCCCAGTAGGGAACATAGTTCCACTACTTCTTTTCATACACTTCGACCACTGGTAACACTGTATTACTAGGGTATTCATAGAATGTATTGGGGTAGAGATTTTAGGTCCCAACACGGGAAAGAGGTTCACACTACGTAAATTGTACTAGGCCATGGTGTGGCTGGGTTAGACGCAATGTTGCAACTAAATATGAGTTTAATGTAGTCAGAAGAATTCACCTGCGTGTTACTCTGTGTTCTTTCATTGGACACATTGGACACATTGGACACATTGGCAGGTCAGAGTAGGCAGCAACATGAGTGGCAGTGGCATTAATACAAAGTATTGTGCAATGTACAATGTGTAGCGCTGAGAAGCAGTAGTGAGGAACTTTTTGCATGCGAAAGAGGGGTTCATTGAAGTGGAAACTAACGTGGGAATTCAACAATGGTTTGAATTGCAGACAGATTTAGGGCATTAGGAAATATGGGGTTCACTGAGGGAACATGAAGACATTGGTGAGAGCTGCTGTCAATAATGTGTTTCCTACTCGGAGTCTTAAGTAGGCTGCAGAGTCTCTAGATTCGCAGGGATGTTTTTTTGCCTCGTTTGGAGTGCTGGATGACCTAGGTCACGCAATGGGGTAGAAAGCAAACTGCATATGCCAGTTGTGATAACATCACAAAGGGTTGAAGGCGAGAACGGAATGTAAAGCCACTTGTTAGATTTGTGTCACCAGATAGATTAGGTTGTTAGATGCAAAGTGTAATTTCCGTAGGAGCACAAACGCTTATTTTTTTGATGACCAGAAAGGTCCGGTTACATGGAGGGTTAAATTGAGAGCTGACGGTTTGTAAGAAAATAAGTAGAATGTATGCCGATGGCTGTATAACTTGGAATGGCAGTCACAAATAGGATTACGTGCAAGAATGCTGCTGCTTCAAAGGCATGCTTATTTATTTCTCTCCCCCCCTTGCCTTAAAGTGGTTATGAAAAGTCTTGCACAATCACCATTTAGGTTAATGGGTTTCTGTCACATGGTCTGCAAAATAAACAGTTATTCATAAATGATAAATGTGTTATGTTGAGTACAGCATAACTGACGATGGAAGAAGATCACGTGTGAAAGAGGTTGTACTTTGTGAATGTATCCAATGGTGTTTTAGACCTAGGGAGATTAAATTACTTTGTATTAGAGTTAGCCAATGGAGGGTTGGGGGATGACTTTGCAACAAAAAATGTGTGGTTATATAAATTGTTTAAACTAGAGCAGAGGTCTTCAAACTGTGGGGCGTGCCCCCGAGGGGGTCGCAGCCGCATCCCATGGAGGGGGGTGGGGTGCGAGAGCCCAGCATAAAATGTAAAACATTATTTTTTTAAATGAATATTTTTTTTTTTTTTACATTGGAGGAAATAGTCAGGGGCAGCTCACATGGTCAGACTGGACCGTAAAACGGCTTTAGGCACCAATGAAAAAGTGGCCAGCAGTTGCAAATGGATATTCAGTCCTTTAGTCACAGACTGTTTGAATAGTCCCCAAGGGGATGTTTTTTGTTCAAATGTAAACAAATTGTGATATATAAAGAATATTTATTCTGCAACAATCGTCAAAACTACTAGCTGCATAGTGAAGTAACTCCTCAAACTGGCCCATATTGGCCAAAAAAGAGGCTCATTTTGACTGGCCTACACTAGCATTTTGCATTTTTGGTACGGTCATTGCCCTATTGCCCTATAGGCAGTCCATCCCTGGAGGCTCATCCATAATGGGTGAGGGGGCGTCCACCAACTGGCCCCCTCACCCATTATGGAGGAGCCGAGGAGCCAGCCCAGTGAAACACTGAGCACTCCCTCAGCTGCTTTTTCCAGCTGAGGGAGTGCTCCTTGGCTGGCTGAACTGTTAAAGGAAAACACTGTTTGCCTTTGACAGTTCAGTTCCCCAGCCGCACATGATCACTGAGCCATGCAACGCCGGGGGCATTTTGCTTCGCCAGCCTTGCATAGCTCATTGGATATGCTGGCTGTCGCACTGCATGTATGTATGTGCCAGGGGGTTCTCCTGCACCTCCTCGCGCATACGGGCAAAGCAACCTGGAGCAGAACAATTTAGCACCCAAATGCAGGCCAATGGAGAAGCTACGTTTAAGGTTATTTAAAAAAAAATGTAAGCAGGATGGGCAGAATCACTGGGATAGTGGTGGGAGTAAGGTGGGGAGAGCCCAGAGTCTGTACTGCGAGTAGGGTGCGGTGACGGCACGCAAACGTTTATAGCCATTTCTACATACTGTCCATCTGGCACTTTGGGGGGGCCCGGCCTGCCCATATTTTGCTCTGGGGGGGGGGGGCCAGGCCAAAAAAGTTTGAAGACCACTGGACCAGAGTATTGTGAAGGCATCATGAAGTAAGACACATACAACAGATTCAAATTTCAAAACACAGTGTTTTATTAAATCAAATGTGAGGATGGTTGAAGGCCTTACCTTGAAGGTTGATTGCCCTACCTGAATGAAACTAAGGAAAATCTGAGTCAGAAAGTTCAACTTAAACATCTGTCTGTGTCCAAAAGAGCGGTCGAACTGTGTCCAAAAGAGTGGTCGAAGTGTACGAAAAGAAGTAGTGCAACTATGTTCCCTGCTGGCCTGCTCCTTCTCCCCACAAACTCCATCTCCATACCCCATCGCCATGCGCAATCCAAACCCACAGACAAACACACCTGCTGTTCTTCCTACACTGTTATTTTTAAGGTAAACAATTCCAGAGCGGTTTCTTTTTCAAATAAAAGTTTGGGAAAAATAACACTTTTTAAAAAAAGTAGAGAAAGCACCACTCCCAGCCACTACTGCCCCCTTAGACCACTGGTCCAAAACCTATCCTTGCCCTCAAAACTAAGCTAAACAATGTGTAGGGATGTCAATAATAAAAGACAAGGTGATCAGATCAAGTTCCAAGCTTCTTAGCTTCCTTTTCAGCTCCCCTTCCCCAAGTTCAAGAAAGTTCCACAAATGTGTGGGGTTTCCTTCCCCAGGTTCACAGCAACACAGTTCGACATACTCCTTGGGGTTCCCGTTCCCAAGTTCAAGGTAACACAGTTTCAAAGAAAAGGGTCTTCAGGGCTCTGTACTCAAGACAGCATTGTAGTTCATCAAGCCTCAGGGTTCCCTTCCCCAGGACTCCAACGTATCAACTTATACTTGGTTTCAAACTTCCAATGTTCAACAGAAGTCCTGGTCAACTTGAGACTCCTTCTAGATTACTTTAACAGTTCACTTAAAGTGCTTCTTCTTGGTTTGTTTCACAATGTCTTTATCTTTCACAATTGAGGGATCCATGGCCTAGGCGCAGTTATCAGGCCGCATGGTCCACCCATCACAGGTCGTGCAACCAAGATCCCTAGGCTCTTCAGCCCACACAGATTCTTCTGTGTTTGCCCCGGTGCACAGATTCACGTACCCTTGGCTTCACCTTGTCCGTCCCTTGACTTTATGTGCAGGTTTACATTCTCTTGGCTTCTCCTGGTAAACCTCTTGACTTTGCTGCAATCTGTCACACAACTTCTGCCAGTCTTAGGCCTTGCCACATGGTATTTATTCATAAAGTTCATTTTGTGGTGGTCTTATTAATTCCCCATCTTTCTCTTAGGCTCATTCACTCTTGTGCTCCCATTTTGCATCTTTTAAATGGGCACTTTCCCATTTGACTTTCATCATCTTGCAGCTTTGCCCACAACGTTTTAATTCCGTTCGGTATTCAATATTTGTTTAATATTTCCTTTTCAAGTGTTCACTACTTGCTTGATATTCAAAATGTTTAATTTGCAATTCAGGACTACGTTCAAGTACTTTTAAATGATTCGGCATTCTTATTTTACTTATTTCAGTTCATTTGGCATTTTCAGAACACATGTCAGCATTAGCGGGGCACTCTGGGCAGAGTGTTTCCTGCTTTGCACTCACCGGCTATGCGCAACTGCTCTCTGCAGCTTTGCCAGTTCTTCTTGCCCGATCCTCCTGTATCCACAAGCTTCACTGCCCTCGTGGGGGCCACCAAGAGCTTCCCTCCCTCTCCCGCTTGCCACAGCAGCTGTGGGCTCCAGGCGGAGCACAGCTTCCTGCTGTTATTTGCAAATGGAGCTCGGCCGGATATTTACACCCTCTCATGGCTCGCACTCTGCCTAGTCATCTCTCTCCTTCGTCGGACTCGCACAGCTCGCAATCCTGGCTCTGACATGCTTCTCTCGAGCCCGTTCCATCCCTTGCTCGCCCTGCTTGCACACAAGTCTCTCCTCTCCACGGCATGCGGCCCCACCTCTTATACTACCTAGGAGTATTAAGGGTCCACAGGTGTGGGTCCGAAAGTTCAATTGCCTGACCTCTAAACAACCTATTTGTGGGACATGCATGACTTCCCCAATAGTGTTCATTTCCCGTCTTTTTCTTTGTCTCAGTACCAGTGTGGTGAAAATACTTATCAGTGTCCACTACTCCTAGTCGCCTCTTCCTCATCCAAGTACTGTAACAGATCAAATCAGGGGAAATGAGGGGAGATGTCTTATAGTAGCCCATAAAGGCTGGGGAAGGGTTAGGTTTGTTTTCATAGGTAAAAGGGGGATACCATGTCACGTTCCTTAAACCTTCTCTTCCTCGCACTCTTCCTGGGGCTTTGAGATTGGTACTGTCTCCTGGCATTTCCTTGGTCTGTGGGACCGTAATAACAATAATAAATGCCTCTGGGATAGAGGGTTCCCTGGAATGAAAATGCAGAATACCGCATCTCACCTAAGGACATCTCATCCCCAGTCCCCAAGGACCCTCCACCCAGGTGATCCTCCCTCGCTTCTCCGCCCCCAGGGTCAGGATCCAAAACCAATGGCATTTCCTGGCCACCTGAGAAGAGGACCCAAGGGGAGTAGATGTGAGGATGCCCCCAGGTTTCTCACAGTATATAAACTGTAACTTTGTTGTCATTCTGAGAGAATCAGCTCCTAGGGACTGACTATAGCCCTTCCTGAGAATCTGGGTCATTTTCAGCTCCTAGGAACTGACTAGCGCTTCCTGAGAATCTGGGTCATTTTCAGCTCCTAGGAACTGACTATAGCCCTTCCTGAGACTCTGGGTCATTTTCAGCTCCTAGGAACTGATTAGCCCTTCCTGAGAATCTGGGTCATTTTCAGCTCCTAGGAACTGACTAGCCCTTCCTGAGAATCTGGGTCATTTTCAGCTCCTAGGAACTGACTATAGCCCTTCCTGAGAATCTGGGTCATTTTCAGCTCCTAGGAACTGACTAGCCCTTCCTGAGAATCTGGGTCATTTCCAGCTCCTAGGATCTGACTAGCCCTTCCTGAGAATCTGGGTCATTTTCAGCTCCTAGGAACTGACTAGCCCTTCCTGAGACTATGGGTCATTTTCAGCTCCTAGGAACTGACTAGCCCTTCCCGAGAATCTGGGTCATTTTCAGCTCCTAGGATCTGACTAGCCCTTCCTGAGAATCTGGGTCATTTTCAGCTCCTAGGATCTGACTAGCCCTTCCCGAGAATCTGGGTCATTTTCAGCTCCTCAGAACAGACTAGCCCTTCCTGAGAAACTGGGTCATTTTCAGCTCGTAGGATCTGACTAGCCCTTCCTGAGAATCTGGGTCATTTTCAGCTCCTAGGAACTGACTAGCCCTTCCCGTGAATCTGGGTCATTTCCAGCTCCTACGAACTGACTAGCCCTTCCCGAGAATCTGGGAAATTTTCAGCTCGTAGGAACTGACTAGCCCGTCCCAAGAACTGGGTCATTTCAGCTCCTAGGAACTGACTAGACCTTCCTGAGAATCTGAATCTGGTTAATTTTCAGCTCCTAGGAACTGACTAGCCCTTCCCGAGAATCTGGGTCATTTTCAGCTCCTAGGAACTGATTAGCCCTTCCTGAGAATCTGGGTCATTTTTAGCTCCTAGGAACTGACTAGCCCTTCCTGAGAATCTGGGTTATTTTCAGCTCCTAGGAACTGACTAGCCCTTCCCGAGAATCTGGGCCAAACTGACTAGCCCTTCCCGGTCGTTAGCATGCAATAAGCTTTTCTGACCAAGTGCATTTGTTTCTTAGCGGAAGCCGTTCTTTCACATTTCAATGTTTGAGTTACTTCCCTTCACATGCATCCATGCATGCACCTAATCACAGAAGCAGGGATATTAATGGCAAAGCCTTGTATTGGAGTGCTATTAGTGGGCATGGCGCATCATTGTGTAGTTTTGCAATCAGGAAGGCATGTGCGCCTGGCTTGGAGCAACATAATGACACTGTGAAGTGCTTTTGGGCTGAGGGAATCGCATCATGGATGCAGTTATCATGCAGGATGTGTGAGAGTTGCCAGGTCGAGTCCATAGCTGTTTCCTGTGTCTCTTTCCCACACAGAAGAATAGCTGTTAACTTGGTGCAGCAATAATGAGGCTTAAGGCCTTGCATATGGAGTAGACAGAAAGCACTCATTAGATTACTCTGAAAAAACAAAAAGTTTGCCCCAGCACCCCAAGTACTCCATATCAGCCAGAGGCTCAAGTCATGTCTGTATTGGAATACAGTAGCATGAGAGAAAGACATCACACCTTTTCACAGTACACACACTCACCCATCACGCACAGTTTGGTGGCTGGCATTTGGCTAGAGTATAGGGCTGAGCATCACCTAGAGAGTTAACAGGAGGCTGTTATTTAATGTTGATGGTCACTTATGTTACTATCCTTTAAGCATATACCTTTAGCTGCTTAGAGTTTCTTTGCTAAATGCATTATGGGACATGTAGTCCTAAATAATTGAAATGAAAGACACTTGTTTTTTTTTTTTATTCAGCACCATCATATTAAAGGAGAGTTCCGGGACTTTTTTTTTATTGTCCCTACGGGTCGGCCATGTGTTTGTAAGCATAAATCGGTAGATCGTAGGAAACTTTCCTATGGACCTTACCCGACTTTTCGCCCCTTATCGCACTCGAAATCAGCCTCCATTTTGTGATAATCCTATCATTCCGCCGCATCGACCTGGCTCACCTGCCTTTGCGGCACTAAATCAAATCCCCCGCCCCTGAGCCTGACATCAGCAGACGCGTACTGCCCATTTCAAGCACGTCTCGTGTCAACAATCGCTGCGCCTCAGCTATTGACGTGTTGCCATGGAAATGGCAGGACGCCTCTTTCCCCAATAAGTATAAACAGACCGTTTCACAACATACAGCAGCAGATTTTCGATTCCATTCCTCTCTCTGTGTTACTTTGAGTATTCTGTGACTCGTTTCAGTGCTCTGGTCAGCTACCTTCGCCGCTTGTAGCCCGTGTGAACAGATACCAGTACCACCGCTATAAATTATTTTACTATCTTTACCGCACAATGGCCACAATAATGCCGTATATGTACGAGCCCGAGTACACCGAGGAAGAAATACTGGAAAGGCAAGCACGCGAAAACGATGGGGATTCGGACGGCAGTTGGGAGGACCAGTCAACGGATGAAGAGCCTGGACCATGTCGCATGGACGGCGTCTCCACCTGGTGCACGTGCAATCGGTGCGAGCTAATGCCAACTGAGGAGGAGAACTGCTGCTGCCGTGAAAATTCCGGGTGCTTGGCCTACATTTCGGAAAGCGAGCAAAGTCAGCAGGAAGGCGAGCAAAGTCCGCAATGCATCACCGAGCTGCCAGAGTTCAGGGAAGCCTGCCTCTCACGGACAGTGTTGAGGATGATGATGGTGCTTATGCACGAACTTCGTGGCACTGTTCGTCCGCGTAATCCGAGTAACGAGTAAGTATACTCTGTTTGTGATGTCAGTGATGCCACCACTATTTCATGGTCGTCTCCCACATATAAAATTACATTTACATATCATTGGAACGCATGTAAATTGGTTCCATATAGTGCATTTTCTAGATATAATTTTTTTCTAAGAAAAATGACATGTGTTACCTGAATCGACATTGATAAGAAAGTTTGGTCAGTTTAATACAGTTTGCATCTTTTTTTTTCACAGGTGGTACAGGCTGGTGGCCTATCGTTGCTTCACTTGGTGGCTTCACGGGAGGCTCGGACACCGCGTTCGGAGAGTAATACCTGCCTGTGCGGTACTTGCCATTAGACAACATTTCCCCAGTGACAGTGGACAATACCGCGGATTTTCCCTCGATGTGCTGCAACCTCAACTTTACAATGTGTAATGTTTATTATTTATGTTTAATTAAAATCTAAAATAAAGCCCAACATATATTTTAACAATGGTTGTTTTGATTTTTTAAATGAATCTAGTGTATATTCTCCTGGGAGGGTGAGGTATTTATAAACTCACCCCCCTGCCTTCCATGTAGTAGATCCTGCAGCCATCCTCTTACATTCAGTTAGATGGCCTCTCCTTGGTGAGGCCCTGCGGCAAACGGGTCTTGTCTGCACGACCACCGCCCCGATCCACCCCCCGCCCTATCAAAGGCAGTTCGCACCGGGGTACTTGAGCTGCTGGCAAGTGGAGCTGTCAGGGAGCGATAAAGGCCAAGAGGTGCCAAAGACCATGTACACTTCAAAGTGGTCTATAGAGCATGGGTTTGTTGTTCCCATGTCTACCTCCAGACCCCGTGTCTCCTGCCAAGCATCCCCCTCACGCTGGACGGCCCCCTGCAATCCACATAAGTGTGTCTCCATTCACGAGTCTTCCTGTGTCTTGTCTGCACGACCACCGCCCCGATCCACCCCCCGCCCTATCAAAGGCAGTTCGCACCGGGGTACTTGAGCTGCTGGCAAGTGGAGCTGTCAGGGAGCGATAAAGGCCAAGAGGTGCCAAAGACCATGTACACTTCAAAGTGGTCTATAGAGCATGGGTTTGTTGTTCCCATGTCTACCTCCAGACCCCGTGTCTCCTGCCAAGCATCCCCCTCACGCTGGACGGCCCCCTGCAATCCACATAATGCCACGACATATACACGTCATTCATTCACAAACACACCCCTGGTTCGAATTCTTTATAACCCACCTCATATTTCTAATGAGAACTTCTTTGCGCTTTGCTAGTCAACCCGTGAAGGTGCTGGTTATCTGCTCTTCGTCTCTGTGAACTTCCGTGACCACTTTGAGCAAACTCGTCAGTTTGCAACCTGTGAACTGCTCCCTGTTCTACGACAAGAAACTACTCTGATCCCTGCATCTAACTGTTTGTTCGTCAAGGTAAGTCCATGTACCATAATCATTTTGCGTCCAATTTTTTAATTTATATCTATTTGCTAGTAGTCATCAAATTGCATCCATGTTTTCTTTTCGTTCACGACAGTACATGCAAGGAACTAGTCACATGTTCTGAGTTTAGTCAAATTACTTTTTCTATTTTTTGAAAGTTATTGAAATACTTATCCGCATGTGAATAACGTGTATAGTTCCAAGAACCAAAACGGACCTTGCATTGAACCTTTTATGTGTCATTTACTGTTTTAACACATTGGTATTCATAGAGAATTGTTGATCTTTACTTTTCAGAACTTTCCATAATGCCTGCCTGTTCCATTGGCGGTTGCCCTTCGAAGACCCATAACAAATCTGAAGGTACTATAATGCATGTTTTCCCTAAGACAATAGATCAGATAAGAGGATGGGTCCGATATTGCGGATATCCAGCCTCTGAGCTAGAAAGTAGAGTCCTAGAAGTCTTTGCGGACAAGAGGGGTGATCGATACCGCATCTGCAGCAGGCACTTTAGCCCAGACATGTACTCCACATCATTGCTAATAAAGAAGAAAACACCGCGAGCGAGGCGAAAATTGCTCTCAACCGCTATTCCCACTCTATTCGTCCACATGCCTCCACTGGTGAGTCAAGTTTACGGATCTAGTTCTCGGCCTTGCGGTAGTGTGTAGCAGTAGCTAACAATAATTTCCCCATTTATGTATCCACTCAATATGAAGGCGGAAGATTCTCCATCCGTGTCGTTATTGCAGTCATCAGCCACTTCAAGCGCCTATCGGGTAATCTTACTTAGCTATTCTGACACTGACTTGTTTTAGGCATGTAAATCAATAGTTTTAATTGATCGTGTAATTATTTTACCTAATGGTACACCCTTGTACTCGTCCTCTAGTCTTTGTTTTCAGTTATAATTATTGTTATCCAAAATAATGCAAGTACTGTCTTTCAGGGAGATGCTGAGGAGTCCAACGCATTGACGACAACCGTAGATGTCACTCAGATGCTCGAGGTACGTTTCTTTCGTTTTTAGCCATTGATATGTCCTTCTGTCGTCGCCCTCCTATTTGTCTTCTTTTTTCAATATTGTGTTCATTACTAATGAAAGTCCTATGTTTCAGGGAGTCGATGGAGCATTAGTCCAAGTAGAAGGGGGAGCATGCAGTTACGGGTCGGCGCAACAGCTTGCAGAAGTGTGCACCGCAGTTACATCGTCCCTTGATGTTCTTATGCATTTCGAGGTATGGATACTGACAGTTCGATCAAGCGAAATCATATGACGTGATTACATCCGCTATACTTCCTTCTTTATTAACGCAAGTACTATGTTTCAGGGAGATGACGGAGCTTCTTCTACAAGAACATCACCCCTAGTAGTTGATGCAGATCTCTGGGTGGTGACACTTCCAACGATCGAGCAAATCGAATCATATTTACATATCCATTATTTATTTTAGACAACTGATCATTTGTGCAGGTCTATTTAGATGAGCCGTTGACGCCTGCTCAAAGTTTATGTTCTTTTTAACAAAATAGAAAAGCATACTAATGCAATTACTGTGTTTCAGGGAGTTGCTGAAGCGTCATCTTCAATAATATCATCAATGGAAGTCTATGCGGAGCCCGAGGTATGGATCTTGACAGTTCAATCTAACTAGATCAACAATGCGTGAACTATTGTCGTTTGAATGTTCTACACAATGCGTTCATTCGTGTTTTGCTATTGAGATGTACGTATGGGTATTGGTCCCCAAGTACATTTTGTGTTTTCAATATTATTATACATACTAATGAAAGTTCTATGTTTCAGGGAGTCGATGGAGCCTCAGTGAGTGATGGATGTGCTTATCATGAAAATATAGTCGTTGCAGCGCGAGAGGAAGTGGAGACATGCACACACGAGTCGGAGCAACAGCGTCCAGATGTTGAAGTTCGAGGCAAGAAAGTTTCAAAGAAAAGAAAGCAAAAGAAGGTTAGTGTCCTGTTCACTATATTATGTTGTCTTTCACTGTCAATAGTTCAATACTGTAAGTTGTGTTTAAACTGAACATCCCTTTTCTAATCTGTCCTCTAGTTGCGAGTGGGTGTAAGAACTAAATCTACACAGACAGTGAAGCGAACGAGAGATGTTGCTTGTCAAACCTTTTGGCAGGGACTTGAGACTGGAGATGCATCGTGCCAATGGGAAGAATATGAAGTGATTGACAACGGAGCTATACCACCACCAGCCATTGATAGTGAATGTCCTCCTGGTAGTTTGGATGCAGTCGGAGATCAATTCACAGAATCCACACCCGCAAAAAATAAGAGCGCGCGAAAGTTGAAGACATTGTTTTTTTCTCCCATCTCCGGACAAGGAACAGATGTTGCAATGGAAGAGAATGACGTGGACGACAATGAAACACCATCAATATCACTCAGCATAGCGGAAGACGATATCAGAGATTGTACCTTTCATGCGAGTGACATGTCCTCAACGTTACAGGCCGAACCAGCTGGGATGCAGAGTGAAAGTATAAGGAAAGAGGCCAAATTCATTGTATTCGATAGCTGTTTGATGGATATTATTATGATGATGAAATGTGGGCATTCGGTTGGTGGGGAAGTATGTGGGGAGCCATTGATTAATGTGACTCGTGCAATTCGAGGCACTAACCTTAAAATACATGCCACCTGTACACAATATCATCCGTTCGCATGGTCTGCACAACCCATGCTGGGGCAACTGCCAGCAGGCAATCTACTTTGTGCAGCGGCCGCACTTTTTAGTGGTTCAAGTTTTAAAAAGTTACAGTATTTCTTTCAGTTTGTGGGAATCCATTTCATTGCGAAAAGTCAGTTCTACAAATACCAAACCGATTATCTATTTCCAGCCATCAGCGAAGCTTGGAGAATGGAAAAAATGTCAATGGAAAGTACATTCGCGGGCAAACGCTTCAGGCTAGCCGGTGATGGACAGTGCGACAGCCCAGGATTTTCAGCCAAGTACTGCACCTACCACTTTCAGGACATGGAAAGTAAGAAAATTGTGAGTTCGGTGGTCGTGCAGGTGTCACAAAGTACATCCTCAGTGGCCATGGAGAAAGTTGGCTTTGTAGCATCATTGCAAGAACTACAATCGCGGGGAATGGTGATCGACCTGATAGCCACGGACAGACACGTTTCAATTGCCAAGACAATGAGAGAACAGTACAAAAATATAAATCACCAATTTGACGTTTGGCATCTTGCAAAATCAATCAATAAAAAATTGTCTGCTGCAGGTAAAAAAAAAGAATTGCAAGGTATTTCACAGTGGTCCAAGTCAATCAGCAACCATCTTTGGTGGAGCTCAAAAACATGTGAAGGGTCGTTGGAAATTCTACTGGAAAAATGGCGGTCAGTAATGTTGCACTGTAGCAACGTACATCGATGGTCGACAAATGAGCATTTCCACAAATGTGAACATGGCCATTTGTCCACAGAGGAGGCACGGAAGAAGAAGTGGTTGATTCCTTCATCACCCACTCACAAAGCCATTGAAAAGATTGTATTTGATAAAACTATAACAAAAGCTTTGAGGGGACTCACGGAATTCTGCCACACAGGAGATTTGGAGGTGTTCCACAATATGTGCCTCAAGTACAGGCCCAAAAGATTGCATTTTGGCATGGAAGGCATGATAAATCGGACTCTTTTAGCGGTCTTGGCACATAACCATAATGTTGGCCGTCAACAAAGTAGGACGACCGGAACTTTAGGGACGCTTCGCTACAATAAGGCCTTCACTAAAAGAAGTAAACAATGGGTGATCAAACCAGTGTTTGAGGATATGCAATATGAGTTTATTGAGAGACTTATCGTAGATGTCCTCGATAGGCACATACATGGAGTGGTGAACGAACCTATGCAGGGGACAACTGCATTGCCACCCAACATTGCCTCTGTTCCATGTCCACCTAAAGCAGAGCTCATTGAGAAATACACATCACGGTTTAAATGATTGTAATTTGATTGTCTGTTCTCTCGAGTCTCCTCATGTTGCAGGCCCATTGCAATTAAACCAAACAGTAATATAAATCATTTTTACAAAAATTATAGAATGTTTCCGTATTGCAAAAACATGGCCGACCCATAGGGACAATAAAAAAAAAGGCACGCAGACAAGATGTCCCTAAAACTAACTGCAGCTAACTAGAAATGTGTGCTCGCTCAAAGTGAAGGTCAGCTGCTTTGATGTTTTGCTCGGGTGGCGGAACGGCCCACGACCCAATATAAGGTTCTATTGTGATTTGACCTTGACAGGCCGGGACCATCCTGAAAGACTAAGAAAAGATAATGAATAAAATTTCAGAAACGAAACGATGAGCCACGTTCATTAGAAGAAGTAACGTCGGCAAAGAAGGAGTGGTGTTTCGGGTCTGCCCTACACAGAGACACAATGGAAAATGCAAATATAATGTAAGTAACTTTTGATGAGTTTATACCGCAATTTCATTACTATACAGTGGCTTTAAAGACGGGTTCAGTTGTACTTGTTCGTTCTATGTGGCATATTGTTTTCTACCGCGCACTATCTTGAGGAGAAACATCTGCTTTTACTGAAGCACCTCAAAACCTTCCTCTTTGCTTCTGCTTTCTCTCTCCCTCTCCCCTGCTACAACTGGTCCACTGTCTGCGACCTCAGTCCTGGGCCCTTCCACTCTCCACCTGCACTCCCCCCCCCCTCCATGCCTCGCCACGCCTTTAAACACTTGTGTACACCCAGTAGCGCTGTCCTCGCTATGAAATGAATAATTTTAATAAGGATCTGATGGTGAGACTAATTTCATTTTTTATGTTTTTAGGTACATCATTCACTACTGTCTGTGTCACGAGTACCAGACACCGGCGGACGGCTTCTACAGCCGCCAGTTGCTTCTCCGCGTGAACAACGTTACCACCCTGACCATTTTATGGGACGATCGCCAAGTACAAGTATGCCCTTACGCGGTACTAACGGTTAGATGCAACATACCTACCATTGTGGTGGCCTAGCGCCTCGTTGTTGGAACAGCCATGCGATTATCAGTGCGACAGAAGAGCTTATTTTTATCGTAAACCAACACCCTGTGTACTGCACACAAACATCGCTTCCCTCAAGACGAACTAATTTGGATCGAGAGCAAAGAAAAATGCAAATCGCTGAATATTCTCTAAACATTTGATGTCCAATAAACGTACTTTGCCAAATGTACAATCTTGCCGTTTGCTTTTAAACCACGGTTTCACATTCCGAATTGTGGTGCTGTATTGTGAGATGCTCTAAGACCCTGTGTACAGCAAAGGACCATCGCGTTCCTCAATACGAACTTTTTGGAACATGAGCAAATAAAAATGCAAATCGCTGAATATTCTCTAAACATTTGATGTCAAATAAATGTACTTTACCACATTTACAATCTTGCGGTTTGATTTCAAAGTACAGTTTCATATTCCGAATTGTGGTGCGCTGTATTGTGAGCTGATCTGTGTTGATTTCCGGGGTCTGTGTGGAGTCGCGTAGAAGACGCCTGGGCGCGTTTGCCTACGCAGCACAGTCACGTCACGGATAGAGGCGGGGAATATGAATGTTTTGATAAAGTCTGTTTCAGGGGCGGGGGATTTGATTTAGTGCCGCAAAGGCAGGTGAGCCAGGTCGATGCGGCGGAATGATAGGATTATCACAAAATGGAGGCTGATTTCGAGTGCGATAAGGGGCGAAAAGTCGGGTAAGGTCCATAGGAAAGTTTCCTACGATCTACCGATTTATGCTTACAAACACATGGCCGACCCGTAGGGACAATAAAAAAAAAGTCCCGGAACTCTCCTTTAATCGCTCCCAGGAAAAAAGAAAACATGCAGTACTGTTGATTATTTGCATTTTATCTGTAAAAACACAGCATTGGTTATTAAGGGTTCTGAACCTTGCACTTTGGTCTGTGGATCGAGTACTTCAAATTATCCAGAACCAGATCCACTTGACTGCCAGCCAACATAGTTCCAAGTGTACCACACCATCAAATCATATTCACCCTTCCTGTTTTTTTTTATTGTGTATTGAGTATGAAAACTAAAGTCCAAAAATTAAATTAAAAAGTCAGGACAATTCATGCAGTGGAGGGGGCAATATTAAAACCCAGTCCCTATGTCCTCTCTGTTTTCAGAGACGAGCAGTAGAGTTACTTCTCTACCAACGATTTAGCAATAAAGTGCGTAGAATCGTGCATATGCTAAAATACAGCCAGGCACATCACCAAGCAATAGGTGGCCGCAATTGTATGCCTGAGCAGTGTAGTTTGTGTCTAGTGCCACACCATAGAGTAAATGGAGAGGTGCAGTAACTCTCTCTGTAGGCCTATCAGTGACAAGGGAAAGGCAAATACATTCCCAAGAGGACACTCACGGGACAACGGATCTCGTACCACAACAACGGGTGAATCTTGTGTGGGCTGATATTACAATGTTAATGAGCCTCACTACGGGATTGCCGGTAACCTGCGTTAATTCTGCCGGTTACCGGCAAACCTGCCTTACCGTCTCCGCCAATATACTCCATGGAATGGGAACTACTGAATCACCCACACTGGCCTTTGCGTCAGTGATTCAGTCATGTATCTGCCGGTTGGGGCCTGACACGCCCCTTTTATGTACGCGAGCGTGACTATAGAGACGAAGAATCCTGAATGGACAGAATCCGATGCAGAGGCTAGCCTCTAGCATACTGACGTCGTGGAGCGGTGGAGCCGCACTAGACCATGAAGCCAGCAGTAGCTTGGAGAGAAGCGAGAAAGCGAAGACGCTGGAAGGCCGGCGCTGAGAGAGGTGACATAGCCAAATGAGAAACGAAGATGGGAAAGCTGTCTTCCTTGGTGGCGTGATGACGGTGCAGCCGTGGTGGGTCAGGGATCTGAGAAACGGTCACAAGACCAGGAGTTAACAGTGGAAAGAATCCTCCATTCGAGGGGATTGGGTCTCCGACATATTCCATATCTATGACAGTAATCACCACAGCTGTGCTGCTTCGGAAAATCTTTCGGGGCCTGCGTCGATGACGTCGATATGCCACCCTCGAGGACCTCCTCCGACGGCCGACGTCACTGGATGTTATAAGTAGGACATGCGACACCCGTAGCCTCAGTTCTGTATTTTCCGCGAACGTGTTCGCTTCGGAGATCTCGGCGCGCCTCGACTCTTTGGAGTTTCTGTTCTTTATCGATTCTTCGAACCTTTTCGTGATGTCTACCTCGTCTTCCACCCCCGCGTCCGGCCTTTAAGAAGTGCGGGGACTTTGGGTCCAAGATGTCAGTGACGGACTCGCACAACGCCTGCCTCTGGTGCCTCGGGGAGGCCCATGACATGGATGATTGTCGCCTGCCAGTCGCTTACGTCCAAAGCCTTGCGGGAGCGCAAGAAGAAACTGTCGGTAGGTAAGGTGTCCAAGCCACGGAAGTCGAGGTCTGCAGGGCTTTTGACGGACGATTCGAGGGGAGACTCTCTGCATCGTCGTCGGAAATCCAGTGGGTCTCGGTCCCGGAGTAGGTCCCGCCACTCCTCTGCCTCTTCGAGACACTCCCAGAAGCGCCGTCATCGGTCGCCTTCCCCGTCCTCATCCGAGGTCTCCGCCCGTCGGCGGGTCGCTTATCACACCAAGCATGTGACGCAGGAGGAATGGGCTTCCTTCGGTAAGAAAATGCTAGCGATTCTTGAATCGCAGGGCACTGGTCCGTCCGCGCCCCCGAGTGGGGTCGGTTGTGATCGGTCGAGAGACAGCACTCGTACGCCTTTGGGCTCGGGTGGTCGGCACGATTCACGGGAAAGGTCCCGCTCGGACAAGGGGAATCGTTCTCGTCATGCCCGTTCCAGGTCCCGGTCCTCGACGCGCTTGAGACCGTGTGCACCTGTGATGTCTTTGAGGAAGACGTCGACGCCTGTGGCGCCGAGGTCGTTGACAGACTCTTTCGAGGCTCCGCCTCCGAAGAAGTCATTGACGCCATCGGCACCCAGGCTGTCGAGGGACACGCTCGGGGCTCCGACCTCGAGGCCTGTGTTGACGCCGTCGATGCTGTCAGCGACGCATTCAGCGTTGATGCCGATTCACTCGACGCCCTCGATGCCTTTCGAGGCTGTTTCGACAGGGGTACCATGGGGCATGGTGGAACACCCTAGAAAGGCTCTGGCCAAGGTCAAGCATGGCTTTGTTCCCCATTCTGTGCCCTCTTACCGCCATCTTGAGTACATTTCAGAGGTGGATGAGGGCTCTGATGATGGCATGGCTCCTGATACGGTGCCAGATGAGATTCTCTCGGGCCATAGCCAAATTGAGGACCTGCGTCAATCCCTGCACGACGCCAGTGGTCTGGACACTCTCCGGAGGTGGAGTTTTGTAGGCCTGAGCCTGGCACTCATGCCGACTCCTCGTACCGGAGCCTTATGTCTAGGGTTACCGAGTACTTGGGGTGTCTGCTCCCCCAGGGGATTTTCTTCAGGATGACCCTACGGATATCCTCAACCAAGGTCCACCAACTGACCCGGTACTGCCGTTCCATATGGCTCTACAGAGGAGGGTGGCGGCGGCTTGGACTGCTCCAGAGAGTTTGGTGGTGCAGGCGGCTAAGGCCCCAGCAAATCAGGCGTCATATCCTACCATCCCTCCTGATAGGGACGACAAGCGTTTTGATGGTTGGGCGAAGAAAGTGTTTTCTTCAGGGGGTATGGCGCTTCAGGCGGCCAACTCCATATGTGCCTTGTCTCATTTCACGCACACTCTGTGGAACTGTGTTTCCTTAGCGGCTGAAAATATTCCCGAAGGGGACGAACGGGATGGTTTCCTTGCTATGGTCCAGGATGGCAAGGATGCCATGTGTGAGGCCGTTCAGTCGGGTTTGGACATGGCAGATTGCGTCAGCCGGTCCATGGCGGCGAGCACCGTAATACGCAGGTTTACGTGGTTACGGAAGTCGGGGTTTGCTCCTGATGTGCAGGCCCGGCTCCTCCTCATGCCCTTTGACGGTGAACATCTTTTTGGCAGCAAGGCTGACGAGAGCCTTGAGAGGTTGCAGACCTCCAAAGCTGCAGCAAAGTCGTTGGGTGCTGCAGTTTGACAACCTCCGCCTTTTTGTCCTAGGGGACAGCAATGGAGGGGAGGTTCCTTTCGTTATTACTCATCCTTTGGTAAAGCGAGAGGAGCTGCCAGTCAAAGGGGTCACCGTAGGAGTGCCAGAAGTGGAAAACAAGGTACTCGAGGTGCCAAGGCTGCTCGGGCAGTTGCCTCTTTGCCCTCAGGCAATGCAGCAGCCGCTTCAGCTCAGTCATGAGGCCATGTCCCATGGTTCGCCAGTTGCGGAAAGGCTGGTGCAGCATCTTGTAGAGTGGCGTGCCATTACTTCAGGTGTGTGGGTTCTGGAGATCATAGCCCACGGCTACTGTCTTCCTTTCCGGCAGAGGCCTCACGACAATCCACTGGGGAATCTCTCTTAGTAGAGTCCGATCCGCTCCTTGCGCAGGAAATTCAATCCCTGCTGGAGAAAGGCGCCATAGAACTGGTGCCTGTTGCGGAGAGGAACAAGGGATGGTATTCCCATTATTTTTTGATTTCCAAGAAGGACGGGGGATTGAGACCCATCATGGACTTGCGCGGTTTGAACAAACTCCTCAGGAAGGACAAGTTCAAGATGGTTACTCTCTCTCAAGTCCTCCAGGCCCTTCAACTTCAGGACTGGTTGGTGTCTCTCGACCTCAAGGACGCTTATTTTCATGTGCCGATCCATCCAAAGTACAAGAAGTACCTGAGGTTCGCGGTTGGCGAATCGCACTTTCAGTTTCAGGTCCTGCCGTTCGGATTGACCTCCACCCGAGGGTCTTCACCAAGCTCATGGTAGTGGTGGCAGCACATCTCAGGAAAGGGGGGGTTCACTTCTATCCCTACCTGGATGGTTGGTTGATCAGGGCGCTCTCTCCTGAGCAAGTCCTGGATCATCTGTCCGTAACCTCCACAAGCTGGGCTTCTCCCTCGACTTAAAGAAGTCCCATTTGACGCCAACTCACAGGCTCCAGTACATCAGAGCAGTGCTCGACACGTCCCTGGGGCTGTGTTTTCCTCCCCAGGTGAGGGCTCATCACATTCAGCAGATGGTGCACAAGTTTCAGCTTGCCCAGAGTCTCCCAGCATTCGAGTTCTTGAGATTGCTCTGCCTCATGGTATCCTGCATTCTTCTGGTGCCAGAGGCCAGGTTGTGGATGAGATCTTTGCAATGGGCACTCGAGCTCCAGTGGTCTCAGTCCTCCGGCAGGATGTCAGACCCAGTTCAGGTGCCGTCCTCGGTCACTCAGGACCTTCTGTGGTGGGCCGTTTAAGGCAATCTGATGAAGGGGGCTCCTTTTTGGCTACCATGGCCGGAGGTGACGATCGTGACGGACGCATCCCTCACAGGATGGGGAGATCATGCCAACGAGTTTACAGTCAGCGGTCGTTGGTCTCCGTCAGAGTTCAGACTCCATATCAATCTGTTGGAGCTGAGCGCTGTCAGACTTGCCCTGATGGCTTTTCTGCCGACCTTGCGAGTAAAGAATGTCCTGATCCTGACGGACAACACAGTGGCCATGCACTACCTCAACAAAAAGGGGGAGGGGCAGGGTCACTTCCTCTGTGCAGGGAGGCGATGCAGCGCTGGTTCTGGGCAATCCAGCAGGAAGTTTCGATCTCGGCAGTTCATCTGACCGGAGACGAAAACGAGACGGTGGACGCTCTGAGCAGGCAGAGCGCGATCTCTCACGAGTAGGAGTTGGCTCAGGAGATTCTCCTGGAGATCTTCGCCCTTTGGGGGACCCCTCAAGTGGATCTCTTCGTCTCCAGTGTCAACCGGAAGTGCGAAAGGTTCTGCTTGCGGGAATTTCCTCCAAAAAGAGCGTGTTTCCTCCAGTGCCCGTCATCCAGCAAGTGCTGCGGCGGTTGCGAATGTTCGGTTTCCGGATGATCCTCATTGCTCCGGGGTGGGCCCGGAGGACGTGGTACCCGGACCTTCTTGATTTGTCCATCTGCCCTCCACGTCGTCTTCCCTACCGAGACGATCTGCTCTCACAGGAGGGGGGTCAGGTTCTCCATCCACAGGTCAGATTCCTCAATCTTCACGCTTTGTTTCTGAAAGGTTGAGGTATAAGGATTGGGACCTCCCTGAAGACGTTATGGAGGTGTTGCTTTCGGCCAGAAGGCCCGCAACTAAGTCCCTGTACCGTTGCCATTGGCGAAAGTTCTGCGACTGGTGCAGGGTTAAGAATGTGGATCCTTTTGCATCCTTTTGCATGTGACATTCCTGTGGTTCTTTTTTGCTTTCTTTAGCCCACAGGGACTTGCAAGTGGGTACGGTTAAAGGTTACCTGGCCATAGGTTAACTGTCCATATTTAAGCGCTCGTCTGAAGAGTGTTCTTATTTTAAAATTCCTTTAATTTCTCAGTTTCTGAAAGGGCTCACTAATGTGTTCCCTCCGTCACCTTTCCAGGTGCCCGGTTGGGATTTGAACCTTGTCCTCAAGTTTCTGATGGGTGCACCGTTTGAGCCTTTGCATTCATGCCCTTTGAGACTGTTAACTCTTAAAACTGTATTTTTGGTTGCGGTCACTTCCGCTCGCAGAGTGAGTGAGTTACAGGCACTTTCAGTTAAGCCACCCTTCACTGTATTTCCGAAGGACAGGGTTGTCCTTAGAGTTCGTCCTTCTTTTCTTCCGAAGGTGGTGTCAGGATTTCATTTAGGCCAGAAGGTTGTTCTTCCGGCATTTCATCCTCCTCCACATCCTGGTAAGGAAGAGGAGAGGCTCCATAGGCTCGATCCTAGGAGAGCTTTAAGCTTTTATATTTTACGCATGTCCCGGGTCAGAGTGGACGATCAACTCTTCATTGGTTAAGCTGGAATGCGTTTGGGACATGCTGTGACTAAGCAGACTTTGTCTCGCTGGATTATTCTGGCTATTTCTGAGTGTTACTGCTTGGCGGGTAAGGACCCATTGGTCGGCTTGCGGGCCCATTCTACCAGGGGTATGGCTGCCTCTACTGCCCTACAGAGGGGTGTTCCTATTCGTAACACCTGTGATGCAGCCACGTGGGCTTCGGTCCATACTTTTGTACGTCACTACTCCCTCGATTCCATCCATGGGCAGGATCTGGCCTTTGGCAAGGCGATCCTTTGCTCTGCAATTTGATTGGGCATTCTAAATTTCTTTTTCTAAATTCTTTTCCCACCTCCTTGCATTGGTATTGCTTTGGGAGTCTGTCATAGATATGGAAAACGTTGGAGGACCCAATCCCCTCGAAGAACAAGTTACTCTCTTACCTGGTAACGTTCTTTCGATGGGATGGTCCGATGACATATTCCATATCTCTCCCTCCCTGCCTTCCCCGCTACAGAATTTCTCATGCGATTGTAGCTTACGTTTCCGCAAGGCTTTGTGTGGTCAGACTGGCAGAAGACTGGTACCACATGTTCTGGGGAAAAGACTACAACTGAGGCTACGGGCGTCGTGTGTCCTACTTATAACATCCAGTGACATCGGCTGTCAGAGGAGGTCCTCGAGGGCGGCGTATCGATGTCATCGACGCAGGACGCAGATGCCGAAAGATTTTCCGAAGCAGCACAGCTGTGGTGATTACTGTCATAGATATGGAATACATCGTCGGACCATCCCATCGAAAGAACGTTACCAGGTAAGAGAGCAACATATTCTTCTGGATACAAAAATCAGGCCGGGCAGCAGTCGAGAAGTGGATGCTTATGGGCCAAGGCTGCTGAGAAGGGAGGTGAACCGCACAGCTCCCATGGGACGCCATCCTGCTGGATCCCGGCCAGCGAAACAGAAGCTACTAGGGTAGCCCAGGGCAGAGAGAGGCGAGCGGAGCCCGATAACCAGAAAGAAAGAGGGAAGACATTTAAGGGAGACTGAGAAACCTGAGAGATGAATATGTGATAGAAATATTGAAACCCACACCACGCTTAAGGTACACAGCAAGTCGAAGGTGTCTGTAAGGCCCAAGAGAGATAAGAGATATTTGGGAAACCCCAAACAGAAGGGAATCTGGAGGGTTCAATCAAGCGGGTCATGATATAACCCCAAGGAGACATTTGGGAAATCTAAAAGAAAGGGGGCGTGGAGGGTTTAAGTAAGTGGCCAAGGAAGGAAACGTGTCTCAGAAAAATGTCAAGGAGATTCTAATGAGAGAATTAATGTGTGATTCCATGTATCACAATTCAAGGGTCTCATTAACCAAGCCGTGTTTGGCATACGCTCCGTATACTCCAACATGTCAGGTAACGCTGAGCAACTCCTCTGCTAATCTCACAGTTGCTTTGATTGGGTACCAGGGCTCCTACGCATCCTCGGGCCCTGACCTCCCACACTCAATCGCCCCCATCTTCTGTCTATCCTCAGCACTTGCCTCGGCACACCCTCCGTACTAGAGGCTCGCACCTACCTACCATGCACTTCATCTGTTGCTCACCCACGAGCACGGACACCCTAGCACCTATCCCCACTGAGCCCTCCCTTCTGCACTTGCATGTTTTGAATACTCACAAGGCATAGTAGGTTCGGCATTTTCTCCCCTCCACTGTATTTAATATTTTATGTATTTTTAAGGCTCTCATTCCCATGCCCCCTCCCTGTTGCCCTGTGGGCGCTTTGTACTTGCCGTGTAAGCACCTAACAAGCGAACAATAAATAAATAATTATACCGAACATGGCAGTGCTTAAACACTGAAGAAAGCAAACATTTTCTCAACAGTCGAAAAATGTTGTTATTTTTTTATTCCTTAAATCGTGAGGCAGCCCCTTGGCATATGGTGGATGTAGCAGGGTATAGGAGGGTGCATGTGGCATGTTATGGCCATACCTGGATCCTTGAGGCAGCCCTGGGCATATAATGGATGCAGCTGTGCATAGGAGGCTGCATGTGGCATGTTATGGCAATACCTGGATACTTGAGGTAGCCCTTGGCATATGATGGATGCGGCTGGGTATAGGAGGCTGCACGTGGCATGTTATGGCAATACCTGGATACTTGATGCAGCCCCTTGGCATATGATGGATGTGGCTGGGTATAGGAGGCTGCATGTGGCATGTTATGGCAATACCTGGATCCTTGAGGCAGCCCTGGGCATATAATGGATGCAGCTGGGTATAGGAGGCTGCACCTGGCATGTTATGGCAATACATGGATATTAGAGTCAGCCCCTTCTTTGCATATGATGGATGTGGCTGGGTATAGGAGGCTGCATGTGGCATGTTATGGCAATACCTGGCTACATTAGGCAGTCCCTTGGCATATGGTGGATGCAGCTGGGTATGGGAGGCTGCAAGCAGCGTGCTATGGCAATACCTGGATACATGAGGCAGCCCCTTCTTTGCATATGATGGATGTGGCTGGGTATAGGAGGGTGCATGTGGCATGTTATGGCAATACCTGGATACTTGAGGCAGCCCCTTGGCATATGATGGATGAGGCTGGGTATAGGAGGCTGCACCTTGCATGTCATTGCAATACCTGGATACTTGAGGCAGCCCCTTGGCATGTGATGGATGCAGCTGGGTATAGGAGGCTGCATGTGGCATGTTATGGCAATACCTGGGCACTTGAGGCAGCCCCTTGGCATGTGATGGATGCAGCTGGGTATAGGAGGCTGCATGTGGCATGTTATGGCAATACCCAGATACATGAGGCAGCCCCTTGGCATGTGATGGGTGCCGCTGGGTGTAGGAGGCTGCATGTGGCACGGTAAGGCAATAGCAGGATACTTGAGGCAGCCCCTTCTTTGCATATGATGGATGCAGCTGGGTATCGGAGGCTGCACCTGGCATGTTATGGCAATAGCAGGATACTTGAGGCAGCCCCTTCTTTGCATATGATGGATGCAGCTGGGTATAGGAGGCTGCACCTGGCATGTTATGGCAATACCTAGATACATTAGGCAGCCCCTTGGCATATGATGGATGCAGCTGGGTATAGGAGGCTGCACCTGGCATGTTATGGCAATACCTGGATACATTAGGCAGCCCCTTCTTTGCATATGATGGATGCAGCTGGGTATAGGAGGCTGCACATGGCATGTTATGGCAATACCCGGATACATGAGGCAGAACCTTCTTTGCATATGATGGACGCCGCTGGGTATAGGAGGGTGCATGTGGCATGTTATGGTAATACATGGATACTTGAGGCATCCCTTGGCATGTGATGGATTGCGCTGGGTATAGGAAGCTGCATGTGGCATGGTAAGGCAATACCTGGATACTTGAGGCAGCCCCTTGGCATATGATGGATGTAGCTGTGTATAGGAGGCTGCATGTGGCATGTTATGGCAATACCTGGATACATGAGGCAGCCCCTTGGCATATGATGGTTGCAGCTGGGTATAGGAGGCTGCACCTGGCATCTTATGGCAATACCCAGATACATGAGGCAGCACCTTAGCATGTGATTGATGCAGCTGTGTAAAGGAGGCTGCATATGGCATGTTATGGAAATACCTGGATACACAATGCAGCCCCTTGGCATATGATGGATGCAGCTGGGGATAGGAGGCTACAAGTGGCATTAAATACACCCAGACATGTTGGCTTTTCCGATAATTACTATAAAAAGCAACAACTTTAATTTGTTTGCACATAATAAGACTGGAAAATGGGCTTCACAACAATTAAAGCATCCTGCCTTCATATTTCCTAGTCTGCACTAAAGAACGTGTGATACCAAAGCACCCACAAATGTAATGGAACCCCATGTGCATCCCACTTCACTAACGGGAAGAGCAGTGCTTTAAGTCTTTAGGTGGGCCGGGGGGCAACCGGGGCCGGGCCACGGCAGTCTCCAAAAAGTGGGGCTGAGCCACGGCCCTTCCTGAGCCCCCCTGGTACCACCACACCATGGTGGGACACATTATCCCGCAGCGGCCGCGACCGGAGATGCGCCCGCCATTAAGTCAGGCAAGCTGACAGAAGTGCCAGCCAGCCACAGCGTCACTCAAACATTTTGAGTGATACTGTGGCTGGCTGGCTGGCACTTCTGTCAGGCACTGTACATTCCTCTGGTGACCCCTGAGGGGTCACAAGAGTAAGTTACTGTCCTTTTGTTTCCCCAAGTCACTGAGGCGTCTTTAACACTCGGCGAACCTGGGGACTCTGTGACATATGTTTAGGTTTATAAAAGATGGCTTGAAAAGTACACAATTCAAGCCATCTTTTTTAAAGCTTTGCCCACGGATAAAGATGCCTCTGACTTTGTCTGTCGGCAAAGCTTTATAAACGATGGATTGAATTGTATACTTTTCAAGTCATCTTTTATAAACATAGAACTATGTTAAATATTTCTATGTTTAGAAAAGAAGGCTTGAAAAGTACACAAGCTATAGTAAGGTACGCACAAAAATATATAAATGATGTTTATTTGTGTGCGTACCTTACTATGGTTTGGGTACTTTTCAAGCCATCTCTTATAAACATAGATATATGTAACATATTTCCATATGTATAACAGATGGCTTGCAAAGTACACAAACCATAGTAAGGTATGCACAAAAATATATAAATGATTACATACATATTTGTTTGTGCACCTTACTATGGTTTTTGTACTTTTCAGGCCACGCACATCATGCTAGCCACGCCCCCAAATGAGGATCCACCACCCCCTGAATTTCTTAACCCCACTGAAACCCTGGGAAGAGGGAGATCCAAATGTGTAAGAAAAGGTGCCTCACAGTCCTCTGCAGGAGTGCCGGCAATAACTGTATTGAGGTCAAATATTCAGCTGTAATGATGTGGGTGTGTTGTGGCCGTGAAGTGAACCTCAACCAACCTTCTATCTGCCCCAGACGGAACTATGAGGCTGTATACAAACCTGACATTACTATTACTATTCTTAAACACCGGTGTTTGTTTTAATTTGTATCCAGTGTGCGTTTACCCTCCCGCCTGACTTGTACTTCCGGAACGTGCTACTTGTGCTTCCGGAACTTGCTACTTCTCCTGTATGTCTCACAGCGGCCGGTACCGGAACTCTAATGGCGCCCTCGGCTACTTTTCAGCAACACTATTCAATGAATACAGGCCTATTGTTGTGCTGTACGTGCTTTGCGAGCTCGTTCAGTTTTCATTGCGATTGCGCACGGGAAGATGGCGGCCTTTCTTTGCAGCCTGCCTCCTCGAACATACACACACACACCCCCAGGCGCTCGTTCCAAAGACAGATGGAAACGGGGTGGCATTGCGCAACACACCTGCCCCAAAATATCCCTGTGACCCCCACTTGCTATGTCTTAAGTGACACTGTCGGGTTTCACTTTAGCTTACAACATGTGTCCGCAATAACACAAGTGCACTTAATGCGCATTTGTTCAGAACCTTTCCCTGCAGGACAAAGGCATGACTATCCCCACGTTATTTACTTATGCAAATTGTTGAACACTGCTCAAGTAGACAAAAAGCAGAATTATAATAATGCTTTATTATGCACTGACAACTTACAATAACAGCGTGTCGAGGCTTTGTAAAGAGGATATTAAGTATAATATTATTATCACTATTGTTAATATTAAAAGTGTGCAGTAAAAGACCACAAAATAGTAATATTAACAGTAATGATTATTTGCTATATTATTATAAATTTTTTTCCTTCCGCTTCTAAGTGCTAGTACACTATTTTTTAATGACACTTGATGTATTCACCTGTCAAGGATGAAAGGCTAAGTCGCATAGTGTAGGCCGCTCTCAAGTCAGAGGCCACTGCTTTACTCACGAGCAATCTACCCGTGAGCTGATCAGTGATCGCCAAGTTACAGGCTTATTTATAATTCCGCAGGCACCTTATGATCTGATTAAAATCTATATCTAGTATGTCTCTATAAGTTAGTGCTGAAAGGCAGCATTCTTTGTCTTGAATGGTCTGTCCCGTGGAGTACAAGAATATTTTGCCTGCTCCGTCCGGTGCGCAAGACCCTATTCTTGAGTTTGGCCTTCCCCGTGTAACATTGTTACAACATACTGGTCTTGGAAGCAAGACATCGCAGAGCAACAGAGGTTTGAATCCCGGATCCTCGCTTAGAAACTGAACTGAGGTATGGTATAGGCACGTTATAAAAAACTATTAATTTAAATTAAATTGAAATACTTCTACACTTTAGCTAGCCATGTTGAAGATGGTTTTCAGAGGTTTCCCAAATGAGTGCCACCCAGTGGCGCAGACAGGTTAGGGCCCGAGGGGGCAAGGCCCACTCAAAATCTGCAAACGCCCACCCAGCAGCTCTGTGTGGGCATTGACAGATGTTAATGTCACTGCGCTGGGCCCAACTACATTGGCTTCAGGCCTCTCTTGTTAGACAATCCTGGCTATGCCTCTGGTGCCACCTTCAGTTGTTCGTTATGGCCTTGCAGAAGGGGGACACATCATATATGTGCAGGCGCGGTGCTTGATGCATGGATAACGTGCCGGTGTTCTGCAGAGGCAATCACAAAAATAGCTCCAAATCAAAAAACATGATGTCAAATCATCAATGGCCGCCGGTCCCAGGATGGCGTCCGTTCCCCTCCGGGAAAAGACATGTCCTGACAACGGTTCTGTGGCCCCTTCAGACCAGCCCCTATTTTAATTAACAACAGATTTTCATAATTGTTTTTGTTCCGCAAATGCAATTCTGATTAATAATTAAGTAGACACTCAATTATTGTGCTCCAACAGGGGGGTTTCCAGGGCCGGATTATCTAACATGTGCACTGGTGCTAATAACCGAGCAGCTGCTTAGAAAATGTGAAATGGAGCAAACAGGTTTTGTCACAATCCGTGTTGTCGAAGCATGTTTACTCTAGGTCAAGAATGAATCGGGCTATTTTTGGTCCTAGCTTTACTGGGTGAGATAAAAAGAACGGCAGCTACTATATTGCTTTTCATGTTATACAGCAAACATAGTAAAAACAATAGTCTGCTCCAGGTTTTCCGGAGTAAAAACCTTCCTAAAAAAATACAGATCCGGCTTCTCCTGGTTCCTCCATTTTCGTATTATCTAAGCAGAAAAATTCATGCTAAGTAAATTTGCTCCATTTTGTGGCCGAAGAGCACATTTTTGGTAATTTGACCCGCTGTGCAATTTTGTTCATGAATATATGTGATGTGTGTGAATGCATAATACATAATTTGGCTACTTTGTCCTGGCATAAAAGTACAATTTTACATCTCTGGCATTTTGACTTTAAAATAATGTTACTGTATATTTTGCCTAGGGGGTTTTATTCTGGGTATTTATTACGCATGGAACTAGCTTTGGGAAGCAGGGGGGCACTGTACATCAGTAGGGGTTACATGCGTACAGTAGGGGTTACACGTGTGCAAACTGAGGCGGTCTAGATGTTTTGGACTACGACCCCCAGGATTCCTCACCACTGACTGTGCTGCTTAGTGCTGATGGGACTTGTAGTTCAAAGCACCTGTACAGCAACAGGCTACAGACTCCTGCATTAGATGGTCACAGGAGGGAACAGCACTCAGTCTTGTGAGGATAGCTCAAGGGCAAAGTGCTAGCCTTGGAGGCAAGGCGATGCAGAGCAACATGGGTTCGATCCCTGGGTCCACGCTTATAAACCTCTGGGTATTAAGTGCGTTATGAATAATCAATCATATCAAATACCTTCAGCTGAAAAATGGCTGCCTTTAATAAGTGTTTACGTCTAAGCGCGAGCTTTGAATCCATAGGAGACGTTAGGCCGGGGTTTTGTAAATGTACACGGCTATGCTTTCATATATCTCTTTATTCATGTATGTAAATGGATTTCTAAAATGTGCACTCCTGACGTCTACTCTATGAATTAACATTAAAAGAGGGCGGGAAAGGTCAAATATAATCCTGAAACATTGACATATTTCACACATTAATGCCACTTTTGATCATATACATTTTCATACACTTGCAAACCGCGTAGATCAGGAAATGGCCAGCCAGGCCAATTATGGGTTAATAAAGCAATATGTCTTTTATAATAAATCAGAGCTCGATCACGTGCCATAAGTGCAAACAGCAGCCATCATAAGTCTTGCCATAGAACATCATGAGATGTTTGCTGTGCAGTCTGCGCCTTCAGGGAATCCCTGTGTACACACCGGGAGCACCTGCCTCGGCATGTTGTGCTCTGCGGCCATGCACAGGAATGTGTTATGCTCTTGTGCAGAGTGCGAGCCAGCAGTGTTGCTAGGTCTGGAAAAGATCGGGGGCTACGCTAATGTCAGCACCATTGGGACTCGGGGCGAGCTAGCCTTTTGGCTGCATCCCATGAGCTTCTATCCAGGGCTACAACCAAAAGACCCGGGGCTATAGCCCCCTCAGGTTCCCACTAGCAACGCCTCTGGTGCGAGCACTGCTCTTAACAATTCAAAGGCTATTCCTTGCGGCTGCATCTTATATGTCTGTGCCATTGAGAACTTCAAAGGCATCCTTACTTTGAGAAACGGCTACAAATCTGCAAGGCCTTTGGAGTCCAAGAGGCGTAGCCAGGATTGTCCAACAAGTGGGGCCTGAAGCTAATGTACCTCAGTGACATTTAACATCGGTCAATGCCCTCGCAGCAGTGCCGAGTGGGCGTTTACAGGTTTTTGGGTGGGCCTTGCCCGCTCATGGTCTATCCTGTCTACGCCGATCCCAATAGAGTGACTGAGGTTGCAGCCATTCTATCCTCACAGTCGGTACATATGACTCGATGTTACAAACATTATAATGACAGCGTTATAGAATGGGGCCCCTCTGCTAGGAGGCCTCCTGTTGCACCGTGATCCTCCCCCGGCCATCAGGAGACACATGAGGCTCTGCTTCCCGTCCGGGCTCCACGCGTGCTCTGGAGAGCGCACTTGATGCGCCCCATTTATTGAAACCTGCACGCGACAGAGTTACGTCACTCGGCCGCGTGTGCCTGTTAAAGGGACACCACAAGCGTAAGTGTTGCGAAGCATGGCATGAACACCAAGTCTAGTGTGCATTATGCACTTAGTGATTCAAGCATTGCACCGTTGATATTTGTCAAGTGTAAAGAACTTTGGCCATTCTTATGTTCCCAAAATGCTCTTTGATTCGTTGGAAAGCAGGCTGGCGCTCTGGCGTTATTTGTCCCCGTCGCCTTTCTCATACGAGAGTGAAAGAGGTATACCAGACTGTCCATTTTGGAATGATGACTTTCTATCAGAAAATAGTGTATATGGCCATTCAATGTGCTTTGCTCAGTAAGCACGTGCACCATTCTTATTAGATGTAGAACATAAACTAAAAATAACATTAGAAATTAGCATTGTAACATATTAAAATGAGCCAGGTCATGATTGCCTTCCTTAGTTTTTGTAACCGATGCTTTTGAAAAAATACACAGCACCTGTCAGCAACAACTGGGGTGGCTTCAGCAAATGAGCTCCTGACGGCATGAATATCACGCCCGTAGAAAGAACCAGATACCTGAGAAAGTGAGGGAGGAGAGAGGGGAGAGACAAGAGAGCGCGAATGAACGAGAGAGAGCGAGAGAACAGCTAGCATTTCATTATTTTCTCTGCCATTGTGACAAGTCTGCACATTAAAAGCAATAGGGCACGGACAGGGGAGGAAGGATAGCTCAGGGGCAATGCGTTTGTTTTGGAAGTGCGACAACGCAGAGCAACACAGGTTCGAAACCCGATCCTGTGCTTAGAAACCACTCGCTGGTATTAAGCGTGTTATAAATTAACAATAAAATAAATCGAGAGAACAAAGATAAAAGAGAAACTGAAGTTGTTATTTACAATTACACTCCATTCTGTTTTGAAGTCCACTCATATGTTCCCAGTCATTAACTATGTCCACATTTTTAGAATAAAGGCTTAGCTTTCACCTGCCAGGCTTCCAGATCTTGTCTATGTACTGAGGTATATTCAGGCGATATCAACCCGCAGGGATCACCGACCCAGGTTAAGAGCACAAGCAAGGCAACAACCTTTATTGAGAGTCCAAGGGACGCCCTTAGCCTCTTGCCGGTGCCGGCAGTGCTGCAATATGGAAGTCTGTTTTTCATGTTCATGACTGCGATGTCATGAACATGAAAACAGACGTCCTGAGAGCAGCGCTCCGTGGTGTTGGGGCACGCAAGAAAGCTACGTTTATTATTCATCTTTTTTTTTGTCAAAAAAATTCACCTATAGCACCGGTGTCGAAAACGACAAAGGTGCTAATTGGTGAGGGGGGCAGCGCGGAAGTAAAGGGAAGGTGGCGCTGGCTGCCCAGCCAGCTTGGAACGCGGGCTTGTACCATACAGTGCAGTGCGTGTTCCGAGCCCCCTAATTGGCCAGCGCCGCTACCCAGGGTGCTAATGGTAAACACAGCACGCTTTCTGACAATCCTGGGGCTGTGGTCATCTCCCCGGGTTCTAATGATGTTTGATGAGCCATACCTTATTATCGACAAACAGCCAGTTCTAGATATTCTAAAATACATTTAGTACTTTTGACCGTTCAAGGCAACCTATAACCTCAGCCTATAACGCTCGCGCAATTTAGAGTGCCTTGAATTTTAACCCACAAAATAGTAACTTTAATTACAAATTAAAAAAATACGCCTATCGTGTTAACTAAAATAAGTTTACATTTAAAACAAAAATCATTCAACAGGTTATAGTTGTACACTGTAAAATATTCACAAACCAAGCTATTTCTACAAATATACACACTGTGCAAAAAAACATACTTCATCTGAGCAGTCCATAAAAATAATGTATAGCCTTCCTCTAACACTCCCTCTTTAAAGTGTTCTTACTCGCAATACCATATGCCAACTGCCTTCCCTTTCTATTGTGTACACCTTTCCTAAGGCACCACTACATGATTCCTCGTCAATCCCAACATCACCCGCCCTGTGGCCTGCCTGGTGTTTCAGACCTCAGTTCCGCTATCCGCAGCCAGCACAGTCTGTGCTGAAGGAGATGTAGTCCTAAACATCTGAAGGGCCACAAGACGCTAGAGCTGTGGTCAGGATTTGGACGAGGCACCCCCATGATCTCAGGATCCTTAGATCATTTAAAAACACATTCCATGAAAGACTTTTTTTATGCTATAGTTAAAGTAAATTTGTTTCATAAAATAGCACAATGATTAAACCACAATGTCAATAAAAGACAACAGGCAGGGGTGGACTGGGAACCAAAAGAGGCCCTGAAAAATAACGTTGAACATTGTCCCCATATCAGACATTTTCAGCAAGCCCAACCCTTTTCCTATGAGAAAATGGGGTAATAAAATAATTACCACACAGAAGAGGGCCAGGGTGCAGAGGCCTACCGGGCAATCTCCAGAGTTCCCCATAGGCCAGTGCACCCCTGACAACAGGATAACACGGTAGCCATTTTCCAGCCAGCATATGAACTCAAACTCATCTAATAGCTGGTAAGGCCTAATGAGGGCTTACTCAGCTGTCCTCATCAAAACATTCATAGTCATTTACACTTTGGGCCAATTTGACAGGTTTTTAATATTAAACCTATATACCATGCTGTGTGCAGTAATTAAGCCTGGGAAAATATTTTAGCTATAAAAACCCCTTTCCCGAAATTGTGGACATTTCACGCAAAATGGACATTCCTGAATTTTGGATGGTTCAGGCAGGGTGATTTGGGTGATAGGATGGCTGCATTTTGGAACCAGTCTTGCATAGGAAGAGGCAGAAGAGAGATTCGATTTAGTAGAGGGAAAGGATTTTCTAGAGGGAGCGGAAGGCAATTTAAAGATTAGCTATTTGAGGAGAGGGAGAAAACTAAAGTTGCTGTATGGGTAGAAAGTTAGATTCGGGCTTAGTTGATGGGGCATACCGACGTGAAAAGGGATAGGCGATGTCTTGGGCATTCGACTTACCTTGCATGTCAAACACCTGTCAGATTGGGGTGAAGAGCATCACAGAATTGTAGGCAGTGGCAGGAGATAACATTTGCGGCATAACTCAGTTTGCCATCTTTTTGTGGCTGGGCCAATATTTGTTGCCTGCAAATTTGTGAGTACAAAGTCTTTGTGAATGAAAAGTCTTGGAAATGATTTTAGGCAAGATAATGCCTAAGAAGACAGGTTTGGGAATCCTTTCGAGGGAGGATATTATAGTCAGTGTCTGTAACTGAGAGCACCGGCACAGATTTGGGGGGTGAGGGAAGAATCCCAGTTACCATATTGTCTTACATAAACAAATGAGCAAATGCTTTTCAGATTCAGGAGAACAGCATCATCAAATTGTCTGAAGGCAGAAGCAGACAGAAAAACACATCCAATGTCTGTGTGCATCTTTTCAAAGCCATCCCAAATACCTGTTGGTTGTGAAGTTACATATAAAATAAATGTTGTGAAAGTAAAGTCTTAGACATATTTGTTATAAATTAAAAGTCTTAGAAATCTGTTTAGGCAAGAGTGCATGCAGTTGCTGTAAGAGTGCATGCAGTTGCTGTAAGAGTGCATGCAGTTGCTGTACCTGAGTGTGTTCACTTTTTGTGGCCAATCACATGATCTTTGCTTACATAAAACAGTCTTAGATTATATGTTACCTGTCTTTAGTGCCAATGTGTCTGGTGCACCTAAACTTACATACTCAGGCACTGCAGTTGAAACAGGAGGATAAGGTGGTTCAGTCTACTCTGTCTGGAGCTGAAGGTGTAGAGATGCAGATTGTCTGTACTGATAGGTCGAGACACACAACACACAATGTAGAGGAGCATGATGTGCCAGCAGACAGAAAGAAGCGCAGAGGAGGAGGAGGAGCCACATTCAAGGGGAGAATGATGAGCCTGGAGAAACAGCGCACAGTGTAGCGGCACACAATGTGCCAGCAGTCAAAGCAGTGCAGAGGAGGACAATGAGCCACATTCAAGGGGAGAATGATGAGCCAGGAGAAACAGCACACAGTGTAGCAATGCACGATGTGCCAAGAGACAAAGCAGTGCATAGGAGGACGATGAGCCACATTCAAGGGGAGAATGATGAGCCAGGAGAAATAGCGCACAGTGTACCGGCGCACTATGTGCCAGGAAACAAAACAGTGCAGAGGAGGACAATGAGCCACATTCAAGGGGAGAATGATGAGCCAGGAGAAACAGCACACAGTGTAGCGGTGCATGATGTGCCAGGAGACAAAGCAGTGCAGAGGAGGACGATGACCCACATTCAAGGGGAGAATGATGAGCCAGGAGAAACAGCACACAGTGTAGCGGCACATGATGTGCCAGGAGACAAAGCAGTGCAGAAGAGGCCAATGAGCCACATTCAAGGGGAGAATGATGAGCCAGGAGACACAGCACAGAGTGTAGCAGAGCGAATATGGGAGGTTCTTGGACTCCACCAGTCAAATCTAGCGAGTCTTAGAATAATCACGACAATTAGCTAGATAAGGATTATGACCCAACCGAGTACACCACATCATTCTAGAAACCACTGATAAAGAGGAAGGGGAGAACAATACCATAGTTAGTCATGGATGGGAGGGAATGGCACAGCCGCTCGTCCAGCTCTTTACAGTGTCTTTCAAACACAAGCTATAAGACCTGCAAGCGAAAAAGTGCCGGTCAGATCAGCAACCCAATGACCTCAACCAGCCCTTCCGATGTTAGATGCACAGACTAGGCCACGTCGCAGCCCACCACAAAATATAAAGTGTGGAACCGTTTCAGCCAGGACAAAGATCAACAACATCTCATCACTTGCACCCCGGGCAACCAGCACGGTTTGCCCGGGCAAACCTTGGCCACTAGCTTGGGTACCATTTCTTTGCTGTCTCATATGCTTCAACACCATGCACACAAGAGGGTTACCCACACAGGACCTCAGCTGCAGCCCTCATCACAGCCGCCAGTCACTATTCCACTCCTAGCCTGGACTGTACCCCCAGAGAACATTGTCGCTTTCCATGCATAGTTCACATGGAGCACACTCTGAGCCCCAGCTACATTCCCCACAGTGACACGACCTCCAAGTGCCAGGTCAGTATGATAGATGTGTTTGAGCATGTGCAAAAACATTACTTGATGTAATACAGTGTGCATTTGCTCACTGCTAAACTGGGAGTGATGTTGGCTATTCACCTCCAGCCTTATACTTGTGCCGAAAACCCCAGTTTCCATTGGTTCATGAGTAAAGTCGATCACCACTCAGACGTTCCCATTGGGCATTACTGTTCATGCAAGGCTGTACTGGAGTTGTGCGTCAAGGTACTTTATGCCGTAGTGCAGGCACTAAATCCACCTCAAGGCCAGAAACGCCACTTGACCAGGAGCAAGTGCACCTGTGGAGCGAGCATCGATTAATTAGCTGTAAATGCACACTTGGGGCCCAATTCTCAAGTTGGCGCAGTGAGCATGCTAAAGAGTGCAAATCACTGCGCCAAATCAGGACGCCTATGCTCCACCACTATTCTCAAGTGGGCCTGGGCACCCTCGTAGTGAACGACAATGCACCACATTAATTTCGCCTGTTTGTGGGCACAACTGGCGCAATGGAAAATTCTCGGCAGCACTTTTGTAAAAGAACTACATCATAGTTATTTTACGAAAGTGCTTCTGAGAACACGGGGATGCATATCCCCGTGAATAACATTCTTTACGCCACAAACTGTCCTATTCCATGCTGCAGTACTCTGGTAGAAGGAGCGGTCTGTTCCCGCCTTCCACCACAGTACCGCAGCGTGGAATGGGACATTTGTCTGTGCTGTATTTGCGCAGTACTGTCCCACCCATCCCACCCCCCAAACACCAATGTTTGGCCAGCCTCCTGTTGCACTCCTCCACAATACCGGCACTGAAATGGTATTGTATATGTGCACCACTTTAATGCACATTTAAAAGTGGAGAAGTGCCACAAGAATACTTGTCTTACATGGCAGGTAATGAATGTGGTGGTTGCTGGGTTGGTTTTCCACCCATCCTAGCAACCGCCACATATATTTCGAAAGTGGTGCATTCATACCGACTTCGGAAGAATGCGCCACCTTCAGATTTCAGGACCTGTTCTGTACTTAACACCCACTTGAGAATCGGGCCCTGAGTGTCCTTCCATCTCCCTGCCAAACAAGCAGAGCCGGGATCCCTAACGTGGCCACAGAGGGCAGCAATTGCATGCAACCAAGCACCAGGCCATGAGGTGTATGCACAAATTCAGAGGCAGAGGCCACATAGGAGTTGGAATCTGGGAGAAGGTGGATAAGGTACTAGGGCAATGGCTAAATCATAACACCCACAACTTTGATTTATTGATTCCAGCAATCAGTCACATATCCTTGTTGCTCTACCAATTATGAAAACCATGCATGTTTCTTGATTTGTGCATGTGCTTCACCTCGTTGTGAAATATTTTATCAGTAATTGCCAGCTGTGAGGCACCTGGGGGCATCTACTCCCCCTGGATCTTCCTCTCAGGGGCCAGGGAAAGGCCATCACCTTTGGATCCTGACCCTGGGAGTGGATACGCGAGGATCACCTGGGTGAAGGGACCTTGGGGAGTGGGGAGAAGATGTCTTTAGGTGAGGCATGGTATCACCTTTCCCTTGTCAGAATGCCCCTAAATTCCCCCTGCCTTTGTAGGATATTATCAGTCATCCCCTCTTTCACACACACAAACTGTCTCACATTCATATTCCTTTGAGACAGGGACGAGGAGGAGGCAACTGGGAGTTATGCACACTTCCATTCGTGCGCACCACTTTGGTACTGAGATGAGGAAGAGGACTATGGAGCACCACAACCATGGCCAGGCATGTCCCACTAATGACGTTAACTATGGACAGGCAAAGGACTTGCACCTGCAGGTATTTGAGATGCTACAGGTGCATAAAAGGAGAGACAGGCGAGAGTCAGGGGGAAACCCACCTGATGAGAAGGATGCAGCAATCAACTGTGGAGCAGGCTGGAGAGGGGCAGGTGAAAATGATGCTGTACGTTGCAGAGGAGTGAGGAAGACGCCGGGGCCAGAAAGGGTTGCAAGAGGGTTGAGAGCCCTGCTCACCCCTTTACCATGTGTCCACAGCCGGAGCTGTGAGACACAGAAGATTCCAGTGTGCCATCGATCGCAGCAGCAAGATTCGAGAGAGGTGAGCGCATCTCGCCGGAGCCCTCGACAAGCACTCAGGGAGCGAGAGAAAGCCGGAGAAGAGAACAAAGACTTCCGGAGGAGCTGCCGGACATCGGTGAGTGAAAGAATGGGAACACTCATACCGAGGTGCTACAGGGTTTGGATTTGGGCAGATGGAAATGCCCATCGAACATAGACTTATACTGAGTGCGTTTGGAGACTGAAAAGAAGCATTTTGAATACTGCACAAGTTGCAAAGTAATTTTTGAATTATTGAATACTGTACTAAGAAAAGGATCTGCAAAGTATGTGAAAATACTGAACGAGTGAAACTGAAGTGATGTGCATTGGCGAGAACAGTGAAAACTAGTAATGAGCATTGATGGACAAGGTGAAAGTATGAATAAAGTGAAAGCCAGTAGTGAAGCGGAAACCAAATGATAAGCACTATTGAGCAGTGTGAAAACAAGGTCGTGACTAGGAATAAACACCACAAAGTGAGTTGTATGAAAGTCAGGTTGTGGCATGGTCAAGAGACTGTCAAGGAGAAACTGAATGGAATGCGGACTAATAAGACAGGTTCAGGGGGAAAACCTGTGTTGGCAAGGAAGTCCAATGAGAACATATGAATATAACATAGTGCCAGGGGTTATCGGTTGCGTGACCTGTGTTGGGTGGAGTGTGTGGTCTGACAACTCCGCTTAGACCAAGCAGCCCCTACTTGGAAATAACCAAGGAAAGTCGAGGTACAGAAGCTGTGTTAAATAATAAGTGCTGAAGTGATTGAAGAAAAGAGCCACCTACATGAACTGTTGAAAAGCCTGAAAGCTTACAAAGTTGTTTTGTAATCATTATTGAAAGCTGGAACCATGAGGCCTTTTACAGTTTTGCTGAACTCAGGGAAGGGAACCCTGAGGCCTTTTGGAACTGTGTGAACTTGGGGAAGGGAACCCAGAGGGCTTTTGTGGAACTGTTTGAACTTGGGGAAGGAGAATTTAAAAAGCAAGCCAGAAGCTGGAAGAAGCTCAGAACTTTATGTTGGGACATAGTGGCATAGCACAACATTTGTGGGCCCACTTGCGAGTCATGCTGAGGGGGCCCGCTCCTCCCCCCATCTCGTGTCACACTCTGCGCTGGCCTATATTACCATGCTTGTGCTATAGGCACAAACGTGCTGCTGCAGGGTTATACCAAACAATGCACTAGGAGAAAGATATGAATATGTGTTTTAATGCATTATACAGCACACTTTCTGAGAAAAATTGGCTAAAAAGCCATCATTTGCAATTGTTTTGTAGGGTAACACCAATCCACAAATCCAATACATGCAAGTCATCAACAGTGCACAGGAACATTCATGCTTTAATTTAATGCTTTCCTATTAAAAATGTCATGCCACAATGAAAACATATCCAACTGGCTGCACAATGTAGACCAGTCTAGACACGTAATAACATATTACAGTAAAGCATGCAGGCCAGATTTAGAAATACCTAGACTGGTTGCACCAAAATGACAGTTGAAGCAATACCACTTGTCATGGTTAATTCATCACAGATGCCCGGAAAAATATGCAATGCCACAGTACGAAATGGCTAGACTGGCGTGCCAGTCTAGCCAGGTAGTTTCACTTAGCAGGACTGCTTGATCAGAGCTGTCCAGTTAAAAATAAAAGTTAAGCCAAACTAAGAAATTACTAGACTGGCTGCACCAAAAAGCATCTCTAGCCACTAATAACACATATTTTGACTGCTTAGCCTAAATATGGATGCCCATGGATTTATTGCACAATCCCCACCCCACCCCATGTCCCACACATTCCCCTCTCCCTCCCACCCCCTGCCCCAACCCCCAAAATTAGCTACTCGGCCCAGAATAACCTCCACGGTCCTCTTCCTTTTCCCAGTTCTTACGTATGAGGTACCTTGCCTGATAGGTATGTACTGGGGCGAGGAAGAATGGGACTAGGCATAATGAATATTACAGTTAACTAAGCCAGGAATTACCTCCATGTCCCTCTACCTCATTCCAGTACTTGTGTATGAGGCAAAATGCCTCATACACAAGTACTGGGATGAGGAAGACTAGGGCTAGGAGTAATGAAGATGACCAATGAGTAATCAAGGCATTTAACACACGCAGCGCAAAATAATTAAGCTGACTGGGCTTCAGCCCCCCGCCCCTGAAATTTTGGGCTATGTTGACTCGACCTGGCTGACCTACAGAGGCTTTTGCCAGACAGAACAGGACACAGATGATAAAATGGCACCTTGGTTTCGCTGTTAACAAAGGCCCTGCAATCACTAACATATAGCATTACACTATGTTAGTACTTGCATTCAAATGGTTCATTTTTTAGGCAATTGAAATCGTAATGTGGGTTTAGTACTTGCATACCAGGGGAGTGATTCGACAGCAGACTGCTTATTCTCACAGCAGCACATAAGTGGGTGATTTCAGACTTATATGGCTCCCTCTTGTGGAACAGCCTCCCCTTTCCTCTTTGTCTTGAGCAGGATCTCCTCAAATTTCGGAAGCTCCTCAAGACTTTCCTCTTCACCTCCTCCTTCCCTTCTTCCCTCTTCTGCTAATCTCACAGCCACTGTGATTGATGACCAGGGCCCTTATGTGTCATTCGGGGTCCTGGCCTCCGACACCCAATCGCCTCAGCGTCTGCCTACTCACAGCACTTGCTTCAGCAGCCACCTTCCTTCTTCCTTTTGGCTTGCACTTACCTACCCAATGCTGCTCCACGCCTCATAGCACTTACTACACTAGGCACTTGCATCTGCTGCTCACCCACGAGAGCGAACACTCCAGCACTTACCCCCACTCACCTCTTCTCCCTGCACTTGCACATTCTGGATACTCAGAAGGCACAGTAGGTTTGTCTTTATCCTCCACTGTATTTATTGTTTCAATCCCATGTTCCCTCCCCGTTACCCCATGGGCGCTTTGAAACAGAACCCTGCCGACCCCTTGCAATGAAACTGACCGGGCCAAAATGAGAACTTTATAGGTGAGTTTCAGGGGACTATCCCCAGTCATTGACATCTGCAGAGATTCCCCCATGATAAATCTATGACATGCAGTTCTAAATGGAGGGGACAGTGTTGATGGAGAAGCAGAAAGCGTCCACATGTGTGTCTCCGATGAGGAAGAGCTGTCACTCGGACAAAGGTTCAATGCTCCGACTGGCCAACTGATGCCTTGAGCCTACTGAGGTCCAAAATGGAGTCCCACAAATGGGGATAACCGTGATGGTAATTTGAACACCTGTTAGTAAGGGCTCTGAAACTGGAATTTCTGGTATGTGGCACTGTGAGGAATTGCCATCTGGCATGGGTGTAGAAGCCCTGGCGTTTGCGACACCAGGGTGTACTGGTTGCCAGTGCTTAATTTGTAAGAAAGCAAGTGCCTGTGCACAAATATTTGCTTGCACGCTTGTGACACTGTGGGCAGGCAGTTCTCCACCCACAGCTGCACCCCACAGTGTCGAAACATTTGGGTTTACACTACAGCACGCACCTGCTCATTGGGGTTGATGGATGCTCCGACTATCACCACTTCATAATCAGTCTGAGACGATAAGTGCCAGTGCTGAGAAATAAGGGCCTGGGCTGAGCCCTGGCTAACACCCCCACAAATTAAGCACTGGTGGTGGCCAATCCTCGGGGCGAGGATCTGAAAGATTAAACCGAGCAGTCTGGCCAAGACAGAAGCCGAAAGGCATCGGGCCTAAGAAAGAGGCACCAACGTGCAGACGCAGGTCCAGACGTACAGGGGGAGCTGGGAACAGGGGTTCCTCTCAACACTGCCTCCCTCCCCCACTGTGCTAGGACTGGCTTTGGTGTTGCTCGGGCAGGCTCCCTACCCCAGGTGACGAGGGGGGTGGGGGGCTTTGCCTCCCCTTCACATTCCCATGTCCCAGCAATCAGATTATCAATCCTTTGTCCAGGTTGTATAAAATTATATTTTGGAATGTATGTAAAATAATATCACATCCGGTTTTTTTCTGCAGTTTCAATAGTTTTGTTTTAATAAATCCGCCCCCCTTCGCCCCCAGTCTCTAGTGTTCGGTTGGCAATCATACATCTAGTGCTTAGTGCATGTAACAAAGCCAATGCTTGCTTTGTGCACTTGTCCTGAGCTGGAATGTTGTCAATATTCCTTGGACAATACTAACAAATACACAAGCTCAGAGACTTATTCCAAACTACGGTTTAAAAAATAAAAATAGCCCTCTATAATTGGCCGATATTCTGGTTCTCTTTTCTCATGTCTTCGATTGTCTCAGACTGAATTCACCCTCTGGGTCCTCCCTGAAACCAGACCACAAGGTGCCCTCAGGTCAGATTCCAGAAAAGAAAGACCGCGGAGAAGGAGCATTGCCTTTTCACTGGCAGAGAGTGCCTTGCCACAGGGTAACATGTGGCTAAAACGTCTTTATATATTTATTTATTTATTTATAGTTCTAAAAGAACTGTCACAAAAATGTTAGTCACAATCCAACTATATACAATTCATATTCATTACTATCTTGATTAAAAAAAAACTTTACAAAAAAAACATTCTTAATGTCTGGGAATGATTTGGTCAACTGAGTTCAGAGGAACAGAACAGTAGGGTAAGCGTGTGTGAGAAAAACCGAAAGAGAAGTAGCGAGCAAAGAGCGTGATCTCCCACATCGACAGGCCACATTGCACAACCTCAAATAGAGATCTCCTGCCTCCAGGGCCAGGTTGTTCCTTGCAGTCTGCTCGCAGGTGGACTTCCCTGGATTATTGTCTTATCTGACTGCTTGTCTGGAACGCATTCCCTAATTCTCAGTCAAGTATGTGCGTCCTTTTTTGCATAGACTTGCATAATAGCCTGGCGGTTAAGGGCTGAGTTCTTCTCTTAATTGATTTGATTAACTTAGGACAAGGTGCGCATCTCTTCATCAGGCGCTCTCTGCAGGCATAATGTTTCACCCTTACGGTACAAGTACAACTCAGCATTGCCCATATCCCGGTTTTCTTTCTCCGTCCAATCCGCCTGACTCCCACTCTCGCCTCTGTAATTAATCAATACCTCCCAGGCATTTTGGTACGTCCTCACCTACTTCATCAATACACCTCCTATTTCCTCTCCCATGCTATCTGATTCCTCCACGCATCATTGTCCATCCCGTCTACTTCTCCCTCCATCGACCATTCCCTCCTCTGAGGGTCTGTTTCTATTTTCATGCAAATGATAAAAATAGAAAGAAGGCTGAAACAACAAATGTTATGGACATCTTGGTAAGGGACAAACCAGGCATGTTGTAAAGGTTAGTTTCAAGCGATCACCATGGTGACGAGTGAGAGAGGAATGTTCAGACGTTCACCGTTACTGTTGGCAACGTGTAGATGAGAAGGAAAGGTTTGCTTGATGCATTTGTCACAATGTTATTCATAACAATTTCTAAATAAATGGGGACTAATGCACGCCCTGGGCCACTGATGTCAGCGAACAAAATATGCAAACAACATCTATTTCAAGCATCCTTACTGGGTGTTTAAAATATCCATACAAACATAGAGCGATGCAATAATCGCATAAAATGACTCAGAGCTAACCTAACTTTTCTGTTATTGAACTGGAGGGTTAAACCACGATATAAAACCTTATGCATTAAGAATTTTCTGCACATACTTCAACCAGGGACTGGTGTCAAGGAAGCCTTTCGATTGAACATTTGCCTCTGGAGGATAGCTCAGGGGCAATGCGCTTGCCTTGGAAGCAAGATGACTTGGAGCAACACAGGTTCGATCCCCGGCTCCGCGTAATAAAGAATTAGAAAAAAAACATAAAAATGAGTGCAACATGGCCCACCCAAATGGTAGTGAACAATGTAGGCCATGTTGAATACGGAATCCCCAGGAATAAGCAGGAGAAATATTTGTGTACCCTCCAGGGGAGGGGGACATGGGTCTGTATTCCTACAAACCCTGTGCCAGGAGTCTGCAATGTTTGGAACTACAACTCCCATCAGCCCTAGTCAGAACAGTCAGTGGTGAGGGATCATGGAAGTCATAATGCAGAGCAGCAGGTCACACAAATATGTCTAACACGCTGGTGGGAAATGGGTATTACCCAAGTTGACCTGGGCTGATTTTCCCGCAACCGATTTGGCTGAATTTTTTGGGTTTCCCCCCCACAGATAGCGTTCAAAACGGTAAAAAAAAAAGGCCAAATCGGCCACGGGAAAATTGATAAGAACAAATCGTATACATCCGGGAAATGAAGTCGCTAATCTACAGATGCCACCATAAGTCTGGCCCGAGTTAGTGAACAATGTATATCTTAAGCTTAAGTAATGTAAGGTGGCGCGATGCTCCCGCATCTGGCCGTACACGTGTGCCCCTCTACCTTTGCGCTTTGTTTTACATATAGGCATCACAGAGGATGTGTTAAAATGCACCATAAGGTCACAGGTAATCCTATGCTCTGTGTAGCGCGACGCCGGCTTTGAAAAGGCCGGGCAAGTCCGATCGATCAACACTGCATCATCGGCATAGTTTAGTACCAGTAAATATCTTCCCTTGAAGCAGGATACATGAGTGGTTGCCTTCTCCACTACCTAATGTGAAGAATTAATGTATACATTGGATAAGAGAGAAGCCAGCATCATCCTTGGCGGGCACCCCCGCCATGGGCACTGGCTTGGAGAAATCGCCATCTCTCCCTAAATCCTATTTTAATGGTATTATCCTTATGAATGTGTACCAGTGTGCTCGACCAGGGGGGATCAGGATTGCCATATCATGGAATGTGTGCTACAACTTCAGCCTATAGAGTCTCGGGAGGATAGCTCTGGGGCAACGTGCTCACCTTGGAAGCAAGACGACACGGATCACCACAGGTTCGATCCCCGGGTCCGCGATTAAAAACCTCTGGGTATTAAGCGCGCTATAAATAACCTATCAAATCATATAGAGTCGAAGGCAGGCATATAGTCCATTGAGGCAGACGCAGACTCAACCAAACTTAATTCCATCTTCAAAAATATAAAGCAGTGGATGACTTTGCACCAAATTTGTCTTAACAACTCAGAAACTGAGCATTTGCTCTTTGGTCCACCTCACACTATATCTAAGTTGGATCCCCTCTATGCAAGATTTCTTATTGATAATTGTAAAATCCTGATGCAGAGTAAGGTTAAAACCTTAGATATTTACCTTTATTCCTCCCTGAGTTCGGATACTCAGGTAAACAATTTAGTACACCACACAACATCACTTGAAGCTATTAAGGCAAATTAAACTATTTATCTCTGAGAGGAACTGCGAAACCTTGTCCAGATCAGCAATTCTATCTAGAATCGATTATTGCAACGCTCCCGTAGGGAGCGCGACTAGGGCTAGCCTGTGTGAACTTCAAATAGTTCCGAATGCTGCTATCCGTGCCCCAAAATGTCTCCCAAAGAGAACACATTTCAGAGTGTAGAAAAGATCGTCACTGGCTTCCGGTGAAGGCTAGAGTACGATTTAAGATTCTTACTCTGGCACATAAGTGCGTCCCTGGGGAAAGCTCTGGTATATCTGAAAGAAAACACTATCAGCCAGAAAGAGTCCTGCGATCACTCAGTAGCCAACTTCTTGTCTGCCCAAAGACAAATCGAGTTACGGGTAATGGCAAATCCTTCCCTTTTCTAGAAGCTCACTGCCTCTGGCTCTACAACTGGAAAGAAATGTACTGCCATTCCGCCAGCGAATAAACACGTTGCTGTTCGAATAGACATCTCTTGCCTGTCCTTTAGGTTGTCCTGTGCTTTACGTTTTGTCCGCTGTGTTCTTGTCGCGTCCTGATGCGTGTCTGGTTTTTGGCATGTAACAAATAATTAATTAAATACATGAATTAATGCAAGGTAGAGGGACACTTCCTTTCAATGAACATATTTGGAGATCATAGGATGAGGTTCGGGCATTGAAGTGTAACACCCCTTTCCGTCCTGAATACGAACTGAGTATTGGAAAGGATTCCAATATCATCTGCCCAGTCCATCCATCTTGCGAACGCTAACTTTCCAAATATTTTGCTCTGCCATATAAAAGGGATGTAGCAGAGAAAAATAAAATTGCCTCCTCTCTCCCCTTTTCAATGCAGTGCAAAATATTATGTTGTTTTCTGTTCTTGCTACCTGTGTTTTGTTCTGTGACCTGTAATCTGCCCTTTTGCTCCTGAGCTAGATTTGCGCTATAGAATATCAATTTGTCCAACTCCAGGCATCGAGGGCTAAATCCATGTTGGGTTTTCAGGATACCCCTAATTGATATGCATGAGATAAATTTACATACAATGATTCTAAATGTATGCACATTTTCCCTCATGAATATTAATGAGGGATATCCTGAAAACCCAGCAGGATTCCGGCTCTTGAGGCCAGCGTTGGACAACCCTGGCTCTAGATTCACACTACAATCGTAACTCAGCAACCAGTGCCAAATGTTAAGAAGCAAGCTTTTGAAATAGAATTTGACGTTCCCCCTTGAAATGTACAATTTCCCCTGAAATTCAGTTAGTAAGATAGTTTCGCAAGTAAAAAACTATTGTTAGAGATAGTTGTGCCACTCACAGTTGCAGGATTGAATCCCGCTTCAGCAGACTCCACATGGAAAGTGGATTAGTTTGAGATCGCTTTACTTATCCATGCCACAACATATGCACCTGCCACTCGCTACTGGCGAGTCATAATTCACTCTTGGCGAGTAAGAAAAGAGGTTCTGTGATAGGTGGAGAAATGGCATTCATGTCAGTAGGCGAGTGGCATTTATAGGTGCAAATAGCTTGCTTTTACCTCTGCATCTGTACGGCATTGTGTCATAGGTGTGTCCGGGAGGGGCCTGGGGTTGCACGTGCTACCTCTGGAATCTGATCCCCCCCCCCCAGGTGCCACCCCATTATCCTATCTGTGATCATTATGTGTGTGTGCCCTCGTACTTCATGCCACCTTTGCATAAGTCAGTGCCCCACTTGGACCACCCCAGTCAAAAGTCTGGACACGCCACTGCACTGTATGTAAAGCTACACCGATCCAGGGCACCGAGAGGTAAAAGGGTGTTCCGTGGTTAAGTAGGGAGGGGGAAGGGATGGGAACAGGCAAGTGTACAGGGTAATTCCTCAAGGAAGGCAGCTTGTTCAGTTTAGCGTTTGCCTCATTCTAGATCAGGCTTGTACAACTCCAGGCCTCAAGGGCCAGATCCATACCGGGTTTCCAAGATACCCCTCATTGATATTCATGAGATACATTTGCATACAATGATTCTAAATGTATGCACATTTTCCCACATGAATATTAATGAGGGATATCCTGAAAACCTGTCAGGTTTCCAGTCCTCGAGGCCCAGAGTTGGACAACCCTGTTCTAGATCCCTACAAATGATTATATACAAAGTGATACATAAGCAGGGAAAGAAAACTTTGGGTTATACATGGAAAGAGGTGGCAAGTCACAGTGCAAGAGAGATAGAGGGGGGAGGAGGAGGAAGGGGGAATGGAGGGCAGAAGAGAGTGAGAATGGGAGACTGTTCAAGGGAATTAAAGAAGAGAGTAAAGGAGGGACGGGGATAAAATAAGGGGGAGAATGCGAGAGAGCAAGCCAGGACACACAGCTATAGAGACTTGGCGCCTGATTTACAAAAATATTTTCAATGGGACTTGAAAAAACGTGTGTAAATCAGGCCTTTGGAGAGAGATTGTGCCTGTACAGAGGCGTTGCTATGGGGGCAGGGGGAGTATGAGGGGGCTGTAGCCCCTTGTCTTTTGGTTGTAGCCCCAATAGAAGCTCAGGGGCTACAACCAAAAGGCTAGCTAGCACCGAGTCTCGACAGTCCCGACATTAGCGTAGCTCCAGATCTTTTCCAGACCTAGCAACACCCCTGTGCCTGTGTTTGCATGTGAGCAGGCGACAGAGGAGGGAAAGATCGCGAGACGAAGAGAGATTTCACAGCCCTACTCAGAGCTTGGTTCCTTTGCTTTGCTAACGGTGAGTATTTCGGAGCTTGGGTAGTGTTGACAGTGTGTATTTGCTGTGTCCCAGCTGCATTAAACTAAAGCAAATAGAACAAAGACAGTGATTAGAACATACTGCACGCCTCACACTGTGCAGCAGAAAAATGAACATTTCCCGAGGGGATTAACCCACTCTATAACCTACTGGGGGACCTTTAACAGGGAATTTCATCCCAGAAACAGGGTAGATGCAAAACCCCTGCTTAGGTTCTAGGTGATCTCTCTGAGTCGAAGCCATCTTTTATTTAGAATCTATGTGCTGCTTCTGAAGGCCCGATTTACCTCACACACCTGGCACGCTGACGATTTATCTCATCCGCCCAGTCCCCCCCATGCAGAATCTTTGAGCCAGTCCTCTGGGTTTTTTACACTGCATTCTAGGACTTGTAGGCCCACCCTTGCAATGGGAAAAAACGAAACTACAAGTTCAGGCATGCATTTGGAAGCTACAAGCAGGACTGTCTCGAGGTGTCACGCATGGAATTGGAAAATTTGTCAGGGCGGACTCCCTGTCCCTCACTGCTCACCACATCATGTAGGGGACACTCTACCCTCTTCCTGCCCTACCCACCATTTAAGTCTGGATGGGGGAAACCCCAGCAGCTCCATGGTCCCTCAGAAAGAAGGCGGGCCTGAGCAAGCTAATGTGTCACAGCCAGTCCTCCTCCTTGTTGTGTTCTCCCAGCGTCACACAGAGGGCAGCAGTTGAGCGCAGGGGCGGGCCTCTTTATTTGTGCGCGCTGTGGCATGTTAGGTCACCTACGCATGTACGCATTAGTGTGTGCATTACGGGTGTCAGGCCCCGCTGGGACGCGGAGTGGCGTGTCCAGACTCTTTTGACTGGGGTGGCCTAAATGGGGCACTGATTTATGTAGGGTTGGCATGAGGTAAGAGTGCACGCACAAATAATAACCATAGTTTAAGATAATGAGATGGCCAATCAGATTCCAGGAGTAGCACATGCCACCGCAGGCCACTCCCTGGACTTGCCACTGAGGCGAACAACTTTAGTAGTTGGACATAACCCTTGTTTTTCTACGTATTGTTGTGACAGGTAATAGCACGTTATCACTGAACACCTGTACCATGTGGGCGGAGGGCTGGGGTCAGTCCAGCACCCACGTTGGTCCAGCATGCACTTGGCAAGTGACTGGTCTTAAAGGGCCAGCAGCATTGTGTACCATTTACATTGCTGTAGCTGTTTCAGCTTCTGCCTCATCAACATCAAATGTTGGACACTGGAGCCAGTTCATTTTACCCAATTCTGCACTACAATGAGTACTCCTATCGAACCGAGTTTCATCACCACTGGAAGGAAAACCTTTGTTTAGCATAAATAGAATTATAAACGATATACACTACAGATTCCACTTGGAATCCCATTTCAGCGGATGCTAGAAGCCTTCCGGTTCCGGTGATCAGTCTGGTACTATTTATCAATTTATCATTTTATTTGATAAACAAATGTAAATATAAAAGTGTTATCTAGCCAAAAACATAGAATGGAGTAGATGGCATTCCCTACATGCACTTCCATTCTGGACAATGCAATGCAGACAGGAGTCTGAAAAGAACCCCGGCTGCGCATCGCTGTGCGCCTAGCGCGACGCGTGGGAATAAGGAGCATTTTGCGTGCATCCATTTGTGAACACAGGACATGCATCGGCATGAGGGCGGCTCTCCCCCTGCAAGATCCACGCATGCAGACGTTGTGCAAGGGCATAAACCGCATGTGCAGTTCCACACAGTTTTCTTCCTATACGCCGTTCCACTAAAAAAATGTGTTTTTTACCACTTGCGTGCACACTAGGCAATTGGAGGAATGACACATCTTTATGAGTCAGGCCCTGTGTGCTATGGAACCACATCACACATGGATTCATTTAAGGTTCAATATAATAACTGAGGATGAAAGTCTGATGCTGGTCCAGTGGCGGCGGAAAGGGTAATGGATATTCAGTTAGGGGTTAGGTGCACAATGGTTAGTGTAAGAATATGCAAAGTAATGCATTTATTCACCTTATCATCAGACCTATTGTATTAAATACTAGCAGGTGTACCCATGCTTCGCGCAGTAAATCCTACTTCAGCCCTAATTTGAAGTTTATTTAATGAACTGAATCAATGCTTCTTTGTAGACAATATTGCTACTCTTTCCTGTAGGAACTAGTGGGAACACATTGTTTTTGTTTCCAACTCTGAAGAAAGCCGCATAAAGCTGGCCATGAGAAAAGCATGAATCCTGTAAATCAGTTCCAGCTACTTTGAGTTGGAACGTTAAGATCGCGCAGCAACATTATTGGTGTCCCGATCTACTGCCGAGGCAGCAGCGACCTCAACATAAGTGCTGTACGTGTAGGGCTGAAGCATGTAAGCTTCTAGTGCCGTACCCATACGTGTATGGCTGAAGCATGTACGCTTCGTACTGTTGAGATGGCATACATTCAGCAACCTCCGTGGGAAATGAAGAATTATCATGAGAGATTTGCCATGATGTGATGGAGCTCGTCATTGTGGATACTATTGAAGAGACATGCACCGTTTCCTGTCACTCGCATTACTACAAAAGCACCATATTGTGTCAACCGCATGACTTCAAAAGTGAGTGCCGCTAATATCAACTGGAATGCTGATAGTGTGGAAAGATTAGGAACAATGAATGTAGAACTACGGCAGAACTACAGCGCGAAGAGCCATATGGCAGGGGTAAGCATTGCAGACCACTTAAAAAAATGTATAAGAAAAAAGGTATATTTTATACTTGTTGCATTGTCTAAGCCATGGTATTTCCCACATGGCAAATCTCTGTTTTTAGCATGCTGGGAAGTCTGCCGAACATTTCGAACAGACACACACACATATCCAAGCATTGCAAACTGCAAAAATTAGAAAAATGTATATTTTATACTTTTTACATTGTCAACACCATGGAACCTACTGTGGGAAACCTGACGGTGTCTCCCTGGCTAGTCCCTGGGAATCTGTCATCCAGGTGGCCAGGACACAGCCATCGCTATTGGATCCAGTTTCTGGGTTTGAACCAGTGAGGGAGGATCAGCTCAATGGGGGGTCCTCGGGGAGTGGAAGTGGGACACTGTTAAGATGGGTTTCTGAACTCTGATCTGGTGGGCAGAAGTTCAGAGGCCAGACTAGTTTCTTGGAACAGGATAACCTCTGGACAAGCCAGACCAATCAAGGTAGCTATGGCGGCAGTCAAGACTAAGGGCCTCATCACGAGTTGGGCTGTAGCCCTTAAATGCGGCGGTAACGGTATTACAGCCGCATTTAAGGGCTGGTCCTATCATGAGTTGGGCGCTAAATCATCTGTTTTACCTCCAGCTTTTTTCTGGAGGTGAAATTCCCTGTTTTCGGCAGTATTACAGCCGGCTGTATTAGCCCACAGTATTAGCACCAAAAATTCCCCATTGTGTCCAATGGACCCAATCAGGAATGGGGATTTACCGTTAAGGCCCAACCCGTGATCAGGTGGTAATACCACCGGACCGGTCGGTGGTAGGGCTATTACAGTCGGCGGTATTACAGCCGGGAATACATCCCAACTCGTGATGAGGCCCTAAGTCTCAGGAGGGGTAAGGGTGACTGAAAGACCTCAATGAGCACACAGAGTAAAGGACACTTACAAATTACTCCCAGACAGGTGTTATTTCAAAAATATAAACACATTTATTACAAGGCCTTTGTAGTTCAGACCATAGCAAAAGAATCACAGCAATACTAAGTAAACCAACACAACACAAGCAATGCAATATATATATATATATATATATATATATATATATATATATATATATACACACACACACACAAGACCATTGGGGTCTAAAGGGTTAACTGCACGAAATATGTCGACAACCTAGATAGGAAGGAAACGGGCAGTGCAGGCAGTCTTTAAGCCCCTTCGACATTAGCAACACACCTAAGAGGCAGTCCAAGCCCTAAGAAGAGAGGAGCCTTGTGCTCAAAAGAACATGCAATGCAAGTGCACACGGTTGTTCCAATGGGCGAAACCGGGTCTCTTCAGGGGTCTCTAGCAGCTCAGGAAAGTGGGTGAGGGAATGAAGAATAAGTTCCCACTAATCAGGGAGGACCTCCACTTGAAGGCAGAAGCAGTTCCAGAGTGCGGGATGGAGTCCCTAGTTCGCACTAGCAGTGGAAAGGAGAGGGACCCCAGGGGCCACTGGTGCCTAAAAAGGGGCCCTGGCGCTAGGGGTCAGCGGTTAGTGTTAGAAGTACTCACCGGTCCCAGGTGCTCTCAGACCCAAACTTCACCAGTTCAGTCCACTTCGCTTGCAGGTTCGAATGCGGAAAACTGATGTCTCTGCGGCTTTCAGCTCCTGAGATACAGCGAGGATTCCCAAACGGGACAGTGGCGATTTCTCCCCTCCGTGTGGATGAATTGACCTGGTTTCACTGCAGCAGGCTTCAGGGGCAAGAGGGTGACAAATGCAACAAGGTAACCACGTATGCTCCGGTCCTGGTGCACTCGTCTCACTTCAGACCTGGGAACACCAAGTGTACAAAATTCGTTGTGAGGGTGCCATGGACACAGAGCTAGCAGTATACCAAGTTTCGAGGGCCTCCTTGAAACAGCAGCGGTGACAGAGCAAAGCAACTGGGTAAACTGGTCAGCCCACTGGTTGGCCCGGGGACACTTCTGAGAAAGCTTTCTTGCAGGTTTTCATGAAGGTGCCGAGAATAGTTGGTCCCACTATGCCAATGGGTCGAAGCATCTTCGCAGACCTTCTAGGACGACCAGATGGAGAGGGGTCCCACAGGACGACAGCAGGCTCAGGGTGCCAAACCTTCCAGCGTGTCACCAGCGGTTCCTCGACTCAGCTTCTTAGTTTCAGGATACTTGGATCCTATTCTTCGTTCAGTGAGAACTAAGGAGATCAACAGGGTATGGGTGTTTTTGACCTCCTCTTATCCAAAGTTCCCTTCGCGCCAAAACGAAGAGGACACACTGGGAGATCTGCTCACAAACACACACTCCATACGTGGACCAATCATGGACCATGGTGGTCCCAGTCATTCAGGGCACACCAGGCTCTCTGGCACCCAGGATGTGTATTGGACTCAGACAGTCCAGCCCACATCCTCGAGGCACACACACAAGGCATGCAGAAGCCCGCAAAAGCATTGTGTTTCACGGGAAAATGCATGACCAAATAAGGACGGACCCGGGTCGACTTGACCGGGGTAAGGTGAAGGGGCAAGATGGCCAAAGGAAAGGACAAAGAACCTTGTGGCATAGCCATTTTGGAGCCAGGCCACCTATTCGTGCCAAACGCGGTTAACGCAGTTAACATGGTAGGAAAGGATTAAAAATAATGTGAAACGATTGCTGCCACCAGCCCTGTCCATGACACATCTGCACATCTCACAAAACGTCAATCGGGAGTATCTAGGGCCTTTGGGACAATGACTACAGACCCAAGTACACTGTACTGGAAGGTACATTGTGTAATTGTTATATGTTGCACAAAAGTTGCAACATGGGAAAAGGACTAAGGGAAACAAAGCCTCCCAGTACTGACTGTCTTAAGGGCATTTCAGTTTCCCCATTAAAAGTGAGCGAAAGCCCAGAGGCGTGCAGCTGAAGGCTGTGCTTCTCTGGCAAAGTCAGTCTATGGTGTCTAAACAGCAGCAAAAAGTTTGGGGGTGTACATATGGAGGGAAAAGTACATACAATTATGAAATCTTTCCTAACAGACACCGACGGGTGAGACGTGGTATGCCCCTTCTTATAGCATCTTTTCCCATCCTACCATGTAGGATACTCAGAAACTCTAACCCCCCTTTTCTGACATGAACTCTTTCGCACAGCATGAAAGACAACAAACTAACACTAGAGCCGTTGACCTGACATGTCCCAACACAAGGGTCAGCCAAAGTCAGGCAATTGACCAGAATCCAACACACCCGACGGCCCTTTCCCTTCCCCACAGGGATAAAAGGTGGAGCACAAGGGCACACTACGAGCAAGGCAGACCGCACAACGAGACAGCTATCCAAGCACAGCAGTTCAAGAGGAGGAGAAAGGCACTGAGAACCGAGAGGGTGACCAGGAGAGAAGCAACCTTGCTCTTTCCGACCCAGACCTGAGAAGCCTCTGTGGACGGAATTGTTGGCCCGCGAACAATAGCCAGCGTGTGTTGCGGCAGATGTCAATGGTACACGGAGCGTGCCTATGCTGATAAGCAGGACAGAGAGAGGCGCTTGCTACTGTGGTACCATCCTTGAGTCTAGATACGAGAAAAGCCAGGTGGTTCATCACAGCCGGTGAGTCGAGGGGAGTGATAAGAAACCGAACTGTGTTGAACAAAAGTCGCAAAATGGAAAATTAAGGGAAGTTCAAAGAACTCTTAACCTAAAGGGAAAACCAGCTGCAGAGGGATTCAGCACCACGTAGGTGCTCATTCAAGAAACTCTGGTTGATCCCATGTTTTGATGGAACTACCGATACCAGAAGGCCCTAGGAGAGCCGCAAGGCAAAGGTTAAAGTGGTCATACAGGGGTCTAGCAAACCCCCTGTACAGTCAAAAGTCTTTGACCTGCACGTAATTTGGAAAGCTAAGGGAGATGAATCCTGCATAGTGAGAAAAGAGAAAAAATTGGGAAAATGGCAAGAGTGAACCCGACGGAGGGATGCTGATAGAATGGGGCGAAGCCTGAACTCCCAGTGAACAGTGTGTTGACAAGAGTGAACCCAACAGATGGATGTCGACAATTAATTGTTTAAAAAGACATTAAGACTTGTGAATGCCACAGGTGAATTTGTTTTGAGGAAAAGGCGTAGTGAACCCGACAGAGGGAGGCTGATATTTGAGAGGGGTTTGAGCCCAGAAGAGGGGGACCCAGGGGGGAAAAGTCATTACCCAATGTACATACGGAAAGGAACCTTTTGTTAGTTATTTTGACCACATCAGGTCCTCAGAGGTAAGAGATTTTTTGTAGAAAAGAGACTTAACCACCCAAAGGCCCTGATAGCTGAGAACAGAGCTGTTGCCTCATGCAGGGAAGGCTTGAGGGTGTGCTGTGCTCAGGAGGCCCACCTTGTCCCATTCTCAAAAGGTGGGGAAGGGAGACGACCGGCTACGCCACCTGACTCATTATTTGTGAATGTTTCTTTTTTTCTTGTGCACCCTATCCCACACTCTTTTTGAATTTAGTTGTAAGGATTGGCAATAGTCTTATTTTAGTATAGGCCCTTTTATTTCACAAGACACCACTAGGACTGCTTTTTGATGGTCGTAGCTTGCTCCCATCTTAGATTCAGGCTCAGATTAGGTGTTTTTTCCAACCTACCTATATAGTTTAATACCCTTGAACTGTGACAAATGCCACATTTTAATTTTAGGACGTTGAGAAGCGTGCTGAACATTTCGAAATTACAAACACATATATCCAAGCATTGCAGAATGCAGAAATTAGAAAAATGTATATTTCATACTTTTTACATTGGCTACACCATGGAACCTACCCACGTGCCAAATCTGAGGTTTGTAGCATGTTGGGAAGTATGCTGGACATTTTGAAAAGACACACACATATACCCACACATTTCCTTTTCATATATAGATTGATTACATCATTAAGATTGATAATGTGGAACCACATATACTGCAGCCCAAATAGGACAAAGGACTCGCCAATCATGCCCGCTCTATTTGCACGCTATAGGTTTGAAATCTCATTGAGTGCTTTAAAAACAATAGCACTTCCCATGAAATGAGAGATAAATGCATGGCATGTTATGTTATTTAGCTTTTATACTGCGCGTGTCACCACTAGGGGTGTAACGGTATACGGTATACAGTTATAGATACAGTGAGCAAATTAATTGAACTATAATAACCATCACGTTGTTTATACCGGTATACCGTTTTACGGCCTGCAGCTATTAAGAGAGCTTTTAAATCTGATTTGGAAAGGCTGCAGTAAGCAAGTGCTGCGCAGTCTGGATCTTGCACTGTGGGATGTGGCGTCTGCCAAGGGGGCCTTGTTTGGCAGACAAGAGGATAGGGAAGGTGAGGCCACATTAGTAAACGCAGCTTTGATGCTGTGACCGCTCTTTCTCTGTGATCAGTATAGTCGGGTTAAAGATCAGCCGATTTGTAGTTTTCCCACCAATTTGAAAGATGGGTAACTACACATCCCAGAATTCAAAGGGGGGAATGAACTGGATCCCCACAAAAAATGTTAGCTCTTCAGACTGTTTGAACACTGGGCCTATCAGTGCTTTGTGCTAATACATAAACTGCCCCCCCACTGTCTGCTGCGTAGATTTACACATTGGCACTAGAGTTGTTGCTTCGCTTGAACCTTCACGTGCCTTCTGCATATGGCACTGGATGCAAGCAGGCAGGACAGATTCTACATTCAATTTGAAGTATCCAGAGCAATGGGGGTGAGATTTTTCTCAGGTCTATTCTCGATTTGTGACACCACCCATGAAAGCATTCCTCCGTCTCAACTCACATGACAAGGGTCCTAATCCGCTCAGACCTGGGGAAAGTGGTCATGATGGGGCTGTGGTGATGTGATGGTTTAGGCCATATTTGTGCCAATATGTATTTTAAATTTGTCCTTTTCAAAAGTTTTTTGTGTCAATATCTTTAAGAAGGTAAAGAAGGTAAATGAACATGTATTGAAAGAAATAAACAGCGCCCACTGAACGCTGTCCTGTTAGGATTACATGGTCAATGGTGACTCCATCAGATCTTTATAGTACTCCAGGCAGATGATAAACAAGCTGTAGTGATTGGATCAATATGCAACCTTTCGGTGAGTGTGTGTTGGCTATGACATTTTGACAAAAGAAACACAATGACATGGGCTTTCGGACCTCACAGGGGACTTTTCTCCCTTTAATGGGATAAAGCGTTATCAAACAAACTTTTTTGACTGATCGAAGCGAGGCGTCATGATGCCCATGCCATATGGTTCCAAAATAATGTAGATCAAGGCCGATTGTCAAAGCAATGACCTGCGACTGAGCAGCAAGCTCATTGCTCAAAATGTGCATTTTAGCACTTCCACTAGTCACTCTTTCATTCAAGGCGATCAACGAGTGACTGCCATGGAAGACCAAATCTGCAGCCGCCTTGGATTCCTGGAAGATCAGCAAAAATGTGCAGAGACAAGTTTCAAAATGCGGACAATTTACGACCGTTAAGAAAATATTTGGTAAGATTGGTTAACTCCACCTGCTATACCGCGATAACCATGATATACCGTGATTTGGCAAGAATGTTATCATACCACCATAAAACCAATACCGTGACTCACCACCATAGTGGTCTTAAAGTGCCTTGTCTGTGGGTAAGCCACCGTATTCTGTGGGAGGAGTAGAATAAGGGGTGCTAGTTTTGACAGCAGCCAGGTTTTTGAACACACCAATGTGATTGCAGAAGAAGGAATGGACCCCGCGCCTGACACAATGCTATATGCAAGACATCTGCATTTTTTGCGTTATTATCTCCTACTTTGAGGAAGGGATGACCAGAGAGCATCCCCATCCCGTTCTAATTTGAATGAAGCTGGGATATTTGCAAGACATCCCACCTAAGGGACCTATTATCACAGGATTCGCCCATCTAAATAACTTCTGTATTGTCCTGATGAATGCCGTCTATACTTGGTGCACATAAATTGCTCTTTTGAGGCCGAAACACAGTGTGTCGACTGTTTATTTTGGTTCTGAAGAAATATTTAAATTGCACAATACGCATTGCGTCATGAAACAAGAAATATAGGAATACCCCTGTGATAAAAAAAATAGGGTGCCAACTGTGATGATCTACAGTGTATGATTTTATGTAATTGATGTAAATGTGGTCATTGTGTTCCTGTGTATACAATTATGGAGTTATACTTGTTGTGTGGTATCCTGTTGTACAAAGTGTAAGACTACATGTTATATACATGTGATCCTATTTTCGTTTTTGAATCATTAAAATTACAATTTATTTTACGGTATTTTTATGCGTGGTGGTATATATTTTCAATACAGCATCCAGGTCTATACAAATTGTGGGCCCTGATCAATTGTTTGCAATTCATTTGAATATGAGGATGAGAGAGAAGGAAAGGGTAAGTTGGAGTGAGAATGGGTGAACAAAATGGAACAACGTTGGGTAAAATAACACAAGATAGAATGAACGTGTGAGCGGGGATGGGTGAGAGAGATATGCAGGGGTTTGCTAGTGAGTAAACTGTGTTACGTGAAACGTTTTTTCCCACACAGGTGACAAATCACATCTTTAAGGGAGGCATGAAGGGAAATGACTTTGTTTAGCAAATTATACAGTAAAACAATTGCGAATATCAGCATTGACCTGCAATATCCTCTTGTTACCATGGTAAATATTAGCAGTAGGCCCGTGCTTTAGAGTGAATATGCTCAGAGCTGTGATATTTGGATGTTATTGTCTAGTAAAATGACTGGGCAACTTGAGCTCTCTCATCGGCTTTGTGTGCGCGCCGGTCTGTCTGTCCCACCACCAAGGGTCTGAAGCACATTGGGGTCCACCCAGTATTTCGTCTTGCAGAATCGATAAGTTGAGTGCCATTAAAATGGGTTACATGATAGCACCTATCAATATCATAGCGCTGAAAAGCCATAAGATTCTGGCATGAAGCGCTACATATGATATGTTATGTTATGTTGATTTATACTGTGCACCACTACCACCCTGATCTTTTGCTACCGCCCTGGCGTATGGTTACACAAATATCATGCCCCTAGTTATTTCTTCCCTTCCTATTTTCTCTGAAACCCCTTTCAGCCGCTCTACCTCTAACTGCTGCTGATTAAAAGCAGTGGCTCCCATGAAGCTGAAACACTTTCCAATGCGCGCTTGAACTATTCATGAGCTTTGCACATTGCATGTGCCTTTTCATTTCGACTCTTCATTATCACCAACTACTGTTTGACTTTTTCATTTCATCTGAATTATTTACCATAGTATTATTATTTTAATATTATGCCCTTTTAATTGTAGTTGAATTATTTAAGAGCAGATCAGCATGTATGGCGATAATCACACCTAATAAATTATGTGCATTCAATGCATGGCACGGTGCACCATTCTGGGAAACCTAACATTGCTAGGTGGCTTCTTGCTTCAGACGTAGTAGATGCATGCAGAGCAAGCGCTGGGTCCTGTATGTGTTGCTGAAATATAACTCATGTACCTGCATGCAGTGAACTGCAGCGTGTTGCTCTCCAGATGGCTTGGACTACGATTCCCAGCAGTCCTAATCCACATTGTCAACACTGTGGGATCATGGGAATTGTAGTTCAAAACATCTGGAGAGACGCAGGTTGCAGCCTCCCACGCTTTAGATGAACACGAAACACGTGCAAGAACTTTTAACAAAGATATATGTTTTCGGGGTTCATGGCCAGGGGTGTTGCTAGGTCTGGAAAAGATCAGGGGCTGAGCTACTGTCGAGACTCGGGGCTACATAGCATTTTGGTTGTAGCATCTGAGCTTCCATCCGGGGCTACAACCGAAAGACCCGAGGCTATAGCCCCCTCAGCAACGCCTCGCGACTGAACGTAACCCTTCACGTAAATACCGCAATCTACATTTTGAGGCCCTGTCATGCTCTGATGAAGCTTAAACGCTGTAATCGTTAAGAGAATGAGCCCTACACTCCCTCGTCTCAGTCCTCATTCTATGAGGGTGAGTCATGTTCGGGAAGCAGGCATGGGTGCGTGCCCTTTGGTCGCTTACATGCGGGGAAATGTGGATGTCCACATCTAAGCATCAAGGGACCTAGGCCGGGAGGACAGATCAGGGGCAAAACTTTTGTCTTGGAAGCGAGGCAAGGCAGAGCAACCCTGGTTTGATTCCCGATCCTACGCTTAGAGACTGGTCTCACCTAGTCTCTGGCATGAAGAAGGTAATAAAAGATTAATTCATTAATTTAAAGGCTTTGCAGCAGGAATTTTTGCTGCATCGAAGCAGATACGTTTAAAGAATGTTTTACGCCCTCCGTGGCGAGTCCGACGAAGGACGCTGACTCTGCTTATTCATTTCACAGACTTTATTGATTAAAGAAAAAGGTAAGGGCCTGCATTTCCCTGTATTATATGGCATCACCTACCTAAGGAAACTCGCTACTGTGCTCATCAGTCGTCAGTGAATGTCTCCAAAAGGAATCTGTCCACCGTCCAAACTAACCCTATCTGACCCTACTACTGGCCTAAGAACTAAGGACTGGAGAATGACTGCCTTCTGATGTATTTGCTTCTTGCAACCTGTCAGTTCAGTAGGTGATCTTCAAGTAGTCTCTGGTGACTGCTTTTATCAGTTTATATAATTCATTCAACACTTACTTCTCCCTTTACCCTTCGGTTAGAGATTTCCATTCTTTTCTGGTTTTCCTTATAACTTTATTTGTGAATATTAAGTTTTCTCTGGTCCCATTGCAACTGTTTACTTGTAGAGCACTTATACACAAAGTGAAGTGCTTCAAAGCGCTTCAAGGCGATAAGGGAACAAGTGGATATCATCGTCATTCTTATGCCTTGAAGATTCCGAATGATCTAAGAGCAATAACTAGCATACTAGGCCAGCGGCATTTCAACTAGTATAAGTGCGTGACAAAGAGTGGGGGGAGAAGTGGGGTGCTGGGGTGGGGTGAGGCACATACAAGACAAAAAAGGTTGGTCATCAATGCACCTATGCACGCACGCACAGCATGCTAGGGAGGGGACATAGAGGTAGACAGGTCAGACAAACATGCTAAGCCTAGTTCACTCAAGGTTGTGCAAGTGTGCAGACAGAAGTGCGAGGGTGGGGGAGGGGGGCAAGTGTGCCCGATCCAGCAGGGACTAGGGTTAAGTGCAGATTGGGTGCCACTCTCATGGAACGTATTCAAAGTGCCTTATGCAAGGCAGAGTGCAAAGGCCCGGAGGCAGTGCAGGACCGGCAGCGGGGGGGCCTGGGACCTGTGAGGATCAGGAGGTGCACCAGGTGACCAGTCAGCTGACTGGGTTATCAAACATTTGCAAGGCTCCCCTTTTACCATTGCTCTTCCTACACACGGTTCATGATTCTGAAAATGCCCTTTATCTCCATTAGTTGTTCCAGCCTTTTCTTCAGCTTTTTCTCTTATTCTTTGCCTTTCTTCTTTATTTGATCTTTCTTGATGGCTACAAGTATGGTCACTCCAATATTGAGATTCATTCCCTCTTCGGGGAGGGAATGGCACAAGAGGATAGCTCAGGGGCAACGTGCTTGCCTTGGAAGCAAAACGACGCGCAGCACCTCAGGTTCGATCCCTGGGTCCGCGCTTAGAAACCTCTGGGTATTAAGCGCGTTATAAATAACCTATCATATCATAAATGCTTTCCTCTCTCTCTCTGAGATGAGTCTGAACCTTCCAATAATGATTCCTATCGGCTTCACTGGCTTTTAATATGAATATTATAGTCTCGTTATCTGTTCTGGGATGAGTATGAGCTTTCCAATAATGATTCTTATCTGCGTCAAGGGGGTTTCAATATTATATCCCTTTATCTGAACTGGGATGCGTATGAGCTGTCCAATAATGGTTCTCCGTCCCCCTTCCGGGCCGCCCGTCTTCCCTGTTACCTTTGGCTGGTAGGGATAATGTCTCTGGTTCTTGGTTCCCTCCTGGTCTTTTCTTCTTCTCATCAGGTTGGCTTCAACTGTTTCCTTTGAGTCATTCTCTCCATACTGCCGTACTGGAAGGTACTCCGGTACTGTAGTTACTGGCTAGTTCCGTGTGGATAGAGCGGTCTCTCCATTCACAGAAATCTTTATAGAATATGGCTGCTAAAGTAAAATTGGTATGGTGGTTGAGGAGTTCCTCACAGGAATGAGAGTCCTTGTCCCCAAAGGGGGAATCTCTCGCGGTGAGGTCCCACTTGCCTCTACCCCTTTGGAGGGTGTTGCGGAGCAGGCTAGACTCCCTAGACTCACACAGGGGGCTCCCAATTGGGGAGCATTGACAAATTCCTGCAATTTGTCACACCTCCCACGGCATAGGTGTAAAGCACCACTGAATAATCAGCAATAGCCACATAGTACCCTAACAGTCAAAGATACATGCCACACAGAAGGGAGGTGGGGTGCAGCAGAGAATCCAGAAATGTAACAAGGACACAGTGTTTCTAAGTTTGCTGGTAAGCAATCAGGCCATTACCCCTTCTCCTCTCTTCCTCATCATAGACCGTATTCAAACAGAACATGGCAAATTGTCTCGAGCGTCCGACCAACAGTGCCTTAGCTTGCAACAACCCTGACCCGTAAGCAAATGCAGGCTGCAACAGACAATATAGACAGCTGAGGGCTTGGTAGAAGAACCCTCACTAAACAAAGACAAAAAGATCAGCTAACGGCACAGCAACAAGACGGGCAATGAAAATGCTTGATACATGGCCTCGCCGCCTCCATATTGACCAGTACTCAGCTGTTGACCCGTTTATTCAAATTCAACATCCTACAGAGTTTCCCTCCTTTCAATACCCAATGTTACTCTGCCCCCAGATGCTGCTGGGGTAGGAGTGCTATATAAATGTATAAATAAATAAATAAATAAATAAATAAATAAATAAATAAATAAATAAATAAGCCAACAGAAGCAAAGATTGGATCATGAACAGTTAGAACCCAGAAGTAACTTATTGTAGAGTAACTGGTAAGGGAACAGACTGCCATGACATCTGAAAACCTGCTGAACATCTGCCCTCCAGCCAATCTACATAGGCAGCCATTTTGTGCCACATATGTGGAAGGGAACCGACCCCATTTCATCAAACAAGAAAAGTAAATTATTCGTGTATCACGGAAGACCAGGTACATCAAGTAGCATGAGGCAGTCTGTTCTGAACCCTCAGGAGACTAAAGGCCATGTTACATAAACTGTGCATGGGTGAAAGTGCAAGTAGCACACTAGGTGCATGTTTGCACTTCACACTAGTTCAAGGGCAAGCACTGCCCTAGCGCACCAATGCATTGATAGAATATGTCTTTTGCATTTGGGCAATTTCTGACATTTGCACAGGCACCGCCCATGGTCCAAATAGTTGAAGGTAAGGAAAACAACTGTCAATGGTGTCCGATCGAACAGCTGTCCCAAATGCATCACACGGGACTCGGGGAAAGGAAAAAAAGCATACAGAAAACAAGTCAGAGAATTAAAAAGCTACAGAGCAGACTGTGGCGGGGGGTGGGAGGGGCAAGTTAGCCTGTCCAGGAAGAGACCAACATATCCATTTCCATAGGCAATCGAAAAGAGGTACCCCGCACACGGGGCAGGAACGCTTGCTGTTCTGTCTACCCCACACCAAAGAGAGCCTCACTGCAATTGGAGAGACTCTCCTCATTGTGCCCTGCAAAGTCATGAAAGGGAACCAGAATCCTAACGCATGGGTAGGATGCTCTAATGCGTGTGGGCAAAGGTGTTCCTTTCTAATGCCGTGTCCTCCTACTCTGATCTCCCGGCAGAGGATCAGGGAATGTATAATCAACTGCAGTGACATCACAACAGTGCGATTCAGGATTTTCTCAGCCAGGTATTTATTTCTTCATTTTTGTTTTTTTTTATGGGATGAGTGCAGAGGAAACTAATTTGAATATAGCCCACTCATGCCGCCACCCTGCAATGTTGGTGCACAAAGGACAGGGCAGGGAGTGGAAAAGGACACAAGCAATGCACAACTGAAATGTATAGACAGGGAGATATCAACTACGTGGTGTATTCCACCTCCGAGTTCCGGGTGAGGTCATAGACAACTTAAACTTCACACTTGTTTTCCCGTAACTCAGAACACTTCAGGGGAATATGTCCCTGTAGTTCATAACATAGCCAAGTGAAGATGAATCTGTACACAGAGCCAAATGTTGAAGAACCTGTGTGTGTTTAGGAGCCTAGGGGTAGTGGTTGCGTGACCTGTGATGGGTGGATCCTGTGGTCGGCACCTAGACCAGGGAACCCTCAATTGTGAAAACCAAAGAGATTGTGAAATAAACCAAGAAGGAGCACTGTGAGTGAACTAGTGACACAAACCAGGAGGAGGTTCAGGTTGACCTAGAATTAAGTTAAACTTTGAAAGACTGAAACAAGCATTGGTTGCTACGTTTACGACTTGGGGAAGGGAACACTGACATTTGATGAACTGCAAAACGCTGTCTTGAGGACGCTGCCTCAAAACCCATTTCTATTTTAAGTGTATTGCTTGGAACTTGGGGAGGGGAAGCCCGAGGATTGTGCGTAACTGTTTGAATTTGAGTAAGGTAATCTTGAGACTTTTGTGGAACTTTCTTGAACTTGGGGAAGGGGAGCTGAAAAGGAAGCTAAGAGCTGGATGAAGCTCAGAACTTTGTGTTGATCACCATTTCTTTCATTATTGACATCCCTAGACATTGTTTAGCTTTAGTTGTGAAGCATAGGGTTTGGACACAGACAGAATTTTAGGGTGAAATCTTTGGGCCTGATAATGAGTTCGGCGGTATGGATACCGCCCAATGTTAATTGTGTTAGTGCCACCTGTTCTGACGGTATTAGCGCCGGATCATGGGTTGGGCGATAACAGGAAATACCCATTCGCCATTGGGTCCAGACCCAATGGGGCATTTTCAGACCAATTACTGTGCGCTTATACCGCTAGTGGTAATTGTGTTGAAAACAGGACGCTAAATGGGATTTTCATGTCCAGCAAAAAGCTGGAGGTAACACAGCCCATTTAGCGCCCAACTCGTGATTAGGCCATCCCTTAAATGCAGCGGTATTAGCGTTACAGGCTCGTTTAAGGGCTACTGCCCAGCTCGTGATCAGGATCTTTGACTCAAACTTTCCTTAGTTTTGTTCAGGTAAGGAAATCCCACCTTAGCATAGGGCAATTTAGATCCTCCACCATCCTGACATTTGATTTAATAAACCATTTTGCTTTGAACTTTGAATCTGCTTCCTGTGTCTTGCTTCATGATGCCTTCACAGCAAAATGTACCTGGTACAACTCATGTCTAGAAATGTATGATTATATGTTATCTTCCTTTCTATTTCTGCATATCACCCAATCTCACCCGAAAGAATAGCATGAAACATGCTTTATATATGTACACCTTTGAAATCATGTTACCCCTGAAATTGTTTAGCCCAACCTTTGTAAACCATGCATCTTTCCTTTCCATCCCACCATTGTACACCTGCGGCCATTGATAGTGTTTGGTTTGTGCCTGACTAAACTGCAAAATAAATGAATAAATGAAATACTTGCTTGCACTCATTACATAGCTAGTGCCATAACTCATTGCATAGCCATAATCATTAGTCTTGCCATAGGTATTGCCATTACTCACTGCATTGCTATTATCATTACTGATTCCATGGCTGTTATCATTAACCATAGCTTAGCTGTTGTCATTACTCACTCAATAGCTATGTCATTACTCATTGCATAGCTATTACTTTTACATAGTTTTTACTGTTACTCTTTACATAGATATTACCATTATTCCCTGCATAGCTATTGTCATAACTCATTGCATAGCTATTACCACTGCCCTCTGCATAGCTATTACCATTGCCCACTGCACAGCTATTACCATTACCCACTGCATAGCTATTACCATTACTCATTACATAGCTATAATCATTCCTCACTGCATAGCTATTACCATTGCCCAGTGCGTAGCTATTGCCATTAACCACTGCATAGCTATTACCATTACATCGCTATAACCATTAGTCACTGTATAGCTATTACCATTGCCCACTGCACAGCTATTACCATTACCCACAGAATAGCTATTACCATTACTCATTGCATAGTTTTTAGCATTATCCACTGCATAGGTATTATCATTACTCATTAAATCGCTATAACCATTACTCACTGTATAGCTATTACCATTGCCCATTGCATACTATTACCGTTACCCACCGCATAGTGATTACCATTACCCACTGCATAGCTAGTACCATAACTCATTGCATAGCTATAATCATTAGTCTTGCCATAGCTATTTCCATTACTCACTGCATTGCTATTATCTCTACTATTTACATGGCTGTAATCATTAGCCATAGCATAGCTTTTGCCATTACTCAGTGCATAGCTATTACTTTTACATAGTTGTTACTGTTACTCTTTACATTGCTATTACCATTATTCCCTGCATAGCTATTGTCATTACTCATTGCATAGCTATTACCACTGCTCACTGCATAGCTATTACCATTACTCATTACATAGCTATAACCATTGCCCACTCTATAGCTATTACCATTGCCCACTCTATAGCTATCACCATTACTCATTGCATAGCTATTGCCATTACCCACTGCAGAGCTATTGCCATTACACGTTGCATAGCCTATACCACTACCCACTGAAAAGCTATTACATTACTCATTACATCGCTATAATCATTACTCACTGTATAGCTATTACCATTACCCCTGAATAGCTTTTACCATGTCCATTGCATAGCTATTACCATTGCCCACTGTCTAGATATTACCATTACCCACAGCATAGCTATTACCATTACTCATCGCATAGCTATTACCATTGTATTTCGGATTGTGCGACTGACTTCCTGCCACACTTGATCTAGTGTGCATTTAGTTGGCTTTGAATTTGCCACTGATGGTTCAAGTTTGGTTTTAACGAGTTGGGAAAGCACTGCTATGTGCGTGCATGACAATCTGCCTTGTTACTGATATAGTTCTGCTCAATAGTTATTTGTTTTACGACAAAGGCCCTTATTAGAAGTATGGCCGCAACAGTACCCATCGGCAGAATTTTTATGCCTTATTAAACTTGGCATATTTCCCACGCAGTAAATACTGGCTTACTTTGGGGGAAACAAAAAATGAGAAATCGACCTGCACTCCTGTGTTGCTCTCCATTGAATTTAGATTTTGAATTTTTTGCAGAATATTAAATTAACTTAAGGTGCAGAGGAGATGATAACCAACCCTGGCTTATGGGTTGTATAATATGAATCAAAAAACAATAAAGTTCCCATATACCGGAACTTTATTGTTTCTTACTTTGTGGGAAACGCCATCGGGGAAATGTTGGCAATTTCTCTCACGCTCACTTTGTCACAATGCACTGCACAAAAGAGTCAGTACTGATCCTTCTGTGCATTATTACCATGGTAATTAGTTCCATACTCAAAACGTAGGCGGAAATGAATTAAAAAAATGAATAAGAATTTTAAAAAAATGTGTTAAAAAAATATTAGAATAATGATTTTTTCCAAAATTCCTGATGCAGTATTTCTGAAAGTCCGCCCCTGTTCCCGCCGTTATGGATGTAAACAGGCGGCGATTCGAGCATTGTCCCGAGCAGAACGCTATCAGTGCCCATTATAATCCATCCCATGTTTGAGGAGCTCGAATCGATAGCCCCTCCCCAGCCGCCATATGCAATCGCCCATTGTCTGTTCCGCGGAGAGCACACAGCTGAGACGTAACAAGTCTCCCAGGGTGCACTGCGTTTCCTTGAGGTTCATTCACTCCGACACTGGGAGCCGAGCCGATACGCACCCTGAATCCGCAATGCGCACCCCTATAGTGAAGCCAGGCCCGCAACCAGCCGCGAGATCTCAGTAAGGATGGGACAGCGGACCTGCTTCTCCAGCTGGGACCGTGTCTCAAGTCGGTCAATATTTGTTATCGCGATTCGCCTTGATTTCCGGTCCCACGTGCGCCATGTGTGGAGCCGCAGAGTTCACACGTAGAGACAAACCAACAAACAAGGTCAACCAGGAGAATGACTGCAAACACAAAATGTTCACACACAACCAACTGTGCGAAATCTAGTAACAATAGGAAAGAAAAATTGAACCCCACTAAGTATTTTGTTTCTTTTTAAGAACTCTCTCTCTGCAGAAGGAACCCGAAATAGGAAACACTTGTGCATAGGCGCATTATAAATGTCATATCATACATATTACATGGCCTCTACCATTTAGCACCAGAAATAAACACCTACACAATCAGTTGATAATGACTTTCCAGCAGGCCTTACTGCAGGGCTCTGCCCCCATTGGCTTTCCAGATGTTTTGGACTACATCTCCCATCGGTCTTAGCATAGTCAACGCTGAAGGATCATGGGAGTCGTAGTCCAAAACATCTGCAGAGAAAAAAACAGCCCCGAAACAGCACGTGGCAAATCCCCCCACCCCCCCATCAACGTTGGTCGAGTGCATAGGTGCCCCTTCGCCCCCCAAAGCTTTTGTTTTGAGGGGAGGAAGGACAGCTCACGGGCAACGCATTTGTCTCGGGAAGCAATACAAAGCGGCGCAACACAGGTTCGAATCCCGATCCCGCGCTACTCCTGGTATTAAGAGCATTATAAATGAACAATAAAATAAATAAATACTGAACGTCACCCTTAAATGCCAATTGTTTGGCAAGCCCAGCGCTGTAGCCCCCCTGTTGTAAAGTGCTCCGCTGCTCTTGAGGCAGGTCTGCGGTATAAGGAAAAAACAAAAGTATACACAGACCAACACAGAGGAGAGGTTCCCCTTACTGCCTGTTTTAAAAAGTGGGTTCCCTTCCTAAATTCGTCATTGACGTCTATTCAATTGTATGTACCGTGCACTACCACATATTCTCCCCATTACATGTTCTCCTTCCAAGAACCGCTTAAATCCTTGTTTCTGTAACACAGTTTGAGCAGGATCGCACGCACCGCTCTGTTCTTGGCTTCAGATGTTTCTGTTACAATCTGAATTACATTATTTGATACTATCTTCCCATAGAGTTGCTATTTATTAAATACTACCAAAAGTGCCTGTTCTACGAACCGGTTCTGTAGAGAAACATGCTAACACGCACATTAATTGTTGAAAATGAATGATCCTGTAGGTCGCTGTTGCGCCTTACCCTGGCGCAGTTCGTTGCGGTACAAATATCTCGGAAATCGTGCATCCTAGGGCCTTGAAACGTGGGTTTCAAGGTGTCATATGGACCTAGAGTGATGCTCCTCATGTCGGATCAGTTGAGAAAGAACACTTTTTTTCCTCTTCCTGGTGAATATCGTTTATGGCTTTGTCGGCAGGCACCATCTTGCAAAAAAGTAATTTCAGCTGATGTGGCAAACATTTTTGTTTCCCTTCCCAGTGAACATGGTTTACGGCATTGTAAAGATTTTTTAAAAACAACATTTATTGGTTCCCTTCCCGGTGAACGTGGTTTAGGGCTTTGTCCGCAGGTCACAAACCCACAAACTCATTTTTGCTTTTGCTGAAATCTGGGCAAGGGGGTGGGGTGTCCAAATTTCATGTAACCAGTAATATCCGGAGGGTCCAACAGGTATCTATTCAAAATTTGGTGTAGATTGGTGAAACAGGGGGAATTGTGGAAGGAACAACGCTTTGCTAAGCCACAAACCCACAAACACATTTTGACTTTTATATATAGATTCCTCGTCTGTGTAATCTTGTGTATCCTGTTTGCTGTCCTCAGATAAACATGGTGTATAGATTTTGCATGGAGGGTTCGTTCCTATTTTTGGTGTCCTTTATAAACTTCATTTATGTTTTATACATTTACATACGGGGTCCTTCCTCATCCTGAACAATTGTTTCACTACTCGTGTGGCTCAGGAGGAATAATACATGTCCCTTGTCCCCAGAGGGAAGCCACCCCCGGTGAGGCTAGGGAGGCGAGCCCACACTGCAGTACCCTCCCTAGGGGTCTGGACAAGAGGCACCGTTGCTCGAGTGACTCCCCTCTCTGGGACAAGGACTCTCAGTCCAATGAGGACCTCCCTGAAAGGACTACTTTATCTGCATACAAGGGACTGCATAGAACTGAGGGTTCTCAGATGTCTACTACAAGAACCAGCAATCCTCCTTCCAACCTGTTGGCCTCAGGTAATCCTGACTGTTATCTGAGGGCCGCCGTAAAGAGAGAAAGACACACCTTTTCTGACTGCAATGATGTACGTGCACAGAAGACGTGCGCGACTCCTAAACTGGGAGGAGAATCCACGGTGCGCAGAAGCGAGCCTCTGGAAACACGTCCTGGAGGGGCAGAACTATACATAGCTGTAGAGCCAGCAGTGGCATAGTGAGAGCAAAGCCCGCTAGCTGGAGGGTTCGAAGCAGGTATGCTGACAAAGAAGGCAGCTGTGAGCAAGAAAGGTGCCTAGACAGAAAGCAAACCGTCTTTTCTGTTTGGCGCAATAACTAATGTTCATTGGTAGGCTAGGCGCCCAGCAACTGACGCTGAAACCAGAAACCAATAAGGAGCCTGAATCTCTGAGTTTCACACGGCAAGTCCTGGTTCAAGCGAGACAAACACGAACAGGCAGGCAAACGCTTGCGCCGTGAGGGCACCAACAAAGGCGAGAAGCTGTGGGGTCGGAGACTGCCGAATCCATTCCCGGTACAAAACATGGGGAGACCGAAAAGAGCACGAGACTCGGGTAATCTGGAATGGGCGTGTTGCAAATATCGCATATCAAGACTGGAGAAGTCACTGTGTGTGTGTGCAAGCCTGAAAGCAAGGAGCAGGCACACGGCACCATGCAAAGAGAGTGAAAGGAACATGAACAGTATTTATGAAGGCTGGGGATACCACATTCAATTTCAGAAAGTAAGAGAATTATATGGACAGACGTCCTGTGGAGCAGGGAGCCAAAGGAATGCGTGTGATCTGTATCCAGGCCGAGGAAGCCAACAAATGTTCAAAAGTGCTTGAATTGAGAGATAACAACTTTACCACCGAACCAAGGACTTTAGGGAGTCCCGGTGCCACACAAAAGGTGGGATAAAGGAAACTAAATACTCCAGTCATCCTGGAGGGATTTGACGACTGGTAAATGCTGAATCGATCCTCAAGGGATTTAGCCAGCTGTAAACAGCGAAGAATTTAAAGCAGGAGGAATCGTCTTCCCCCCCAACCCTCCAGAGAGGGGGAAAGCAAGAACTGTATATAAGATACCGACACTGTAATCGACAAACTATACACAAGGACTGGATCCTGTCTGGGGAGATCCTAACAGAACTTTGAGACTGAGACAAGTCCTCCAAGACCCGGGCACCGGCAGATGCCCATGCCGAGGCCGTGATGTAGCCTGGCCCGGCAGATGCCTATGCCGAGGCCGTGAGGTAGCCTGGCCCGGCAGATGCCTATGCCGAGGCCGTGAGGTAGCCTGGCCCGGCAGATGCCTATGCCGAGGCCGTGGTGTAGCCTGGCCCGGCAGATGCCCATCCCGAGACCGTGGAGTAGCCTGGCCCAGCAGATGCCCATGCCGAGGCCGTGGTGCAAACCTCCCTTTCTTTTTAGATAGGTTTTTCTAGAGTAGTAGGGCCAGTTAGTAGTTGGGAATTTGGACTCGGGACTCTTCATTTTGGACTATGACCAGCCCCCTTAGTTTTGTTTTTGAAGGCAGGACACATTCCTTATAGTGATAGGGCCACTTAGGCATTTTTCTTTTGATTTGAATAGATACTTACACACCTTAACCCATTGTTGCCCAAGCCCTCCTTCTGGTACGCCACACTAGTCAAAACTCGTCAATGCTAGGATTTTAATTATTGCAGCGATTCTCTCTTCACGTTTGAACGTTTTTTCGTGAATATCTTCATTCCATTCATTCTTGATAATTGTGATGGGCCTGACTCTCTTGTTTCCGGGTTACAGTTACTGCCCACCCCATCTATATGGCAAAAATAGAAACAAACTAAAAAGTCACAAATGCTGCATTTATTCTTGATTTCTATTCAGCGCAACGGCATTCCACAACAAACAATCGGCCGCGCGAAAAAGAGGCTGAGCAAATGCGTGTGATTGGAAAGCATTTAGCTAATAATCCATCATTTAAATTATCTGGCTGTGCTTGCCAGGGCAAACAGTAGCTGCTAACAAATAAAGAAGATTAAACGGGTATCATCTTTACAACATAGCATTTATTACTGGGATACCACTTGGATAATAGGGTATCAGGTAATAATGTCCCCATACATAATGGCCCCATGCATAATGTCCCCATACATAATGCGCCCATACATAATGCGCCCATACATAATGTCCCCATACATAATGTGCCCATACATAATGTCCCCATACATAATGTGCCCATACATAATGTCCCCATACATAATGTCCCCATACATAATCTCCCCATACATAATGACCCCATACATAATGACCCCAATCATAATGTCCCCATACATAATGTCTCCATGCATAATGTCACCGGGAAAAACCATTGGCAACATTATATATGGTGACGTTATGGGCCTGATTCATGAAAGTGTTTTATAATGGCACAATCCCATAGGAACATGTTCCATGAATCAGGCCCTATGTATGGGGATGGGTTGCGGGGATGTTTTTTTGTGCCCTTGTAAAAAAAAAAATGAAGGATTGCGGGGTTGTCCCCCGCATGTTCAATGTAATAATGTCTCTGAAAAAAACTGCTTTTTTGTCAGGAGATATTTTTGCGGGGACATAATAGGGGATCATTATAACTCTGGGGTATGCCCACACAAGCTTAGACGAAGGTACTTAACACCTCTTTTAGTTGATTTGGGGAAAAGAAGCCTAAGGGAGGCAATGCAGCTCCTTACCAGTAGACTGTAATGGAAAGTCGTATTTTCTTCGGCGAGGTATATCCTTCGTGCCTGGCTCTTGAGAGGTACGCTGAGTGGCAATGTGTTATTATAACTCTAGACTATTTCTGAGGCTGCGACCTCGCTCTCCTCTCGAAGTTAAGATTCTATTCAAAGATGCACTTTCACTTTGTATGGTATTTAATTGTATGTAGTTTTTATCTTGTTTTGTATTGACGTGTTGTAGCCCAGATTGTACTTATCTCATGTTTTTAGAAAGGAAAACCTATGATATGATATTTATAACGCGCTTAATACCCAGAGGTTTCTAAGCACGGACCTAGGGTTCGAACCTGAGTTGCTCCGTGTCGCCTTGCTTCCAAGGTGACCACGTTGTCCCTGAGCTATCCTCCCGAGCTACTGCACTAGATTGATACTTTTTTAATGTACGTTTTATTCTATTAACGAACACTGTGTTGCTTTGTGCTAAAGGACTCTTCCAAATAAAGCTTAAAATTGATTGATAATTTAGAGTTCGCCGGGATGCGGTAACTGTGCAAAATGTTTGAGTTGCTGTCGAGGGTGGTCGTTGGGAGAGATACTGGACTTGGTGAGCTTGGGGGGAGTGTAACTTTAGGCAGAGGAAAGGGGTTCTCTTTAAAGTTGAAAGCATCTTACACAAAAGACATCCCCCACCTCGTGTCGTGCCGGCATCAAGGGTTAACTGGTTTACCAGCTTCTGAATCCCAACCGCTCGAAGACCAAACTTCTTATATTGCCCGGACAAATCGACAACGTACACATCTACTGTTGGCAAAGTAAGCTGCGGTCTGTAACTTTTGCCTCTCCAGATGTTTTGGACTACAACTCCCATGACGCCTTGCCAGCGTGCTCAATGGTGAGGGATGATTAGCCAACCAAAGCTACACTTTCAGGCAGATTGACATGATATGGCATTTATAACGCGCCTATACACAAGTGATTACACTTAAATTAAGAGATCAGGTTATTTATATTAGTAGACAGACTCCACTAAAAACTCCCCATTATTTTCAAAGTAGCCTGCACCTGTTGAAAGTGGACACTAGCTGAAACCAAAGCAAACCTAAGAAGATATAGAAGTGAATTGCACTATAGTGCCCTGGAACACATTGGCACTATTGTTAGTTTACCCCTCAGTCAACAAACCACCGTGAACGATTGCCAAATTAAAATTCCCTATAAGAATTACTGTAGTTGATAATTGAAAGTGAAACAGTGACATCAAATCAGTAATGACGTAAAAAACGATTTCAATAATACTCAAAAGAATATACAGACATAGGTTCCCAGAGGTATGTGAGAAATACAATACTATAAGAGAAACAGGAGAGATATGATATGATGGGTTATTTATAATGCGCTTAATACCCAGAGGTTTCTAAGCACGGACCCGGGGTTTGAACCTGTGTTGCTCCGTGTCATCTTGTTTCCAAGGCGAGCACGTTGCCCCTGAGCTATCCTCCCGAGGTGAAGGTTTATGGTTGTATTTTCATAAGCAGTTCTATATGATGCTGTAAAGATGGAAATATAACGAATCCTTTTTTATGTTTACATCAATAAAGACATTCCCTTTTTTTAATAAATAAAGACTGCTTGAGGCAACCCCGATGCATGATATCAAAGCACCTCAAATCTGGTAGATCGCACACAAGATGACTGTCCTCAACAAAGGGGTTCTATGTGGAAATATTGCATTAAAACCTCAGTACAAATGAGGTAAAAAACTGGATTAAAAGTAATGTAATCAGTGATGGCGAAGAAAAACGAAAAATAAAGTAAAATTACAGAAATTAACTCCTATACTTTAATTTTGGAAAATACATTTCTGGCCCACTCCCGCGTACCCTGGTAATCATAAATGTGTGCCTTCAATATCTCACTGTCAATGAGTATAGTGTTACTATGTAAAAGTGGGAAACTGTCTCGGGAGGATAGCTCAGGGGTAACGCGCTCGCCTTGGAAGCTAGACAACGTGGAGCAACACAGGTTAGATCCCCACGTCCACGCTTAGAAAACTCTGGGTATTAAGCGCGTTATAAATAACCTACCATAATCCCTCGCACCCCCAAATAGTATACCATTACGTCCGCATTCATATTTGACATTCCCTTCTGATGATATAGTGCATAGACTTCTTTTAAAGTGAATTCTTCATCTTGTCTCAGACAGACACATGCATATACCCTGTCCTTTCTCTGCCCTGTATTATGTGGAAGGTCAAATTATGCAGACTGTGATTTGTCTCCCTTTAAATGGTTCTTTGTTGCCACAACATAGTGGCATATTTGTAGAAAAAGTTACGTTTTTACGGTCGTTGAATGTTTATTTATTTATTTTTTAGTTAAGTGATTTTCATGAACATAATGATTTTTTTTATCTTGTATGTCTCATGTGATGTTTTCAGGGATGTCATTTGGGGGTCCCCAGAGGTTGCAACTGCGACCCCTGCGGTTTCCCTTGCTACCCCTGAAAAAAAAGATTTTGGGTATATTTTTTTTTTTTTTACATTGAAGTTCGTGGGCGGTGGCCAGTGCCAAGTGGCTCCTTGTTTTTGGAGTGGCTGGAATGTATGTTGAGGCCTTGTTAAAAAAAACAGGGGGTTCCACTAGTGTAAGACTTTGAGGAGTGACCCTAAATTGGAAAGAATAGGAATAACAAATAATTTGTCTTTCTGGAATTCTATACAATAATTGCAAGGTCATGTTCTATCGCTTCCCGTGATGTCACTTTGGGTTGGGGTCAAATGACATCACGTCCTGTGATGTCCTCAGAGGTCAAGGGTCATGTGACGTCACTTCCGCTACCCCTGGCATTTTGGTGAAATGACGTCCCTGGTTGTTTTGTGCACAAATAATTGTCATTACCATGCAAGGTTATCCAAGAGTCAGCCCCTCGTTGCAGGTTTACCGCCAGTGTGCCAGTAGTGGCAGCAGATGAACGGAAATGCCACTGACAGTATCTCACGTGCACGAGTGACCACATTTTTAAATCCACAAAAGTGTCATATCTGAGCACTGCATGCATGGCAGGGCGAAGATAGTGAAAAGGGGGGCATCGGGCATTGCCACTTCTTGTTTTTCGCCCCCTCACAATGTCCCCGTAAAAATCTTGTTTTCCTTATTCATAGTTTTTTCATGATGGGTATCCACTGTGGTATTTACAGCCAGCGGCATTCCTTGGTAATACCGCTGGGGGTACGACGTTCATACATCGACAGTGTTTGTTTTTTTTTCCGATGAGTTTATTGCCGACAGTTTTTTGCTGAAAAAACTCATTGACAATTGGGAATGGGGGTTAGGGTATGTTTGGTGCAGGTGGAATAGAGAGGGGGGCTTCAGCTGGGAACCTCCCCCAAAAAAGGTTGTCAAAAAAAGTTAGCAAAAAACGAATCGAAAAAAACACCTCTGGGTATTAAGCGCGTTATAAATAACCTATCATATCATATCAAAACACTGGCGATGTAGGGACATAGAACCACCGCTGCGGGTCCATAATTACCCGGTAGCTGTGAATCCTGCTGTTTTCGAGTTACCGCCAGATCTATTTTAGGGGTGTTGCCTTTTATTGGAATGACTCAAAGTAATGTACTAGGCGGCTCAGTGCAGAAGCTGTCAAAGTCGCACAGGCTTCTTACTCGAGTGTGCCTATCGGAAATCCCTGAACAGAACTCAAATGGTCACAGGTGTCGTTCACACTACACAACACCTTTTAATACAATGCACCAATGCAGCGTCAGCGCTAAGGCTGGGCATTTCCAAGGGCATTCATGTTCTATCTTGCAGGTGGGGCAGTAAACTACAATATGTGTTAGCTCAGGGTTCTGCAACCTTCAACTCGGGCTCCGGAAGCGCCGGCCCTATGCAGTGTTTCTTGCTGCGCTGTCTTCCCGTGCTGCATAAATACCCATTGCTGCTCCGAGACCCCTCTGCTTCAGGCACACGGCCCTAGCATGTATATTCTATATGCTCTGTTAAAGTGCGCTAATGGGCCGGCTAAGGAGCAGGGCCTCCAGCATCCCAAGTGCTTCTGGGCTTTTTATGGCGTTGAGGGCTGGGTGGCCGATGCTTGCCTTGGAGGGCCGGCACTTCGGCGCTCACTTCGCTGTACATTCACCTTGTCACATTTACCTCTTTATGCCGTCACTCCTTCTAACATTCTCTTCGTCAATGCAGGGGGAGACCTCCTGTACCCCCTCTTCTTTTCTAACCCATATTCTTCCCCCTAACCCCTCTCCGACCCCTAACCTAATCTAACAGCTATTCTTACAATATCCAATGCCACCTTGACAATGTGAAGATGCAGAGGAAGTAAAGGCAAGAAATAAAGGCATGAGGAAGTTAAGACATAAGGCAGTAAAGGCATGAAGAACTAAAGGCTTGAGGAGGTAAAGGCATGAAGAAGTGAAGGCATGTAGAAGTGAAGGCATGTAGAAGTGAAGGCACGTAGAAGTGAAGGCACGAGGAAGTAAAGACATGGAGAAGTAAAGGCATCTGGAAGTAAAGGCATAAGGCAGTAAAGGCATGAAGAACTAAAGGCTTGAGGAGGTAAAGGCATGAAGAAGTAAAGGCATGTAGAAGTGAAGGCACGAGTAAGTAAAGACATGGAGAAGTAAAGGCATGTGGAAGTAAAGGCATAAGGCAGTAAAGGCATGAAGAACTAAAGGCTTGAGGAGGTAAATGCATGAAGAAGTGAAGGCATGTAGAAGTGAAGGCATGTAGAAGTGAAGGCACGTAGAAGTGAAGGCACGTAGAAGTGAAGGCACGAGGATGTACAGACATGGAGAAGTAAAGGCATGTGGAAGTAAAGGCATAAGGCACTAAAGACATGAAGAAATAAAGGCTTGAGGAGATAAATGCATGAAGAAGTAAAGGCATGAAGAAGTAAAGGCATGTAGAAGTGAAGGCACATAGAAATGAAGGCACGAATAAGTAAAGACATGGAGAAGTAAAGGCATGTGGAAGTAAAGGCATAAGGCAGTAAAGGCATGAAGAACTAAAGGCTTGAGGAGGTAAATGCATGAAGAAGTGAAGGCATGTAGAAGTGAAGGCATGTAGAAGTGAAGGCATGTAGAAGTGAAGGCACGTAGAAGTGAAGGCACGAAGATGTACAGAATTGGAGAAGTAAAGGCATGTGGAAGTAAAGGCATAAGGCACTAAAGGCATGAAGAATTAAAGGCTTGAGGAGTTAAATGCATGAAGAAGTAAAGGCATGAAGAAGTAAAGGCATGTAGAAGTGAAGGCACGAGTAAGTAAAGACATGGAGAAGTAAAGGCATGTGGAAGTAAAAGCATAAGGCAATAAAGGCATGAAGAACTAAAGGCTTGAGGAGGTAAATGCATGAAGAAGTGAAGGCATGTAGAAGTGAAGGCATGTAGAAGTGAAGGCATGTAGAAGTGAAGGCACGTAGAAGTGAAGGCACGAGGATGTACAGACTTGGAGAAGTAAAGGCATGTGGAAGTAAAGGCATAAGGCACTAAAGGCATGAAGAAATAGAGGCTTGAGGAGGTAAAGGCATGAAGAAGTAAAGGCATGAAGAAGTAAAGGCATGAAGAAGTAAAGGCATGTAGAAGTGAAGGCACGAGGAAGTAAAGACATGGAGAAGTAAAAGCATGTGGAAGTAAAGGCATAAGGCAGTAAAGGCATGAAGAACTAAAGGCTTGAGAAGGTAAATGCATGAAGAAGTAAAGGCACGAAGAAGTAAAGGCATGTAGAAGTGAAGGCATGTAGAAGTGAAGGCAGGTAGAAGTGAAGGCACGAGGAAGTAAAGACATGGAGAAGTAAAGGCATGTGGAAGTAAAGGCATAAGGAAGTAAAGGCATGAAGAACTAAAGGCTTGAGGAGGTAAATGCTTGAAGAAGTAAAGGCATGAAGAAGTAAAGGCACTTAGAAGTGAAGGCACGTAGAAGTGAAGGCATGAGGAAGTAAAGACATGGAGAAGAAAAGGCATGTGGAAGTAAAGGCATAAGGCAGTAAAGGCATGAAGAACTAAAGGCTTGAGGAGGTAAATGCATGAAGAAGTAAAGGCATGAAGAAGTAAAGGCATGTAGAAGTGAAGGCACGTAGAAGTGAAGGCACAAGGAAGTAAAGACATGGAGAAGTAAAGGCATGTGGAAGTAAAGGCATAAGGCAGTAAAAGCATGAAGAACTAAAGGCTTGAGGAGGTAAATGCATGAAGAAGTAAAGGCATGAAGAAGTAAAGGCATGTAGAAGTGAAGGCACGTAGAAGTGAAGGCACGAGGAAGTAAAGACATGGAGAAGTAAAGGCATGTGGAAGTAAAGGCATAAGGCAGTAAAGGCATGAAGAACTAAAGGCTTGAGGAGGTAAATGCATGAAGAAGTAAAGGCATGTAGAAGTGAAGGCATGTAGAAGTGAAGGCATGTAGAAGTGAAGGCACATAGAAGTGAAGGCATGAGGAAGTAAAGACATGGAGAAGTAAAGGCATGTGGAAGTAAAGGCATAAGGAAGTAAAGGCATGAAGAACTAAAGGCTTGAGGAGGTAAATGCATGAAGAAGTAAAGGCATGAAGAAGTAAAGGCATGTAGAAGTGAAGGCACGTAGAAGTGAAGGCACGAGGAAGTAAAGACATGGAGAAGTAAAGGCATGTGGAAGTAAAGGCATAAGGCAGTAAAGGCATGAAGAACTAAAGGCTTGAGGAGGTAAATGCATGAAGAAGTAAAGGCATGTAGAAGTGAAGGCATGTAGAAGTGAAGGCATGTAGAAGTGAAGGCACAAGGAAGTAAAGACATGGAGAAGTAAAGGCATGTGGAAGTAAAGGCATAAGGCAGTAAAAGCATGAAGAACTAAAGGCTTGAGGAGGTAAATGCATGAAGAAGTAAAGGCATGAAGAAGTAAAGGCATGTAGAAGTGAAGGCATGTAGAAGTGAAGGCATGAGGAAGTAAAGACATGGAGAAGTAAAGGCATCTGGAAGTAAAGGCATAAGGCACTAAAGGCATGAAGAAATAAAGGCTTGAGGAGGTAAATGCATGAAGAAGTGAAGGCATGTAGAAGTGAAGGCATGTAGAAGTGAAGGCACGTAGAAGTGAAGGCACGAGGAAGTAAAGACATGGAGAAGTAAAGGCATGTGGAAGTAAAGGCATAAGGAAGTAAAGGCATGAAGAACTAAAGGCTTGAGGAGGTAAATGCATGAAGCAGTAAAGGCATGAAGAAGTAACGGCATGAAGAAGTAACGGCATGAAGAAGTAAAGGCATGTAGAAGTGAAGGCACGAGGAAGTAAAGGCATGTGGAAGTAAAGGCATAAGGCAGTAAAGGCATGAAGAAGGAGCCTGAATCTCTGAGTTTCACACGGCAAGTCCTGGTTCAAGCGAGACAAACACGAACAGGCAGGCAAACGCTTGCGCCGTGAGGGCACCAACAAAGGCGAGAAGCTGTGGGGTCGGAGACTGCCGAATCCATTCCCGGTACAAAACATGGGGAGACCGAAAAGAGCACGAGACTCGGGTAATCTGGAATGGGCGTGTTGCAAATATCGCATATCAAGACTGGAGAAGTCACTGTGTGTGTGTGCAAGCCTGAAAGCAAGGAGCAGGCACACGGCACCATGCAAAGAGAGTGAAAGGAACATGAACAGTATTTATGAAGGCTGGGGATACCACATTCAATTTCAGAAAGTAAGAGAATTATATGGACAGACGTCCTGTGGAGCAGGGAGCCAAAGGAATGCGTGTGATCTGTATCCAGGCCGAGGAAGCCAACAAATGTTCAAAAGTGCTTGAATTGAGAGATAACAACTTTACCACCGAACCAAGGACTTTAGGGAGTCCCGGTGCCACACAAAAGGTGGGATAAAGGAAACTAAATACTCCAGTCATCCTGGAGGGATTTGACGACTGGTAAATGCTGAATCGATCCTCAAGGGATTTAGCCAGCTGTAAACAGCGAAGAATTTAAAGCAGGAGGAATCGTCTTCCCCCCCAACCCTCCAGAGAGGGGGAAAGCAAGAACTGTATATAAGATACCGACACTGTAATCGACAAACTATACACAAGGACTGGATCCTGTCTGGGGAGATCCTAACAGAACTTTGAGACTGAGACAAGTCCTCCAAGACCCGGGCACCGGCAGATGCCCATGCCGAGGCCGTGATGTAGCCTGGCCCGGCAGATGCCTATGCCGAGGCCGTGAGGTAGCCTGGCCCGGCAGATGCCTATGCCGAGGCCGTGAGGTAGCCTGGCCCGGCAGATGCCTATGCCGAGGCCGTGGTGTAGCCTGGCCCGGCAGATGCCCATCCCGAGACCGTGGAGTAGCCTGGCCCAGCAGATGCCCATGCCGAGGCCGTGGTGCAAACCTCCCTTTCTTTTTAGATAGGTTTTTCTAGAGTAGTAGGGCCAGTTAGTAGTTGGGAATTTGGACTCGGGACTCTTCATTTTGGACTATGACCAGCCCCCTTAGTTTTGTTTTTGAAGGCAGGACACATTCCTTATAGTGATAGGGCCACTTAGGCATTTTTCTTTTGATTTGAATAGATACTTACACACCTTAACCCATTGTTGCCCAAGCCCTCCTTCTGGTACGCCACACTAGTCAAAACTCGTCAATGCTAGGATTTTAATTATTGCAGCGATTCTCTCTTCACGTTTGAACGTTTTTTCGTGAATATCTTCATTCCATTCATTCTTGATAATTGTGATGGGCCTGACTCTCTTGTTTCCGGGTTACAGTTACTGCCCACCCCATCTATATGGCAAAAATAGAAACAAACTAAAAAGTCACAAATGCTGCATTTATTCTTGATTTCTATTCAGCGCAACGGCATTCCACAACAAACAATCGGCCGCGCGAAAAAGAGGCTGAGCAAATGCGTGTGATTGGAAAGCATTTAGCTAATAATCCATCATTTAAATTATCTGGCTGTGCTTGCCAGGGCAAACAGTAGCTGCTAACAAATAAAGAAGATTAAACGGGTATCATCTTTACAACATAGCATTTATTACTGGGATACCACTTGGATAATAGGGTATCAGGTAATAATGTCCCCATACATAATGGCCCCATGCATAATGTCCCCATACATAATGCGCCCATACATAATGCGCCCATACATAATGTCCCCATACATAATGTGCCCATACATAATGTCCCCATACATAATGTGCCCATACATAATGTCCCCATACATAATGTCCCCATACATAATCTCCCCATACATAATGACCCCATACATAATGACCCCAATCATAATGTCCCCATACATAATGTCTCCATGCATAATGTCACCGGGAAAAACCATTGGCAACATTATATATGGTGACGTTATGGGCCTGATTCATGAAAGTGTTTTATAATGGCACAATCCCATAGGAACATGTTCCATGAATCAGGCCCTATGTATGGGGATGGGTTGCGGGGATGTTTTTTTGTGCCCTTGTAAAAAAAAAAATGAAGGATTGCGGGGTTGTCCCCCGCATGTTCAATGTAATAATGTCTCTGAAAAAAACTGCTTTTTTGTCAGGAGATATTTTTGCGGGGACATAATAGGGGATCATTATAACTCTGGGGTATGCCCACACAAGCTTAGACGAAGGTACTTAACACCTCTTTTAGTTGATTTGGGGAAAAGAAGCCTAAGGGAGGCAATGCAGCTCCTTACCAGTAGACTGTAATGGAAAGTCGTATTTTCTTCGGCGAGGTATATCCTTCGTGCCTGGCTCTTGAGAGGTACGCTGAGTGGCAATGTGTTATTATAACTCTAGACTATTTCTGAGGCTGCGACCTCGCTCTCCTCTCGAAGTTAAGATTCTATTCAAAGATGCACTTTCACTTTGTATGGTATTTAATTGTATGTAGTTTTTATCTTGTTTTGTATTGACGTGTTGTAGCCCAGATTGTACTTATCTCATGTTTTTAGAAAGGAAAACCTATGATATGATATTTATAACGCGCTTAATACCCAGAGGTTTCTAAGCACGGACCTAGGGTTCGAACCTGAGTTGCTCCGTGTCGCCTTGCTTCCAAGGTGACCACGTTGTCCCTGAGCTATCCTCCCGAGCTACTGCACTAGATTGATACTTTTTTAATGTACGTTTTATTCTATTAACGAACACTGTGTTGCTTTGTGCTAAAGGACTCTTCCAAATAAAGCTTAAAATTGATTGATAATTTAGAGTTCGCCGGGATGCGGTAACTGTGCAAAATGTTTGAGTTGCTGTCGAGGGTGGTCGTTGGGAGAGATACTGGACTTGGTGAGCTTGGGGGGAGTGTAACTTTAGGCAGAGGAAAGGGGTTCTCTTTAAAGTTGAAAGCATCTTACACAAAAGACATCCCCCACCTCGTGTCGTGCCGGCATCAAGGGTTAACTGGTTTACCAGCTTCTGAATCCCAACCGCTCGAAGACCAAACTTCTTATATTGCCCGGACAAATCGACAACGTACACATCTACTGTTGGCAAAGTAAGCTGCGGTCTGTAACTTTTGCCTCTCCAGATGTTTTGGACTACAACTCCCATGACGCCTTGCCAGCGTGCTCAATGGTGAGGGATGATTAGCCAACCAAAGCTACACTTTCAGGCAGATTGACATGATATGGCATTTATAACGCGCCTATACACAAGTGATTACACTTAAATTAAGAGATCAGGTTATTTATATTAGTAGACAGACTCCACTAAAAACTCCCCATTATTTTCAAAGTAGCCTGCACCTGTTGAAAGTGGACACTAGCTGAAACCAAAGCAAACCTAAGAAGATATAGAAGTGAATTGCACTATAGTGCCCTGGAACACATTGGCACTATTGTTAGTTTACCCCTCAGTCAACAAACCACCGTGAACGATTGCCAAATTAAAATTCCCTATAAGAATTACTGTAGTTGATAATTGAAAGTGAAACAGTGACATCAAATCAGTAATGACGTAAAAAACGATTTCAATAATACTCAAAAGAATATACAGACATAGGTTCCCAGAGGTATGTGAGAAATACAATACTATAAGAGAAACAGGAGAGATATGATATGATGGGTTATTTATAATGCGCTTAATACCCAGAGGTTTCTAAGCACGGACCCGGGGTTTGAACCTGTGTTGCTCCGTGTCATCTTGTTTCCAAGGCGAGCACGTTGCCCCTGAGCTATCCTCCCGAGGTGAAGGTTTATGGTTGTATTTTCATAAGCAGTTCTATATGATGCTGTAAAGATGGAAATATAACGAATCCTTTTTTATGTTTACATCAATAAAGACATTCCCTTTTTTTAATAAATAAAGACTGCTTGAGGCAACCCCGATGCATGATATCAAAGCACCTCAAATCTGGTAGATCGCACACAAGATGACTGTCCTCAACAAAGGGGTTCTATGTGGAAATATTGCATTAAAACCTCAGTACAAATGAGGTAAAAAACTGGATTAAAAGTAATGTAATCAGTGATGGCGAAGAAAAACGAAAAATAAAGTAAAATTACAGAAATTAACTCCTATACTTTAATTTTGGAAAATACATTTCTGGCCCACTCCCGCGTACCCTGGTAATCATAAATGTGTGCCTTCAATATCTCACTGTCAATGAGTATAGTGTTACTATGTAAAAGTGGGAAACTGTCTCGGGAGGATAGCTCAGGGGTAACGCGCTCGCCTTGGAAGCTAGACAACGTGGAGCAACACAGGTTAGATCCCCACGTCCACGCTTAGAAAACTCTGGGTATTAAGCGCGTTATAAATAACCTACCATAATCCCTCGCACCCCCAAATAGTATACCATTACGTCCGCATTCATATTTGACATTCCCTTCTGATGATATAGTGCATAGACTTCTTTTAAAGTGAATTCTTCATCTTGTCTCAGACAGACACATGCATATACCCTGTCCTTTCTCTGCCCTGTATTATGTGGAAGGTCAAATTATGCAGACTGTGATTTGTCTCCCTTTAAATGGTTCTTTGTTGCCACAACATAGTGGCATATTTGTAGAAAAAGTTACGTTTTTACGGTCGTTGAATGTTTATTTATTTATTTTTTAGTTAAGTGATTTTCATGAACATAATGATTTTTTTTATCTTGTATGTCTCATGTGATGTTTTCAGGGATGTCATTTGGGGGTCCCCAGAGGTTGCAACTGCGACCCCTGCGGTTTCCCTTGCTACCCCTGAAAAAAAAGATTTTGGGTATATTTTTTTTTTTTTTACATTGAAGTTCGTGGGCGGTGGCCAGTGCCAAGTGGCTCCTTGTTTTTGGAGTGGCTGGAATGTATGTTGAGGCCTTGTTAAAAAAAACAGGGGGTTCCACTAGTGTAAGACTTTGAGGAGTGACCCTAAATTGGAAAGAATAGGAATAACAAATAATTTGTCTTTCTGGAATTCTATACAATAATTGCAAGGTCATGTTCTATCGCTTCCCGTGATGTCACTTTGGGTTGGGGTCAAATGACATCACGTCCTGTGATGTCCTCAGAGGTCAAGGGTCATGTGACGTCACTTCCGCTACCCCTGGCATTTTGGTGAAATGACGTCCCTGGTTGTTTTGTGCACAAATAATTGTCATTACCATGCAAGGTTATCCAAGAGTCAGCCCCTCGTTGCAGGTTTACCGCCAGTGTGCCAGTAGTGGCAGCAGATGAACGGAAATGCCACTGACAGTATCTCACGTGCACGAGTGACCACATTTTTAAATCCACAAAAGTGTCATATCTGAGCACTGCATGCATGGCAGGGCGAAGATAGTGAAAAGGGGGGCATCGGGCATTGCCACTTCTTGTTTTTCGCCCCCTCACAATGTCCCCGTAAAAATCTTGTTTTCCTTATTCATAGTTTTTTCATGATGGGTATCCACTGTGGTATTTACAGCCAGCGGCATTCCTTGGTAATACCGCTGGGGGTACGACGTTCATACATCGACAGTGTTTGTTTTTTTTTCCGATGAGTTTATTGCCGACAGTTTTTTGCTGAAAAAACTCATTGACAATTGGGAATGGGGGTTAGGGTATGTTTGGTGCAGGTGGAATAGAGAGGGGGGCTTCAGCTGGGAACCTCCCCCAAAAAAGGTTGTCAAAAAAAGTTAGCAAAAAACGAATCGAAAAAAACACCTCTGGGTATTAAGCGCGTTATAAATAACCTATCATATCATATCAAAACACTGGCGATGTAGGGACATAGAACCACCGCTGCGGGTCCATAATTACCCGGTAGCTGTGAATCCTGCTGTTTTCGAGTTACCGCCAGATCTATTTTAGGGGTGTTGCCTTTTATTGGAATGACTCAAAGTAATGTACTAGGCGGCTCAGTGCAGAAGCTGTCAAAGTCGCACAGGCTTCTTACTCGAGTGTGCCTATCGGAAATCCCTGAACAGAACTCAAATGGTCACAGGTGTCGTTCACACTACACAACACCTTTTAATACAATGCACCAATGCAGCGTCAGCGCTAAGGCTGGGCATTTCCAAGGGCATTCATGTTCTATCTTGCAGGTGGGGCAGTAAACTACAATATGTGTTAGCTCAGGGTTCTGCAACCTTCAACTCGGGCTCCGGAAGCGCCGGCCCTATGCAGTGTTTCTTGCTGCGCTGTCTTCCCGTGCTGCATAAATACCCATTGCTGCTCCGAGACCCCTCTGCTTCAGGCACACGGCCCTAGCATGTATATTCTATATGCTCTGTTAAAGTGCGCTAATGGGCCGGCTAAGGAGCAGGGCCTCCAGCATCCCAAGTGCTTCTGGGCTTTTTATGGCGTTGAGGGCTGGGTGGCCGATGCTTGCCTTGGAGGGCCGGCACTTCGGCGCTCACTTCGCTGTACATTCACCTTGTCACATTTACCTCTTTATGCCGTCACTCCTTCTAACATTCTCTTCGTCAATGCAGGGGGAGACCTCCTGTACCCCCTCTTCTTTTCTAACCCATATTCTTCCCCCTAACCCCTCTCCGACCCCTAACCTAATCTAACAGCTATTCTTACAATATCCAATGCCACCTTGACAATGTGAAGATGCAGAGGAAGTAAAGGCAAGAAATAAAGGCATGAGGAAGTTAAGACATAAGGCAGTAAAGGCATGAAGAACTAAAGGCTTGAGGAGGTAAAGGCATGAAGAAGTGAAGGCATGTAGAAGTGAAGGCATGTAGAAGTGAAGGCACGTAGAAGTGAAGGCACGAGGAAGTAAAGACATGGAGAAGTAAAGGCATCTGGAAGTAAAGGCATAAGGCAGTAAAGGCATGAAGAACTAAAGGCTTGAGGAGGTAAAGGCATGAAGAAGTAAAGGCATGTAGAAGTGAAGGCACGAGTAAGTAAAGACATGGAGAAGTAAAGGCATGTGGAAGTAAAGGCATAAGGCAGTAAAGGCATGAAGAACTAAAGGCTTGAGGAGGTAAATGCATGAAGAAGTGAAGGCATGTAGAAGTGAAGGCATGTAGAAGTGAAGGCACGTAGAAGTGAAGGCACGTAGAAGTGAAGGCACGAGGATGTACAGACATGGAGAAGTAAAGGCATGTGGAAGTAAAGGCATAAGGCACTAAAGACATGAAGAAATAAAGGCTTGAGGAGATAAATGCATGAAGAAGTAAAGGCATGAAGAAGTAAAGGCATGTAGAAGTGAAGGCACATAGAAATGAAGGCACGAATAAGTAAAGACATGGAGAAGTAAAGGCATGTGGAAGTAAAGGCATAAGGCAGTAAAGGCATGAAGAACTAAAGGCTTGAGGAGGTAAATGCATGAAGAAGTGAAGGCATGTAGAAGTGAAGGCATGTAGAAGTGAAGGCATGTAGAAGTGAAGGCACGTAGAAGTGAAGGCACGAAGATGTACAGAATTGGAGAAGTAAAGGCATGTGGAAGTAAAGGCATAAGGCACTAAAGGCATGAAGAATTAAAGGCTTGAGGAGTTAAATGCATGAAGAAGTAAAGGCATGAAGAAGTAAAGGCATGTAGAAGTGAAGGCACGAGTAAGTAAAGACATGGAGAAGTAAAGGCATGTGGAAGTAAAAGCATAAGGCAATAAAGGCATGAAGAACTAAAGGCTTGAGGAGGTAAATGCATGAAGAAGTGAAGGCATGTAGAAGTGAAGGCATGTAGAAGTGAAGGCATGTAGAAGTGAAGGCACGTAGAAGTGAAGGCACGAGGATGTACAGACTTGGAGAAGTAAAGGCATGTGGAAGTAAAGGCATAAGGCACTAAAGGCATGAAGAAATAGAGGCTTGAGGAGGTAAAGGCATGAAGAAGTAAAGGCATGAAGAAGTAAAGGCATGAAGAAGTAAAGGCATGTAGAAGTGAAGGCACGAGGAAGTAAAGACATGGAGAAGTAAAAGCATGTGGAAGTAAAGGCATAAGGCAGTAAAGGCATGAAGAACTAAAGGCTTGAGAAGGTAAATGCATGAAGAAGTAAAGGCACGAAGAAGTAAAGGCATGTAGAAGTGAAGGCATGTAGAAGTGAAGGCAGGTAGAAGTGAAGGCACGAGGAAGTAAAGACATGGAGAAGTAAAGGCATGTGGAAGTAAAGGCATAAGGAAGTAAAGGCATGAAGAACTAAAGGCTTGAGGAGGTAAATGCTTGAAGAAGTAAAGGCATGAAGAAGTAAAGGCACTTAGAAGTGAAGGCACGTAGAAGTGAAGGCATGAGGAAGTAAAGACATGGAGAAGAAAAGGCATGTGGAAGTAAAGGCATAAGGCAGTAAAGGCATGAAGAACTAAAGGCTTGAGGAGGTAAATGCATGAAGAAGTAAAGGCATGAAGAAGTAAAGGCATGTAGAAGTGAAGGCACGTAGAAGTGAAGGCACAAGGAAGTAAAGACATGGAGAAGTAAAGGCATGTGGAAGTAAAGGCATAAGGCAGTAAAAGCATGAAGAACTAAAGGCTTGAGGAGGTAAATGCATGAAGAAGTAAAGGCATGAAGAAGTAAAGGCATGTAGAAGTGAAGGCACGTAGAAGTGAAGGCACGAGGAAGTAAAGACATGGAGAAGTAAAGGCATGTGGAAGTAAAGGCATAAGGCAGTAAAGGCATGAAGAACTAAAGGCTTGAGGAGGTAAATGCATGAAGAAGTAAAGGCATGTAGAAGTGAAGGCATGTAGAAGTGAAGGCATGTAGAAGTGAAGGCACATAGAAGTGAAGGCATGAGGAAGTAAAGACATGGAGAAGTAAAGGCATGTGGAAGTAAAGGCATAAGGAAGTAAAGGCATGAAGAACTAAAGGCTTGAGGAGGTAAATGCATGAAGAAGTAAAGGCATGAAGAAGTAAAGGCATGTAGAAGTGAAGGCACGTAGAAGTGAAGGCACGAGGAAGTAAAGACATGGAGAAGTAAAGGCATGTGGAAGTAAAGGCATAAGGCAGTAAAGGCATGAAGAACTAAAGGCTTGAGGAGGTAAATGCATGAAGAAGTAAAGGCATGTAGAAGTGAAGGCATGTAGAAGTGAAGGCATGTAGAAGTGAAGGCACAAGGAAGTAAAGACATGGAGAAGTAAAGGCATGTGGAAGTAAAGGCATAAGGCAGTAAAAGCATGAAGAACTAAAGGCTTGAGGAGGTAAATGCATGAAGAAGTAAAGGCATGAAGAAGTAAAGGCATGTAGAAGTGAAGGCATGTAGAAGTGAAGGCATGAGGAAGTAAAGACATGGAGAAGTAAAGGCATCTGGAAGTAAAGGCATAAGGCACTAAAGGCATGAAGAAATAAAGGCTTGAGGAGGTAAATGCATGAAGAAGTGAAGGCATGTAGAAGTGAAGGCATGTAGAAGTGAAGGCACGTAGAAGTGAAGGCACGAGGAAGTAAAGACATGGAGAAGTAAAGGCATGTGGAAGTAAAGGCATAAGGAAGTAAAGGCATGAAGAACTAAAGGCTTGAGGAGGTAAATGCATGAAGCAGTAAAGGCATGAAGAAGTAACGGCATGAAGAAGTAACGGCATGAAGAAGTAAAGGCATGTAGAAGTGAAGGCACGAGGAAGTAAAGGCATGTGGAAGTAAAGGCATAAGGCAGTAAAGGCATGAAGAACTAAAGGCTTGAGGGGGTAAATGCATGAAGAAGTAAAGGCATGAAGAAGTAAAGGCATGTAGAAGTGAATGCATGTAGAAGTGAAGGCACGTAGAAGTGAAGGCACGAGGAAGTAAAGACATGGAGAAGTAAAGGCATAAGGCAATAAAGGCATGAATAACTAAAGGCTTGAGGAGGTAAATGCATGAAGAAGTAAGGCATGAAGAAGTAAAGGCATGTAGAAATGAAGGCACGTAGAAGTGAAGGCACGAGGAAGTAAGACATGGAGAAGTAAAGGCATGTGGAAGTAAAGGCATGAGGCAGTAAAGGCATGAAGAACTAAAGGCTTGAGGAGGTAAATGCATGAAGAAGTAAAGGCATGAAGAAGTAAAGGCATGTAGAATTGAAGGCACGTAGAAGTGAAGGCACAAGGAAGTAAAGGCATGAAGATGTAAAGGCACATGGAAGCAAAGGCATAAGCCAGTAAAGGCACAAGGCAGTAAAGGCATAAGGCAGTAAAGGCATGAGGAAGTAAAGGCATGAGGAGGTCAATGCATGTAGAAGTGAAGGCATGAAGAAGTGAAGGCATGAAGAAGTAAAGGCATGTAGAAGTGAAGGCACGTAGAAGTGAAGGCATAAGGCAGTAAAGGCATGAGGAAGTAAAGGCATAAGGCAGTAAAGGCATGAAGAAGTAAAGGCATGAGGAGGTAAATGCATGAAAAAGTAAAGGCATGTAGAAGTGAAGGCATGTGTAAGTGAAGGCATGTGTAAGTGAAGGCACTTGGAAGTAAAGGCACGTGGAAGTAAAGGCACAAGGATGTAAACGCAAGAGGAAGTAAAGGCACGTGGAAGCAAAGGCATAAGGCAGTAAAGACATGAAGCAGTAAAGGCATGTGGAAGTAAAGGCATATGGAAGTAAAGGCATAAGGCAGTAAAGGCATGAGGAAGTAAAGGCATGAAGAAGTAAAAGGCATGTGGAAGCAAAGGCATAAGGCAGTAAAGGCATGAAGCAGTAAAGGCATGTGGAAGTAAAGGCATATGGAAGTAAAGGCATAAGGCAGTAAAGGCACGAGGAAGTAAAGGCATGAAGAAGTAAAGGCATGTGGAAGCAAAGGCATAAGGCAGTAAAGGCATGAGAAAGTAAAGGCACAAAGAAGTAAAGGCATGAAGAAGTACACTCTGAAGAGGTAAGTGTTGACACACTCTTTTTGGAGAAGTACAGGGGGAATACCCTGAAAAGGGAGTCTGGCATCTGAAGGGAAACAGCAAAAAGATCTGACTCAGTGGTGGGCTACCTGAGGCCTTGGAATTCCCTCAACTCCCATGATCTCTCACTGTTTCCGTATGCTGGCTAGGTCTGATAGGAGCTGTAGGCCAAAACATCTGGAGGATGGCATGTTGCCCAATACTGATCAAACACCTCCCTCGTGTGTGCCCTCCCGCCCCACTAAAGTAAAACACCTGACATCACGACTCCCCCACCTCCTGCTTTTGTGCCCTGCCGCCCCTCACACCTGACATCCTGCCTCCCCCACCTCCCTATTTTGTGCCCTGCCGCCCCTCACACCTGACATCCTGCCTCCCCCACCTCCCTATTTTGTGCCCTCCCGCCCCTCAAAAGTAAAACAACACTTGACATCACGACTCCCCCACCTCCATCTTTTGTGTCCTCCTACCCCTCAAAAGTAAAACACCTGACATCCTGCCTCCTCCACCTCCCTCTTTTGTGCCGTTCCTTCCCTCACACCTGACATCCTGCCTCCCCCCAACTTCCTATTTTGTGCCCTCCCGCCCCTCAAAAGTAAAACAACACTTGACATCACGACTCCCCCACCTCCATCTTTTGTGTCCTCCTACCCCTCAAAAGTAAAGCACCTGACATCCTGCCTCCTCCACCTCCCTCTTTTGTGCCCTCCCGTCCCCACACCTGACATCCTGCCTCCCCCCACCTTCCTATTTTGTGCCCTCCCGCCCCTCAAAAGTAAAACACTTGACATCACGACTCCCCCACCTCCATCTTTTGTGTCCTCCTACCCCTCAAAAGTAAAACTCATGACATCCTGCCTCCCCCACCTCCCTCTTTTGTGCCCTCCCACTCCTCACACCTGACATCCTGCCTCCCCCCACCTCCCTCTTTTGTGCCCTCCCGCCCCTCAAAAGTAAAACAACACTTGACATCACGACTCCCCCACCTCCATCTTTTGTGTCCTCCTACCCCTCAAAAGTAAAACGCATGACATCCTGCCTCCCCCACCTCCCTCTTTTGTGCCCTCCCACTCCTCACACCTGACATCCTGCCTCCCCCCACCTCCATCTTTTGTGCCCTCCCGCCCCTCAAAAGTAAAACAACACTTGACATCACGACTCCCCCACCTCCATCTTTTGTGTCCTCCTACCCCTCAAAAGTAAAACGCATGACATCCTGCCTCCCCCACCTCCAGGGGAGTTGCTCGGTCTGGAAAAGACCCGGGGCTAAGCTGATGTCAGAACTGTTGGGACTGGGGGCTAGCTAGTCTTTTGGCTGTAACTCCTGAGATTCTATCCGGGGCTACAACCAAAAGATCAGGGGCTATAGCCCCCTTAGCCCCCCCTAGCAACGCCCCTGCCCACCTCCTTCTTTTGTGCCCTCCCACTCCTCACACCTGACATCCTGCCTCCCCCACCTCCCTCTTCTGTGCCCTCCCGCCCCTCACACCTGACATCTTGCCTCCCCCACCTCCCTCTTTTGTGCCCTCTCGCCCCTCACACCTGACATCCTGCCTCCACCACCTCCATCTTTTGTGGCCTCCTACCCCTCAAAAGTAAAACAACATCTGACATCCTGCCATCACCCAGCCCCCTCGTTTGTGGCCTCCTGCCCCTCAAAAGTAAAACAACACCGGACATCCTGCCATCCCCCAGCCCCCTCGTTTGTGGCCTCCCGCCCCTCAAAAGTCAAACAACACCTGACATCCTGCCAGCCTGAAAGACTTCTCCCTCAAACTTCCCAGGCCCTCCCTCCTGGCCCTACCCCCTAGATAGTGCGGGAGGTGGTGGGGTGGTGCGGCACGAGCCAGCAGTTTGTACAGAGCTAGTTCCCACTCGGTCGCACACCGATGACGCATTCTGCAGAGATGGTTGCCAGAATGGGGGACACCGCCGGGGTCTCCGCTGATTGCAGCGAAGCAGACTGGGCCTTTTCTGCGTCTCTGGGTCTGTGGAGACCCCAGGTAGTGAGGCACAGTGCTGTATGCCACTCTCATGACGTCACGGCAGTGGAATATGGAAGTCCTAGTCTGTTGCGGTGACAGCGCAGTCCGGGGATGCAGAATCCTCCACCTGATACACACCGCGTTACCTCAACCAAACCTGCCTCTTCTAGGTCCCCCAGAATGTGGAGGAACTCAATAATCTGGACAGCACCCCATCATGCAATCCAGAAAACAGCTCAGAGCCTTGACCTTCCCAGAAGACCTCCTCGCCGCCCCGCCAACACTTCCTTTCCGTTCTCCGTTCTCCTCACCACGCCAACGGCTGATGGCTTCATGAGTAAAGCATTGGCCTCTGACATGGGAACAGCCTGCACTTCGCAAGTTCAAATTACTGCAGCAGGCGCTTTGACCCTTCTGAGGCAGATAAATCAAGTACAGGGACGCCATTTTACCGAAATGCCAGGTGTAGTGGAAGTGACATCACACGACCCTTGACCTAAGATGACATCACAGGAAGTGATCTCATTTGACCCCACCCCAAGTGATATCACGGGAAGTGATGGAACACAACCTTTCACCCCTTGACAAAACAGGACGTGGCATCACATAGCCTTGTTCCTAAGTACACTACGAAAAATATGGTTACGATATCGCTGTAATGTGAAATACATTTCATACAAGAATGGATCACCATATGTATCATTAATATCAGTATGTATTGGCCCATATTACCAAATTACTGTGAATGCAAGCAGACGGCCATGCCCAAATGATAATGTGTTATTATATAGTGCTTACGTGCTTTATATAGAACAAATCACCCAACCTGTGTTGGTACTCATTTATCAACCTCAGAAGGATGAAAGGCTCAGTTGGCCTTGCCGGGATTCGAACCTACAACCTGTCGATCATACACTGCAGCAAGCACTCAACCCACTGAGCTATCTTACCGCCAATAGCTATCCTGCTGGCTATCGTAAAATGTGCAATTACATGCCTGAATGTTCTCAAAGTCGGAAAGCAAATTACACTCTGTAGTGGATACCATTAAACTGGTTTAACAGCAGGCCAGTTCATTTGCAGGTTTGGTGAAAAGTTGCCATATGACAAGCCTGCATGGATCTACTTTTCAGGCTTCAGAGGTTGGCCTCAAACGGCACCACGTCCTCTGGGCACTCGTTACCTTATACATATTAACAAACATACTGAACAGCATGCCAGGGAGATGGGAAAGATCGACACATTATGACAAAGCATTGATTGCGGCACAATGAAATCAAGGGCCATTTGATGTGCTATGGCCTAATATTTCTACACTGTACACAAGCTTTTAGGCACAAGGATTTAGTCAAGTGACCGAGGACACAGAGATGGAATGGCTTGTGATGATCATAACAGGGACACCAGCAGGAAAAACAATGCTATAACTGCAACTTGCAAAAAGCAAAATGCATAGTCCAAAATGGATACTTATTCTACTCTAAATACTATTTGGAGGTTTTTGTCTGCATTGTGATTTTGAGGTGTTTAAGAACAGACTAAACCAGTGACTCACCCCCTGAAGTGTGCCTGAAATAAACCTTAAATGTTTCTAGCAATTATTGTATACAATTCCAGAAAGACAAATAATTTGCTATTCCTATTATTCCTATTCTTTCATATTTAGGGTCATGGCTCAAAGTTGTACACTTGTGGAACCCCCTGTTTTTTTAAGAGGCCTGAACAAGAAAGCCAGCCACTCCAGAAACAAAGAGCCACATGGTGCTGTCCACGGCCCAGGAGATTTTTTTTTTAAATGTGTTTTCTCTTCTTTTGTTTTAAACATATTTTTCTTATTTAGGGGTAGCAAGGGAGACCACAAGGGTAGCACGGGACCCCCAGTTGCGACCCCCGGGTAAATGATGTCCATGATCAAGTACCATTAAAATAGGGCAATAATAGCACTGCCGTTACAGCACAAGTTTGGCGGTGTGGCCATAAAGCTGGTAGTGCAGTGGTAACGGCACCGCCGAACAATGGGTTTGGAGGTATGGCAGAGGAAAAACCTCCAGCAAGATGCTGGAGGTAATTCCTCCAACACCTTACTGGCCAAAAAACAGCCATTTAGGCGAAAATTACCACCAGCGGTAAATCTGCCGAAATCCCCATGGACTTATGGAGTCTAACTCTGCCATACCACCACTTGTAATCCAGCAGTAATTCCGCTGGACTAAATGGCAGTAACGGTAAATCTGTTTGGTGATATTTACTGCCGCTATAGCAGCAAACTCATAATGAGGCCAATCGAACCTGGAGCAGTCTGGCATAAAGCACTACTTAAGAATACAATACTCTCCCTGTACAGCACTTCAAAGCGTGTGTGCCCGGTTTGCACTCATGAATCCCCGCGCATACATTAAGTGAATGAATGCATACTTCTGACAAGCAAAAGACTCTTTCCTCCCATAGACAAATAGTGAATGAAGGAATTGCCATGTCTGCAACATGACCATTACCATGGGATCATGATCACATGTGTTTCTAGAGACACTACTACCCTACACCAGCCGGACATGGATTGTCACAATGTGATGAAAAGAGAAAGGGGACTGAGTTTTGGCCGCAGCAGATTCCATCGAAGTAGAATTCATCGGATTGTTTTCATCGGACTCTGCTCCAAATATAACAAGTTAAAAAACATTAGATAAAATCTTTTCAGTCAAATCACATATAACCTCTGAAACATAAGCCCCTATAACAGTTCTGCGCGATCCGCCAGCGCGGAGTGTGAGCATCACGCAGACTGCCCGGCAGAGGCTGGCCCCCACTGGGATCCATCAGTGGACAAAAGGACTATTGTTTTATCAAGCGCCAGAGAGGCTTGCTTTGTTGCGTGTTCTGAAAAGCATTGATACAGCAGCAACAACAAAAAGACAATGGTTACATCTGAAAAAGCCACACTGCCCCAGTTGCCAGTCTAAACAAATGCAACTGTACCCAATCAGCCAACATTGTGATCCCTACAAAAATACTGAGCGAGAATCGCTATGGAAACATACCATGCGTAAGTGCGCGGTAGGGGTTTTTGCCATGCTATTAGACAAAATATTTTCTGACTGGCACCTCACATACATTTGACAATTTGCGGTGCAATTCGGGATCCCCCCTCCTGCACACACTGCAATCCCAAGCAGCGAATGCCCTTGCTCCGTGGCTCAATCGGGGGCGAGAACCTCAAAGGGAAACTCAAAAGTCTATTTTCAGTGTCCATGGGCGGCCATGTTCACACCGCCTGATTCCAACATGGCAGATACGATAGTTATTACCTTGACTGGCAGGGCGTGGGTCGATCCTCATTCACAAGAAATTGACAACATCAAAAGGAAACCAAAAATACCGCCCTCACTGGTGGGGAGGAGGCAAAGTTACTGAGCCAGGGCCGATCGTAATTCAGAAATATAATGGGGAAACAGACCCCGAAATCAGGAGCTTCATTATGTCAAATACTTTTATTTATGTACTTATAAAGTGCCAAAAGCCTGCAGGAATCGGGGTGCATAACATAAAACTGGGTTACTACATATGAGACATACAACAACATAAACTGGACTGGTCACCTTACTTGTGAGGGGCTGTTGGGAGCGGTATAACATGAGGCCCGTGGCTCCTAGGTTGGTGAGTGAAAGGATGGCGTTCCTGAAAGAGAGTATTGCTATAGTGAGGAGAGCTTGCAAGAGAGAAGCAGGAGAGGAGCCATGATGTTGGCCAAGTCAAAAAAATTCAAGGAGTGAGACAGGGAGTTAGGTAAGCCAGTGCAGCCACATCTTAGGAGAAAACAGTTTGAAAAAGGCCAGCTGTGTGTGGAGGGCTGCTGAGGGCCAGGGCTCGGAGACTAACGTGGGGGGTGGACCCTAAGATGACTGGATTGTCAGGCCAACTGAGGGCCATTCGCTAGACCCGGTTATGGGTTGTGAGACCCCCAGCCCATATAAAGAAGTCTTGCTAACTTTGGAAATCCAGGTGTGGCCAGTACATGGTAATGGAAGGAACATGTGTCTGCATTATCGGTTTATGGTCATTTCATCTAAAACCATTGCATCCAATGCCATTCCATCGACATTTTTCCATCTAAAAAATGTCCATCTAATGCATTTTTTATCTTTTTTGGGGGGGCAAACCCCTGTTTTTTACCCTTTAAAATACACCTGAACAAAAATTAACCCTTTACGCCCCCCCCAAAACATGCATTAGATGGACATTTTTTAGATGGAAAAATTTCGATGGAATGTTAGTAGATGGAATAGTTTTAGATGAATTGACTAGATACCGCTGTGTGGGAATGCAAACAATGTTCTATAGCGCTGTAAATAATGAGGGAAGTGGGTTACAAAAGTAAACCGTTTCCGCCAACTGAGTGGGAAAAAATAGTACAGTTCCGCTGTCACCTCACTGGTGGGTCAGGTAGAAAGGAGATTGCGGTGAAATAGGTTGGGGCGGGGGTTGTTGAGCTGCTTCGACCCCCTTCATCATCCCAGTGGGGAGCACATTGGCTCTGCCGCCAAGAGACTAGGAAGGGGGGGGATCCTTGGTCCCTGGAGGATACTTTAGGTTTCTGGTGCCACTCCCACAGTTCTATAATGTGGTAATTAGGTTAGCGCCAGATGGACGCTACCGTCCAGTCGCATACTTTGGGCAGGATGCTGCCACTGAATGTAATGTCTTCTGTTTGATGATAGAGTTTCTGATTTTATAGGAATAGACATACAGACATTTCCAAAACACACAGGGGCAGATTTTTCAAAAACTAGCACAACAAAAAGAGCAGAGGCGGTGCTTTTTGTCGTTGCGCTAGATTTGGAATGGCGCAGGCCTCATTATTCACAGAGATGACCTGCACATTTCAGTGGGGCTGGCCAGCAGGGCAAATAACAGCAAGTGTGACCGGCTTTCACATGGCTGGGAGTGCATTAAGAAATGTAAAAAAGAAAATTCTATCCCAGTGTATGTGATAGAAATTCAAGTGAAACAGCATTGGTTCATACCGCTGCTGTACCACTTAAAGAAATTGTTCTATGCGATATTTCTGCATTTTAAAGACTGAACACAAAAAAGACCATTTTTTTCAGCCACTTTTGTGTCGGCTTTAAATGCCAAAATATCACATACTGCACCCCCACCCTTGCAAAGGATCCCGTCCCCACCTGCTCCAGCTGGTTATATTGTTAATCAGGGGTGGGGGGGTTTAACCCTCCCAAAACCCCCATTCCCGCACCCACCACCTCTACCCAGCATATCACACACTTAGTGCACACCCGCAGGCACATCCACACACACACAGACCGGCATACACTCGCCTGTCACTCCCGCGATGACTCCATCGGGTCTCGCCGTGCCTGACAGCGCCTGCGCGCACTCGGGCGACGGTTCGATTTAGAAAGACCGCTCTGTGCGGTCACAGAGCAGTGTTTCTCAATCGATCTTTTTTGTATTCGTAAAGTGAAAACTGTCCTTTCACTAAGTGCCAAAGAAATGCCTGATGGCGTCAGGAATGACACTGTCATGTACTGTGTACCCCCCCTTGCACCCTGTTTCAAACAAGCTCAATGAATGTGTCCAATTTCTGCGCATTTTGAAGCTTAGCTCGTTTTAGAATTCGGAATGCACTTCAAATGAGCAGCAGTGCACTCCTACTTGTGCAAATGTGCAAAAGAGGTTGGGAGGCACATCTGCGATGATCAGATTGATATGCCTTTTCAGGGTAGGGTCCACTTTTATAGCACAAATGAGATGCACTAGCACCGTATTGTCCAACTCCAGGCCGTGAAGGCCAGATCCATGTCAGATTTTCAGGATACCCCTCATAAATATTCATGAGATACATTTGCATACAATTATTCCAAATGTATGCACATTTCTTCTCATGAATATTAATGAGGGGTATCCGGAAAATCCATCAGGATTCTGGCCCACAAGGCCTGGAGTTGGACAACCCTGCACTAGCACATCTAATTATTTGTGTCCAAATATGTGTTTGCACATTTTTCCCGTAGAGTCCTTTGTTTTGGATTTTTTGCCCCAGACCTTTTGTTGTTTTTCAAGGATACACAGCATGCAGATACTTCAAGCTGGAGTTGTTCAGCACACACTTATGCTAACATAACATTCTATAACTGACAGTGTACGGAGAATAGCACCCTAAATCAAGGTCCCTTGCTACAGTGCATAACGGTACCCCGCCTTTACTTTGCCACATACACTAACTTTGTCATACATTCACTTCGTCAGACATTCCTTCGTCAGACGTTTTCCTCTTCATGCTTTTGCTTCTTCATGCCTTTACTTTTTCATGCCTTTACTTCTTCATGCCTTTACTTTGTCTGCATCTTCACATTGTGAAGATGGGAAAGGATGTGTGATTAGGGATAGCGTACGGCTAGGTTTGTAGTCAGGGGGGAGCAGGGGTTAAGCAAATGGGTAGAAAAGAAGGGAGGGGCTGGAGGGGTGCGCAGGGGGTCTACCCCTGCAATGACAAAGTAAATGTCTAGCAGATCAGGTGAGAAAAATGTGGAAGACGCCACGACAAGCATAAGCCCTCCACCTGCAAGAAGAAGGACGTACAGACAGAGAAGCGGGGAACAACAGAGTAGGGCAAAAATATTTCCGGCCTCATTACAAGCATGGCAGTGTGTTTAAAAATGTCAGCAAAATGGTGGTAATTACGTCCTCATCGCTTTATTACCGAATTACCACACCAACGTACTACGAGTTACAGCAGTATGGTGGAGATGTGCCTCCAGCAGACGGCTAGCGGTAAGACATTCCCCGTACAGCAGAAAATCATCTGAATTACCGCATCAGAATTACCGCTTGTCATTATTCCCCAAAATTCCCCTGGAGTCCTATGGACTCCAAAAATGGGGACTGACACTAGCGTGCCAACGTTAATAATCCTGCAGTAATGCCAAGGGACCAAGTGGAGGTAATGGTAAACGAGGTTGGCGGCAATTCCATGAATTTTCCATCAGATTACCGCCAAACTTGTGATGATGCCTTTATTTCTTAACCATTTCTGGACCCATTGATGGCTTGAGTGGCGTGTTTGATATATACAGACTAAGATAAGTATTTTAATTTATGAGTAAACCGTCATCATCTTTGTTTGCACACCCTGGGTGGGGAGAAGCAGGAGTAAATGTAAGTCAATGTACACAGACCTCCTTCTCCGTCAACATTGATTCGCCAAATTATTCACATTAATCTCAGGGGCCCAGGACAGTCTTGTTTGGGAAAAACTGAAAAGTTGTTCGAGTTGGTGGCGAATTAAAATCAAAACGATCCAAACTCTTCTAACATGTATCTTTAAGGTTTTTCCCAGTGACAGGCGGCATAATGCTTCTTGTCCAATAATGGCCGAGTTATGGCACCATGTATTGATAAGTAAATGGTGATATGTTGTTTTGGATGCATTAACAGGATTGCATCAAAAAGCCCTGAAATATACCATGCAATATAGCATGGTCCAGAAGCGGAACACATCTCTATGCCTTCCATGTTGCAAGGGGGGACAATATCAGTGTCGCGCCTCACCTCTCCCAACCTTTACGCATGGTACAGGAAGAGGGGTTGCATGATGGGAAGCCTTCCACATGGTGCAGACGTAATTGGCAGGCCAACCCCTGAAAGGCTGAGTTTGTGACTGGGCATTGTACGCATGGAGAGAGGTGGCAAAGGAAGACAAGGTTCCTTTCTTGGAGGGCGAGGATGTTAAGTGCCAGGTCTTGAAGGAGAATGGTCTCCCCCTTGTGAGAACAGGTGCCAGTTGCCCACAGCCACATCAGGTGTCTGAAGTGGCTGGGTCATGGGGGGCTCGGAGGGGGGAGGGCTCCGGAAGAGGAAAGGAGGCAGGGCGGACAATGTAGGGTTTGCCCCACAATGTAGGGTTTGCCCCTACCACAGGAGGGGGCCGTTCGAGGGAGCCTTGCAGTGATGGAAGAAACTGCGAGGCCTCTGTGGGGTTGGAATAATAGCATGGAGATGTAGGAGGCCGCGGTGGCTTTGGATGCACCACAAAGCCTTGTGAGCGATGTCTCTGCGTTGTTCGACCTTGGAATTCTCTGCTCCCCTAGTAGCTCAGTTGACGCCAGAAGATGGATTATCCTATTTCGATTCTCTACGTATCCCATGTTGCCGGTCAGTTAGCGCAGCAAGCTGAGCGCTCCTGTGCATAGCCTGCTGACGCAGGTTTGAATCCCAGCGGGGCCAACTCAGCCTTTCATCCTTGTACCACACGGTGGGCAATTATATTAACTGTTATTACAGCGCTTTGGTGCCATTGGGTGAGGTAGCGCTACTTAAAAACTGGTATTATTAATATTTATATTATTATAAATGCTATTTTTATTTTCTACTTCTCCCTCTACTCAGTCTTATTTTAATTTCCGTTCACTCCCTCAGATCCTGTTTTAATGTTCTATCTCTGTCTCGAAAAACAAATCATTTTCATTCTCCACCTCCCCTCAACCAAAGGCTATTCCCTCAACTGCTCCGACTTCTTGCCTCTTCCTCTGCTTGCCTAACCGATCCTGAAATCAAACTGTGTGCGCTCTACAGCAGGGGGTCTGCAACCTTTGGCCCGACAGATGTTTTGGACTACAATTGCCATGATATCTGGCTATTGACTATGATGGTTAGGGATGATGGGAGTTGTAGTCCAAAACATCTGGAGAGCAAAAGGTTGAAGACCCCTGGTCTATAGCATTTAAGCCGAATCTCACCTACACAATGTGGCCCACGCCGGCTAAAGTTCAGGAATTTCCGATTATAACAAGATGTCCAATCTGTACTTATTCAGAATCTGGCCAAATAACTTCGCCCAGCCATATTACAAATACAAATGTTAAATTGTGAATTGTATTAAATTTTTATTCATGTATGTATGTATTGCAATGTATTAGTACGATTTGACTTTTTGCAAAGGTTTATTTTTAATCAAATGCAAATAAATAAATAAATAAATAAAACAAACCCAGGGGATGCATAGTTAGCATTTACACAAAAAGCAAAGAATTAATTTTACGATGATATACGGAAGAATGAATTGATATGATAGGTTATTTATAACGTGCTTAATACCCAGAGGTTTCTATGCGCGGACCCGGGGATCGGACCTGTGTTGCTCCGTGTCGTCGTGCATTCAAGGCGAGCGTCTTGCTGCTGAGCTATCTTACCGAGACAACTTACATGTACAACAAACGGATGTTCCCATGTCCAAGGCCACGGAAATATTCACTGATGTAGTAGGTGGAGGAATCTAATGTCATTGGGTAGCAACGATGCCACATACGTAAGAGTGCACTGCCATTTATTTATTTATTTTATTGTTCATTTATAACGCGCTTAATAGCAGCGAGTGGTTTCTAAGGGCGGGATCGGGATCTGTCAGTTGTGACATCACAACTGGATAATTGTAACTTTATTAAGTTGCATCAATTACACGTTCCCATATCATGCATTGATAGCAGCTTTGCTGTGAGACCACTACTCACCGCTGATGTGGGCATAAGAAATGCAGGTGATTTCCTTTTGCCCGTCACTATAATCAGGTCATCAGAGGTTACGTGGGCCAAGAAAGGTGGGATTCATGGCCATCTCTTTGGAGGGACGGTCGGCTGATGCCCTGAGTGACGCCATGTTTGATGGTGGAAACCTTGTCGGCCATGTTGTCGGAATGTTGGCGGAGTGAGATTGGCGGGCACGTGTCAGCTCCTGTGCCAGCAAACCTGTGTTGCTCCATGTCGTCTTGTTTTAAAGGCAAGCACATTGCCCCTGAGCTATCCTCCCGAGATGATAGCTCAGGGGTATTCACCTGGGGATGCTTGAGCCTGTATATCATCTCCTTGACTATTCAAAAAATACTCTATAGTGCTTCATGCCAGACAGCTCCAGCTTCTAAGCAATTAAAAAACAGGTGGTGATATTACCCCGGTTTAAAGGACGGTTACATTTAACTAACCCCCTCTTCACTACTGGCAGAGATGTAGCAGGGAAAGGGATTCTTAGCATCTAAATGTCAACCTTTCCCACTAGGCCATCTTCTAGAGGCAGCAGGGGGAAATATATTTGAGTGTCCGATTCCAGGCCTCGAGGGCCGGATCCATGTCAGATTTTCAGGATATCCCTCACTAATATTCATGACATAAATGTGCATACAATGATTCTAAATGTATGTGGATTTTTGCTCATGAATAGTAATGAGCGATATGCTGAAAACCCATCAGGTCTCCAGCCTTTAAGGCCTGGAGTTGGAAAATTCCCATTTTCTTACAGGGCCCATGATTTACACTGTTAGTCTGCAGCCTGCGGCTCTCCAGATGTTTTGGACTACAACTCCTATGATCCCTCATCATTTACTATGCTCTAATATTCTCTCCCATAAGTGGGGTTGGAAGCCTATCAAAAGGCCAGATTCCCTTAGACTGAGCAAGGGGCGGCGCAGGAGTGGCCCCATGCCAGGCAGGCTGCCGCGGCAGTCCGCAGGGGATTCTTCTAAATGCTTCTCAAGGACTTTAGCTTCACCCAGTGTTGTCATGACTACAAGAAGACCCATTTTTAGATGTTAACAGTGAAAAGCAAGTGGAAATGTTAAAACAACATCAATAAGCCCCAAGCATTTTTAAGGCTTTACATGGGTGCTAGTATTTGCCCCCAGTTTGGTGAACATCTTTGTCTGATTTCGAGGAGCAACACATCTAAAATAAATATTCCTTATTCATCAAACATAACGCACTGGAAACGTTTCATTGACAATGTTTTTTCCTTTGGAATAGAAGTGCAGGGTTTTACAAGACGCTGTCTGCTTGCTAAACCGGCGCCACCATGATCTGACTTTATAATGCATGGTGATCGGCATATATTGCCTTTCCTTGATCTCAATATCGGGCACAGAGGTGGTTTCCTATATACTCATTTAAATAGGAAACCCGCAGATCGCATTAGGCTTCGGTGTCATATTCTAGTCAATATCCTAAGGTCTTGAAGGAAAATTTGCCTTATGGGCAGTTTCTTCATCTTAAACATAGTTTTACGGCAGATTTCGAACATCAAGCCCAGAGTTAGGTTGACTCAACGAGGGTACCCGCACAAAATTGTTAAACAGGGTGCGAAGAGAGAGAGAGATATACCAACAGGGACTCTGTTAATACTTTGAGAGAAGCAAAAAATGACAGACCGGTTGGTGTGTGTCACTTTATTTTGAAAGCACGCCGATACAATTCGGAAATTGATTAGGGAGTACCGGCGTTTGGTTACTTCCGCCGGGTGTGCTTCCCAAATGCCTTTGTTTGCCTTAAAAAGAGGCAGGGATTTAAGGGATAGCCTTGTTTATTCCAGACAGGTCTCAGGTTCTGTAGGCTTGCTACAGAACACACTACAAACCGCTTGGAATTCACAGAGAGCGGGTGTGGTGGGTCACCATCCATGCGGTAAATGTAGTGCATGTCCTTTCACAATTAAGAGCCCAGAATTTGTGCATGTCACTTTTCAGTGGCCCATTAGAAAGTTTTCTAATTGTAACACCTCTAACGTGGTGTACATCATTACATGTCCATGTGACAAACTGTATGTTGGTATGACTACTCGAAACGCATCTGCACGTATTAATGAACATTGAAGTAGAATCCGCATGGATATGGTAACGGCTCCTTTGGTACGCCATTTTCTAGACAAACCGAATGGCCCAGAGGATTTTAGATGGCTGATAATTGACCATCTGAAATCAGACTGCAATAATTATTCCATGACCGCAAGGTTACTTAGATTGGAACAAGTTTGGATTCATCGACTGAATACACATGTAAGTGGCCTAAGTGAGGAATTGCATTGTGCTTCCTTATTGAACTGACCAGGATGTTGAATTAAGAGTCAGATGCTAGGGCATGTGTCGTGCTCCTGTGAAAAGCTCTTTGTGTTTGCCTTCGGCACATTTAATTTCAATTTAATTTGGTACATCCGGAGTGAAGCATCTTTGCTCCTGTCCACTGAGTCGACCTTATTTAGGTAACAGATGCACGGTAGTTATGTGTGGAGTAGGGTACATCAAAGATGGCTGCCGTCATGAATCTCTCCCTAGGAACTTGAGTCGGTTCCTCTATGGACTCACTTATGCGTCATAGAGTCGGGTGATGCAGAGATGGTTATGCTTAGGACAGAGCATAAATGTATGATTTTGCAGTCCTTTTATGGGCCGGTCCCAGGTCATTGTTTAAGTCACTTTTCAAGATATTTTTCTAGTACTTGATCAACACATTACACACTCTAAGATGGCCGACACATGGGACGATTATTTCACCGTAGAATTACCGTTCTTCATGAGATCAAGCTTCTAGGAGAAAGGGTAAAAAACAGGTTCCATTTTCATTGTGCGGCTAGTGTTTACACGGGTTAGTTATGGCCAAGAACTATGGTAGAGCCGCTGTTCTCGCAAAATTCGAGTGAGTGCACCCTTTGCAGCCTGTGGTTGTGCTTTTTATAAAAATATCCAAACAGTAGCAGGGCATACACGTTCACTCACTATCTCGCCATTATGAGCCTTGGTTGGTTTTTTGTTGGTGTTTTTGTAGGCAAATACAGATGTGTTATGGTGTGACTTGTCCCCAGTCGGATTTTGGAATAATCGACATGACACAGCGTTTGGAAATGGTTGTGGTTCAAATTAAAGTTGGTATGTAGGTAGAGTACGGTGGAGAGCCGGTGCCTAAGCTGGTAAGAACGTGGCATGTACTTGGATCAAAGTGCTTTTTTGAAATTGATTTGTTGCTAAAAAGCACCTGCTACATGTGTATAGATCAATAACTCAGTGTTTATTTCTGTGTTGCTGATTTTTTACAGTGGTGCACCAGAGGGCCATTGGCGATGAATCGGCCAGATGATTGTAAGTTTTCTTTAAAAACGGTGTTGCAATTGAAGTATCCAGAACGTCAGTCTGCATAAATAATTTACATATAATCTCAGCATGTATAGGTGCAATTCATTCTTTATAGTAATTACCTCCTTTTGATTTACTTTGCAGACATGATTGTAAAAGTTCCATTCTATGAAGAAAGAAGAAAAGAGAAAGGCTGACCTGAAGAAGGCTGGGTTGTTGTAATAGATTATTGCCTGTCTAGCCGAAACCTGAGTAGGCAATATTATTACGATTTCTCACATCAATAACTGACTGTACCAATAGTTCATCGAAAAACAGTTTTTCCACTAACCTGGTCAGAAGAACGGGACTTAGAAGCTAATGAAAGCTCACCTGGGATGTCCTTGTCCCTCCAGTAATATGAAATGCTCCAGGGAAAGAGCACCCCAGGGAAACCCTCTGGGGAAAAAAAGCCTGTTGACTGCGGGCTGGAATCTGCTTCTGTGGCCTTGAAAATGCTGGTCCCGATTCCACTCTCTTCAACTTACTGGCAAAGACATAGGTAATGCTCGTCACTAGGCAGAGAAGATAGTCCAAACTAGGAACCAGCGTAACAAGAGAAAAAAGATAAGCAAAGTATCAAGTTTCACAGATCCAGAAAGAATCTCTCAGAAAGAAATGAATCTAATACCCAAACGTCAGCCATCAATGAAGTATTGTAGTCTGTCTGTTTTCAGATGCTGCTTCTGATCTCCAGTAACTACTAAAGTAGAAAATAGAATCAAAGTTAAGGACAGTCCTACAGAAAAGAGAGGAGTAGAAAAGTCTAGTGATATAATCTACCTGTCCCTTCGCACTGGAGAATTCAGCTGTCCAGTTGCATAGCACTCTTGCCACAAATAAGAAAAACAAGGGGAATCGCCGGAATGTCTGTGTGAGCGGCTAATCCTTCCCGGGCGCTCACGGCTATGAGAACCGCCAGCAACCCCAATCCTCAAAGACACGCCTCTGCGGCTTACAGTAGAGACGCGATTCAACAGAGCTTTCCAAACCTGGATAACGGATAACAGTTGATGTGTTTTTGGAGCGGAGTAGTAATGCACTCTGCCTTCAGCCACAACCATGGATAAAGCCTTGTGGGCGGAGTCATCCTCCTGGGGTCCAAGGTCACTAGAGCTCCCTCTCGGCTTCCATCCTCCATCTTAGAAGGAAAAATGGAGGAGATCCGAGATTTTACCATAACAAATATGGAAATCCAATGGAGGATACGTCATGTTGTGTTTGTTCTTTGTTTATTCATTTTGCTGTAGGGGCTGCAATCAATTTGCGGCTAGGCCATAGGTAGCAGTAGGCACTAGGGTGGATTTCAGTTGTGCAGTGCCAGACTGCTCAAGCTGTCAGTCCAGATTCTAAAATTGTACCATTTGTTGGTTTGCACTTATTGCTCTTTTGCACATATAATTGTATATGTTGGTAAGAATGCACCCTTGCACTTGCGCGATCTGACTGACACTTGGCCTAGTAGGATTGTTGTCTGTCTTCCCTTGTTCCCTCCCCCTGCCTCGTCGCGCCTTGAAACACTTGTGTATAGGAGCGTTACAAATAACATATATCATATCATATCATATCATATCATGTGTTTAATAGTTGAGTGGTCGTACGGTTTGATTGGAATGGATGATGTCTGCACGGATAGTGTTGAATGAATTGATGTAAACATTGCTTCTTTTGCCAAACATTGTCTTGTATGGGATCTCCTTTTTGTGTTTATCCCTTTACTATAGGGGCCAGGACCCCGGCTGCCTTTCCCTGCTGTCCCAATTGGACTGCTAAAATGTTCTAACAGCCAATAGATGAACTATCTATCCCAGGGGCCACTGAAACACTCAGGGCTTCATTATGAGTAGGGTTGAAATAGTAAAAAGATGTGGTACTTTAAATACCACTGCTTTATAAAGGTCCAACTACTAGTGAGGTGCGATCACAGTGGAGGTTGAACTCATGGATCACATAGAAATCACTGCAAGGGTCGATATTGACAATTTAGGCCAAGGTTGTCAAACTCGAGGCCTCGAGGGCCGGATCCATGCCGGATTTCAGCATACTCATTAATATTCATGAGATATATTTGCATACAATGATTCTAAATGTATGCACATTTATTCTCATTCATGAGGGATATGTCTGAAAACCCAGCAGGTTTGCGCCCCTCGAGGCCATGCAGCCATGTCTGTGCTCCATGCTGGAAATAGCCCATTCAAAACCACCCCATAATTAGATGCCGCTTTAAAAACAGAGGCATCTAAAAACCCGGATGTTTTAATAATTGCCTCCATACTCCTAATGAAGACCTCAGAATGAAGAGGCATTTGAAGGCAGTGCAGTGTCCACCCGACCTGTAAAAGTGGGACTGCACAAAAGCATTCAGGCTTGAACTGGCCGATAGGAGTATAGGGCAATGCCCGAACCCAAAATGCCAAATGCCTGTGCAGGCCAGTTTTTTTGGTCAAAGTGGGCCACCTTTTTGGCCAAAATGAGCCAGTTTGATGTGTTACTTCACTATGAGGCTTGTAGTTTGGACCAGTTTTGCTGAATACAATGGGCCGCATTACTAGTTTGCAGGTCCGGTAACTATGGTACCCGTAAGCTTGCTGGTACCTTAGTTGACGGTTTTACCGGCAAGGCTACCACCAAACTTGTAATGAGGCCCATAGTCTTTCAAATGCACAATTTGCATCACATTTTATCAAAAGACTCTCTCCTCAGGGACTATTCAAATAGTCTGTCACAGAAGGAATAACTTGGCATTTGCAACGGTGGGCCACTTTTTCATTGGTGTCCAAAACAATTTTATGCCCCAGTCCAACCTTGAATGCATTCTTTTCATTGTGCGGTTCATCGGCTCCCTTATATACCTACAGTGATTTGTAATCGATGACTAAACACATAACACATACGTTGATTGCGCTGTAAGAAATATTGCTGATAAATGGAAGCTACGGTGCTCATAATCCGGTTGTGATAAATATTGGTTTCATGTACAAATAATTACAGATGCAAATTGCTGGTCGTAATGATCTTGGAAAAACTCCCATTTTTCAAAGCACTTACCGTAAAGCGGACATAAAACCAGGATGCCCTATTCCAGTATTAATTTATGGTCGAAGGGGATTATGGGAACTTTTTCAGCGGCTGGGGAAGTGTGCTGCTTGTAATCTACGGGAAGGACCTGAAGCCCAGACTCTTCAAAGAAGTTTTGTCCCCAAGCATCAAATCCACTCCGTGTTTTCAGGATACCCCCACACCAAATGCATTTAAATATTATGAATCTGAATATGCGTTATTTACCAAGTCGTTAGCCTGGCAACCACGCATGATCGGTGCCCCCAAGGATCATATTTGGCAGCTCTGGCTGGGGAATTTGCTATGTTTTCCCAGTATTCCAAAATTGACAGCAATTTCCTTGTGATAATCTGATTTCCTTATTAGTTCTTCAATGCAGGGGGTGAACAGAGGATGAGTTATTTAATAAGTTCATGTAATCTAGGAACATTACGCTGATAAAGGACAATCCGTCTTCACTTGGACCTTGCCCATGATGTAAGACATTAGATGCTGATTTTCTACATATGGCGTGGCGCTGCCCTAGAGTTGCGACGTATTGGGCGCATGTTAAGAATACTGGGAGACATTATTAACTGGAATAGCCTAAAGTGCGTCTTTTGGGCTTAACCTGCGAGGCATTGAATCGTCATCGTAGATTCTTAGGCATAGCCCTACTGATAGCCAAGAGGCACATTGCAATGAGATGGTGGTTGAAATGTGCCCCCACAAAGGGAGGGTCGTTATGTGATATAATATTTTATTTATATCGCGCCCATACACAAGTGTTTCAGAGCGCGACTGAGAGACGGTTGAGAGATTTGGTTTGGTGTAATGACCAAGAAGATACCTATAGAGAACTGGCTGTTCATACATCTCGGCCTACTGATTACTGGTCTTCGTCTAATGTTTACCTGAATTTGTTGATTAATGTTATTGTGGTTGGTGTTTATAATCGATTACAGGATTTTAGAAACTTTTTTTTTTTTGTAATGACATTTTTGCTTGACGTAGTCCTTAGATCAATTACTTATTGAGCCAAATTTCAAAATGACTGTACATTGTGTTCAAGTTGTGTTGTTCATCAGAATTGTACCGTTTGACCGACTATAAATGGTTGCAAGGACCAAAAGTTCTAAAAATGCTACCACCAAAGGTTCGAACGCCAAAGGTTTGAACCTTTGGTGGTAGCATTGCAGGTAAGTAAACAAAAAAAAATGCAGGGGCTGCGGGGGTGTCCCCTGCAGCACCCTGCTCACTATACTATGTGGTATAGTGAGCGGGGTGCTGCGGGGGACAACCCCGCAGCACACCCGCCAAAAACAAAAAACAGGAGCTGCGGGGGTGTTCCCCGCAACACCCCGCTCCCTATATTTCACAGTATATGCTAGGGATTGTTTGGTTTCCGCTCAGTGATTAATTTGTAGGGGTGTTTGCCAGGGCTCAGCCCCAGGACTTATTTCTAAGCCCCAGCACTTATTTTCTCAGACTCAATCTGGTTATGATGTTGTGTTTTAGCAACTTTATTCAATCTCATTCAGCAATTGTTACACAACAAGCAACAACAGTGTGCACTGGCACATTCTCTTCGCCCTGTATGGGCGCAGCGTTATTCATGAACTTAATAGCCCACGCAGGCAGCAGAGTGGTAATTATCTATTGTTACGGATGACAATGAGTTGGAAGGTGACGCGGCTGGGTGCTTGTGATTCGTCACACCCACAAACTGCTCCGGTCCTCCCTACAAACATTGGAGCTTCTCCACTACTGCAATACGCAGCAGCACTACAACATTAGTGTGGGTTGGCAACAAGAGGACAGTCGCAGCCAGACGAGCCAACACAGGGGTACGGTCTGGGAAAAAGCCACTGCATAAGAGGAGTGCCTTTCATGAATGTCAACCTATACACAGTGTTTGACAGGCCAGTTTAACAGTGTAACAGTTCAGTAATCATGTTTCCTGCATTTGCACATCTGCCATGGCTAGTGCATCCATGACCCAAAATAGACAGTCGGAGTTGCAGCATTAACCCTTAATATGCAGGCACTGTGAGGCAACAATCATGGGTGTTGGCAGCAGTGGGCCGGGAGTTGCCCGCCCGATGGGTCGCAGGTGCGCTAGAAAATATTTGGGCCCAGGCACTTCTATTTATTTTTACAAATGAAGCAGTGTTTCAGCTACCCGCTTGGCACCATACCCCCACCACCCTGACAGCCCTACCCTAATGCGGAATCACAGTTGTTTTGGATGTTCGCGTCAATCCTGACCAACCGCATCAATGCTCATTAGTGTGTGTACGGAACCGCGTCACAGAACGCCCCCTCTGTACGTTCCAACCTACCACCCCTCAGGAATCGCAGTCGCTAATATAATCGCTGAAATTAAGTAAAGTCACTGGAGTGTGGGGCTGCCACTGCTGTCTGCAGTTTTGCTCCGTGGACTGGTCCTCTAATAGAAGTCCCTAACTACATAATCAAACATGTGGTTTCTTAGACAGGGGTCTGCAGCCTGTGGCTCTCCAGATGTTTTAGACTACAACTCCCACGATCCCTAACCAGCAGAGTCAATAGCCAGATACCATGGGAATTGGAGGCCGAAAGATCTGGCGGGCCTAAGGTTGCAGACCCCTGGTTGAATCCCCTCAGACGGGAGGATAGCTCTGTGGCAACGCGCGGGTCTTGGAAGCAAGCCCACGTTGAGCAAACACAAGTTCGAATCCGGTCCCGCGCTTGGACAAAAATGTATAAAACTAGCACGTTATAAATAACCTCCCCTTCCAGAATGAAACTAGCGCCTAGATACCTACGGGTTATGTGTGCTGTAAATAAATCCCTTCACGAGGTTCCAAGAGCTATTTGGGCAGGTTTTTAGCCGGGTCTCAGGGTAAGGAAGGCTGTGCACATGCTCAGTTCCGACAGCACTGACATCCTAGGATAATTATATCAATAGGATGTGGTATTTTTAAATCATATAAATATAACAATCAGGTTGTTTAATATAGCGCCTCGCGTGGGATGCCTCTTGCTTCTAAGCAGCCTAATAATTGTCAATATTAGCCAAAGTAACTTGACTCTATGTATGAACTTCTGAAGGGTGAAGGTTTTTGAGGCCCTTCCAGGATTTTAAACTGTGGCTGCCAGTTGCACACAGATGCAAGAAGCCAGCACTCAGCTTGCTGAGCTACTTCATCTGAGAAGCAACTACACATTAGCTACATTGTTCCCGCCTTGAAATATTTCTTAAGACATATTTAAGCGGCAATCCTGAAGCAAGCCGGTTCCCACACTGCCAGCCTCCAGATACACTGACAATGTGCGAGTACATTAGGAAACGCACACACCATTTAATATCTAAATCTACAGGAGCCACGAGCAGTGTTCTTGCGCCCGAGGTCGGCGAATTCCCTCTGGTTGGGCTCTGAGACGAGGAGCTTGTTTAACAATTCAGGGAGCGTGTGAAGTGCTGTTGCCTCAAAATACTCTGTCTTCAGATTAATAAAAAAGAACCCACAGGGCCCTGGAGTCGAACGACACACCGCCGAGGCTTCTGCACACATCCCGGGCCCGGCGGTGCAAGGGGGCGAGTGTATCTTCACGCGGTGTTCTGTGAGTCTTCAGTCCCCGTTGCAGCCCCGGAATCACGGCTCCAGTGCAATGATGAAGACACATTCTGAATTATTGAGAGAGTTGTGCTGTTGAACCCCCCCCCGCCCCCCGATAGAGAGATCAGATCTCACAAGCAGAAGGGATCACCCTGAAAGCTGTCAGACGACGCCACAGGCATGCATTTTGGGACCAAATTCAGAGAGTTTCGATCAGAGAATGGCAAAGGCGCAAATCACCAGCCCACCCGCTGACTATCGGAGAGCCACAAAAGCTAAGACAATGGTCTGCAGACTTTGGCTCCTCAGATGTTTTGGACTGCAACTCCCTTCAGCCTTTGCCAGCATAAACAAAGGGGGAGGATCATGGGAGTGGTGGTCCATAACAACTATAGCCTCATGTAGCAGACAGCTGCGGTATGGGGGTCTTTTCTGAGGAAGTCCACCTGAATTGCGTGTTACCACACCCTGTCTCTTTAAGAGCGAGACGGCCGTGTGAACGGTGACGTGGGAGCGTGGAGGAGGAACGGAAGGTAAGCGAGTTAAGGCACTTCCTGTTATGCACGAAATAAAGTAAGACCTACGTTATCCCCTTTGGCGTGTGTCCTTCTTTTCAACGCTAGAAAGCCCCAACAACTGACAACGAGGCCGATTCCTCGCACACCATAGCCCTCCCCACTCAGGGACTTGTCCCGCACTCACCCAGGGATGCAGAAACTGTGGCAGAGAAGGCCATTTCAAATCTGTTTGCAGGCAAGGCAGACCTTTCCCCATGCAAAGCATGCAGCCGCCACCACAGAACAGGGTGTATAATCGGACCCCGCAGAACTCGCCATATCAGATGCGGCCATACCAGCAAGGTCCAAGAGGGTACGTAAGGGTAGTGGAGGATCACTACTTGGAGGTGGACTCCCAAAACTTCACCAATCAGAGACCAATACGATGGACCACCATAACCACACCAAAGTCAATACTCAGCGGCACCCCAAGTACTGGAACACGACAGTGACCAGTAGTCCCAATATGTCCAAGACGAATACGTGAACCTTATCATGAATGAGAGAAAAGCAAAGGAAGCACCGAGAATACATGTGGAGATAGGCAGGAGACTGTTTTGCTTCCTAGTCGACTCAGGGGCCACAGTGATCATAATGGGAGAGCAAGAGTTTCTCCAAATACCTGACAGACCAGCGCTGGCCCCAACAGTGTACAAGATCTTCCAAAGGGGCGCTGACCTCCCCTGTTCAAGATTTCAATCTGGCGACACACACATTGCTCTCGGCCTAGTATGTAGTGCACGACTGAGATGCCTTTCTCCTTATTTTATGCAGATTCAATTTGAGAGGGTACACAACTCGTATCACACCCCCTTTTTCAAATACCCCGGGTCACAATGGACCGAGAACCAGGCCAGTTGGTGAAATGCAACATTTATTTAAAATTCAAAAGAAATCATAGTTTTTTATATGGGGCAGCAATCACCAATGGGGTGATATTTACAATGAAAGTGGAAGCAATGCACTTGCTTAACTTTCTCCTAGAACATAGACAAAGCACACCGAATAGGAGCACTTTTTGGATGAGGATAGATGGCACCCAAGTTAAGGTTTCCCCCTGCAGTGTTCCCTCAACCCACAAATAATCAAATTCTGAGTGGATAGAAAGCAGCAGGTAATCTAAAATAAGGGGCAGAAGACAGACCAAAGATCTGACCTTCCCTCACAGAATAAGAGGCAAAAACTTTAAAAAGACTTTAAACCCTTAACAAAGGCCTAAAATAATACTCGGAAATGGCAAATAATTAATTAATGTGTGGTTAAATTATAATATACATATGTTTTATCACAATAGCATGTATGTTATATCACTGGCAATCACAAGGCAATGGATCAGCAAAAGGCATACAATTCGAAAATGAGTGGAAAGTTTAGAACATGCTGCAGCCAAATGACACATTGAAAAGTTGCAATTTTCTCAATTCCCGCTTTAAATTACACAAACAGTTTTTAATAAAAATGGGTGTAATACTCTGATTTAGAGTTTTTGGGCTGGGGGATTAATATATATCACAGGGACACTATAGAGTTGAAAATAGGTCTCTAGCTATGAAACTGGATGAGTTATGCAAGATCTAAAAAGGTGCGCCTTGAGTAAAATGAAGCCATGAAATAGGAAAGGAAATCAGTTGTGACAAGAACAGTTTTACTCTAAACTAGAGTATTCAGACTAGACCACCAAAGATGGACACAGTAAGATCCAAGGTTGATTTGCGAGTTCAACCCTGTCACCCCAGTGCCAAACCTTGGCGGAAACCAGTCCGATCACTCGAAATATGACTAATGGTTTAGCACAAGACAAAATTGAAAAGAGATGGCGCTAGCACTTAAAAATTAAGGACATGATGCGTGGATAATTCTAACAGTGCAACAAGTTATCGGGGTAAGATAGGATTGCTTAGAGAGTGGGATAAGGACAAAGGCAAGACAAGGTAGTCTATGTATTTCTAAGGGCTAGGGATCATACTCACAGTCCACTTTCTAGTTCTGGGATTTTTGGACAGTCAACAGGGTCGGGTCACCACACGGCTGGCATGCCTGGCAAAAGACAGCTGGGCAAAAGACCACTGGGCAAGGTCTGGTCCCCGGGTAGTGAACAGCTGGGCAATTCGGGTCACTGAATGGTAATTCTCCTGGCAAAGGACAGCTGAATGGCAGGATTGCAGTGGGCATGCAGGTAATGGGCAGCAAGCCAGGCTGGTTCTGGATGCTTCCCAAAAGAATACCGCATCTTTCCCCTTTGGTTATTTGGGATTTTAGTGGGATTTCAGGATTGAGGCCTTGCTGGACGGGTCAGCAATGCTTAGGCCTTGTAGTTGGGATCAGCAAGATGGATGGAGCCGATCATGAAATCAGCGCAGGAACTTCAGGAAGAGTGTGTTTAGAGTCCTGCCATGAACTCTTATTTATAATGCATAGTGACATCATAGAAGTATACGGCTGGGCAGGCTTAGCTAAACACACCTCTAACCCACTCGATTGGTCAGGGGTGCTAGCCTCCGCCTCGCTCTCAGCTGGTTGGATCTAAAGGGCAGGGGGACAGATTTATGATGGGAGTTTTACAATGTCCAAAAACCTCCCACAGTTACTTTAGCTAAAATCTGATTTTGCCACAAATGGTACATTTATACATTTGAAGTCGCCTAGCAAATTACATAAACAGGTTACTTATTATATGAAGACCATTGCGGTCCAACTCTGCAATCGGTGAGACATTATTTTGTATGTTTAATAATCTTTGGTCATTTTCAGTGTGAAATATTCAGCCTAAAATTCTGTAACTTTACACGTGCGTACATACTATTATAGGGCCTGTTTCTGTTCATTTCTGTCTTCCAAGTTGTCAACTGTCTTCAAAGTTTCTTAATAAAATAGTCTTTTGAAACAAATGGGCATCCTTTGTCCTGCGCTGGACCATTTTATTTCTTTTTCAGCTACCACCAACTGTCACTTCCCCCAGAGGGAGTTTTTTTTTTTTTCAGCTTGATTGAATGTTTATTGCCCCTTCTCCACTTTGCACTTCCATGTCCTGGAAATTCCATTGTAGAGGGCTCAGCCCAGACCAGATTCTGTCCAACCTAGTAATTAGTATCTACTTAGAGAGGCCCGTTTTGGTTCTGTCATCCTCTCAGCAGAAACCTGTCTTGAGCTGATTCCTCCCCCCCCTTGCAGCCACTGAAGTTTAATTTAAAAGTATTTATTTTTGTTCTGAATTGGAAGGAAACCTGCTGAATAGAACCATTTCATACTATATATTTTCACAGTACAATCCCCTTTCACATTGCTAGGCAAGAAGAAGTTTTTGTTCAACTTAGTATTCGCCAACAAGAATTTTTCTTCTTTAATTTGCCAAGACCATTTTTACACATGTGGTGCAAGCTCTTAGCATTTTGCCTTCAAATTTGGTTTTTGACTTTCCATTTGGATTTCCACACTGTTTTGCAGCCATAGCAATTTTCTTCTAGGCAGTAGTTTATTTGAACCACCTAGGTGCTGAAATTGACATAGCCCAGAGCTGGAGTCTCTTTGAATTACTGATCTTTAACACTTTGTAACTTAAACAGTGAAGCTTTTCCTGTGCGGTGGAAAATGGAGTTTCATTGTTGATTTTTTTCAGATTTGGTTTAACAGGGCCTGTCATTCAGGGGTCATACTTGGTTTTGTAGAAGCACAAGGGGGATAGGAATGGGCATGGCAGGGCCTTGTTAATAACAGTAGTTTGAGGAAGAACAGATAGACATGGCGTCAGACCAGCATCATTTTAAGGTAAAATACGCCCTTTTCAATGGGACCTTTGGGGCTGGCAGCAAAGCAGCGCTGCTTTTTCACTCTATTTCTTTTGTATGTGTAAGAACACACTTGCAAGCTCCTTCAGTGTGCCCACTTGTTCCATCCTGCCCAACATGTGCCTGGCAAGATGGTGCAGCCATCTTTTTGTCACTGCAAAATGCAGTTTTGAGGCCATGGTGCTCACGGGAACCAGAACAACCCTTTTGCTGTTTCTGCTGAAGCGCAGCTTGGTTTTGGAAAAATTCTGTTCAATGGGTCAATGTAGCCCACCCCCCCCCCTACATTCCATCAGCTACGTCAAGCGCTGACTTTCCCACAGGGACCTGTCCACCACCACAACCATCCACGTGATCAGGATCCCAACCAAAGGGAGATGCCTACTCAGCTTCCGCACAGCCTCCTGCTTGGGTCTCATTGACATCCACGTCCGGGAAGGTGACACCATCCATTCCACTGCTCCCACCAGCGACGCAAAGGACCAAGTCTACGTCGTGGGGGATGGTCACCCTCTGGAATGCCGGATAACAAGAGACATGATCCTGGAAAATTCCTGCTACTGTGCAAAGGGTTAGGCAAGATGAAAGGCCCCCCTATAAAGCTGCAGATAGACACATCAATACAGCACAATCCCAACACCCGAGAAGGGTCGGTTTTCACCTACAAGCCACGGTGTCGAGCGAACTCAGTCAGCTACTGGCAGACAACATAATCGAACAAGCGACAGGACCTACCCCATGGGTCTCACCACTGGTGAATGTGCCGAAAGAAGGGGGACTCCTGAGACTCTGCATGGACATGAGGATGGCTAACACCGCCATCCAGAGGGAATGACACCCAGTACCACGCATAGAGGACATGATCGTCCAATTAAACAAAGCTGTCCTTTTATCCAAGCTCAACCTATACCAAGGGTATCCTCAGATGGAGCTCCATCCCGAGTCAAGAGTCATCACCACTTTTGCAACCCACAATGGCCTCTTCTGTTACAAACGCCTAAACTTGGGCATCTCATCGGCAGCCCAAATCTTCCAGGAGGCCATCAGGCAAATCGTCAGGCCAGTGCAGGGAGCAGTCAACTACAGTGACAATATCCCCGTCTTCGGAAGGTTGCGTAAAGAACACAACACCACCTTGCTAGCGACGTGTGCCGCCGTCCAAGGAGCAGGCCCGACTCTTAATATTGACAAATGCCGATTCAGCAAGACTAAGCTGAAATTCTTCGGACACATCTTCTGAGCAGATGGTATGACACCAGACTCCGACAAAGTCTCCACTATCTTCACCCTCAAAGAACCCTGCCAAGTTGCCGAAGTGCGATCGTTCCTAGGGTTGGCAGGTTACTGCGCAAGAAACATCCCCCACAATGCCTCTATCACCGAACCTCTACGGAAACTGCTACAGAAAGACGTCCCGTTCACATGGTCGCCCGAATGCCAAGGGGCCTTTAACACCACCAGGTGAAGGCGCCCTATAGATCTTGATTATATAGCCCAAGAAAAACCAGCAGCCATTTTGCAAGTAAGATGCACAACCAAGATGGCAGCGGTGTAGGCCTTACTTTTGGGGATCCCTGGGGATGTTTACTCTGTTTGGGGGAGGAGTCAGGGCAGGGAGCAGGATACATAGATTCCCACGGTGCGTCCTTGCTCTGCTTTCGAAGGCTGCACCGCATGGGTGTAGAACACTGCTAGTCTACAAGGAATGAATCCCTTTGGGATGTGCCTGTTTCTTTTTTCCTACTTCCAGGAATCCATCGCAAATGGCATGTGCTCTATGATGTGCAAATGTCTAAAATTGCACAGAGAGGACCCATTATTAGTCCCCTGCATGAATGTTCCACTATTTTGAATACCGCCCACAGAATGACTGCCGTGGCTGGACCACAGTGGCAGGCCACCATCAGCAGGTTAAGCGTGAGTTACACGATAGGTGGGGTGGGGAGCACATAAAGTCTAGCGAATGAACCCCCTGGCATTTTAGGAGGTAGTTAGAATTTGAGGGCGGAAGTATGTGGTCCTGCCTGCCCCTGTCCCCACCACCACAAATAATGGCATGTAAACTATAGCTTCATAATCCAAGAGCGATTTTGCAAATCCTTGATCTGCTCCTTGCATGAATGACCATTGACACATGCCTGCTTTCTATGGGCCAATGCAGTAATAATACCAATTAGGTTCTAGGCCCCAGTGAAACCAACACCATCTACATGCACGCCTTTCAGTTTGAACAAGGCCGGAGGTCTGCAACCTGTGGCTCGCCAGATGTTTTGGACTACAACTCCCACAATCCCTCACCATTCACTATGCTGCTATGGACTGGTGGAAATTGTAGTCCAAAACCTCTGCAGAGCCAAAGGTTGAAGAAACCTGAACTAGCCTAAACCACCAACTTACAGAGGCATTTCTTACTACCACAACTAAATACTATTTTTACAAATAAAAATTGACTGGCAGTGGGCAGGTGATTCAGCGGGCCTTAAAATAGGACACACGTTCAAGGTCCGAGAAGAATAAAAAGTGGGGCCGGGCACCTATTCAAATGTGCCCCACAAGAAAGAATTGCAATTTATTAATTGTGAGAGTAATAAATGGAAACACATTTTTTGTGTAAAGTATATAGCAAGCAAGTTATTCTAAAGCATATTGAGCCAGTAATGTAATTCAAAAGTACAAATTGGATGGTGCCCTAACCACATTACTAGGGAGCTGCGGGCTACAATAGACGTTTACATAGTAGAAAGGTTACCGAAGCTTGGTCCAAAGCTGGGAATTAAGTTCCAGGCCAGACCATCCATTGAGCCTGTGCGAACTGCATTTTATGGACAGTAGTGAGAGTGGATTCGCAGCACTATGGTGGAATGCGCAGAACACGCATAATAAAACCTGCATACAAGTAATAATATTGGAAGAACGCAATGGGCAACCATCCCCTGAGACCTATGAACAGGGTGCACTCTGCAGAGCACTATCGAAAGACAGGAAAGTTGTACGAGATCTAGTCAACAGGGCCACCATGAAAATTCTCTTCCGACTTCTGACCCAATAATCTCAGTAGCAGAGGAAGAAGAGATCAAGCGATCGAAGGGAAACAGCCAACTTTAACTATTGGTTGGAAGAGCTCCTGAGTGTATTGACAATGATAATCCTGATTCTGGAACACACCGGCAAGGACTCCCTGCTAGTACATGGGAGGATCTCTGGAGGAAGACGTTTTTAGAATTGTCTATTGATTCAAGAACTGTGAAAGAGGAATAGTCACCTAGATTTCAGCTCCTGAAGAATGTTCACCACTTTGAGGGTTGAGCAGTAGAGAGCATTGAAGATTGTAATATAAGTCTGCACCCTATCTGAGAACTCTAATCTGTAATTGTCAACTAATAGAGGTTTGATAGGTTTGAGAAGAGTCACTGGAGCGCTTTAACACTTTTGTAGGTGTTGTATATGTAATGTGTTATTTTTTAACTTGGTATTATGTGGAATGTACTATTATCATGTTTTGTGTGATTATTTATTTAAAATGGCAACAAATCTTTTATCGCAGAAGGGATTATGTTATTGTGTTGTACCTCCACACCACAATATATATGCAGTAGGATGTTTCCCCCACATGCACTGCAATAGAGTTTGCCTGTAGTCTGACCTCTTTTTCGTATAAATTTTAGCTCTTCCGGGCATAGGTTGGACATTTACATACCCCTACGTATGTTGTGGTCCTAGGGTGTGGTCTGGGATTTCTCCGTTTAGTTTGGATAAATCGTGGCTAACCAAGCTGGCCAGCATTGGGCCCCGAACCCGCCCCACACTTAATTATTGGGCTGATCTTTGGAAATGTCCTTTTCAGCCTTCTAGGCCAGTCCAAGCCTCCGTCTGCTTCTTCCCAGTGAATATCGCAATCATCTCTGGTCAGGATTTGTGGCACCAAGAAGTTTGACTCCCCCCAACAAATGGTAGACTCCTTCAAAGGTTTGAAGCAAAGGTAATGTGGACACAACCGTAAATGCCCGAGTGCCTGGTTCATTACTGGCCCTCCAGGATCTGGGTTATAACGTGTCCTCTGCAGATGGAGCTGTGGCTTTCAGGTGTCAGCAGCACTCTAGTCTTTCTTCTCTTTTTATTAACTAGCCGTCCATACTATGCAGATATAAAGGTAAATGTACAATAGATGTCATACAATACAATTTTAATACATAAAATCAAGAATTTAACTTCTAAATAATCTTTATATGTTATAATCTCGAACACATAATCACTAATGTTGCCAGTTTCAGGGTAATTTAGTCCACATAGTGGGCCACACCCAGGTACAGCAGCGCACAAAGAGATGTCACTTTCTCCCAGGCACCTTATTACAAGAATTCATCAAAATCCTCAAGTAACTCTGACCTTTTGAAAATGGTGAAGTCCATCTATACATTTGTATTCATCTGAAGAACAAGGGTGTAAGTTTCAATCAGAAATGACTTAGAGTAGCACATTTACAGATGGCGGAGGCATCCCCATGAGGAGTACAATAGCAAAAAATGAGGACAAGTGGCGAGGATGTTTGAGGGTGTAACAAAGCGGGACATAGATGAGGGACAAAGCAAAGAAAGAGGTGACTTGCATAGGTAACATTAACCTAGGGAGGCAAGTGTTGCAATTTTAAGAGGAGAGCTGTACAAATAAACAAAATGACATTATTACACGCAACTGGAAGGAGCGGTGGGGTCAGGTAGAGGGCCAACCAGGACTTGGTATTCCATCAGCAAGTATTTCATCATTTCTATCGCGCTCTTTTCTACCAAGTCTTCAGTGCCTATTAAATGTTGGAATATGCTTTCTAGTTATTTAAACTTTACTTTGCAGTAGATATCAAATAAAGGTTTCACTGTGAAAGGCTGGCCTCTACATGGGAGCAGTGTACCAAGCTAAAGTGGGATTGTGGTGATAGCCACCATTTTACAGAAGGAACATTTAAATGTGTTGTCATCCCTTGCCATGGGTCTAATGCATTTCTCTTCAGTCGTGTGGGTAAACCAAGTTACTCGACCTGCAGGTCAAGTGGAATTTTAAAGAACGTTTAAAGACTTATTTTCCTAATGTCTTACTTCATTGGTACACAAAACTGCTGCATTCTTGGTCATATGTATTTGTATGGTACATGTAACGTCTGGTGGTGCTAACAATATGAGTACAACATTACTAATCAAATGGTTTTGTTTGCTAATCAAGAAAATATTAATGAGCAAACTCTGCTAATCAATTTTGGAAAACTAATTTATTCCTTGTATACATTTTTAAAATGCTCACAGACATATACAAATGCTGTCCACATGTTACATTGAATGCAGATTCACTGCAGGGGTGTAACATCCCATAGTATTTACACAGTCTGCAAAATGTGCACTCGCCACTAGCCATTGTCTATTGAGATTGGACTTGTGGCAAGTAGGAAATGGTGTGCAGTGTGTATGTATAGAATCGAGGTGGCGAGTGACTGTTTTATGGCCGACTACTAGCTTGAAACCTGTATTTTTGATCCGTGATTTAGAGCTGACGTATGTGTGATGTCCACATGCCGTTGTGGGCACACTGAGTGCCTTCACACGCGTGAGGGCTGAAATTTTATTTCACACTTATGCTTAATAAACAAGAAAAATATTAGCTAAATTGGCCTCTCGCTTTGCCCTTTCCACAGTAGTAGATGACCATGGGGAAAAACATGTATGTGCAGGCAGATGTTATGTTATGCTAATTCTTACCACGCACCGCCACCACCCAGGGGCAGTCCCCAGGCGCTCAGATCATTTGTGAATGCACACACTATTGTGTGCACTGAAACTCTGCTTTCACAGCCACAGGTGATTGCATTTACAAATCTTTGGATGGGTTATAGCATATGAGCCCAATGGCATTATTAACGATGAGAAATTGATGTGGTGCCATGTCTTTGTCTTTACATTGATGCATTTGCACCGCTTATGTGTTTGTTTTTAGTTTCCCAGGAACAAGCTTAATAGATGTAAAAAAAAAGTGGTAGAGGGTATAGTGAAAAAAGGAGGGGACAGGAGGCTTTCCTCCATTACACATTTACATTGGTTTTGCTCATTTTTCAGGGAACAAGTGCAATAGGCCTTGCGGCGTCCCGTTCACAGAGAGAAAATACTATACAAATATGGACGCCATGGAATAGCAAGGCGGGGGAGCCCCTCTTCCATTTCCACAGTGGCCAAACAGAGCAGGGACCAAAGCTGCAGGAGCTGTAGCGGCGGGACCTACCTCCACAGCAATCAGGTAAGTGGGGATTGGGGAGTGGGTGTAAAAATAAATGCAGGGTCGGTGGGAAGAAAAGAGCAGACGGGGGAAGCGGCCATCAGGCGGCTTGGAACACGGGCTTACACTAGCAGTCTGAGCCGCATTCTGTGCCACCTGACTGGCTGGCACCCCCGCAAAGGGTTCTAAAGATAAGTTAAAACGCCAGAAAAATGCATAGGATTTTGCAGCCGTTTCCAGGTCATGGCATGGAAGGTACACAGCAGAATCTTCCTACAGCATCTTGTCTTTTTTTGCTAGTTCCCAGGTCACACATTTAATAGTGTTGCCAGCTTTGTGAAAGCATGTGCAGACCATCTGCTGCATAATTTTCTGCTTGCATAGGGAAAGGCATAATTGACATATGCTTCATTTCTGTGGGTTGACATTTCGTATGGCGGGAAGATGTGGGCTCTACCTGAAGTAACAGAAAGTATCAGTGAATTTGGAACGCAGAATGGGAGCTGGAATAAATCCCTGAGGCTTTAACATTTCACCCAAGCACCGTATCACTCTACAATAATATATAGCGTTTCATGCCAGATTCCTCCAGCTCCCTAGAGCTGTGATCAGTGTTGTTGTTATGACCCAATTTATCAACCTCAGGCCATTGAAGGTGGCTTGAGAGAGACACTTTATGTTGTTTGTGGTGCCGGAGGAAGAGCTGTGCTAGGCTGTTACAGAAAAGTTGTATTTCTTTGAGTTCTTACAGTGGCATATCATCCTGACTGAGACAATCATTGTTGCTATTGAGGAACTAAGAACCTGTTTAAGGAAGAAGAGGAGACCTATATCTTCTGTGTTGGAACTTTCTGTTGACAAGTTGAAGTTGCACCGAACTGTATTGGAACCTTTGTTGCGAATCAGGATTTCCTTGTATTTGTTCTTATACGTGAAGCAGAATCACGTTTAGACCTGGGGAAGGGGAATTCGCCCAGGTTATGAAGAAATACTGTGGTCACATTTTGAATTCAATCGTTATTGTTTTGAATTAACATATATTTCCTTGTTTATTTGTTAAATGTATAAGTGTGAGGGACAGATATCCTTTGTTAGAGTGTTTCCTTTTGGTTATTTTAGGCAAGCAAATACTCGTCAGGGTAGGGATAGTGAGGCGTTCATCCAACCCAATAAAACAATAAAATGACATTTGTTGAGAAAACTTTACAACGTGGCCCGCTTCACATTTCTGAACCCTCACACTATACTCACTACGGCTCAAGAGAGGTGCTGTTCAAAACATCTGGAGAGCCAAAGGTTGCACTAGATGCATCCATTAAATTCTAGTAATAAAGTATTGTGATAAGGCCTTACAAAACAGATTAAAAGGACTTAAAATAAACCAAAGTTCGGTTAACAAAGAGTACCAAATGATTAAGAAAATATTTGATGCACTGGAGGCGAAATTGAAAATGTACAAAATAAATGACTATGTGGTGGTCTACCACATCCAAGGACATACCGTATTGACAGGGACCAACGCTTGGCATTGCATCAGGGGCTGAATTTTACCGTGACTGGATGTGCTTCATGAATAAGACTTCAGATAAGGGCAAAGCATTTGCAGGGCTTAAAGAGAGCAGATCTCTGTGACTTTTACGAATGTATGGTAGTGTTGTGGTTTTCCTTCTAGGATGATAAGATAGGTTATTTATAACTCGCTAAATAACCCGAGGTTTCTAAGCACTGACACGGGGATCGATCCTGTCTTGCTCCTTGTCGTCTTGCTTCCAAGGGAAGCACGTTGCCCCTGAGCTATCATCCCGAGATGAGCAGAGAAAGAGTCTACAACTATACGGAACCATTTGCAACAACCTACCCAGACAATGCTGTTAGTCACTATTAACTTCTGGAAGTTCATACATGCATTCCTTCTAAAAATTGATTTATCAAGGATTGGACTGTGTTTTTTTTCTACTGGCAATTGAGAGAGAATCGGGAAAACATAGACAAAAAATGTATTTGTCAAAGCCGACACATAGTCAGGAAAACATGGAAGTCCTGATTGGCCGCTGGAAGTCTCAAGAGTAAGAAGGCTCGAATGACCTGAAACGATCAGGGCATCCCAGATCCGACGAAATGTCCAGGTAGTCGAGCAGAACTCCTGGAAAATGTACTGCCATTACTGGGACAGATGGGTATCAGACCTGAGTCATCCTAATGGTTATCCCCATCACCAGTGCGATAAAACATGTGATCTTGTGCACCGGAAATTGATGAACCATTGAGATGCGAGGAACGATGCAGCCCTTCCGCTTGGGCCACACTGAAGGCAGGCCTCTATTGTCAACCTGTGAAGTTGGAAACCAACAGAAAAACTGCTGCACCGGTGCTGATATCTGGGCGGCAAAAGTCCACATACACAGGACCCACCACAGCACTAAAATCTGGGACACCTGAGGGTCCAGGTTCCATTTTCTAGCATCCCGGAGATGACATAAAGCCTGTTCCACCCATTGCCCCGGGCAATAAAGCTAAACCATTTTAGGGAGCTCAGCCAAAAGCTCTCACCAATCTTGAAGGAAAGGCGCAAAGAGTAAGTGTTATGCGAAGTCTTTTTGCAAATAGACTACCTCCAGCTGTACTTTCCGCCCGCATCATTCCACTGGCAGAATCATCCGCCCGTCACATGCTTGTGCCACATTGCTAGTCAGCCTGTTGACTGCACGCTCTGGCCTGCTGCTCCTTTTTGAGGGACCTCCCAAGCCCCCCTTTTTTCTCCCCCTATCCACTGCGGTTCCATGTTCTTTCACTGCCCGTCCTTCTACCGCCTGCTGTTTCAATGTGGAAAGAATAACGATAACGTTCATCCATTATTTTATTTATTTATTAGCGGGGGTTCCACCCCGCCTAGCCCTCCCCCTTTTAACTATTCCCGACCCACCCAACCCCTTATGGGCCCTTGCCCACCCCCCCAAAAAGAAATTCGATGGGATGTTTTGTTATTCTTTCCACGTTTAAAAGCCTGGCGTTAAAAGAACGTCGGATCTCCACAGCTCCTCTCCTGACGCACATCCTATCATATCCTCGACCCCCCCACAGCAATACACCTGCATTATGGCTCCCACCACCCACTCCCCCTGCCACACACAGCTTTCTTCCTTTCTTCTTGGACTAGGACTCTTACCGCAAGCGTCTGGGATGTGGGTCAGTGCAGGATGCCGCGCACCAGTGGGAATATGCCAGAATTGTGTGTGCCCGGTATCCTGCCATCAGAACTTAGACCAGCCATGATCTTTAAAAGAAAATCATTATTTCCCAACTAGCAAAATCCTTGCTCTAGCTGCCAATGGCAGGCAGAGGAGTTTAATCAAGGAGGGGGGTTGAAATGTGTTTCTGTTTTCATTTTCTATGACTACTACTTTATAAACACAGGGTCAAGAACATTTCTGTTCAACAGTAAATTAAGACCTTCATGAAATATTCAACTTAGATCACTTTATCCTTTGAAGAATGATTAAGAGGAGCTATATTCGCAGGTTTGCGCAGAAAGCACAGGATAGCTCGGGAGGATAGCTCAGGGGCAACGTGCTCGCCTTGAAAGCAAGAACACGTGGAGCAACACAGCTTCGATCCCCGGGTCCGTGCTTAGAAACCTCCGGATATTAAGCATGTTATAAATAACTAATCAGAAATGAAAATGTGCATGGTGGTGTGATGGCTGTGCAACAACATTTTTGCATATCCCGCCTGAATAATTAACAAGGCATGCATTCATATATTTGGACTGGATCGCGCTTAGAAACTGAACTCAAGTATGGTATTGGGCGTTTTATAAAAAAAACAAATAAATAAATATATGACTTGTGCATGGCTACTACTGGTCACGGGGAAGTCAATTTCTATCCACCCAACTTCCTCTGTTCTAGAAAGAAAGTCAATTGTATCTCTCATTCAAGATCCCAGTCCTCTTACAAAAGAAACAAGGAGTTTGTCTATGAATTGTGTTGCTTTTTCCAGGAAAGATCCAATTAATGGCACTTTCGGCCTTCCTGGTTGTTTTCAATAAACCTAGAGCAGGCATTATTTGGTGGTCTGCAGTTGGCTACTGCCTTTCTTCCCAATCAATAAGACCTTCAACCTCCATTTGATCAGCATCTTGTCGTGTTTTCTATTGATCGCCAATAATAGGGGTGTTAGGCAGACGTTCTTAGGGGCATCCGTCTTGCAATTGTCTGCTTGCCTCTATTAGTTAAAATGCCGCATCTATGATCACTAAATCACCTGCCTTGTCAGAGAATCTGATTATTATCTTCCCATAATGCAGTGCAATGCTGTAGTTGCCAAACAGTTTGCGGAAAGGGCGAAACGCGTTGCCCGAATGGCAAGACCAACCATCAATCATAGCTAAAAAGGAGACTTTGCTAAAAGTATGTAACAAACTATAATGCAAATAATAAATAAATAAACAAATGGGAGACTTTCCCAGGGCAATTGGGACACAGTGGCACGTTAGCTGACTCATTAAGTACAGGGATGAAGGGGGAAGAAGTGGCCCTGGTATGTTTGATATGAAACGCCGACGTGTGGCAGTCTTTTGCTACGCCAGTACTCCGCGGACAGGCTTGCATGAACAGGTACTAAGCAGTGCTCCGTGGACCGGATCGCATGAACTGGTACTAAGCAGTGCTCAGCGGAGCGGAACTGGTACTAAGCACTGCTCCTCGGACCGGATCGCATGAACTGGTACTAAGCAGTGCTCCGCGGACCGGAACTGGTACTAAGCACTGCTCCTCGGACCGGATCGCATGAACTGGTACTAAGCAGTGCTCAGCGGAGCGGAACTGGTACTAAGCACTGCTCCTCGGACCGGATCGCATGAACTGGTACTAAGCAGTGCTCCGCGGACCGGACCACGTGGACTGGTACTAAGCAGTGCTCAGCCACAAATGTAAAAGAGCCTTGGGTTGCACATATATATGTATGAATCTTTGTGTTTAAAGGCATTCAAGTCCCATGAAGAGAAAACAGTGGATGCCTGTTTATTCAAGTACTGATCTCCTTGCACACAGAAATGAAGTTCACATGCATGCATTCGCCAGCGCGGCTCGTCATTCAGAAGACACCTGACATGATTGCTTGGCAAGTCCCTGTCATCTCTGTGGAATGCACCGATTTTCCACTTCTGCACTTGCTTGTACATTTGTCAGTTCCAGTGGTTGAAGTGAGCGGGAACGGTCCAGAGTGGTGTTCCGCTACTTTTATTTTTTACTGTTAACAGTTCCACTACTTTTTGCAACCACTTTCACCATTCCGGAACTGTTCTTCATGTTCTTTATAAAGTTAAAACACACTTCTCCACTTTGCCACCGCATGTCAGTTACAGCTAAACTGAAATCTATTTCAACTCAATTGGCGATCAAGCAGCATGACTGCAACAGTTTTGCACTTTGCTCCTTTCCTTCCTACTGTGTCCCCCACCAGAGCCACAGTGCCACTACTGTTTTGGTACACTTCTATCACTGGTCAGTTCAGCATAAGGATCAGACCCTATGCTTCATGCAGGACCTCAGGGTATTCGGCAGTGACACACTTTTACCCTGTGTCTCTGGCATGTGGAACCAGAGACATGCTGGATTACATCCCAGCCTAAGGTGCCTTGCTGCTAGAATAGTACATGTCCAGTACTTGATCTATTGGGCAGACTGAGACCTACTGTTACAGTAAAAAGTGGCATGTAACATATGTGTGCTGCTCTGTCTCTGGGCAGACCTCGAGAAATTGAGTGTTTTAAAATCTGTTCAATGTTTTCTTTCATGCATTCTTTAAACCCACACTAACATTGATGGTGTTTGCTAAACATACCCCAATGCTCCGGTGACTAGGATGTTAGAGTAGCACAAACAGATGGCTACTAATGAGAGTGAAACACATATGTGGCTGTCTGCTTTATCTGTCATAGGTTGATCAAGCCATGTATACAATATCACTGCCCTATAAGATGAGGATATTGTTCTGGAGCAAAAATGCACGCTTTTTCGATCCGGGCGGATAGCACAGAGCAACACAGGTTTGAATCCCGGTCCCGCGCTTGGAGACTGGTCTCCGGTGTTAAGCGCATAATACAAGATTAATTCATGAAACCAAATGGTAGTGTTGAGTGGCTCGAAACTGGCGGGTAACTAAGAGGGAGGGATGGTGGGTGGGTCTGTGGCTTGTTAGCCGAAATGGCCTAGTCTACTCTCTTAAACGTATGATCCGTTTACACGGGTAGTATAGCTCAGTGACAACGCACTCGTCTTGCAAGCAAGACAATGCAGAGAAACACAGGTTCGAAATCCAGGTCTGTGCTTAGAAACCTCTTTGGTATTAAGCGTTTTATAAATAACCAATTATAAATGTAGGCTGCCTGTGTAGATGTGAAGCTAGAGATTAGGGGATATTTGGGGGGCGCTATAGCCTCGGGTCTTTTGGTTGTAGCCCCGGATAGACGCTCGCCCCCAGGTGCCGACATTAGCGTGGCCCTGCCTCTTTTCCAGACCTGGCTACACCCCCTGCTCGCAATCAACGACATCGCAACTTACACAGATATTTTGATGGTGCTGAGAAGGAATGCTGTGGTTTGAACAGAGTGATTGTAACACATGTCCATTTCAGGACACAGGCTCCTGAAAATACAGTTTTGTAAACTTTAAGAAGCATCGCTCCAAGGAACACATGATGGACATGGCAGGGAAAGACGTGTGGAAGCATGTGTGGCAGACGAGGGGAAATCAAGGGGGGGGGGCACCCCCCCCCCCCCTCCATAAAGGACTGGTACGAACAATGGGGAAGAATTAGCAGAAGGTGGTAATTAAATGGCGAGTCAGACATCTGATTGTTGGGGTAGGTCTTCTGAGTCGCATTTTTTAAATGTAAACTTAAGTGTGAACGTGTATTATACGCGTGACACATTCAGGTGGGCATTTATAAAGGTTATTCCACACTGCAGTGTGGTGCGATGCCCTGCTGTGATGTGTAGCCAGGTGTATCTTTATTAAGCCTGTTTGCGAGATATTCTTTGCGGATTGGGTTTGGAAGCGCGTGAGTGAAATATTTGAGGGAGAAAAGACCAAAAGTTATTTTTCCGAAAATAACTTTCGGTCTTCTGTCCCCTGAACATTTCAGCCTTTGCCCTTGCCCCCATGCCCCACTTATGTTGCATGCGGCACATTTCGCTGTGTGCCACTGACTTGCTGTGTCCCTGCAACACGTGTTGCCTTTCACTTACGTAATTGTGAACGAGCGGCGCAGGGTCCTTTCCTTTTTCTAAATTTTTAAAAGCTTTTTATGGGACCGGCTGCGGGAAACATCCCCGCAGCCCTTGCCCCCAAATGGGGGATTTAGTCGAACTTTTCGGCCGTTCAGAATTTTTGGGAACGGCTGGAAATTCGGCCAAATCTCTCATTTGGTATTTTTAACACAGTCTTTGTGGACATTTCCATTCTCTGCAATCCCACCCCTCAGCTGCATAGAGTTGAATGGAAAGCAGCTTTTTTTCTGGTGGGGGGTATATTTGCTTAGGGCAGGGGCAAATTCCATCTGAGTAGAGGGGTAACGTTCACCAAACCTCCGCAGAGTTTTGGCACCAATCCCTACGTAAAGCAATGATATTGGACAGGTTACTAAAGTAATCCCCAATAGACATTAATGCTACCCTTCTACTGCGAAACAGGACAAAGTGGCTTTTTTTAGGCAATTCCCATTGGTCAACTGAAGGGCATCGACTCCTGCGATCCCAGAAAAGGGGTTCACTTTAAACAGCTAAGTGGAGGTCCACATCCTATGAAAACATTTTGGCTGATGCACTCTAAAAGCATGTGCATACCCTGGGTGAAGGGTTCCCCTCAGAACTGACGCTGTATCCAGACCGAGGCCGATGTGCCAGCTTTCAAAAGGGCAAGATGTGTTTGCCACTCTCAACCTGCAGCAGCAAAATATTCTAAAAACGATACTTCACAAGTGGTTGTGATTTGTCAAGATTTATTTACAAAGTGTCAGCCGACACGTGTTTCGACCCGCTACAATCTTCCTCTGGGCTTTTGAGTTCAATGTTCCAATCATATCTCCAAAAATAGAGCAAACAAATACGCCGGCTCCCTATGAGACCGAAACTCAATTAGTTGCTGAAAATAATGAATTGGCAAAATGCCACGTCACCAATAAGATGGCCTGCTTCAGGTCTGAGACAGCAGTGTGACAATCTGCAATCTTGATGTGCCGTCTTCCTGATCTATGCCCAAACCCACTGGGGCACTCTGACTCATTGATAAAAAGTGTAGAGTTTCTCTTCTGGGCCACGCCAGAGTTTGTGGAAGTGCTTTTGTGGAGGGGGTCGGTAGCTCTGGTGCCCCGCTCTTCGCATGGGAAGGTGTCACTCAATGAGAGTTGGTAGACCACTATTCTATCAGAATACACAGATCATTATTTTAAGTCCCTGTGTGATAAACAAAAGAAGGAAGGATAAGTAGGATCAAACTGACCGGCGCAAGCAAAGGGGCTGTTTTGCTAGGAGACTTGGTGATTGTGTTGCAAAACCAGATGAAGTACAAAAGTACAAAAAAGCTGTGTTTTTCAAACTGAGACACCTAGTGCCCACCAGCCAAGAAGACAGCCCCTTTGTTAGCCAATCATGAACTAGCATCAAGGTTGCCGATTGGCTGACTCAAAGAAAAAAGAAAGCCAACCAAAACCTACTCACCCCTTTGGTTAGAGTTCTTTGGCATCCATCAGCCTTTACTCCTGCCTTGCGCAATTTCTCTTCCTTAGACTCCTGCCTAGGGAGCTGCTCACTGGGTCCAATCGGGGGCATTGGGGATCTGTCGGGTGCACTCTTTCTCCAGAATTGTCTGCAATAGTGTTTGTGGTTCTATTCCGAACCAACGGAATAAAGCCTCGCAGGGCGCGACCAAGCTCTTTGGCCTTATGAATGCCGCAACAAGATGGGTGCTAGTAGCCCCTACTAATGCAGCGCTTAGATCAGGAGGAATCTGTTTGAAGCGCTATGAAAATACATGTCACGGGAGGATAGCTCAGGGGCAACGCGCTCGCCTTGGAAGCAAGATGACACGAAGACACAGGTTCAATCCCCGGGTCTGCGCGTTATAAATAACCTATCATATCATGATATTATTATTACTAGAGTCCCTGCTCTTCTGCACCCATTTAGATAAAAAATAAGCGAGACGTTAAAATAATACAAATGAAAAAGTAACAGGGAACTGTAAAAGCATGGATGACACGGACAACATAATCCTATTGCAACATGTATTGTGCAGGCAAGCTATATTTGGTCACGTTGCAGTTATTGCCGATTAGAAGAAATAATTAATCGGTGCTGCTTAACCTCGGGTGTCAAAATAAAGCACTTATACAGGTGATGTTCTGCAAACACGAGAGTCAACAAGAGTGCTTTTCCTTGGAACACAAATGTCTTGTAGGAAGTATAATTGGGCCAGCCATAGTCCAAAGCTTAAGGGCCTGATTCATGGAACAGTGCAAAGTGTCTTTTTGCCGTGCAAAGTCACTTTGCACGAATCAGGGTGTTTGTCGGCAAAAATACACTTTGCACTGCTCCATCAATTATGGTCTCTGTCGGCAAAAATACACTTTACAGTGTTCCATGAATCAGGGTGTCTGTCGGCAAGAATAGAATACATTTTGCACTGCTCGGTGAATCAGGGTGTCTGTCTGCAAAAATACACTTTGCACTGTTCTGTGAATCAGGGTGTGTGCCGGCAAAAATACACTTTGCACTGCTCCGTGAATCAGGTGTCTGTCGGCAAAAATACAGTTTGCACCGTTCCATGAATCAGGATGTTAATGGGCAAAAATACACTTGCACTGTTCCATGAATCAGGGTGTCTGTCGGCAAAAATACACTTTACACTGTTCCGTGAATCAGGGTGTCTGTCGGCAAGAATAGAATACATTTTGCACTGCTCGGTGAATCAGGGTGTCTGTCTGCAAAAATACACTTTGCACTGTTCCGTGAATCAGGGTGTGTGCCGGCAAAAATACACTTTGCACTGCTCCGTGAATCAGGTGTCTGTCGGCAAAAATACAGTTTGCACCGTTCCATGAATCAGGATGTTAATGGGCAAAAATACACTTGCACTGTTCCATGAATCAGGGTGTTCGTCGGCAAAAATACACTTTACACTGTTCCGTGAATCAGGATGTTAATGGGCAAAAATACACTTGCACTGTTCCATGAATCAGGGTGTCTGTCGGCAAAAATACACTTTACACTGTTCCGTGAATCAGGGTGTCTGTCGGCAAGAATAGAATACATTTTGCACTGCTCGGTGAATCAGGGTGTCTGTCTGCAAAAATACACTTTGCACTGTTCCGTGAATCAGGGTGTGTGCCGGCAAAAATACACTTTACACTGTTCCGTGAATCAGGGTGTTCGTCGGCAAAAATACACTTTGTCTGCAAAAATGCACTTTGCACTGCTCTATGAATCAAGGTATTTGTCGGCAAAAATACACTTTGCACTGTTCCATGAATCGGGGTGTTCGTTGGCAGTGCAAAGTCACTTTGCACCGTGCCAAGAATTCTATGAAGTAAGTCGTAGGTAGGATACGCACCCGATTTGCCAATGCTTTTAGATCTGGAGGTGTGGGTTCTGGTGGAGGAGTGGGTGCAGGGGCAGTGACTTGAGCTGGAGACAGCAAGCCTCCTAATGTATTCATCAGCAGGAAAGGAATAGTGACTGTGGGGGCGCAGGAACAGCGGGCATGGCAAGCACAGCAGACACCACAAGAAAACCAGGCTGTTAATAACAGCCTCATCAAGTCCGAATGGCTTCCGCTGCCCTCCCCTCCCCACCCCCCTCCCTCCCCACCATAACTCCTGCCTGAAGTCCACAGTATCCAGAAACCCCGGAAAAGGGAGTGTTTCTCAATCAATTATCCTGTCTCGCATACTACTTGGCTGAGTTCATTTCTAGGAAACGGACTCGTTGCCAGTGGCCTGCCCACGTGGAGTGCGGCTTGCCAACAGCCCACGCCTGCAACCGGCCCGCCACGCTGGGGAAGCACCGCCAGGACCTTCCCAGGTTCTGCCGACGTTGAGGGCTCAGCGGCAGGCGCGCAACCTGGCCAGCTGCATTGTTTTATTAGGCAATAACATCTACAGCACAATAATGAGTGTCCTTGAAACTTTTGCAGATTGGCTTTGAGGGTCACTCACTGCAGACCCTCGCTATGGAAGTCCTCTGTGAAGCCACACACGTCACAGCGCCACCTAGCAGCCACCCCTGGAAGTTAACCTCATGTTCAGAACCACAGAGCAAGGCACTATGGGTGGACAGGTACCCTTTTCGGCTACTTGCAAAGCCATCAAGGCACTATGGGTGTTCAGGCACATTTATCTGCTACTTGTAAAGCCATCAAGGCACTATGGACAGACACTTTCTTATGCTACTTGTAAAGCCATCAAGGCACTCTGGGGGGTTGGCACATTTATCTGCTACTTGCAAAGCCATCAAGGCACTGTGGACAGGCACTTTCTTATGCTACTTGCAAAGCCATCAAGGCACTATGGGTGTTCAGGCACATTTTTCTGCTACTTGTAAAGCCATCAAGGCACTATGGGTGTTCAGGCACATTTTTCTGCTACTTGTAAAGCCACCAATGCACTATGGATGGGCAGTCCCTTTTTTCCGCTACTTGTAAAGCCATCAAGGCACTATGGGGGGTAGGCACATTTATCTGCTACTTGCAAAGCCATCAAAGCACTATGGGTGATCAGTCCCCTTTTTCCGCTACTTGTAAAGCCATCAAGGCACTATGGGTGTTCAGGCACATTTATCTGCTACTTGTAAAGCCATTAAGGCACTATGGACAGGCACCTTTTATGGTACTTGCAAAGCCATCAAGGCACTATGGGTGAGCAGGCACGTTATCTGCTACTTGCAAAGCCATCAAAGCATTGTGGGTGGGTAGGCACATTTATCTGCTACTTGTAAAGCCATCAAGGCACTATGGGTGGGCAGGCACATGTAAAGCCATTTATTTATTTATTTATTTATTTATTTATTGGGTATTTATAATATGCCTACACAGCAAAATGGTGTTTCAAGGTGCATCAGGATAATGCTGGTGAGGGTGGGGGGTTGGGGGGACAGGGACAAAAACAAAAACGGTCCTACCAGGTCTTGAGTAATTCGGCTCGGGCAAGTGCAGTAACATAAAGTACAGGGGAGAGGGGAAGGAGGTTACATGGGTGCAAGAGAACAGGTACAACACAGCGCAAGGCTGGCAAAGAGGAAAACATTGCAGTAGGTGCACGCATTCGGAAAGCCTCACCTCAACGTGCAGAGGGCTACATCAAATATGCAGGTATGGGTAGGTAAAGTGCAACACTGGAATGCCTCACCTCATCGTGCAGGGGGCTACATCAAATATGCAGGTACGGGTAGGTAAAGTGCAACACTGGAATGCCTCACCTCATCGTGCAGGGGGCTACATCAAATATGCAGGTACAGGTAGGTAAAATGCAACATTGGCGTGGGTGCACAATTTGGGAAAACCTCACCTCATAGTGCAGGGGGATACAACAAATATGCAGGTACAGGTAGGTAAAGTGCAACACTGGAATGCCTCACCTCATCGTGCAGGGGGCTACATCAAATATGCAGGTACAGGTAGGTAAAGTGCAACAGTGGAATGCCTCACCTCATCGTGCAGGGGGCTACATCAAATATGCAGGTACAAGTAGGTAAAGTGCAACACTGGAATGCCTCACCTCATCGTGCAGGGGGCTACATCAAATATGCAGGTACAGGTAGGTAAAGTGCAACAGTGGAATGCCTCACCTCATCGTGCAGGGGGCTACATCAAATATGCAGGTACAAGTAGGTAAAGTGCAACACTGGAATGCCTCACCTCATCGTGCAGGGGGCTACATCAAATATGCAGGTACAGGTAGGTAAGTTGCAACATTGGCATGGTTGCACAATTTGGGAAAACCTCCCCTCATCGTGCAGGGGGCTACATCAAATATGCAGGTACAGGTAGGTAAAGTGCAACACTGGAATGCCTCACCTCATCGTGCAGGGGGCTACATCAAATATGCAGATACAGGTAGGTAAAGTGCAACACTGGAATGCCTCACCTGATCGTGCAGGGGGCTACATCAAATATCCAGGTACAGGTAGGTAAGATGCAACATTGGCGTGGTTGCACGATTTGGGAAAACCTCACCTCATCGTGCAGGGGGCTACATCAAATATGCAGGTACAGGTAGGTAAGATGCAACACTGGAATGCCTCACCTCATCGTGCAGGGGGCTACATCAAATATGCAGATACAGGTAGGTAAAGTGCAACACTGGAATGCCTCACCTCATCATGCAGGGGGCTACATCAAATATGCAGGTACAGGTAGGTAAGATGCAACATTGGCGTGGTTGCACAATTTGGGAAAACCTCACCTCATCGTGCAGGGGGCTACATCAAATATGCAGGTACAGGTAGGTAAGATGCAACATTGACGTGGTTGCACAATTTGGGAAAACCTCACCTCATAGTGCAGGGGGCTGCATCGAATATGCAGGTGTAAGTAGGTATTGACAGGCAGTGGGAGAAGTAGGAATGAGTTACAGTTTGGTAGAAAAACAGAGGCAGCAGGGTCCAAATCTGTAGTTACAGGCAGGTAAGAAACAAAAGCAGAAAAGGGCTGAGTGCAGAAATAACTCAGTAGCAGGACGCAGAGGCAGTGCACAGCATAACAGAAAGTCAAGATAGTAGTTGCAGGCCGGTATGAAGGTCTGTTGAGGAATCGCGAGTGCAAGGTTTGAGAAGTATAAGCCATAGAGATGCAAGGCAGTTCCAATCACCACCTGTCTGGAAACCGTTAACGGGGAAGGCGGGTGGAAAGCAGCCAGCTGCAGGGACGATGAAACGGTGAAGTAGGGCAAACGCAGGCTGGAAGGACTCGCCCTGAAAGGCGGCGTTAGCCGTATCAGGTGGAGTGGGGGTGCCAGAAGGTCCAAGTCAGTGAGACAGACAACGAGGCGAAGTGCGAGGCGGGTGCCATGATACAACCCATCACAAGAGAAGGCGAGGGAGACATAGGATAGACTAGGGGGCGGAGTAATAAAAGCAGGAAAAAAGGTTAGTGGGGATGGAGGCAGAGGTAAGTCTTACCTACCAAGAAGAGCAGCCGCTTGGCATGATTAGTTGGCGAAGCAGGAAAACCCCTAGAATTGGTGGTAGATGTTAGAAGGGCAGTGACCCTCCATGCCCAGACAGGCATGGGCCTTTTATGAGGGCCTTCTGAGGGGGGTCACTGGTCAAGCCTGCCGGCTTGATAGCACATAGGCATTTTCTTTTGGATTCCTTCAATCGGAGGGTCGAATAGCTGCCATGGATGCAGCATCAGCTTGCAGAGCGACGCGGGCCGCTGCATGATGCAGAATCAGTGGTAATGGGCAGATGAAAGCGGCCATCTTCAAGGGGAGCTTGTGCTCTGTGGATTCCATGTCAGTTTCAGTATCTGCCTCCTCTTGCAGCGGGGTCTGCTGCTAGAGGGGCTCGGATGCCTTACGTCTGATGGCGCTGGAGCCATCAAGGCACTATGGGGGAGCAGTCACATTTTCTGCTACTTATAAAGCCACCTTCAAAAGTGTCACTCTGTTTTCACAGTAATTAATGTACTAAAGATCCTTCCCTACCCCATAAGACATAAAGGGAACCCACATGGGAAACATAAAAAAATGCTGCATAGCCACGGCAAGCAATAGCTTTCATGAACACTTTGGGGAAGTACACCTGGGAAAACAGTATTAAAAGCCCTAAAAATTCCGATACACTTCAAGTCATCTCAAACATATTTAATCATGTATTCTTTCTTTGAAATGATCATGTGTTAGTTTCAAACCAGATATGTTTTGACAAATCTACAGATACATTAATAAATACATCTGATCGCAAAGTAAACCATTTTGTTCAGCTATTTCTTCGGAGATAACTCCACTGGGAGAAAAATAATACATTCAATGACATGGATAATATACTCAGTCATTTCACATATTGTAACCCACTCTAAATACAACATGATGATTGTAGAAAACACAGAAGAGAAGAACGGAGTTCTTCAAGCGTCTTAGACCAGCATGGCTACCCGTGAAGGAACGCATACTTTTCAAAGCCATGACCATCACACATAGATGCCTATCCCTGGATGCCCCACCCTATCTCGCAGAAAGAATCACACCGAAAGCCTCCATCAGACCCACCAGAGCTCACCGCACCAACATGATTGATGTCCCCACGTTTCAAAGATCCAGGGCGGGAGGAACCAGCTTCCAACACCTCGCACCTAAAAACTGGAACTCCTTACCTACCTCACTAAGGAACGAAAAATCATACCATACCTTCCGTAAAAACCTCAAAACCCTCCTATTCCGCTAAAGTCTTCCACATGCACTCTCATGCTTGCATTGTAACCACAGCATAGCATAACCTCTAAGCTCAATGTTTATTACCAATGTGAAATGTACTCGGTAACTCGGTTTACATCTGTAAACACATTCCTATGCTTGTGTTCATGACTAAGTCTGCTGTAACAGCGCCACGATGCCCCAGGGCAGTTCTGTGCGCTTTATAAATGCAAATAAATAAATAAATAAAAATGGTACATAAGACTATTGCCGACATATGTTTCGGAAAGCGAGGTAGTATCCCAATATTCTTTCACCTTCATCAGGGCTTATACACATTCTGTCCTGTTATGTACCGCGACAGGATAAATCTCTTTTGTAACATGAAACAAGAACAAGTCCATCACCGTTTCAAAATAGATAAATCCTAAACTTCCAACAATCTCTAAATGGAGTCAGTCCTAAAAAAGAAAATACGAATCTCGCCCTAGCCACCATCATTTATATGTGGTGATTAATTAGAACCCACTTATAGAAGCCGCAGTCTGCAATGGATTATGTCTGCTACAATTCATGTAATAAAGATTCTTGTGGCTGTGCACACTCTCTGGGTCGCCTCTTGCTTGGATGCACTTTCCACAGTGGCTGTGCACAGTCTCTGGGTCGCCCCTTTCTTCCATGCCCTTTCCACAGTGGCTGTGCACACTCTCTGGGTCGCCCCTTGCTTGGATGCACTTTCCACGATGGCCGTGCACACTCTCTGGGTCGCCTCTTGCTTGGATGCCCTTTCCACAGTGGCCGTGCACACTCTCTGGGTCGCCTCTTTCTTGCTTGGATGCCCTTTCCACAGTGGCCGTGCACACTCTCTGGGTCGTCTCCTGCTTGGATGCCCTTTCCACAGTGGTCATGCACACTCTCTGGGTCGCCTCTTGCTTGTATGCCCTTTCCACAGTGGCCGTGCACACTCTCCGGGCCGCCTCTTGCTTGGATGCCCTTCGCACAGTGGCTGTGCACACTCTCTGGGTCGCCTCTTGCTTGGATGCACTTTCCACAGTTGCTGTGCACACTCTCTGGGTCGCCTCTTGCTTGGATGCACTATCCACAGTGGCCGTGCACACTCTCTGGGTCGCCTCCTGCTTGGATGCTCTTTCCACAGTGGCTGTGCACACTCTCTGGGTTGCCTCTTGCTTGGATGCACTTTCCACAGTGGCTGTGCACAGTCTCTGGGTCGCCTCTTGCTTGGATGCACTTTCCACAGTGGCCGTGCACACTCTCTGGGTCATCCACAGTGGCTGTGCACACTCCCTGGGTCGCCTCCTGCTTGGATGCCGTTTCCACAGTGGCCGTGCACACTCCCTGGGTCGCCTCTTGCTTGGATGCACTTTCCACAGTGGCCGTGCACACTCCCTGGGTCGCCTCCTGCTTGGATGAACTGTCCACAGTGGCCGTGCACACTCCCTGGGTCGCCTCCTGCTTGGATGCACTGTCCGCAGTGGCTGTGCACACTCTCTGGGTCGCCTCCTGCTTGGATGCACTGTCCGCAGTGGCCATGCACACTCCCTGGGTCGCCTCCTGCTTGGATGCACTGTCCGCAGTGGCCGTGCACACTCCCTGGGTCGCCTCCTGCTTGGATGCACTGTCCGCAGTGGCCGTGCACACTCCCTGGGTCGCCTCCTGCTTAGATGCACTGTCCGCAGTGGCTGTGCACACTCCCTAGGTCGCCTCCTGCTTGGATGCACTGTCCGCAGTGGCCGTGCACACTTGTCACAACGAAACCTCTGCGGTGTCTATGGGTACCTCCGTCCCCAAGCACCAGTGAAGGAGAGAATAATATACTCCCTCACCAGTTATTGAGGCCACAGGTGTAAAGGGTCAGGAACACGGGTACCAGGTGCTTCAAGGGAAAAGAAGGTGAGTGTGAGTATGAGGCAGTAACCTGGGAATGACCAATAATCAAGAAAATGGAGTGGGACCTACCTAGCATGGGAGAAGAATCAGGATGGGGAGACAGCCGGGGGCGCTGGGGGTCAGAACCCCCTCACTTGGGGCTTGACGTGGTGTTGAGCCGAAGTCCAAAACAACCTTGAGCCAAAGGGGCATTCCAGGAGCAGTTCCAAATGTCCAAAGCCAAAGTGTCCAAGATCCAAGGAAGGCAAAACTCGAAAGTTCCAAAAGCCAAGTCCGAAATCCATAAGAAGCAGGTCCAATGATGCAAGCCAGAAATTCCAAAATCCACAAGGCAAAGTCCGGGCAACCAGATCCAAGGAGCAGGCAAGACAGTCCAATATCACCAGAAACCAGGGTTCAAAAGCCGGAAGGTCAAGATCCCGGAAAAACACAACGCCACTCGCAATGCTGAAAACAACTGAGAAGCGCGGAAGCTCGGCTTCAGTGTACTTTTGAGCCGGTGCTTGGGTCACGTGATCGCTTCCTCACTGGGTCACGTGAGTGGCGTCGCGTATCACGTGACCCTTGCAACTGGGAAGCAGCAACAGGATTGGCTGGGTGGGCCGCTCCTTCAGTGTCATGTGGGCGTTGACCACGTGACCAGGAAGCCAGGGTGGTGAGGACCGATCCATCCCAGCGCCACCGCGGCCACAGTTTCCATGACGCCACGCGCCGCCTCCCCCATACGGGGAGCCCGGCGCCACGGCCTCTGAAGGGGCGCGCCCGGGAAGGACCACCGCCGCAGGTAGGGTGTCGCTGGGAGGCGGGTGGTGTTATGCGTTGGGAGGTGGGCGGTGTTGCGCGGCTCGTGACAACACTCTCTGGGTCGCCTCCTGCTTCGATGCACTTTCCACAGTGGCCGTGCACACTCTCTGGGTCGCCTCTTGCTTGGATGCCCTTTCCACAGTGGCCGTGCACACTCTCTGGGTCGCCTCCTGCTTGGATGCACTGTCCACAGTGGCCGTGCACACTCTCTGGGTCGCCTCTTGCTTGGATGCCCTTTCCACAGTGGCCATGCACACTCTCTGGGTCGCCTCTTGCTTGGTTGCCCTTTCCACAGTCGCCGTGCACACTCTCCGGAACGCCTCCTGCTTGGATGCACTGTGCACAGTGGCCGTGGACACTCTCTTGGTCGCCTCCTGCTTGGATGCACTGTCCACAGTGGCCGTGCACACTCCCTGGGTCGCCTCTTGCTTGGATGCACTGTCCACAGTGGCCGTGCACACTCCCTGGGTCGCCTCTTGCTTTCATGCACTTTCCACAGTGTCCGTGCACTTTCCACAGTGGACGTGCACACTCTCTGGGTCGCCTCTTGCTTGGATGCACTGTCCACAGTGGCCGTGCACACTCTCTGGGCTGCCTTTTGCTTGGTAGCACTGCCCACAGTGGCCGTGCACACTCTCTGGGTCGCCTCTTGCTTGGATGCACTTTCCACAGTGGCCGTGCACACTCTCTGGGTCGCCTCTTGCTTGGATGCCCTTTCCACAGTGGCCGTGCACACTCTCCGGGTCGCCTCCTGCTTGGATGCACTGTCCACAGTGGCCGTGCACACTCCCTGGGTCGTCTCCTGCTTGGATGCACTTTCCACAGTGGCTGTGCACACTCTCTGGGTCGCCTCTTGCTTGGATGCACTTTACACAGTGGCTGTGCACACTCTCTGGGTCGCCTCTTGCTTGGATGCACTTCCCACAGTGGCCGTGCACACTCCCTGGGTCGCCTCTTGCTTGGATGCCCTTTCCACAGTGGCCGTGCACTCTCCCTGGGTCGCCTCCTGCTTGGATGCACTTTCCACAGTGGCTGTGCACACTCTCTGGGTCGCCACTTGCTTGGATGCACTGTCCACAGTGGCTGTGCACACTCATTGGATCACCTCTTGCTTGGATGCCCTTTCCACAGTGGCCGTGCACACTCCCTGGGTCGCCTCTTGCTTGGATGCCCTTTCCAGAGTGGCTGTGCACACTCTCTGGGTCGCCTCTTGCTTGGATGCACTTTCCACAGTGGCCATGCACACTCTCTGGGTCACCTCCGGCTTGGATGCCCTTTCCACAGTGGCCGTGCACACTCTCTGGGTCGTCTCCTGCTTGGATGCCCCTTCCACAGTGGCCATGCACACTCTCTGGGTCGCCTCTTGCTTGGATGCCCTTTCCACAGTGGCCCTGCACACTCTCTGGGTCGTCTCCCGCTTGGATGCCCCTTCCACAGTGGCCATGCACACTCTCTGGGTCGCCTCTTACTTGGATGCCCTTTCCACAGTGGCCGTGCACACTCTCCGGGTCGCCTCTTGCTTGGATGCCCTTCGCACAGTGGCTGTGCACACTCTCCGGGTAGCCTCTTGCTTGGATGCACTTTCCACAGTGGCTGTGCACACTCTCTGGGTCGCCTCTTGCTTGGATGCACTTTCCACAGTGGCCGTGCACACTCTCTGGGTCGCCTCCTGCTTGGATGCACTTTCCACAGTGGCCGTGCACACTCCCTGCGTCGCCTCCTGCTTGGATGCACTTTCCACAGTGGCTGTGCACACTCCATGGGTCGCCTCTTGCTTGGATGCCCTTTCCACAGTGGCTGTGCACACTCTCTGGGTCGCCTCTTGCTTGGATGCACTTTCCACAGTGGCTGTGCACACTCTCTGGGTCACCTCTTGCTTGGATGCACTGTCCACAGTGGTTGTGCACACTCTCTGGGTCGTCTCTTGCTTGAATGCCCTTTCCACAGTGGCCGTGCACACTCTCTGGGTCGCCCCATTCTTGTGTGCCCTTTCCACAGTGGCTGTGCACACTCTCTGGGTCGCCTCTTGCTTGGATGCACTTTCCACAGTGGCTGTGCACACTCTCTGGGTCGCCTCTTGCTTGGATGCACTGTCCACAGTGGCTGTGCACACTCCCTGGGTCGCCTCTTGCTTGGATGCACTTCCCACAGTGGCTGTGCACACTCTCTGGATCGCCTCTTGCTTGGATGCACTTCCCACAGTGACCGTGCACACTCTCTGGGTCGTCTTTTGCTTGGATGCACTTTCCACAGTGGCCGTGCACACTCTCTGGGTCGCCTCTTGCTTGAATGCACTTTCCACAGTGGCCGTGCACACTCTCTGGGTCGCCTCTTGCTTGGATGCCCTTTCCACAGTGGCTGTGCACACTCTCTGGGTCGCCCGTTACTTGGATGCACTGTCCACAGTCGCTGTGCACAGTCTCTGGGTCGCCTGTTTCTTGGATGCCCTTTCCACAGTGGTCGTGCACACTCTCTGGGTCACCTCTTGCTTGGATGCACTTTCCACAGTGGCTGTGCACACTCTCTGGGTCGCCTCTTGCTTGGATGAACTTTCCACAGTGGCTGTGCCCACTCTCTGGGTCGCCTCTTGCTTGGATGCCCTTTCCACAGTGGCTGTGCACACTCTCTGGGTCGCCTCTTGCTTGGATGTACTGTCCACAGTGGCTGTGCACACTCTCTGGGTCGCCTCTTACTTGAATGCACTTTCCACAGTGGCCGTGCACACTCTCTGGGTCGCCTCTTGCTTGGATGCACTGTCCACAGTGGCTCTGCACACTCTCTGGGTCGCCTCTTGCTTGGATGCACTGTCCACAGTGGCTGTGCACACTCATTGGATCACCTCTTGCTTGGATGCACTGTTCTCAGTAGATGTGCACACTCATTGGATCACCTCTTGCTTGGATGCACTGTCCACAGTGCCTCTGCACACTCTCTGGGTCGCCTCTTGCTTGGATACCCTTTCCACAGTGGCTGTGCACACTCTCTGGGTTGCCTCTTGCTGGGATGCACTGTCCACAGTGGCTGTGCACACCCATTGGATCACCTCTTGCTTAGATGCACTTTCCACAGTGGCTGTGCACACACTCTGGGTCGCCCAATGTGGATATCCTGTATGTAGTCAGGTTCATGGGTGAGAGAGAACTGGGTGGGGCCAGGAATGGAAGAATGGGAAATTTGGCATGCCAGGAAGCATGCACCCAGTCACCTCCACCTTATCCTGCCCGTTACTGATACGCCACAGGAACATGAGCATTCACATTGGCATCGCACAGAACCAGATGAAGGTTTACCACCTGAATCAGAATATGGATTAAACTTGGATGCAATATTGCAGTTATTGCAGTAGCCACATGGCTACTGCAATAACTCCACAGCAAGAAGCAGATTAGAGCCCAGGCTGCAATCTACTGCATCCAGCACCCCCCCTCCGCATCCGTATACAGGCACCAACACAGCAGAGTGCACACCACAGTTTGACTGGCATCAAGTTGTTGTTTGTAGAGAAGCTGGCTGGCCATGCCTGCTCACAGCCTGCACCTAGGCACCCCGCAATCTATTACATACATGGCCCATCACTTTTATGATTGGAGAAGCAGAACTACAAGTCCCAGAATGCAAAGAAAAAACCCAGACTTGATAAGCACCTACAGTTTGGAATGGATCATGTTGGCATCTATGGATTTCCAGGCTGTGTGTATCCTTGCACTGCATTGCATACTCAAGGATACACAGAGCATGAAATGTTTGGTAAGCAGCACTTAGTGCAGTTGAACGACTCCGTTCTCTCCGGGTACATGACAACAATAGCCAAAACGCTGACTGCACTCCTCACCCAAATCTAAGAAGGAAAGGGTTAGCAAATTTGTCACTGTACAGGCAGTATAGTATTTCACAGTTGGACGGGTGCTCCACAGTTCTCTGGAGTGCATCATTGAATGTGGGCTAATGGCCACCTCTTTCTTCTTCTTGCTGACAGATGTGATCCATCAGCTGTGATTATTGGATACTGAGACTTGAGCCTCATTACTCCATCCGCTCGGGTTGAGTGTGTAGTCCCGGGTTGGATTTCTTCATGGTCTGTGTAGACTTGTCACAGTAGGGCTGGTTTCACACGGTCTTCGCCATGATGAATGTGGACTAATCGGATGGACACGCTGGTCTTCCACTGTACACTTGCCTACACTTGCCCCATCAGTGTGATGGTTGTAAATAGCAGTGTCCACAGTCACTTGCCACTGAGTTAGTGGTCCCTTACTGCTGTTTACAGTAACCAAAGTGCCCTGCAATCCAGTGGCGCACAGCTCTGGCCCTCGAGTCTACAAACCTATGGGGTTTTCAAGATAACCACTTAATATGTAAATGATTTCCCATGTGGATCCATTTGATCCAAATGTATCTCCTGAATATTCATGCTGGAAATCCTGAAGACCGGCACCGCTCCTCGTAGCTACCGTTGCCACGTGCCGCTCCTCGTAGCTACCGTTGCCACGTGCCGCTCCTCGTAGCTACCGTTGCCACGTGCCGCTCCTCGTAGCTACCATTGCCACGTGCCGCTCCTCGTAGCTACCGTTGCCGCGCACCGCTCCTCGTAGCTACCGTTGCCACGTGCCGCTCCTCGTAGCTACCGTTGCCGCGCACCGCTCCTCGTAGCTACCGTTGCCACGTGCCGCTCCTCGTAGCTACCGTTGCCGCGCACCGCTCCTCGTAGCTACCGTTGCCACGCGCCGCTCCTCGTAGCTACCGTTGCCACGTGCCGCTCCTCGTAGCTACCGTTGCCACGTGCCGCTCCTCGTAGCTACAGTTGCCGCTGCTCCTTCAGTCACGCCCGCCGCCTTGCTGCGAACTCAAGGATCACCTGCTCTCGTGTATTTCTGTCATTCCCCAACTTCCACTCTTCTTATAAACGCAGCAGATGGCTGTGTTCCGAGACTTGCGCGCCTTGGCTGCGATCTGAGCACGTGATCCATGGCAATTTATGCAATCTCGGGATATTGCTGCCCTGCGCTGAGAGTTTGCACCGCACGGCCTCACGCCATGCCTGGCAGTTTAAGCATTCCGGGCGTGCTTACAGCATATTTACTCTCCTTAAATATTGTGTGTTTTGGGACATTAGACTCAGGCGAAGCTGGGCCCTAATAACATTACTTAATTTAATAAAGTCCAAAATAAATTATTCAGCGGCCTGCACAAACTGCAGAATGGAAAACTGCATTTGCACTCGCTGTTTCACTTGCATATAAAAGAGGAAACAGAAACCTTGGAAGAGTTCACTGTCTTCCTGTCGAAGCCTGGGTATTGCTGACCGGCCGGTTGGCGGCCTGCCATTGCAACTAAATTTTCCTCTGGCCAGAAACCAAAACCTAAGCTGTGATTTTCTTGGAGATGGTCATTCAAGCTATTAGCTGAATTCACAGTGCATCACGGCTGTCAGAAATCTGCTAACACGTTCACGCGGACGTGGTGGGCTGCCAGCGATCAGTGTCCCCGGCCCGGCAGGAGAGTATGGTGAGGCGAGGCAACTTCTGAAGACCGGTGCACCCTCACAATTGTTGGACTGCAGGGTGTTAGTAAAGGAAGTCGTCTTTCCCAGGGTATTATGGAGAATTGCAGATGGGTGTGAGAGGCCAACAGAGATGTGACCCACCGAGGGGCTTGTGCGTGACATCTGATGGGCACGAGAGCAAAGCTTGAGTTGTCTATGAAGTCATTGGTCTTGATGGGCACACTCTGGACGCCAGCTCTCTTCACTTCACTGCCCAGTGATGTTTTGATGTTGTCCATGGTGCCACCGTTACCCTCCCCTGTGCCCTTTGATCACCCTCTGCACTGTCACCATGGATTAGGAGACCATAATAATAATAATTTAGCATTTATATAGCGCTACGAACCCTAAGGCATCTCAGCGCTGCTTATTATTACCCACAGTGTAAGGATGAAAGGCTGAGTTTGGCCCAGCTGGGATTCGAACCTGCGTCAGCAGACTTTGCACAGATGTCAAAGCGAGCACTCTACTCGCTGTGCTATCTGACCGGCATCATGGGATGGTGAGTAGAGACATTAGGCTACGAAAGACGCTACTTCTAACCTAATGCACGGCCAGAATCGTACAGTGAATCCTTTATTTATCCACATCACCTATTTGATGACCATAATCATCTTGTGACATTAATATCAAGTGTGACTATTATAATAACTTAAATATTTATGTACTTGCACTACTAATTCCTCCCTATCACGGCAGCATACATAGCATGTTTACAGACATCATAAAACAAATAAAATGAATACACTACAAAAATACCCAAAGCTCTCAGGTTTCTCATGGCCATGCACGAGAGAGCCACCCACTCCTGTTGTTGCTTCGAATTCTGGGGCTTGTAGTTTTTCTAAATTTCAACCTGGCAAGAAAAAACGACCAGTCCCAGAATCCAAAGGGGAAAAACACGACTGGGTGGCCTTGCTGCGGAAGGAATCGAACATGATGGACGAGGGTAAAATGGTCGCCTAGCGGACCCACGAGCTCTCTCATCGGACTGCACTCAAACAATGGTATGCCCCTGACCACGCCCTTTGTGGAAATAACAGAAAAATCAAGAGAAGACGAGAATGTGGGAACCATGACTACAAAGAATGAGTTGAAGGTTTGAGGGTGATGGTACAGCCAGGGAGAACAAATGTGAGAGAGAAAGTGGAGGAGGGTGTTATACGCAGCCGGGCCGATTGGCGGATACTTCCGCATTGGAGGCTCCGGCGTAGACTGTAGTTCCAGCACGTTGTGTTTGCTTACGTGCAGTCTCGGTCTAGTTCTCCTCCAACATGGCGGTCGCTGGGAGGTACTTCAGCCTCTCTCTCCCAGCGATCGCTGCGTTGCAACCCCGTAGCTTCTGCTTACTGCCTTTGGGTGAGAACGCTAGTTTTTCCGGCTCGCGGCTTGTCCGCTCTATTCCTTTAGCCTCTCCTCACTTCTGGCGAGGCTCTGTTCCCTCTCTCTCGCTCTCTCTCTCTTTGACCTCTCTTTGGTTTTGCTTTGGCTTCCCTTCTGTTCCCGCGGCTCGCTCTGGCCCGCCGGCACGAGTCTCTCTTGCAACTCCTTCTTGCTGAGCGAGGGCTTCTTTGTCTCCGCCCCTATCAGCTCCTGTCTGCTTCCTCCAATCCTCAGTAGCCGACCACCAACTCTTCTGCTACCGCTGGATCCTACGTACCATCAATATCCTTGGAAGACTCCTGCTTGGCCTCCTTCCTTACAAGGGTTTTTTCAGCCGTCAAGGCTTTTTCCCTTGTCGCCTGCTATGGGAGAGGAGTCCCAGGACTGCTTGTTTCAAGCATTCACTGTGGCTTCCTCTCGTGGTAGACAAGTGTCTTCGGCTACGAAGAGAGACTTCTGCTCACGTCGGCATCTTAATACGGAGGAGTTGGAGGATTACCGATCAGGTGAGGAGAGCGGGGAGGAGAGGGAGACACATTTTGACAGAGGGAGAAAGAAGTGTAAAAATGAGAGATAGGTGTGGAGAAAGGATGTATGTGATTTCTTCGAAAATATTTCACCTAATGGCGATTTCACCGAATCCAGAATCCATTTCACCAAAAAACGAAGTTAACTTTTTACTTTATCAACCTTTTTATTTATAATGCGGGGGGCAATCCCCCCACATGCCCTTCACCCTTCCCTAGCCTAACTTATACCCTTACCCTACCTATTATGCATTACATATATATCATTTCACCCACCATACTCGGTGAAATAAATTCAGTGAAATCTCATTAGGTGAAATGGTATTCGAAGTCTACGGTAACAGAGGAGAAACAAGAGTGAATGGGAGGATGGAGAGACAAGGGTGGAGGTGTGAACAGGCAAGAGGAGAAGGCAGAAAAGAAAGAGAGAGGAGAGCAGGTGGAAAGGAGAAAGAGGGGGGGTGGAAGAACAAAGAAATTAGACAGATGGAGGGAGGAGTGAAATGTAGAGGACAGAGCAGAGGACAGGAGGACGACAAAGAAAAGAGCTGAGGAAGTGGTAGAATGGGAAAGGAAAGCAGAGAAGGAGGAAAGAGAGATGGAGGAGGGATAGAGAGTGTGGTGGAAGGGCAAGAAGGGAGAGAGCCAAGGAGGAGAGAAGGCAGAGGAGCGGGAAACAGGGGATATCATAGAAATAGAAAGATGGGGTGAAAGGAAGAGGAAAGAGGTGAGGGAAAGAGCATGTGTTGCAAGAAAGAGCCCCGAGACAATTGATTTTGATTAAAGTATAGCAGTCATATAAAGGGCAAAAAGACTGACGGATTTGGGAGAGAGTGGGGGGGTCAGGACCACGGTCCGAAAAGAAGCACCCACTTCCAAATCCCACACCCTGGGCTCCCTAAAAACGTGTCCCCTGATTATTTATGAACCTAAGAAAAAAAGAGTGGCTTTCTATGTTAGCTTCACGTTTCATGTTGCACCCTCTGTGGTGATGCCTCTCCCTGTCACGCTTTAGCCTCCCACAGTAGCAAGTAAGAATTCAGCATACCTCAATGTGTGTCCTCTCCCTGTCACCATGTAGTGTTCCACTGTAGAATCACTCTCACTGTCATGGTTCAGTAATCCACAGCAATGGCCCTCTCACTGCAATATCTCAACATTACTCAATAGGGCCCTCTCACCGTCATGGTTGAGCATTCCACTGTAGTGGCACGCCCATTATAAGAGTTCAGCATACCTTAATACAGGTCCTCTCACAGTCATGGTTTGGGGTTCTACTGTAGAATCCCTCTCACTGTCATGGTTGAGCAATCCACAGCAATGGCTCCTCCCTGCAATATTTCAGCATTACTCGATAGGGTGCTCGCACTGTCATGGTTTGGTGTTCCACTGTAGAATCCGTGTCACTGCTATAGTTCAGAAATCCACAGCAATGGCCGTCTCACTTCAATATCTCAACATTACTCAATAAGGCCCTCTCACCGTCATGGTTGAGCATTCCATAGTAGGGGCACTCTCATTGTAAGAGTTCAGCATACCTTAATACAGGTCCTCTCACTGTCACGGTTTGGGGTTCTACTGTAGAATCCCTCTCACTGTTATGGTTGAGCAATCCACAGCAATGGCTCCTCCCTGCAATATTTCAGCATTACTCAATAGGATGCTCGCACTGTCATGGTTTGGTGTTCCACTGTAGAATCCGTCTCGCTGCTATAGTTCAGCAATCCACAGCAACCGCCCTCTCACTGCAATATCTCAGCATTACTCAATAGCGCCCCCACACTGTCATGGCTGAGCATTCCATACTAGGGGCACTCTCATTGTAAGAGTTCAGCATACCTTAATACAGGTCCTCTCACAGTCATGGTTTGGGGTTCCACTGTAGAATCCGTCTCACTGCTATGGTTCAGTAATCCACAGTAAAGGCCACTCACTGCAATATTTCAACATTTCTCAACAGGGACCTCTCAAAGTCATGGTTGAGCATTCCGTAGCAAGGGCTCTCATTGTCAGAGGTAAGCATACCTCAATACAGGTCCTCTATCTGTCACAATTCATTGTTCCATAGTAGGGGCCCTCATATTGGACCTCTCACCATCATTGTTTCATGCTCTACAGTCAGGGGCCTCCCACTGTTATGGCTCACCCACCATATTAACACCCACCGAGATATAACATGTGTATGATTATCCGATCTGTTCACCGAAGCCGCTTGATTGGCGTGAAGCGGAGTAGAACACACTGTGCAAAATCACTGCTGATTATTTGGTTATTGATTGAGAAAAGTATCCTAAATGCATGTGTCTACAAATCGTTTACCATTAATCGAATTTGAAGAATTATTTCAATGTGGAGTTATCGCCATGCATGAGTCGAATGCCTTGAAGCTCATGGTTGCAATGTCAGTACAAAACAATCTCATCTCTTAATGTATCTTCGCCCTCCCTTCTTCCCCCCATTGCATCACTCTCCCCCACTACCTTCGACCAGGAGTGAAATTCATTTACATGATTCTGAAAAGGACTCCAAAATATTATCTTAATTTAGAAATGGCCACCGAAGATATCTTACATCACCTGTTTCGTATGTGATCGCTAACGTCAGATGTACGTGTAGTGTTCTCCAAAAACACGCCTTGTGAATCAAATTTTTAAATTAAATTAGTCACAAGCTTAATTTGTTTTACCTTTTCTCTTTGTAATTGGAACTTGGTGTTTTGTAGAGTGCAGTTGTAGCAAGAAAGTAACGGGCCACTGTATTTGGTTGGTGATCATTGTAACTGCTTAGGTAATCTTCCAATTTGCATATAGGTCTGAGTTAAATGCATGCAATGAGTGCAATTATATAGTCGTCAATATAGATGCTATATTTGAATGGACTGATTCTCGAAAGTTCTAACATTGGCACGGTTCACCTTGGCATTTGAACAATACTGATGAACAACACAAGAAGACATGAACAATTATAACTGGGACAAAGAAACTATTAAGGGATATCATTATTCTTTGGAACCGGGACATGTCCCTTTTAATTCACTATACTGTGACGACTACTTTAAAAGACATACATCTGGAGAATTAAGAGAGAGCAGCAGGTGATGAGAGAGAGAATTGCACAAGTGAGGTACTCAGCTGACCTGGAGAACCAGGAAGCCCACAGGGTTTAAACTTGCAATATGGGACACCGAAGTTGCAGCGTTCCCGAACGATGAGAAAGCAGTAGGGCAGGAGCTCAAGAAGAGGTGGTGGCGAGACCACGAGAGCCAATCTGTGAGGGACAGTTTGTCCAAGGAGCGTCACCGATACCACCGGCAATGGGCAGTCTCACAGTATCCAGACGTGCAGTCGAGCACCGCGATCCTAAGAGACATAGAGAGAGACTGAGTCCCTGAGAGAGAAAGCCTCCGAAAGCATCTCCCTTCAAGAACGAAGGTAAATGGGAGACCGGGAGGTATCGGAAGATTCATAGTGATCATTACCTTGCACAGTTAACTCATCACAGTAAAGGATATGAAACAGAGTTAACTTCACACAGTTAACTCGTCACAGTGAAAGCCATAAAATGGAGTTAACTTTGAAATCACATAGATAGATAGCTTCTGAATCAGGAGAAAATCTGGATAAGATGCTGGGCCGAGAGAGCAAGAATCAGTGTAAGTAAATACCGTGGGAAAAGGGAAAATAAACTTGTTATCCTGTAGAAGAGCAGTTTGATAAAAAGGGCAAAGAAAGGCATGATCCTGAGTATAAAGATGGAAACCGGTTGCAAAAGCAAGTGATCCAAGAAAAGTGGTACTGTGATAACCTGAGAGTGAAAGTGTCAAAGCAAAAATATTCCCTCAAAATTGGACATTCAAGATAATTTCAACTAGTGACCTATGGGTCAACTTCAATGTATTGTGATGGAACATTCGGGGTTGTTTCAAGTTGTAATTTATGGGAAAAATGTTAAAATGTGCTAAATTATAATATCAGCTCTAGTGTTAGAAATAGAACATTTCTTCAAATTATGAAAAACCTGAGGGTGTGTCCCAACCTAATCCCCGGGGACCCCGCACTCAGGTGGCCAGGGAAAGGCCATCTCTTTGGAGCACGACCCTGGGGGTGGATAAGCGAGGGAGGATCACCTGGGCAGGGGGTCCACAGGGAGTGGGGAGAAGCACCCAATGGTGAGACATGGTATCCCCTTTTTCCACAACCCATCTAACCGCTATCTCTGGATATTTGATGGGAAACTACAACTCCCATAATTCCTCTCCACTTTACCTTGACAAAAGTACTACACCAAGGAAGATGAGTAATGAGGTTAGAAGGATTACCTCCCCTGACTTCCATTGGCCCTGTCCCTGTAATGAGGCCAGGCAGATTCAGGTATGTAGCTCTAACAATGTACACCTGCCACTTATTAACACTCCCTGTGAAGATAAAAGGTGGCATGCACAGGCACACTTTGAGCGAGGCTGGGTACGAGAAGGAACAGTTCTTCCGAAGCTGATGCGCACCAGGTTGTGGAAGGCCAACAGGCTGATCGACAATTGAGAGGAACAAGAGAAAGCCAGGCAACATGTCCCTGCTTTCAGGAGGCTTTGAGCATTCGAAGAGCAAAGCCGAGCGAGCGGAGGAAAGAAAACTTCAATTTGCCAGAAAGTGATCAGTGACTATCCTGGGTGAACCGCAGAGTTGGGGATGAGCAGAAGAGGCGTTGGTAATGGCCTTGAGCTGCACAAAAGAGATGAAAGAAATCCAATTAACATAGCCGTTGAGTTATCGACTGAAACAAAAGTCTGGAAGATGTTAAAGGGAAAGTAGCTGTAATCTGGGAGTTGAAGGTTGTGCGTGTGCCGATTAAAACGTGAATGAAGAGAACAATTGTTGAAAGACAAGGATACAAAGTAGCAGACTGGTTCTGCAAGATGAAGTTGCACATTTGAAAGTCTCTGTGAAATTTTATGAATTTTGACAGATATTGCAACCAGAGATCAAAGGAAACAGTGATACGAATAAAAAGTTGAATAAGAGGAAAGTGACATTTGGGAACTTTGAAATATCCCAAGAGGGCAACACTAAAATATAAGAACTTGGAAAAAGGCCAAGAAGGCAAGTGAAAGAGAATAAGAACTACAAGTACCAAGAGGCATTGGTGCTGCAAGAGAAGATTGTGAATTGAAGGATTGTTGAAAGAGGGGTGGAACTGGTCATGCAGAGGTCTATGTAAATTCCTTGAAGTCTCGAAAGTCTTCGACAGTAGAAAGATATATAAGATAAAACGTGGGGAAGGGAACCCCCAAGAAGGAAAGACAGGCTCGAGACGGCAGAGGGAAGCCTGTGCTGTACTGTGAGAAATTGAGAATATATGAACTGAGTATTGATGGCAAGGCGGGCGAAGCGTAAAGAAGTGATTGTACTACCAGAGGTTGAAAGCCTAAGATTGAACTGTACCATTAAGCCAAAGTGTGCAGGACTGACAGAACTGTGCCATCCGCCCATCCTTTGTTTATTGAGAGACGCTCTAGACGCTGTGGGGATGAACATGGGGAAGGGAGTTGGTGCTGAAGCCATTCTGACATTTCCTTTTGAAACACTATTTTCATTTTGAATTCCCTTAACACATTTGTAATTCTAAGATGGAGGGCAAGGTTAGATTTTCTTAATATAGGCCTTTTTGTTTTGACCAGACTGACTTGGACGTATTTGTTATTGTTTAATGGTCGAGATTGCTCCCATTTTAGAGTAAGGGCCAGTCAGGAATTCCATTATCCCAATCAAAAGTGTAAATAAAGGTTTTCGAGACTTGTAGCCATTGTGTGTACTGCTCGATAGCATGCCTTCCTCACAAAATCCATAAGTTAAATACCTGGTCATATTGTTCCAATGACAGAGCTGTTATCGTCACGCTCGGCTAAACTGTGTGTGTGGTTTGGGATCCTTGTATTGGGAACTGTAGGCACACAGCGCGCGTGGTGAAGTCACCAGGCATGCAGCATGCGTACTGCATCGTCCTTCCTTAAATTGCAAATTCCCAACTCAAATATAAAGCACTGGACAGATTTTCATCAAACATTCTGTTCAATGCAGCCAAGAGACTGTAATGTAGAGTATCTAATTACATTCAATATATGTCCTTAGATTGATACATTGTTCATAAAAGAAATACATGCTAGATCCCAGTCTTTCCTATGGATACTAATGCCTCCAGGATTTCAGAGCTCTTAAATAATGCATTGAGCTTTACTTCTCTTTTAGGTAAAGTTACTTGTTCCAAAATTACAAACCTCATCTGCGCTACAGAGTGTTGTTTTTTTAGAAAGTGTGTGACCATTGTTGACTACTCATATTTTGTTCTTAAGTTTGACTTATGCTCCGTCCACACCACCGTCGCTTTCCTCATTGTCAAGCCCATGTAGAACATTCTGCAGGGGCGTCTGATGGCATAAATTACATTAGTTGAGTCACATGTACATGAGTGATTCAAAGTAACCCTCTCTCCTCAGTGTGGATGATCAACACGTTTGCCCTTCATAACATTATTGCAATGCTGACAGTTGTTACACACTTGCATACCCTGGTTAGATGTCCATCTTCTGGTGTCTTGTATGTCAGCCTTCAATAATACATCTCTCAGAGAATTACCTTTCCTATATGCAAATTTAGGGAGGTTCAGAAACAATGTGTTCGATGTTTTGTCTAAACATTCTTTTTCAAAATGTTCTTAGTGTGTGAACTCGGCATCGAGTAAGTTGTGACATATACTAGTGATGGTTGTTCCTTTGAAGGTTTAACTTGAACCAATAAGTCCATATTCACTATATATATATATATATTATATATTGTTTTTTTATTTGGTTACAATACCTTTTACAAAACACAGGAATAAAAAGAAACATTTATCAAAATGTGCCAGCAGAAAGTGAAGAAGCAGAAAGAAACTACGAAGTTTATAATATATACGCACTTTATACTACACTTGGAGCACAAGATATGAAGTGATATGGCAACCGTGGTCATATATATTTTTTACGCTTGAATAACATGCAATCAGGATGTTATGTCCCGAGCCTACAAGTGTGAACTTTCATGAAAAACTGCAATTTTGTCTCATTTGTGTGGGCTAGCAGGATAGGAACATGGGATAGGCCATGTTACTGAGTGGCCCTTCATATCAGCGTTTGGTGATCCACTACACTTGATTGCAGCCATACAGGTCATAGATGACCAAAGAGTATAGGTAACCATATTCACGGACCATCACACTTTCTCCTGCCCTCAGACATCTTTAACATCGCGGGAAACATCAGGTTACATTAATCGAAAAACAGAGATAACCACTTTTTCCACATCATTTTCCTTCGTAAACTGCACAAACCAAATGACGATACTTGGTGTCATTCTTGAATGTAAAAGGACGAGATTTATGCAGATAAAATGTTAATCTGTATTTCTAGTAATTTTGGCCATCATGGTTGTGGATGTATCGGGCATTTGACAATGCAGATGTACATATATGAATTGAATACTAGGGGGAATAATATTGTTGCCAATGTAATCATATGGTAGTGGAAAATGTCTGAAAAGCAAGCCCCGATATACCTGTGGGGTTTCGAATGAGTCCCTTGTTTGTTTCTATGCACACCACGTGGTGGGAGGGGGAATGGAATAAAGGTGTGTCTAGAATGTAAACAAGATCATGTGACCAAGCTACAAGGCGTAGCGAAACGCGTCATCTGTGGAGCGCCTTTGTCAGGCGGGGCATGGGATGGAGGTTTTTTGAATGAAATTGTTTTTAAACTGAATTTTTGATAAATAAAGCTCAACATGTTTTACTCCATTTGGATCCTGGTGCAGTTTGTGGTTTTGAGCTGGGAGCCTGCATTCGGAATCCCACTTCGTGAGTGCGGCTCAATATCACTCCGTGAGTCTGGGTGAAAGTATTGGAAATATATATATATCCAAAGCAAAAACCGAACTGTAAAACAGCAGTTCACAGCGGCACGCCTCCATCTCGCTTTTCAAGAAAGGTACGCCACACAGTCCTTCATTTGAAAAAACGTCCTTTATTCTTTTGGTGTGGACATTTAAGCACACCCGTGAAAAAACACAATGGCGCGTTTCACCCCAAACTGGGCTTCGTCGGATTGTAACTGACACCATGTTTGCAATGTATTTTATTTCATTTCCTGTTTTGCTTCAACCTCTTTCCTGTGTTTCTTTAAAACACTAGACTTGTGCTTTAACCAATATTGTTTGCCTTCTAATGGTGGCCATATTTGGCGAGTGTATACTCACTATTTCCTAAACATGATGGGAGATTATATATTTTTTTTAAAAACAAAAATGGATATATTTGTTTATTTGAAAAAAGTGCATGTGCTTATATATACAGAATAATCCAATACAACAATTAAAAAATAGCAAAAGGCTGAAAATCACAAACCAAAAAGGAAAAAAGAAGGGTATACACATTTAAATGCATTGCCAATATAAATTCATTACAAAAAACAAGGCAAAAAAAACATTAAAAAATGCTTTAATTCTATGAGCCAAACTAAGACAAACAACTTTGTCTTACTTTCTTTCGGTCATAATATTAGAACTAACCATTCCCCGCCAGTCCTCATGCAAAGGAGGTGGTTTCAGAACACGATATTTCTTCTTTCCAAAACCTGTACAACTGCGATTGTCAACGCTGTATCATACCCTGAGATCAGTCTGCCCCAGAGCGTGTCAGAAAGAAGTCCCTCTTCCCCAGCCGCAAATCTAGCAAACCGGGCTGATAGAGCTGGCCAAGTGCCCTCACACTCCCTCAGCAGATGTTTAAAGGATTGGTTGGCCCGGTTTTTACAGGTGTCACATAAGGTCATTGCAGTCTCCCCTTGCCCCATTTTGCTGAGTCTTTCAGAGTTCCCTTGACTTTTTTTTTCAATTTTGAATAGTTGTTGCTCATCCGAGTTTCTTGTACAGAATATTTTCCTCAAATCTGCACTCTTTTAATATCAAAGTCTGACTATTCTGAAATCATTCTTCTGTATCTGAAAAAGTGCCTATATGGTATACTTTCTACAGTTTTCAGAGCCATGGAAACTTGTAGCCAACAAAAGACTATTCCTATCTGTGAGTTCTGAATAAATCAGCTATTCTTCCACAAAGGGTTAGTTCTACATTCTATGGCATTTGTGTCTCTAGAATGTTATGTTGCTTGATCGATCATTGCTTTACATTTAATATCCAAAAGCTGTGGAATGACACCATAGATATATTTATTCATTTCAATCTTGGATATAGAGCAGTAATCCTGAAGGGTATTAGAGTGTTTAACATCAAGTAGATTTTAAAGGGCCGGATAGCTGCCATACCAAAAACTCGTACATTTGATAGGTCTATGCATTCCCTGATTAGAGATGTGAAAAAAGCACTGCGGCGCAAGTGGAATGGGTGGTTTTTGACCACCTCATTACAGTGGAAATTACTCATCCAACGGCACAATCTTACACTGTGGACAGCTGAAATATTCACCCACTAATTATCCACCCCTTTGCATGAAAGGTCTGGCCATTTTGTGGACTTTTGTTTACACCCCGGAAGCTTGAATTGAAAGGGTCAATCAGAATTGAGAGAATATTCAGTTATACGATTGGCTGAAATGTTCATGCAAGCCGGTCAGAATACTTCAATGGCGAGTGAGATTTCATCCAATTAACAAGCCTTAGCATGGAGGCCAGAAGACCCGTGTACCATCAATTTCACTTTCGGCTTCTACCATACAATTTACAGCAATTTCACCATCTCTGTCCCTCAGCTGGTTTTGGAAGATGGATGTTTTTCAGGCTGATAGGGCGATGTGCTCAGATCGGCTCTCTTGTGTTTGAGTATGTTAAGCAGGCGGGACTCACTCCCTGAGTTCATAGGATGGTTAATCCTGAATTCGGGTGTATCCGCTCAAAGGAACCTATGGCTGCTGTGACGAATTGTGGGATTCAGTCACTTCTCCTCGTGAAGGGAGCATTTCCCTGTTAGGCCAGGGAGGTGAGCCCACTATGCGATACCCTCCCTAGGGGTAGAGGTTAGGGTTAAAGCTTAGGGGTTCCTCACCAGGAGAGACAAGGACTCCTGTTCCGATAAGGATCTCCCTAACCAATCCACCTATAGCCCAGTGTTCATAAAAAGGATTCACTTCCTTGGTTTTGCTGGTACGACTGTGTCTGTTCCAGTAATGATTCTCTTCTGTTTCTATGAATGTGTCTGTTCCAGTAATTATTCTCTTCTGTTTCTATGAATGTGTCTGTTCCAGTAATTATTCTCTTCTGTTTCTATTTCTTTAGATTCACAGGGATGAGAGAGTACCAGTAACGAGTCTCACTCTTTTGCATCTCTTTAATTTTACTGGGACGAGTATGAAGGTACCAGTAAGGTTTCTCATTTCTTTCTTCCTCTTTAGTTTCTCTGGGAGGAGTATGAGAGTATCAGTAAGATTTCTTCTAGCCCTCTTCTGTTCTCTTCTTCTTAGCAATGTCCCCATGTAACTTCCCACTCTCCTTAGGGAACAAAGCCTTGCACTCCTCACTGGGACGAGTATGAATATTATGCTTGTTATGTTCCTTATCCCCCGTGGTTTTCCCGCCGTCCCCGTTACCTCTCTGACTTGGGGTTAGCGTTACCAGGCCTCCGATCAGGACAGGATGCGTCCTTCTATTCCTCAAGTTGGCTCCTTCTCTCACAGCTTATCACTCTTGTTCTCTGCCTCTGCTTCGTGTCGGCAACGGATCGGTGCTCTTGGCATTGTTCTTGGACTGCACAATCCACCCACAATCTGTCACGCCACCACTCATGACTCTGTCGCCAACTTGTGGTTTCTCTTCCTCAGTTCTTCTGTCGGTATGCTCTCCTTCCGTTGCCTTCCCTCGCTAGCTTGTTTCTGTATTTGCAAGCTCCGTGCCCCGGTCTGCCTCAGCGTGCCACAAACAGCTGATTCGAATCTCTCGGGCTTCTCTCTCTGACATGAGTTCTCCTGCCCTTTTCATGACGCTTAGCTGTGCCTTCCCCGGCGATCCATCCAAGACCTTTCTTCCTGTTGCCTGAGTACCTTGGGCAATCTTCCTCTTCACAGTATTGTCCCCTTCTCTTTTCTCATGACGAGTTAATGTTTCTGTCCCAAAGTAACATACATTAATTGGTCCTTCATGAGTTCTTTGAATGGAAGCTATTGAAGGTGGATTTTGGGTGAGTAACTTAGGGAGTTCCTCTTTGAAACATGAGTCCTTTTCCCAAGGGGGAGGTCTCTACTGTTGAGATCCCACTTGCGTCTACCCTTAGGGAGGGTATTGTGTAGTGGGCTCACCTCCTTAGCCTCACAGGGAAAAGCTTCCTCCTGTGGAGAAGTGACTGAATCCCGCGATTCGTCACAGTACTTTGAGAAACCTCCTCAGCTGACAAACCACCATTTTGTCTCATATTACAAAAACATCTTCAGAATGCAGTGACCCTTTAAGTATGTAACAGCCACATTCAGGTGGTTATCTACTCAGCCGAATCTGGGCCAAGCTTCTCTTAGCTGGATGTTGCAGGTGGGTGCCTCCTTTCCTGCAGCTCCCAACGCTGCCCTTGCATACACTGCACCAGTGAAGGATATGAGCGGTGGGTGCAAAAGGTGTGAAGTCTACAAGAATCCCATAGAGGTGTGAGTCTTTCCCATACAGGTCAAAGAGCCTCATTACAAGTTTAGAGGCATTTCTGCCAAAAGCTGGTGGAAACACCACCACACCCATTTACCAATACTCCCACTTGGTCCTCCGGATTTACCGCAGGATGCAGAGTGATGGTAGTTAATCCCCATAGGACTCCACAGTCATTTTGGTGAATGTACCATGAAAGGGTTTTCTACCTCAGTAATTCCACCAAATGTTGGCTTAATAGAAATTAATTTACCAGCAGCATCTTGCTAGAGGTGAATCCTTCCCTTCAAGGTCAAAAATTCAGTAGTGAGGTAAAAGTGGCAGTAATTCACTTCCCACCAACAAAACGTGGCAGTAACAGGATTACTACCACATTTTTACCATACACCAAAACTGATAACAAAGACAGATAAAATAGGTGAGGAGAATGGACAAGCCAAGACCAGAGACTGGTCAAGCAGCTTTGGAATGGATAAGCGAAGACCAGAGACTGGTCAAGCAGCTTTGGACAAACCAAGACCAGAGACTGGTCAAGCAGCTTTGGACAAACCAAGATCAGAGACTGGTCAAGCAGCTTTGGAACGGATAAGGCAAGACCAGAGACTGGTCAAGCAGCTTTGGACAAACCAAGACCAGAGACTGGTCAAGCAGCTTTGGAATGGATAAGCCAAGACCAGAGACTGGTCAAGCAGCTTTGGACAAACCAAGACCAGAGACTGGTCAAGCAGCTTTGGACAAACCAAGACCAGAGACTGGTCAAGCAGCTTTGGAATGGATAAGGCAAGAACAGAGACTGGTCACGCAGCTTTTCCTAGGGATCCTGACCAGGGGCACATCTCTCTAGCCAAGGCTTTTCAGAGTAACTTAAGGGTTTAACTGCACCTTTACAGTACCTCTTTTGAGAGATGCCCTTGAGCAAAACACTGCAGCCATTGACTATGCAGATTGTATAGACTACAACTCCCATCGGCACTAGCCAGCACAGCGATTGGTGTGGGTTCATGGATTCTGTAGTCCAAACCATCTGGAGAGATGGGGGCTGCACACCTCTGCCCTAGAGCGATGTGCTGGCAACTTCCCAGGAGCACCCATATCCTGCCAAAGACAGTCTTTGCAGGCTACTCATGCTGTTTGGCAAATTCGATACATGTTACACTCCTGTCTCCTCTCCTGCCAGCTTGCACTCCACCCATTGCAAATGTCCTGCGTATTTGAATTTAAATCCTCCATGCACAATCGTCTACAATCTCTTAAGAAGAAGCTCTGCCCACATTGTATTCGTTGCCAAGAACCGCTCACTGTCACCACACTCAAATGCAGGGCTCACAGTTTTGTTGACTCCACTGTCAACATTTTGATCAGGTTTCAAGATGACATGTTTCCACACGCTGCATAAAGACATATGTAATTACATGATCAAACACTGCATTTGAGGAACAAGGCGGGCCCCGCAGATCAAAATTCGAATTGAAGTGTGAAAGCAGTGACGAGGGTAGCCAAAAAGATGCCACTCAGCATGGCAGCTCGCTATGCGGAGGCACTGCCAGGGCAATGTTTGCGCTTCGTCAGTATTTCCTGCCCCCTACTGCCACAATAAAGTTTCGAAGTAGCGCCAGGTTGCCTTTTGGTGTCAGTTGCGCTGTACCTTGGTACGAAATGGATAACATAACATAAGTACATGTTTTAAATAAAATGAAGGCTCATAGTACTAAGCCATGGACAATGCCATAACGTGCCTTCAAAATGCAATGGAATCGGCCCGGCCTAGCAGACCATAGCATGTCTTTTTTGGTTACGTCATATAGCACAGCGAGTAGAGCGCTCACTTTGACATCTGTGCAGATCTGTCGACGCAGGTTCGAATCCCGGCAGGGCCAAACTCATAGCGTTATATCAATGAAAAATTATTAATTTCAATCGCAGAGTTGGCACAACGATAGAATTTTCTTAACACTGAACAGAGCTTTTTTTTTAAAGATAGGCTTTCTTTTGTAAATCTTCCTTACTTTAAATTTAGCTGGATAGGGTAGCATATGTGTGTATTTAGAAATTGTGCCCAATAGCCTCCCAGAGGAATCTGCATTTAGAAGCGTACCCAATATCCTCTTTGAGAAAGCTGCATTTAGAAATGTGCCCGATAGCCTCCCTGTAAAAAGTTGCATTTAGAAGTGTATGCCAATTGCACTTAAAAGGGTACCCAATTGCACCTAGAAGCTGCGCCCAATAGCCTCCCTAAGAAAGTTGAATTTAGAAAGTGTTCAAAATTACACTTAGAAGTGTACCATGTGCATCTAGAAATTGCATAACCTCCCTGAGAAAGTTACACTGAGAAGTATACCCAATTGCATTTAGAAGTATACCCAGTTGGAGTTAGAATTATAAACAATTGCTTAGAAGCACCAATCAATCTTTGACTAGTTGATCCTGGAAGTGTACCTAAAAGCGTGAGTCACCGATCCTAGAACTACAATCAGAAAACCCTCCTAAATCAACCCAAAGCTCACACCAATCATGAGCGCACCAACTCCACCAGTGACTGTCAGAAACAACTCTCGTGGACCTCCTCCACTCTCCGATCTGCCTTCCTTCCCACCCCCCCCTCCGCAATCCCTGCCATCACCCTCTCCAAACACTAAGCCAGGGGGGCACGATGGCGTGCCACTCACCCCAAGACCTCTCATCCCCTGAACCACACCGCCAACCCGTCAGCACCGCTCATACCCGCTCCCCTCACTACCACACCCGCAATCCCCGCCATCACCCACCCCCCGTCTTGCCATCATACCCCTGCCATCTTTCCCCCCGACTGCACCCTTTCCCCTCCCTAAAAACTGCGCACCTAGCCCTAGCGAGAACCGAAGCTGCCTCCCTCTCTCCCTCTGACCGCAGCCCCCTCTCACACCACAGCGACTGGTGTGAGAGGGGGCTTCCCTCTCTCTCACACCAGTCGCTGCAAAGAAACTAAAGAGGAAACGCTCCTGGTCCCCCGTAACCTCTCTGCTCTCCTCGCCTCCCTTGTCTCGACCCACCACCTCTCTCCCACAATCGCCCCCTCTCCCTTGACCTCTCCCTTCCTGAAACCCCTCTCCCTCGATTTCTCCTCAACTGCAACGGAAACTCCCAACCGCCCACTCACCATCCTCAAATCCCCCACCCCAAACCCGATCATACTATCACACACAGCCACCCAACCCCGCCCGAAACCTGCAAACCTTTCGGCTCGCCCACTTTTCCCTAAGATCACCAACCTTACCCCTCCCCCTCGACCCTCTCCGCCTCCGCCCAATCCCGCTCCAGCACCGATACCAACCTTCCCTGCCAATTTGAACTGTATCCTATTTAACGCCCGTTCTGTAGCAAAAAAAAGACATTGCATCTTTGACCTCCTCGCCTCTGTCAACCCAGACCTAGTTTTCATCACTGAAACCTGGTTCTCCGATGGCTTCACCCCAATTTCAAGTGAAGCCTTTCTGCCCGACTACTGCCTCATCCCACTGAACCGTCCGTCCAGAGGAGGGGCGGTAGCATTCGTCTTCAAATCTCTCTTCCGTGCCTCAATCATGGACAACCAACCCTCCATTCCATCCTGCGAATCCCTCCTCGTTAAACTATCCCTCTCCCCGTCCCTCTCACACACCTTCCTAATAATCTACAGGCCCCCTGGCCACGATAGACATTTCGCAAACAACCTTTGCGACTCCATTGCCACCCTCCAAAAAACCATCCCAACCTCACCCTTCTCGGAGACTTCAACATATGGCTCAACATCCCCACCAACCCTTTGACACTCGCCCTGGTGGACGGTCTAGATGCAATTAATCTCCAACCCCACATAAACGGCCCGCCGCATTTTAAAGGATACACTCTCGATGCCATCTTTAGCTCCAACACCCTGATTCAGTTAAAGCCCCCCACCCCTATCATCTGGTCCGATCACTTCATTCTCTCGTTCGCCATCCCCTCACCCGGCCCCCTTCCCGTACTCGCATCTGAACCTCGGAACCTACGCAAATGCTGGAAAAAACTAATAATCACCCCGGACCTAGCCGAGGCACTCCTCCAGTCCCCACCACCTACCTGCCACCCCAACAACCAACTAACACCTGAGGCCTTCGACACATGGCTCAACACATCTTTGGTGCAACTCACCCCACCGTGCAAACCATCAACCCGCCGTGGCCCTTTCCCCAGATGATTCACTCCTGAGCTGAAGACCACTAAACGACACTACAAATACCTAGAACGCAATTGGCAGAAAGAGAGAACCCATGAGAGCAGGACCACCTTGGCCCGACACTTGTACCTGTACAAGGCCGAAATCTGGAAAGCCAAAAAAGCCCACTACAACACCCAAATCCTAAACTGCAAAAACCCAAGCAAAGAACTCCACAAAATCATCGCCGAATTCACCAATCCAGCTTGTAATACAACCGTCCCGACCCCGTCACAAACACTGTGTGACTCACTCTCCCTCCACTTTTACACCACAGCTATTGAAAGGACAAAAACTCTAAACACAAAACTGACTCTCTTACAACCAACCGACAATCCTCCACCCGTACCGACCAGCCCATCAGCTACAACCTCTACCTGACCAACGTTCGAATCCTTTAGTCCAATATCACCAGAACAATTTCTCAAACTTCTATCTGCCCGCAAACCATCTGGATCCCCCTTGGAACCCTGCCCAGCCACAACCCTTAAAGAAATGTTTTCTTCCACCTGCGCAGGAGAACACGCAAGATCTATCATAAATGCCTCCCTTTCCTGCGGTATTTTTCCCGAACCATTCAAAACGGTACACGTCAAACCTCTAATTAAAAAAACTTTGCTCGACCCTCTCGAGCCCAAAAACTACCGACCAATCTCAAACACCAGATTCCTTGCCAAACTCATTGACCGAACCGCCTACTCTCAACTAAATGCCATTGTCAAAGCCAACAATCTCCTTGACCCCGCCCAATCAGGTTTCAGAACACGTCACGGAACTGAAACCACCCTAACCTCGATCTGGGACGACCTTAAAATGACAGCTGACTCCGCGGGATGTGCCGCTCTAATCCTTCTCGACCTATCCGCTGCCTTCGACACGATCAATCACTCAATCCTCCTAGACCGCCTCCACTCCCTAGGTATTCGTGGAACCGCTCTTAAATGGATAGCTTCATTCCTCAAAAACAGGTACCAAATAACAACACTCTCCAGCTTTACCTCCCAAGCTCGACCAGTCGACACGGGAGTCCCTCAAGGAGCATGTCCATCCGCCCTCCTGTTCAATCTCTACCTGATCACCCTCCCACCAATAATTCGTTCTCACAACATCCTTTGTTACAACTACGCCGACGACACTCAACTAATTCTAAAATTCCTGAACTCGAAACCCAACTCCCGACCCGACCTGGCATCCTGCCTCCTTAACATAGAACGCTGGATGACCCAAAGCCACCTCTTGTTAAACCCCTCCAAAACTGAAATCATGGTTTGCGGCAACACCGATCTTCTTCCGCACCCACTACCCTGGCCTCCTGCCATGGGCAACTCGCCTACACCCTCCAACACAGTGAAAAATCTTGGGTGCACCCTGGACTCCGACCTAACACTCTTGCGCCAAGTCAACAATGTCTCAAAGTCCTGCCACCACCACCTTAAAACCCTTAGACGCATCTTTCCATACCTCTCATTTCCCAACAGAGTCTCCGTTGTCCAATCAATCGTTATTTTCAGACTGGACTACGGGAACCCCCTATACCTCGGAATCCACGCCTACCAACTGAATAAACTCCAAAGAGCACAAAACGCGGCGGCCAAAATGCTTCTTGCGCTCGTCCAAGAGACCACGTATCGCTAGCTCTTAAAACACTACACTGGCTTCCAGTAGCCCATAGGGTGGCTTTCAAAACCTTATGCCTCTCCCATCGAGCACTGCATAAACCTGGACCTCAATATCTTCAAGACAAACTAATACCTTATCATCCCACTCGCACCCTAAGATCAAGCTCAGCCGGCCTCCTGGTAATTCCCAAGACGAACTCAGTCAGGCTAGGCAGATCATCATTCTCAGCCCTGGCTCCAACCCTGTGGAACTCACTCCCACCCCACATCCGCCTAACTGAGGACTTAACGTCCTTCCGCAAACTACTGAAAACCTGGCTCTTCCCCTAAAACCAAACTAGCATCATCACAATAATACCTACCCAACAAACTACCTGAAGCGAGAAAAGGACCGCCAAATAAACTCGAATGTAAACTAGAAAGACAAACAGACCTAAACAAGTAACTCAGATCAAAACAGTGAAACGGATAACAGGAATGAATCATTGAAAACCATAGGAGATGTGAACCGATGAAAGGGACATAATGAATGAGGAGGGAACACAGTGAATGACATAAATTAAATAGTTAGAATGGATGAAACGTATAGAACAGACAAATACACTAAGTGGAAGCATGCATGAGTGGAAGAACAGACGACTAGAAAGCTCAAATGAGTATGGTGACCGAATGAAGTAGTTGAACATAATAATGCCAATGAGTATGAAGCGAACAAAACGCAAGAGCGCATAGAACTCAGCTGGATAGTGCAAGAGGGCGAGGGCGTAGAACTATATCGAACGGACAAACGTTTAGACATGGAGAAAAAAAAAAAATTAAAAAAAATAAAAAAAGATTGGATGACCACGGAGAGCGGATATGCACGGAGAGCGGGTGAGCGGATGAGAATGGAGAACGGATGAGAGTGGAGAGCGGATGAGAGTGGAGAGCGGATGAGAGTGGCGAGCGGGTGAGTGTCGCGAACGGGTGAGGGTGGAGAGCGGGTGAGTGTGGCGAGTGGGTGAGTGTGGCGAGCGGATGAGTGTGCCGAGCGGGCAAGTGTGGAGAGTGGGTGAGTGTGGGGAGCGGAGGAGCGTGCAGAGAGGTAAGAGTGAACTATGTCTGATTGTGGAAAGCGCAGAAGCAAGTGTGGAGAGCGACTGAATATGAACACTGCAGAAACGTATGAAGTAGTTGAGCAGTGGAGAGCGACTGAGTGTGTAAAGCGAGGGAGTCTGTAGAGCAGAGGAGTATGTAGAGCGGAGGAGTGTGTAGAGCGGAGGAGTGTGGAGAGCGGATGAGTGTAGAGAGCGGATGAGCGTGGAGAGCGAAAAAGTGAATGTGTAGTGTGGATGAGTGTAAGGAGCGGATGTGTATGTGGAGCGAATGAGTGCTTGCTGCGAATGAATATGTGGAGCAGACAAGTGTGTGAAGCGGGTAAATGTGTGGTGCGGATGAATGTGCCTAACAGATGATTGCATAGAGTGGACAAATACATAGAGTAGATAAGTGTGTGGAATGGATGGACATATGGAGCAGACGAGTACTATTGTCAAGCCAACTAGTAGTATGTTGTGCCGATGAGTGGGTGGACCGGATGAGCGGTGTCGTCTGAACGAGTGTCTAATCTGGACGAGTGTGTAGACTGGACGTGTGTGTAGACTGGACGAGTGTCTGGAGCGGGCGAGTGTCTGGAGTGGACGAGTGTCTAGAGCCAACGAAGGTCTGGAACAGACGAGGGTCTAGAGCAGAGGAGTATTTGGAGCAGACGAGTGTATGAGGAGCTGACGAGTGTGTGGAACGGACGAGTGTGTGTAACAAACGAGTGGAGCGGATGAATGTACAGAACTGATGAGTATGTAGAGCCGATGAACGCATGGAGCAGATGGGTTTGTAGAGTGAACAAAATGCATAGAACGAACCTACCCGCACGGAACTGTGTGACATACATATTATTGCATTCGAATGAAAAGAACATTCGAAAAACATACATCATACCACACCCCACGCTTAGTCTCTCCCTTACACCACCACTCAACTAGAACACTTCGGTTCCCAAGGGCGTTCAACCTACCAGCGACTTCAGACCATACCAATGGTATATAAGGCGCTATATAAATGCAAATTAACATAACATAACATAACAAATACGTTTGTGGACCTTTTCTTTGTGTTTACTGTTCAGGGCTTGTCAATAGAGGGGGCAGCAAGTGCTTCTTTAGGGGCTGTGATGTTTAATGATTACCCCCCTTTCTTGTATCATTTTTCCCTAGCAAGAAATTCAGATAAAAGTTACATCCTAGTTCTGGGATCCTGAAGTCTCACCAGGTTTTCCGGATGCCCAAAGGCACCTCTATGTGAACAGCTCCCATTGAGATTTGCTGCTTTCGGGCTTTGTTTTGGTCAGATATCTGGAAAACATAAAGTGGATTAGGCTCTCAAGGACCAGACTTGGAGACCTCTTATTCTAGGCGCTTTGTGCATCATCATCATATGTATTCTTGTCAAGGACTTGGGAGGACAGCTCAGGGGCAACACACTTGCCTTGGAAGCAAAACAACGCTTAGCAACACAGGTTTGATCCACCAGTCCGTGCTTAGAAACCTCTGAGTATTAAGCGTGCTATAAATGACCAATTAGAATTACAAAAAAGGACTGGGTAAGGGGGGAGGGGTCTGAACCTCTCGCTTAGGTTTTCAGCCAACAAAGAGGATTTTCAGAGTTTATTTTATATAAAGAGCCGGCTTTCTTGGTGGTACCGACAAAAGTGGCTTGTTGGCATGGGTTCCAAAGAATGCAGGCCAGCATTCTCCCTCCTATCCATTCCTAGCCAGAAATGTGTGGTAACCCTATAGGAAGGTGTCTACAACCTTGGGCTCTCTGGATGTTTTGGACTATGACCCCCATGACCCCTCACCATTTATTATGCTGGTTCGAACTGGTGGAATTTGCAGCCCGAGACATCTGGAGACCCAAAGGCTACAGACCCATAGGAATGTTAGACTGCATTAAGATGCAGTTTCTTCCTATGTGCCGGCTCGTTTATGATATGATATGGCATGTATAACGCGCCTATACACAAGTGTTTCAAGGCGCGAGGGACCAGGGAATTTAATTAAATATAGGGATTGCACATAAAAAAGGTTGTGGAGGATACACACCGTCCATGTCTGACATAAAACGCTGAGCCGCTTAGGCATGCCGAAGGTCTTCCGGACCGCTGAACTACATGGGCACCCAGACTCATCGTACCACAAATCAGAGAAATCAGAAGAACTCTGTCTGAAGACTGTAACAAAAGGCACTATTAGTAACAAATGAAATGGTTCTCAAATGTAGGATTCCCAGAAGTGGTACACGGGAGTCGGATTACAGATGTTAGATTTATTTAAGGATTTGATCAAACAGGTTTGCGATGGGCAGACACCTAGAGGGTCAGTATGGACACACGCCTGAAGGACATAGGGGTTGCTCCGGAAAATAAAAAGGGGTGACTTAGGAACAATTACAAAAGGGACGGATAACATAAAAGTCGGGGCTGGTAGCTCGGTTGGTGCGGCCTTCACACTGGAAGGGGGTTGTCTTGGTTCTAACACCAAACCAAGGCTTAACGGCTCTCTGTTCCCCGGTGGATGCCCGGATCTAAATTAAAACAAGAGTCCAACCACGGCCAACAAAAAGTCCTAACCAAAGCTTATCAAGTCTCTTAGCCTCCAGGTAACTGTATCGTACAACGCAATGTTCACAGGCTTTTGGCCAATGCAAAATTCCCCAAACCTACTTTATGAAAGGCCAGACCCAATGTTTCGCCAAAGCTACCAGTGGTTCTTCTGGTACAGAACCTTCCACGCAGGGCTTCCAGGAGGACGTCCAATATCCAGATTTCTTCTGGCTTCAACTTGACTGGGAATTGGATGTAAACAGACAGAAATGACCTTAACAGTATAGATAGGAGTATATCCTGTCTTCCCCTATGGATAATGTAAAGTTGTGCTACCTCCTCGCCCAACTACTGGGTATAATAGCCGATGAGTATTTTCACCCGCTCGCCTGAGGGTCCTTGTCAGTAGTCAGACTTCCCTCTTCAGCCTCAGGGCTTGTGTGGTCACTCTTCAGCCTCACGTCTTGTGTTGGTCACTCTTCAGCCTTGTGTCTTGTGTAGGTCACTCATCAGCCTCGCGTCTTGTGTTGGTAAAACTTCAGCATCAGGCCTTGTGTTGGTCACTCTTCAGCCTCACATCTTGTGTGGGTCTCTCTTCAGCCTTAGGTCTTGTGTTGGTCACTCTTCAGCCTCACGTCTTGTGTTGGTCACTCTTCAGCCTTGTGTCTTGTGTAGGTCACTCTTCAGACTCCTGTCTTGTGTTGGTCTCTCTTCAGCCTCGTGTCTTATGTTGGTCTCTCTTCAGAATCAGGCCTTGTGTTGGTCACTCTTCAGCCTTGTGTCTTGTGTGGGTCTCTCTTCAGCCTTAGGTCTTGTGTCGGTCACTCTTCAGCCTCCTCTCTTGTGTTGGTCTCTCTTCAGCCTCGCGTCTTGTGTTAGTCACTCTTCAGCCTCACGTCTTGTGTTGCTCACTCTTCAGCCTTGCGTCTTGTGTTGCTCACTCTTCAGCCTTGCGTCTTGTGTTGCTCATTCTTCAGCCTTGCATCTTGTGTTCGTCACTCTTCAGCCTCACGTCTTGTGTTGGTCTCTCTTCAGCCTCAGGTCTTGTGCTGGTTACTCTTCAGCCTCCCGTCTTGTGATGGTCTCTCTTCAGCCTTGTGTCTTGTGTTGGTCACTCTTCAGCCTCACGTCTTGTGTTGGTCACTCTTCAGCCTCACATCTTGTGTTGGTCTCTCTTCAGCCTCACATCTTGTGTTGGTCTCTCTTCAGCCTCGGGCCTTGTGTTGGTCACTCTTCAGCCTTGTGTCTTGTGTGGGTCTCTCTTCAGCCTTAGGTCTTGTGTTGGTCATTCTTCAGCCTCCTGTCTTGTGTTGGTCTCTCTTCAGCCTCGTCTCTTGTGTTGGTCACTCTTCAGCCTCAAGTCTTGTGTTGCTCACTCTTCAGCCTCCCGTCTTGTGTTGGTCTCTCAGCCTCCCGTCTTGTGTTGGTCTCTCTTCAGCCTCACGTCTTGTGTTAGTCACTCTTCAGCCTCACGTCTTGTGTTGGTCACTCTTCAGCCTCACATCTTGTGTTGGTCTCTCTTCAGCCTCAGGTCTTGTGGTTGTCACTCTTCAGCTTCCCGTCTTGTGTTGGTCTCTCTTCAGCCTTGTGTCTTGTGTTGGTCACTCTTCAGCCTCACGTCTTGTGTTGGTCACTCTTCAGCCTTGTGTCTTGTGTTGGTCACTCTTCAGCCTTGCATCTTGGGTTGGTCACTCTTCAGCCTCAGGTCTTGGGTTGGTCACTCTTCAGCCTCCTGTCTTGTTTTGGTCTCTCTTGCACTCTCTGTTTCTCTCTCTCTAGGGGTGGCTGCTCGAAATTCCGTGCTTCGGGTTCATGAATTCCCTCCTGGAAATCTGCAGTTTGATGCGGTTTGTCCTGTCCGCAAACTTTAACCATGGTGGTTCCCAGTGTTTCTCCCAGCCTCTGTACAGTCTCTCTTTAGGGCGGCCAGACATCGCCACCTTCTTCCAGGCAGTGGTCCTCTTTTCCCCCAGGGAGGGTTGATGAGGACATCCACTTTCTCCGGGTCGGCCAGCTTGGGAACCTTCCTGGCCCCTTTTATACTCATGGAGCTGTGGGACTCTCTGCAATCTCTCTGGGGATTGGCTCTCTCCTAAAGTCCCCTGCTTCATGCACTCGGATTGGTCCTTCCTACCAGGTCTCTGAAATGTGATCTAATAAATAGTCACTTCCTGCAGAATTCTGAGGTTGCCCCAAGAGCTCGAGCTGATGGTGGCATTTCCTCCCAGCTGCTAGGTAAACCAGCCGTTTGTTCTCTGTTCCCCCCTTTCCCTGATCCGTGTTCATTCTGGTGGGTGAACTGCATTAGTCAGCGGATCAGCTCTGCAATCTGCTTTGTGCAGCACCATAGCCTTCTGGAACATGTAGTCTTCACTGAGTGCTCTTGTCTCAGTCTGCTTATGAGTGCTGGGTACGATATAGTGTTGTTGCATGCAGAGGCGTTGCTGGGGGGGGCTGAGGGGGCTATAGCCCCAGGTCTCTTGGTTGTAGCCCCGTGTAGAAGAGCAGGTTCTACAACCAGAAGGCTTGCCAGGCCCGAGTCCTGAGATTTCCAACTTTAGCGTAGCCCCAGATCTTTTCCAGACCTAGCAACACCCCTGTTTGCATGGACAGAGGGTTGAAAACACCAGGAGCCCCACTCCATCCACCTAATGGAGGGAGCTTTCGGTAGCAGCTGTGCCCCCCGCCCCCCTTTCCCTGGTGCTCCACTCCTGCACTCAAAGGGATGGGGAGTTGCTCCAACTCAATACCCAACTCTTTGACCTTGAAAGGCCAAAGAGCGGCTGGGATTCGAAGCTACGTCCGGCCTCGAAAAATCGCTGAGACAGCTCATCTGAATGTTGAGGTCCCTTGGCCTTAACTGTTGTTATCCAATAAGATGCTCTAATCATGAGCGGCATACCAACACTCATTCTGTTTCCGCTATTACCACACGCCTTGAAAAAGACCCCAGTCTGGTCGAAACACGTGTCGACTGATCTGTGTAATTAAAAATCACCAAGATATAAACCAAGAATACACGTCTGAAATTATTACAATAATCTTCGACAAGAATACCTAGAGAAATCTGCTCTCCAACCCAGTGCCAGTGTGACTCAGGTTTGCACCCCACCATGTTCTACGTCCTGCAGAGTGACCACAGATGTCTGGATTGAATGCGTAACTTGCAGAGCAATTTTACCAGCATGAAAAACAAATGCAAAATTGTTCTTTCGGGAGGTTAAAGAATGTACTCACATATTGGTGGTGTGCCTGCAAACATTTCGGACTCTGTAGGCACCGCTGAGAAATATTGCATGCGCCCGGGCCTTGAAATGTAACATTTTGTAGTTAATACTTACGGATCTGCATGATTGCAACGTAAAAATAACATCGAGGCCGAAAACCTCTAGTTTTGCTTTTGAACATTTCAGCGCAATTCTATGCAGGGGGAGACCCCCATACTCCCCACACATTAATTATAACCCTAACCCACCCCCACATTTATTTCTCTAGAGGATAGCTAAGTGGCAACGCGCTCGCCTTGGAAGCAAGACGATGCAAAGCAACACAGGTTCGATCCCCGGGTCCCGCTTAGGAACCTCTGGGTATTAAGCGCGTTATAAATAACCAATTACGATTACATTTTGTGTTGAAATACATCCAAAAATCTTCGCTGTTTTCGTCCTCGCCGTTTTCTGCTGCACAGTGTCCGACGCAAACCAGGGGCGTTGCTAGGGGGGGGCTAAGGGGGCTATAGCCCCTGATCTTTTGGTTGTAGCCCCGGATAGAATCTCAGGAGCTACAGCCAAAAGACTAGCTCGCCCCCAGTCCCAACAGTTCTGACATCAGTTTAGCCCCGGGTCTTTTCCAGACCTAGCAAATCCCCTGACGCAAACCCATGCTGGCAGACTCTGGTTTCGCACAGACATCCGCTGCGCAGGACAGACACCTTCCAAGGTGCAGGTTTGTTTTCCTATTGCCTCACAGGATGTTTTTTGGCATCTTGCTTGGAGCCCCATTCTTAAATAAAGTCTGGCTTCAGAAGTGCGAATATTCAGAACAAAGCGTCCAATTCAAACTTTTAATTATTGTGTGACAAAAGTATTCTGTCTTCACCCCATGCCCTGGGTAAAGCAGCCATAAATGGGCCGTGCCTGGAGTGAAGCGTGCCAAGGTGTGACACGTTTGGCACCCCTGGCAGCCACAGGCCCTCACATTTCTCTACACGAATATGTACCATAGCCAGGGAAAATCCAAATACTGCCTTGAAACCAAGGCCGTCCATGTGCAGCCGAATTATGTTACTCCCCCATTTCAATGCTACAGAATAGGTTGCGTTGGGAAGGTGATTAAAAGGCAATAAAACAGTTCTATTCATCCACCTTCCACAAACCAATCAAAACTTCACGTTTTAACAAGTCTGCATGATTATCTCTGTAACTACTGGGAACCCGAACTCTGTACTGTACTGTAACCATATATGTCACTTAAAACCGTGATACCTCCGGGTCCTGGGCGCGGGCAACAAAATAGATCAATAAATAAATAAATAAATACAACAGGAAAATGCGAAGTATTGAAAAGGTGAATGCTGGGGGATATGGCGCCAAGATTCCTTGCCAGCTGTGCCCATGCCCGCCACGAGCTGGGGGCGAGATGTAGCAGTCTGTCTTTCACTGCTGGCTCATGTGCTGTCATCTGCACATCAAACATGTATATGTAACAGGAAACATGTACCAATGTGTATTAAAAACAAAAACGACTGTATGCAAAATAATTCGATGCTTCCTTACTTTTTGGAGAAGAAATTAAATAGAAAGGCCCCAAGAACTCACCATTTGCAAACATTGCCAGTTTGGTGGTGCGGTAAAAGAATTGGCTGTAATTCCGTTACTGCAGCTTTTTTCCCGCAGTAACGGAAGTACTGCTGCTTTTGCTGCAGCGCCGAATTCCGAGTTTGACCTTGAAGTGGAGGATTTACCTCCAGCATGAGGTTGACGGTAAATCATCATCCACCGTAAGGCCAACAATCGATAGCATTACCGTGCAGGATTACCGCTCATGGTAAATCCACCAAAATCACCTGCAGTTCTTTGGACTCCCAAAATCGGGATTTATACCTCCATACCAGCCCTCGCAATCCCTTGGTACATCCAAGGGGCTGAGGGACGGTAGCGTTAAACAATGTTTGAGGTAAATTGACAGATTTACCGCTAAAATCATAATGAGGCCCAGGTGCCCTCCTTAAACTAGCTATTATGATGTGCTTTATGAAGGGAGTTTTAATTCTAGGCTTTCCTCGAGCAGGTGTCCATTGATTGCTCGCTCCGCTTTTCTCTCTGCCTCAGCCTGTTCTTTCCCATTCTCCGAATCTGTTTTGTGATGCGTCCCGATGTATCCCATACACATGGCGATACAAGTATCCCCTGGCCATCATAAATTCTAGGCCCTACCTCACTGAAATGAGATGCACCAACAATGATCGTCTCGGGAGAATAGCTCAGGGGCAACGCACTCGCCTTGGAAGCAAGATGACGCGGAGCAACACACGGTCGATCCCCGGGTCTGCGCTTCGAAACCTCTGGGTATTAAGCGCATTATAAATAACTAATTATAACAGCTCTGGGGCAACGTGCTCGACTTGGAAGGAAGACGACGTGGAGCAACACAGGTTCGATCCCTGGGTCCGCGTTTAAAAACCTCTGGGTCTTAAGTGCATTATAAATAAACAATTATAATGATCTCACAAAGCATCATCCTTGCGCTTATCCCCCTCTTTCCCATCCTCTTCCCTTTACCCTACTCCCTAATCCCCAGAGCTACGTCTGGGTAATACTGGCGGGGATCAATACGCCAACTCCCACCCAAGCCTAGGCATTCTGAGATCGATCTGGTACAACTCACCGCAGTGGCCATGCCACCATTTTGTTTGTGGCATTTGCATGCAGGGCAAGCCTCTATATCCACCTTCTATTCCCCTCAGAATCCTAAAATCCCCCTTAAGCTGTCTCCTTAGAGGCACGCATAAGGTTGGAATTTGAGATTATGTTCAGGGAAAGGTGAATGATGAAAAATGATGATTAAAATGATTGATGGTTTTTAGCGCTTCATGCTGGACTTCTATGCGCTCAACCGGGGATCTAAACCATGTTGCACAGCGCCCTCCTATTCCCGTGGTGAACGCATTGCCCAGGGTCTATCACCTAAGGAAAGTCGATGAAATGATTGGGATTTAGTTGATGGTCTGAGGTGAAATAAAGGCTACTTTAGAATGGACTGATGAAGGGCACCTGAAATCAGAAGCGTTTCAATTCCAGGTCAAATGTTACAAGAATCCACAATGTTTGGCCATTCTCACAATCATTGGCTCCTCCCCACATGGTGCTCTATGTATCTTACTTTAGACGATATCAGTGTTATGGTGTCAGACGGGGGTGGAACGTTGTCTACTTTCAAATAGACTATTATTGACTAACATGGGTGTGATTTTTGATGTCCTAATTAGACCACATTTGGATAATGTAACAGTAGAAAAGGCACGCTATTTATTATATCTGAACTCCCGGCAGGTCAGGCCTGCTGTTAGTTTGGCAGTCTAGAAAGCATGCCGGTACGTTGCTACTGGCACCTTTATTTCCAGACTGCCAAGCTTGTAATGAGGCCCTATGTATTGCACTTGGGAGAACCCTTGCGGATAGCCAATGTATTGCAGCCAGAACTGTGAGGATTATCCAATGTTTGCGCTTGGAGGATTTTGAGGCTGGCCAGAGTGCTGGTCCTGGATGGGCTGTGAGGTAGGCCGATGTGTAACACTTGGAAGAGCTGCATAAGTAGAGGATGTATTGCACTTGGGAGAGCTCTCGCGGATAGCCAATGCATTACAGCTAGAACTGTGGGGATTGTCCAATGTGTTGCACTTGGAGGAGTTGTGACGTTGGCCCATGTATGGAAGTTTGGGGAGGGTAGCCAAGCTGAGACTAGCCTATGCACTAACCAGCCCTACTCCTGCTCCTCTCCCACATATCTCCTAAGCACCACACATGCCCTATGGGCCAGCCAAACTACATGCAAAACACAAAAAACACACATGCAACATAACAAACATTCACAAACAAGACAATCCATAACACTGGGCCTTACTCCCCTGGATACAACAAGCCAGTGCACAAAATCAAACCCACTTAGAAAACCGAATCACGGGGGTGTTGTTGAGCAGCCTGGATGAAGGCTGCCTAGCTTTTGAGCTCTGCACCACAGTCATCCATAATCCGACAGAGTAGGCGGATTCCCTGCTGATCCAGACGTAAACATTTTCCATTGAGCTTCCAAACCATCGAAGCACTGATGACCTGAGTTACAGTCCTCTGAGTTCTCTGGAGGCTGAGCGCTGTCCCTTTCAGGGCTGGGCCGCGTTGAAGGTATGCCCGGGTTCCTCCCGTAACGTATTCTGCGGATCCTGCCACCCCTGGCCCGGGGGACAGCTTCCGAACAGTCACCATCTCTGGAGGAGTCTCATACTGCTGGGACTGGTGCGGTGTGGTGCCCTCACCTGCCCGGACCCCCCGCACGCAGGTTTGGGCCAGGCCATCGGGTGCTGCGGAGCGGCTGGAGGAGGAGGACGGTGGGCCCGCTGTCTGGGCGCCTCTCGGGCCGGCGTCTCGCCCTGGGCCACCCCCCAGCTCCCCCCTGGACGGTGCACACCACGTGCCTGGCTGAGTTGTGTGCAAGATTGGGCGATCATAGATCCGGAGGAGCGGGGCCCTGATTGCGTCTGCTGTGGTGATAGCCACTTGTGGTGCTGTGCGACTTGGCTCCCGCCCTGCGTGGCAGCGGTCCATCTATCCAGCGACCCCGAGCCCAGACCCCTGTGCCTGTGACCTTTTAATTTCTTCGCCTTCGGCCTGGACTGCTGCTGCGGGACCCCCGCCCTGGCTGGCCCGCGCACCTGGCTGCCCGCTTCTTCGGCTCCCCGCCATCTGGGGAGGCCCCCAACAGCAACAGACAAAAGACCGTACTGGAGACCACCCGCGGGTGCAATCTTTCCCCGTTTTGTGCTGCGAATTTGATCTATTCTCCACTCAGCGCGGCGCTCCAACAGGTGCCTTCTGACACTGGCATCAGGCAGACTCGTCCCCAGGCGGAGCCAACCCAGACCCACTGCAGCATCAGGAGACACGAGGTGAGCTGGCCTGCACGTCCCCTTGTCCCTCACCTTTGCCCGCACGGGGCCCGGCCCCGCACCATCATTGCTGTTCTATATCCTCTTACCACTCGGATCAGATCCAAACGTCCCTGGCTGGCGGCGTGGATGTTAACACGCCTATACTTCTGACAGTCTGCTGGGCACCTCGCGTTTTGATCGGATTGAGCAGGGCCCCCATTGCTGAAGCCTAATTGTCTCCCTCAGAGGCTGATGGGGCTCCCACCTCGCTTGTGGGGCTCCCTCTCCACTGGACATCTCGCTATTACCTCCCCCCCTAGAGTGGCTATAGATTGTTAGGCCTGCAGTGGTACAAGCAGGATACTCGGGGTGGGGCGATTCGCCCTCTGCCGACTGGGTGAAGCACGTGCCACTTCCCAGGCGGACTCCCACATCCGAGTCTTGCACAGGGAGCCCACGAGTGCCGTCGGGGGGAGGGCCTGGGTACACCAGCATCACAGATCCGGGAGTTCGGATATCTCCCACAGTGGGCCATGCCAGACGCCATTGACTCACCCCGGCACGCCATTGCCACTCCCCTTCTCCAGAGACATAAGGTGATTGGGGGGCCTAAAAGGCCTGGACCCCGAGCCATGACAAAGAGAGCCGGGCCTGTCAAGTTTTGGTCATGAATTATTGATGTTCTCTCTGACATAATCGGCACCCCATCAGAAAAACATCAGCTGGGCACATTGTTTGGTTTTTGGGCTGGGGCGCTGGGTAGGACTGACCGGGCCTTCGCCAGTGTGGGGTGCATGATTGCAAAAAGAGCAATACTTCTTCTTTGGAAGAATAAGTGCCCCCCTACCGTGGGCGAACAGCTGAAAGCGCTGACGTGGGCACAAGAAAACGCAAAGCTCTATACCAACACCCTCCCCTCTGACTAGACCCCGAGATATATGGGGCGGCTTCCCGCTCCTACCTGACCCGAGAAGCTACGAATGATTGATACTGTCTATTTTCTCTGTTTATGTCATCAGAAGTATCCTCCTTATGTGTGTTGTAGACCATAGTGTTGTATTTGAAAATGTTGTACATGACTGCACTTTGATGGGTACCTACCCTTTCTGTATGTACCTTCAATCGCCAACTTTATAAATACGTTTAAAAAAAAAAAGAAAACCGAATCGGAGAGGACGCCATTTCTTCACGGTTCTTCAAACACCAACAGAAGAGCACAACCTCTATCTCATCCCTCTTCCCTCACTAACCCACCCCGCCCTCTTACTCACAGTGCCACCTGAGTGCCTGAAGTCTATTCCAGCGGTAACGGTGCGCTGTATAAGACAACTTAACATAACATCATTCGGATCCCAGAGATCCTCATCAACCACATTCACCTTGAGCTACTTCATCAGGGCTATCACATTATGGTGTGTAACTGCCCTCCGATCCAAGCTTAGAGAGTCTAGCAATCCTTGTCTCGGGAGGACAGCTCAGGGGCAATGTGCTCACCTTGGAAGCAAGACGACACAGAGCACCACAGGTTCGATCCCCGGGTCTGCGCTTAGAAACCTCTGGGTATTAAGCGCATTATAAATAACCTATCATATCATATCAAAAGGAAGGTAGTTGATAGACACATTCCAATTGCCCAACCACTATGAACACCAAATGTGCAGGACAATCCATTCCATCAACACAGACAGCGTTATCCCAATCACACCCCTCCCCGTGCAATAGAGAGGAAAGACTACAATGTAGTGACAGCGAGTGAAACCACAGTACAACACTGCAAATTATCAGGACTAGTTAAAAGAAATAACTTGTAGAAACTCTAACTTACTCTTGACTTACTCCTGGAGAGAGATTATTTGATTTACAAAGAAGTTGGTAAGAGTAGCCTTTCATCTGGTTCCTGAAGTAATTCCAACTCAGCCTAAGCCTTCCTCCTGGTTCGAGAATGAATTCCACCTGAACTAGTCCTTCTGCCATTAAGGAATTCCTCCTGAACCGAACCCTTGTACCGAGCTCCTGTCCTGAAGGGACGGTATCTGGGCCTAGCCCAGCCATTAGGCTCCTGACGAAATTCTATGTAAGGCTAGTCCTTCTGCCTGATACCTAAAGTATTTCCATGTGAACCACTCCTCCCGCCTGGTCCCTAAAGACATTCCACCTGAAATCTTGGTTCTGGCATGTCCCTCAGCGGATGCCACCAGTTTTCTAAAGGAATCCAACCAGTATTAGTGCTTCCGTCTGGATCATGAAGGAATTTCACTGGGGCCAGCCCTTCCGCTTACTTCCTGACAGGTTTCCCCATGAGCCTAGCCCTTCCTAACCAATAGACTGCTAGCAGAAATTGTCATGCCTTCTGCACAGCCATCATAAAGAAGAGCAGCCTATCCAAACAAATTGACTTACCACACCTTCAGTCCCAAAGATATATGGCACGGGTAGCATAGCTCGTGGCAACGCGTTCGTCTTGGAAGCAAGACGACGTAGAACGATACAGGTTCGAATCCCAGGTCCGCCCTTAGAAACCTTTTCGGTATTAAGCTTGTTATAAGAAAACAATTATAATATAAATTGATGTCCCATTTACTCTACGCACAGATAGAATCACCAATCACAACCTTACTGGAACAATGCTTATGTTTGTATTGTTATCCCTGGGGTATCATGAACTTTTAAACTGGTAGGTTCAGAGACAGCCTAAAATAAGCAATACTAAATAAATCAACAACCAAACCAGAACATCTACCCGCGTATTGTTTATGTATAGCACTAAGGGAAAAATAACTTTGCAAGTGTTCATCATATCACTTAAGAGACATCACTTGTACTAAAAATGAACTGGAATAATTACAATGTAATAAATTGTACAAAACTGATGATATCTGTAAAGTGAATTATTCAATAAAACTCAATTGTGCTGTAGACATTATTAGATAGATGTAAATTATCTTACCCTCTTGATATACACATCTTTGAGCATTTCTTGCATTTGATGAAGCAGAGCAAAATGGCATTGTGAACTGGCCGCCGGACTCCCCACCCCACCATTCCACCCACATTACATTAGCACCCTAAGAGCAATGTTCAGTTCCACACAGCCAACCAGTATCTGTGGCTTCCAGGTGGCATTACCCAGTGTTGCACTTGCCAACGCCCCTGAAGACTTACAAAATATGTTCCCCTGTGGGATACAAGACTGCATTTTCAAACATGCATTTAGTCATTAAAATACTGCCTAAATATATAAGCAGAATTAAAAAATAAAAGAATTCATGTATTACATTTAAAAAATGATCTAACTATAAATATTCCTTCATTCAAAAATAAATTTACACAAGATGTAAAAGAATGCAAGATACACATTTGTACATCACCAAAAACAAACAAATGCAGCTACTCGTTAGAAATGAGCATAATGGAGAAAAAAAAGACATTGCAAATAGGCACGCCATACAAATATACTAAAAGTATCCAAAAACAACAGTTACCACATAAAGGTCATTTCAAATGTTTAGAAAAATGTCATATCTGTACCCAGGCTTTCATTAGGGTTGCCTCATTTATATATGCATGTAGGTTTCAACCGGTGGTATCACAGTCTAGTCAAAATGTAACATGTCTCCACATATGTGCCAGAATGATAGTCCAGCAATTTCTTCATCAGGACCCATTTGCATTTTGTTGGTAAATCATCCTTCAAATGGATTTATAAACTATTTGAACAATGCAACTGGTAAAACCTAAACCAAGGCACAATTTGACTTGCTCCGATCCATATGCCACATGGTCACTTTCTACAATACCGTGTTAAGGTCCAGGTGCACAACTAAGAGGGGAGAAGAACATCACTTCATTTCAACGGATTATCAGCCTTCAAAAAATTAAAGTTTTTAGTTTTAAGAAAGAAATGTTACTCACATACTATGTGGACGGAGGACACTTGATCACCCCGCTGTGAGAATCTTAACTTCTTGAAAACCTTTTTGAATGGTTAATTCCTTTTCTTCAAGAAGAGTTAAAACTCTCACACTCAGCCACGAGGCAAGCCAAAATGCAAACTGAGGTTGGTTGGGATAGTGCTCTGGGTACCTGCCTGCTTCTCCACCCAGTCTCTACATATCTTTCAAAGGGCATGTATCATCTGCAGTGGCACTCTCAGATCCCGGGTCTGCACTCAGTATTCTTATAAATAGAAAAGAGACTGTGAACCAATGGCTGGCAAGCATACTTTGCAAGGTGATTATTTTGGAATGATTTTGTGTTTTATTTTGACCCTCATTTTCCTCCTGGTCACACTGAGGACATTGCATTCAGTGCATGAAGAAGAACATTGAGGATTTATTCTCGTCTCCCCACCCCGCAGATGGGTGCTGATATAGTCAATGGCCTGGCTGTAGGCAAATTGGGACTTATGGTTCCTGAGCCCTCCCGAGGCGCCAACTTCATCAGTTTGAGCTTATAATTTGGGCTTCTGGGTCTATACATATTTTTATTTCATTGTTTTTTATAACACGCTTAATAAATGAGCTTGGTTTCTAAGCGCGGATCCGGGATTTGAACCTCTGTTGGTTTGTGTGGTCTTGCTTCCAAGACCAGCACGTTGCCTGTGTGCTATCCTCCGTTAATTTCTGAAGGTATTGCATATTGTCACGGCATTATTGCTTAATTAAAGACCTTCCTGGATGATGATGTCACTCATAATGGAATCCCTCTTTGAGCAGAACAATTGATGCGTCTATATATCTCAATCTATAATTCTATATGTGTTGGTTGGGGGTGATCTCTTAGTGGACAAGGATACATAATTGGTGAAGAGTACAATGCAAAAGCACAAAGGGCACTGAAAGAAGAACAGGCTGGGGGGCAGCAAGGAGAGCATGCATACAATAATATGTGTCAAATGTAGAACAGCAGTATATGAAACCTTCATCTTTCAGTGGAGATCTATTTCCAAAAGTAGGAAATGAGACGTAGGGACAGAAAATTAAGTATCATTTGGTTTTGGAAAGTGTTCAAAATGCATCAATTTTCCTAGCTTCTTTTGTTGGGTGCTGAGTTGCATCTGAATTCAAGACGGGAAGGTTCAGGAACTGGGGAAACAAGGGGCTGTAGTCATTGTTTTTCTGCATGTGATGCTATTTATTAAATGAGGCACGGTCACCATGACAATTTACGCCAAAATGTAAATCAATCAATGTATACTTTATTTTGATTCAAAGAATCATGAAAGTAAAACAAATAAACACACAAATATAAGTACAAAACACTACACACACGATAGATAAATATATACAATGAATACAAATCAAAATCCACTAAGGAAGAAGCAGTCCAAGAACCCTTCTGGAAGGAATAACACACCGACCATTGATACAAATCCCCTCATAGACAAATATGGGTGTAAAATTGCCAGAGCATAACTTTCTGATAACATTCATGAAAATCATGTGTAAAATACATACTAGAAAGAATCAAAAATTATACAAATTTCGATTTCTCCTTGTGCAAGCTGAGCCAATAAAGTTTGATAGGGAGAAGATCACATTAGTTAATTGAGAATATGTACATAGATCTTGTGCCGATTGCAATGTCTGATCCCCATGATTAAGTAAAAAGGTAAAAGATTTCCACGATGTATAGAATCATACTTTCAACACAAAAAAGAAAGTGCTAAATAGTTTTAATAACGCCAGGGCAAAAGGGACAACAATGTGTAGCTGAATTGTGCCAACGAGCCTTGCATGTGGCACTCTCAGTTGTAAATAAGGGGTTGTCTGAAATATTTTATTAACCAATAGCAGATCTTTTTCCGTTACATATTCCTGTTTGTTAACATAAAATCTCAACCCCACTGTAATATCAATTAATTCCTGTTAGAAACCATTGCAATTATTGTTCATCCTTCTATAAGAAAACTTACTTTGTTTGTAAGCTTCAATGAAAACAAAATAATGTGACTTTAATTAGTGTCTGCCTGTTTGCAGTCATGTGGAAGAAAACAAAATAAACTATGTGACTTGATTTTTAGTGTTCTACAAGGAAATGTAAAATATAATGTTTATTACAAATATTTATCTGTTTGACATTATGAGTACAAATGCCCAAAATATAATGTTTTCCATTTATGTGTAAGTATGAAATTATCAACTTAGTGTGAACTCTAAATGATGTGTTTGTGCAGAAGTCAGTTCTTTTGGAAGGCTATAATTTACAGACTCATTATCCTTCACTCCGATCAATTCATAGATGATTTAATGGGTTCACGTCTGTGTACTTAAGACAAAGGCCCTGTTTCCAAACTACACAAATTAAATTCAAATGTCAGTATTTTGCCTTGCAAATTAAAATGTACTGATCTTCTATTCTAAATTAATCTGAAATTTAATTTCAGTGTTTTGTTGATCATTAAGTGCATAGTAGAGAAGGAGCCAACTACCCCCACCTCAACTACCTCACCCATATTGCTGATATTTTGGGGGCCTGGATGTGAAAATCATGCGAAACCAGTGAAAATACCAATATCTAAGAGAATCCTGGAGGCAAGGTTCCCATTGAGAAAACCATACCTGCATACAAGAAAATATGATGGCCATTTGAATGAGATCCCGGAAGAAGCAGAGCAAATGAATTATCAAGATCAATGGTGACGTCATGCAGAGCTGAGCTGACGTGCCTAGAAACAATGCAGAGACCAGTGAATGCAGATATTCTATAAGGCATCAAGAAAGTATCCAGGATAAGCGTCATCTCAGGATCAAGGTGTAGATGCTTATGCCATAAAATGGATACACGTGTACAGATGCAAAAGAAACGCAAGCAGACAAAGTATTCTTCAGGCTAGCTTTATAGTGAATAGATTGCGGCATGCACCAATATATACATATATTATATACATATATACATAAAGAGTAAATGATGGATGTTTCCATTATGTGTTATAGCAGAATTGGACTAAAAAAGAAAGGCCTCTTCTCAGTGCGTCGCAGTAAGAAAACACATGAATTAAAAATGAATCTCGAAAAGATGAGGCTGGTTGAGCCATGAAGCCAAGCCAAGAAGCCAAGGTCTTTTCAGGATGAAGTTAACTAGCATTGGATACAAATCATGTGAAAGAACAAAACTTCTGTTCAAAGACACAAATAAAAAAAGGAGTCGTCAGAGGTCTATTAAAAAAATTGGGTTTTAAAGACAGTAAAAGCTTGAAATCATGGTCTTCAGTCACGTGGAAGGATGAAGTTGGACGAGCAAGATGCTCACACCTATGCATGAGGACAGAGCCTGCCTTCACTCCCCTAATTCGCCACAGTGCAGACCAAACTCAAGGCCAAGCTTCAAAGCCTAATTCACTACGCTGACCACTTATGTGATGATGGATTGATATGCTAATTGGTGGGAAGCTGGGATTATGATGAACTCACCAGCACCTGGAAGCCCAATCTGCGTCCTGCTAGACGTAGATGGAAAAGTACAGATGAAGGTTAGAGTGCCAACCAATTGTAGGGGAGTGCGTATTTAAGGGTCCTATAGTTTGTGTAGCCAATGGGACGTCGTGTATTTTGTGACGTTCATAGCGGCCATTTTGAGGGAAGGGCTTAGTTGCCCACCTGATGTTATGAAACCTATCACTTTCACTCACTATCCAATACTAGTATAGTTCATATACTTAGATGCTCTCTAAGAGCCTTTCACGGGTGCCATTAGGTTTTGTAGTTTGCCACGTAGGATGATGTTGGTAATGAAGCAGGTCAACATCAATGATGATGAGTTTTTGATATATAAACTTTGTTTTTTTATGAATCTCGTTGAGTAAGAGGATCGAGCAAATTTGTTGATGTTCATTATGCTCCCTGTTTTAGACAATTGCAAATAAAACAGTTATCCTTTTTACCAACTAACTGAGCCGTTTTTTGATTATTGGTGTCTGAATGACATCTGCATCCCCATCCATCTCCAGGGTAATTGATACTCATCTTAAAGGACTGAGGTTATTCAGTTCACTTTTTAGAAACAGATGTCTACACAGGCTTCTAACCCCTGACCTTGGAAAACATTAATCCTGGGATAATGGAAAATAGTCAATTAAAATGATCCTTGGTTCAACAGGAGCAGGCCAACCACAAAAGTAATGCAAGTCAGCTAATACATATAACAAAAGCCTGTTTTAAAATGTGCATTACACAGAGGACATGTGGGAAAAGCATTTTCATTTGTAACTTCTTAGCCCATTGTCTGATTAAAACCAAAGACTGGTCTGAAATCAGCAGAAAAGGGAGCAAAATATGCAAATAATGTAATAAAAAGTATGATTCATACATAATTGACAAATTATTTATAAAAATGAATATTCCAGTTCAATTTTGATTTCTCATTCTCAAATGGAAGGTAATTTCAAAGCCGACACATCCCCCCTAGATATAGAGAATTCAGTGGGCAAATAGAAGCTGTTGGGTGTGAGAAAGTGATGGGAACCCATCAAATGGTTCTGCACAGGTGATGTTTGCTGGGTATTTAGTTTTAAACACATAGGAAGACAGGCTCTCTTGCCCCTCTTTTTTCCTTAAAACCCTATCTGAAATGAGAGTATCAGATTTGATTTTGACTCCAACTGGATATGACGGATGGGGAAATATCCTTGATGGGCCGATTCCCAAAACAGACTGAATGTAGAGAGCTTTCCTAAGACAGAACCATATTACCTGATGGGGATCTTTGGAAGCAGCTTGACAAACCGAAAGGAACAGCTTACCAAGCAGAGCTGCCTCTAGCCGATCTGTGTGGGTACCAGTTCTGAGCATTTGAAAGGCAAACAATTTGTGAGCACTCTGACCTGAGATCATTTTGACACATGTCATCAGAAATATAAAAATCCAAGATATTAATTAAAAGTAAGTTGGGGAACCCTGTTTACAAGCTTTGTCACTGAAAGGGGGGATATACTGCGTATGTGCTAGAATATTGAAATCCTAAGTTGCATCATCAAAATAAAGCATTTGTCCTGCAATTTGCAATCTCTGGGGGCCTCACACATCTTGTATTGAAATATGGGATGACAAACCTTTTGATGGCTGTCTGCCATAGTGAATAATGTATTTGAAATCTATGGGCCTCATTCCGAGGTGGGCGGTAAGGGGTTAACGGTGCCGGTAAGGGTGCCGGTGCAGTTAACCCCTTACTGCCGCATTACGAGGTCCTTTAGTGGGTCCCGCTAAGGGCGGCTGGTTTTACCAGGCGCCCTTAGTGAGAGCCGCTAAAGGACCAGCATGCTAACAACGGGCCCATTATTAGCATGGTGCCCATTCCCATTGAGCCCTATTGGGGCCCGAATGGGAATGGGGATGAGTTCCCTGAATGGGGAAATACCGGGTCCTCCAAGGTTGGAAGGGCCCGGCAATTCCCCATTCAGGGAACCCGGACCCGGTATGCGGTAAGGGGGTAGCCATGGTGCATGGCCCAATGCCTCAATAAACCCATGGCATTGAGGTTTTGTGAGGGTGAACCTCATTCTTTGAGTATGGTGGACGACTTGGGCATGCCTTTCCCAGCATTCCAAAAGAAACTGAAACCCTAAGAAGCCAAAACCTTTGCATGCATCTGCAAGCAACCCACCGTTACAACAGATGTCCAATAGTATTGATGCCCAAGCCAGCAATCAATAGTTGTCACAGCAAGTGTCCAACATTCTAGATTTAAATCGTCCACAAATTGGTGTTTTATATTAAAGCAACTTATTTCTTTGATGTCAATTCTTATTAATGGTTTCAGAGAAAACTATTTTGTGCACAAATGTGAAATTGAACAGCGTCAATTTACGTGACGACATTGTGAAGGATTGCGCTTACTGTTTAGAATAGTCATTCATATTGGTTTTTCGATGTATGAATGTTTGTGGAACGGAAATGGAAATGTTAGTGCGATAACAGGGGTTTAACCCCAAAATACAGAGAAAAAAAGCTGAATGCACATCATTCAGCCTGGTAGAAAAGACTGAAGACCATAATACCAACAAGGCGAGCAATAGTTCCGGGGGTGTCCCCTGCTCCCTTAGTTTGGTATTATGGGCTGCGGGGGTTGCAGGACTGTCCCCCGCAAACATTAAATGCCCAGCGGGGGACAAACAACCAAAATCACAAAGCTTGAATTACAAAATTATATGCTTTGCAATTTTGTAATTTGAGCTTTTGGGATTTGGTTTCATAACATAGATCCTGATAACAGCAGGTGGGCTGCAGACAAAGCTAGCGATAACAGCAGGTGGGCTGCAGACAAAGCTCCCGATAACAGCAGGCGGGCTGAAAACAAAGCTCTGGATAACAGCAGGTAGGCTGCAGACAAAGCTCCCAATAACAGCAGGTGGGCTGCAGACAAAGCTCCGGATAACAGCAGGTGGGCTGCAGACAAAGCTCCGGATAACAGCAGGTGGGCTGCAGACAAAGCTACCAATAACAGCAGGTGGGCTGCAGACAAAGCTCCGGATAACAGCAGGTAGGCTGCAGACAAAGCTCCGGATAACAGCAGGCGGGCTGCAGACAAAGCTCCGGATAACAGCAGGTAGGCTGCAGACAAAGCTCCCAATAACAGCAGGTGGGCTGCAGAGAAAGCTGCGGATAACATCAGGTGGGCTGCAGACAAAGCTCCGGATAACAGCAGGTGGGCTGCAGACAAAGCTCCCAATAACAGCAGGTGGGCTGCAGACAAAGCTCCGGATAACAGCAGTTGGGCTGCAGACAAAGCTCTGGATAACAGCAGGTGGGCGGCAGATAAAGCTCTGGATAACAGCAGGTGGGCTGCAGACAAAGCTACCAATAACAGCAGGTGGACTGCAGACAAAGCTCCCGATAACAGCAGGTGTGCTGCAGACAAAGCTCCAGATAACAGCAGGTGGGCTGCAGACAAAGCTCCGGATAACAGCAGGTGGGCTGCAGACAAAGCTCCGGATATAAGCAGGTGGGCTGCAGACAAAGCTCCAGATAACAGCAGGTGGGCTGCAGACAAAGCTCCCGATAACAGCAGGTGAGCTGCAGACAAAGCTCTGGATAACAGCAGGTGGGCTGCAGACAAAGCTCCGGATAACAGCAGGTGGGCTGCAGACAAAGCTCACAATAACAGCAGGTGGGCTGCAGACAAAGCTCCGGATAACAGCAGGTGCGCTGAAGACAAAGCTCCGGATAACAGCAGGTGGGCTGCAGACAAAGCTCCCAATAACAGCAGGTGGGCTGCAGACAAAGCTCTGGATAACAGCAGGTGGGCTGCAGACAAAGCTGAGTGTATTCATTTGAAGTATTTTGGGTGATTTCCCCAGGATTGTAAATTAGGGGACTGCTTTTAATTCCCTGATTTATTATTTTAAATAAAACAGAAGATTCTGATCTAAACAGCCTGTTTTTTTGTCCCAGTTTGAGGGGTGGTATTGTTATCGTGGGGGGTATTAGATCTGGGATATTTCTCCATAAGATAAGACAAAAAAGGGGAAGTAAATATATTGCAGAGATAAAAGTCGTTGCAGGCCAAACTAAAATCAAGTATTTTACTGGGGCTGGACTCAAGTTCCTAGCATGCTATCACATTTCAAGTGGGTACCGAATTCAAATTTTAGATAGCCCGAAAGCAAATAATCCAAGGACAACATTTATCCACTGCACTCATGCTTCTCTTTCATATGCATCAGGACATGAACAGGCATCTTTATTTATTGCACCATCGTACTGGGGGTTAAACTGTTTACAGTTGCTCTGAGCTGTGACTGATACAAGATCCCACATGTATGACCAAGAGAGGAATCGAGCATTGTAACCGCATGCTCTTGGTTTGACAGCAAGCAAATTATCATCTGCACTACAACTCTTCCTAAGCAAAACATTATCAAGTTAGAGGGATTGCCACACAAACACTACCAATAAAATGTTGCAAGATTCCACCAGAAAACTAAGTTTTCTTATCCATCAGTAGCTTGTCTCATCTTTGTAACAACACATCAGCAGCCCATAGAGTGATCAGTACATGCACTTTACTTAACAATGGGTTTTCCTAAAAATGGCAGTTTTAGAAAGGTAAACAGAGTGTCACATGTGTGTACAATCTCAAATGTGTTTGCGCTTCCAAAGCTTCCGTTTTCAGGAGAAACAATTTTACATGATCCATCATGAAGAGAAACAATTTTACCTGATCCATGATGAAGTTGGGAGTAACTTTATTTTACTCTTGTCTTACTCCTGCACAGAGACTATTCCATTCACAAAGAAGTTACTAGGAGTAATTCTGACTTCCTCCTGGAAAGGGAAGTGCAAGTCGGGAATGTGTCAAATCCACTACCAGTAACAACTTCTGAGAATCAAATATCTCTCTCCAATAGCAACTCAGAGTTACTCTTGGTAACTCTTTTCTGCTCATATGTTTTTGAGAAGGTCATAGGTTAGGGGCTACCGCTAAATGAAGCACAATTTAGTATTTTTCAATATCTTGAAGGATGAATGTATGGGGAATCATTTCCGTCCCCTGAAAAGGAGGGATTACACGGGGCTGTGATTTATTCTTCTGCCGTCCTATGAAACTCTGGGTGCCTGGTAGAGGGTTTCCAGAATCTGTAGATTCTGTTAAAAGGACATTTGTGAAAATAGTAAACAGTTGCAGTTATGTTGGCCTGCACTTGCGAGGGTTGCTATTCTTTTAGTTTGAGTCATGATTTTAATAACTATATGGCTGTCATCAGGAGAAGAATCGCAGTGAATTCGGATCACAAATCCATATTAGATCATCTTAATTTGTTGGGCGGACATACAAGGACACAATTCTAGTGTTAGAATATGCTGTCTTGGGTCAATAGTATGTAATGCATTAATGAATGTTTTCATTTTGAGTCATATTTTATTTTGACATTGATTTGATGTCTTATGATGTGCAACCTTTGTCTCGCCAGAAGTTTTGGACTTCAACTCCAAAGTGAATGGTGAGGGATCATGCGAGTCGTAGTCCTAGTCCAAAACATAAGGTGAGCCGCGATTTGCAGAACCCTGCATATGGAGGTATAATTAGTTATTATAGACTATATTACACTTAAAATAAAATGTGTGAGTATATTTAGTATAATATGGTTATTAAACCAACATATATTTAAGTATAATATGGTTGATCATAACCCTATATATATATATATTTAGTTTTCTCGTAAATGCATCGGATTTGTGATATTGTTGCTGCTGTGTAGATAGCAAACTCCCCCAGCAGAAATATTCAGCAAGCAGGCATACCTGTATATCCCCTTTAAATCAGTTTCTTATCATAGTGCAGGAAAGAGGTCACACTTAACTATAAAAACGTATAGGTGGGCTCCCTGGCATATCAATCAATTAAAGAAAAGTGCATTTGGATATAATCCATACAACATTTAATATTTCAAAGAATGAATTTGACCGTTCTTAAAACAAAATCAAATCAGATTCCAAAGGGAATATAACATCCGGAATTATCTTTATCATAAAACTATATTTTTCATTTTTTTTATTTTAATTGTTATAGTTGAAAGTCAACTTTTCAATAAAAGCTATATTAAAGGTGCACATCGATTCATCTCACGAATCAGAAACATGGTTTAAACATTGCCTTGTAGTATTTGTGTACACATGACGTCGATTATATCCATTATTCAACCAACAAAAAGGGCCCAGGAGACTTGTCTGCAACCTGGCCAAGTCACAAGTAGGAGTCTCTGTCCGGTAATCACATATTTAAACTATATTTAAGACTCTTATTTCTGTTTACAGTGTATTAAAGTGGTATTGAAACCATTTACTGGAATTTAACACGGTATAAACTGAATTTTGAAGATATTTTTTCTGATGAGACTCGGTCAGGAGTTTTCGATTTTATCCATTACATAGCCGCTTGTGACTTAACAACAAATCCAAGATGTTTTCCACAGACACTAAAATGCTAAAGTACATGAAAGTACTAAGCGATCAGCTTGGTCAACTTTCCAGCGCGATGTAGGATTATTAGCCATTCAAGATCACCTATGAATAGAGTTATCACAGGCAGGTATTATGCCCTTTCTTTCCAATCAACATTTGTTTCATCCGCTACCAATGATTATACACGCACCCCGACTACCACAATCCTTCACGCTTCCCGTCGCTGCCCTTGTGGCTTTCCATTTGTTTGTCATTCTCATTTCTATCCTACTTGCATCTTATCCTCTCACCCTTTCCCCTATTACTGTCACCCTAGGTGGGTGCACAACACGCCACCATCCAGAGAAGTCACAGCGGCGTAATACCATTGTGAAGGTGGCGGGCACAATATAAAATCCTTTGAAACATAACATGAAATTGCATACACCGTATACCATCAAACCTAACAGACTTTCTAAGTGACAGTGGGCCTCATTACGACCCTGGCGGAGGACCATGGTGCAATTTGCACCATGGTCCATGGCGCAGAGCTGCCAACTCCGCCATGGGGGTTGGCGGACTCACCGCCCCATTCCGACCTTGGCGGGGCGGTTAGTCCCCAATCCCCATTTACCCTTCCCCATTCCCATTTTTGCCCCATAGGGTATAATGGGAGTGGGGAAGGCGTTAATTACGCCACCGTAGATTACGGTGGCGTAATTAACAAGAGGTCCCGTAGCGCCATGGATTTTTCCGCCCGGAAAATCCGGCCGTAAAAATCACCATGGCACTACGGAAAGTCGTAATCTGGCGGAGAGGTACGCCATGCATTACGCTGGCGTAAACCCCTCTCCGCCAGGGTCGTAATGAGGGCCAGTGTCTTAAAGCGCCATATGGGAGGTAAACTACCCACTATCTAAAGTCAATGCAGCTAAAAACTATACAGAAAAATTAAGAAATACTTGACGTTGCCTAAAACGCTACCCCTATAACTAACGAAATAGCCTAATAGTAGCTAAGTACACATAGCAGTGAAACGGTTAACCACTAAATATTGCTCTAGTACAAAACATATATGTGCACCATTACACAAATCTATACACTTGACTAGCCAATCTGTGTGCATCTGTTTTATAAAGGGTTCCATCTGGTTTTACCAACAGGAATTCCCTCCTCGATGTAATTTACTTCAACGGAATTCTGCCGACAAAACTCATCAAATTATTTGTATTATTTGGGGGGTCCCCCCAAGCGCCCTCCTTTCCCTGCACTAACCACCCCTTCCCAAACCCCTCCTTACCCCACTAACCCTCCTCCGCCCATATACAATTGCTGGAGAATTTACCTCCTCCTAAATGCTCATGTATCTTTTGTTTACTGATATGATATATGATATGATATGATATGGCATTTATAACGCGCCTATACACAAGTGTTTCAAGGCGTGACGAGGCAAGGGAGGGGGAAACAGAGGGAAGACAGAGACGACGATCTTACTAGGCTAAGTGGCATTGAGATCCCGCAAGTGCAGTGGAGTGGGGGGAGGAGAAAAGTGCGGGGGACATGGGGGAAGGGGCAGTGCAGGACCCTGGGCCCCTCATTGCAATCTGTTCCATAAACATGATGGAATTGTGGGAGCACCTCTTATCAGAAAGAACAGGCCCACATGTCCTATTCACTGGCATGGTTCCCACCCGGGAGGGTCTACAACCACATTTTGGCCGGCTTTACCTTTCACAGAGGACAAATGTATATTTGCATATCTGTCCTGTCCCGCCCTCAAGGGCAGTCCAGCGCAGACATTTTAGGCACTTCTCCTCTGAACAAGAGTACCGGCAGCAGCCCCAGACGTGTATTTGTGCCAGTGTGCTGTGGCCAGGCTCGGACTGGCCTATAGTGCAATAGGCCCATGGCTGAACTACAAACACAAAGCGTTGGTGTGTGCCAGTTTTTTGGGTGAAAAGGGGCTACTTTTTTGGCCATTTTGGGCTAGTTTGATGAGTTAATTCATTTTGTGGCTAGTAGTTTTGACCAGTGGTCGAAGTGTACGAAAAGAAGTAGTGGCCCTGCTGACCTGAACCCACTCCCCACAAACCCCATCACCACGCCCCCTCCCACACACAATACAAAACTCCAAACACATGCACCTGCTCTTTAAGGGAACGTTCACTGCAGTGCACTGAAAGTGCAAGTTTCAACTTCTTCCTACACATTTATTTTAAAACGAAACCATTCCGGAACGGTTTCTTTTTAAAATAAAAGTTTAGGAACAGTAAAATGTAATTTATAAAAGTAGAGGAGCACCGCTCCCAACCGCTCCTGCTCACTTCAACCACTGGTTGTGACCAGTGTTGCTGAACAAACGTTCTTTATAATGCACAATTTGGTTACTGTTCAAACAGTGTCACAAAAGGAATGAATTGCCATTTGCAACTGTGGGCCACTTTTTCATGGATGCCCGAGACAATTGTATGGCCCAGTCCGACCCTGGCTGTGGCTGGGTTGCTCCGTCTCTGTCAGCACAGAGGGCAAGGGGACCATGTCTATGGTACCCTTACTGAATTCGGATGGAAGCCCAAGTGTTACAAATGTCCCCAAAGTCCCTCTACCAAGAACAAACAAGGCCAAGTAACCCGTTCTCTAGCAGGATCTGCAGCCATGTGTGCCATAAACATAAATGAAGGACTAGAGCCTGCAATGACACTGAGGTTACTCCTATCCTTTACGCCACACTGCACCTCTGGATATGCCTAACCTAGCCTGGTGGGGCCCTCTGCTTGCGCTGGACGCAACGCAACGCACCTAGCTAACTGCGCAATCTAACAACCTGGCAAAGTGGTGCTTGGACACCCTGGGCCTTCTCATCCTGCCTCCAAACCACCACACCCAGTGCAGCAGTTCCACAGCAGAACCGCACCACCACCCTCCACTCTAAGGGTACGACGTCCTTTCATCACGGGATGTTTTTTCAACAGGTTTTTACAGTGAATTCTTCTACGAAAAACCCATCGAATTTTTTAGGGGGGGTTAGAAAATTATATATATTTGGTGTGGGTGTTCGGGAATGGGGAGGATTGGGGATAAACTCCCTCAATAAATAATTTTTTTTAAAAATGTGGTGGGTTATTTTGTTAAAAACTCCACGGCAAAAAACCCGGCGAAAAAACATCCCGCGGTGAAATGACATGGAACCCACTCTAAGAGGGAACACGCTACAACATCAGTACTACCAACCTGGAGAATTGGAAGACCACCCAAGTAACTGTGAGTGGAAGAAATTTGAAAAAGCATTAACCACCAGCACAAAACCTTTCCCATGATTATTCACCTGCAAAATACATTTCCTGCAGTCATTTAACAATGCTTTCACTCTGAAGATAAGACATGTAGAAAAAGATGCGATGGGATCATTATCATGTTAAAACCCAAATCCTTCAGCATAGAAAAGCTGCCCAGGCGAATACACTTACCCCTCAGGCATGCATGAGTCACATTCAACATCCCTTGATTATAAAAGAGTTATATCGGGATAGGAGTTCTGGACCAAATATTACTACACATAGGCCCTCATTCCGAGGTTGGTGCTAGTCATGGCACTATTAGCGCCATGACTAGGACCAATACCGGTACCGCCACCGACTTGGTGGTATGGGGACTTACCGGTCTATTCCGACCATTGCGGGACCGGTAAGTCCCCATTTGAAAAGCCATTCCCCATTCCCATTTGAGCCCCCATAGGGCTCAATGGGAAGAGGGAAGGCGGCAATAATGGTACAGTAAATCACGGTACCATTATTGACTCCAGTATCCCTTTGCGGGTCCCGCCCTTAACACCTGCTAAAACCAGGCATTAAGGAAGGACCCGCAAAAGGACCTCGGAATGGGGCGCAAAGGGATTACCGGCACCGGTGTCATTACCGGTGCCCGGTATCCCTTAGCGCCCAGCTTGTAATGAGGACCATAATGTTCGCATAACTTCTCCTAACTCTAACAATCACTATTCCAACAAGTGTTTAAAACCACATTGCCCAGAGAAGTCTAGAAAATATGTGGACACTAAGTCCCATAACCACTGGGGTACTGAGATGAAGAAGAAGAATAGAGAGTTAATGTTGAGGAAATGTGACCTTGAACGTGAAGTGCAGTCCAGTTGTTTAAGGCCAGATCACTTGCGCGGGCCGTTTTATATTGCTTGCAGCTGAGAGAGCAGGAAGGAGTCAAGGAGAGAGGCTGCAGAGTACGCAGAGCGGGAAGCGAGACCAGGAGCTGAGGCAGTCCAGAGAGGAGGAACCGCAGAGCGAGCAGTAAATGTTCACCTGCCGCAGAGTGGCGACATACTGAACTGGAGAGAAGAGATGCCAGTTCACGAAGGATGAGCAAAGTGCAGCGGAGGAAGGGGAGACAAGGCCCTGTAGGGCCATGCAGGTTCCATCGGCAAGGGAAGCGGACACTGACACAGGAACACGAGGAGCCTCTGCTCCAAGGAGAAAGCTTGCCCCACTACAGGCTCTGACGGCAGCAGCACGCCATGCCGGTGAGTCAATCTGTAAGGGAGAGGGAGCACGGACGCACGAGTTTGAGAAGAATATTTAAAGGACAGTTTGGAAAACTGCCCGGAATGAATTAAAAGACAAACATGGTGCAATTCTCTTGACATGAGATGTCAGTTGGGGGAAATCTGGAACCAGCATTGCCAAAAGCCAGTGGACATTGTGAGAGGAAGGCAAACATGGTGCAATTCTCTTGACATGAGATGTCAGTTGGGGGAAACCTGGAACCAGCATTGCCAAAAGCAAGTAGGCATTGAGAGAGGAAGGCAAACAATATGCAATTCTCCTGACCTGAGATGTCAGTTGGGGGAAACCTCGAGCCAGCATTGCCAGAAGCCAATAGGTATTGTGAGAGGAAGGCAAACATGGTGCCATTCTCCTGAGATGAGATGTCAGTTGGGGGGAAAACCTGGAACCAGCACTGCCATCAATCAAGAGACATTGGGGCTCATTATGAGTCCGGCGGTTGCTGTGCCGGTAAACCCGGCAGGCTGCCACCGGACTCATAGTGAATTACTGGTGCTGGATTTGCCGGAATTCCCAGGGCATTACAGCCCTGGTGGTCTGGTAAATCCGGCGCTGGCAATTCTGTTAATCCCCATTCCCGTGGAGTCCCATAGGACTCCATTGAAATGGGGACCACAGAAACACTGGTACCATGTTGTAAGGGTGCCGGTGTTTCCATGCAACTCTGCGGGTGAGTGCCGTACCGCCTGCCAGGGCAGACCTGGCAGGCGGGACGGCACCCGCCCAAAGAACTCGTAGTTTGCCGGTCTGGAAAACGGTGCTGGTACGGTTCTACCGACACCGTTGATTCCAGACCGGCAAACCTGTAATGAGGGCCATTGTGGGTGAGAGACAGAGGTTGTGCAGTTTTCCTGACCTGAGATGTCAGTTGGGGGAAATCAGAAACAAGCATTCCCAAGAGCTAAGAGAAATTGAAAATGGTGTCAGACAGAACTTGAACATCTCGTATATGAGATGTCTGCATGGGGGAAGTTGGGGCAAGTCAACAGGTTGTGTCATTGAAGAAATGTGGTTGTATGATAACTAAAGGGGAAGGAAGTTTGAAGTTACAGAGATATTCCTGGCAGGAGAGTAAACCAGGATATCAAGAAGTTGTCCTTGTGCAGCTGAAAGGTATTCCTGGCAGGAGAATAAACCAGGATGTCAAAGGATTGAGTAGAAAGCTGTAGTAAAAGACATTTTGTTTTTGCCATTATGCAGCAGTGGTCCAATGGAAGAAAAATGTGAATATTGCAATTCTGAAAGAAAGAGGCATTTCAGTTTTGAAATTCTGAAAGCAGTGGTCTAATGGAAAATACATTGTGGTTTTGCCATTGTGAAAGTAGCGGGTTAATGAAAGCGACATTTGAGCTTTGCAGTTCTGAAAGAAAGAGACCTTTGAGTTTTTGCAATTCTGAAAGCACTGCTCTACAAAAGAGACTTTTAGTTTTGCCATCTCGGGAAAGGTGTTCCACAAAACAACCTTTGATTTGCCATCCTGAGTTAGGTGTTCTACGAGAGAGGCATTTAGTTGTGCCATCTTAAGCAAAATGTTCTGAGGAAGAGATATAAGCTATTGTTATCCTGACAACGACACTGTATGGACAAGATATTCTTGCTTTGCCAAACCAAGGAAGACATCATCTTATAAATGTGAAAAGAGACCTGTTCTCATTTGGATAACACATTGTTGGACCTATGTAGATCTAAGAGACATCCTGAATTGGTTCGGGGAAATGGAGACAACTCCTGAACTTAAGGATTGCCTTGTTGAACTCATTTATTTGAAATTTCACACCCCTTATTTGACACATTGGAACCAGAGAGATGTGTCCTGCACCTTTTTTGTATATGTGAGTGTGAGGGTCAGACATTGTTTGGACACAAGGTCAGCTTGCTTTAGTTATAGTTCTGTAGGTGGGGCCTTTCTAATTGGTGTAGGTACAGATAGGCTTTTATTCCACCTCTCATTTCTTTATTAAATATGGAGAATGTTGGGAAACCTGCAACATTGTGTCCGTCTCTCATTTATGACCCCTCACAATGACCACAGAGAGTGGTAAATTTCACAGAGAATGGTACATAAACTCAGCATTTACAAGGATCTCACAAAAACTACAAATCAAGTATTTCTTCACACTACAGTTAAATCTAAATAAATCGGTATGATGCATAAAGACTATATAAAAAAAGTTCAACAAATGTTTCTCCAGCAAACAGAGTTGCAATGTCCGCTCAGACCACAAATGCTTAGGGTCTAAACCAAATTCTTAGGGTGCTTTGGTTCAAGATCATTTCGGATTTGATTCAAACAGTACAGCTGAAGAGCTCCGCACAGTATAGGTTACCCCTGCCTTTATCGGTATGAGCAAGTGTACAGAAGTCTCAATGCGCTTGTCTCTAATCTTCAAAAGAAAACTTTGGTCATAAAGCATTGTCGATATTTATTGTATCTTAAGTGCAACAAGAGGTCATTGTCAGCCTTTACCAACTCTTGCCTACGCACTAACGGCAACACGTGTTTCGACCATTCTGGTCTTCATCAAGGCACACTTCTGACAATATCTCAAAGTTCTTGAGAGTAACCTAAATACTAAATTTCTAAAACATAAATCATCAACACCTGACTGACTTTGTCAGTTGCCCAAAATCCCTAAACCTAACATATAGTGGTATCAATGATATCTATAGATTCACTGGATCCGAGCTAGTATGATGTATTCCAAAAGCAAATCTGATGTTCACATCATATTGGATATTCACCCTCTGATTCAGTTAAATCTGCTGATAAATAGCGTAATTTCATGAGTTGGTTCAGTCTTGAAGTTCTCATCTAGAATAAGTTGACCTCAGTCCTACTGGTAACATCTGAAGGGTCCTTTCTCATTCCAAGCACCCCGCCTTAGTCCGGCGTCCGCAAATAATAGTCGCTCAGACCATAACACATTCATTCAGAAATATTTGATAAAAAATATAGATCTACATGATGCAAATACATAAATCCTGCCAAGGTGATTCATGCCGCGTGTGCTTTCTGAAGATTATGCGGTTGAATTGTAATCAAACCTATGCAGCCTCAAGAAGGCAGCCATAATACGGAAAACACATAGGTGGAGATTTGTTTATTTGACAGACATCCTGATACATTTGAGGCTGAAATATTAGCAATGCCCTGAAGAAGGTGTGCAGTGGAATGGGTTTCAGAAACAGTACACAGTAATTGCAGTGCACCGGAGGAGGGAACTCTGCAAGGCAAAGGATCCTGGGGAAACTTTGCATCTATTTTTTCACTTACATGGGAACTATTAAGACCAATCAAAACATAGAGCCCACCCCCTCCGCCCTCACATTCTCCATGACATGCCAGACTGATGCAAGCCTCTGACCAATAATTCATCAGCCAATAATTTCCGCACTCCTTTAATTTCATTTTCAAAACAGGTACCAAATATGTTTTTCAAGTTCAGTTGGACTTTTCAGTGGGAGATTACACATTTAGTTGGGTTTCTGGTCATTATTTATAATTGCTTTACGTGTTGCGAGTCATCCTTAACTCTTCATCAGGCGATCAATACCTACATACATTTTACTAAGGCTGAACAGTCCACAAAAAGCACAAATGTATACTGTCCAAATGTTCTTTATTGTATTGGAGAACAAGCGTTTTGAACTGCACTTAATTATAGATATAAAAATTGATCTCAGAAGTCGAAATATACTCAGAGCAAAAGTCAACAGAAACCCTCTGAAGTTTGAGAACATTATTAGGTACGGCTGAGCTATATTATTGCATACACAAATGATTAAGGGTAGAGGGTTTGACAGATTCACCTGTGCGCTATATTATCAAACTATGAGCTCATGGCCTGCCGCGTTCAACCTTCCACAGAGCCCACCCAAACAAGGCTCTGATTTAGTGAAATGATCCAATTGTGTTGGAAGTATGGTGACTCGCGCACTGCCAGAACAGATGTTGATGAGAGAATTCAAAACAGATACTGTGATAACCAATAGACTTATGTCAATTTAAAAAAAGAATTTAATTGGATTCTGAACAGCTGACACATGTTTTGACCACACTGGTCGTCCTCAAGGTATGGATGTGTGCCATCACGTGGGTATAGTAGCAGGCAAAAATAGTCGGGATATGATGTCACAGTCCAAGAATTCATCAAATAACTAGCACATCTAATGGCGTGAAACACCTGTGTACGAGCGCAGTATAAATAAATCATCATATATCATATCACAGTATCTGTTTTGAATTCTCTCATCAACATCTGTTCTGGCAGTGCGCGAGTCACCATACTTGCAACATTATTGCATACATCAACCTAATTGTATTTTTTATTTTTTGTCTTAGTTCATGGAACTTTCCACATGTATAATTCAAATAAAACAATAAAAAGATAAACATTCATCAAAATCAGAACAATTAAGATTCCATCCTATAAACGTGTATCTTTTGGTATATTATACTTTGTGTGTTTCATCCATTGATGTACATTATCTATCTGCCTAGTTGATAGCTTTTGTGCCTTGGTGGATCTGTACATACCTGCAGGAAATGTATAGGGCACAAAGGACCCGCTGCACTCTGCATGCAACACACATGCATATTCAAGATGCCCCTCTGCAAGCCCAAGGCTTGGAACATTCCAAAATGGCTGTCTGCAGATGCTATCTAGTGTCGCATTAAAGCAGAATTAAATAAAGGGCCAGCACTCGCTAAAGGTAAAGATGAAATGTAGTGTTTTGATTCTTGCATGCATTGTGTTCAGTTACAATGCATCGCTTTTAGATATCATACACAGCATTTATGTGTTAAGTGCACTCACCACAACATTGTAACAGAAAAGAAGTACTTTGCTGATAGGACGCGTCAGCAAAGTGGTTACCCAACTACTAGGACTGTCTCAGCGCAAAGGCTCTAAAAAGCAGAATGTTTGAAAAACCAAACTTGCATGGTGTAAAAGTGATAAGATGCTAAAGAGGTTATGTCTTTAAAGGTACACTGGACTCTGGGTGCTTTGAAACATAGAAGCAGGCCATACTCACACAGAAGGATACAAGAGAGGAGTGCCTGCCTAACGGGAAGCCAAATCCATTAGCCAAGAGAAGTAGGAAACAAAAATATCACAAGAAACTGGCAAATAATGCAGATGCATGTGAGAAATGAAAGAGATACTTAACATTCAATATTGGCATAGTTCACTGCATGTTAAATTCAATATTACTCTAATTGAGTTTGTATCAGTGACACCTCAAGGTATGATTAAAAGTTCAAATAATAAACACATCCTGCCGAATGTTCAAGAGTAACAAGAGAGAACCGAAACATGTTGATCATGAAGGAAATGCAGACCAAATCCCAATCTCAAGCCAACAGACATCTTATGTATGGTACGTCCATTGAGAAGATGCACAGAAACGTTAAATGAAGGTCTGAATGAGAGAGCACTTTGATACAGTGGCAAAACACAAGCACAGCAGAGAGAGATTACAGAGACACTGATTCTCCAAGCGTTATAAGAAGCACTGCTTTCACCACATGTAGAGATACATAGGATCCAAACCATTCCTGCAGCATCTTATGGTGCATATATTTGGGACCCTCCCAACGTAAGACCTCTGGAGATCTCCGAGACCGTAAGATGAACAATTCCTTTGTGTTTTTATAAGTGCCCCCAATATTCCAACTTGTCTGGACCTGGCTAGTTTTGGCATTGTCTTCACATTTAAATGTTCGCCTTTGGCCTATTGGATTAGTCTCTGGAGAGTTCCTGAACTTACCGTTTAGAGAGAAGCACTGATCTGCTCGGGGGCAACCATGGCCATTGCTTGGTTGAAATGTGTTAAAGGTATGCCCTATAAAATAGGTATGTTGGCTGCTTGGATTACCCCTTAATTAAGAACAAAATACACAAACTGTATTTGACTGCTTTTTGACACATCCTCCCTTTGAGTGGCCCCTCTCGATGTCAAGACTTGAATCTGACCATTACTTGGACACGACCGAGCCGCCAAATGCAAGTAAACTATATATCAAATTTCAGACGGGAATTCTACCTCTGCCCCATATGAAATCTCATCGGCACCTCCGGAATAGCCCCATCTGTCCATACTCTGGGGATACTGAAGAAGGTAGGACCCATTTCTTTAATTTTGCATCGTAGAGCAAGGGCGCATTGGCGTAACCCTTTACTGCGCAACCAGGCCATGCTCTCAGTAAGGGAAGCTGTGACTGTATGTCATTCTACAACATTGGGTTTGATTATTGAGTTTTTTTTAGTAGTGCTTGGCCAGCCAGGAAACCAGTTTCATTTAATTTTTTTAATGTAACATATTTATTGATTTTTCTTTATACAAGACATATAGCTCTTTTCAACATAAAACATATTAATATGAATTCACAACTCTCAACTTCCCCTCAGTTTCCCCCTTTACCCCCCTCAGTATTCCCTTCACTCTACCTCCATGGTCATAATCCACTTCTCCCTTGTCCAAATGTGTGTATGGATTTATAGACCCCCCACCCCCCGCCTTGGACTTTGTTTTCCCTCCTTAATCCTGTGAATTTTATTTTGCCTTCACTACCCCCCTCAAATCTGTCCTATCCACTTCCCCCATATTTTGTCATGTTTCATCAGGCAATCGCTAGATCTATACACCCTTTCTTCCAATGCACAGCAATGATCCATTCCTTTCCGCCTCGTTGCCACATCCGGGTCCTCCTCCCTACCCTATTTTGTCACGATATCTCTTTTAGCGACAATCAGTTCCGTTGAGACCAGCTTCTTTACGCTTGTCGTAATCTCAACATCATCCAAAATGTTTAGTAGCCCATCTTCGTGCACCAATTATTCCCAACCCTATTGACAGAATTCTTGTCAAGTAGGTTTGTATCGTCGGATCTAGGTGATTTGGTAGAGTTTTTTTCATCTAATTTGAATTGGGCTGGTTTTTTTTCTTGTATTCAATTGTGCCGCAAATATGTGCGGGGGAGCCCCCCGCAGCCCCTCCCCAACTATCCCATATATTTATTATCAAGATTACCCCCGCCCCACTTATATTTACGGCCAAATTCAGCCCAAAAATTTGACGAATTCAAATTCAACGAATTTTACTGCGACCAATAAACCAGTAAATACGCTGATTCATGGAACAGTGCAAAGTGTCTTTTTGCTGTGCAAATTCAATTTGCACGGCAAAAGACACCTTGCACTGTTACACGAATATGGGTGTCTGTCGGCAAAAGGACACTTTGCACTGTTCCATGAATCAGGGTGTTTGTTGGCAGTGCAAAGTCACTTTGCACCATGCAAAAAAGTCCATGAATCAGGCCCTATGAGGGATGCTCTTTTGGTTACTTAGCGGGGTGTCTGCTTTGGAAGTAAAAACCAGCGGTGTTCACAGTTTAGGAAACACATTTTCTTTCCTGTGCGGTTGTTACTCTTTCTTTGTAGTGCTTGTGACGGCAGATTGATAAAGACATCAAATTAATACTTAAGAAATCACCCCAGCGTTTTGGGGGAGCGGGGGGGTACACTGCTGCTAACAGCTCACCAGTCCTGGCCTAAGAGAGGCGCATGCAAAGCAAGGGCTTCAGGACGGGCTCAGGGCCTTTACCGGTCCTATAAAGGCCTCAAAAAGGGGTTGATCGATTTGTGTACCCAGGGCTCATGATGGGATGTGAATAGTTTTAAAGCATTTTTCATACAGGCGATGGGCTCTATGGAATAGTGCGTGTAGTGCGCATGTCCAATCTAATGTAAAAATGTTAAAAAAATCAAGATGGCAACTCCCAGGGGAAATAGAAAATGGACTGTGTCCCTTTTCTAGTTTATCGTGGCGAAGAAAGCAAGGCAGAGCAGGTGGCTGGGAGGAAGCGGCCCTGGGAGGAGCAGGGAAGTCGGTTGGGTTGCAAGATGGAGAAATGAGCGGCGGGTGCTGGATAAAAAAAAAAGGGACCCCCCTAGGGAGGCAATCAGGTGGCCAGGAAAATACAGGTAGTCATTGGTCGATTCCACCCACTTTACCATGCACCTGATTGGCTGATCACTTTCCCCCTGGTTGGAATTCTAAAAAAAAATGCATAGACTATGTTAGAGATTCAATGCAACTTTGGAAAACATACCTGCAAGCAGCGGACTATGATATGATAGGTTATTTATAATGCACTTAATACGCAGAGGTTACTAAGTGCGGATCCAGGAATCGAACCTGTGGTGCATTTGTGTTGTCTTGCTTACAAGGCGAGCACGTTACCCCTGAGCTATCCTCCCGAGACAAAGGATCTTACTACAAATATATATGAACCATTCTTTGAAACCAGGGAGGTGTTTGCATTGTGCACATTAATTTGCCTCAACCTGCTCTTGCCATGTTTCTTTACACCAGTGGTTTGCAACGTATGTCCCTCTATATGTTTTGGACTCAGACTCCCATAATATCTTACCATTGAGCATGCTGGCTAAGGTTGATGGGATTTGTAGTCCAAAACGTGTGGCGAGCCAAAGGTTGCAGACTTCTGGTGTAGAATGTGCTGAGCACTACCCCGGCAAAAGGGACATGTCGCACAGGTATAGTGAACCTGTAACTCTGCAGATGTTTTGAACTAAAACTCCCATCAGCCCTACTCCAGTATTGTCAACAGCGAGGGACAATGGAGGTCATAGGCCAAAACATCTGCTGAGTCGCAAAATGAGATTGGTCTGTTTCAAACAATCAAAAACATAAGTGGACGATTGGAAGCATGTGCAAGGATCTCAGTGCCAGTTTAACTGATACTAGAATAGTGATACCCATTCTAAAGCGTGTTGGTTAGATGCTGTTACTGGGATTTCAGTCATGTTAAATGTTAACTATTTCATTGATTAAGGCAGAATGCTTAAACAGTTGAAATGTGTACAGTTCTTTCAAAGGCCATTCTGTCAACCATAACCTGAGCCTTTGCATTCTGAGTGTGTGTGTGCGTGTTTGTGTGTGTGTTAGCAATTAACTTCTGATTGTTTGTGTGTGTGATTTGAGTCATTACCTTTGATTGTTTGTGTGTGTGTGTGTGTATGAAAGAGAGAGAGAGAGATACTACCTTGTGATTGTTTATGTGTGTGTTAACTAGAGTTGCAGTCGCGGTTCTGCAGTTATGGTCAAAATGGTGTTTTCTTAGGAAGAGGCCATTTTGAGCTACTTATAACTTTGGTACCGTTCAACGGATCCATGCAAAATTTGGCAACAATAATATAAATGCCCTGCTGAATTTATCTATTTTTTTAAAATAGTTACATTCCTTCTTGTGGTGGGGGGACAAAGTAATAGGCGGGGTCCCAAAAGTTGCATTCCCAGTCACACCTTAGATGTAGTGTTATTTTGAGCAGGGCCTGGCTGTAGGGGCATACTTACCTAGAACAGGACTTGCAGTCACGCCCTGACTTCAGTACCCTAACCACAGCACCTGGAGGTGCAGCACCTTAGGCCAAGACTCAGTACAGTGCAGTGCCACTGGGAGTGACCTGTGGACATTTAACCTGGGCACAGTGCCTCTGCGTAAGGAAACCACAGTGCATGCCCGTCTCGTGGGGTCACAGCATCTAAAGAACGGCCTTCTTCCATGCTCTGGGTGAAGTAGCCCTTCTTTACAATGCCCCTAGCTAAAGTTTGCCTATCCACAGTGCCCTAAAGGCATCGCCCACAGCCTGGCCATAGTGGAGCAAAGCCGCCGCAATGCCTCCTCCTGCCATGGCCACATAGCATGATGTGTAGCCACGCTATGCATTCAATGCACCCAGGGCATGGCCTGTGGTGGTCTTGCTGGACAAACTGGCTAGGACCACGGAGCCAGTGATGCATGGCCTGCAGTTATGCCCCGTGGTTTCTGCACCCAGGCCTTGTGGTTTGTGTCCACTGCTTTCAGGGGAGAAGTAAACATGTCTATTAGGCCAACAACCTTGTGTCAGTGGGTCCTTCCCACAGTCAATTCTGGTCTTTGTTTTCCTTTGGTGAGAATGTAATTCACGCCACTGTGAAATGAGATGGTCCATGCTGGTACGAGGTAACGCACTGGAGGCATAGAAAATCTCCACCACCCCCCACTCCCAAACACATGTTTCCCTGAAGGGGGTTCACAGACAGAAGCCTGACTCAGCACCAGTTCTATTGCAGGCTTTCGGTTTAAAGGTTGAGTCTGTGGCTTTTCGCACCCTAACTATTGATATATATGGACATTGTTTCCATCACCTTTATTTATTTATTAAACTCCTTCACATGTACTCACCAAATATAAAAAGAAAGAAAGAAAATCAAGTTGGCAGAATCTCTTTCCCGTAATAAAGGTTTTGTACGAATACACACAATGTAAAGGTTCAGGGTTGTCCAATTCCGGTCCTCAAGGGCTGGAATCCTGACGGGTTTTCAGGATATCCCTCAATAATATTCATGAGGAAAAATGTGCATACATTTAGAATCATTGTATGCAATTTTGTATCGTGAATATTAATGAGGGGTAACCTGAAAACCTGGCATGGATCCAGCCCTCAAGGCCTGGAGTTGGACAACCTTGTTAGACGAGTACAATGATTGATGGTTAGGTAGGGGATGGGACTAGATGGGAGAGAGGGATGGGATTGATGGTAATTAAGAATTCACATGAATGTGAAATTCAAACTTTAACGTGTGGAATTTCTCACCATGATTTATTTTTGTACTAAGGTTTTTATCACAAGACGTTCTACCATACACGTACAATGCAAAAGAATACACTTATTTGCAAACCTAAATATGCGACTAACACATAGGACCCGACTTGTGAATGGTTAGCTGTCAATCATGGCAGCACAGCATTGCAATTTGAACTCAAGTGGTGCTGGATGCTAGTCGAATGTCCACCAGCAAATGTGGAGCCTGGGGTTACCTCTGCCCACACCGGGGGCTGGAGCGAAGGGCCTGCTAATTAAAACAGGCTGCCATGTATATGCCTGGCAGCCACGTGGTCAACTGTAGCGCCTTCCAGAGGGCACACACTGTGCGCTGATTATTATTTCACATTTAGTCCAATAATGTGTGAGAATGTACAGTGCTCAAAACACCCTGTGCACTGTATAAGCTTTGGCGTGGGAGGCTAAAGAGGAATAGCCAGTGGTCAGGTCACCCCTCTCTGATTTTGGATTTGAACTGAACTTGGTCGGGCCGGGTGCGTGGGCAGGCAGTAATTAGTGTACACATATGAAAGGCCCTCTTTTTTAGAAGCAGGAATGTATTATTGTGTGTGCAGGCACCCTGCCTTGAAAGCCCTTCCTCCCTCCAATGGCACAAATGCATGTTCCTGACACATGGCCAACAGCACAAATACATGTTCCTGGCACAAGGCCAACAGCATAAATGCATGTTCCTGGCACAACGCCAAAGCACAAGTTGCACACATAAGAGTACCTGTTACAATGCATTCAACAATTTCAAACATTTTTCAATGTGTTTGCACAAATTGCACATGTAAGTTGGTAAAACGTTGTCAATTGGACCATTCGATGTATTTATTTATTTTTTGTTCAATGCGCTTAATTATTAATTGTGGGTTTCATTGACTATTTTTGATGATCTAAAATGTCCATCTATTATTGTCATAGAATTGCATTCTGAATTGTAAAAAATAAAATGGCCAGTTGTCAGAAAGGTACTAATATAATACAAGGTATTTTATAGATGTGACAAGTTAATGGGATCCATAAATGTTACATTCTGTTCATTGGTGAACATTTTGGTTTTCAGCTTTTATTGTATCTATATGTATAAAATGCTTAGGTATGTCCATACACAGCTGATGCAATTTATCAGTGTTAGGTTGCCCACTGCTGTCCAAATAGCAAAGTGCACCTCTGTCTGCCCTTCCACATCAACAACAGCTATAATTTACTTAACAGAATGAGCGCAGTTCTACGGGGTCACCTTCACCTTCCACTATCGCAAACATTTGGAATAATTTCAAGTTACTTCTTTCCACCCCCACTTCTCTTCACACAGGGCACAGCAGTTGCAGTGTCAATGAACCGTTAATTATTGGCTCAACGTTCCAGTCTCTAAAGAGATAAATGCTGTAGGACGAACGCCTCCTCACAACCTAAACCTGAAAGTAGGTGCTGTAATTATACTATTATGTAATCCTATGCCATCATGGGTATTCTGCAATGGAACATGGTTGACAATTACGCATCTAGAAAGACATATCATAGAGGTCTGTGTAATTGAGGGATTAAACTTAGATAATTTTCTCATACCGTGCATACCTCTCATTCCACCTGATACAAATGTGCCTTTCAAATTAAAAAGAAGACAGTTTCCTATAGGTTTAGCCTTTTAAATGACCATTAATAAGTCACAGAGACCTACGCCTCCTTCCTGGAAGCGATCAGTGGTAATTCTGATATTTAAGAAGGGTGACAGAAGTGGCCATATGAATTAACAACCGATATTGACCTTTCAGATATGCGAGAATGGCGTATGTTACGCCGGTAACAGCTAGTATATTTATATAGCTTTAAGCATGTTGTCTTCTTTGATGGCATGTGTGCACATATTTGTAGGTTCTCTCTGCTAACCCTGGCCTTTGCCCAGTTGTGAAGCAGAGCTGTTCCTGTCCAGTTTTACTTGCAAAGAATTCCCTATTCTCACAAAATCTGGGGAAACAGGCATCTCCGCTGTCTTTGTATATGCAGGACTGTGCAGTGTCTCTCGCTTTCCACTTCTCCTAGTTCACGTTGCTGACTGATTAGGACCTCCCTCTGCTTTCTGTTTCAGCTCGGTCGGCCAGTCCCTTATTTCCAGATTGTCGACACTCAGTCTGTATTCAGTGAGTGATCGCATGTGCTTTTGTTTTTTTACAAAAATAAGGTCATCTGGAAGGTTCAAGTTTTGCCCCATCGACCTGTAGCATTCTAGCTTGTTGTGCTGTCTTGGTTTTGCTCTCCAATACACAGCATATTGCTTCTTTAGGGCCTGTTCTAAGTCTTTGGCTAGTTTCCCATCCTGCCTTTGGTTTCCTATTCTACCAAATTCTGGGGCGCTGCTGCTCGACGAGCGCAATTCTGTGATATACTGTTAATGTTAAAGGATATTTATACTGTGCACTATCACCACCGGAGTGTTCCCCTGGCGGATATGAAAAAGAGGGGGTCAGTTGGGGTACGTTGGTAGGACCAAGTTTGGAGAAAGAGCAAGAGAGCTGCGAAGCGCTGTTGGCAGCCTCAACTCGGTCAACACTGCTCGCCGAGCTTTTTGGTGTGGTATCTGGTTGGTGTCCGTCGTGTGCTGTTGTGTAAGGCCATGTGTGGCTTGCTTGTTGCTGCAGTGTAGTGAAGTGCGCGCGGCGTATGGCTGTGTTTAGTCAGAGTCCGAGAGGTGTACGCATTTGATGTAGGGATTGCTAAAGTAAAGGTCCCACTTCTTGGCACCCACCAGTGGGTCTTCCTCCCGGTACAAACTGGCCCATCGATAAATTACAAACATTTCCAGCCGAGCAATGCTTTCGAAGGGCTGGTAAGGCTGGGACAGAGTCAGCCCCCTATCAGGCGAGTCTGAACTATGAAGTGGGAGAGAGCCGGTCAGGCTTGGACTGGCCTTTAGGGCAATGCCCGAAGAGCAGGACCAACATAATAGTGTGGGTTTGATGTTTGGCCAAGTGTGCCAGTGTGATGAGTTACTTCACTGTGTAGATAGCAGTTTTTACCAGTTATGTTGAACACATTTTCTTTAAAATGCACAATTTGAAAACATTTTACCAGAAGTTTCTCCCTTGGGTGCTGCTCATACAGACTGCCACAAAATGAAGAAATTGCCATTTGCGACTGTTGCCCACTTTTTTATGGGTGCCGTGCCCAAGCCAACGTTATGACCCAGTCAGAGCCCGGATCCGGGTTTTCCTGGAAACTGGCCTGTCAAGAGATGTCTGCATTGTCCTGCAGGCCAGTCTGAGAAACACCATAACTTGCAAATCTCTGCCATTCCTTGGCACCCTTCTCCTGCGCAGTCAGAACGCGCGCGCTACGCAACAGTCACAAGTCGAAAGTCACGAAAAGTCGGTTCTGTTTGCAGCGTGCAGTCTACAGGAAAACACTCAAATAAAACAGCGGAACGTCATGACACACCTTTAACTCAGTGAGACAATTGTATTCTGACGAACATTCCAAAAATGGCAGTAGATAAACGTTAATTTGCACGTGCTGGTTATAAAACTATAGCGCTTTGAGCGTGACACTTTTGGAGTAAAGCGCTTTCTCAATAAATAAGCAGCTGCACACTGGTGTTTAAAACGACCCCGGTGAAGCCCAACAACATTTGCTACAAGCACACTTGGTAGTCAGGGGGGGTCAAAGGTTGCTTTAACATGTATTTTTTTTGTTCCTTTCAAGAATAATAACACTTTTAAAACTCACCAAAAAGTCAGCGCTCAGAAGCCCAGGTGGCTAGGCACTAGGCTATAAAAGCAGTAGAAACAAAAACGACGAGCTCCCCATCAGTAGTACTGGGGTTGGCCTGTACACTGTTCTAAAGTTTGCACTCTCCCTCTAGGCAATAGTTCAAGAACCTGGTACCAAGCGGGAGAGTGCAAACTTTATTTCAAGAGCGCTCGCGTGCCACCTGCACGTGTACACTGGTGCCATCGCCCGGGTGGGAACGAGCAGGTAAGTTCTCTGGCCCATGCCCTCCTAGCTGCTGGCATGCGCAACCTCGCGTTGTTCCGGGGAGCAGACACAACAGCATCACGAGTCCAACAATTAGACGCACCCACGAGCACAGCTGCTGTTTCCCAAACTCTCCCAAAACTTGGGTTCAGCTCGGGCACAGACCGAACCCCCGCTTACTGCGCGTCCGAGTGGAGCAGCGTGCCCCGCGCGCGACCTCTGCAAACATTAAAAGATGCGTGCCTTTAAATATATGTTAGCAAGCCTTTGACATGTTTTCACCTCCCAACTGGAGCTTTCTTTGAAGGCGTAGCGGGGCGGCCGGCCCAGTGTCACCCTGTACATTCCAAAAATAGTTTCAACCCCATTTCAGTATTAAAAAAAAAAGAGAGAGACTGCCTGTCAAGCATTAACCCTTTCCCTACAAAAGCCAAGTTGCCGGTACAGCGCCACGAAGCCGATTGATGCGCCGTCAGTGCGCTAGCTTTCAAGTTCTCCACCACGCAGTTTGAGCCTAGTCCACCTGCCCAGCCATGCTCCCCCACAACCCGCCCTCGCCAACACTGGAGCCAACTCCCCGAAACAAAGTTACTCTAACACATCTGGCACTGCAGCAGAACAGCATGCAGAGGCAATGCGCGGCCACACGCAGCATCCCCCCGCCTGGCAGAGGGGGGACGGGGGGTGGGGGCATGCAACCTTACCTTGCTTGACACACTTCAGCCTGACGGGGTCCTTGCAGTGCCGGATGACAGCCAGCACGTCCCGGGTGGTGAGCCCCGCCACGGGGGTCTCGTTGGCCTCCAGCAGCAGCTCCTCCGGCAGCAACTTGCCGCTCTGATATGCCACCTTGCCCGCTTTCACCACCCCCAGGTGGGGGAACTGCCCGTTCTCGGCGCCCCCCTTAATTTCAAAGCCCAGCTCCCCTTCGGAGTTCCTGTCAATGGCACACTCGTGCACTTTGTTGGTCCAGTGCCGTTTCTTTTTCATGCTTTTGGACATGGCGTGGAGGTGCGTGCGTGCACGCGCGTGTGGCGGGTGCTGGCTATTGGGAGATGCCCTTGTGGATGGCAGAGCGTGCAGCCAGGGAGTGGGGAGAAACGCGAGAGTGCCGCTGCTTCTCGCCTCTTGGAATGTGCAGTGCTTGCCGGGCTGTGTGGTATTGTGTCCGCTTGTGCGATGGTGCGTGTGGTGTTAGCTGACATCCACTGCAGTTGCAGCTGTAACGGTGTGTGTCTACGTAGGTGGGTGGGTGGGTGGGTGTGTGTGTGTACTAGTTGAATAGTAACTGGCAGCGGGCAGGGGAGGAGGGAGAGGGATGGAAATGAAGAGGAGAGGGGGAGTGGCACTGGCTGCGGGCTCTTAATTCCTGACCCGGTAGTGCAGCGCGAAAGAGAGGCTGCTTGTGCGCGCCTGGCAACGGAGGGGACGGCAGCAGCGGCGGTGGCGGGCGGGTTGGCAGGGCTCAGGGATGCAAGGATGGGAAACACATTGCGAGCCGCAGGCTGCAGTCGGCCTCCGCCTGGAGAAGGTGCTGGGCCGGCCGCCTCGGCGGATCGGCTCCTTCCCTCCGCTCCTGAAGAAGAGGCCGGGGGAGTGAAACACGCAGCCTACCCCCCCCCCCCCCGCTCTCCATTAATCTCCGCGCACACCTAATTACTGTCGTCTGTCGGCGTGCTGGCTTTTTTTATTTTAAAACATGTGACTAAGTGTACTAAAGGGCAGGGGGAGAAAAGAGCTGGCACCCTTTAATACAGTCTGTTTTTTTTGTTTTTTTAAACCATGTGTTCAGGAATGCTACTTATTTTGGTTGCACGCCTCCAGGCTTGCATAAGAGGCATATGTTAATAAACCCAGAGCAAAGGCAGCGTTATGCATTAATAACATACAATGGCCCTTGGTCTCAGGAATTAGGCACATCCGGGTAAGTACTGTGTTTATTGTGAAAAATGGGCTAGAAGAGTTCTGGGCCTACAGGGACGGTTCTGAATGGTTTTTACTGAGGTTTTTGTACATACTGAACCTTTATTTGAAATTACTGGGTCTTGCTATAGTTTTTGCTTTTCCCAGGCACCTTGCCACTTCAGGCCCCACAGTTATTATAATTGTTTTTTAATAATGCAAAGAGGTTTCTAAGTTCGGACGCCAGATTCGAACCTGTGTTGCTCTACGTTGTCTTGCCTCTATCATAATTGGTTATTTATAACGGTTTAATACCCATAGGTTTCTAAGGGCAGACTCAGGATTCGAACCTGTGTTGATCTAAATTGTCTTTATTCCAAAACGAGCGCTTTGCCACTGAGCTATACTACCCACATAAGAAAGAAAATGGGGGGCATGGAAGATGTAGAGGCGAGGCAAGCAGGGGTTGCTGTTCGAGTGGCTGTGTGAGGCAGGCGGGGAGTTACTGATGCATGTGTGGAGTTCTGCTGTTAGAGGTTTTCGCGGGGTTTGTTGATGAGAAGACTGAAGCTCGCTGTTTAAAGATGGTGGCTCTTGCGTTTCCCTTGACATTTGTATTTTAGTAGTGCCTATCTTTTTTCCCACTATATAAATGTATATATAAACCTTTGTCCAAAAAGGCTTATGTTACCAACCTGCTGTGCCAGTACAAACCATTTGCAACTCGACTTTTTACCAGGTGACATACATATTTATGGAGTTTTTTTTCCCTTTGTGGCATGTATGTACACTGTGAGCGTGAAAATAATCAAGTGATGATGCGATTTCCTTGTTGATAAAAAAAAATCATAAAAGTACTTTCATCATCACAAATTACAAAGTGGTAAGTTACTTTGTGGTAGTTTTCAGAAGCAAGTCAGTGTCGCCTGAGCGCAACTAAACTTGCAACAGCGCGGCACCTATTAACACCTCAAGACCTTCCTCTTATCTTCTGCCTTCGCCCCCCTTGTCCCCTGCTGATCTGTTCTCTCTTGGCATCGTGCACCTGGCCACCCTCTGTCCTCCGGGCCACAGTACTTGCTCACCCTGCCACCCTCCTGCACTGCCTCCGGGGCACCACCTGCACTGAGGTCTGTATCTGTACCCATACATTCCCCCACCCACTTTCTTTTTCTTCTGCACTTAACAGACTTTCGCTGTCTGCTTAACCCAGCACTTGCCACTTGCTGGCTGCAATACCATTGTTTAATTGCCTTTATTATTTATTTCTTTATTTATTTTATATTATTTATCTGTTTTTTTTCATCTGCGCCGCACTTTCCACTTCTCCCCCTTTCCATGCACTTTCCCTCTCTTCCACTTGCGCTTTCTCAATGTCACTGGGCCTAGTAAGATCCTTGTTCTGTTCTCCCCTGTTCCCCTCCCTTGCCTTGTCGCGCTCTGAAACACTTGTGTCCGAGCACGATATAAATAAAATATTAATTCAATTCAATGTCCCAATCTGAGCGAACACTATTGGAAAGGTTAAGCTGACCGGACATCGTCTATTTCATAGCCACCAATCAATTTTGGGCTAATATTTATTCGGCAAACTCTCTTGTGATTTCCGCGGCCTCCTATTATGTATGGACAATAGCAATGATCCTTAGCAATTGTGAATTTAACTTTATGCAATTTTAGTTATAATTAACAAGTGTTTAATCAAATTTGAAACATAAGACATCTTTTCGCTTTTCCACGTGCTGAAACGCGATTTGGGCGATTATAATGTAGTGTAAGGGTGATTAATGTTGTTGATTTACATATGTGTATAATGTAGTGTGCTTCTGTTTTAATTACTGAAGGCTTGTATTAACCAAAAGCAACTATAAATTAAAAACAAAAAATAAAAATGTACTTCGTAAAATGATTTTTACATTTTCCGTCTCTTGCAGAAAGCCAGTGATGTTGTATGCAGTAGAATATTTTGCAAATGCCAGCAGTCGGGGGTCTTAAAACCTGTCACATAACATGCTTCAGCAGAAACATTTGACCCTGGATACAAATATTTGCCAGGTTCACTGGTTCTATGTCTGTGGGTCAGGTACAACAAAAAAAAAGTGTGGGGGCGGTGCTTATTAACATACCAATTGAATGTGGTGTGACCTGAAATTAGCATATCAAGGTGCCCTCTGAAAAAAGTGGGGGGACTTCGGAAAAAAGTGAGGGCGCTGCATCCACCCGTGTGTACCCTCAACTTGAGCCCTGCGGTCATGGGCCCACATACTCTTGGGTTAGGTGCGCCATATAAATAAATAAATGTGAAGCAAAAGGTTCCCCAACCAGCTTACAAGGGCCCGGGCACTTTGCTCAGCTGCGCCTTTGCGTCGTTTCCCAATTCTGCAAGGCTGGCAGTCGTGCGTTTTCTGTTAGTTTAGGCATGTGTCGGAGTGGCAGAGATACAGAGGGAGGCTTGGTTGTCAGTGGACTTTAATTGGAAGCCTGTCAAGGAACCAGCATCCACCTCGCTCTCCCCCGGTCGCTCCAGCTCCAAGATAATTGACTTAATTAGATTATCTAAGCATTGGGGCTTCTGGTATGGCTGAAGTCTTAAAGCCTCCCCCTTAGAAAAACGCCTCCCATCTCTGCGGAATTTATCCCGGAAATGCACTTGGGTCTATAGGCCAAAGTACACTGCACTGCCATTTTATTAGCATCTCAAGACCTTCCTCTTCGCTTCTGCCTTTGCCCCTCTTCTCCCCTGCTGATCTGTTTCTCTCGACACCATGCACCTGGCCACCCTCTGTCCTCAGGGCTCAGGTACCTGCTCACCCTGCCTCCCTCCTGAACTGCCTCCGGGCCACCCCTGGCACTGGGATCTGTATCTGTACCCATACAGCCTCCACCCTTCCTCTGCACTTATCAGATATACCCTATCTGACTAATCCTGTACTTGCCACTTGTCGGGTTGCACTACCATTTTCACTACATTTATTTATTTTATTTATTCCACGTATTATTTATTCTGTTCTCTCTTCTTTCTGCACTTCGACTTCTCCCTCTTCACGCACTTTGCCCTTTGTTTCCCCCTTTTTCCATGTACTTGCATGTTCTTAATGTCACTGGGCCTAGTAAAATCGTATTTTTGTTCTCCCCCGTTCCCCTCCCTTGCTTGGTCGCGCTCTGAAACACTTGTGTATGAGTGCGATATAAATAAAATATCATATCATATACTTTATGTTAGCAGTTTTATAATGCACCACATTGCAGGGACCTGTTTCATTTCACCTGTAAACTGCTTATTTTGCATTTATGATAATAAAATGTTCTGTCTGCTTCTCTACATAATGCAGTTCATATGCTGCCACTACGGGTTGTGCGGCTTGATTTAACGATGCATACAACGCACTCTTGCGGAATAAATTGGGCCTGAATAGTTAATTAAAGAACCAGTTTCTAAATGGGTTTATCGAGACGTCCTGGTTACCTTGCAAGAAGAGTATTAGGACCCTTTGAGATAAAAGGATCTTTACGCATTTTAAGCTGTAGTTTTTACAAGTGTCTTTTTATTTACATTGAAACATAGTCTCGACGCATTGCCTGCAAAGAGAAGGTCAGCCGACATGTGTTTCAACCCCGGAGGGTCTTTATCAAGGCAGATTGGTAAGGTGAAAGGGATCAATTCTGTGAATTTCTCAGGCCAATGGCAGAAGTCATCCAATATGCTACCGGTCATTTAGGCTGATGCCTGTTGGTTCTGTTCATCTGTCTGGAGTGTTCATTCCCTAGAACCCAACCTTCTTCTCTACCAGTTTCTAAATGGGGTGGTCCTAATTGGGAGGGCATTGCATAGCGTACAGATTTTAGAGTTTTAAGAAAAGTTAAAAACAGTGTAAAGTACTCATTACGAACAAATGAGGGATGTGGTCTTCAGGACATTTAAACGTACCTCAGAGCAGGACTCATACACCTTAACGCAGATGGGTAGATGTGCTGGGTTTATATTGGAATAAAGATCAAATAGTTGGATTATATGGGATTGAGTCCCCCTTTTCCGTACTTTATAAGAAAATTGCAAGTCCCCAAGGAGTTACATAATCAAACAGAGGAACAAGGCCGAAAGCCAAGCTCCTTTACAGGGTCACAGAACTCTGACAGGAAAGTCATTTGGCGGTTGCCAGGGGTAGCAGCTGCTACCCCTGGCTCCGCTGCTGCTACCCCTAGACCTGTTCTTGCGACCCCTGGCCACTGGATAAAGAGCAGATATCTGTGTTGCACCTGAACAAGGCAAGTGTAAATGCAGCTGAATGTGCTACAGCTTTTTGCAGCTGGAGTCTAGATCCCGTTAGCTGGAGAAATAACAGGCATGCAGGAAAAGCCACAGGTTGGCAGTCCATTAGTGAAGAATGCCTGAATGGCTGGGTTCAGAGGCGTGGCTGTCTGTGTAGCACATACCCAGTACTGTAGCAACAGGAAGGCTATGGGGGCTACCTCTAGCTAGCTGGGAATGGGTAAGAGCAGTACTCAGTGACAGCGCAGCATGAACACAAATCTCATCAGTGTTTCTCGCTGTCTGCTTTGCACATCCAGTGAGCCACTGGGCCTATGGTGAAAGGGTTGTGCCCCAGTAGCTTCTGCCATCAATCCTGTCTGGGCACTGTGTGACCTGACCCAGATCTGCCAGACCTGCATCACAGGCACACTGTAGATAGACAAATGGTGAGATCATTAATTGACATGAAGTTGCCCTCCGCCTTTGAAGTAAACCATCTGTTGCTTTCATAGTGAAAAAAAATATATATGTTTGGAAGGATTGCTCAGGGGCAACGCACTTGCTTTGGAACAAGAGGATGCAGTGCAACATGGGTGCAGTTCCTGTTCCAGTGCTTAGAAGCTGGAGGAGGCTGCCTTTAAGCAACATATAAAAGACCAACGAAAATAATAAAATGGGCCTTTTCTAGGGGTAATGTCATGGAGCTGCTGCTGTTTACATTTAAAAATAAAAAAAACCTGCAATTACTGTGACCTGCACAACATCCTTCCCCTCTATCTCCCATCTAACAAAAAAACTGTGGGTTACTTAAGAAAATAAGAACAACATAAAGGGGATGGCTGGAAGGTTTAAATCTTTCATAGCTACTGGCAGAGCTCTGGGCAAGCCTCCAGACAATTGTTTTTCTGTTTGGACTTGTGTTGGTCAGTTGCTTTGGCCAGACACTTGGCAGACACTGGATGTATGTGCTTTGGGGTTCAGGCCTCTTTAAGATGCTCCGTCTGGTTACAGTTTAGCACGATTGATGTACAATAGACCAGGTTGTTGTGTTGTATGTTTGCTTACGTTCACAGTAATTTGGTAATATGGGTTTATACACACTGATATTAACGCTGCATATAGTGATACATGCTTGTATTAAATGGATATCATATTACACTGATATCGTAATCATATTTTTCTTAGCAAAACCGAGGAACTACCGGCCACCACCTGTTTGGTCAAAGGGTGAAAGGTCGTGTGCAGCCACTTCCTGTGATGTCATCAGATGTCAAGGGTCGTTTGATGTCACTTCCACTACCCCTGGCATTTTGGTGAAATGACATCCCTGAACTCCAAGGTGACCTGCAATATCCTTTTAGCATGCTTTACGGGGTATTTTATTCCATATAATAGATGGCCACTGCGGCGAGTCTGAGGAAGGACGCGGATACGTAATGGACATGGTTCATAAGGTTTTTATTAAAGTAAGATATGGCCTATCTTTCCCTATCTCTATGGGTGGTCCCTGCCTATATTTCCAACTAAGGAGCTCATCCGTCAGTCGTGAATGTCTAAAAGGAAAAATCTACTGTCCAAAAACGACCCTAACTGACCCTACTACTATGAAAACTGACTTATAGGTGGAGAATGACTCCCTTCTCCTTAAGGTACTTGTAGTAGCAGTCTGTAGGGTTCTTCACTAATAGGTAATCCTCAAATAGTTCCTGGTGATGTCTTGCATAAGTCTCTGTAACTCTTCAAGTGCGATTTGGAGTTTTCCCTTCTCCTTCGGAGTCCCTTTTGGGGCTCTTATGTCAGCTATACATTCCTGGTTGCTGCCTCCTTGATTCTTGACTAGCCTCACTGGCCTCATTCCTCTATACTCTGGTTCAGAATAACCTTTCCTTTTGATATTCTCTTCTTCTTGTGCAAGTTGTCCACCTACTCTCCACCTTTCCCAGGGTATTGTTAACCACGATTCCTTTCTCTGTATACTGTTACTTTCTCTTATATTCCCATAGTTTAAGTTCATTTCCTTCCAGGGGAACTTTATCTCGTGATTTGTATTGAGACAAGTTATTTGCTTAGTATATTGACCCCTTCTCGGCCACCTGTTACGCCCATTTTCCCCGCTACCTTCTATTATGTGGGAGAACGTCCTCCGGGAACCTTTTTCTTTGTTCTCGGACCGCCATAGCCTGCACTTAGTTGGTATACTCTTCAGTGCAGTCTCTCTCCTCTCTTCAGTGTCCTTGTCCATTGACTAGGCATAGGACACCCTGCTTCCTTTGATGCACGGTGGTATCAGAGATGTTGGATGGACCGGCTGTCCACCACAGGGCTTCTGTGGTCTCTCCATTACCTTTCTCCAGGCTCCTACCCGGCAAACATCTCGTGGGGGGGAGGGTCATGACATAGTTCTGGCATCCTTGTCTCTTCCTTCGGGCTTGTGCCCTGCTGGTTTTTCCGTGCTGTGTGGGTGCCGTGACTCTGGCATTTCACTCTCTCTTTCTGGGTTTCTTCTCTGCAGGGTTCTCATGACGGCTTGTTGTTGTGACTCTGACGTGCCAGTCTCTTTCTCTCTGGGTTCCTTCTCGGTGTTCCCGTCTCCTGCTTCAGGTGAGTTTCAGACTTGCGGGCTTGTCGGTATGTGCTGACTCTGCCTCTCTCGTCTTCAAATGTCAAGTGTCTGACAGTTATTCTACTCATCCCAGTGGATTGGACACTGGGATTTAAAGTGACATGTACCTTCTCTGTAAGAATTTAGCATCCACCAATAGTTTCTTGATCCCAGTCGTGATAGTCAAAAGTTTCTGATTTTGTGGAATATGTCATGTACGCCATAAGGTGGATGTCTCTAGGGAGACTCTCAGGGGAACCAGAGTCCTTGTCCCCAAAGGGGGAATCTTTCCCAGTGAGGTCCCATTTGCCTCAACCCCTAGGGAGGGTGGTTGGGAGCCGGCTCACCTCCCTAGCCTCATGGGGGGCTCCCCCTTGGGGACAAAGGGTGAATTCCCTCGATTCGTCACAACACACACTCATTCATTTTAATACCTGGCTTCTTGCTTAATCTAATGTAAGAGACCTTCCAGCCGCTTATACAGATCATTAATTACTTCTGTTTGGATTAAAAATAATAACAACAGGCATCTTCTAATGTATTTCTGAACAATAGTTCAAGCTGTTTAATAAAAGACATCTTAAAACGTTTTGTGCTTCAAAATAAATAATACCATGTAGATATACTTTTGCTTTCATTTGTTAAACTGTGGCCGTGCACTAATGTGCTGATTTTATTTTTCGTATCCTTTTGTGGCATCTCTATGTACCTCTGCGCGCCAAGGTGCCTTCAGGCGTACGTGCGTGTTACAAGTGTTCGTAACATAACATAACATGCTACCGTTAACAGTTCCTTATGAATGAATGGCTGTAAAGCGTCACAGAAAGCTATTTGACAAGAAAGGGATTTGAAGGCTCGTCACAACTTTTATCAAGTGGTTCAGTGGCATCTGGGATTCTGCTCTATGCTGGCTCAAGCAGCAGGTCTCGTCATATCACCGCGAACTGTAATAACTGATTACAGAACACCCCATCTGTAATAACTAATTACAGCACACCCCATCTGTAATAACTAATTAAAGAACAGCTCATCTGGAATAATTGATTACAGAGATGCTCATCTGGAATAACTGATTACAGAACAGCTCATCTGGAATAATTGATTACAGAGATGCTCATCTGGAATAACTGATTACAGAACAGCTCATCTGGAATAACTGATTACAGAGCAGCAGTGATGTCATTTCTCAATGATAGGTGAGTAGTGATGTCACAGCTAGCCTGTAATAAAAACAATCCTTACAGGCTCTTATACCGGTATAGCAGGTGGCCATGTCTGGTAAAGGAACTAAGGCCGACACTTACACAGCTTTATTTTAGTAGAAACTGAGCATGTGCTGAAGGACTGTTTCCCAAACCGACCAGACCACCCTGATAAATGCAAAGGGGCAGGTTATGATATGATATGATAGGTTATTTATAACGCGCTTAATACCCAGAGGTTTCTAAGCGTGGACCCGGGGATCGAACCTGTGTTGCTCTGCGTCGTCTTGCTTCCAAGGTGAGCATTTTGCCCCTGAGCTCTCCCCCAAAGATCTGGCACAATCCCCCCAGATATTTAGCAGAAACCGGACGTGGTCCCTCAAGACCAGATGCAATAGCTTATGCAACATCCATTTTTTCTGAAAGGAACCCCAAAATCAGCAACAAGTGAATTGCAGCGGACACACTCAATGGGAAAATTGAGAATTGCTGTGTGGGGGTGGGGGTGGAGGGGCAGTTACATTTCTGAGTGGGTCATTAGGATACTAGACTTGTTTAATGGCAACACATAAAAGACTTGTAAGTGGGCTGCAGGGTCATCTCACCATGTACCACTTTATTGCAGGTGTGCTTTGCACAGCACCCCCCTTTGTGCCACTGTTGCACAACTTTGGCCTGAGGCCTCAGGCAGGGCCCAACTCTTTACCCGAACCCCCTGTTCCCCTGTCTCATTTGTGTTTGTTTTCCACTTACCTGTGAAGGTTCCCACTGCGCCCACACAAGCTGGGGGGAATTCTCAACCGCTTTTGGTGCCACGTGTCCCCCACTTCTTTCCTTGGGGGTGGGCCGAGGGGGTGGGCCCCTCCGGGGTGGGGGTGGCCGGGTGGGCCCACCCTGTGAGCCTGTTCTCTGTTTTTCACTGGGCACACCTCCACGATCCCATGTTATTTTGAGCACCCTCTGCTGCTTTTCATATTTTCTGAGGCACCCTCTCCCCCCAACTTTCCACTTATGTTCACATACTAGCAAAAGGGGGCCTTTATAACTGAGCCGCCATAACCTGACCGGATCTACGTGATCCTTGCGTTCCCCGTTATACCGAATCCCAAAATGTCGAATCCGAAAACGGCGGCATGCTGTGAGCATATGTATCCCACTATGCCGCTTTCACCTACCCGCGGCCTCTGCTCCCTACGTACGTTTGCGGCCTCTCACTTAACGTAATCCCGATGGTTCCTACACTCGTCCGTCCCCCTGCAACGCAAGTCTCCTTTCCCTAAAGTGGATAGAGACTTCCATCGCAGGTTCCTTTTTTTTTTTTTGCCGGGACTGCCACTTCTAACACTCCCCCCGAACCCATTATACAGAACACGGGGAGCGGAGGTATAATGGCATTCGACGCTTTCGATCGCAGTAAATGTGCATTCCGCATTTCCCCACCCCCAGTATTTTGCAGCAGTACCACCTGACCCACTCCCGATGGAACATGCCAGAAAGGGTATCCAGTGATTCCATGGAATACAAAGCATTGAATGCAAAAACATCGAAAAATGATTTTTTTTAAAGGTAAAGGTTTTATTTTTATTATAATCGGTTTTAAGAGGTAAAAACATTGAAAAAATGGGGGTTGGGGGATTTTTTTTCCGATGCTTTTGCATTCGATGCTATCACTATAAACCCCAGAAAGCAATATATCTAGCCAGGCTTTCAAGTACAGAAACGTACATTGGGGATGAAGCAGGCAGAGCGCACCCTGAGATGGTTAGATTTTGATCCTGAATTTCTGGCTCCGGCCCAGAAATAAGCAACGTTTCTATCTCCATGAAATCCAGAGGGAGTTGGCCCAAGCATCTGCAGCAAGGTCAGTAGGTCCTATCGAGACCAAGGTAGTAGAATTGAAGTTTTTCTGTGGCCTAACCATGCACATCTCCAGACAGTCCCGCGTTGTCTACAAAACTGTATATGACTGTTCAAGCTACCGGCCGGCCCTACTTTAAATGCTACACATCCCTCTTTGCATATCAGTGGTTTTGTGGCTGCCTCCGTCTTTAGGCAAACAGAGATTGCACATACCTACATGGACCTGCAAACTGTAGCTCTCCAGATGTTTTTTTGTTTTTTACTATGTCTCCCATGACCCTTTGCTGTTGACATTCCTGGCTAAGGCTGATGGGAGTTGTAGTCCAAAAGATCTGGAGAGTCAAGGGTTGCAGACCCATGCCTTACAGCATTGCAATCATCGCAAGGAACAGCAGGGCTGCGTACAGCATAAGCATTTTGCCCGATGATGTATGGCCGCAGCATACTAGAAAAGTGTCAAGCGGCATTAAGTGGCCACTGCCCTGTGACAGAAAATAGAGCGAGTGACTTAGACTGGTTCAAAGTGTAAGGCACCGGCGAGGAAGGATAGTCAATGTTCGTGCCATGTATCGGACAGCAAGCTTCGACCCATTTGTACATGCATCCTCTTATTCCAGCACCTAGTATGTCATGTGCATTGGTCCAACCATGCAGTCCACATGGGCCATCAAGGGTCTATTCCTCCTTATGTCATGCACTAGAGAGATGCTACTAGAAATTGCCAGGAAAAGGAGTTGGCCATTGTCTGAGATGCGTATAGTTGCGAGATGTGAGTTCTCCAGGCACCAATCCTGAGTGGTTACGGCACTCTTGTGCTGTGACCTTTCATCCTGCCACCAGGAAAGAGCTGGAGACCGAGAGGGCTTTCACATGAAGACACCCATCCTTTATTTTGATTGGACAGGAAATTGAATTTGAGATTTTGGGCCACAAAAGACAACTGGGTGGTTCTCGGTTCCCCACTCTAGGTAAAAAAGTAATGTGACGAATCTGCTGGTGTCGTCCCTGTTCCCCTAGGGGGAGCCCCTTCCCCTTCTGATGTGGCCAGGATGATGCGACCACAGTCTAAAAGTTCCCCTGGGAGTTGTGAAATGGGGGAGGATCACAAAGGGAGGGAGAGACTATGGCATCTTGCCTACCTATCAGATCATAACTCCCACATAACTGCTCCCCAATCCTCTGTTTACTATTACAACATAGAGAGGGAGGACCTTCTTCCAAGTACTAAGACGAAGAAGAGCCCTGTTCAATCTCGGGTGAATAATGGTACTGGGACGAGGAAGAGGCATTGAATACCGAAGACCACTTGTCAGAACCCAAGTCCTAGGTATAGTCTTATTAAATAACCAATTGGTCCAAGCGCATTTAAAACCAAAGCGGGAATCGAGCAGAGAGAACTTGCTCTCAGCAAAGACTGGAAGTGTGGCCACCGGCAAAGCTACTGAAGATGTAGAAACAGGACAGAGCGAGACTGCATCACAGTGACAGGTGGGCCCAGAGGGGCTCCGGTGAGGCTGTATCGAGGTGGGGAGAAGCAAGCTGCCTTTTCTGACACCAGAGGGAGCTGCGATGCTGAACTTGGGCCAGATAAGTGCTAGACAGGCTTGCAAAGCCGAAGACAAGCAGCAGGAGGTGAGGAAAAACCCAGCCAGGATTGGGGAAACCAGAAGTCCATCACAAGCATCAGTGAGTCCACAGGAGAGGTTTGGGAGATGACCGATAAGGCACTGGAGGCTTTGCAAAGTGGAATGTGGATCTGGGACCCAAACAAGAAGCAGAGAGACCATCTCCTGGCAGACAGCCCCTGTCGTGAGTGGAGACCGGGTCTACTGAGCCAGAAAACCAGAGACCAGCAAGAACCAGCATGAGATAAGGGTCTGGGATCCAAAAGAAAGGAATGTGGAAAGGCCTGGTAGGTGAGTGAACCACGCATACTCCTTACTGCAGAAAAGGAGTTAAAGAACTGACATCATTATTTGAATGTAGCATCCATACCCATCTTCATAATCCCGGGATTGGAAACTCAGAAACCAAGTCAAGTGAAAAGACTTCAAGCCTGAGACTGTATGAATCCGATAGAGGCCAAGAGAAGACCCATACCTCATGGCCTTGCTTATTGCGGACATTGTGATCAGGGGATGGGGGTTATCTCCCTTGATGTTACTGAGCATCTTTAGAAGCCAAGGGAGGAGAGACCACCTCTCGGGTTTGTGAATATTCTGACATGGGGAGGGAAGTCATCCAAGTCTGGGGTTGGTTAATAAGTGTGAGAAGGCTAAGAAAGGAGGAACATAATCATGGCCACGTATGAAACCTGAGAAGAGGGTCCGAGACCCACCACGGTCTGGAGAAGTATCCAGACCCCCTTCTTCTTTGTCGCGGTACCTGGGAGCCAGATCCGACTAAGTACAGACAAGTACCATCTTTACCATTAAAGACATTAAGACTATTTTGCAGAATGTTGGAAAGGGAATCAACATCTGAGTCTTGTGGGACGTTTGTTTGCTTTTCTACACCTTTTTGGGAACTTTTGTTTTGAACTACGAAGCTGGGCTGCAGGCGGACATCCAAGAGACATTTCCCTTTTCACCTTTTGTTGAGTTTATCTTGCGAGGGACAGGTTAGGATTTGGACACAGGATGGAAAACTGTACTTTGGACATTCTGACACAGAAAGTTTCATTAGTTCGTTTTGTTGAGGCAGGGAAACCCCCCTTACGGGTAGGACTAGTTAGGATTTCCTCCAAGCCCCCTCCCGTTTTGTTGTTAATAAAAGTCCTTGCCAATCAACTTATCATCCATATGTCCGAGTCTTACTCCTACACCCTCACATTATGTTGCCAGAATGATATGGGTCATACAATATTGGCCACTATATTAGGTGAGAAATGACACTATTTACATAGCTGGAATTCCCCATATGATTGCAGATGGAGTGGCACTCCTTGTGGGGGGTGGGGGTTTCCAGCAGAAGCTGCCTGTCCCCTTGCCAATGACTGTGCCTTTTCTGGGTTGAAGACTGGAGGATTTGGAAAGGGGTACAACTGGGAGACTGTTGGCGACCCGCAAAATGGATCATTGCAGCTGAGACTCCTGGAACCAAAACACTATTCCAAGAAACCAGTGGAAATTGGACATTGGCACCAGCAGGTGGCTGAGAGGGAAGTGTTAATCTGGACCCGTTTGTGGGAAAATAATTCTACAAGAGCTGAACACATTTATTTAAACATTCAAAAAAGTGAAGCAATGCAGCATTCTGGGAGCTGAAGCGAAAGCTGGGAGTGTTCAAGGAGCAAGACAGAAACGTTGTAAGTGAAGCACGGCTGCATTTGATTGTTTCTAAATCTGAAATTAATTTTCTGCTCCATTAGTGCAAGATCTAACAGAGAAAACTTTTCGGTACAACCCCCAAGATAATCTTGCTAATAATCAATCGACAATTCTATCAACAATGCTTTATTTGTTAAAAGGTTTACATATAACCATTTCGAACATATTCCAAATATTGACATTAATCGCTAAAACATACTTTTGCCACCTCATGCCATAAGTACAAAAGCATTATACAAAAATAAGTTAATTGTAACTGCCATTTTACAATAAACATTTCTAAATGTGTATTAAAGTGTCATTTCTAAAGTCTAGTAAATTTGACTGTTTGGTGCTATGTACAGCATGTCAAGACCTGATTCAATGAATAGTGTCCAGCAATGTTTTCCTTTCTAATGTCATATTGGGGCAAATATAAATAGCACAAACTGCAGTTTGTATTGCACCCCTACATAACAGACATATGTAGCTTATGCGGGCACTTGCTCCCTAATACAATTTCCCGATACCTGCCCAAATCAAAATGTTCAATAAAGCCTTCAATATACAGGGATGAACACATCTCCACATGCCTTTGCATATGATTTAATCTTGCAGCTGTAGAACAACAAACTAACTGGTAAACTGTTCATAATACTGTGTTCTGTGCATCACTATTGAAACAAGCGTTCCTGCCTCCGTTTTATATCAGCTTTTTTGATTTTAGTTCCCCCATCGCTTCCTTATCTGATAATCTCAGTGTGCAGTGAGAATTCAACCACATTTGTGTACTGAGAACCAGCGGGGAAACATTTTCTCTAGCTGGTCTCTTAAAAGTCCTCTAAGATTATCCTTGATCGCTGATCTGAGTTACTATCATGAGTTTATAAATGCTCCATATTCATGAGGGTTCACATAACGCATCCTTATTTCTAGGCGTATTGCTGGTATCTGAGATGATCCATTGTACCGGAACGTATTTTGCCAGATTTTTCTTCCAGCTCAAGCAAGATGTCTTAAAACTCTTAAGGTCATACATTCTATCCCGTATAGGAGCAAAGAGATTTTATTTTTACATATGGTTTTGTTCCAATATCACAGTAGTCGAACCATGATACATAACAAAATCTTTTCAATCGATGATCATTGTCTAAAGTGCTAGTGGAGATTGCCCCTATTGGGGTCTTCTAAGAAAGTCAAGAGAAAATCTCAGGCCTAAGTAACAATATTAAGGCTCCTCCTCTTTTTTAACACCATAAAAATGCCATATACATTTTCTTTTTGGTTACATGGCCGTATGGATCCAGCATAGCCTGATGCATTTTTATGAAGTTCAATAATGAAGCCGATAATTTGCCACATGGAGACCTCCTCTCCACGAAATCAGGCCGTGGAAAAAATCATTAAAAGTACAAATGAAAGAAGTTCTACATGTAACTGAATATTTTTTGACTAACTGGTGTACGCTCTTGCTGATTCACCTTTGTGGATGACAGTTTGTTCTGTCCATAGTGTTCTTAGACCCGAAATTCCCAAAAAGCCTGCAGTTTATGTTTAGTAAAAAAAAGTTCCGCTATCATGAAAAAAGGTAATCATTCGGTAATAAAGATTACCCAGACTAGAATAGTGCAGGGAGTCGCGATTATGTTAAAGACACAGAGGCGAGCATTATGCATCCTTTCTTTTCTCAAACTATTCAGCTGCATACAACCGTATACAAAAACACAAACTTTAACTTGAACTACAAATCCCAACTAAAAGTGACATTTTTGTAGTTACAACAAAATGTCCCTTCTGAGCCTTCATAAAACCCTCCTTTCCTGGCAATCTATAAGTCCCTCCTCTCTCAGAGACCTTCCTCTTTCTTTGCTGCTGTTTGGCAAATAAGTGTATCTTCTATGTTAATTGAATGGAATTGAATTTAATTAGGAGGCGTCCCACTATGCCTTTTTGAAATAATGGTATAATAATGTTCCCTTCCATGATTTTGGAATGGAGACATGTACGGCTCACAATCAGATTCCAAGATAGAAGCCCATATATCCAAATTGGTTACTAGTCTTTCAATCAAATTTTTTACTATTATTTTTTTCATCTAATGTGGTTTAATACCACTTTACATCGAAAACCTGTATAATGAAATGTTTTTTAACATTTTCTTTAAATTGGGGGGTCCCCCCAAACCCCTGTTTTTCGTCCCCCCAAACACCCATTCCCAAATAATGTATTTTTTTTATTTTATTGGGGAGTCCACCAAAACCCCCATTTTTCAAATGTAACCCTTCAACTCTTTAGCCCACCCAAACACACATACATACATTTTCGATGGAAACATGTTCATTGAAAGATTTTTTCGATGAAAACATTTTTCAATGGGCATTTTTCAATGGAAAATCCTTCAATGAAAAGACTGTAACCCATCCAAATTGTATTGGACTATAAATACTGCAAATCCATTTGGGTTTTCAGTGTGGGAGGCATTTCAGGACTTAATTTAGGTTTCGGTTATTAGCCTTAAAAACATCTAACATGGCAGCTTTGTAACATGAAAGGTTCGGATTACGCCACATTTACAACCACAGCAAAAGTGGTTTAACAGCAACATGGTACGCAGCCCCTTGCCAACCCACGTCCAATTTCAAGGGAAATATCAGCACCGCACAAGGTCACTGCCTTTAGTTGGGCCCTATATGTCTCCAGCGGTTAGTGCTATTGTTTTTCAGACTTAAGATCCATAAAGACTGAAATCCAGCCTTACAAAATGTCTAAACACCCATCTCATCCTTGCATCAGTAAAATGGCTCAGCGGATTAAGTGCTGATCTGTTTGATCTGCAGGTCACAGATTCAAATCCCAGCATGGTCGACTCAGCCTTTCATGCTGCTGAGGTCGATAAAGTGAGTACCAATTTCGATTGGGTAATAATAATATTGTATGTAAATATGTGCTATGTAAAGCGCTTTGGATCAAAGTGCTATATAAATATCAAATTATTATCATAAACCCAGGTGTATGTATTCAGAAAGCAGTGGATTTCTGAATGGAAAAGTGGGATAATATAGAGGAAGGGGGACAGGCAGGGAAGAGGGGCAGGCAGCCCTGGCTTGCAGGGTGACTCAAAGGTCATGGATGTTGCAGGTAGCTATAGAGAGCTCTAAATGCAGGGCCCATGCAATATGCATTTGCGTCCGACAGTGTGCAAGCCTGTCCGGCAGGGCAGGCCCACACTTCATCCATCCGAGGCCGATCCATTGAGCAACAGGTTGTTGATGCAGAACTGGTAAGAAGTGCTATATATAAACCTGATATCATCATTACGCATAGCAGACATGGTCATTGATAATCTTGCGCAAACTTATTCTGCTAAATTCTGAATCGGATGACGGTTAGGTGTTCTGTATTAGTGAGCTTACCCCAATTTTATGTGGGGTTCAGGCACATCTTTTTGAACAAGTTCAGTAGGGCTTGTATGGTTCAATGTCAGATTTAGTCTCATGGGCAGAGACATGGGGTTGGTACAACAGTTAAGGGAAGAGGCTTTTTGGGGGGTAGAGGAGAAAAATGGGTAGGAATTGGTTGGGGATGAAGTAGGACATTGGACTAGGATAAGCCAACTTATTTTGGCTACTACTGACCACTAATGGGGAGGAGAGAATCTCCAGTGATGCACTTGCATGGCACACAAGTGACTTTTTTGTCAATGACTATGGGAATGTGCTGAAAATCCCTGAATTTGTTTATTTATTTATTTATTTGGCCATTTTTATACTGCACTGTACCCAGAGGCATTACTCAGTGCTGCAGCTTAGTGTGTCATCCTTTTGTAATGTGCTAAATACAAGTTACATAGGAAAGGTCTTGGAATCTGTGGAGGCAGGACAGTAAATTCAGTGGCTGTGCTTGGGGTGCCAACCTATTGTGGCCCACCACAATAAGTGTCAGTCGCGTGTGGGAATGATCCCAGTGCCCCCCTCAAGCCTTCAGTTGCAAGCACACTTGGTTTGGCTTGGGCACTGGGGGGAGAGAGGGATCGGCGGGTGCTGTCCTCCTCACTGCATGCAGGTTGTCCAGTGGCTTTAGGTAGAATGTGGTGGCAGTGTCTTTTACCCTGGCAGTGGGCTGGGGTCCCAGTGCTGTCTTGGGTCAGGGGTAACCTTTGTGTAAACCCAACTTCCACTAATTGTGTAGATGTTAATCTCAACTGGGCTGTCGAACAAGTCAACATGGGTTCGATGGATTTAGAGCAGTTGGTGATTAGAGTCCCGAATGGCTGTCTGTTGCTTCTATTTAATCTACGTAATATACGCAGTTCTAGAGACGCCTCTGGTACTGTCAACACTCTGCAGGTATGTGTCACCAACTGGGAGAGCTCCAATCATGGAAGATACAGGTTGATCGTATTGGGCAATTTTAATTTGCAACCAGAGCCTTCACGAGAGTTGGAGGGAGTATGGGTAGGATGATGAGGAGGAGGCTTAGGGGATTGCCCAGTTTAAAGCACTTTTCCCCAAAAGAACCCAAGGAAGTGCAACAGCCACAACTCGAACCTTGTCTCATTTAGGGCTGCGACCTAGTAACAGTTGCTTACCATCGGATCAACCGGCTAGAGATACATACCATGTCCCCAATGGCAGGTCAAGGATAGACTATGCCCTCATCCATGTCTCCGATTGGTCCCAGGCAGTAGACTGTCAGTTATTAAATTGACAGGACAATGATCATAACCCCGTAGTACTGATTTTAAAAGATAATTCAACACCCTCACCCTTGAATTGTCCAGCTGCATCCGATATAAACATGGTAGGGCATTCCCACCGCTCAATTAGATGGGAAAATATCCCAGATAAAGGTCTGATTCCAATCTTATATGAATCCATCCTGGGGCATCTGGAAAGGTTATGTTCACAATCTAGCTCAGAAAATGAGATGTTCCAGGAATTTGTAAACGCGACGAATTTGGTATCTGGACTATCCATCGAAAATTGATTCATCGAATTGAAATCCAACGAAATGTACTCATTGAAAGTCATTTGCATTGAAATGCACTTTCATTGAATATATTTTGTTGGATTTCGATTAGGGTTAGGGTTGGGGTTAGGGTTAGGGGTGGTGTCCTTGGGGTATGGGGGACACCCCCCCAATAAAGAAAATGGTACATGAAGCTGCCCTGTGCCGAAATACTTTAAAGATTTCAGGACTGGACAGCTCCATGTAACATTTTACCATTAAAAATAAATGCATCGAAATGATATCTTTTACATTTAAATGTACATATCCATCGAGACTTGTCCATTCCTATATTCGATGGACAACTTTCGATGGAAATGTACTTTTAAATGTAAAATACAGCATTTTGATGCATTTATTTTCGTTGTATTTTTTCGATGGATTTGCTTTTCGGGACTCGATGGGAAGACCACAAACCGACAAATTCGATTTATCCTTTAGTTACTTGTCCAACGCCTCTATTAAAAAAACGTGCAAAGAAGAGAGAAGATTGGTATGACAATGAGTGCAGAGAGGCTAAGCAGGCACTCTCGTCATGCCCAACTTTACAGCCCCAAATAGACAGGACACATTTTCAAGAGCTGCGATGTACATATAGGAAAATAGCCATGGCCAAGAAGAAGATTTTCCTGAGCAATAAGTGGTATTCCCTCCTGGAGGCTGCTGCGACGGGTGATTCCACGGGAGTTTGGAGGCTTATAACTGATGGGGAGCTTGGTGGCGATGCTTCTAACGAGGCTTATATTGCCCCAGACACATAGACTGTGTATAGAAACCAAGATATGGAAAATGTGGGAAGCCACGCAATCAACAATGGAATTGAGGGTGTGACAGCTGCAATGCTCCGTGCCTTTAGTTTTCACTGGTGAATGCACTTAAATCATTAAAGGCTGGTAAGGCACCAGCACCCAACAAAGTTCCCCCAGACATGTATAAGAGTGAACTTATTATTTGGGCCCCGGTTTTAATAAGAGTGTTTAATGCTATCTTGGCCATGGGGAAAATTTCCGGAATCCCGGCGAACCGCTGAAATAGTCCCAATCTATTAAAAAAGCAGTAGGGATAAACCAACAAATGATCGCTCGATTTCCCTGTTGGACATCTCAGGGTAATTGTTTGTGAAGGCTTTATTAAAACAACTCCAAGATTGGGTGGATAGGGAAAATCTCCTCAGCCACTTGCAGACAGGCTTTAGGGCAGGCCTGAACACCGTGGACCAGGGCCATAGGTTACATCTGATCGTCCAGAAACATTTGGTTTTGACAAAGACGTAACTCTATGCAGTTTTATGTCGATTTAAGAACGGCTTTTGACATTGTACCGTGGAGCACACTTTGGGAAATGCTAGCGTCAATTTCTATACTACAATAATTCAGCCGCGGTACGATGGAATCTGGCGGGAGATGTAACTGCACTCTTTGCCGTAGAAAGAGGTGTCCGGCAAGGATGCGTGCCAGCCCCACTGTTATTCTGCATCTATATTAACTCTGTTATTGTGGACGTAAATGGGCCTGGTTTAGATTCTCCATGTCTGGGGAAGGATAGGGTGCCAGCACTGTTTTTTGCAGACAATGCCGTCTTATTGTCCCCTACACCATTGGGTTTGAGAGCATTGAGACTACTCACTACTCAAGGGTTATAACTCTCAAGCACAATCATCAGCCTTATATGGTACTGAAATTTGGGGCTCTTTTAAGTGTCAGTCTTTAACAGTAATTGAGAACAAGTTTGAATTAATCACTACCTATACTGGTCACCGTTGAGAAAGAAATCTTGCAAGTTGAGTGCTGTAAACACCTTTTGGAACTGTAATAGAGAGGTGGGTAGCACGCTCCATGTGTTGTGGTTATGTCGAAAAATACAGATATTTTGGGATAGTGTTTTCCAGAGGATGGAATTAGTCTTGGGCTTACCTATACCTAGAGAGCCTCTCCTTGGTGTGCTAGGTTTGATTCCATTGGGTATTGGATTGTCTAACAGCAAAATGTTCTGGTTACATAGAGCCCTTCTCCTGGCTAAAAAGCAAATTTTAAAATTTTGGAAAAGTGATGCTTCTCCGAATACTAAGGATTGGTTGCAAGGTTTGTGCCTGCTATCCAGGAGAGAGAGGGTGTCCTTTAAAGTAAAAGGAGCAACTTGACAAACTACAAACATGAGAGGATTTGGGGAGCATTTAATGATCTCTAAACTTAGTTATCTATTGTAGTCTAGGAGAGGTTTAACAATAATTTTTTTTTTTATTTTTTTTTTTATTTCATTTTAATTTTTTTATTTCATTTTTTTATTTTCTTCCTTTCTCTCTCATTTTAATTTCAATTCTTGATTGTTCTTTATGGATCAAGTTAATATGATTGAATTGCATAAGTATTCTCTGAACATTGTGTTATTGGATTACATTTTGTTGTCAATGTGTAATATTAAATGTATAAATAAAGATTAAAAAAAAAAGAACAAGTTCTTAAAAGGAATACTATTGTTGCCTCAAAGTGCCCCAACTAGCGCCATACCCATGGAGTGCAATGTGTGCTTAATTGAAGAAGAAGCTTCTATAGGATATGAATTGATATGTTATTTATAACGCGCTTAATACCCAGAGGTTTCTAAGCGCGGACCCAAGGATGTAACCTTTGTTGCTCCGTGTCGTCTTGCATCCAAGGCGAGCACGTTGCCGCTGAGCTATCCTCCCGAGACAGTTTTTAGGACCAGGTTTTTATTGACTCAAGATCTGGGGGAACCCAGCCATAGACAAATATCAGAAAGCCTTGATAAATATAATGAGCCTGGAGGGCAGGGAGCGTGCAGTATCCAGTGGTGTGTGCATGTGAAGACTTGCCTCACAGCACTGGACGTGTCTTGCTATTGGACTATACCAGGTTCGATTCCGAAGGACACAAGAACCAAAGTCAAAAGGTTATTTGTAAATCATAGGAATGGCAGAATGGAAAGACTGTGCCCCTCCTTATAAAATGGCGCGGACTATTTGACTTCCAAACAAATGTTCGGTTATGAGAACTATCCCGATGTGATTAATGCAAGCTATGCACGTGCACTTTACATTGAATTTCGCATGGGCTGTTTGAGGTTACGAGCCCGTGCTGCTAACTGGAAACACGCGGCAGGTGCTACTTGTCTAATATGTGGTGTTGAGAGATTGATATGATATTTCTAATGCGCTTAATACCCAGAGGTTTCTAAGCGCGGAACCGGGGATCAAACCTGTGTTGCTCTGTGTTGTCTTGCTTCCAAGGCGAGCACATTGCCGCTGAGCTATTCTCCCGAGATGGAGGGAAAACATAATTCATTTTATGTTTATTTAGGAGGAATTGAAGCATTTTAGAGTTGCATATTTGAAACCCTTATTCTTACTACACAAAATTCGTACATTGTCAGAGGCCATGCATTTCTGCAAAAATTCTTCTAATTTTCTTCTAATATGAATGTAGTTTTCTTTGTTGCAAAATATATACATCGGGCGTGGCCAAGAAGACAAAGCGCAGTGGCACTATAGGTCTTGCCTCCTTTTAACTGCGAAAATCAGTTTTAAATCCTGGTTGCAATATGTGCATTTAATGATTTTAAAAGATGTTCCAAAAAGGGTCATTTTTGTAGGTTTTAAAATTAAGATCTGTTTTGTACCTTATGACTTTACAGTTGAATGAAGGATTGACTGACTGACTGCAATGCACCTAGAAGAGTCATATCTCACCCTCTGGCAGAGGGCAGCTCCACAAAAACCAGCAGAGAGCCAAGAGGCCTGCTGGAAATGATGAGTGCATCCGTGGCACAAGCAGCGGTCTGAGAAAGATACCATGCTGCAAAGCATGCTGGGTGCTAAACAGCGGGAAACATTTTAAGATGAAAATTCATGCTGAGTCCTTAGGTCCCAGAAATTGGTTTAGAGAAGCAGAGAAGTGTTCTGGGGTGATATGCCTGGGACTTTGAGAAGGGGCTGGGAGTAGGGAATTCACAATAGGGCACTAAGTCCTTTACTTGGACACTTGCATGTGGTTAGTTTCCCTCCAGACACTTGGATTATAATCTACACACCTAAGCTGTGCAGGCATATATCCAAGTAGAACATAGGGAGGGCTTGGGGGTTGAAGGCCAAGCAAAGGATGGAAACCAAAGGTATTGGTCCTTGTACCAGCAAGAACCCAGAAAGCAGTCCCTGACACTTGGATGTATCCAAGATACTCTTTCATTACTAAAAGCCAGATAGTCCATCCGGTTTATTTGCAAACGGTCCCCTACCCTTGCTGGCGTTCACCAAACCCACCCTGTTATTTACTAAAGGCAATGAACTGCCTTTTGTGGTCCTGTGTGTTCTGTTTGCCCCTTTGTGATAAATAATAGTTGCAAAACAAAAAGTATTGGAATTTTTTGGAGGCAAGAAGAGGTCCTATTCAGAGGCTGTTACTCTGTAACCGAGTAGTTAGAACGGTTTGGGATGAAACAATATATGGGTTGTGAAGAAAAAGCCATAAAATGTTTTGGCCGCAGGAGAATAAATTAAATGGTTTTATTGGGTAGTATTGGATACCAATTTTTTGTGATGGGTGAGAGACAATACCAGTTGCAAATTAAAGGTCTGAGAATTGTTTGGAGGCAGGATGATACTCTATCCAATGGCTTCATTTGAGTCTGCCATTTTTTTTGTTGCTGAGACAAAATACTGCTGTAGTTCGACAAAAACATTTCTTTGAATGGTTGTACGCAAAATAGTAAATTTAGTGGGTGTACTGGGTGGGCCAACATTTTGACAACAACGAGAGAAAATACTAGTAGTGAAGAAAGTCTTAGACTACTTTGGAGACAGGAGGAGATTATATTTAGTGGCAGTAACAGAGTGTTCTATATAAATGGGGACCCGATAAACTGCTCGCGCTATACATCTGCTCTGGAAGTAGAATAAGCACTGCTGGTTCTGCACTCCCACTATCAGTCAATTCTCCACACGCCTCACACAGTATACAAAATATGCATTTATTTGATTAAGTGTCCATAGTAAAAAAAACAGACATGTTACTATAAAAGGCATAATCAAACACTAAAAAACACATGTTAACAAATCCCACAAAATCGGATGTGACAGGGTTTAGTTTGCTGGCAAACAGAGACTGGAAACGAAAACCGTGGACGGAAGGGAAAATAAGTGATGCCAAGAGTGTGAGGAACCATTTGAAGGAAAAGATATTCTAAGTATAGGACCACAGGAAGCACGAAACCCGAGAGTTTTTTTGAAGGACTGCAAGAGCCTATTACAAGGACTATCAAAGGAGATTACGTTAAGAAAAATCTGTACCAAAGAGAAGCCTGTATATAAAGAGACTATCAAAAAAGAGAAGAGAAGACCAGGGGAAGAAAAGACATTATATTGACCTATTTAATTTAATTATATGTAGTGGTAGGGATAGGTAGAGTCCGTTTGGACGGAGGACATTTTGACTTTGGGCTTCCTGACATTTGACGAGCACCTTTAGTTCCCAATAGGGAAAGAAGGGCCTTCTGCTTATAATTTCACTAAAGATAAGCTACAATATCCTCACGGTGTCCCACTTCTTCTGCCGACCGGCCACAGATGACATTTGTTAAAGTGGGTCAACAAACATGTCAATTTTCCAGTCCCTCCTATATATGACAGCCAGAAACGCACACATTCGAATGACCCCCCCCCCCTAAGTGTTTGCCCATCACTGAAGCAGACATGTTTTTAGGTGGACTGTCTTCCAAGCTTGTTATCACATACCATGTGTTGGCTGCCTATCCATAGCAGAATTCTCTTCAAAATCTGTTGGTTGCTGTTTACACGTCTACATAATCAGCTCCCCCTTGTCGAACGGCTAAACTACATCCCTACGTCCTCCAGGAATTCTTCACTTTTCTAGTACACGCCTTCTGGAAGTTCCTCACATCACTTATAAGACCATAGAGGCTCGATGCTTTGCAGCTCAAGGTCCAAAAACGTTGAATGTTGCGGCCGCCCCTGAGATCTGCCTTCTTTCCAGCTTACCGGTTTTTCAGACTTTTCATAAAACCTCCTCTTGCTCTGCCACTCCCTGGTTAAAAGTATCACCTCTTCTTTGCAAACAAGCATCAATGTGCCTAGGGACATCTAGTTTTGCTATGCTACTCTCCATCAACCAGCAAGTACCTTATCAATTCGAATCAAAGGCTAATTCACTACCTGGGGTGGTGGTCGGCCTCTTGCTCGGTTGTCATCTATTTGTAACTAGCTGTGTTTGCGTGTTGTGGATTCTCAGCTAAAGCACGCCAAATCTGCACTTTTGGCCCACCTCTTTCGGGCCAGTGACTTCCCCGCATTCCCTTAGAGTACATATATATTGCAGGGCTGTGGGCCTCATTACAACTTTGTCGGTCTGGAATAAATGGCAGTAATTCCAGCGCCAGTGTTTTTACACACCAGCAAAGTACATGTCTGCCTGTGGGGACCACAGATCTCCCTACAGGCCTGACCTGCTGGTAGATCAGGCCCCCCGCTGGCAGATAAAAGGCTGACTCACCGGCCATAGCTGTGCCGGTGATACAGTGGGCCTATGCGACTCCATGGAATGAGAACTTACCGCTGTTGCCGGCACCCGTAGTATCCCCTGTGTCTCTTCCTCTTTCTGCCTTTCTCTGCTGGATAGGTCTGTCTCTGCTACACAAATCATTTCTTTCTATCTCTCCCTCTCAGTTCAATGCTATTCAAGATTCTTTTTAGTGGGATCCCACTTGGAGACACAACTAGTGCAAATATAATTCATGACACGTGTGATGTCGAGTTTCTGCTGCTGTTGCAGGCTTCTGGTTATTCGGCTGCTTGTGGGAAATGATACATTCTACTTCCAGGCACCTGGCATGTGGCAGTCATCATGCAGCTCCTCATATTGTTTGCGGGCACGAGCATGAGAATCTGCTGATCTAGAGCAATTCCACTGGTCAGGAATGTATCGATAAACATCGTCCGTTGTGTCCACCTCTTCACCCTGTCAACCTTTTTGGGAGATGACTAACAGAGAGAAGGGGCAACCCAGCTTGGGTGGCACTTGCATCGGTCTGCAAACATGTGGATCTCCAGATGGTTTAGACTACAACTCCCATGATCCGTCACATGACTATGCTGGATAGGGATGATGGGAGTTGTAGTCCAAAACCTCAGCTCCATGTTGTCTTTTCCAAGGCACCCCCCAGGTAGAGGCACTGATTTAGAAGATCACATACGTGCATTGAAATCGTTTCTTAAGCTTAGAGAGGAAACCAAATTGCAGGTGAGAGTCATTGTCAAGGAGGAGAGGAATGGGAGCGAGTGAGAGAAAAGCACACGAGCTTTAAGTCGCGTTGTTTCCATGACAATATAATTAATGACACTGCCATGGGTGAACGACGCAATTTATTTGATTCTGTCAATGACTGAAACCCAGGAGCAAACATTTGAAAAACGCTAATTATACATTATAAAGCTTAGGGAGAAAACATTGTTTAAAATTAAAAACGCTTTATTTTCAAACTATTCCTCTGCAATCAGATGCAGGCTGTCAAATTCACGAGCACAGTCGTCTTGTAGCAGTGACGCCTTTTGTAGTATGCTCGAAACATGGACCGCCTCACGCCCTGCTGTCGGACTCAACTCACTGCGCGCAGAAAGTGGACCGACACAGAGCTGGGGTGCAACACGTCTTTATTCTTGCACTGCAAGGCTCGAACTGCCTCTCGGGCGGTAACCCCGCCCCTTAACATGCGCGGGTCGCAGCCCGCGAATAACCATGAACACAAACAGAGGACTTCTGTCCACAAAAGAAAACGAGTGAGGACATCACACCCTCCCGTCACTAAACCTTAAGTCCGGCTCAGTTCATTTCCTCAATGAGGCGATGGGGTTTCTTTCTCGTTCTCGTTGGTCGACACTCGATTCGGGCCGACTGGTCTGTCCACTTCTCGGGAAGTACTTCTCCTTCCGAGTCTTCTCGGTCTCCTTCATATGGAGCGTCCCATGTAGTGAGTTCATCACTCGGATGTGCGTCCTCGAGCCTTGGGGCCCTCGACACCCGTCTGAAGTGAGATGAGTTTCTCGTTATGGACTTGCGGTCTCCTTCCGCAGTGATGAGTGACACTTTCTTGTGGACGATGAGGAGAGGGTTCTCGTTGAATGGTGCTACGTTTTTCCGGTGTTGGGGCTGGCGGACTACCACCATGTCTTCTGGCGCCAGATCATTTGTTTTGGCTCGTCGTGTGGTATCCGCAGCTCTTTTCATGTTCTCCTTCATGCATTTGTCCTTTTCCCTCATTTCTGCGGCTCTTTCATATTGATCTTCCTCAACGGCCACATGGGGTATGCGTGTTCTTATCGTTCGCCCGAACATCACTTCTGAGGGTGTTTTCCCGGTGGTGCTGTGTGGCGTATTTCTGTAGTCTCGCATGAGCTGGTATAATAGCTTCTCAACAGGTTCTCCCGTAATGCGAGCAATTTGTGTGGTCCGTTTGATGTTGCTCATGAATCGCTCGACTGTTCCATTGGCCTGTGGCCATAGGGGGTGTCACCTTCCTGTGCCTGAAACCCACGTATTCGGAGATTCTTTGGAAGTCCTGTCCGGTGAAAGGAGGTCAATTGTCAGACTTCACTACCTTGGGTACTCCGTAGATTGCAAACATTCGATCCAGGGCTGGCATGGTGTGATTTATTTTCAAATTTGTTTATTGGCATTTTAATATAGTTACATATTTCAAGGTGACCGATTGGTCAGCGACATTCAGCCTTTGTGGTTAACCAACAATTTTTACATAACAAGAACTTAAAAAACATTAGAAACTTTAACTATCTCCGATTCAAGGGTGGTTGATGACTGATGGGGTTGTGGGCGGGGAGGGAGCGGCCGGGCAGCATGGACGCGGGTATGGGCTTTCCGAGAATGTTAATGTTGGAGGGGCTTGGTTTCGAATTTCTTAGGCCATCTTTCAGGTCTTGTGCTAGGGCCGATGGGTGGTTCAGGGGGGCTTATCATCCGAGGAGTGAAACAGTCTAGACATGGTGTCTTTCCAAGCAGCAAGGGCCATGCTTGACTCATCCGTGGATCTAGCCACGCTGTCCTCCCAAGCTCTTGTTTCGGCGGTCGCCCAGCTTTCAAATTCTTTGCGCCATGCCCTTTGATTTGGTCCTGCCGGCCGTTTCCATGCCATGGCGATGGTCCTTTTGGCTGTTATGCACAGCAAGTCCATCAGCTTGACCGCATATTTGAGTTTGGCCAGTCTGGGGTAGCAGCCTAGGAGGCATTCTGCTGGGGTCCATTTATATCTGGTGACTTCTGCCTCTTCGCAGGTTTTTTTAACCGTCGACCAGAGACTGCGGGTTTTGGTGCAGTTCCATAGCATATGGATTAGATCTGCCCCCTCAATCCCACACCAAGTGCACTGTGTCTGGTCGGTTTTGTTGAATTTAGCAATCCTGCTCGGGGTTAAGTAGGTACGATAAAGTACATTTAATTGGATTAGCCGAAATCTCTGGTTTCTAGAGACCTCTTTCGGAAAAGCCAGTGCTCTGCTCCACTCCTCTTCGGACAACTCCCGTCCCATGTCTGATTCCCAGCGAGTCTTTAGTGTATCACCGCGGGGGTTAGGGATGTCAACAAGGAGTTTGTATATCTGAGATATTGCTTTCCCCTCTTCGCTCAGGGTGTACATCAAAGACAAGAGGGGAGTGGCCTCTGGTTCCTCTGGCCAGGTGTCCCATTTAGTGCGTGCTATCTTGCGGATCTTTTGATACCACAGGAATTGGCCAGCGTGGATGCCCTCCACCTCCTGCAGCTCAGCGAAATCCCTGAATGTGCCTCCGGAGTATAGATCGCCCCAGGTGTATACACCCTTTTCCTCCCAGTGCCTAATGGTGTGGAGGGTGGTGACAGACTTGTCGAGTCCCGAGAGTATTGGTACTTCTTGGAAGTAAGGTTGCTTCAAGTGTAACACCGTCTTGGTTCTACTCCATATTTTCCTGCCTAGGATTGTTAGAAAAGGCTGTTCGTGTAGCAGAGTTCGAGGGGCCCAGAGCAATTCCCTCAGGCGGATTGGGGAGATCATGGCCTGCAGGAGGGGGTTCTCCGAAGTGGTCCCGTCCGCTAGCCATTTGGTTACATGGCTTAGTTGAGCTGCAAGGTAATATTTCTCTAGACTTGGTAACCGAATCCCTCCTTGGTTGTGCGGTAATACTAAGGTAGATAGTGCCACCCGATGTCTGCCCCTACCCCATAGAAACTCCTTAATTATTGTGTCTAGGAGCTGGAAGAAGGGTTTGGTGATATAAAAGTGCACATTCTGGAACCCATATAGGAATCTAGGGAGAATGATCATCTTGGTTATTGAGGCCCTGCCCAGCATGGACAATGGAAGCTTAGACCAGAAACTTATGGATTTGCGCAGTTTGGGTATCGCAGCCATCGTGTTTCGTGTGTGCATTTGTTCTGGGGTGTGCATTATCTGGATCCCAAGGTAACGGAAAGATTCGGTCTCCCATTTTATGCCCACTGAGGGAAGCTCTTCTGGAGATTTATTTTTCAGGGATGCTAATGGGAACATGCAGGACTTCGTTTTGCTAAATTGTATACCCGAAACTTTGGCGTAGTTATCAAGGATCTCCAGTATTGTCGGGACATTGAGATGAGGGTTGTTAACATATATTAGGACATCGTCTGCATATAGTGAAACAATATGGTCAGTCCCGCCCAGCCTAATTCCTGCATCAAAAAATTGCTGCCTAAGGAAGATTGCAATGGGTTCTAGACCCAGGATGTAGAGCATGGGAGAGAGTGGGCAGCCCTGCCTAGTGCCCCTGCGAATATCCCATGTGTCCGATACATATTTCCCAGATTTTATCCTGGCCCTGGGTTCATTATATAGGATCACTACCCATCTGATGAATCGTTGGCCGAGTCCAAAACCTTCCAGGACCGCTACCAGCCATTCCCAATAAATGGAATCAAATGCTTTAATAGCATCTAGGGAGAGTAGTGCGAGTTGTTTTTCGCTTGTATTGGTTTCAGCTATAATGTGCTGAAGCCTGCGTAAGTTTAAGGACGTGTTACGTCCAGGTATAAAGCCGTTTTGGTCTTCGTGTACTATGTCGCCAATCACTTTGGACAGACGTCTCGCTAGTATCGTCGTCAGTATTTTCACATCATAGTTGAGCATGGCGAGCGGGCGGTAGGAGTCACATTCATCAGAGGGTTTATTGGGTTTGAGCATCGGGACCAGTAAGGTTTCCCTCTGTAGGATACCGGTTTCGAATGTCTCAGAAAAGACCTGGTGTAACAGGGGCGTCAGGGTGGGTTCGTATTCCTTGTAGAATTCTGGGGGGAGTCCATCGCATCCTGGGGTCTTACAAGTAGCGAGTGACCTAATAGCCTCTGTTATGTCTTCCGGTGTGATGTCGGAGTCTAGGGCTTCGGACTGTATTGGTGACAATCTGGGCAGGCCAATTTCCTCCAGGGTGTCTAATATCTGGTCTTGTGGGACCTTGTGTGCGTGGGAGTATAGTTGTGCATAGAAACGCTGAAAGGTATTGTTTATGTCTTGTTGGGTCCTGTGTTCTATGCCTTGTTCGTCTTGTAGTGCTGTAGTAACCTGCCTAGGGTGTTCTCTTTTGCAGAGCCACGCTAGTAGTCGACCCGGTCTATCGGCCTCTGCATGTGCTCTATTAGTTCTAACGCTAAAATCAAACTTAGCCAGCCTGTCCCATGCCCTGGAGCAGTCCTCCCTGAGAGAACTCAGTTCTTCCTCCCTCCCCAGCGTGTCAATAGGGGTGGACTCTAGTTGTTGAACTTCCAGCTCTTTCTGATTCAGTTCCTCTCGTAGCAATTTCCTGATGCCCCCTGCTTTTGCAATTGCTTCTCCCCGTATTACCACCTTTAGGGCATCCCATAGCGTACCTATTTGGTCCACACTGCCTGTGTTTACCGCTATATAGTTTTCTAGGGACTCCTTGAGCTCATCCCTGAAGGTCGGGTCTTTCAGAGCCTCAACAGGCATTCTCCACATAGGGATGGGCGGTCTAGGGCTATTGTGTTGCCAGTCTAATAGGAGTGGGGAGTGGTCGGAAATGGTCCTTCCTAAATATTGTGCGTTAGCCGTCTGAGGCATATGTTCTCTGCTTATGAAGAAATAATCTAGCCTCGTGTGAAGTTTGTGCGGGGATGAGTAATATGAGTATGTCCTTTCGCTTGGGTGGAGATCCCGCCAAGCATCTACCAGATCAAGTTCGTTAACAGTTACCTTCAGGGATGAGGTGGCAGCGGGAAAGCCGCTTACCGGGGGATAAGACCTATCTAGTTCAGGATTGTGAACGCAATTAAAATCACCCCCCCACAAGAAGAGGCCATCCCGATATTGTGACATCTGGGCGCTAAGTGTTTTTAAGTGAGCTGGGATGTTATTGTTAGGGAAGTACGAGTTTACTATACATATTTCTCTTTGTTCCACTGTTCCCCATATGATCAGATATCTACCTTCAGGGTCCCTCACCAACCTGCGTAGGAGAAACGGTACCTGGGGGTTGAACCAGATGAACACCCCTCTGGCGAATTTAGAGTAGGGGGCTCCGTAGCCTTGTCCCCCCCAGTGTTCTCTAAGCTTCTCATCCGCTTCGGCGGTGCAGTGAGTCTCTTGTAGGAGAGCGATGTCCACTCTCTTTCTCTGTAGGTAGGATTTAATCCTGTTCCTGCGGAGGTAGGTGCCCAGGCCCCTTACATTCCAAGTCAGTAGTCTAATGTGTGCAGTCATCTTGTTTTCGCAAAACGCTGGGAGAGCCCCCACTTCCACCAGTGATGCAGACGGTGGCGACCGGCGTCGCCAGTTCGGCACTGTTTTGTGCGGTCCTGCCCTTCCTGGCCCCCCAGCCAATTTCCCCACCCGTCAGTTTTGATTTTGCCTTCAGAGATCTATCAACATTAACAACCTCCATCTCGTAAGATGGATCAACGAAAAAGAACAACAATAAACTGCCCCCAGCAGTTGTTATGAACTCACAGCGCTCGGGGGCTCCCGGGCTTTCCAGTCCTCTCCAGGTCTTCCAGCCCGGGTGTTGTGTAGGTATTTTACCTGCACCGCTTCGGTTGGGGTGGGCCGTCAGTGTTTTTGCACAGGGGCCTCCGAGCTCCTGCCCGATTGCGTCGCCTTCTTGGTGTGGCGATGTGATTCATTCCGAGGTAGTGACCATGGTTGATATGTCCTTCAGCTTCTCGCGTGATCTTTGTCGTTGCCCTGGTGTTTATTGTTTCTCGCTATTCCCTCCGCATCCTCAGCCAGATTGTTGTGCTCTAGCCATAGGTTTGCCGCCGCCGGGGTTTCAAGGAAGATCGCCTTCCCGTTGTAAAGTACTTTGAGTCTCGCTGGATATAGCAACATATATTTAAGGTTGAGTTTCCTTAGAGTGGCCTTCACTGGTATAAAAGAGTTTCTCGCCCGCTGTACTACTGGGGTGTAATCAGGATACATGACTATTGACGCCGCGCCTCTTTTGATCTCTCCGCCTTCTCTCGAGAACCTCAGAATGGCCTCCCGATCCCTGAAGTTTAGGATTTTAGCTATTATAGGTCTCGGATGTGAGCCGGGGGGTGGTCGCTTTTGAAGGGATCGGTGAGCTCGCTCCACAGAGAAACCCTGGGTGAGTTTGCCTGCTCCGATTTCCTGCAGGAACAGCGTTTCAATGTATTCGGTGGGGTCGGGGCCCTCTGAATCCTCCGGTATCCCCAGTATTCGGACATTGTTGCGGCGGGCACGGCCCTCCGCATCTTCTGAGCGCGTTTCCAGTCGAGCTACTGTGGATTCCAGCTCTTTGACTTTCGCCTTGAGTTCCTGTGTGGTCTCCGCGGTGTCCTGCAGAGAGGCTTCAGCAGTGACCATTCTGTCGGTTAGGTTTCGCGTGTCTTGTCTCATCAGTTGAATGTCCGATTTTATTTCGCCGATCTTGTCTTCCATGGATGTTCGCAGTGCTGCTATCGCTTGTAGGATTTGAGAGTCTCTAGGATCCGTCGCCTGAGTCGGAGATCCTTGGACAGCGCTCATCTCCTGTGGAGCTTGTTGTTTTGGTCGGACTGAGGTGAAGGCATCCATTGTGACAAGTTTGGGTTTGTGCTTTGGAGGTGGCATTCCTTCTAAAGAGGGCTTTAGTGAGGTGCTATATGATGTCCGCTTCGAGCTCGTCCACCAGGGCTCTCAGGAGAGTGTTCCGAGAGGTATGTGCAGTGTCCTGCCGCCTGCAGTGGCAGCGTATCCGTTGGGTTGTTTGTGCAACTGTCGCCCTTGCTTCTTGTTGTTGTTGGGCCAGACCGTGTTCACATGTTTTAGGGCTGATTCGCACAGTGTTATGGCCCCTCTCAACGGCCCGGTTCTCCGGTACGCTTACTTCCCGCAGTGTTACTCTTGTCGGGACCACTGGTTGTTGGGAATATGGGGCCGTCGTGGTTTGGTGGGCTTTGTGGCCCGATGGGTCCCCAGGACGTTTTCAGTGATTGTGTGGGAGGGTGCCATTCACTGGTTTGTTGTGGGCGCTGCCATCTTGCATGCAGCGAGGTGCTCCCCTTCACTCGTCTCGTTGTTTTAGGAAATTGATCAGGTGGTTGCCAGCGGGTCGTTCTTCCTTTTGGGGGTTATGGTGCTGGTTTCCCCCGGCCGTGGGTGTATCCCTTGGGCAGGAGGTGGGAGGTGTCCGATGGGGTGAAGCCGCTTTTAGCCGTCAGTGCGGGACGTCCCTTATGCTGGGGCCCGGCACCTCAGCGTTGTGTATCTATCAGTCCTCTCGTCCGCGTTATATGGGTGGGCCGTGTGATGGTCCCCGCCGCGGGGCTCACAGGCCCTCGTTATGGCCTGGATGTTTCTTGGTGTCTTGGGTGGCCCGTGTCCTGTGTGCAGGCCCAGCGGCAGGGCCCGCCGGCGTCTATTAGGGGCGAATATTGCCCGGCAGCGAGGGCCCCCACCAGCCGGGTTCAAAGAAGGGCCGGAAGGCCCAGCGCGCCCCCCGCGGTGTTCCTCGTCTGTTCGGGGGTCCGTAGCGGCCCGGGCCACCAGCCTCGACCTTCACCTCTCCTCCTGCGGCGGCGGTGCGTGGCGGTGAGCGCCCCGCGGTGGTCTCAGCGCAGGGATGGGAGGCGCAGTGTTCAGCTCACCGCCTCCTTTAGTTCCCGGGCTCTCCTCGTCTGCGGGCTTCGGACGGAGTCGCGGCCGCCATCTTGGATTCCCGGGGACCGAAGCGCTCAGGTCGCGTTTTCGGTGTTGCCGGCTCCGTTTTCGTTCGGGTTTTCTCTCGGGCGATGCAGGCTCGGATGAGGCAGCTGGAGATGTGCTTATTTCCGACCTCAGTTCGGGCTGGAAGTCCTGCGAGGATCGGTCTCAGGATCTGGGCAGGAGCTCAGGAGAAGTACGTCCTCAGTCCATGGATCTAGGCCACGCCCCCTGGCATGGTGTGATGTGCTGATGTCGACGGCACTATCTGTAGATCGGGGTATCTTGAATATTCATCGACGGCCACTAGAATGTATTCTCCTCCATCCATGGGCCCGAAATGGTCCACTGCTATCTCTTCCCATGTCCCCTCGGGTAGTGCAGTCATGTTTAGGGGTTCTGGGAAGGTGTGTGGCTGTGCACAGGTGGGGCAGTCTCGTAATAGTTCCTCTACTGCGGTGTCTAGTTGAGGGAACCATAGCTTCTGCCTCAGCATCCTTTTGGTGGATACGATCCCTCGGTGTCCTTCGTGGGCGAGTTCTAGTACTTTCTGGCGCAGGCTGCGTGGTATCACGAGCTTTGTTCTTTTGAGCAGCATACCTTCATCTGATTTTGCAAGTTCTTCTTTCACAGCTAAGAAGCAGGTGATGTCCTGCTTGATGTCTTCGTTCATGGTCTCTCAAATTTGTTTTGCGTGCTTCCATCGCCCTGTTTCTAGGCATCGGAGGATGGTTTGTATCCCTTGGTCCGTGTTTGACTCACGAGTTATGTGATCCAGGCCTAGTCCTTGTGGCATGTTGCTGTGGATGACATAGCGTATGTACTGGTCAGCTATGGATGGTTCTGGTCCACACTCGTCTTTTGGATGTCTCGAGAGGAAGTCGGCGGGGTTCTGCTCCTTTCCGGGTCTGTGAGTGATGGAGAACTGATAATCTTGCAGTCGGAGTGCCCATCGAGCTATTCGTGGTGGCATTTTTGCCTGAGGGTTGCCAAAGATGAAGACGAGGGCTTGATGGTCCGTTACGACTACAAAAGGTTTCCCATATAGGAACAAATGAAAATGTTTGCATGCCCAGACTACAGCCAGTCCCTCCTTCTCAGCCTGGGAGTAGGCTTGCTCGGTTTTGGAGAGGCTTCGACTGGCATAGGATACTATGTGTTTTCTGCTTTCTTCTCGGTCATCCAGTTGTGTCAAGATGGCGCCTAGGCCGACTGGACTGGCGTCGACGATGAGTTCTGTTGTTCTTTTGGGGTCGAAATATGCCATGTTCCGGGCGTCGGAGATGCGGTCTTTGATTGCTTGAAACGCTTCTTGGCACTGTGGTGTCCATGTGAAGTCGGTGTTGAGCTTGGTGAGCGCTCGAAGGGGTTCGCTGATGGAGGCGAAGTCCTTTATGCATCTGGTGCAGTAACTTGCAAGACCCAAGAATGACCTGAGGTCTGATGTGGTGGCGGGCGGCTTGGCTTCTCGGAGTGCGCTGATCTTCTCCAGGTTGGGTGTCATTCCCTTCTCAGAGAATATGTGACCGAAGAAGCGGAGTGTTTTCTTGCGAAATTCACACTTGTCTTTGTTTAGTGTGAGCCGTGCCTCTTCCAAAGCCATGCACACTCTCATTAGCGTGTCATCATGTTGCTCTTGATTTTGCCCGAAAACCAGGATGTCGTCGCTGTAGTTCAAGCAGTTGGGTACATGTTTGATGACGTTATGAATCTCTGATTGAAAAATTTCAGCCGCGGACGACACACCAAAACTTAGCCGCTTGTAGCGGAAGAGTCCTAGATGGGTGGCGAAAGTGGTTATATATCGGGAGCTTTTGCAGAGTTCCAACTGGTGGTACCCTTTGTTGAGGTCCAGTTTTGAGAACACGGTTGCCCCATTCAACAGGTGTACCATGTCGGTTATTCTAGGGGCTTGGTGGCGTTCCCTTAGTATGGCCTCATTAGGCCTTCTCATGTCCACGCATATTCGGATGTCTTGGGAGTCTTTTTTGGGCACGGGTGCAATTGGAGAGACCCATGGGGTGGGTCCTTCTGCAGGCTCAATGATGTCTGCCTCCAGCAGCTTTGTCAGTTCATTTTCCACTTGTTTTTGAATATTGATGGGTATTCCTCGGTAGTGTTGGGCTATGGGTGGGACATTGGTGTCGATGTGGAGTTCTATTTGCATGTCCTTTAATTTTTCGAGGCCTTTGAACAGTGATGGGAAAACTTGGTCTATGCTTGCCGTGGGGTCTAGATATTTGTGTCCCATGAGGCGATACAATATGTGGATTAGTCCCATTTCTATTGCTGCTTGGTAGCTCAGTATGCATCCACTCTCAGTGGCTGCCTCCAGAACATGCATGTGGATCCTCTTTTCATGTTCCTTGTATCGACACGACGCCATGAAGAACCCTTTGCATGCCAACAGGGTTTTTGATCCATATGGGAAAATGAGTGTTCGAGCTGGTTGCAGGTGGGGGGCATTTGGTATGCTTTCATAGACCTCTTCACTGATCACATTCACGGTTGCCTCGTGTCAATTAGAAATTCTGCTGCCGTCTGATTTACTTGTATTCTGAGTATTGGGCTATGTTCATTTGCTGTGCTGTTTCCTAGGGCGTATAGGTATCCCTTCTGTATTCATTTTAATTTTTTTATTTCATTTTTTTATTTTCTTCCTTTCTCTCTCATTTTAATTTCAATTCTTGATTGTTCTTTATGGATCAAGTTAATATGATTGAATTGCATAAGTATTCTCTGAACATTGTGTTATTGGATTACATTTTGTTGTCAATGTGTAATATTAAATGTATAAATAAAGATTTAAAAAAAAAGAACAAGTTCTTAAAAGGAATACTATTGTTGCCTCAAAGTGCCCCAACTAGCGCCATACCCATGGAGTGCAATGTGTGCTTAATTGAAGAAGAAGCTTCTATAGGATATGAATTGATATGTTATTTATAACGCGCTTAATACCCAGAGGTTTCTAAGCGCGGACCCAAGGATGTAACCTTTGTTGCTCCGTGTCGTCTTGCATCCAAGGCGAGCACGTTGCCGCTGAGCTATCCTCCCGAGACAGTTTTTAGGACCAGGTTTTTATTGACTCAAGATCTGGGGGAACCCAGCCATAGACAAATATCAGAAAGCCTTGATAAATATAATGAGCCTGGAGGGCAGGGAGCGTGCAGTATCCAGTGGTGTGTGCATGTGAAGACTTGCCTCACAGCACTGGACGTGTCTTGCTATTGGACTATACCAGGTTCGATTCCGAAGGACACAAGAACCAAAGTCAAAAGGTTATTTGTAAATCATAGGAATGGCAGAATGGAAAGACTGTGCCCCTCCTTATAAAATGGCGCGGACTATTTGACTTCCAAACAAATGTTCGGTTATGAGAACTATCCCGATGTGATTAATGCAAGCTATGCACGTGCACTTTACATTGAATTTCGCATGGGCTGTTTGAGGTTACGAGCCCGTGCTGCTAACTGGAAACACGCGGCAGGTGCTACTTGTCTAATATGTGGTGTTGAGAGATTGATATGATATTTCTAATGCGCTTAATACCCAGAGGTTTCTAAGCGCGGAACCGGGGATCAAACCTGTGTTGCTCTGTGTTGTCTTGCTTCCAAGGCGAGCACATTGCCGCTGAGCTATTCTCCCGAGATGGAGGGAAAACATAATTCATTTTATGTTTATTTAGGAGGAATTGAAGCATTTTAGAGTTGCATATTTGAAACCCTTATTCTTACTACACAAAATTCGTACATTGTCAGAGGCCATGCATTTCTGCAAAAATTCTTCTAATTTTCTTCTAATATGAATGTAGTTTTCTTTGTTGCAAAATATATACATCGGGCGTGGCCAAGAAGACAAAGCGCAGTGGCACTATAGGTCTTGCCTCCTTTTAACTGCGAAAATCAGTTTTAAATCCTGGTTGCAATATGTGCATTTAATGATTTTAAAAGATGTTCCAAAAAGGGTCATTTTTGTAGGTTTTAAAATTAAGATCTGTTTTGTACCTTATGACTTTACAGTTGAATGAAGGATTGACTGACTGACTGCAATGCACCTAGAAGAGTCATATCTCACCCTCTGGCAGAGGGCAGCTCCACAAAAACCAGCAGAGAGCCAAGAGGCCTGCTGGAAATGATGAGTGCATCCGTGGCACAAGCAGCGGTCTGAGAAAGATACCATGCTGCAAAGCATGCTGGGTGCTAAACAGCGGGAAACATTTTAAGATGAAAATTCATGCTGAGTCCTTAGGTCCCAGAAATTGGTTTAGAGAAGCAGAGAAGTGTTCTGGGGTGATATGCCTGGGACTTTGAGAAGGGGCTGGGAGTAGGGAATTCACAATAGGGCACTAAGTCCTTTACTTGGACACTTGCATGTGGTTAGTTTCCCTCCAGACACTTGGATTATAATCTACACACCTAAGCTGTGCAGGCATATATCCAAGTAGAACATAGGGAGGGCTTGGGGGTTGAAGGCCAAGCAAAGGATGGAAACCAAAGGTATTGGTCCTTGTACCAGCAAGAACCCAGAAAGCAGTCCCTGACACTTGGATGTATCCAAGATACTCTTTCATTACTAAAAGCCAGATAGTCCATCCGGTTTATTTGCAAACGGTCCCCTACCCTTGCTGGCGTTCACCAAACCCACCCTGTTATTTACTAAAGGCAATGAACTGCCTTTTGTGGTCCTGTGTGTTCTGTTTGCCCCTTTGTGATAAATAATAGTTGCAAAACAAAAAGTATTGGAATTTTTTGGAGGCAAGAAGAGGTCCTATTCAGAGGCTGTTACTCTGTAACCGAGTAGTTAGAACGGTTTGGGATGAAACAATATATGGGTTGTGAAGAAAAAGCCTTAAAATGTTTTGGCCGCAGGAGAATAAATTAAATGGTTTTATTGGGTAGTATTGGATACCAATTTTTTGTGATGGGTGAGAGACAATACCAGTTGCAAATTAAAGGTCTGAGAATTGTTTGGAGGCAGGATGATACTCTATCCAATGGCTTCATTTGAGTCTGCCATTTTTTTTGTTGCTGAGACAAAATACTGCTGTAGTTCGACAAAAACATTTCTTTGAATGGTTGTACGCAAAATAGTAAATTTAGTGGGTGTACTGGGTGGGCCAACATTTTGACAACAACGAGAGAAAATACTAGTAGTGAAGAAAGTCTTAGACTACTTTGGAGACAGGAGGAGATTATATTTAGTGGCAGTAACAGAGTGTTCTATATAAATGGGGACCCGATAAACTGCTCGCGCTATACATCTGCTCTGGAAGTAGAATAAGCACTGCTGGTTCTGCACTCCCACTATCAGTCAATTCTCCACACGCCTCACACAGTATACAAAATATGCATTTATTTGATTAAGTGTCCATAGTAAAAAAAACAGACATGTTACTATAAAAGGCATAATCAAACACTAAAAAACACATGTTAACAAATCCCACAAAATCGGATGTGACAGGGTTTAGTTTGCTGGCAAACAGAGACTGGAAACGAAAACCGTGGACGGAAGGGAAAATAAGTGATGCCAAGAGTGTGAGGAACCATTTGAAGGAAAAGATATTCTAAGTATAGGACCACAGGAAGCACGAAACCCGAGAGTTTTTTTGAAGGACTGCAAGAGCCTATTACAAGGACTATCAAAGGAGATTACGTTAAGAAAAATCTGTACCAAAGAGAAGCCTGTATATAAAGAGACTATCAAAAAAGAGAAGAGAAGACCAGGGGAAGAAAAGACATTATATTGACCTATTTAATTTAATTATATGTAGTGGTAGGGATAGGTAGAGTCCGTTTGGACGGAGGACATTTTGACTTTGGGCTTCCTGACATTTGACGAGCACCTTTAGTTCCCAATAGGGAAAGAAGGGCCTTCTGCTTATAATTTCACTAAAGATAAGCTACAATATCCTCACGGTGTCCCACTTCTTCTGCCGACCGGCCACAGATGACATTTGTTAAAGTGGGTCAACAAACATGTCAATTTTCCAGTCCCTCCTATATATGACAGCCAGAAACGCACACATTCGAATGACCCCCCCCCCTAAGTGTTTGCCCATCACTGAAGCAGACATGTTTTTAGGTGGACTGTCTTCCAAGCTTGTTATCACATACCATGTGTTGGCTGCCTATCCATAGCAGAATTCTCTTCAAAATCTGTTGGTTGCTGTTTACACGTCTACATAATCAGCTCCCCCTTGTCGAACGGCTAAACTACATCCCTACGTCCTCCAGGAATTCTTCACTTTTCTAGTACACGCCTTCTGGAAGTTCCTCACATCACTTATAAGACCATAGAGGCTCGATGCTTTGCAGCTCAAGGTCCAAAAACGTTGAATGTTGCGGCCGCCCCTGAGATCTGCCTTCTTTCCAGCTTACCGGTTTTTCAGACTTTTCATAAAACCTCCTCTTGCTCTGCCACTCCCTGGTTAAAAGTATCACCTCTTCTTTGCAAACAAGCATCAATGTGCCTAGGGACATCTAGTTTTGCTATGCTACTCTCCATCAACCAGCAAGTACCTTATCAATTCGAATCAAAGGCTAATTCACTACCTGGGGTGGTGGTCGGCCTCTTGCTCGGTTGTCATCTATTTGTAACTAGCTGTGTTTGCGTGTTGTGGATTCTCAGCTAAAGCACGCCAAATCTGCACTTTTGGCCCACCTCTTTCGGGCCAGTGACTTCCCCGCATTCCCTTAGAGTACATATATATTGCAGGGCTGTGGGCCTCATTACAACTTTGTCGGTCTGGAATAAATGGCAGTAATTCCAGCGCCAGTGTTTTTACACACCAGCAAAGTACATGTCTGCCTGTGGGGACCACAGATCTCCCTACAGGCCTGACCTGCTGGTAGATCAGGCCCCCCGCTGGCAGATAAAAGGCTGACTCACCGGCCATAGCTGTGCCGGTGATACAGTGGGCCTATGCTACTCCATGGAATGAGAACTTACCGCTGTTGCCGGCACCCGTAGTATCCCCTGTGTCTCTTCCTCTTTCTGCCTTTCTCTGCTGGATAGGTCTGTCTCTGCTACACAAATCATTTCTTTCTATCTCTCCCTCTCAGTTCAATGCTATTCAAGATTCTTTTTAGTGGGATCCCACTTGGAGACACAACTAGTGCAAATATAATTCATGACACGTGTGATGTCGAGTTTCTGCTGCTGTTGCAGGCTTCTGGTTATTCGGCTGCTTGTGGGAAATGATACATTCTACTTCCAGGCACCTGGCATGTGGCAGTCATCATGCAGCTCCTCATATTGTTTGCGGGCACGAGCATGAGAATCTGCTGATCTAGAGCAATTCCACTGGTCAGGAATGTATCGATAAACATCGTCCGTTGTGTCCACCTCTTCACCCTGTCAACCTTTTTGGGAGATGACTAACAGAGAGAAGGGGCAACCCAGCTTGGGTGGCACTTGCATCGGTCTGCAAACATGTGGATCTCCAGATGGTTTAGACTACAACTCCCATGATCCGTCACATGACTATGCTGGATAAGGATGATGGCAGTTGTAGTCCAAAACCTCAGCTCCATGTTGTCTTTTCCAAGGCACCCCCCAGGTAGAGGCACTGATTTAGAAGATCACATACGTGCATTGAAATCGTTTCTTAAGCTTAGAGAGGAAACCAAATTGCAGGTGAGAGTCATTGTCAAGGAGGAGAGGAATGGGAGCGAGTGAGAGAAAAGCACACGAGCTTTAAGTCGCGTTGTTTCCATGACAATATAATTAATGACACTGCCATGGGTGAACGACGCAATTTATTTGATTCTGTCAATGACTGAAACCGAGGAGCAAACATTTGAAAAACGCTAATTATACATTATAAAGCTTAGGGAGAAAACATTGTTTAAAATTAAAAACGCTTTATTTTCAAACTATTCCTCTGCAATCAGATGCAGGCTGTCAAATTCACGAGCACAGTCGTCTTGTAGCAGTGACGCCTTTTGTAGTATGCTCGAAACATGGACCGCCTCACGCCCTGCTGTCGGACTCAACTCACTGCGCGCAGAAAGTGGACCGACACAGAGCTGGGGTGCAACACGTCTTTATTCTTGCACTGCAAGGCTCGAACTGCCTCTCGGGCGGTAACCCCGCCCCTTAACATGCGCGGGTCGCAGCCCGCGAATAACCATGAACACAAACAGAGGACTTCTGTCCACAAAAGAAAACGAGTGAGGACATCACACCCTCCCGTCACTAAACCTTAAGTCCGGCTCAGTTCATTTCCTCAATGAGGCGATGGGGTTTCTTTCTCGTTCTCGTTGGTCGACACTCGATTCGGGCCGACTGGTCTGTCCACTTCTCGGGAAGTACTTCTCCTTCCGAGTCTTCTCGGTCTCCTTCATATGGAGCGTCCCATGTAGTGAGTTCATCACTCGGATGTGCGTCCTCGAGCCTTGGGGCCCTCGACACCCGTCTGAAGTGAGATGAGTTTCTCGTTATGGACTTGCGGTCTCCTTCCGCAGTGATGAGTGACACTTTCTTGTGGACGATGAGGAGAGGGTTCTCGTTGAATGGTGCTACGTTTTTCCGGTGTTGGGGCTGGCGGACTACCACCATGTCTTCTGGCGCCAGATCATTTGTTTTGGCTCGTCGTGTGGTATCCGCAGCTCTTTTCATGTTCTCCTTCATGCATTTGTCCTTTTCCCTCATTTCTGCGGCTCTTTCATATTGATCTTCCTCAACGGCCACATGGGGTATGCGTGTTCTTATCGTTCGCCCGAACATCACTTCTGAGGGTGTTTTCCCGGTGGTGCTGTGTGGCGTATTTCTGTAGTCTCGCATGAGCTGGTATAATAGCTTCTCAACAGGTTCTCCCGTAATGCGAGCAATTTGTGTGGTCCGTTTGATGTTGCTCATGAATCGCTCGACTGTTCCATTGGCCTGTGGCCATAGGGGGTGTCACCTTCCTGTGCCTGAAACCCACGTATTCGGAGATTCTTTGGAAGTCCTGTCCGGTGAAAGGAGGTCAATTGTCAGACTTCACTACCTTGGGTACTCCGTAGATTGCAAACATTCGATCCAGGGCTGGCATGGTGTGATGTGCTGATGTCGACGGCACTATCTGTAGATCGGGGTATCTTGAATATTCATCGACGGCCACTAGAATGTATTCTCCTCCATCCATGGGCCCGAAATGGTCCACTGCTATCTCTTCCCATGTCCCCTCGGGTAGTGCAGTCATGTTTAGGGGTTCTGGGAAGGTGTGTGGCTGTGCACAGGTGGGGCAGTCTCGTAATAGTTCCTCTACTGCGGTGTCTAGTTGAGGGAACCATAGCTTCTGCCTCAGCATCCTTTTGGTGGATACGATCCCTCGGTGTCCTTCGTGGGCGAGTTCTAGTACTTTCTGGCGCAGGCTGCGTGGTATCACGAGCTTTGTTCTTTTGAGCAGCATACCTTCATCTGATTTTGCAAGTTCTTCTTTCACAGCTAAGAAGCAGGTGATGTCCTGCTTGATGTCTTCGTTCATGGTCTCTCAAATTTGTTTTGCGTGCTTCCATCGCCCTGTTTCTAGGCATCGGAGGATGGTTTGTATCCCTTGGTCCGTGTTTGACTCACGAGTTATGTGATCCAGGCCTAGTCCTTGTGGCATGTTGCTGTGGATGACATAGCGTATGTACTGGTCAGCTATGGATGGTTCTGGTCCACACTCGTCTTTTGGATGTCTCGAGAGGAAGTCGGCGGGGTTCTGCTCCTTTCCGGGTCTGTGAGTGATGGAGAACTGATAATCTTGCAGTCGGAGTGCCCATCGAGCTATTCGTGGTGGCATTTTTGCCTGAGGGTTGCCAAAGATGAAGACGAGGGCTTGATGGTCCGTTACGACTACAAAAGGTTTCCCATATAGGAACAAATGAAAATGTTTGCATGCCCAGACTACAGCCAGTCCCTCCTTCTCAGCCTGGGAGTAGGCTTGCTCGGTTTTGGAGAGGCTTCGACTGGCATAGGATACTATGTGTTTTCTGCTTTCTTCTCGGTCATCCAGTTGTGTCAAGATGGCGCCTAGGCCGACTGGACTGGCGTCGACGATGAGTTCTGTTGTTCTTTTGGGGTCGAAATATGCCATGTTCCGGGCGTCGGAGATGCGGTCTTTGATTGCTTGAAACGCTTCTTGGCACTGTGGTGTCCATGTGAAGTCGGTGTTGAGCTTGGTGAGCGCTCGAAGGGGTTCGCTGATGGAGGCGAAGTCCTTTATGCATCTGGTGCAGTAACTTGCAAGACCCAAGAATGACCTGAGGTCTGATGTGGTGGCGGGCGGCTTGGCTTCTCGGAGTGCGCTGACCTTCTCCAGGTTGGGTGTCATTCCCTTCTCAGAGAATATGTGACCGAAGAAGCGGAGTGTTTTCTTGCGAAATTCACACTTGTCTTTGTTTAGTGTGAGCCGTGCCTCTTCCAAAGCCATGCACACTCTCATTAGCGTGTCATCATGTTGCTCTTGATTTTGCCCGAAAACCAGGATGTCGTCGCTGTAGTTCAAGCAGTTGGGTACATGTTTGATGACGTTATGAATCTCTGATTGAAAAATTTCAGCCGCGGACGACACACCAAAACTTAGCCGCTTGTAGCGGAAGAGTCCTAGATGGGTGGCGAAAGTGGTTATATATCGGGAGCTTTTGCAGAGTTCCAACTGGTGGTACCCTTTGTTGAGGTCCAGTTTTGAGAACACGGTTGCCCCATTCAACAGGTGTACCATGTCGGTTATTCTAGGGGCTTGGTGGCGTTCCCTTAGTATGGCCTCATTAGGCCTTCTCATGTCCATGCATATTCGGATGTCTTGGGAGTCTTTTTTGGGCACGGGTGCAATTGGAGAGACCCATGGGGTGGGTCCTTCTGCAGGCTCAATGATGTCTGCCTCCAGCAGCTTTGTCAGTTCATTTTCCACTTGTTTTTGAATATTGATGGGTATTCCTCGGTAGTGTTGGGCTATGGGTGGGACATTGGTGTCGATGTGGAGTTCTATTTGCATGTCCTTTAATTTTTCGAGGCCTTTGAACAGTGATGGGAAAACTTGGTCTATGCTTGCCGTGGGGTCTAGATATTTGTGTCCCATGAGGCGATACAATATGTGGATTAGTCCCATTTCTATTGCTGCTTGGTAGCTCAGTATGCATCCGCTCTCAGTGGCTGCCTCCAGAACATGCATGTGGATCCTCTTTTCATGTTCCTTGTATCGACACGACGCCATGAAGAACCCTTTGCATGCCAACAGGGTTTTTGATCCATATGGGAAAATGAGTGTTCGAGCTGGTTGCAGGTGGGGGGCATTTGGTATGCTTTCATAGACCTCTTCACTGATCACATTCACGGTTGCCTCGTGTCAATTAGAAATTCTGCTGCCGTCTGATTTACTTGTATTCTGAGTATTGGGCTATGTTCATTTGCTGTGCTGTTTCCTAGGGCGTATAGGTATCCCTTCTGTATTCATTTTAATTTTTTTATTTCATTTTTTTATTTTCTTCCTTTCTCTCTCATTTTAATTTCAATTCTTGATTGTTCTTTATGGATCAAGTTAATATGATTGAATTGCATAAGTATTCTCTGAACATTGTGTTATTGGATTACATTTTGTTGTCAATGTGTAATATTAAATGTATAAATAAAGATTAAAAAAAAAAGAACAAGTTCTTAAAAGGAATACTATTGTTGCCTCAAAGTGCCCCAACTAGCGCCATACCCATGGAGTGCAATGTGTGCTTAATTGAAGAAGAAGCTTCTATAGGATATGAATTGATATGTTATTTATAACGCGCTTAATACCCAGAGGTTTCTAAGCGCGGACCCAAGGATGTAACCTTTGTTGCTCCGTGTCGTCTTGCATCCAAGGCGAGCACGTTGCCGCTGAGCTATCCTCCCGAGACAGTTTTTAGGACCAGGTTTTTAAGGACTCAAGATCTGGGGGAACCCAGCCATAGACAAATATCAGAAAGCCTTGATAAATATAATGAGCCTGGAGGGCAGGGAGCGTGCAGTATCCAGTGGTGTGTGCATGTGAAGACTTGCCTCACAGCACTGGACGTGTCTTGCTATTGGACTATACCAGGTTCGATTCCGAAGGACACAAGAACCAAAGTCAAAAGGTTATTTGTAAATCATAGGAATGGCAGAATGGAAAGACTGTGCCCCTCCTTATAAAATGGCGCGGACTATTTGACTTCCAAACAAATGTTCGGTTATGAGAACTATCCCGATGTGATTAATGCAAGCTATGCACGTGCACTTTACATTGAATTTCGCATGGGCTGTTTGAGGTTACGAGCCCGTGCTGCTAACTGGAAACACGCGGCAGGTGCTACTTGTCTAATATGTGGTGTTGAGAGATTGATATGATATTTCTAATGCGCTTAATACCCAGAGGTTTCTAAGCGCGGAACCGGGGATCAAACCTGTGTTGCTCTGTGTTGTCTTGCTTCCAAGGCGAGCACATTGCCGCTGAGCTATTCTCCCGAGATGGAGGGAAAACATAATTCATTTTATGTTTATTTAGGAGGAATTGAAGCATTTTAGAGTTGCATATTTGAAACCCTTATTCTTACTACACAAAATTCGTACATTGTCAGAGGCCATGCATTTCTGCAAAAATTCTTCTAATTTTCTTCTAATATGAATGTAGTTTTCTTTGTTGCAAAATATATACATCGGGCGTGGCCAAGAAGACAAAGCGCAGTGGCACTATAGGTCTTGCCTCCTTTTAACTGCGAAAATCAGTTTTAAATCCTGGTTGCAATATGTGCATTTAATGATTTTAAAAGATGTTCCAAAAAGGGTCATTTTTGTAGGTTTTAAAATTAAGATCTGTTTTGTACCTTATGACTTTACAGTTGAATGAAGGATTGACTGACTGACTGCAATGCACCTAGAAGAGTCATATCTCACCCTCTGGCAGAGGGCAGCTCCACAAAAACCAGCAGAGAGCCAAGAGGCCTGCTGGAAATGATGAGTGCATCCGTGGCACAAGCAGCGGTCTGAGAAAGATACCATGCTGCAAAGCATGCTGGGTGCTAAACAGCGGGAAACATTTTAAGATGAAAATTCATGCTGAGTCCTTAGGTCCCAGAAATTGGTTTAGAGAAGCAGAGAAGTGTTCTGGGGTGATATGCCTGGGACTTTGAGAAGGGGCTGGGAGTAGGGAATTCACAATAGGGCACTAAGTCCTTTACTTGGACACTTGCATGTGGTTAGTTTCCCTCCAGACACTTGGATTATAATCTACACACCTAAGCTGTGCAGGCATATATCCAAGTAGAACATAGGGAGGGCTTGGGGGTTGAAGGCCAAGCAAAGGATGGAAACCAAAGGTATTGGTCCTTGTACCAGCAAGAACCCAGAAAGCAGTCCCTGACACTTGGATGTATCCAAGATACTCTTTCATTACTAAAAGCCAGATAGTCCATCCGGTTTATTTGCAAACGGTCCCCTACCCTTGCTGGCGTTCACCAAACCCACCCTGTTATTTACTAAAGGCAATGAACTGCCTTTTGTGGTCCTGTGTGTTCTGTTTGCCCCTTTGTGATAAATAATAGTTGCAAAACAAAAAGTATTGGAATTTTTTGGAGGCAAGAAGAGGTCCTATTCAGAGGCTGTTACTCTGTAACCGAGTAGTTAGAACGGTTTGGGATGAAACAATATATGGGTTGTGAAGAAAAAGCCATAAAATGTTTTGGCCGCAGGAGAATAAATTAAATGGTTTTATTGGGTAGTATTGGATACCAATTTTTTGTGATGGGTGAGAGACAATACCAGTTGCAAATTAAAGGTCTGAGAATTGTTTGGAGGCAGGATGATACTCTATCCAATGGCTTCATTTGAGTCTGCCATTTTTTTTGTTGCTGAGACAAAATACTGCTGTAGTTCGACAAAAACATTTCTTTGAATGGTTGTACGCAAAATAGTAAATTTAGTGGGTGTACTGGGTGGGCCAACATTTTGACAACAACGAGAGAAAATACTAGTAGTGAAGAAAGTCTTAGACTACTTTGGAGACAGGAGGAGATTATATTTAGTGGCAGTAACAGAGTGTTCTATATAAATGGGGACCCGATAAACTGCTCGCGCTATACATCTGCTCTGGAAGTAGAATAAGCACTGCTGGTTCTGCACTCCCACTATCAGTCAATTCTCCACACGCCTCACACAGTATACAAAATATGCATTTATTTGATTAAGTGTCCATAGTAAAAAAAACAGACATGTTACTATAAAAGGCATAATCAAACACTAAAAAACACATGTTAACAAATCCCACAAAATCGGATGTGACAGGGTTTAGTTTGCTGGCAAACAGAGACTGGAAACGAAAACCGTGGACGGAAGGGAAAATAAGTGATGCCAAGAGTGTGAGGAACCATTTGAAGGAAAAGATATTCTAAGTATAGGACCACAGGAAGCACGAAACCCGAGAGTTTTTTTGAAGGACTGCAAGAGCCTATTACAAGGACTATCAAAGGAGATTACGTTAAGAAAAATCTGTACCAAAGAGAAGCCTGTATATAAAGAGACTATCAAAAAAGAGAAGAGAAGACCAGGGGAAGAAAAGACATTATATTGACCTATTTAATTTAATTATATGTAGTGGTAGGGATAGGTAGAGTCCGTTTGGACGGAGGACATTTTGACTTTGGGCTTCCTGACATTTGACGAGCACCTTTAGTTCCCAATAGGGAAAGAAGGGCCTTCTGCTTATAATTTCACTAAAGATAAGCTACAATATCCTCACTGTGTCCCACTTCTTCTGCCGACCGGCCACAGATGACATTTGTTAAAGTGGGTCAACAAACATGTCAATTTTCCAGTCCCTCCTATATATGACAGCCAGAAACGCACACATTCGAATGACCCCCCCACCCCTAAGTGTTTGCCCATCACTGAAGCAGACATGTTTTTAGGTGGACTGTCTTCCAAGCTTGTTATCACATACCATGTGTTGGCTGCCTATCCATAGCAGAATTCTCTTCAAAATCTGTTGGTTGCTGTTTACACGTCTACATAATCAGCTCCCCCTTGTCGAACGGCTAAACTACATCCCTACGTCCTCCAGGAATTCTTCACTTTTCTAGTACACGCCTTCTGGAAGTTCCTCACATCACTTATAAGACCATAGAGGCTCGATGCTTTGCAGCTCAAGGTCCAAAAACGTTGAATGTTGCGGCCGCCCCTGAGATCTGCCTTCTTTCCAGCTTACCGGTTTTTCAGACTTTTCATAAAACCTCCTCTTGCTCTGCCACTCCCTGGTTAAAAGTATCACCTCTTCTTTGCAAACAAGCATCAATGTGCCTAGGGACATCTAGTTTTGCTATGCTACTCTCCATCAACCAGCAAGTACCTTATCAATTCGAATCAAAGGCTAATTCACTACCTGGGGTGGTGGTCGGCCTCTTGCTCGGTTGTCATCTATTTGTAACTAGCTGTGTTTGCGTGTTGTGGATTCTCAGCTAAAGCACGCCAAATCTGCACTTTTGGCCCACCTCTTTCGGGCCAGTGACTTCCCCGCATTCCCTTAGAGTACATATATATTGCAGGGCTGTGGGCCTCATTACAACTTTGTCGGTCTGGAATAAATGGCAGTAATTCCAGCGCCAGTGTTTTTACACACCAGCAAAGTACATGTCTGCCTGTGGGGACCACAGATCTCCCTACAGGCCTGACCTGCTGGTAGATCAGGCCCCCCGCTGGCAGATAAAAGGCTGACTCACCGGCCATAGCTGTGCCGGTGATACAGTGGGCCTATGCGACTCCATGGAATGAGAACTTACCGCTGTTGCCGGCACCCGTAGTATCCCCTGTGTCTCTTCCTCTTTCTGCCTTTCTCTGCTGGATAGGTCTGTCTCTGCTACACAAATCATTTCTTTCTATCTCTCCCTCTCAGTTCAATGCTATTCAAGATTCTTTTTAGTGGGATCCCACTTGGAGACACAACTAGTGCAAATATAATTCATGACACGTGTGATGTCGAGTTTCTGCTGCTGTTGCAGGCTTCTGGTTATTCGGCTGCTTGTGGGAAATGATACATTCTACTTCCAGGCACCTGGCATGTGGCAGTCATCATGCAGCTCCTCATATTGTTTGCGGGCACGAGCATGAGAATCTGCTGATCTAGAGCAATTCCACTGGTCAGGAATGTATCGATAAACATCGTCCGTTGTGTCCACCTCTTCACCCTGTCAACCTTTTTGGGAGATGACTAACAGAGAGAAGGGGCAACCCAGCTTGGGTGGCACTTGCATCGGTCTGCAAACATGTGGATCTCCAGATGGTTTAGACTACAACTCCCATGATCCGTCACATGACTATGCTGGATAGGGATGATGGGAGTTGTAGTCCAAAACCTCAGCTCCATGTTGTCTTTTCCAAGGCACCCCCCAGGTAGAGGCACTGATTTAGAAGATCACATACGTGCATTGAAATCGTTTCTTAAGCTTAGAGAGGAAACCAAATTGCAGGTGAGAGTCATTGTCAAGGAGGAGAGGAATGGGAGCGAGTGAGAGAAAAGCACACGAGCTTTAAGTCGCGTTGTTTCCATGACAATATAATTAATGACACTGCCATGGGTGAACGACGCAATTTATTTGATTCTGTCAATGACTGAAACCGAGGAGCAAACATTTGAAAAACGCTAATTATACATTATAAAGCTTAGGGAGAAAACATTGTTTAAAATTAAAAACGCTTTATTTTCAAACTATTCCTCTGCAATCAGATGCAGGCTGTCAAATTCACGAGCACAGTCGTCTTGTAGCAGTGACGCCTTTTGTAGTATGCTCGAAACATGGACCGCCTCACGCCCTGCTGTCGGACTCAACTCACTGCGCGCAGAAAGTGGACCGACACAGAGCTGGGGTGCAACACGTCTTTATTCTTGCACTGCAAGGCTCGAACTGCCTCTCGGGCGGTAACCCCGCCCCTTAACATGCGCGGGTCGCAGCCCGCGAATAACCATGAACACAAACAGAGGACTTCTGTCCACAAAAGAAAACGAGTGAGGACATCACACCCTCCCGTCACTAAACCTTAAGTCCGGCTCAGTTCATTTCCTCAATGAGGCGATGGGGTTTCTTTCTCGTTCTCGTTGGTCGACACTCGATTCGGGCCGACTGGTCTGTCCACTTCTCGGGAAGTACTTCTCCTTCCGAGTCTTCTCGGTCTCCTTCATATGGAGCGTCCCATGTAGTGAGTTCATCACTCGGATGTGCGTCCTCGAGCCTTGGGGCCCTCGACACCCGTCTGAAGTGAGATGAGTTTCTCGTTATGGACTTGCGGTCTCCTTCCGCAGTGATGAGTGACACTTTCTTGTGGACGATGAGGAGAGGGTTCTCGTTGAATGGTGCTACGTTTTTCCGGTGTTGGGGCTGGCGGACTACCACCATGTCTTCTGGCGCCAGATCATTTGTTTTGGCTCGTCGTGTGGTATCCGCAGCTCTTTTCATGTTCTCCTTCATGCATTTGTCCTTTTCCCTCATTTCTGCGGCTCTTTCATATTGATCTTCCTCAACGGCCACATGGGGTATGCGTGTTCTTATCGTTCGCCCGAACATCACTTCTGAGGGTGTTTTCCCGGTGGTGCTGTGTGGCGTATTTCTGTAGTCTCGCATGAGCTGGTATAATAGCTTCTCAACAGGTTCTCCCGTAATGCGAGCAATTTGTGTGGTCCGTTTGATGTTGCTCATGAATCGCTCGACTGTTCCATTGGCCTGTGGCCATAGGGGGTGTCACCTTCCTGTGCCTGAAACCCACGTATTCGGAGATTCTTTGGAAGTCCTGTCCGGTGAAAGGAGGTCAATTGTCAGACTTCACTACCTTGGGTACTCCGTAGATTGCAAACATTCGATCCAGGGCTGGCATGGTGTGATGTGCTGATGTCGACGGCACTATCTGTAGATCGGGGTATCTTGAATATTCATCGACGGCCACTAGAATGTATTCTCCTCCATCCATGGGCCCGAAATGGTCCACTGCTATCTCTTCCCATGTCCCCTCGGGTAGTGCAGTCATGTTTAGGGGTTCTGGGAAGGTGTGTGGCTGTGCACAGGTGGGGCAGTCTCGTAATAGTTCCTCTACTGCGGTGTCTAGTTGAGGGAACCATAGCTTCTGCCTCAGCATCCTTTTGGTGGATACGATCCCTCGGTGTCCTTCGTGGGCGAGTTCTAGTACTTTCTGGCGCAGGCTGCGTGGTATCACGAGCTTTGTTCTTTTGAGCAGCATACCTTCATCTGATTTTGCAAGTTCTTCTTTCACAGCTAAGAAGCAGGTGATGTCCTGCTTGATGTCTTCGTTCATGGTCTCTCAAATTTGTTTTGCGTGCTTCCATCGCCCTGTTTCTAGGCATCGGAGGATGGTTTGTATCCCTTGGTCCGTGTTTGACTCACGAGTTATGTGATCCAGGCCTAGTCCTTGTGGCATGTTGCTGTGGATGACATAGCGTATGTACTGGTCAGCTATGGATGGTTCTGGTCCACACTCGTCTTTTGGATGTCTCGAGAGGAAGTCGGCGGGGTTCTGCTCCTTTCCGGGTCTGTGAGTGATGGAGAACTGATAATCTTGCAGTCGGAGTGCCCATCGAGCTATTCGTGGTGGCATTTTTGCCTGAGGGTTGCCAAAGATGAAGACGAGGGCTTGATGGTCCGTTACGACTACAAAAGGTTTCCCATATAGGAACAAATGAAAATGTTTGCATGCCCAGACTACAGCCAGTCCCTCCTTCTCAGCCTGGGAGTAGGCTTGCTCGGTTTTGGAGAGGCTTCGACTGGCATAGGATACTATGTGTTTTCTGCTTTCTTCTCGGTCATCCAGTTGTGTCAAGATGGCGCCTAGGCCGACTGGACTGGCGTCGACGATGAGTTCTGTTGTTCTTTTGGGGTCGAAATATGCCATGTTCCGGGCGTCGGAGATGCGGTCTTTGATTGCTTGAAACGCTTCTTGGCACTGTGGTGTCCATGTGAAGTCGGTGTTGAGCTTGGTGAGCGCTCGAAGGGGTTCGCTGATGGAGGCGAAGTCCTTTATGCATCTGGTGCAGTAACTTGCAAGACCCAAGAATGACCTGAGGTCTGATGTGGTGGCGGGCGGCTTGGCTTCTCGGAGTGCGCTGACCTTCTCCAGGTTGGGTGTCATTCCCTTCTCAGAGAATATGTGACCGAAGAAGCGGAGTGTTTTCTTGCGAAATTCACACTTGTCTTTGTTTAGTGTGAGCCGTGCCTCTTCCAAAGCCATGCACACTCTCATTAGCGTGTCATCATGTTGCTCTTGATTTTGCCTGAAAACCAGGATGTCGTCGCTGTAGTTCAAGCAGTTGGGTACATGTTTGATGACGTTATGAATCTCTGATTGAAAAATTTCAGCCGCGGACGACACACCAAAACTTAGCCGCTTGTAGCGGAAGAGTCCTAGATGGGTGGCGAAAGTGGTTATATATCGGGAGCTTTTGCAGAGTTCCAACTGGTGGTACCCTTTGTTGAGGTCCAGTTTTGAGAACACGGTTGCCCCATTCAACAGGTGTACCATGTCGGTTATTCTAGGGGCTTGGTGGCGTTCCCTTAGTATGGCCTCATTAGGCCTTCTCATGTCCACGCATATTCGGATGTCTTGGGAGTCTTTTTTGGGCACGGGTGCAATTGGAGAGACCCATGGGGTGGGTCCTTCTGCAGGCTCAATGATGTCTGCCTCCAGCAGCTTTGTCAGTTCATTTTCCACTTGTTTTTGAATATTGATGGGTATTCCTCGGTAGTGTTGGGCTATGGGTGGGACATTGGTGTCGATGTGGAGTTCTATTTGCATGTCCTTTAATTTTTCGAGGCCTTTGAACAGTGATGGGAAAACTTGGTCTATGCTTGCCGTGGGGTCTAGATATTTGTGTCCCATGAGGCGATACAATATGTGGATTAGTCCCATTTCTATTGCTGCTTGGTAGCTCAGTATGCATCCGCTCTCAGTGGCTGCCTCCAGAACATGCATGTGGATCCTCTTTTCATGTTCCTTGTATCGACACGACGCCATGAAGAACCCTTTGCATGCCAACAGGGTTTTTGATCCATATGGGAAAATGAGTGTTCGAGCTGGTTGCAGGTGGGGGGCATTTGGTATGCTTTCATAGACCTCTTCACTGATCACATTCACGGTTGCCTCGTGTCAATTAGAAATTCTGCTGCCGTCTGATTTACTTGTATTCTGAGTATTGGGCTATGTTCATTTGCTGTGCTGTTTCCTAGGGCGTATAGGTATCCCTTCTTTCTTGGCGTTTCCTGGTGTCTTTCTAGTTGGTGTGCTTTTTCATCGGATGATGCACTTGACATGCTGTCAGACTGTGACTGTTCGATGAGGCACCTTATGTACCTTCGTGGTCTTCTTGCCTTGGGAAGTGGGGTCTTCTTCTCCCTCCATTCTCTCCTGTCGTGCCTTCTTTCTGTTGTTTCATCATGGGGTTTGTGGTGCCCTTGTTCATGGGGCTGGCGTGCTCCTCGATGGTGCTGGGGTGTTGCTTGACTTTGTTCCGGTTCTGGCATGGACTTGTAGTTCCTTCCTGCTCCTCTCATTTTGCTGCGGAAAATCAGACACACGGCTTTGTAATGGTTTTCTCCACCACACGCGGAGCAGTTCTGGCCCATTGCGGGGCACGTTCTTTCGTGGGGGTACTCGTGTCCGCATCGGTAGCAGAAAGGATCACTGTTTCTTGTTGTCCCCTCCAGTTTGTTGAGGCTCTCGTGTTTTCCATGGGTGATCTTTATGTCCTCCAGGCCTTCAACTTGTGCGGCGAGGGCCGCGTCAGATCGCGCAAGGTGTAGGATTTTGTCTAGGTTGCGTGGCTGCTGCAGCAGTCGTTTGCGGAAGTCGGCGCTTTCACACCCCACTATGATTTGTGACCTGAGGGCCTCCTCATTGGAGTAATTATTGAAATCGCAGTGTTTCATCTTCGCTCGTAGTCTCATGACGAATGCGTCTATGGTTTCACGTTTGTGCTGTTTGGTGGTGTGGAACACGTGCCGTTCATAGTCTACATTTGTGTGCAGTGTGAAATATTCCGTGAGCGTTGTTTTTAACTTGACATACGTGTCTATGTTGCTCTCAGGTATTTCTTCAAGAATGTCTCGCACATTTGACCCTACGGCGTGATTTAGAAGGTTGAGCTTTTGTACGTCTTCTAAAGTACCTGCCGCTTTGAGACACACTTCGAAATCCCTCAGCCACCTCTTCCACCTTGGACCAAGGGTGCCGGTGTCAGTGAGGTCGAAATTCGCTGGCAGCTGGGTTAAGAGGCTGTCTGTCATTTTCCTGTGGCCGGTGCTGACTGGCGTCACTGGAATGGTTAGTGAGTCGTCTTCTGAATTGCTCATGAGAAACTGTTCACACGTGTTATTTTGGCTGACCTGGATGGTGGTTCCCTTTGCCTAGCGCGGTGGTGCCTTGGTGCCAGCAGGGGGCGTTGCAAATGGGTTGCAAGTCTCTGGTGTGCTTGTTCAAACTTGTGGTGGAGAGGAGAGGGGCTATGTTCTTACCCCTTTGACGTATTTTGTTGGAGCGGGAGGTTCGCGCCTCCACCGCTCGTCTGCGCGTGCTCGTCCGCACGTGTTGCCGTTGGCGGGAGGTCAGTGCTCCTCTACCGCCCGGGAAATGCAAAACGGGGAGTCTCCGCTCTACCCGCTGATGTCTGGAGCGTGTGTGGGCTGGGCCTCCCAGACGTTGCCATCGGCGTTCTCTGCCGCCCGGATGACACGCTCTTGCGGGGAGCTGTCACAGCTGCTCCCTGCTGATTTGCTGCGGCGCTCGCGCCGGAGGGCGGATGATGGGGAGCCTTTGCGCTCCACCCACCTTGGCAGGCCTCCAGGCACCCGAAACTCCGAGGCTCCCAGTGGTGTCAGGTGGCACACCACGAGCGGTGGACCGGAGAGTGCAGGCATGGCGGGACTTTGCGTCCGCCTCGTCGCCAGTGTAGTATGCTCGAAACATGGACCACCTCATGCCCTGCTGTCAGACTCAACTCACTACGCGCAGAAAGTGGACCGACACAGAGCTGGGGTGCAACACGTCTTTATTCTTGCACTGCAAGGCTCGAACTGCCTCTCAGGCGGTAACCACGCCCCTTAACATGCACGGGTCACAGCCCGCGAATACCCATGAACACAAACAGAGGACTTCTGTCCACAATAGAAAACGAGTGAGGACATCACACCTTTCTTCTCGTTTTAAGGAGTCACAACTTCGCTATAGGTGGAAACACTCGTATTGCCGTCACTTCAATGAATACGGATTCCTAACGTTCTCCATCGGCACGCTTCCTTGTTTGACGAATGGGGATTGGCGGGCAGAATGGCATGCAAATCCTCGTTTTATACGCAAATAATTCCATGAGTCAGGACCTTCGTTTTTAGGAAAATAGTGCGCAAACATTCACACTCAACATTCACACCAATTTCCTTCTCGTCGGTTGAATAAGCAGGTGTTATGTTATGTTCAAGGTTCTGGTTCCGCTCACTGTTGCCACCTGCGAGGTCTCCTGGCGCTCTGGCAGATCTCTAATGCAAGGAGGGTGGTGGAAGAGTTCACTGCGCTGTGCAGAATGCTGGCATCATGTCTGTGTTATTTCCAGCAATATCACCTGTGACTGATTACAGAAGGACATCAGTGAGCATCCCATTGAGACACTGGGCCCTCACCAAATGGGTGCCCTAGTGGATGCCTCTCTGTATAGCTAACAAGCCTTGGCAATGCCAACAGTTTTGGCTTTCATGTGTGCATGGGAAAGCCATTTGCCAGGCACTGCCACAGTGGGATTATCTGGCCATGGATAGTACCAGCTAAAAAAATGGCTGACTTTGACAAAGCCTTAACAGGCTTCCGGTGAAGGGCACCCATAGTGCTTAGCCATTGAGTGGCTGAAGGCAGATCTGGCTAAGATATTTTTATTACACCAGTGGTGTGTTTGCAGCACCAATTAAGTCCTTAACTCTCAGAAGACTGCTTTAAAAAAACACTGGCAGTCACTTCGAGCACAAGCACAAAGTATGATGCTAAGGCTTCTTAAAGTGAGCTCAAAGTGATCCCTGGAGGATGTGTTTCGGGCGAGGAGGGACAAGGAAGTGGGTGTGAATGGCCATAGGGTTTAGCATGGCCATGGGTAGCCAATGGGTGGGTAAATGACAAAACAACACCTACAAGCTCTGTGTCCCTCCTCATATGCCATTTCTCCCGAGCTGTACTCTAATGCAATAGTTTTGGCTTATAGGTGGCGCTTTAGCGGATCAGGCTTAGTTCGGACACGTTGGATCGTGTGGGTCCATGCAACAGGCGGGCGTTGAGTAGGGCGAATGCAGTTGCTCTGTGCGGTCGAAGAGGGGCCTTCAGAGATGCAGGTTGGGGTGTCCCAGGATTTCTTTGCAGTTGGGCCAGGGGGAGTCAGGTTTCTAGCATCTGGGAGGGGTCAATACATGACACTCCAGCAGTTCGAGTTGGCAGACAACGGCCGTCAAAGGTGGTGATCTTGGGTCCATTGGTGTGCAGGTATGTGAGGAAGCCATTCCAGGGCTAGTTGGGTCAAGCCATGGTTGTAACCACAAAGCAAAGTTGACGTGTGACTCGTCAGTTAGTTGGGTAAAGTCCCAGTATCAAGCAGCAGATTCGGGCCTAGCAAATTACAGCACTGCTAGGACACGATCTAGCGTCAAGCTGATTGAAGTGCAAGCAACAGTTTGGATTGGTGGAGGTGGACAACAGCCAGTACTGCTGTCTTCGCTCTCGTTCCTGCTGCGGTGAACATGGAGCGACGGGTTCGGCGTGGCAGAACAGAGAAATTCAGCTGTTTTGGTCCTCTGGCTGCCTTTCGACCCACTGGGAGGAACTCAAGGATAGGGGGTTTCTGTTTGTGGTCTTCTCTTCTAGCTCTAGGACATTCCAGTCCAGAGTGGCAGGCCCTGGTACACAGCAAAGTTTCACCCCCAATGTGCTTTGGAAGTGGATAGATAGAAGATCTTTCTTCTTCCTTGGGCCGCTTCGTTCTTCACATCAGGCTGAGGGCCCTGGAAGTGCAACTTAATCAATGGAAGTTCAGTGAGTCATTCTTAGTTGAATCTTTAGTGTCTTGAGAGGTTGGGAGACCCCTTCTTTTAAAGGCAAAAGTCCCCAGGTGATCGGACTAACACTAGCATGCCTTAGTGGTCCAATCCTTTTTTCTGCTCTTGAACGGAGTGGACATTGCTCTTCCGATGTCAACCCAAAGTGCTTTGCTCCAGAGGAAGTAAAGGGGACAGGAAAGGGAAATAGAGGCAGAGAGAAACAAAATGGTGGAAGTCTCCTTCTATTGACCTGATCTCTCCTACCTACTCTAATTCTTCCCCTTCAGACTAGGAACAGAGCCTTTAGAATTGCAGTGCCCTGGTGTGAGGCTACTCAGTATGAATGGGTGTGCTCCTTTGATTCTTGGGCCCAGGGCAGCTGCCTGCTGTGCAGCTGTCCCTGATGGAGGGTGTTACCTGCCCTCACAAAGAGATAAAAAAAAGCATGTCCATTCAGGTTCCAGTCATGTCAGTCTCTTCCTGTCTGGACCGAATACACATCACGTTCCACAGATGAGCTTGGTTCACAGGAGCTGACACATTTGTGATATCAAATTGGATGTGGCTGTAATAATTATGAGAATACCATCCTCTCATACCCTAACTCAGGTATGGCTTATATTGAAAGATTATTCTGCCACCAGGAGGTAAACTCATACATATAGGGTTTTGAAACAGGGGTGCATATATTAAATGCAGCCCCTGCGCTGCAGAGACTTGGCTGTCACTGCAGCTGTCAAATGAGCACCTGTGACCTCTGACCCTGCCCTATGCCACTGGTAGGGGAGGCGCTGCGGATCTGTCTACTGATGCAGCAGGGCACAAGTTATATGATATGATAGGTTATTTATAACGCGCTTAATACCCAGAGGTTTCTAAGCGTGGACCCAGGGATCGAACCTATGGTGCTCCGTGTCGTTTTGCTTCCAAGGCGAGCACATTGCCCCTGAGCTATCCTCCCGAGACACTTTTGGCATGACGTTTGTCAAAGGGGAATTTGATCAGCAGATTTCCCTTTCAGAGATGGAATTACCTGCATTATTATATTAACTTCATAAAAATCATAAAAGCCAGGGCTCCTAGGCCCTTGCCAAATGACAATCTGCCACAAGGCCCCTGTTCCACCCCAATGATGGCTGTGGGTGCATGCCACGGAGAAGGCCCTACAGGGCCCCTCTTTGGGAATGCTCACTTTAAAGTCCCACCTCTGCTGTAGGGATGTAAATGTTAAACTGTGCGGATACGCAAAGGTTGAGAATGGCCATTTCTGAACGGTTCAAATGTGCCAAATATTTTCCATTCTGCGGTGGCTTAGCCAATGGAATGTATTACGTATGGTCGGACTACGGTTCTCCTGGAGTCCCAGAGCTGCGCACGCGGGTGCAACAAGACTACTTTCAACTCAACCAAAGGCAGATCACCCCATAGTAGATCTATGAGCTGAGCCTCTTAATGCACCCTCAACTAGTAATATATGTGACATAAGCACATTCGCTGACCCACCTCTGGGACATAGGTGGGTGATGAGGACCCATGACCTCCTCATAATGTTCCAGGTCATCAGGCCTCTTGAGATCAGAAGTAGACGTGGTACCACCACTACCCTACAACCTTTGTACTTGTTGGAAAAAAAGAATATCTCTTCCCCCTCCTTTTAAAAGCCACCCCCCCAATCTAGCAGTCCTACAAAGCACCAAGCCCATTGTTCACCCAGAATGGTCCAAAGTAAAATGGCGGTCAATGAAAGAGCGCTTCTTGCAGCCCAACCGCAGACCACTCCAGCTTCCCTAATGGGGGGAACAAAATGTTCTGGCAGCATCCAGGGAGAAGAAAGAGTGTGATCAATGCACAAACACAGAAACAACTGCATTCCACTGCAGAGCTGCAAGGGTGAACTGGCACTTCTGCCTGACCTCAACATGGCAGACTTTGTTTTTAAACCCTCAATTAATGCCAGTACAATTATAATTAAAGCTAATCGTGGAGAAGAAAACGGTGCGCTGGTGGGAGCGACATTTACTGCACTGCCACAAGGAGGCATGACGGAAAGAGAAACCAGAAGGGGAGACCAGAGTCCTGGAGAGACACCTCAAAGCCTTCTGAGGTATATATCTCAGACACTACAGAAACCAGAGCTACTGAAATAGAGAAAGCCAAAAGCTGCCTGAGGGATATACCAGAGACTGTGGCAGCAGCCCAAGACAGATAAGAGTCTTTGGCTCAGACCAATGACTGGTGGGCGAGAATAAAACTACCCTACAAAAGCCCTCAGCTATGGAGGAGGAATACATGCTGGTAAAAAGTGTCATCATTAAACCAGAAGGGAAATATATATTCATAGGGTGATAACATCAATGCCTATGTCTGCACTCTGTCCAAAAAGAAAAAAATAAATTAGGGTCTTTTATAGTGCTTCATGCCGGAGTCCAGCTTCCAAGCCCGGGACCGAATCTGTGTGGCACAGTGCTGTCTTGCTTACAAGACCAGTGCGTTGCCCCTGAGCTATCCTCCCGGTGTGAAGCAAAGAAATATCTGCGGGTTGGAGTACATGACAAGGTATTATCATAGTTAGAGGGTGAGACTATCTGTGCCAAAGAAGAACCCTAAAGCAACAGAGGGGAGAAACTGCCTGCTTGCTGATAAGAGTGTGCCAATGTTATTTCTTCTCACCCAGCGACTTTGTGTGTGTTAAAACCCCTCACTCTGTATACTACCTTTAGTCTGTATATTACCCTGAGCCTCTATACTACCCTGAGTTTGTATACTACCCAGGAGACAGTATACTGCCCAGGAGTCTGCATACTACCCTAAATCTGTATACTACCCAGGAGTCTGTAAACTACCCGGAGTCTGTATGCTATCCTGAGTCTCTATACTATCCTGAGTTTGTATACAGCCCAGGGCACTATATATTGCCCAGGATTCTGTGTACTACCCAGGAGTCTGCCCGGAGTCTGTATGCTACCCTGAGTCTCTATACTATCCTGAGTTTGTATACTACCCAGGGCACTGCATATTGCCCAGGAGTCTGCATACTACCCTGTGCCTGTATACTACCCAGGAGTCTGTAAACAACTCCCCAGAGTCTGTATGCTACCCTGATCTTTATGCTACCCTGAGCCTCTATACTACCCTGAGTTTGTATACTACCCAGGAGACTGTATACTGCCCAGGAGTCTGCATACTACCCTAAATCTGTATACTACCCAGAGTCTGTATGCTATCCTGATCTTTATGCTACCCTGAGTCTCTCTACTATCCTGCATTTGTATACTACCCAGGGCACTGTATATTGCCCAGGAGCCTGCATACTACCCTGTGTCTGTATACTACCCAGCAGTCTGTAAACTACCCTGAGTCTGTATGCTACCCTGATTCTCTATACTATCCTGAGTTTGTATACTACACAGGAGACTGTATACTGCCCAGGAGTCTGCATACTACCCTAAATCTGTATACTACCCAGGAGTCTGTAAACTACCCGGAGTCTGTATGCTACCCTGAGTCTCTATACTATCCTGAGTTTGTACACTACCCAGGGTACTGTATATTGCCCAGGAGTCTGCATACTACCCTGTGTCTGTATACTACCCAGGAGTCTGTAAACTACCCTGAGTCTATATGCTACCCTGAGTCTCTATACTATCCTGAGTTTGTATACTACACATGAGACTGTATAATGCCCAGGAGCCTGCATACTACCCTAAATCTGTATACTACCAAGGAGTCTGTAAACTACCCTGAGTGTTTATGCTAACCTGAGTCTGGATACTACCCAGGAGTCTGTAAACTACCCTGAGTCTGTATGCTACTCTGAGTCTATATACTACCCTGAGAGTGTATACTACCCAGGAGACTGTAAACTACCCTGAGTCTGTATGCTACCCTGAGTCTCTATGCTATCCTGAGTTTGTATACTACCCAGGAACCGTTTATTGCCCAGGAGTATGCATGCTACCCTGCATCTGTATACTACCCAGGAGTCTGTATGCTACCCTGAGTCTATATACTACTCTGAGAGTGTATACTACCCAGGAGACTGTATACTTCCCAAGAGTCTGTATACTACCCTGAGTCTGTATACTAACAACGTTTTTCTATTGAATTTCATAGGTTTTTGCTAGTGCAACTTAATCATAACGTCCCTTTAACAAGGTTTTGTGTTAGTGATTTTCATAGGTTTTTAGTAGGGCACTTTAACGATAACGTTGCTTTACGGTAGTTTGTTCAGTAAAGAGAAAAGGTTTTTAGTAACATATATTGGGCCTCATTCCGAGTACGGCGCTAACCAATGGCGCTATTAACGCCTTGGTTGACGCCGTACCCGGACCGGCAGCGCCTTGGTGGTTGGCGGAATTACCGCCCCATTCCAAGGTTGGCGGGGCGGTAATTCCCCAATCCCCATTTACCCTTCCCCATTCCCATTCTTGCCCCATAGGGCATAATGGGAGTGGGGAAGGCGTCAATTACGCCACCGTAAATTACGGTGGCGTAATTAACATCAAGGTCCCTTAGCGCCATGGTATTTAACGCCTGCTAAAAGCAGGTGTTAATAGCACCATGGCGCTAAGGGAACTCGGAGTATGGCGGTAAGGGATTACCGCCACCGCTCTCGTTAGCGGTGGCCGCTATCCCTTACCGCCATACTCGGAATGAGGCCCATTGACTTCAACTGGTTGGCATATGTGCAATTTCACAGCAAGTATCCGCAGAACTCCATTAGTATCTGCATGTCTGCATCTTGAAATGCACTTTTAAGTAGTTGTGGAAGCACACATGTTTACGTTCCACACCTAGACTCATGCATAGGTCATGCAATGTATGCTGATAACACTGCCGCTGTCGCCAGCACTTCATATTCATGCAGTAGGCTACCACATTTAAAGTATTGCTGTCCATTTCGTGGGAGGCTCTGCAAACTTAGCAATGTGTGGCTAAAGTACTCTTAACTGTATATCGGCCACTGCTAAAGAAAGAACAGCAACCTGCACTGTGACGTGGGCGTGTTAAATGTGGCATTACTTAGATTTATTTGCTGCTTCCCTTTCCATGACCTCTGAAACTGATACATTGTGTGTGCACAGGGTCGGACTGGGATAAGAAATAGGCCCGGACACCCCAAAAAAGTGGCCCACCCCTCACCTCAAAAAAGTGGCCACCCATCGCCTCACGACCCTTGACCTCTGATGACATCACCGGATGTGATGTCATTTGACCCCACCCCAAAGTGACATCCCAGGAAGCGATGAAACACGACCTTTCAGCCCTTGACACAACAGGAAGTGGCATCAAATAGCATTGTTCCTAAGTACACTATGAAAAATATGGTTATGATTTCACTAATGTGATATACATTTCATACAAGAATGTATCACCATATGTATCATTAATATATTTGTGTGTAGATCCATATTGTATGTTGCAGGTGTCATTTATTTGTATTTTTTAAATGCTATTTTTTTTTTTCAAAACCAGCCCAGAAGTGGCCCAGAAATCGTCCCCCACTCCACAGGGATGATTTCAGCCCGGCCACGGACCGAAAGGCCGAGGGGCCAATCCGACGCTGTGTGTGCACTGAGCAGTGAGACGGAAAGTAGGAAGAGATCACCTGCCGGTTAGACAGCTGAAGAAAAGATGTAAATGCAAACCTATGAAATTCTGGGAAAAAACAATGTTAAAGGGACGTTATGGTTAAGTTACACTAGTAAGAACCTATGAAATTCAATGAAAAAACTTAGTTTAAGGGACGTTATGGTTAGGTTGCACTAATAAAAACCTATGAAATTCAATGGAAAAACATTGTTACAGGGACGTTATGGTTGCAGGTAAAACCGAAAAACCTCAGAAATTCGCCAGTTATGGTAAGCTAAGCAACCACAACTCGCGCCACCACCGTGCACTGCTAAGACTAACACTCAGGACATCAAAGATGACATCCCAAATGTCATTGATGACATCACTGATGCGGTGAAGGGCATAGCCCTCTGTAGCGCCACAGTGACCAACAGACATATATATATATATATATATATATATATATTTAGTGTAATGTTTATATATTGCTCAAGACCCTGTTCTTCAAGGAATGGCTCCTCCCTTGCTCCCTAGGCCCACACCCGCTCCACTCCCCACCCAATCTGAGACGGGCTCCCCTCGTTCTTCCCCTGGCTGCTTGTAGAGCGATCCCTTGCTGCCAAGTTGCCCACCCTCCCCCGCCGTTAGCTCCCACACCCCTTTGCATGGATCCTTTATACTCTGCTTTCTTCACCTTGACTTCTCCTTATGACTTGTAAAGGGCCCTGTTGCTTTCTGAAGCTAGGTCTGCACCCGATAACTATAAAAAGAGTAATATCGATTGAGGCTTTTTCCATGGAGAAACATGCTGCGCTCAGGTTGTTGTACTAGGCCCGCTGTCTGCATAATAAGAGAAAATCCCACCGTTCACACTGTAGAACACGATGTGTTTTGGTTCCGGGTTGCATAAACCCCCCAAAAAAACCTACAAAAAAGAAGAAAATCATTTTGTGTGCTCAGATTCCTGGCCTTGATTTCAAATGTTATGCAAAAGAATCCAGGCTGAATTTCGAGAACGTTCTGTTTGCTCAATACCTTCTGAGTCTGGAAGAAAAATTAGGCAAAACCATTTCAAAATTCCACCTTCTAATATGTTCCGTCCCATCCTCATTATGCAAGCAACAAAAAACGGTGGTAAGTGGATTCGCTCAATTTTTAGCACCGGTGCAAACATTAGATGATCCGGCCTCCAGAATGGAATGTAAAAGGAAATGACGCTGCTCGCAAGCGACGTGAAACGCAGAATTGCGACCCTGTTGTGTTTGACGACTCACTGGGAAATGGCGACACCGAGCTTTGCCTCCCACTTGACTTGCCATAGGAAACCGCGTTGAAACTAAAGCCCGCACCAGGTCGGACCTGTTGCTGCATTTTTTATGAGCTGCTGAAAGAGAAACTCTCCAGCAGGCTAGTACTGACTGGAGAGATATAAAAACAAAGGGGCCTCGAAAAAAGGGGATCACCTTACCAAAGAAGGCAAATGGACATCTAACTATGAAAGCAATATGTCCATTCAATCTTCGCGCTCTTAATCACGACCCTGGTGGCATCTAGGGTGGCAAAGGAGTTGGGATTTGAATAGTACAATTCTTTCGAGGGATTTGACTGCCCTTTCACTAGCAATGTTTACACTGGTGATGTCCATGGAAGCTGGGCAAATTAGACACATGATTTCCGAGTCTCGGGAGAATGGCTTAGGGGCAACGTGCTCGCCTTGGAAGCAAGACGACGCAGAGCAACACAGGTTTGATCCCCGGGTCCGAGCTTAGAAACCTCTGGGTATTAAGCACGTTATAAATAACCAATCAAATCATATTAGATTATGGCATATAAGTGACCGCTCTCCGGCTTGATTTACACGTCAGTGTACAACTCCTGGCAATTGAAAATGACCCCCAATATATAACACCCACAACATTTTAGGGTTCCCCCTCAGCTGGCCTGCAAAACACATTGTTTCTGGAAATGCACCCAAATGTTGACCTCGTAACTGCGACTACGCTGTTATGGCACTTTGGTGCATTTCCATTTACCGACTCCTATTACTGGGCCCAAGCAGAGCAGGGGTTGCGGGGTGTCAACTGCTCTCCTTGGGGGCAGTAACAGGAGTCAGGGGTGGTAGGCGTGTCCACCGCTTACCATAGTGGTAAACGGGAACAAGTCAGTTACAAAAAAAAGAAAAAAGCACCCTGCAGCGTCAGCTCTGACCCACGTAATTCGGAGGAGCCAATGCCGCAGGGATAGCAGAGAGTCGGCGCCGCAAACAGAAGTGTGCTGCCGTAAAGTTAAGTGGGGAAGGGGGTCGGGTAGGTGAATGCAGGCTGGGAGATGTGGGTACAGTGATCTATTTGATCACTGCACCGCGCCGTAATTGGCATCGACATTTTCGTCAGTGCAGTTACGGGCGGCGCAGTGATCACATAGATTTTTATTTCTTAGTAACAGCTAAATGGAGCTGTATGCTCAAATACAAATGTTTACGGTCTTCCCCAATACATCTGAGTCATTCCTAGTACGAGGATAGTCCTACACCCTCAGAAAAAAAATAACTCCTGTCAGGACCTGAGTTGGTACACAGTTTATGTTAAAGGTTCTTGTACAGCACACTGTTTCCACCTGCATGGTCTCTTGGTGCTCTAGCGGATCTGTAATTCAAGGAGGGTGTGGGGGGGGGGCGGTTAGTAGGATTGAGCGGGAAAAAGAACAATAGAGCTGTGATGTGCTGTTGGCGGTTTCAGTTCGGTTACACAGTTCACTGAGCGTATGTGTGATTTTCTGTTGGTTGCCATCATGTGGTGTTGGGCGAGAGTGTAGTTTGTTTCATTGTTGTGTTGTTGTGAAGTACTTGTGGTTTGTGGTGCTGTAGAGGTATGGTTGTGTTTAGCTCAGAGTTTGAGAGGTGTATGCAGAAGGGTGGGTATTTAGTACGGTTTCCTGGATTAACACCTAAACCTCAGACACAGCAGCAGTGGACAAAAACCCCTAGATTTGAAACACAGCAGCAGTGGGAGGTTGTGGATTGGGCCGTGTAGGTGAGCAAGATTGAAAGCAAAATGCTTTTTTAAAATAAAAAATGCATGCAAGGGGGCCGGGCAATGAGGCCGACCAACTTACATACTGGGAAGTGGGAATCAAGTGGCTGGGAGCTGTAGCAGAGGGCCTCGTCCCTGTGTGTAGTTTTGGTGGCTTTAGCCAATCATGGGGAGGGAGGGAGAGAGGGAGGTCGTGCTAAGAGGCAGGAGCCGCAGCGATCCAGGAAATGGGGATGTTGTGGATCGGGCTGTGCAGGTGAGCGAGATTGAAGGCACAATACTTTTTTTGAAAGTCGGGCAACGAGCCACTCCAACTCACCCGCTGGGAATCAAGTCAATAAATATTTAAAGGGACTTTTGTGGTTCACTCATTTCTAAGGTGCATAAACATGTACTGAATATTCAATGCAATATTCCCTGAACAATAATGTAAGGTCTTGCACACTCTTACCATTGGTCCAATGAAATCTGCCAAACAATTCACTATGAACAAAAATGTCTTCATACATAGGTATTGCACTTACTTGGTGAATCCTGTGACCTGCAGTCTCAATACACTAAATTATAACTTATTTATACACAAAAGAAAACAAAATAGTTAACAAAACTCATTAAGCCGCCCAATCTGGCTCTACAATGGAATGGCATTCTACGACAATACAATGAAACTCAAATTTAGTAACAGCAACAGGTATTATAGGAAACACATACATTCCTGCTGCTTGTTCAAAACTTTCAGGTGCTTGCTTGAATGTCTGAATCCATCAACTTTGGTTTTAATAGTCTTTGGTCCTCATTTGAAGTATAGTGGAGTAGGAATAAAAGTGGTGGTAACGGAATTACTGCTACTTTTGTCTGCTCCACCAAGTTTGGGTTTTGTAAGGAAGGCATGGTATCAAAGTAAGACAGACACAAGTGACCACAGTTCAAGGGTGTTCATTGAACTTCATCAAGGGTGTGATAAACGCCTATCTAAAGCTAAATCTAAGATGGGAGCGAGCTACGACCATCAAATAATAATAATGCAGTCCTAGTGGAGTATTGTCAAAATAAAGGGCCTATACTAAAAGAAACTATTGCCAATCCTTACCGCTAATTTACAAATAATGTGGGGTAATGTTCCTGAAAAAGAAAGAAGTGTTCACAAAATGATAAGTCAGGATGTTCAGGCCGTTGGCCTCCCTTCCCCACATTTTCAGCACAGAACTAGGCGGTTAATTGAGCACAGCACACTCTTGGGCTTCTTCGGCATTAGGACATAGTTCTATTACAAGCACAAGGGCCTTCTATGCCCAGGTCTCTTATGTTATCAAAGTCTCTTGACTCAGAGAGCCTGATGTACCAAACAAACGAAAAAAGTTATTTTCCAAGTATTCAAGTAAGGCAATTCACTCTTCACCCTGGATCTGTCACGATCCATGCCCCTGACCCCCCCTCCCCAGGTATAACAGCCCCCTGGCAGCAGTGGAGCTAAAGCCCTTCACATTGGCCCCAATGGCCTCAAAACTCCATCAGAAACATACAAGGAGTCTGTCCTGGCGCCTTTGGCGCCTGGCTCATTATGAGGAATAAAGCAATACCGGTTTTGGACCTTAATCCAACATGGAGGCCTATTACACAGCTCAGTTCTTTAGAACCAAGCCATGCGGTCTAGTGTTTTGGGTATGGCTGGGTCTGGAACTACTTGGCCTGGAACTACTTTACCTGGGCTATTTAAACCACATCCAAACAGCAGAAAATGCTCCGCATTGTTCTGCACTCCTGCAGCGTAACGCTCACCGTGTCCAGCTCCTGCTCATCTGCTTCTCCGGCAGCCCGATCCTGAAGCCCTAGATCTGGATTCTAGCCTAGATCCAGATTCCATTAATAACCTGGAAGAACAAGAACAGCATTAGCGAGCAAGAACACTTACCTGTGAAGTAACCGGCCTTGAATCCATCCTGCGCTTCGCTTAACCTCGCCCATCTCCGGAGTTTGCCTCAACCTGCAAAGGTAAAGAAACAAGGACAGCATTAATAACAATTCTTACCTGGGCAAGCAGCGAGTCCTGGCAGCACCCTGCGCTTCTCTTACCTTGCCCATCTTCGGGTTTCACCGCAACCTGCAAGTGAGAAGGAACAAGGTCAGCATTAACAAAGCACTTACCTGGGCAAGCAGCGCTTCTATCGCTCAACACTCCGGAACATCACCGCAACCTGTACAAAGAAGCAAAGAGAACACAGGTTAGCAATTAACACCATAAACAGCGCAGCGCTCCGCGCATCAATAACTCACTGTGGTCTTCTCCATCGGCGCGGCAATTCCGAGGTCGCAACCATCCCAGGGAAAACAAAGAGACATTGGGCCTCATTACTAGTCCGGCGGTAACCGTGCTGGAAATTACGGCAGGTTACCGCCAGACTCATATTACCATTCTGCTTCCGTGATTGCCGGAATCACCAGGGCATTACAACCCCGGTAATTCTGGTGGCGGAATTCTGTTTAAAAAAAAAGCAGATTCTGTTAATCCCATGGAGTCCTATGGGACTCCATGGGAATGGGGAAGTGGAAACACCGGCACCATGCTGTAATGGTGCCAGTGTTTCCATGTCCGCCTGCAGGAGGGTGGTGTTAAACCCGCCAGGTCAGACCTGGCGGGAGTGACACCTCCCGCCTGCAGGACTCTTAATCAGCCGGTCCGGAAAGAACGGAGGTGGCGGATTTACCACCACCTTTCATTCCAGTCCGGCTGACTCGTAATGAGGCCCATTGTTAGGGAACAGCGTAGAGGAGCAAGATGCCGAGAAGACAGAGAAAACAGAGGGAAAGAAAAAGACAGAATAAAGATGGAAAATACATTATAACTCACCTGGAAGACAGCAAGCAAAGTCGCAGTCACAGCCGGTCTGGACCCCACATAAGGGCACACAAACTAGTGAAGCAACTAGGTCCACGGAACGCCCGCACCAACCATGCGCCACTGCACAGAGACGCAGGACGGAGAGTTCAACGCACAAAAGCCTAAGGTGAGCAATAACCCCGAGGGAGAGATATGGACCAGAGGGAGGTGGGAGTCCACCCATCACAGAACCAGTATCTTAACCCTCCATTCTCCTGTTATAGGTGCTACCCAACGTCTGGCACATAACCAAGCAGAGAGGGGTCCGGATAGCACTTAGACCTCCATCCAGTATTGTGTGGCACCCCTTTGGATACCAGGTGGGCGTAACAGGATCCCCCTCAACCGGGCTCAGATCCCCTTTTCAAAATGAGTCGCCCTCAGCCGGGCTCAGACCAATTACAGTTTATATATCTTTTCTCGGGTGACTCACGGTTCACCCCGGTTCTCCCTCAGCCAGGCCCAGATCCCTTTTACACAATTGTTGTCCCTCAGCCGGGCTAGGAGCAATTTCAGTTTGCATCAAACTATCGAAGACTTTCGAATGCGCACAGGGTTTGGCTTGACCCGTTGCAGGACCACTTTGATTTTACAGGTCATAATTTTACACTTTCAGTTGGATGCCTAAAAGAGACCTTTGAATGGGCACCCACGTGGTGCCGAACCACTCTGTACAAGGTATATTACTTGGCCTTTCAAAGTTCATGCACTTCTTTGATATTCAATTACATTTGTGTTGCTCATCATATACGCCTTATGCTCTGTTCTTTGCAGATTTCTTCATACAGTGTTGCTGCTTGCAACTTCACAGGGTTCCCTTTCCACAATCGTCTTACATCCTACCCTTTAAAACTATGTCAGATGCTTTCGAAACAGCACTACTCTTCCTTCCTTTTTGCCTGACCACTCTGACACTGTGACATTGTGGGTCTTCATGTTTCTATAATTCACTATAGTATATTTCAGGTCTCCCTCCACTGGGCTCAGGCCACATTACTTTCTAGCACCTTGGGGTTCCCTTCCCCTAGGTTTATTCCACTGGGATCACACTTTTCCTGAATTCACTTTAAATCTTAAATTCCTTCACAGAACAGTGTCTTTTGAAAATGCGTGAATGCCTTTCTGGACCACTCTGCTGACATAACTTCTTGAACTATTTGTTTTTGACAAGGTTTGTGTTGGACCTTCCTTCGACTTCAAACACATGGTTGGATAAAGATTGGGTTAAGCCGTTAACAAGTAGTACAACCTTCAAAGTGGTTTCGCAAAGCCCGGCTTCTTTCCTCACTCACCAGCCGGCTGGTTGTAGTCAATCCCTGCCGCCGGCAATCTCCAATATCCTCCCCTGCCCGGTTATTGCCTTGGGAGGGTAGCATGCTGTTTTCTGCCACACCTGGTAGGGACCAACCTTCCGGTGTTGTTCGTTGATCGCTCACAACACTCAGAGGTCACAGAGCAGTGTGGGCATCTTGCTGATATTCTTACAAGTCGCTGTCCTTGGTGATCAGATTTATCTGTTTCCCGCGTGACACAGCCCTGCTTCTGTTGCTTCAGAGTCAGCGCTCTGCCTGCTCTCCAGCCTTGCTCTCTGAACACCAGTACCTGTCCAGTTTTATTCCAAAGTTCAGTCATCATAGATTTCGGGAGTGTGTGATCAAAAGTGTGTGCCTGACTATGCCTGGCCTCATTAGTGGGACATAGGCCTTGCAGGCCATGGGAGGAAATCGGCATACTTCTACTCTTCCTCTTCCTCATCTGAGTGAATTCGGGAGAGTGTGAAGAGGGATTATGGGAGTTGTAGTTGCCCATAAAATAGATAGGGATGGTGGTTTCTGAGGTAGTGGGAAGAGGGGCATACCCTATCTCAACATCGGGCATCTCTCTGCTACTCCCCGAGGACCCCCTGCCAAGGTGATTTCCCTGGCTTGTCCACCCCTGGGATCATATGTAATGCCTCACATCACTGTCTCAGTTAAACATACCCTGACCAGCTAATTCGTCTTAGTTTTCCTCTACTGTATACCTAATGGATTACTTGACAAGGCTACTGACCCTCTTGCAAGTCTCCACAGCATCCAGTAATTCAGGTTTACTCCACTGCTGAAATGCAGAAGGACGTGAAGAAGAAGGTGATGCCTCCGAAGGGACGCGCCGTGCACCTGCCTCCTTGAAGTCAACGTCTCCTATAACCTGCAAACTGGCGGTATTAACTGGCCACTCATGCGACTCAACACACATTCTTTGCATCCAGAATAACCCAAGCACTCAACAAAACTAAATACATTTTTTAAAACGATCAGAAATAGATAGGTAGGCAATCACATCTACTGAATGCAAGTAAGTCGCAGCAGACTCCAATTTCAAGGACCTTGGCACAAAAAAAGACATACAGATGAGAGAAATAACTAATAGTTAAAACAGTACAAAAACCAGAACCCAACAGAACCTTCAGTGTCTGATAGTGGCAAAAAAAGACAAGCAGGCCTATATTAATTTCTATTTTTGGGCTTATTTTAGGTAACGTTTGCTGCATTGGTCCCTCCTTTGAGCCCTCCCTCCCCTCACCCTTCAATACATCTTTGGGAGCCTCTCTGGAGACTTTCTTCTCATAAAAGATACAGCTGATTATTAAAAGATTATTGCATCAAGATCTGAACCGTAAGCATGTGGAGGATGCCTGCCGTAACCCCCCAATGTGGCAGACCATTGAGCCAACTCTTAACATAGCTTCATTTTCTCCTCATATTTCACAGAACTCAACTTTTGTGACACTGGGCCTCATTACGAGATTGGAGGTAGCCTGCTACCCCCAAACTCGCATCCCGCTCTGGAACCCGTGAAAGGGGAATCACTGGGCCATTCCGACCTCCGCAGACCCAGTAATTCCCCTTGTGCGGGTGCCAGAGCCGGTATGTCCCCATTCCCATTTGAACCCCCATAGGGCTCAATAGGAATAGGGAGGATGGTAGCAGTGGTACCGTTTATAATGGTACCGTTGCTACCATCATGTTCTGCTCACGGCTGCCAGTACGGCCCCCTACTATGGCTGTACGGTAGCAGGGATGCCGGTAGCGATACCGGCGCGGTTGTTGCCTTACCGCCATACTCCTAATGAGGCCCACAGTCTCCAGTGCCACCGATGATGCTTGTCCAGGTTAGCTACTGAAAACTAGTCTGAACAATCGAGCTAGAAATTAACTATTTTCACAGCCTTAGTTTGGTTCCTTATGATTAGAAGTGGGTGGCAATCCTGCCTCCTGGTCAAAACACCTTTTAATAATCCAATAGTTCCTCCTAACATCTGCCCAGATTTCAACCTTTATTATTACTATTGTTATTAGTATTATTTGGTTATTTATTGAGTGCGGACCTAGCTTTGAGAAGCAACAGAGGGCTCATAAAAACACACAGGGGAAGGACACACAGTGTGGGAAGCAGAGAGGGGGAGGGTGGGAAATGTGGCAACAAGTGATCTAAAAGCAACCAGGGGAGGAAACGGGAGTGTGGGGGTAAATCACCTAGTCTTAAGTAGGTTGTGCAGTGAAGGGTGTTTTTACCTAGGTGTAAGAGAGGGGTCATTCCTTGAAGAGGATGGTCATGAGCTCCTTCCGGAAATGTTGCAGCGAGGGGGCGAGTCTGGTGTTGATGGGGAGGAGGTTGCGGAGTCTTGGGGCGTAGATAGCCCGCTCCACCAAGCAAAACTGATGGATGAGATCCAAGACTTCCACAACCGGCTACACCCAATTCAGGATGGAATCGGGTCAAGTTGACAATTTGAATATTACTCTTGTAGATGAACTGCTTTGGGTGGGAGGAGTTAGCAGTGTCCACACATTTATTCTTCACATAAAAATCAGCATTTGTCACTGTTGACCATGCCATGCTCCATGACAACCCAGCTCTGTTGGGTGTTGGTGGAACCATCCTCTAGCGTATTGTGTTTCTCTGCCCAACAGCAGACTGTTGACTCCTTAAGTACCAAACCAAGAAAATCAGGTATTGTGACTCTTCGTCGGGAGGAAGGTGATGAGGAACAGCACTCAGTATACCACACATATTTAAATAACACCCACCCACTACAGCCAGGACATCTTGGTCTTGTCCCAACTCACAAAGTGTTTCTTAATAGCTGTGATCAAAGTGGGTCCTTGAGGACGTAACCCATGGAGACAAGTGCAAATTTACAGCTAACGTATTAAATCCCATTTTTACAAATTTAGAAATATTCACATCGCAGCAGGAAGGTATGCAAGTAGCGACTTTCGTGCATCTTTATAATTCCACCATCACCCTAACTATTGACAAGGTAGCACCAATAAAAAACAAAGCAATCACAATCAAGCACATGGGCAAAGTCTGTTTTAACGATGTCCTGGCACCCATCAAGAGTAATCTAAGAAGACAAGAACACAGATGGATGAGAAATCCCTGCCTGGCTGAGGGGCCTACGGGTGGAATATAAATCAAAGTCAAAAAAAAGCTATATATTCTGATTTCTTTTTTATCAATCAATTTCTCTTAAGCTATATTCAAGTTCTTACATAAACAAATAAACCCGACCTATCAAACCAAATATGCCCCAATCTCTGAGGAATGGTGCAACCAATTGCCAACTTTTTTAGCACCAAAACTAAGAATATTTCCGATATTTCTAATATTATCACAAATTCTGAGCATAGCAGTCACAAGGCCACTCCCCGTTTTACCCCCAATAGATTTCATAGTGATTTAACATCATCACCCCTCGTTGGGACTAGCAACCCAATTCCATTAGTCTTGAGAGATCTCTCAGTAGCTGACACCAAAGGAATCTTAACCCGATAAACTGTCCAGATGTCCCACTGTAATTCTCAAATCATCAAAACATGTGTTGGGAAGCTATGTCCAGTATTTACAAGCATCATCAACACTTTGTTCAGGACATTTTCGATTCCTGCAAGCCTGAAACGGGCCTTATTCACATAGCTCCTCAAGAAGCCCTCACTGGATCATGATAATCCATCCAACTATAGACCGATATCTAATGTTCTCTTCCTTCTGAGAAGACTAGATAAAGCCGCCAAAGTCCAGTTTCGAGAGCACCTGGAAACAGGTCAGCTCTTGAGGTAAAGACTATCATGGTTTTTCGGGCATGACACAGTACAGAAATGTCACTAATGCAGGTAAAGGATATACTGCTGAAGATCCCGGATGAGGGCCACATTGGCATGTTGATGCTGCTGGACCTATGGGCAGTGTTTGATACCCTTGATCCTAGTATTCTTCTGAACCACCTTAGAAACACTGCTGTAGTTTCTGATGGTACGATGGCCTGGTTCGAATCCTTTCTCACCAGCAGAAATGCGACAAGTAAAGGTTAAGGATTTCATGCCGATAACTGAGGTTCTGTCATGTGGAGTACCCCTTGGATCCTGCATATCTCCTAATATATTAATGTGCAACCTAAACATGATCTAATGGTGAATCTTGGAGTTTGTGAGAAACCTGAAGTTGTTTCCCTAGATAGTCCCCGGGGATCTGCCATCCAGGTGGCCAGGACATAGCCATCGCTATTTGTTCCAGTTCCTTGGGGTGGAACAGTGAGGGAGGATCACCTGGATGGGGGGTCCTCGGGAGTGGGAGTGAGAGAACTTCTGTTGTGAGACGTGGTATCCCCCTTCTTCAATACCTCCTCCCCATCCTATCACATAGGACATTTCGAAAACACTCCCCCACCCCATTTTCTAGGACAAACACTTTAGCACAGTGGACTAACACCAGGGCCGTTTACCTGACATGTCCTAGTGCAAGGGTCAGGCAAAGTCAGGCAATTGATGAGAATCACCCGCACCTGACTGCCCTTTACCTTCCCCACAGTGATAAAAGGTGGAGCAAGAGAGCACAGTACAGGCAAGGCAGACTGAACAATGAGACAGTTATCCAGACCCGCAGTTCAAAGGAGGAGAAAGATTGCAAATATCGAGAGGCTGATGAGGAGAGACACAGCCTTGCCCTTTGACAAAACCCAGCAAACACTCCACTGAGAGAAACATAAGACCGAGGACAATAGCTCAAGTGTGCTGCAGCAGATGTCAACAGTACAGGGAGCGTATTGCCGCTGACAAGCCAGAGCGAGTGAAACTCCAGCTTCCGTGGTACCAGCCTTAACTTACAGTAAAGAGGAATGCCAAGCGGTTCATCACAGCCAGTGAGTCAAGGGGAGAACCAATAAGAACCGGGCTGTGGTGAATGAAAGTGGCAAAGGGGCAAAGGTGGGTGCTGCTCCGAGAAACCCTGGTCAATCCCCATCTGTGTGAAACTACAGATACCAGAAGGCCGTAGCAGAGCCACCAAGATAGGTGAAAGTGGTCATACAGGAGGTCAAGCAAAATCCCTGTACAGTTGAAAGCCTTTCACCAAAGAACTATAATTAAAGTAAGAGAAGTCAATCCTGTGAACATTGAAAGTATAATTGAATGTAAAGTTGGCAAGAGTAAACCCGGAAGAGGCATGCTAACGAAAAAAAGGGGGAAGTCTAAAGTCCCAAGAAACAGTGTGTTGACAAGAGTAAACCTGGCCGAGGGGTGACCACTGGAACTGTTTAAAAGAACATTAAGATTTGTGAAGGAAGGAAAAGCCATATTGAACTTGGTGGAGGGAGGCTAAAAGTTTAGAGGGATCTACTCCCGGAAGATGGGGAGCCAGGGGTGAAGAATCCTCACCTTAAACGAAACCTTGAAACAAACTTTCACTTTGCTGAAGGAACTTTTGTTTTGTTGTTTGAACACATCAGGCCCTCGAAGGCAAGAGACTTTCAAGTGAAAAGAGACTTGGCCATTGTGGGTCCTGATAAACGGGATGAGAACTGTCGCCTGATGCTAAGGGAGCTCAAGTGTGTGCTGTGCTCCAAGATCCCACCTTACACCGTGCTCAAAACGTGGGGAAGGGAGACACAAGCTACCACATCCTGACATTTGTGAACACTCCTTTCTTTTCTTGAAAACCCATCCCACACCCTTTTTGTATTACTTGTAAGGTTTGGCAATAGGTTTCCTAGTATAGGCCCTTATTATTTTACACAACTCCACTAGGAAAGCCTTATTTTCATTTGATGGTCGTAGCTTGCTCCAATCTTAGATTTAGGTTTAGATTAGGCATTTTCCCACCCTGCATTTACAGTTTAATAAACACCTTTGAACTGTCAACACTTGTGTTTGTCTTTACTGTTGCCACTATAAGTTCCTTACAAGTTGCATTCCAAAATTACGCAGACGATACTCAAACTATTTTTAATTTGATGGACAATTTTGAGGATAATGCAGCTTTCGTACAATCCACTTTTTGGGAGCTTTCAAAATGGGTGTCTTCAAATTGGCTGAGCCTAAACAAGTCCAAAGCAGAAATAGTATCTGTGCCCACTTCCTGAACATGCTGGGAAAGGTTTTCCAGGTTTGTAGACCTCTCCTTGACAAAAGGTTATATTCAAGTACCGGACCAGGCTAAGTCTCTGGGCATGATTTTTGATTTGTCCTTGCCAATGGAATCGCAGACTAGTAGCTTGGTCCGTCCCACACTCATGGCCTAGAGACACCTTAGACCTTTACTCTCTGAAGCTGATTGTGCCACTTTAGCAATGGCAATCATTGGGTCCAAACTGGTCTTCTGCAATCATTTTTATGCAAGTTCAACAAAACGCCTTATTCAGCGCATATAGATGCTTCAAAACATGGCGGCCCGTATGGTAACAGAGGAGACAATATCATGTAACCAAAGTTTTGAGGATGTTTCAAGGGCTGCCCATCCAGGCTAGAATCAAATTCCACCTCTTGACAATATTACATAAGACACTGTGTGGCTCTGCTTCACATTACATGAGTCAGCGATTCCCTTGGTACAACTTTAATCAACCCCTCATATCCTCACTTCGCCTCTCTCGCGCTCTCTCAGTTCCCAGATACTCTCGAGCAGAGTCTTTGGTGAATCTAGTTATTTGGATCAAATATTGTAACAATCTGCCATGGGACGTCAGGGAAATCTGCAATCTGATACATTTCATAAGGAGACTGAAAACAATATTATTCTGATTATTCTATACATTTACATCTTAACGTCTACCCTGCTGACCACTTGGGCCGAATAGAGGAGTGCTGAGAAACAATTTATGATAGCTGTGCCTACCCCCCGTTAATTAAATTATAATCGAAAAATTGAAAATCACCCTCAGGTGCTTTATCGACTCACATTCTATGAACATTCCAAAATCTATTGCAATACGTGGAAGTGCTGGCGTCTGTACACTTGTTGGGAATATGCTAGTTTTCCCGATGCTTACTTCGAGCAGAGCCCGCTGAAAATGTTCTCACAGCTCCACCGGAACTTCCCTTAATTTCTCTATTAGTTCTCTTACATAAACAAAGGACAATTTGCAACAAGGTGGAAGTTGATGGATTACACCCACACATATACAGAGTACACAGTCAAAATAAGCCCATAAAAATGAGGAATACTAAAAATTAAGTTATAAAAATTAAGTTTACTGAAAATAGAAAATTCAAAAACGACAACAAAAATAACCCACCTTTAATATTTAATTAAAAGACAGTAAATAGATCACAATAAACTAGAAATATTACAGGTGAGGCATTGTGAAACATTTTTATTTGAGTTTCTAAATTTAGTACAGTCAACCAATCTGAATGAACATGTTGACTGCAGAGTATTTTTTTTATCGTATATACAGACCGACAATAATTTTTTTCATGTTTGTTTCCTCTGTCACGGGCATCCTTAAAATGAACCCAGCAACAGTTCTCTGTAACAGAGTGACATCCAAGAGGTGTGATTGTCTACAACATTGGTTTGTTTAAACTGAGCATTTAAGTTGCATAAAAGTACCCACCTAAAAAAGGGACAAATATCCAAAAACATGTCGCAATGTCTTAGATTTCTTTATTATTTGTTTTACTTGAATTATTGAGAGCTTTCACCAAAGCACTGTACAAACATTATATTAACAGTAAAAAAAGAACAGCAACATTTCAAATAACCAATATGAAAGAAGAAACTTAATAGAAGATGAAGCAAGAAGGTGTGTTTTAGGAGAAAAACAGAAAGAGGAAAGAGTCCGAGCAGAACGTACTCATAGAGGAGGTGTAGGCCAGACTTTAGTGGACTAAAGTGCAAGCGAGCGAAAACTAGATGGCGCACAATGTAAAGGAGGAACAGCTAGTAGAAGCAAGGAAAATAAACAAAGTGTACGATCAGGAACATACACTGATATCTGGGAGGAAAGATAAGGAGGAGCAAGACCATAGATGCACCTAAAAAGGATATACCTAAAACAAAACAAAACTGCAGACGGTTGGGAAAAGTAATCCGGAGATGCACGGATCCAGAGAGGTGGGGATAAGAGCACGAGGTGGAAGGACACAAAAAAGACGAACAACCGGGGTGATAAAAGACTTCTAAGGAGCAAAAGAGTAGGCAGGAAAACCAACAATATAGGGCTACTTATTGGCCCTCTGTACTTCTTTGCCAGCCTTGCAAAACAGAACAGTGTCCTTCGTATTGTTGCCCACCGTCTGCCACTTTCGGTGGATAAATCATATACAACCTGTGTTACAATCTATTTTAGTACACCCTCTCTCAGTCCAGCACATTATCCCAGTGTTTACGTATATTAGTGTTGTCTATTTTGACTCATCTGTCGACCAACCCAAACCTGCACCTGTAGACATCTGTGGGGCAAAACAGGTTGTATAAGATTTGTCCACAGGAAGTGGTGGATGGTGAGCAACAATACGAAGGACGCTGTTCCATTTTGCAAGGCTGTCAAAGAGGGCCCACAAAAGCAAGACAAGCACTGCACTAAGAGAGGCTGTCTTAGATCTAGAAGAAATACTTAGGAGCAGTAAGTGGCCCTTTAGTGTATAGGAAAAGAGGAGAACCCACTCTAACGGCTGTGAGAGGTGAAGTAGTAGATTGGACGGCTCCCAGCAGCATAGAAAAGAGCGACTTTTTCACTTCAGAATGAAGTAATATGTGTTTAGCAGGAGCATTAGCCCCTGAAGAAGTTCTACAGATTGATCCTAATATTGAAAGATCGAAACATGTTGGGAAGATGATGGGTAGTTAGATCTATAAGAGAGTCTACAGAAAATGTGTAACTGCCCAGTTGGCTAGTAATCAACATGGGGACATTCGAGCACATAGGGCCTGATTCCGATTTTAACGGCTGCTTTTAGCAGCCGTTAAAATCCATGGCGCTAAACCGCCTTGGTGCTAATTACGCCACCGTAATTTACGGTGGCGTAATTAGCGCCTTCCCCACTCCCATTATGCCCTATGGGGCAAAAATGGGAATGGGGAAGGGTAAAATGGGAAATGGGGATTTACCGCCCCACTCACCTTGGAATGGGGCGGTAAATCCGCCATCGACCATGGTGTAAACATAGTTTACACCATGGTGGTAAAGTTGGCGTACTTACCGCCTGGGTCGTAATGACCCCCATAGCATTTTAAGATTGGTTTCATCATATTTGTTTTAATGGTGTGGTGAATTAAATGGTGTTAAGTTTGTATATAATGTTTTCTTTATGCTGAATCGAAAGGTAAAAATGTGCTTTATAAATTGACTATCTAATTTTATTTGTAAATAAATTTGGATGAGTGATAGAAGCGGTTACCTCGTCCTATATTAGTAGTCCAGACAGGTTTCAGGTGTGGAGGACTTTCAGTTCCCAGGGATAAGCTGTGTGCTGTGTTAACAAATGTCCCTGGAATCTCCAATAGTGTTTTGAAGTATTAAATTGAAACAACCAACATATTACAGCTGATAATGTTCCTCGTCAGTTAATATTATGTCCATACAGTAAAGAAAAGAGTTTCATCAAGATTTCGGCGGCTTCTCAGCAAGGTCAGCGCGGCAGATGTAAGTGAACCTCGCCTTTTGCACACAGACTGTTTTCTCAATGTAATGTCCAGAAGGGTCGTAAGACCTGAAGAGAGAGTAAGGGTTAACCTTATTTTGTACATCAGTCCATTTAAGACTATGTTCTGAAAATAAATCCTGGAAGGTGCTATTTATTTATTTATTTATAGCATTTGTTATAGACCCAAACCCGTAGGTATCACGGGTAGCAATGGCTGGAGAATGCAGGGTTCTTATTTACCACTAAATCAATGTATCAGGAAGCTAAGTCTGACAAGTGACAATGGTGGCTGCCTTCAAGGAGAGTAAAAACTAAAAACAAAACACTGTGAATTGAAAGCTTCTGGGATGTCCCCTGGAAAGTATGTACCAGAGGCAACAATTAGGGATCAGGAAAGTTTAAGGGGTCTGCAACCTTTGGCGTAGTCCCCATAGTCAATGGTGAAGTACCATGGGAGTTGTAGTCCAGAACATCATGAGAGCCACAGGTTGCAGACCCCAATATGATTTTCCCAGTGAATCCTCTCTTTGCCTGTAGAAACCCTGAGAAACATACAGGGGACATGCGGTCTTGGTCTCTGGAGGAGTGGACCATAGAGTGCCTTTTCTGCACTGCCAACTGCGATGGGAACCAGCAAGGATATGATGGTCAGGCATTCTGTGGCACAAGACCTGATGTAAGGGATATGAAATAGGGGTCACCAGGGGTTACACTCCTGAAGATCCAGACCTATCTTGGCATGTTTAGCAGTAGCCATATTCCAGAAAACACAATTGTATGTGGAGCTCTACCGTGACTTAATCGGAAACCCCCAAAAAGCCCAAATAAAAAAGTCAGAATGGGACAGTTGATTGAATTTCGGCCAAACGAAAAGTTCGAACAGCCAGAGAATTCAATCAAATTCCCCATTCGGTGGCATTATGGTGAACAAAAGGAGTGGGGGCTGTGGGAGTGTCCCCTGCACCCTTGTTTACCATAATGTCAGCGGGAGTGGTAGGGGTGTCCACTGCTACCGTTCGCATAAAGTTAAAAAAAGAAAAGGCCTCTGCAATGACTGTTCCCAATCACAGAAGAGTTGGCGGCACACAGCGGAGTATGCCACCAACGGGTAAGTAAGGAGGTGGGTGGGACCGGGTATCTGAAATGGCCGCAAGAAGAAAAACCGAATGTTATTTTCGAACGTTCAGTCTTCTCTTCCCCGGTCATTGCAGATACAGGAAATTCACGCATATTCGACTTTAATCAGCGGCTTCTTGGAATATATAATTAGCACCTTGATACAACTGGCAACATTGTGCCTATTGACAGGCACATTAGTATGGGCAGCACTGAGGCACCTTTGAGCAACGACCATGCATACATTGGCAGGCAGTATATGCTGCTTCTGTACGGTAACTGGGTCTCCTCCGCTCTCCGGACCCCCCGCTAGGCAGATTACTCACACAAGCAAAGCAGTGGCATGCCTTTCTTTCATTACTGTTATTATTATTATGATGGTATTTATTGATCGCGGACCAAGCTTCGAGAAGCAGCGGAGCGCTTTACAGAGGTATACACCAATACAGATATACAGCGGGGGTGTAGGATACAGAGGAGGGGTACCGTTATACAGCTGCACCGAGTGGCAGAGAGTAGAGGGCGGACGCCGTCTAGCAAGTCGGGTCGCACGGGGGCAACATGATGGCCTAGGTATAGAGGAGAAGAGACTTATATGTTCGAGATAGCCTCATAAGGATTAGCCAGGCTCGGCCGGGGACATGGAATATTCCGCAGTAGCGTGCCGCTCAGAGGAAGCGCAGGGGAAGCGCATGGAGACTGGGTGCAAGAAGCTGCCCTAAACCGCAGAACTCAGCAGAGGCCAAAATGGGACTGAATTTCAAGGGAGCCATGCCAGGCTGACCAATCAACACCAGTAAACTGGCACAATGGAAGTGGGTGCTGCAGTGATGCGGTCTGCATCCCTGCATGCATGTGTCTAAAGAAGCCTGCACCGGACAGACAGACAGATGTATACTAATTAACCTTTTCACAATTGACCTCGGGAGAATTGACCTCAGGGAATTGACCTAATTTAAAAGGTCAATTAGGACAGATATGTGGTGGGAAAACCCCCACAAACCCTCACCCAATTCAAAAACACCTGCAAGCCTCCACCCAATCCCCTTATATTATTTATAATCCAAAACCAACCCAATACATATATAAAATAACTAAAATCATATAAAGGTCAATTATCCAGAAGGTCAATTAGGACCACTATAATTAGGTCAATTAGGACAAAAGTTCAATTGTAAAAGGTCAATTTGGGTAATACCAGACAGACAGTGGTTCAGCCATCATCATGCTGGTTGCGTTCATCGGAGTGCGCTGATGCATCGGATACTTTCCGGTGTTTATGCGTGTCCTGCCCAGTATGTTTTGTTGGCCTGGTGCTGTCTTGATGTTAAATGTCTTGCACCCTGATGCCCACAGGTTTATTGGCGCTTTACAAATAAATAAATAAAATGCTGAGCCACACATCTGCAGGGAGCAGGGCAGTCCTGAAGAACTGATGAGGAGGGGTGAGGTCATCCCTTTCTCAGCGGCCTGCTCCAGCTCTGTGGTGCCGACTGGATGCTCCACCTCTGAAAAGCACTCCCTTATGCATCTGTAATTTTGTATGCCTCTACAAAGTGCTCCGTTGCTCCGTTATGCATCTGTACTATTGTATACCTCTGTAAAGTGCTCTGTTATGCATCTGTACTGTTGTACACCACTGTAAAGTGCTGCGTTATATGCATCTGTACTATTGTATACCCCTGTGAAGCTCTCTGCTATGCATCTGTAATGTTGTATACCTCTGTAAAGTGCTCCGTTATGCATCTGTACTATTGTATACCTCTGTAAAGCGCACTGTTATGCTTCTGTCCTGTTGTATAATTCTGTAAAGTGCTCCGTTATGCATCTGTACTGTTGTATACCTCTGTAAAGTGCCTCATTGCTTCTTGAAGCTAGGTCCACGCTCAATAAATACCATAATAATAATTTTCTGGCCCGGAGCGGCAGCGCTCCCAACATTTTGGTAGGGGCATTGGTGGATCCACCTATAGATAGAGTTAAACCAAAGGTGGAGAGATAAAAAACACAAAAGAATCAGAGGAAAATGAAACGGGGGGATGGAGGGAAATTCCTTTCATCAGCTCTGTGTGTACCACCACCTGGATGGAATTGAGTGTAATAGCTTCCATGGTACTGGTTCTGTGCCCACCCTCCTCCTGTGCCCATGTAAATCATCATTGTTTATTATCCTGCATCTACAAATTGGTACTTGGGTGGGTGAGAGCATGTGTGGCTATGGAAAGTTGGTGTTGGCTGATTGGGAAGTCTACATGTGGCACCATTATGAGCAACACGGGGGATGCCATTATGAGCAACAAGGAGGATGCTGATTCCTCGACATCAACTGGGCATGACAAACAGCGATAAAGATGCTGATTCCTCAACATCACCTGGGCGTGGCAAACAAGTTAGCAATAAGGATGCTGATTCCTCAATGTCATTTGGGCGTGCAAAACAAGATAAGGATGCTGATTCCTCAACGTCATCCAGGCGTGGCGAACAAGTTAACTATAAGGATGCTAATTCCTCTACATCACCTAGGCGTGGCAAAAAAGTTAAGGATAAGGATGAAGATTCCTCGACGTATTATGGATGTGCCTAACAAGATAAGGAAGCTGATTCCTCAAGATCAATTGGCCATGACAAACAAGTTAAGGATAAGGATGCTGATTCCTCCATTTCATCTAGGCATGGCAAACAATTTAAGGATAAGTATGCTGATTCCTCTGTGTCATCTGGGCACGGCAAACAAGTTAAGGATATGGATGACGATTCCTCGATGTTATATGGGTGTGCCAAACAAGATAAGGAAGCTGATTCCTCAAGATCAATTGGGTGTGACAAACAACTTAGGGGTAAGGATGCTGATTCCTCTGCATCATCTAGGCATGGCAAACAAGTTAAAGATAAGGATGCTACTTCCTCTATATCAGCTAGGCATGACAAACAATTTAAGGATAAGGTTGCTGATTCCTCTATGTCATCTGGGCATGGCAAACAAGTTAAGGATAAGGATGCTGATTCCTCTACATCATCTAGGCATGACAAACAACTTAGGGGTAAGGATGCTGATTCCTCTACGTCATCTAGGCATGGCAAACAATTTAAGGATACGGTTGCTGATTCCTCTACGTCATCTGGGCATGGCAAACAATTTAAGGATAAGGTTGCTGATTCCTCTGCGTCATCTGGGCATGGCAAACAAGTTAAGGATAAGGATGCTGATTCCTCTACATCATCTAGGCATGACAAACAATTTAAGGATACAGTTGCTGATTCCTCTACGTCACCTGGGCATGGCAAACAAGTTAAGGATAAGGGTGCTGATTCCTCTACATCATCTGGGCGTGACAAACAACTTAGGGGTAAGGATGCTGATTCCTCTACGTCATCTGGGCATGGCAAACAAGTTAAAGATAAAGATGCTACTTCCTCTATATCATCTAGGCATGACAAACCATTTACGGATAAGGGTGCTGATTCCTCTACATCATCCTGGCATGGCAAACAAGTTAAGGATAAGGGTGCTGATTCCTCTACGTCATCTGGGCATGGCAAACAAGTTAAGGATAAGGTTGCTGATTCCTCTACATCATCTAGGCATGACAAACAATTTAAGGATACGGTTGCTGATTCCTCTACGTCATCTGGGCATGGCAAACAATTTAAGGATAAGGTTGCTGATTCCTCTACGTCATCTGGGCATGGCAAACAAGTTAAGGATAAGGATGCTGATTCCTCTACATCATCTAGGCATGACAAACAACTTAGGGGTAAGGATGCTGATTCCTCTACGTCATCTAGGCATGGCAAACAAGTTAAGGATAAGGGTGCTGATTCCTCTACATCATCTGGGCATGGCAAACAAGTTAAGGATAAGGGTGCTGATTCCTCTATGTCATCTGGGCGTGACAAACAATTTAGGGGTAAGGATGCTGATTCCTCTACATCATCTAGGCATGACAAACAATTTAAGGATACGGTTGCTGATTCCTCTACTTCATCTGGGCATGGCAAACAATTTAAGGATAAGGTTGCTGATTCCTCTACGTCATCTAGGCATGACAAACAACTTAGGGGTAAGGATGCCGATTCCTCTACGTCATCTAGGCATGGCAAACAAGTTAAGGATAAGGGTGCTGATTCCTCTACGTCATCTGGGCATGGCAAACAAGTTAAGGATAAGGGTGCTGATTCCTCTACGTCATCTGGGCGTGACAAACAACTTAGGGGTAAGGATGCTGATTCCTCTACATCATCTAGGCATGACAAACAATTTAAGGATACGGTTGCTGATTCCTCTACTTCATCTGGGCATGGCAAACAATTTAAGGATAAGGTTGCTGATTCCTCTACGTCATCTGGGCATGGCAAACAAGTTAAGGATAAGGATGCTGATTCCTCTACATCATCTAGACATGACAAACAATTTAAGGATACGGTTGCTGATTCCTCTACGTCACCTGGGCATGGCAAACAAGTTAAGGATAAGGGTGCTGATTCCTCTACGTCATCTGGGTGTGACAAACAACTTAGGGGTAAGGATGCTGATTCCTCTACGTCATCTGGGCATGGCAAACAATTTAAGGATACGGTTGCTGATTCCTCTACGTCACCTGGGCATGGCAAACAAGTTAAGGATAAGGGTGCTGATTCCTCTACCTCATCTGGGCGTGACAAACAACTTAGGGGTAAGGATGCTGATTCCTCTACGTCATCTAGGCATGGCAAACAAGTTAAAGATGAAGATGCTACTTCCTCTATATCATCTAGGCATGACAAACAATTTAAGGATAAGGGTGCTGATTCCTCCACGTCATCTGGGCATGGCAAACAAGTTAAGGATAAGGGTGCTGATTCCTCTACGTCATCTGGGCAGGGCAAACAAGTTAAGGATAAGGTTGCTGATTCCTCTACACCATCTAGGCATGACAAACAATTTAAGGATACGGTTGCTGATTCCTCTACGTCATCTGGGCATGGCAAACGCGTCAACACTAAAAGATCCAGCCTGCACATCTCCCCTATGGAAGAATTCTACATGGGTGGTGCACCTCGATGATCTCTTTGACTTGAGATGTTAGCAATGTACTTTGTGGCAATTATGAAGAGCAATGACGCGGCAAAGAAATCTATCTTCTCCACAAGGCAGTTGAAGCCGAACAGAAACCGTCCAGGAAGCTACATCGTACTGACTCCTACACTGCTGATAAGAAAGCAGAGGGGGCGTACTTTAATGCATTAGTGTGAATGAAGACTACAATAGATTCCAACACCAGCATGCTCACCGGGGGGTGGGGAGGTGGAGGGGGGGGATGGAGTACTCAGAGGTGTATCATGCCATCTACATCATTTGGTGTTTTAATGCACACTTTAGACAAAGAGAGTGGAATCAGAGCCCAGCTGATCGAGGGGTGTTACTCTACACACTTAAGAAGACAGAACTGTGTGATCCCGCTTTAGTCCTCCAAAGCATCCTGCAGCTTGGCAGATACTGTGGGTCAGTGAATGTCAGAGCATGACAAATGAACAGAGTTTTAAAGACCTTTCATGGGCAAGATGGTAGTGCGATAATGAGCACCCCGATACCTCTAAATACACATCTTGAATGGCTCTCCCGGCTACCTCGAAAAGCCCTCTGAGCTCTGGAAATACGTTGGAAAATCTATCTCATCAAAACCGGCATGAGGGCAAACATGCAGCTGATGCAGAGAACCCGCGCTCTGCAAGGTCCTTCTACTTCTCGGCCTAGCGTGGAACTAGTAGAAGCTGCTCAGACCGACTACCACAAGAAGGGAGAAGTTGTTCTTCTTTTAGAAGCAGTCCCAGAGGGGCAGAGAACCACAATGCAGGTTGAGGAAGAGGCAAATAGAACCCTGACCTCATTGCCCTGGCCCATTGCTAAATATCATGGCCAACAATAACTTCCAGGCTAGCCACTCGTGTCTCAGAATGAATCCCACAACGTTATGTTTTTTTTTTTACTTTTGGAGGATCAATGTCGATTCCTCTTGAAGGCACCTTCACAGCAGACGTTCACCATCAACAGAAGAAGGTGCCACCAAGGTAATGCATCAACAAGATAACTGAAGCCACGTTCCTTGGTTGCGACTCTGAAAACATTGAACAGATGGAACTGCGCACTTGGTGTATATACGGAAGATGTGCCTGGCCTTCTCCTAAAAGCATTGTTTCAGAAACACTGGTGGTTCCACTTTGTTCCTGTAAATGTGTTGTGCTAGAGTTGGACAAACCGAAGTGTGAGTACGTTATTGAAAGAGTGTCTTGCCCCATCTTGTGGGTGTCATCCATTGTGATTGCATCTAAACGCAATCCACCAAATTCTGCAAGGATATGTGTGGATATGCGTCTCCCGCTTTCTTGTCTTACATGCTCCTAAGTGACCTCAATGTCATGTATAAGAGTTTTCAAATAATTGTAATAACTGGTTCCCTGTCATTTAAGGAGTAAGCTGTACTTTGAGGCTTCATTAGTGAGCAGATTTTCCCATGTTTTCTCTTTTTTCCAGATTATGGTTAGACAGTGCTTGATGTTTATAAGGAATAATACATTTTATATTGATTGTTACACTATATGTCCAAAATATTATCTTAACTATTATATAGTCATTGTTCTATGTTAATATAGACATCTTGTTTATTCTCTTTTTCTTTGTCTATACACTAAAATGAAATAAATGTACAAAAAATAACTGTGCTTCAAGCAACAAATACATGTGCTGCTTGCCCTCCTTTACCCTCAGCCCAATTTGACCATATGTTTACTCATCAGTTAGGTGTAATTCAAAGAAGGGGGCTCCTTTTCCATTTCGGGCCCTTGCTTGTGGAACTCTGTTTCCCCACCTGATTTCTTTATCCTGCCAACATGCACTGAAGACTTGGTTATTAACCATGTTCAACCTGTCTTTCCACTATTTCTATTGCCAAGATGCCTGAGATGTAATTGTGCCTTTCAATATTCTACCCTCAGTCAGCCAGTTCTGCCATTGCAAAATCAGTCACCTTTAGACATCGTTAACCATGGGAGCATTTTCATGGGAAAAACCTTTCCATACATACTATGAGCCACATCGCAAGTGCTGCGGTGTGGGCAAAAACGCTGGTAATGCAGTGGTAAATGAATTACATCATAATTACCGCACCACCAAACTATTGGTTTGGAGGTAAGGTGGGGGGAAACCTCCAGCAGAATTCTGAAGGTAATTCCTGTGGCTTACTGCAAAAAAACCCTGCCAAATTGGCAGAATTACCGCCGGCTGTAATTCCTCCAAATCCACATGTAGTCCTATGGACTCCAATAAATGTGGACTAGCACTGCTTATCACCACTTGTAATCCAGCAGAAATTCCGCCTAACCAAGCGGCAGTAATGGAAATCCATTTGGTGGTATTTCGGTAGATTTACCACCAAAATACCACCAAACTTGTAATGAAGCCCCGTTTCTCATATTTGCATGTGGATTACATTATAGACCTCGTCTCAGCCGAGCAGAATGCTCAAAATGCAGTCAATAATCGCTGGCATGAGCCTCATTCCTAACTATTCACTGTGATATTAAAGAATACATAAATATAGAAAACATTTTTAACGAAACTTTTTTACCGACATATTACCCATGTTTGGAATGTTTTGACATTTTGGGGGTTCCCCCCAAACCCTCTCTTTCCATTTGATTATAACACCCCTCCAATTCCCTCCCCACCTCCATCTTTTTTTTAAATTCTTTATTTTTTCAGCAAAAAGGATTCGTGAAAAATGTTGTTCGACTTTTTTTTCCCTCGTTATTTTCACTGGATACCATTCCTAACATTCACACCTGAGCAGTAGCCTGCCATGCAGCACAGACACAAACATCTATGGCTTTTTCAGGACTTAAAGGAGCATGAGCAGTTCCATTTCAGAAATGAACAAACAGCAGTGAAACCCGAAATATGTAACGTTTGCTGTTACTAGTTCCGTGTTTATTGAAATGAGACCACAAGTTATACAGTGTGGTCATTTTGTTTTACGCATAATACACTTTCCATTTTAGTTGCATCACTCCATGTACTAATAAACTCATGAAACGTGGAAGCGGGGGGGGGGGGACTTTATCACTTTGAATAATGACTTTCCTGAACTTATAGCCCTCAGCTTTGCCTTGGGCCATAAACCAGGGCAGGTCATTATCCCGCGATAATGACCCCTATATTGGTCTGTAATGCTTCATTAATGACCTGCTGACTCACTGATTAAAGAAAGAGACAGTTTCTCTGAGCTTGCATTCTTTGAAATCACAACAATGCCCAATACCCTTAGGTGACCCTCTCTCTGCCCCAGAATGCATTGCTCCACGCTGAAACCTCAGGCATGCAATACATCGCAATGTGGGCCTTGTTTGTTTGTTTGTTTTGTTTCTTTATTTATAATGCACACCCTACCCTGAGGCATCAGGGCGCAGGAGATAAGAATATGTTCAACTTGGTTACAGGGTGCCTAGGTATGCACTATACATGACACAAATACAGGAACCTTGCATAATACAGGAGAGTACCTATTTTAACAATGACTAATACAAGGCAGAGTTGCATAATCTGGTATCACATTTTAGGAAGGATCTAATGCATCCAGCGGTAGTTCATAGCAGTGTACACATAGCGGCAAAGCAGTACAGGGGACAAGAAGGGGGAAGTCGATAGCAAAGTTGCAATCAGAGTGATTAGGAATCGTTCTCTTTTACATCAGTCATCAAACCCTTAAATGGGCAGCCAAGCAGAAGCCCAAAGGGTAAAGTGAATATGCCAAATGTACACAGTGTCAGGACTGCTTAACAAGCATATGTGAAGTTTTAAATTAGATGAGGCAAAGGTATTGTATAGGCCATACACACAGGCCATTTGCTGTTTCCCTGGAATTGTTTATGTAACAAACACTGTTCTTTCTTCATTATTAAAGAGCGATTTACAAGTTGTCGCGTCTTCAATAAAATATTGCAGCCCATACATAAAAAGCAGTTGTAAACAGGCCCTGTTCTAAAACCACTTTGTTTTGTTTTATGCCTTTGCTGAGGACATTAAGGCCTTGGCACTCAAATCCAGCAGCCGGGTCCAATGGCAGAGAATACTAAAACAGCTCCACACAAATGCCCCCAAGCTGGGCTTGCCAAGGCACAGAGATGGAGGCTGTGCTGTAAAGTGCTTCATGTAAATCCAACACGTTTGCTGTGGCCATTCTGCTTAGCCTTCTCCAAAATATAATAAGATTTTTCTGAACACAATAAATAAATAAATAAATATGAGATTTTTCTTGTCCCAAAGCATCTCCTTATTCATCAGAAAATATAATTTGCCTTTAACTTACGCTTAGTCCCCAGCAGCAGAATGCTAGCTAAGCAACTTGCACATGTCAGCAGTAAAGTGTAGTAAAGTGCACTGTGGCGGATCAGAAGGAGGACACAGACTCTTTGAGGACATTTTGAGGACGGCTTTATTAAAGAATAAAATGAACGCCTGGCTTTCCACTATCTCTATGGGGTGTTCCTCTTTCGTTCGGACATACAGACACGACTGACGAGCACCTTCCTATTAAATGGAGGTGCTCGTCAGTCGTGAGTGTATGTCCGAAAGAAAAAGTGCCCACTGTCTAAATTAACCCTAACTGTCCCTCCCACTATTCTAAAAACTAAAGACAAGAGAATGACTCCCTTCTCCTGGAGCTTGCTGCTTGCGACTTGTTTAATAAGTCCATATAACTCCTTCAAGACGTTATGATGCTTTTGTCTCTTCTCCTAGAGGTTGGTTTCCTGAACCTTGAACAATTTCTTTGATCCTATAGGGTTGCTTTCCCCTCTTCCCAGGGTTCGGGGATCCTTCCTTTCTTCGCTTTCTCGCCTTCTCGGTTCACATCCGGCGTCCGTGATGGATCGGCGTATAATGGATGGTAGCTGTCGGGGCCACGTGGTGGCGTAGTTCGGGGGACTGACGGTCCACCACGGGATCTCTGTAGTCACGCCACCAGCATCAACTTCTGTCTTCTTCATTCTCAAAGGATGCTCTCCCATCGGCTTCCCAGCAGTTTCCACACTCGCGGGCTTCGCGTCTGTAGAGTAACCTCCCATCTCAGGTGTGAGGCTTCCGTCGCCGATGTGCATGTTTCTTTGTCTCTGCTTGCTGAAATATCTCTCTCCACTTCAGCTTCTTGGTTTCAGTTCAATTGGAGTTTCTGTTTAAAGAGACATATTCCCTTTCTGGTTGACAGCAATAGAGTGCAGGTTTTTCTTCATCCCAGTCTGTATATTGTATGTCTTTTAAATTGTCGGAGGTTCCCAAGTAGGCCATTTCAGAATATGCTTCTGGGAGTTCCTCAGAGGAACGGGAGTCCTTGTGCCCACAGGGGGATTCTCTCCCGGTGAGATCCTGCTTGCCTCCACCCCTAGGGAGGTTGTTGTGGAGCGGGCTCACCTCCTTCGACTTACAGAGTGGGAACCCATTTGGAGAGAAGGGACGAATTCCCTCGATTCGTCACAGCACTGATATGCAAGGCTTTTTAATTTACCATAGATTTAAATCGTTGCAGGACACAAAGCGAAAACACTCACAGTATATTCATTTATTTACTTGTCTATATATTTACTCATGTATTGATTGGATTTTTATTAAATTACAGGGGAAAAAACGAGGCCCAAAACAACTAATTTATTTTTTTTAATTTCAAAAATGTGTTTCTTCAAAGGGAGCACCACCCTGTAAGTCAAGGGAGGTGAGCCTGCTTCACAACACCCTCCTTAGGGGTAGAGGCAAGCAGGATCTCACCGGGAGAGACTCCCCTTTGGAGACCAGGACTCTAGTTCCTCTGGGTTTTTTTTGCATGTTTTTCCTTTTTTAATGTGTGGGGAGACCTCCTGCAGCTGCCCCACAGCACCCAACCATTTTTTCTTCCCTCACCCAACCACCATCTATTTATTTTTAAAAGTTGCTAAAGTACAGAAAAATATTATATAAAAAAGGTTAGGTTTTCAGCGTCGTTGTTTTGCCATTCTTTTTTTGATGTGATACCGTATGTATTACTTTCAGATTCTTATATAGTTAACATGCCACTTTACCAGCCGATTTAAAGTCATTTTTTAAGCACGAGAAGTAAAAGCTGAAAGTCTTAAATTGTATTGCAAGAAACCTAGAGACTTGTTACAAGTTTAAAATTCCCAAGGATTTACCGCCAACTAGATTACTGCTACTGCTTCCTGTAAGAGAAGTCCTCCTGCTTAGAAGTGGCAGAATGGCAGTGTTAATCCCCATTTTTAGAGTCCATAGGACTCCATAAGGGTTGCAGAGAAATGACAGCACATGGAACCTTTACCCAAAGTAGTTCCTCCACTCTCCTCTATGATCAACAGGTAACTCCTCCGCTTTACCTTCAAACTTGGAATTTGACTGTGTGGTGAAGTGGGCGAAACAGAGTTATCACTATTTTGTTACTGTACTGCCAACTTGTAATGAGGCTCTTTTGGTTCATCTGGACATGGGACTCAAATGGCAACTGCGGGCTGTGAGGGGTCAGAAATGTGAGGCGGACAACTTTGTGAAGTTTTTTCACAAGAGGCCATTTGATTAGCTCAAAGGGTTTGATAAGCACCTCACTATCCCTACCCTGACAAGGATTTCCCTGCATAAAATAAACTAAAGGTAGCAAAAGAAATCTGTCCCTCACACTTGCACATACAACAACTTAATGAGTTAATAATATATGGCAATTCAATACAGAAATAACAGTTATGTTCAAAACCTGATAACTGTTTCTCCTCATGACCTGGGTGTTTTTCCCTTCCCCAGATTCAAAGAGGAGTTTCAATCAATGGTTCAAAGTAAGGAAATCCCATTGTGCTACAAAGTTCCAATAAAGTTCCTCTTTCTCCAGTAAGTCTCTCCCTTGGACTTGACCAATAGTTCCAAATACTCAACAAGTCTTTTATCTCTGCACTGGCGGCAGAGAGTTCTACATAACTGCTTCTCAGAAAATAAGTATCAGTTCACAGTGAATCAGTATCAACAAAAATGCTTCTGTCCGGATGATTTTGCAACAGTTCACAAAATACTTGAATCAGTAATATTGATTTGTCAGGATGAGTCCACAACAATTGACTATGTACTTTAGTGACCTTGCCACTGCTTCTTCAATGCTTTTTACCACACCACAACACTTTAATACTCTTACCTGGTCCACTCACTTGCCGGGTCTACAACTACAAGGTCCCTTGCCCTGGTATACTCGCCTGCCATGACTAATGAAACTACTAACACTACAAAAAGTACTTCTGTGGCACAGTTTACTTCAAACCACTGGACCCCATTACAAGTTTTTAAGTATTTCAGAGGTAAATCCTCTGAGATACCACCAAACAGATCTACAGTTACCACCACTTGGTCCTGTGGATTTACCATGGTATTACACGGGGTAGCAGGCAGTGTAAATCCCCATTTTCAGGAGCCCATAGGGCTTTGTTGGGGATGTTTGATGGAATTACCACCAGTGGAACTACAACTAGTTATTCCACTGATTTTTGGGAGGGACAGTGGAGGATTCACATCCAGCATCATGCTGGAAGTACATTATCCACTTTTCCTCCAGAAATCGGCGGAATTACCACTCGTAATTCCACTGGTGGTAATTCCATCAAAACATGTAATTTGGCAGTGCAGAAAAAATGAAGGTAACTGAATTACTGCCACTTTTTACATGCACCGGCAAACTCAGAATGAGTCCCATAATTTTTTGACTTTCCACAATATCAGTTTTGACTACTTTTGACTACTTTTTGAGGGAAAACGTTAAACACATTAGTGCTGTTTGTTCCACACTTATGATTACCAAATGCAATGCAGGTTATGTTCCTTGCCTCCTCAATACCTTCTGTGAGAAAGGCAGCTTTACTGCCACTCTTGTTTTCCCACTCTTCTTTGGCTTAGGCAATGCTTGTTTAGGTCAGTTCCCCCTATTGCTCCTTTCTCCCTCTGACAATAGAGTCTATAAACAACTTGCTTCTTAATTGCCCTTTCTTGGCTTTGGCAGTGTTGGTTCCTTTTAGCTTGCTTTGTTATTGCCCTCTTTTGGCTTTTGCAATGATTGTTTATATTGGCTTTGAGTAATATTGCCCTCTCTTGTTGGCAATTATTCAGGCCCAAATAAGCATAATGACACTTTTCTGGCATGTTCGCCAAGTTCTTATTCTGCCACTTGCTCAAAAAAGATTATTATTCTGCTTTACATCAGTTTGGTATTCAAAGTACCCGGACCTGGCCAGTGGGTGATCATGCAGCGCTCTCATGTCATAATATGCTACTGCGCATCTGCTCGCTCTGCCCGCCTCTGGTTGTTCTGCTTCTTCTGCTCCAATCGGCTCAGCAAACTGCTTCTTTCTGGTTTCCGCTGCCCAAGCTGGTCGGAAAAGGACCGTTCCTCACTCCACCTGCTCTCCGGTGCTCGCCTGCCACTGAAGCCCGTCTTACTATGGGGAAAGCTTCTCGACTTCATGCTTCCCGCCGCATGACCTCTGCAGCTACGGTCTTCAGAGGGAAATCTTTCAAAACCACAATTCCCGCTGCACAACCTCTACTACAATCAAGTACTCTGAATGTAGAGACCCAGCCAGAAACGGCGTCCGTTTGGTAAACGAAGGTGGCTACGGTGTCTCTGCTCTTCTTCAGCTGCAACAACAATGTGGAGTTACTGCAATCACTCCACCTCTCACTACTGCTCTCTATGGACTGCACCCGATGGAGCCTTTTATGCCTCCCTGTCTCCCTCAGGTGTGGGTCATTAACCGTATTAGGCTGCAACTTGCAGTCCAGTGCCTCTGCATTCCTCTTCTACGTCCCAGTGCTTTGGGCAATGTGGGACTTGAAGTCCCCAATGTTTCCATTGCTACTTTTAAAGGGAATATTGTTATCAACTTCATTTCTATCCTTACTTATATTTTCTTAAAGGTCATTATAAGTATTTAATGAATGGTTTGGCTTTACAGGGGAATTAAGGTTTTCAGAATTTGAGATGTTAATGTTTGAAGACTCACTTTTTTTTCTTTTTTTTCTTCATTGGTTAAAAAATAACCTTTAACAAGACAAATAAAAACAATTTAAGTTTCATACACATTTTTGATATATAAGTTAAAAGTAGTGATGAAAGAAGAAACACTCTAAAATGGCTAAAACAGCACCCATAAATCAAGAATTAATAAGCAAAGCATTTCAGATTACTAACTATAAGAATAGAGGTAAATGTTCAAGTAACGGCCACAACAACAGAGGTGGAAAACCCAGTCAGGCAATACTTCCACATAGACACACCACTTCCCCCAGTAAACACATGAGCGAACTTCTTAAAAGCATTCCATCTCAAGCCACAAACAGTTGTGCAACAGGGGAATAGATGTTTAATAGTTTCTTGGTGCTCTTTATCTTTGCAGAACCTACAGAAGGCAAGATCTACCGATCCACTCCATACCGTACCAAGATTTCTTTGGTATGCAGTAAATTCCAACGAAACCTAAGAAGAAGACGGCAGGTGCACCTATGGGGGTAGATCGACAGGGATGGGGCTAAATGGCCCCTCTTCTTGTGGTCTCCCTGAAGATGACGCAACAAGGAATATTGATGCGTAGTCGGGTTTACAAGCAAATCATCCTCATTACAACCACATTCTGCTATTAAAGCAGAGCAAAACACCCCGATTTCCTGCAAAGCACTGGACGCATTTTCAAGCAAATTTCACTAAGGTCCTCAACCAGAGATCATACACAAGGTTGTAGAATGTTCCTATACAGTGCGAGATACCTCCATGAGGCCCTAGCTTTTAAAGAAACGATACCTAATTAATATTGTATTGCAATAAGTGGAATTGAGCGTTTGTTCTGACCTGGGACATGTGATGTATTGATCCCATGTATTGTTTTGAGGACAATCTCATAATTAATGTCTGTTATACCGTAGTTCATTTGACCTAGACTGTACAATTAAATTAGAAGAGACTCCCCCAGGCTTTGCATAAAAAGACTGAAAAGTTTGTACCCAATCTTTCTCAGAAATTACATTGAACAAACAGGTAAAGTGCGAAAGGTCGATGTCATTGATGAGCCTTCGAAAGGACTCAGAGTTTTTATTACACAGAGCTATCAACATAGCCTCCGTGCAGTTCTGGCATCTCTGATTACGGGTGTCATGTAGCCAGTTTTTCTAGGACTGGCAAAGTTTCCTAATCTCGACATCTTTATCCAGGACAGACAGTTCCTTGTTGTTTCGAGTTTGCCTAAAGAACCGTCTCATTTCTCTTTTCCTAAGGACTAACTCGTCATTATAGGCATGGAAATGTTTCTTAGATCTAGATCTAACCCTGCTCAGTCTTCAGCTAGGTAGGCAGTCTTTAACAAGATCAATAAGATCTTGAACAAAACTCTCAAAATGATTTGGCTCAAAATCTATGTAATTTCCACTTCAGTGATGTCAAAGCACAGCTTCGGTTGAGGTTATCATTTACACGCTGCGACTTGATTAACACTACAGTTGAGAAGAATATTAGTTGGACCATTATCAACCATTATCAGCCATGTATACACCCAAAACAAGGCTATCAAAATGGGCCATAATCAGGACGTGATCACTAGGATCGGTTGCTCTTACATCCAACCGAGAGCAAATCTCCAGATGCCAACTACCTGTAAAAATGTAATCAGTGGTGGAATGGGATGACTAGTTAGTACAGGTGGTCTGTGGGAGAATGTCTCCAGCCACTGGCCCATCCAAAGGAAACAGGCCCATACCATTCAACCCATCATGCCACTTTTTACCAATCAGCAACTTTAAATTAGACTGGCCAATCCCAGACGTCTAACAAGGAATTGCATGATAAGCATTCCGAGTTCAAGTCTCCTGCCAAAAGGATGTGTCCCAGCGGAAACTCATTGGATCATCAATTTACAGAGGAGATTGTTAGATCGAGTTTATTTTCAAGGAGATTTAAACCCGAAACCAATACACATTGAGAACTAAAAGATGTAAGCAATCCCTCCTTCAGATCTCAATGTGTGTGGCCATAACACCAAAGCAGATATCGAAGCTAACAAGTCCCCTGATTTCTGCAGCCAAAATCACCCGGTCAAGCTCCCTGATAAAACACCACATAGCCATCAAAAACAGGGGGGGCCTAAGCCAGGTTTCTTGAAGAAGAATAAGTGAGTGGCTCCTAAACCAATCACATAACACAATATTGTTAAAAAGGTATTGGTGATCTCGGGAGTTAATGATACAAGAAAAAAAGACTTTGGCCCACAGTAACAATTGGGTTCTATGTGGTCTCAACAGGAAACCCCAATAGGCAAGACCAATCAAGACTTGCTTCAGAAGCCATCATTTGAAAGAGAGTTCTTGGGTTTCCAGAGTGTCTCAACCATTCAACTAGGTAGATGGATTTACTACTGACAGGCCCCTCGTGTAATATCATACACAATTTTCGATTTGATATACACAACTGAACGGTCAGTTCCATAGAAAATCAATAAAATCAATCCTGTCCACATTTTTAGAATTGATATTAGCTAGGGCAGGAATCTCTCTCATGAGACTTAATAGGTTCCTTCGATTCAGCACTATTACTTGAGTGTCAGGTATAAGGTTTTCAATAAGAATGGTAAGTGGGTGATATGATTGGTAATGATATGATTGGTTATTTATAACACGCTTAATACCCAGAGGTTTCTAAGCGCGGACCTGGGGATCAAACCTGTGTTGCTCCGTGTCGTCTTGCTTCCAAGGTGAGCACCTTGCCCCTGAGCTATCCTCCTGAGACTGAGGGGTAACCCTTTCCCCAAAGTGCTGACAAGGGTTTATGGATCCTGATTGTTGAAGTGTTCCTGGGAGACACCTGGTTTAGTTAGAAGAGACTCCAAGGTAGCCTCGGATACGTTTTTAGTAAATGTTGTCAATCGCTGAGACTAGATTAAACCTCTCAAAGGTTCACTGGTTGAGTGGGAAGGACACAAACCCTTGTTTTACACCATCTGAGGAACTGGAATAATCCAAAGAGAACCCTGCTGGGGATGCTCCGATACCAAAATAGAATTTGGGGCTTCCACTCCAGAGAGCTGTTAGCGATTGCTGCTCCAGGGGATGAGTTTACGATCTCAGTAACTAGCACTAAATCCCTGGTAGAATCCACCACCTTCTCCTCTGCAAATACCAAGGGCCACAGTGAGCCCCTGCACATGGGCAGGAGGAATTAGCCAGGGTTGCCTTAACAGAGGGCTGCGCAAAGAGGCAGAGTAAACAATTGCATGAGGCCTGTTTACTGGACTGGTTCAAAAAACGTTTTTTTAGGATTCTTAGCCATTGGTCCACCCGCTCTACGACGTATCGGAGGATTAGAAGTCACCAAAACGTTGGTATATTGGACTGCAACCACCACTTCAACAGTTGGATCACCGTCTATGTTGATGACTTGCACTGTTGGTACAAGCGCCTCACAAGGTAGGGTCTGAACCTCCGCAGACGCTACGGACACCCTAGACTACCCTGACACAGGAATACCTGTACTGGATATAAAAGGATCAATATGGCCAATCCTGCCGGCACCAACTGAACTAGAACTCGATGTTGCTCGTTATGCAATGGGAAGCCACCAGAGACCTAGGTGTGCTCAAAGATCCCCGAATGAGCATGGCCGTGTGAAACTGGTGGATTCAGTGTCAGCAGAACCCTTGGTCCTTCTTTTGTTTCAATAAACATTCTTTGGCAGCAACATGCATTTTTATGTTGTCAAACCTAGACAGTAGTGATTCTAGAAGACCTGTATTGGCCTTCGTTATCCCCTGTATGTCCTCATATAGAGAAACCTATACACAAAGTACTTGGTTGATTTCCACCAAAAGGTCATCTTGGCTATGACCAATACAGTCATCCATATCCATTCTCCTCAGAGCCGCAGATAACCTTCTGGGGGGTGGGGGGAGCGGGAATTGGCGGTGAGACCGAAGAAGGTGAATAGCATATTTTCTGCTTAGATAAGTTTGACAATAAACTCAAGTCCCGGGGAGAGTTGGCAGTGCTCAAATATATGGACGCCGCTCACGGGGAAGGAGGGAAGGGAAGATTCACGGCAGCTAACATTTAGGCGTGGAAATGGGAAGAGGGGAATTCATCATTTTGCCCCCACTTCGAAAATCGTACATCATCAATTGTCGCTTAATGAGCACTAACTTAGTCAAGCGCTCAGCTTTTAATGCTGCCATGTAGAGAGCAGACAGCACTCACAAGGCACTCAAGGCACCCAAACTGCGCGCGCGCCAATGCATGCGTGTGCCCGAGATATAATGCTCCCTGATCCAGAGGTGGGACACACGCTGAAGCAGCAAATGGATTGAATGAATCCCATTATTTTAGCCAATAGGAGCTCAGTATTGGTGTTCGAAGATAAATCACTGTAGAACGAGCTTAAAAACGGTGAATAAAGCATCAGTTTCTCCGTAGACACAATTCGAGGCAAGTAAGCAGACAGCACTCACAATGCACTCTACCAATGCTCACATTTAACAGTCCCCTGTTTATGACAATTTCCGCCACCATCAGGATAGTTAGCCTTGGGAAAGAAAAGCTGTCTCGGACGGGAAGCCATTACATATGCCGGCATCACTGACACTTCCTCCTCTGAGGAAAACAAATACTGCTTCTCTCCCAACAGAGTCCTCCCGTTCCCTTGGGGACCTTCTCCTCCCATGTGATCCTCCTGGCTAATACCACCCCCAGGGTCGGGATCAGCTAGTGGTTGCTTTCCCCTGGCCAGGTGGGAGGAGACTTTAGGTAGTGTCTTTGTCAGGAATCTGCATGATTCATCACAGGCCATAGTCTCAAGGGCAAATCTCCCAACAGAGTCCTCCCGTTCCCTTGGGGACCTTCTCGTCCCAGGTGATCCTCCTGGCTAATACCACCCCCAGGGTCAGGATCAGGTAGTGGTTGCTTTCCCCTGGCCAGGTGGGAGGAGACTTTAGGTAGTGTCTTTGTAGGAATCTGCATGATTCATCACAGGCCGTAGTCTCAAGGGCGAATCTCCCAACAGAGTCCTCCCGTTCCCTTGGGGACCTTCTCCTCCCAGGTGATCCTCCTGGCTAATACCACCCCCAGGGTCGGGATCAGGTAGTGGTTGCTTTCCCCTGGCCAGGTGGGAGGAGACTTTAGGTAGTGTCTTTGTCAGGAATCTGCATGATTCATCACAGGCCGTAGTCTCAAGGGCGAATCTCCCAACAGAGTCCTCCCGTTCCCTTGGGGACCTTCTCCTCCCAGGTGATCCTCCTGGCTAATACCACCCCCAGGGTCGGGATCAGCTAGTGGTTGCTTTCCCCTGGCCAGGTGGGAGGAGACTTTAGGTAGTGTCTTTGTCAGGAATCTGCATGATTCATCACAGGCCATAGTCTCAAGGGCGAATCTCCCAACAGAGTCCTCCCGTTCCCTTGGGGACCTTCTCCTCCCAGGTGATCCTCCTGGCTAATACCACCCCCAGGGTCGGGATCAGCTAGTGGTTGCTTTCCCCTGGCCAGGTGGGAGGAGACTTTAGGTAGTGTCTTTGTCAGGAATCTGCATGATTCATCACAGGCCGTAGTCTCAAGGGCGAATCTCCCAACTTCATCTTCTACCACGATGTTGAGTGGAAGTTCCGAAGGAGTGAGCCTTGGGAGTTGATAGATCTACCCCAAAATGATCCACCTGGGGAGATGGTGTATAGGTTCCTGGAGACTTCCCCTTCTGTGCAGTGTCTTGTGAAGTAGGCAAATTCCCCCAATACTTGGTTGGCAGTAAGTAACAAACAAAAATAAAGTTGTCAGTGCTGGAATGACCAATTTTTTTCAGTCCTCCAAATTAAGAATTTGGCTCCTAGATGGAGGAAAATCCTCGAGATGGTGCTGGGAAGCCTTTCCTCCTGATGAACCTGATGAAGTGGGGAATTACGTCAAGTGGTATTTTCTCCAGTCCCAATAGGCCTTCAGAATGGGGAGTAACCAAAACGCGTCATCTGATCCATTTAACACTGTTGCAGCAGTAACAGTATATCCATTCAGTGGTTGCAGCCCTGATAAGGCTGCCAATCTCGCAGTGAGAGAAAAGATGTTTTAAAGTGCGAGCTTTCTCTAATTGGGAGCCAGTGGAGAAACTCCTTGGCTTGTGCTATACGTTTCTGTGCCACCGCCTTCTGATGAGGATGTTGGTCGCGTAGGATCGTGCTCTTTGAACTTTGATTGTAGTCTTCATCGGGAGAACCATACTTATGCCATTGCAGTAGTCTAGGCGAGCGGAGGCCAGAGCATGGACCATTGCTATGTGTTGAGCCGTTGTTATTTATCCAAGGATAGTACGCAGAGTGAAGTACGATTTATGGGAACCACGTTGACTTAAGGGATTAAGGTAAAGTTGACATTGATCACCACTTTTATAGAGCCGATTTTCGAGCTGTTGGGGGGGGTACAATAGGACAGTTGAAAGGGTAGGGGTACTAAATCTCTCTGGCCCATAAGTAGGACCTCTGTTTTGGAGGCATTGGCTCACAGTTAATTTAAGTTCACTCATCTTTGGGCATTTCCGGTAGAGCTATAGTCTTTAGGTCATCAGGTCCTGATCGTTAGGTCAGGCCTTACTTCTGTAAGTTGATCCCAACTACTTCACTAATGGCATTGGAGATGTTTATAGGTCATGCAAGAAGAGTATGGTTGATAGTTGGATGGGGATGTGCGTCTTTGGCTAATATCTTTAACATTCACACCCTTAGTACTGTCATGCCCTTTTCCTTATGAGGGATCCTGTGCTTTCCCTGGCACGCAGAAGCGCGAATGCGTCCGACTGTGACAGATTCACGATAATGCAGATTCATGCAAAATATCAACATTGCTTCAAAACAGCAGGGGCGAGGATGCAGGATTGAGTCGTAAGGGTGATCAGGTTTGTAAGGGGATGGGAAATGGGAGAAGGTGTAGCTGTAAACAGGAAATATGGTGACCTCCGTTAAATAAATTGAAGTGGGTATGATTGGGAGCCTGCACATTGGGGTTTGGTCACAGATCCTTTTGATGAAGCCTAAACCAAGGGTCTGCAACCTTTGGCTCATCAGATGTCGTTGACCAAACTCCCATCGTGCCTATCCAGTGTTGTCAATGGTAAGGGATCATGGGAGTTGTAGTCCAGAACAACTGGAGAACCACAGGTTGCACATCCTTGGCGTAGACAAACAGCTGAGCGTTGTGTGCTAATGCCAAAAGATCCCGCTCCATCAGGAAAGCTATACTGATCCGTCTAGAAACTCAGGATGTATAACAAATCCCCAACTACGCTGTGGTACCCAGGAAGCTGGCCAAGGCGGTGTCTATGTGTGCCCAGTCTGCCCCTGGCAGAAGATGGAGCTGGTGAATGATGAGACCAGCCTTTTCTTACATTACCAATCCTGTCCATCAGATGGGTACCGACAGCTAATTTATTTTTTTCAGCTTTCTGATAACTCTTCATTTTTGTAATTACAAGCCCTTACAGTATGCCAATTAAGAAACAGACAATATTCAAATGCCGCGGCAAGCCTCACCTGATGATAACCAGCAAGCCTCACCTGATGATAACCAGCAAGCCTCATCTGATGATAACCAGGTGATAACCAGCAAGCCTCACCTGATGATAACCAGCAAGCCTCATCTGATGATAACCAGCAAGCCTCACCTGATGATAACCAGCAAGCCTCATCTGATGATAACCAGCAAGCCTCACCTGAAACCTCACCTGATGATAACCAGCAAGCCTCACCTGATGATAACCAGCAAGCCTCACCTGATGATAACCAGCAAGCCTCATCTGATGATAACCAGCAAGCCTCACCTGAAGCCTCACCTGATGATAACCAGCAAGCCTCATCTGATGATAACCAGCAAGCCTCACCTGATGATAACCAGCAAGCCTCACCTGATGATAACCAGCAAGCCTCACCTGATGATAACCAGCAAGCCTCATCTGATGATAACCAGCAAGCCTCACCTGAAGCCTCATCTGATGATAACCAGCAAGCCTCACCTGAAGCCTCACCTGATGATAACCAGCAAGCCTCACCTGATGATAACCAGCAAGCCTCACCTGATGATAACCAGCAAGCCTCATCTGATGATAACCAGCAAGCCTCACCTGAAGCCTCACCTGATGATAACCAGCAAGCCTCACCTGATTATAACTAGCAAGCCTCACCTGATGATAACCAGCAAGCCTCACCTGATGATAACCAGCAAGCCTCACCTGATGAGGTCCCCGTATGGCGGTCATATTACGCTTGAATACCTCAAGAACAAAGCATTACCACAAGGACTGACAGTCCAGAATGAACCTAGACTTTTTCTTGATAACGAGAAGTTTCGAGTACAATGGAGCTATATAGCTAATCGGTGTGGTCGTGATTGGTTAATTTTGATCATAGACACAGCCAAAGAAACATCTACTAAAATTGAAATCGAACTTCTTAAAATTGAAGAAAATATAAAGAAACTATTACCTTTGGACAACTATAAGAGACGCCTTGAAGAAATTGAGAAAGAGATGAAGGAATTTAAAAATATAAACACCAACGAAAGAATCCAACGTATGAAAAAAGATTTGGCCCGTTTCTCGCATGAGAGAGCTTTTCCTTATGTTAAAGAAGATTATATCAACAAAACATTACAAACTAATGGTCCAACTAGATATAATAGACGAGTCCGATTTCGTAATACCTCATACAGTACCAGTCATGATAGTAGTGACCCTGACGATGCAGGTGAAGGAACCTCCTCTGGGAACAAGACTCCCAACCGAAGAGGAAGAGGTCAACCATCTCGACGACAAAATGAACGAAGAAGAGGCAATCAGGGCCGTTTTTTATACCAGGCCCCAAACAGAAGCAGCTGGGACGACGGAACAAAACAAACCAGAAGCGGGAATCGCTTTTGATTAATCTATCTGATTATACTCTCACAGATATAGAACAACAAGTCCTCAACAAAGGTTTGGGATTCGTGATGACGAAACTACATGATCCTTTTGAATTTTTAATTGATTTCAAAAAACTAATGAGGAAAATCCACCTGAAAGAATTCTTCTCTGCTGACAACGTTATCTCCTCGGAAGAACCTTCTAACTACACGGGACTCCGTAAACCTTCCACTTTCTACCCTCCTTCTCAGAGTTTCTCTCCTGAGTCGTTGGTCTTTGAAAAGAAAGTGATCGCAGAAGTTAAAGCCCTGGAAAATAAACCTTCGAGACCTTTCCATAATCTCTCTAATTCAGAACTTCAAGCACTCGACTCCTTGTCCAAAAACTCCCAAATTGTCATCAAGAAAGCAGATAAAGGTGGAGGTATTGTGGTTCTTAATCGCACCGATTATATTACGGAATGCGAAAGACAACTTAGTGATAACCACTATTATCGTCCTCTCGCTCTGGACCCGACAACTGAACTCATGGCACTCGTTACAGATAAAGTTTCTAAAGCTAAAGACCGAGAGTGGATCTCGAAACAAGAGGCTGATTTCCTCATCAATAAAAAACCAAGCATCCCCACGTTCTACACCCTACCCAAAGTGCATAAAACCTTGGTTAACCCTCCAGGACGACCCATTGTGGCAGGGATTCATTCTGTTCTTGAACCTCTCTCTACTTTTGCGGACCATTATTTGAAAGGATTTGTGCAAAAAATGCTATCCTATGTAAAAGACTCTCGAGATGTTATTAACAGTCATGAAAACTTGGCCTTCGATACAAATACCCAGTTGCTACTGGGTTTTGACATCGTATCCCTCTACACCAATATTCCTCAACAAGCATCCCTTGATGCGATTGAAGAAATACTTCTGGGCCGCGCTGATAATGATCCGGTCCCCACCTCGTTTATCCTTTGGTGCGTTGAACTGGCATTAAAACGCAACTACTTTGAGTTCAACGGCAAGATTTTCCAACAAGTTGAAGGGACCGCTATGGGCGCCACTATGGCTCCGAGTGTTGCTAACTTGTACGTAGAGACCTTTGAGAAAAGCAACATCTATAGCAACCTCAATCCCTACAGTAATAACATCGTGAAGTGGAGTCGCTACATTGACGACATCTTGATCATATGGAGAGGCACATTGACTGAAGCTAACAATTTTTTCAACTGGCTTAACAATCTCAATCCTCACCTTCAGTTTACAATGACGTCTAGTAACGATTTTATTAATTTTCTTGACCTAACCATTTTTGCAACCAATGGAGTCTTGAAAATCAAGCCTTATCATAAACCCACCGATAAAAATTCCCTTCTGAATTATTCCAGTCATCACATTAAACACCTTCGTGATAACCTTCCCTTTGGCCAGTTTTTACGCCTTAAAAGGAATAGTTCTACGAAAGAAATATACGAGGCTGAGGCTAACACTCTCGTGAAAAAACGGAGACAGAGAGGGTACCCTAAAAAACTGGTGAAAAAATCAGCCAAAAGGGCTTTCAACAACAATCGAGAAGCACTATTGGAACCAAAACAAGTTAAACCTAAAGATGATCGTATTGTGTGTGTGAATACCTTTTCTAACCAGAGCTTTGAGATCACCAACATCATCAAGAAGAATTGGAAAATCTTTCAAACTACCTCCCCTACTATGAGTGTGCCGATCTTTGCTTATAAAAGGAGCACGACGATAGGTAACAGGGTTAGTAACAGTAAACTTAAACCTATCTCTACCCAGGAACCCAGATTAACCACCTTATGGGGTCTACCTGAACCTACCGGTCACTATCCTTGTGGCTCGTGCGGGGTCTGTAAATTGACCTCTATAACTAAAAATGTAGATGTTGGCCTGTCAAAGCTCTGGACACAGAAAAATTTGACTAATTGTAACACCAAATTTGTGGTGTACCTGATCACTTGTAAATGTGGACTGCACTATGTAGGGAAAACAACCCGCAAAGCCAAAACTCGTATCATGGAACACCGGAGCTGTCTCAAGAACAGAACTGAAAATGCCCCCATGGTGAAACATTTCAATCTTCAGAAGCATCATCACGAGGATTTCAAATGGACAATACTGTTATCACTTAAAGGATCTAACTATGCCACCCGGGAGAAAAAATTGCTTTATATGGAACAAAAGATGATATATACTCTGCAGAGTGACATCAGGGGCCTTAATGAATCTATTGAATGGTACAACATCTAATGTATACTGTGTGCTACCTAGTTTACTAATTCCTTGTTCGGTTTGAGCCATTCCATGATGGCTGCCGTGTCTAACCACATTGTTCTACATCTCTTTTCTCTTCCAACATAGTTGTAGGACTATTGGATTTCCCTGACTACCACTCGCGCATCGGTCGTCCAGTCCTGCTGCACTGCTGCCCCCGTAACAGACGGCACTCTCCGTACTAACTACACAGCACTAGCGTTGGCGGCAGGATTATATCCTGGGGCCGTCGGATTTGGTCACGACCGACACTCTTACTGCCAACTCGAAGGTATTGCCTGTTGATCAGTTGTTTACTTGTGAGTGCTACTAGCCGTCTCCTGTGGATGGAACGTACTGTTTCGTGTAGTTACACACCTTGGTCACCTCGCCTCTCGGTCTTTGAGATCCCTTCACACTGGGGTATCCTGTTTCTGGGAACACACGAGACTAGAGACTTTGCCATGTACCACATCTTTAGGTTCTAGTCACCGACTTCTTCTTAGCTTCTGGAAATATATGGGGCACACTGTGGATAATTCGTTTCGTCTCTCAGCACTGGGCTTCCTTCACCCAGACTCCTCTTCATATGTTTTTTATGCTACACTAGTCTCGCTATTTGCTAAGCCTAAGCACAGATCCTGCTTTTATAGTGAGCTACTACTTAGCGCTCATTTGGATGTTTTTTCTATATCCTAAGTAGGGACGACCCTCGGTTCTACTCCGCCTACTACCTTTCGAGTAGAGAGCACCCACAGGCATCAGTGGAGGTATTTATTCCCCTCTATTTAGATACCTTGGTTCATGTATTTTGAACATGCAACAATAATGGCTAATTTTAAGCTTATGTTTTGCGCTTTTTTTGTCTTTTACTTTGCAGATGCTACGAATACTTCTAATGTCATCATTTCTTTTTTGAATGTTGTTTTGGTTACGTGGTCACCTGTATACCTCCTGATGAATGTTCCATAATAACTGTAGGAACTGAAACATGTTGAGCTAATACTCTGTACTGTCACCAGAGTTACCAAGTTTTTGACATACTAATTCTAATTACTGTAGAGTACGTTGCACTATTTGTAAAGCGTACCTCTTGATGTTGAGTGTATCCCTGTTTTTGATACACTGTCAATTAGCTAATCCAAGCTTATCACGTAACGACTGTTTGATTTGTGTTAAAATGTTTATGAATTGTATGTATTGTGGACCACACTATTTAATCACTTTTTAGGTCGTAATTCTATTAAATCTGATGTTTATCATTTTAACCACGACTGGTCCCTTTGTGGTTCTCCTACTATGGGAGCTCTTTATATGTGTGGCATCTACATTATAGCTCTGTCTCCTCTTTAAACACGGGTCATATTACTCCAGTCTTGCGCTACTACACTTGCTTCCTGTTGCTCAGCGCGTGAAGTGTAAAATCACTGTGTCTGGTTCACGGGGCCGTGTCAGGCCTGTGAGCTGAGTATTTCTGTGATAACTGTTGCCGCTATGTCCCCAGTTGGCATCTGCGTTCTAGGTCCCTTGGCCTGCTTTGTGTTCCTTCCTTCCTTCCGCCCCTCTCGATTGAGAGGGCGGACTTTCTCTGTGGCAGCGGCTCAGTTACGGAACGACCTACCGCCCGCGCTTATAAATATCTCAAATCATCTACAATTCAGGAGATCCCCGAAGACCCTTCTCTTTTAGGCTACTACGTGGGCTCCCAGTGCCAAGATACCTTCAGGTGAGAGTGTGCTTTACAAACTCTGGTAACATGACATAACGGCAATCGGCCCTCATTGGAGGACTTCTCTTTGTGCCGGACTGTTAACCGTGGCTGCGGGTCATTAACACCTGATACAGTCCGCCTGCCCAGTGATTATTGCCCCAGTACATTTCCTATGAAAAAAGGGAAACCGTTCTAATTTGTGACGAACTTCCTGCTAAGCCTAGGTAAGAGGAAACCGCTTTTTATTTGGAAAAGTCTTTGAAGAAGCTTGTCTTCTGTTCATTGCTTGCGAATCATCGTGTAAGCCAATTACCTATCTGTTTCTTTCTCCGTCCTATGGCACCCTAAACAATTAGCTTCGTTCTGTGCCACTTGGCAAAATATGCACTCTCTTACTGCTGAAGTGAACTCTGTATGGCTGGATTGTTTTCCTATTATTAAATGCTTATACCGCTCCACACGCCCGAAGGTCGCAGGGCGCACCAGATATTAAGAACACGGTGTTGTTGGAACAGAATCCCACCGGTATTGTTGAATTGTCTAGGGTTGAGACAAGCTTAGGCAGGTAGGAATCTTCAGTCTTCCAGCACAGACGTCGTGTTCACCGACTGCTGAACACCGTCTTTTGTCTGCCTGCTTGACTGGTATGTCATCTTAAATATAGCTGCGCCATCATGTTTCAAATGCCACCCACAACATGTGTCTTAACACCATTAGTTTTTAAAAGACACGGGGCTTCCCAGGGTGACTGGCTGCTGTCAGAGCTGTCAGGAGGGCACCGGGTGACATTTTCATCTCGAGTGCAAATTCAATTCAGTTTACTACTTCCGGCCAAAAGGCGTGCGTTGCAGGGCAGTTCCGTGGAATGGTTACTGGGTGACATTTCCACCTCAATTTCCTTTAAGCATGCGGATGACCCTTCCTGGGACGCTTCATGCAATATTTAATGTAAAGCGGTTTGCTGTTTCATTCATAGCTACCGCTCAGCTGGTGGCTCTTTTAAAAGGTCTGCTTGTCACTGTCGAAAGCTCTAGAAAGAGGCCATCATCCAGTCCTTCCATCCACTGTTTGTTTTCCACCCTGCTTTCTAAATAATATTAGTACCCGCCGGGGAGGGGGGTGGCAGCCTCTCAACCAATGAGAAGGCTCGTAACGGGGACATTACCACATGTTAATCCCACCGCTCCGAGCCTCCTCAGGGCTGGAGGCCGCCATCTTCCTCCGCCGGGGAATGAGATTAAGTGCCCCCACCCCGTCCACAGATTTTCCGCCCTACAACATACACGCTTTTGGCTTCTTTTCAGGAGCTGGCACCGTGAGAACACTTCTGGCACAAGCGCGGCCGCGCCCGCTCTGCAACACGCCACCATGGAAAGGAAGAAGGGACTTCATTTTCCCTTATACAGCGGCCACAAAGGAAGACAGAAGCTTTTAGTACCTCAGACGGGCATGGGTATGAATAGCAATAATCCCCTCACAGGGGGTGGCACTACCGAGTAAGGTAATACTCTGCGGCCTTCGTTAAGGCCCTCACATGTAACTACCCGATTCAGTATGGCTTAAATAGCGCCCTCTGGAAAGCCACTGGCCAATCAGGGAAAGAGGAATACAGGCTAAGTAATCAAGCCTTCTTTCCATGCTAGCTTGTGCATTCGAGTCTGCTTTTCATGGTCGGTCTGCCCCGAGCACCCGCTCTGTTGCGGCTACAGTCCCCTGCCCATCACAACTCCACACCTACAGGCTTAACTGCCCTTCTGTGGCCCTCTCATCCGGCTCCAAATCCTTTGCTCTACACACCCTAACATGCCCCCCCAAACAGGGCTTTAAGTGAACTGGGGCTAGCTGGGGCCAAGCCCCTGCAGTCTCCCAAAGCTCTGGTTGAACCAGGGCTACCTCCCCCACCAGCACCGAAAGACAGCTTTTTTTGTTTTTTTTTTGGGTTTCTTTTTGCCGATGCCTGGGGATTCAAACTCATGCCCTGCTCGCTACCAAGCCAGTGTCACAGTCACTCTGCTATTTCCGAGTTGCTGGAATCTCTCCTGTTGTATTCAATAGATTGCCTGACGTGAGCGGCTTCATGTTTCAAACAGCCTATTGAATGAAACAAAAAAGTTTCCAGCACCTCTGAAATAGCACAGTGCCTGCCATTTCGTAGGCGTTGGATTTCTTTCATTTGAGACTGCTTGACACAGGAAGCCCTTTTTGGAGACTAGCTCCGGCCATCTGAAAGCCCATGCCTATGCAGCTACATTTCATTGTTTCTCCTCGGCTCCTTGTTTCAAAAGAACATTCTGCCCTCAATGAGTCGAATGTGCGACTAGCAGTAGCCCTTCCACCATGGGCTTCATTGGCTGTTGTGGGCAGTGCCCCTGAGCTAACAGGCAGAAGGATGCTCCCCCACCTTGGTAGGGCAGTACATAAGGGCAGGCCTAGTGCTTCAGCAGGGGGGCTCGAATGGTATTCCTTTTATATGCGCGGTATAGCACAGGAGCAGGGACCGAGCGATGAAGTGGGGAGGGGTGGCAACCCAGACAGGTAGGCAACAGAAGGGGTTAGCAGAAGGTGAAAGTAGAGCCAACCAGAGGGTGCACATAGGAGAGGGTACAGCAGTGGCAGGCAAAAGGAGCCGGGAAGTACAGTAGGGGGCGACCGCTTTCACCAGTCACAGAGACCGGGCACGCCCACTGATGGGCCAAATCCCTGATTATCACTGGTTCTAACAACTTCCTGGTTTTGAATGAGGCAATGACCGAACCCTTTTCCCATCCACTGGTTGAAGTTTGGGGTAATTCCTAACAGTTACCACTAGTGTAAAAATGTGGAAATGCTGTGCTAGAGAGGTCCGGATGTACCATGGAGAAAAACAACAGTAGTGTGCATGCATGGATGCCACACACATGTTCACATTCCATGTGTGCACAAGGACATGAACTAGTAAACCACTAACTGGTTGAAAGCTATCTACGGTGACTGTAACCGAGGCCCACACAGTGTTAGGTTAAGCTGCACGAAATCACGATCACTCCTAAGCAATTATGCTCAGTGGTCGAAGTGAGCGGGAACGGTCGAGATCGGCATCCCACTACTTTTTGTTGCAGACTTCTACCACTGATTGTGCTGGAGACCCCCGGCATCTCTGCGGTAGCATAATGCATGCCTGTGCCTCCGCCACCCTGTCCCTGTTCTTGAGGCCCAGCTGCTTCTTCGTGCAACCTGGTGTACTGAAGATGTCCTCAGGAACTCTGGCCTGCCCCAATGTTGCTGCTCTTCCCACTGGACTGCACCTCTGCTGCTGGACCCAAGTGCTGCACTCAGAACTGTTGGGGCTCCCGTCAATGGATGTTTCTGTCTTCCCCTAGACTGGGTCTGGTTGCCTTTTTCTGGTTCTAACCAAATGTTCCGCCTGCTGCTGTATCGCCATCTGATCTGGAGATAACCAAGAGCTCAACTTGGCAGACTAGGAATTCCCAGAGTGTGGAATTGTAAAGGAGAAGGCACCCCTCTTCAATTCTTTGGAGAATAAGATCCCACTGGGCAGCAGGGTCAGGCTGCGAGAGGCATCATGTAAACGGGTCAGCAGAGGTGGGGGGACGGTTTGGTGCCTGTACCTTTAAAGGCACACACGCGGCAGAGTGATGCATGCCTGCAGCAAGGCCTTGCCGGGCAGCAGGGTCAGTCTGCGAGAGGCATCATGTAAACGGGTCAGCAGAGGTGGGGGGACGGTTTGGTGCCTGTACCTTTAAAGGCACACACGCGGCAGAGTGATGCATGCCTGCAGCAAGGCCTTGCCGGGCAGCAGGGTCAGTCTGCGAGAGGCATCATGTAAACGGGTCAGCAGAGGTGGGGGGGACGGTGTGGTGCCTGTACCTTTAAAGGCACACATGCGGTGGAGCGATGCATGCCTGCAGCAAGGCCTTGCCGGGCAGCAGGGTCAGGCTGCGAGAGGCATCATGTAAACGGGTCAGCGGAGTTGGGGGGGACGGTGTGGTGCCTGTACCTTTAAAGGCACACATGCGGTGGAGCGATGCATGCCTGCAGCAAGGCCTTGCCGGGCAGCAGGGTCAGGCTGCGAGAGGCATCATGTAAACGGGTCAGCGGAGTTGGGGGGGACGGTGTGGTGCCTGTACCTTTAAAGGCACACACGCGGCAGAGAGATGCATGCCTGCAGCAAGGCCTTGCCGGGCAGCAGGGTCAGGCTGCGAGAGGCATCATGTAAACGGGTCAGCAGAGGTGGGGGGACGGTTTGGTGCCTGTACCTTTAAAGGCACACACGCGGCGGAGTGATGCATGCCTGCAGCAAGGCCTTGCCGGGCAGCAGGGTCAGGCTGCGAGAGGTATCATGTAAACGGGTCACCGGAGGTGGGGGGGACGGTGTGGTGCCTGTACCTTTAAAGGCACACACGCGGCGGAGTGATGCATGCCTGCAGTAAGGTCTTGCCGGGCAGCAGGATCAGGCTGCGCGAGGCATCATGTACACAGATAAGCGGAGGTGGGGTGGGGAGGTGTGGTGCCTGTACCTTTAAAGGCACACATGCGGCGGAGTGATGCATGCCTGCAGCAAGGCCTTGCCGGGCAGCAGGGTCAGGCTGCGAGAGGCATCATGTAAACGGGTCAGCGGAGGTGGGGGGGACGGTGTGGTGCCTGTACCTTTAAAGGCACACACGCAGCGGAGTGATGCATGCCTACAGCAAGGCCTTGCCGGGCAGCAGGATCAGGCTGCGCGAGGCATCATGTACACAGATAAGCAGAGGTGGGGTGGGGAGGTGTGGTGCCTGTACCTTTAAAGGCACACATGCGGTGGAGCGATGCATGCCTGCAACAAGGTCTTGCCGGGCAGCAGGATCATGCTGCGAGAGGCATCATGTACACAGGTCAGCGGGTGTGGGGTGGGGAGGTGTGGTGCCTGTACCTTTAAAGGCAAACACACGGCGGAGTGATGCAAGCCTACAGTAAGGTCTTGTTAGGCAGCAGGGTCAGGCTGCGAGAGGCATCATGTACACTGGTCAGCGGAGGTGGAGGGGGGGTGCCTGTTCCTTTAAAGGCACACACGCGGCAGAGTGATGCATGCCTGCAGCAAGGCCTTGCCGGGCAGCAGGGTCAGTCTGCGAGAGGCATCAAGTACACAGGTCAGCAGGGGTGGGAGGGAGCTGTGGTGCCTGTACTTTTAAAGGCACACATATGGTGTAGCGATGCATGCCTGCAACAAGGTCTTGCTGGGTAGCAGGATCATGCTGCGAGAGGCATCATGTACACAGGTCAGCGGGTGTGGGGTGGGGAGGTGTGGTGCCTGTACCTTTAAAGGCAAACACACGGCGGAGTGATGCAAGCCTACAGTAAGGTCTTGTTAGGCAGCAGGGTCAGGCTGCGAGAGGCATCATGTACACTGGTCAGCGGAGGTGGAGGGGGGTGCCTGTCCCTTTAAAGGCACACACGCGGCAGAGTGATGCATGCCTGCAGCAAGGCCTTGCCGGGCAGCAGGGTCAGTCTGCGAGAGGCATCAAGTACACAGGTCAGCAGGGGTGGGAGGGAGCTGTGGTGCCTGTACTTTTAAAGGCACACATATGGTGTAGCGATGCATGCCTGCAACAAGGTCTTGCTGGGTAGCAGGATCATGCTGCGAGAGGCATCATGTACACAGGTCAGCGGGTGTGGGGTGGGGAGGTGTGGTGCCTGTACCTTTAAAGGCAAACACGCGGCGGAGTGATGCATGCCTACAGTAAGGCCTTGCCGAGCAGCAGGGTCAGGCTGCGAAAGGCATCATGTACACAGGTCAGCAGAGGTGGGGTGGGGTGGGGAGGTGTGGTGCCTGTACCTTTAAAGGCACACACACGGCAGAGTGATGCATGCCTGCAGCAAGGTCTTGCCAGGCAGCAGGGTCAGGCTGCGAGAGGCATCATGTACACAGGTCAGCAGAGGTGGGGTGGGGCGGTGTGGTGCCTGTACCTTTAAAGGCACACACGCAGCGGAGTGATGCATGCCTACAGCAAGGCCTTGCCGGGCAGCAGGGTCAGGCTGCGAGAGGCATCATGTACACAGGTCAGCGGAGGTGGGGTGGGGAGGTGTGGTGCCTGTACCTTTAAAGGCACACATGCGGTGGAGCGATGCATGCCTGCAACAAGGTCTTGCCGGCAGCAGGATCATGCTGCGAGAGGCATCATGTACACAGGTCAGCGGGTGTGGGGTGGGGAGGTGTGGTGCCTGTACCTTTAAAGGCAAACACACGGCGGAGTGATGCATGCCTACAGCAAGGCCTTGCCGGGCAGCAGGGTCAGGCTGCGAGAGGCATCATGTACACAGGTCAGCGGAGGTGGGGTGGGGAGGTGTGGTGCCTGTACCTTTAAAGGCACACATGCGGTGGAGCGATGCATGCCTGCAACAAGGTCTTGCCGGCAGCAGGATCAGGCTGCGAGAGGCATCATGTACACAGGTCAGCGGGGTGGGAGGGAGCTGTGGTGCCTGTACCTTTAAAGGCACACACGCAGCAGAGTGATGCATGCCTGCAGCAAGGTCTTGGCACTGTTGCAGGAGCCCCTTCTTTCAAGAGGCGTCTCATCACCCCACCTGCAATTGAGGCTGTGCGGGTTAAGGCCGTTCCCATCATGGACCTGTCAGTCCTAGAGGGAGCTTGAGGTCTATATCCAGAGAGAGCAGGTGAGTGTCACTGCACATATGCATGACACATGCAGGTCAGAATATCCACACACATGTGCAGGGGTGCACCCTGACGTCCTGCTCCCCCTTACAGGTGGCATGGTGGGCACAGCTGTGAGGACTAGTGTTGAGGGTGGCAGTGATGAGTGGAAGGCCGCCGCGACATCCCACTTTGCAGCCCACTGCGCCTGCTGCACGCCCTCTCTCGTAAGAGCCTTGCACCACCATGTTGGCGAGAAATGGTATCCAGTGATGGTACCGAAAATCAAATACGGAATCACATTTTTCCCAAAGAATAACCAAAAATAGATATGGGGTGGGGCTAAGGGGTTAAAAGGGGTGTTCATGGTGGGGTTAAAAATGTAGTGAAATGGGGAGTGTTTTCTCTGTATTTCTTTGTTTTCTGTCAAATTTGATTTGGTAAAATTTGATTCAGTAAAATCAGATGGAACCGTTTGACATCAATGCTTCGGTGCCATAGATGCTGTGGCCCGGTGATGCCCACGGAGGAGAAGGCCATGCCATCACTGGAGGCCAGACATGTAGTGTTGAAGAGCTCCCAACCGAAGAGCTGAAAAAACTTTGGGTTGACCCGGCAAATCTGACCCTTCCATCAGACCACAAGTTGGCCATCCCTGGCTGTGCCCGTGGACAGGGTAGAAGTCATGAAAGCTGGCTTGCAGTAGGTGGGCCAAAACTAGAGCACCCACAAGGTGGCCATGACACCAATATGTCTCCGGAGGAGTGCTCAGGGGCAATGTGCTCGCCTTGGAAGCAAGACGACACGGAGCAACACAGGTTCGACCACCGGGTCCGCGCTCAGAGACCTCTGGGTATTAAGCGCGTTATAAATAACCTATCATATCAATCATACCTGAATTGCATCAGATGTTGAAGACCCTCCATGGAAGGAGACAACGCTGCAGGAGGTCCTGGTGGCACACCTGGAAGCTTCAGATCCAAGCAACACGACTTTGGAAAGCAAGCTGGATGCATCCTGTGGCACCAGATGCCCATCTGGGGGCACGGGCGGACCCCGGCTTGGTACTAGAGCTGGTGTCTGTGGCATTGAACCGCCGGCTCTCTTCCTCCAGAGGCGCCACCAAGGGGTGCCACGGCCATTCTCATAAAAACGCTGCCCCCCCACCCCACTGGCCCGCCTGCCTCTTATGAATGCAACTTCGTGTGCCACCCCAAGTGACCTCATGCCTTCCTCTCCTGTTGCCAGCAGACTGCAGACAATGAATTGGATCTGTTTTGTTTACTACATATCAATATATTCTTGAAAAACATCACGAATGACACTGGTTCTCTGTTGTCATATTGGGCGCAATTCCATCATGCCCATCACTGGCGGAGTGATGCATGCCTGCAGCAAGGCCTTGCCGGGCACCATGGGAGGCACTGGCATATACATGGTGCCAGACTGAAATGCTGTTCAGCATATGGCAAACCTTTGACTCGTTATATTGCAAAGTGGAGTGCAGGCTGTGCAGCACCTCTTCTTGTGGACCATAAATGCCTGCTTGGTGCGATGGCATGTGCCTAGATCAGTGGCGGAGCCAGAGGGGCAGCCACCCTCCTGCTGCCCCATGCCTCGCAGCCTACCGCTGGTGCCCTACTATCCGCCTGCTCCCCCGGCACCAAACGCTGCCTTCGCTACTGCTCTAGCTTTGCCATGTTGCCAGTCTAGGTGGCTACACTGGGGCTATCCTCTAACAATGACTCATTTTTCATATAGCGCTACGCACCCAGCCACAGGTCTCAGAGCGCTGAAATAACAGAAGACCTTATTACCCCACAGAGAGGTACTCCATTCATTGAACACGTGCGGGATTCGAACCTGCCACGGCAGGCTGTGCATCAATATCAGGGGCGAGTGCTTAGCTCACTGTGCTATCTGACCAGCTAAGGATGCTATGGTGCTTTGAATCCTCTTTTGAAAGGGAGCGAAGATCCATCACCCCCAAACTCAAGTGCATCATTTTGAGACATTTTAGCTTTGCTGCGATGTGTATACTCACCTGTGCCCATAATGCCATTTCATGCACGCGTGCATGCTTGCATTAACTGCACTCATTCTCACTGATTATGGCTTCTATGTGATTTTACGGGACAAAAATTTTTTACCCAAAAAAATCCATCGAAAAAATCACTGATTCTTTTTTTACATTTTATTTGGGCCGCATATCCCCGTTGACCTATGTTTTAACCCTGCACCCGTTTAACCCACTGGATACCTTATTAAGCGTATTTGGTGTGTTGGGACGTGCTACACATATGGGGGTTACGCCTGGCCACAATAGGGAAGTTGTGGTTGGTGAAGTTTGACGGTGCCCCACCGCGAGTCCAGGTAACTGTGTCACCACCAGTGCTTAATTTGTGGGGGTGGTTGCCGGTGCCCAACACCGGCACTCTTTTTTGGGCAATGGAACTAATCATGGGGGGCCAGCACACGTGCAATTGCTTTATTTGTTCTTCCACCTCACTTTGCTTCATTATAAATCATTGGGTTCCTTTGTCATTGTGATCTCTCGTGCTTACAGGTGCAGGCCATGGCTGGCTGGGCCTAGGAGGTGCCAGCAATAGCAATGAACAACAAGTTACAAACAACAGCCAATGAAAACTGCCCTTCTGTTGTTACTATGCAGTATTTGATACATTCTGTGTAGTACCATAGAATGTGCAGTTTTCATTGGCTGTTCTTCTGGGCCATTGAAATTACATGGTGACGTGTTGTTGTTACAGGAGGCAGCGCGGTGCCACCTTCATTTCACGAGTTACTGTGAAGTGAAGGTGTCTAGGCGTGGCGTGTGAGAGAGAGAGCCTGCCCTGCTGCACTGTGTTGTGCAGCCTAGTTGGTTCCTGGGGCCCCCATCTACCTGCTTTTTCATTTGTGCGTGCCAGTGTGCGCCCCCCACCGCCCACCCTGAGGCCCCGACAGGAGAGAAGACCAAGTCCTAGTCGGCAAAGCAGGTAAGTCTGGACCATAAAACAGCAGCCTGCCGTGAGCCTATCACAGTGATCAGGCAAGGAAGGCCCAGGTCGGGGCCCGGGCAGCGGTGCGGTCCCCTTGTGGTGTCCTGACTGCCCAGGAGTCAGGACCCCAACAGGGGCCCATCCGCACCCGGGCTTCTGTCTGTGTGACCTGTGTGCTGCTGACTGCAGTGCCAGGCCCATGCCAATTTCTGTGACCACCAGGCAGGGCTGCCGTGGCGCAGACAGAGTCGGATGACTTTGCCGTGGCGCAGGTCCGTGCATTTATCTGTGCCCAAATTAGTATGTTTTTTACTTTTTTCTTTTAAAACCTGACCTTCCGTGGGGCCAGTGCCCCACAGAAGGTAGGTTTTAAAAGAAATAAGTATTTTTGAGTGGCGGCTGGGGCCCACTTAAAAAGTGATGGGCCCCAGCCGCCCAAATAAACATTTTTTTTCTTTTAAAATCGTACCTTCCGTGGGGCCTCTGCCGCTGCACACCTATTTTTGTCATCATGGCCGCGGTGGCTGTGGCGGGCGGTCCCACGAAAGGTAGCCTAAAGTGATTGAGACAGCTCAGGCAGCAAGGCCCAGGACCAGGCGGGGCACGGGGGGCAGCGTGGTCTGTGCCCCTGGTGGAGTCCTGCTGGGTCTGAGCGGTGAGTGCACTGTGGCCGTGGCTGCTCCTTTGGGTTAGCATGTGGTGAGTGTGGTCATACAAAGCACCCGGTGGGAGGAGGGGGGGCCTTGTTGATGGTGGCAGCTTACCATTTTTTATCGGTTTGTTATCTGCCACCTGCCTCCCGCTCATACACTACTCTTTCTGATATCGAATAGAAAGGCTGTCCCCTGGCGCTGGTACACTGGGTACTGAGTATCATTCTGTGTTTTACTTAACACGTTTAATAAGGGTGGCAGTGGTGACTGTTGGGTTTATGCTCTTGGAACCACTTTTGGCAGAGTAAACAGACTGTTCTTGGGATTGGTTGTGTGGGTGTAAAGAGGTCTACCTTTCTTCTTGTTATTGAGGCCCGGCTTGGACTTGGGTTATAATTCCTTTCTTGCCCTTCACTCCCTGTCTTCCGAGAGCTTCATCCACCACTATTTTACCTCGGGGAAAACGGCAAGTTTGCCTCATACTCATCACAGCTATTGTTATTTTTGTGGCAGTTGGAATCATGAAATTTGTGCGACAGCGTACATATGGTCTTCGTGGTGGACCTGTCAATACGGGTAAGCGTCCTCGGAGCCCAGGAAGGCACCCTGATGGGTCAAAAGACACACCATGTCTGAAAAAAGGTAAAAGGGACACATTTGGAAACCGTGATACAAACAGTGAACAGCAGCCTAAAATCACTGGCTTTTTGACAAAAGCTATGCCCCTCCTTCGGCAACCGTATTGGTGCCGAAGCAATCCCCCACTATGACAACATTACTGTGACCTCTTTGTATTAGAGTCCGACTAGGGTGGCCGTGGCCGGGTGGCCCTCGCATCTCGGGGAAGTTGCGAGTATTGAACATGGGATGGGGCCATTTTATTCATTTACACATATGTAGTTGGGTGCATTTTATTATATTTATACACATATGTGGATGGGTGCATTTTGGAATCTGCTCTTTAGGCAAGTGTCCCAGCTGTTAAGCCTTTTCAGTCCCAGGGTGGGGGGGGATGAAAACGCCCGATTTTGCTTTGCCATGACAACCCGTTGAAGTGTGTGGGTAGTGGCCGGCGGGTGAGTAAACTGATTAATTTACAGAGTGACACCCCCCAAGGCGTGTGAGTTGAGAGGTGTCACGTGTGAGTTGAGAGAGGCATAGGCAGGTCTTACCTGTGGTCCTGGTTGTCAAAATTAAAGATTCAGGCAATATGAAAAAAAGAGCCTTTCTCTCCTCTGCAACAGCCACCTGGCCCCCACCAGGTTTGCAGAGAAGTGCCCCCCCCCAAAACTCTCATCATCCTGGGCTTGCCATCCCCGCCTGGACCCTCAGGCCTCTGCAACACCTCCCTAACTGCCCAGTAAGCCAATAGATTCTCACTGGGCAGGCTTTCCCCCTGCCTCTGAGGGGGACCCCAGCCAGGCGCCGAGGCTGTTGCTGTTCCCTTCAGCAGCTCGCATCTCATTCCCGGGGGACCCCCCTGGCGCCGCAGCCCTACACAGCAAGTGGGAGATCCTCGGAAAAGCAGTCATGCAGGACTTACCCTCAGGCCTAAACACATCGACCCAGGACACCACGTGCAAAGCCCCCCAGGACACTACGTGCACAGCCCCCAGGTCACCATGAGCGCAGCCCTGGGACACTGTGAGCACAGCCCTCCCACCCCCTCTGGACTCCATGAGCACATCCACAGACCCCTGAAACAATGTGAGCACAGCCCACCCCAACACTAAGTGCACAGGCAGCCAAGGGGATCACTAATGCACAGCCCCCCAGGACACCGCATGCACAGCCCCTCAGGACACCACATTCACAGCTCCCCAGGGCCCCAGGTCACCACGTGCACAGCCCCCAGGACTCTTTTGCCTCTAGGGTTGCCGGAATCTGGAACCACTACACCTACCATAACAAGTGTTTTCCAACTTTAAAGCATTATACTTTCTCAACCCATGTGTGCCCTTCCCCATCCATCCCACTACTAGCCTGTGCCAGCAGTTGCTGCAGCACCAAACATGTGACATGGAGCAGCAGCAGTCTGATGGGCCGATCTAGGTCTAGCACTGAAATGGCGTGGGCCGCGCGCTGCATTATGGGGCCAATATTTTTTGGGCACTGGCACTTATTTTTTTACAAATAAAGCACTGGTCACCACACTCTTTTGTGCATAGGGTTCCATGAGAAAATAACCGGGGTGTATTGTGATGTTATTGTGCTCAGGAGTTATTGCAGGAACATTGTTCTTGGGCTTGTCAGAGGGGCTCGTATGTGCACAGGTGTACTCACGTCAGGATGGACCGCCATCTTGCATACCCGTCAGCCATGATGAGGCTCCAGGACCTGGGCCTGTCTCCTGTTCCTCAGGACCATAGATCACTGGCTGGTGAAAGGGAACGATACACGTGCATGCACGATGCACAGATCAGGAACCACGCCATCTCTATATTCATGGCGTCCTGCATGTGATTGGTAAGGTGCCCCCAATCCTTTTCCGCTGGGGAATCAAGGGGCATGTGGGTGTGGCCCAACAGGCAGACACCATAAGACAAGCTTGCAATTGGACTTCTCCTTGACCGTGTTGATATTGTGGTCGTAGTCTGCATGAAAAACCTGCTTGGCTGTTTTTGCGAAGGCGTGCTGTGTTATCCTTGTGTTAAGGCTACTGCGAAGAGGCGTAGAGACGGTAATGCCTGAGCGGGCAAGACCCACCCAAAATCTGTAATTGCCCACTCAGCAGCATTGTGTGTGCATTTACAAATGCTAATGTCACTGCGGTGGGCCCAACTACATTAAATTCAGGTCCCACTTGTTAGACAATTCTGGCTGCGCCTCTGGAGCTAGCTCGGAGGAATTTAAGAACGGGCAGGCAGATGGATCAAGTTACTCCGAGCATCACCTATGATGGCATGGATGCTATGCGTGTTGGGCCTAAAGGCTGCCCGGGTTTTGCTGCTCAGACGTGCCAGGCAGTGAAAGTGTGGATCAATACACACTGCAACGCTCCTTTGCTGGGCCGGCTCCTGGCCTTCCGATTCCTTCGTCTTCGGCTGCACGCCATACGTTCAGGTAGGGCCTTCCTTGAAATCGGCTCGTGCGGCCTTCCTTGTAGAGTGTGGAATGGGATCTTACCCGTTTCCTTCCTTTATGGTGGTCAGCAGGGCCATCTCTGCCCGGTGTAAGGCTGTGCCGAAACAAGTATGGTAGCCTCACCAGGGACGACGGGATTGTGCATGAGAGCGAAAGAAAGATAACTGAAGCTCTATAGGCTAAGCTTGCTTAACTGTTTGATATTCTGGTTACATAATACTAATTCATATTTTGATTAGTGGGACATGTGTGCTTCACTTAGTGTATTGCTTATTCTCGAGAACCTGGTCACAGTAATAGTTTGTATAAAATACGTTCGCACAAATTGTTTACATATTTACCACTATAAATAGGTAAACAGAATTGGAAATGTAAGGCATCCATATGCGTACATGTTGTGATCAGAGATGCGAAGAAAAGTACAATACAGTATACTGTGACGAATCTGGACCATTCTTCCCTTTCTCCCAGAGGGGAGCAACCCCCTTTGAAGCTAGGAAGGTGAGCCCACTAAGCAAAACCCTCCTTAGAGGTCTGTGCAAGTGGGGCCTCACTGGGAGTGACTCCCCTCTTGCAGACAAGGACTGCCCTTCCGATAAGGAACTAACTCCCAGTCCAAACCACACTTTCAGCCTATGTGGATGTTGGAAAGACTTTGGTATCTCCTGTTCAGACTATAATCAACAAAGATTCTTCTTTCACTCTATTGGCTTTAGGTAATGCTGAACGTCGCCTGAACGCCATGATCAAGGAAGACCGACACAGTTCTGTTAGTTCCAATGATATATATAAGAAGAGAGACTCCTACGGAGGGAGGAGAGTAATCGCTACGCAGGCAACAACGTCTTAGAGGGGCAGAGCCATGTCGAGCCACGGAGCCAGTGGTGAGGTGGGCGAAGTGAGACCAGCTAGCTGGAGTCTGAACGACAGGTGCGTTGACTGAACAAGAGGCTCCGGTCATACGCAGGAAGACAACCGTCTTCGCTGGTGGCGTGACCACAGAAGAACAGTGGTGGGCTTAGCGCCCAGCAGTCAACGCTCGGGCCCCTGACAGGAAAGATGCCCGGGTCCCGAGCGCCACTGGCAAGTGTCTTTTCCCTCGAGAGAAGTACCGACAGGAAAACAGATGCCTACAACTTGTGGAAGCCAGCGAAGCATATGATTGTTGGTTTCCAGGAGTGCTGAAAAAACTGATGCAGGTACGAGAGGAGGAGAGAATGGAACGGGCACATGGCACAGCTGATGCAGGGTGAAGGAAACAGGAACAATGTATGTCAAGGCTAGAATAGCCGCCAAGAGCAAGAATTTAAGAAAAGCGAATGGGCCCGCGGTTCAGCTGAAACAGAGTGAAAGAGATACGGGTGCTGTACGCCAAGGCTGGCAAAGCCGACAAAGCTATTAAAGACGGCTGGGCATACATCCTAAGTTAAGTACTGTGATTGAGAACCAAGACACCTAAGAGACACATGATTTAGGAAAGTCCCAGGGCCACGAAGCTCGGAGACAGAGAAGTGTATTTTAAGTAATCCTGGAAGGATTTGGACATTTGAAAGAAAACCTGAGAAAAGTAAATTAAGAAACAGTTTTCTTTGTCAAGTAGAAATTGAAGTACATTCAAAGGATAATTGTAATTTTAACCACAAAACTCTATATGAAGATTGTGAAGACTATATCATTATAATCTAAAGGAACGTTGAGAGTGAGAACAAATCACTTACGAGTTGGGCCAGGCAGAAGACCATCAGTTTCCCCTTTTCCTTTTAGTTAGGTGTTTTCGAAAGTGGTAGGGCCAGTTAAATGGTTAGAATTCAGACAGAAGACCTTTTACTTTCGATTTAAGGTGTACCCTTAGCATTAATTTTGCTACGTAGGGAATTTCCCTCATAGCGATAGGTCTAGTTAGGCATTTCATTTTTATTTTAATAAACATCTTTATCCATGACCCAAAGAAGTCAGAGTCCTTTTTCTGGTTCACCACAGTCCCCAAATGCCAAGTATCATTATCTCTCATTCACAAAATCAAACAAACTGTAAACAACTATAATACAATGGGACTTGCTGTAAGATAATGGAATGATCTTTAGTAAACCATAAAATTTGTAAACAACTGGTCGAAATTTGAACTTGCATGTTTCAGCGTCTTAGTGCAACTCCATCAGAAAGCCTTCATCAGGACTGCATACTTGAAAAATCACTGAGTTCTCACTTAAAGGGGATGGCAGGCCTTGTACTCAAAGGACATCAGTTGTGAGGTAAAAGATCCTGTTTTTCCTACCCATTATAATTTCTAGTAGTGTTATAAAGAGTTGTCAGGAGAAATTTGGAAAACCCAGTAACAACAAGTTATCTGTTCTGCTTTAAGTTGATGCACCATTTCTGTCTACTCTCGTATGCCGTCTTGGCGAATATGGAGTCACTGGCGGCTGTACCGCCATTAGGTTGTTCCATTCTCCCTTCCTCATTTCCTGTATTTACGTTCTAGTCTTTTCTGCTTTCCTTTCCTTGTTCTGCATATAGCCCCGCCCACTTTTCGGGTTGGCGCGTTGCAACCCATTGCTTTTCGCCTTCGGGTTATGCGCTAGTGCCTCTGTGTGCTTCTTGCCTTTGCTGCTTTATTAAGCCTTCTTTCACGGGTTATGTCCCATGCTGTTCCTCTCTGTTTCTTTCTTCCCGGGACTTCTCCTGCTCTGTTTGTTTACCTTTTCTTCGTTACAGCCTTGTTTTTTTCCCTCCGTCCGGTTTCGGCTGAGGTCTTCCCTGTCTTCTCTGCACACTCTCTTCCACTCTCACTCTCTTCCCTTTTCCTGTCTTACCTTTCAGTCCTCCCTCCACTCTTTACTCCCTTCTTCTATCGGAGTACCACGGTACACTGTCCTGTGTCAGGCTTTCCGGGATCTTCTTCGGAGTGCTCCGGTCTTCATTCCAGGGCAGAGCTACTTCTTTAAAAGACTTCAAGATTTTCGGCAGCTGGCTGGATTTTGCTTTCCGTGTTGGGGAGAACATGCGCAACTGTTCTCATACTGGACCTTCTAACTACCTGGCTGTTTCCATCGTCTCACCTTTTGCAGAGACGAATCCAACCGTCTTACCATCCTCCAGCAAGGGATTGCCTGATATCGACAAAGAGAGAGGTTTTTTTTAGCCACAGGCTTTTTTCCTCTCGCGGGTACTTTCGGAGCGGGGTCCTCTGTCCACCTGTTCCATCAGGGTGACAGAGTGGCTTCTATCCGAGGGAGTCCACATCACTTCTGTAAAAACAAACACAAAGATCACAGAAAGAAGGGACGAACCCTGGAATATACGCCCAAAGACTGGAGGAGGAGGGGGATCTTAAATTGGATAACAGGCAAGCAAAGAGAGTTGAATCTGACAGTTTGCAACGCCAAAATAAAGAGACTATCATGGCTATGGCTGAGCAAGTCCAGGAACTACTCACTGCCGTACAAGGACTGTAATAAGAGGTTCAAGCCCTCAAGGCAGAAAACACCACCCTCCAGCAGTTGGTAGGAAACAGAGAACAACCACGGACTGAACCCCCCCCTCATGTCTTTAGCCTGTGGCAAATATGATGGTTCATCCCGTAAGTTCAAGGAGTTTATAGAAGCTTGCATAATACACTTCACTTTTCGACCTCAAACCTATGCCTCTGATCAGGCTTGCATTGGGTTTCTGGTTTCTAATCTCACAGGCAATGCCTTAGCCTGGGCTACTCCACTGGTCACAAGTGCCAGTCCCCTGCTACAAAATTACAGTGGTTTCACGGCGCGATTAAAAGAGCCGTTCGAGAGACAGAAATCTGCTCAAGTCACCAGTGAACAACTTTTGGATATCCGTCAGGGCAGTTCTGACTTGTTGTCCTACATCTCAGCGTTCAAGCGTGTCGCCTCAGAGACTGGGTGGCCAGACACTGCTCAGTACACCATATTCAGGCGAGGTCTCAGGGAAGATTTGAAAGATGACTGGCTCATGTACCACGACCCGCCACGTTGACTGACTTATTGTGCACTGTATTACAGTTGGACATCCGTCTCTCTGGAAGACGGTCTGAACGGAAGAAAGGTTGCAGTCCTTTTTTGTTTACAGAACCACCTGCTCCGGTACCCTCCTCACCTTGTCCATTTAAAGAAGAATCTATGCAGATAGGAACCACTCGAGGACCCCTAACCTCAGAAGAACACAAGAGGCGAAAGGACAATAACCTTTGCATGTACTGTGGATCCGACCAACACCTGTTGAGGGATTGTCCTGAAGTCCCTCCTCGACGACCGGGAAACGCCCATCCTCGGAACTAACAGGGACAAGTTTCCAAGGGGGATTTCCCAATCCCTATGTCTCTATGTCAGTTACATCCATCTCCTTTACTGACGACAACCATCTCATGGTGGTTTCTATTCAGCTCTACTCCAACCAAAGAAACGTCGACGTTTTGGCCCTTATTGATTGTAGAGCAGCGGGTTGCTTTAAGGACATAGTATGGGCCAACAAGACAGGCATTGAACGACTTGAAAAAGAAGAGTATCAAAAGGAGTTGATGGCAAACCTTTGAGTTCCAGACTTATCACCCATACCACTTCTACGTTAACCATGACAGTGTTACATCACACCGAGAACATACAATTTGATCTCATAAGGGCGGCTCATTTCCCTGTCATACTCGGAGTGTCATGGTTACGCAAACACAACCCCGCTATCGATTGGAAAAGGAACCAGCTGGCCTTCACGTCCGATTACTGCCTCAAGTCATGTTTGTCAAAAGCTCATTACGCTACTGTTAAGGCAATAACAGAACCCTCACAACAACCAACAACCCTATGGGTACACAATATTCCCTCTGAACTATGTGAATACAGCAAGGTATTCCTGGATAAAGATCCCCAGGAGTTACCTCCTGATCGACCCGAAGATTGTGCCATCGATCTTGTTCTGAATGCCCTTATCCCTTTCGGGCGGATGTTTTCTTTTTCCCTCAAAGAGAAGGAAGTCCTCAGAAAGTATCTCGATTCCAACCTGCACAATGGCCTGATTCAACCTTCGCGTTCCCCGCCCGGGGCTTCTCTATTATTTGTCCCAAAAAGGGATGCACATGAGTTACTGCCTTGCATAGACTATCGAGGACTTAATCGAGTAACTATCAGAGACAGATACCCTATGCCACTTATCAGAGATGTCCTGGAGGCCATACAGGGCCCAGTGGTGTTTTCAAAGCTGGACCTGCGACGGGCTTACCATCTGTTACGAGTCCGTTCGGAAGACGAATGGAAAACTGCATTCTGAAAGCCGTTCGGACACTTCGAGTACCAAGTAATGCCATTCGGCCTTGTCAATGCACCATCCATTAATCAAGGGTTCATGGACTGTCTGTTCTCTGATCTCCTTTTTCAATGTACTATTGTCTACCTTGACGATATACTGGTCTACTCTACCTCCCAACAACTACACAAGGAACACCTCCGACAAGTTCTACACTGTCTCAAGGAAAACCACCTGCTGGTCAACCCAGAGAAGTGCGTCTTTCAAGTTTCTAACGTGCCATACCTAGGATTCATCCTTTCCAAAGCTGGTGTTGAAATGGACCCCAGAAAGATAAAGGCTATACTACAGTGGCCCGCACCAACCTCCGTTAAAGACATACAAAGGTTCCTTGGACTGGCCAATTTCTATCGTAAATTCATCCCTGGGTTCTCCGAGACAGTGATACCCATCACCAGCCTATTGAAGAAGACATCTGTCTGTTTCCTTCGTCCAAAGAGGCCAACAGGGCTTTCTGGCAGTTGAAGAAAACTTTTTGTTCCGCTCATGTGTTACGGCAGCCTGATCAAGGACTTACGTTTATTGTAGAAGCCGATGCCTTTGCTGCGGCCTTAGGTGCAACCTTGTTACAGGAACATGATGGAACAGAACATCCTGTGGCATATGTATCCAAAACTCTAACCTCCAGTCAGACAAATTACTCCATCATCGAAAAAGAGTTGCTTGCTATCAAGATCGCGTGTGAAGAATGGCGTCATCTCCTGCAAGGAGCAGTCCATCTCTTTTTTTTCAGGACTGACCATAAAAACCTTAAAGTGATCCAGCAAATGGAGTGCGTCAACTCACGCCAGGTAAGATGGGTGCATTTCTTTTCCCAGTTTGATTTCAGCCTAACCTATTTGGCTGGTTCCAAGAACTTGCTGCCCGATGCTTTCTCCAGGGTACCCATTCCAGGTCTCTCCCCTGAGCATCAACCAGATCTGTTTTTTCCTCAAAGAAGGATTATAAATTCTGTATCGTCCTTTCTTGAAGGGGCCACAAATTATATACAGTCACCACCCAACGGCAAGTCTAAAGACATCATCCTTTAACAAGACAGTCTGTATTTTATAAACCACCGCTTGTTTCTGTCAGATCACAAATCTCGTCTTTGCACACTCAAATGGTGTCATGACGATCCAGTGGCAGGACACCAGGGTGTGTTGAACACCACTTAACTTCTCAAAAGACAGTTTTGGTGGCCTGGTTTACATAAGGAAGTTACCAAATACGTGAACTTCTGTCTCATTTGCTGTAAGGCTAAATACAACACCCAGAGACCTGTAGGGTTATTACAGCAAGATCCTTCGCCTAGCCGACCATGGAGTATGCTAACCACTGACTTTATCGTGGATCTTCCGCCTTCTGATGGCTGTTCCTGTATTATGGTAACAGTGGATACCTTCACAAAAATGGCTCACTTCTCGTTCCCTGGCAGGTCTTCGCATTGCAGCTGAGATGGCTTCCATCTTTACTAAAGACATCTTCCTTCTCCATGGTTTGCCAGAGAAGATCATATCTGACTGGGGTACACACTACACCTCTTGCTTTTGGAAGGAGCTCTGCGGAAGACTGGGTATAGAGAGGGCGATGCCCTCAGGATATCATCCATAGACGAATGGACAGACTGAGCATTTAAATGCATCCCTGAAACAGTATCTACGTTGCTATGTTAACCATCAGCAGGATAACTGGGTCGCCTTACAGCCTACTGCAGAGTTCGCTTATAACAACTCTTGACACAGTGCCAACAAGCTTAGCCCTTTTTACTATTCCTACAGATTCCATCCACGCTTCTTACTTGCTCACACCACCCCAGCCTCCTTTATACCCTCAGTTGATGCTGTTCTTTCCAACATCTCCGAAGCCCACCAGATTGCCACAGAAGGACTCCGAGACAACCAGCTGCGATATAGATTACAGACCAATCCATGGTGTCTTCCTTCCCCCTTATGGGAAAAGGTTACCAAGGTATGGCTTTCCACCAAATACCTTCCCCATTGGATGCGCCCTTCTAAACTGTCTTCCAAGTATTTGGGTCCCTACAACATCATTGACCGGATCAATCAGGTATCCTACCGTCTACAGTTGCCAAGACATTTGAAACACATACATCCCGTGTTTCATTCCTCACTACTCAAGGAACATCAAGAAGAGCCATACTGTCGTTCCATACCAAGAACTCAAGCTGTGGATAACAACACTCCTGAAGAATATGAAGCATCCGGCATCAGGGATACCAGATATAGAAGAGGCCGACTCGAGTCCCTGGTTCACTGGAAGGGTAACCCTCATTCAGAAGACTCTTGGGAGCCCATTTTGCATCTGCATGCGCCCAAACTGGTTCAGAAGTTCCATCGAAACCACGCCGGCAAGCCTGGAGGTTTGCTCCATGGGAGGGGGGATACTGTCATGCGCTACTCGAGTATGCTGTCTTGGCGAATATGAAGTCACTGGCGACTGTACCGCCATTAGGTTGTTCCATTCTTCCTTCCTCATTTCCTGTATTTACGTTCTAGTGTTTTCTGCTTTCCTTTTCTTGTTCTGCATATAGCCCCACCCACTTTTCGGCTCGGCGCGTTGCAACCCATTGCTTTTCACCTTCGGGTTATGCGCTAGTGCCTCTGTGTGCTTCTTGCCTTCGCTGCTTTATTAAGCCTTTTGCATTTTGCCATTTTGGCACCTCTTCCATTTACGGGTTACGTCCCGTGCTATTCCTCTCTGTTTCTTTCTTCCCGGGACTTCTCCCGCTCTGTTTGTTTACCTTTCCTTTGTTTCTGTCCTGTTTATTTCCCTCCGTCCGGTTTTGGCTGAGGTCTTCCCTGTCTTCTCTGCCCACTCTCTTTCACGCTCTCTCTCTCTCTCTCGCTCTCTCTTCCCTTTTCCTGTCTTACTTTTCAGTCCTCCCTTCACTCTGTACTCCCTTCTTCTATCGGAGTACCACGGTACACTGTCCTGTGTCAGGCTTTCCGGGATCTTCTTCGGAGTGCTCCGGTCTTCATTCCAGGGCAGAGCTACTTAAAAGACTTAAAGCTTTTCGGCAGCTGGCTGGTTTTTGCTTAATGTGTTGGGGAGAACTTGAGCAACTGTTCTCATACCGGACCTTCTAACTACCTGCTATTTCTACGCTGGATAAGGAACCCTGGCTGTTTCCATCGTCTCACCCTTTGTAGAGACTAATCCAACCATTTTACCATCCTCCAGCAAGGGGTTGCCTGATATCGACAAAGAGAGAGGTTTTTTTATAGCCACTGGCTTTTTTCTTCTCGTGGGTACTCTCGGAGGAGGGTCCTCTGTCCACCAGGGTGACAGAATGGCTTCTATCCGAGGGAGACCATGTCTCTTCTGTAAAAAGAAACACAAAGATCACAGAAAGAAGGGACGAACCCAGGAATATACGCCCGAAGACTCAGGTGAGGAGGAGGGCGATCTGAAATTGGATTACAGGCAACCAATGAGAGTTGAATCTGACAATTTCCCTTCGATTTTCTTCTTTGGCCTGGAGCTAAGAATGAGAGATGGGTGATTTTTACAGGCTCGCTGGATTTCAGCTTGGAAAACAAATTGTTTCTTCCCGCAGCTAAGCTCTGTGGTGGAAGATAATAGAGAAATGTGTCTGCAAGTGTTCCCTGCTGCTCTTACAGTGAAATATCATTTTATGTTCACCTTTTACCGAGGTAAAAGAGGAGCGTGGGGATCCCCAAGTCTCCCTTTCTCTTTCAAGGGCTATTATCCCCACATTTTTTATTTTTATTGTTACTCTTCCTAGAAATTATATTTATCAGTTTATAATGATGTTTTTTTTCTAGTGGTCTAGATCTGTGTTAGATTTGCGGAATGTTTTTTGTGTGGTCTAGAACTGTGAGTTAGATTTGCTAAATGTTCACTTTTGGTAGTCTAGTTGTGTAAGTAGGATTTGCTGAATGTTACTTTTGATGGTCTAGAACTGTGAGTTACACTTGCTCAATGTTTATTTTTGGTGGTCTAGATCTGTGAGTTGGATTTGCTGAATGTTTAGTGTTTATTTTTGGTGTTCTGGATCTGTGAGTTAGATTTGCTGAATGTTTTATATTTGCTTTTGGTGGTCTAGAACTGTGAGTTAGATTTGCTGAATGTTTACTTTTGGTGGTCTAGATCTGTGAGTTAGATTTGCTGAATGTTTATTTTTGGTGATCTAGATCTGTGAGTTAGATTTGCTGAATGTTTTCTTTTGCTGGTCTAGAATTGTGAGTTACATTTGCTGAATGTTTAATGTTTAGTTTTGGTGTTCTGGATCTGTGAGTTAGATTTGCTGAATATTTAATGTTTGGTTGGTTTTGGTGGTCTAGAACTGTGAGTTAGATTTGCTGAATGTTTACTTTTGGTGGTCTAGATCTGTGAGTTAGATTTGCTGAATGTTTTCTTTTGCTGGTCTAGAATTGTGAGTTACATTTGCTGAATGTTTAATGTTTAGTTTTGGTGTTCTGGATCTGTGAGTTAGATTGGCTGAATATTTAATGTTTGGTTTTGGTGGTCTAAAAATGTGAGTTAGATTTGCTGAATGTTCACTTCTGGTGGCCTAGATCTGTGAGTTAGATTTGCTGAATGTTTATATTTGGTATTCTAGATCTATGAGTTAGATTGGCTGAATTTTTGTTTGGTGGTGGGAAGGGTCAGAATGTGAGGCGGACAACTTTGCAAAGTGTTTTCAAAAGATGCCATTTTATTGACTCAGAATGTCGGATAAACGCCTCACTATCCCTACCTTTATGAGGATTTTCCTGCCTAAAATAAACCTAAGGAAACACTCTAACAAAAGGATTCTGTCCCTCACACTTGATCATAAACAACTTAACAAGGCATATATATATGTCAGTTCAACAACAACAAATATAACAGTTAAATGCACACCATAATAAATGTTTCTCCTTCTAATCCAGGTGAATTCCCAGATACAAGTAGGATTTTGTTCAACAGTTCCAAAAAGGTTCAGGAAATCCTGTATCGTAATAAAGTTCTCTTTGGTTCCAACTTTAAGAACACGCAGTTCCAATTTGATAACGCCAAGTTCGTAAAATAACTTCTGTTCAGCAACTCATACTATTTCCTTACTTTATTGGTTTCAACAAAAAGGTCTTTGTCAGGATATTTCTGCACCAGTTCACAAAACCATTTGTTCGGCAGTATTAAACATTTCAGCAGCAGTTCACATAATACTGACTTCAAGGTTATTCATTTGTCAGGATGATTCTGCATCAATTAACAAAATACTTTAGTTGTTCTTCAACTTCTCCTTCAAGACTTGTAACCGTACCACAGTACTCCAAAGGATTCCACTTGGTCCATTCCCCTGCCAGACTTATTAAGACAAAGTTCTCTGCTCTGGTGTACTCCCCTGCCAGAACAGACACAACTACTACAACAATCTCTGACCTGATGTACTCTCCTGCCAGGTAGAGTAAACTACTCATTAGCAGTACTTCAGTGGTAAGGTTTGAACACATTAGCAATGTCCTTTTGCTCCACAACTTCAAATATAAGAACCACTTCAAGGGAAACAAGAACCACACTGATGCTATTTATCACACCAGTTGTATTGCCACTTTCTCTGTAGGTTATGATCAACTCCTTCAGCCTTCTTGCCACTCTTGTTTCTTCCCTTTTCCAATAACCAACCCCTAATAAGGTTTTTGTTTCAATTTCACACTTATTTGGCTTTAGCAATGTGGGTTTATGCCCTTCTCTCTTAAGAGCTCCTCTGCATATGGGCAATAATTGTTATCAGCGTGCAAAACACCAACTGTCTTCCTTTGGCTTAAGCAATTGTGGTTCTTTCTTAATTGCTTTGGTATATTTCTCTTTTGGCTTTGGCAATGAGTGTTTATTTTTTCTATCATATATATTGCCCTTTTGTGTTTCTGGCTCTTTACATGCCCCACAATGTCACAATCACCTGCCTTTGATATGGCAATCAAATTCTAATGTTGCCATGTGTACCCATTTAAATCAGGTTGGTTAAGGAATTAACTTCCTTTTTATTAGTTTGGTATTCAAAGGTGTTCTTTTCCACTTGTTTCACTTGACTTATTACTTTACTATAATTGAGGCCTCTGGACATGGTCAGCGGGTGGATACAGAGTGCTCCGGGGTCAGTATCTACCAGTGAACTCAACTGGGCAGGCGTGCGCGTCCGTTCGCCTCGCTGCCTCCACATCCTCTGCTTCACCTTCCCCAAGCATCCGGGAATCTATTCTCCCCGGGCCACTGGGCTCGCGTCTACCGTCAGCAGGGCTCCCCTGGCTCCAACAGCACGTAGGTGCTCGCCTGCCACCAGTATTTGCAAAACAAGGGGGGAAGTTTTCAAAAGGTAAGCTTTCCGCTGCACAACTCTGCAGCTGGGTTCTTCAGATGGAGAGTCATCTCTCTTGACGCTTCCGGCTGCGTCAGCTCTGCAATTATGGTCTGGAGCAATCAGGACCCCCTCTGTACCGGCATCAACCTCGCACACCACCGTGGTCCTGGCGTTTCTGCTCCCACATGACCGCTGCTTCTGCTGCTGCCACGTGGAGGTAGGAAAACTACCCCACCTTCTACTGCTACTCCTTCCTATGGTCTACACCCAAGGGAGATTTTTATGCCTCCGAGTCCTACTCAGGTGTGGCTCATTATCCCCAATTAACTAAAACCTGCCATCTTGCACCTCTGCATTCCTCTTCTTCGCCCCAGTACTTTGGGATTTATGGGACTTGTAGTCTATAATATCAAATTCAGCTTTTCTAACTGTTTCTACTTTGGATAAGGTTATTAAAAAGTTGGGATCTTGGGGAAATGTATATAAGGGAGTTTCCCATTCTTCCTGACCTGGTCCTCCCTGATGTGATCCTCCTGCAGAACACCAGGGTCAGGATCAGAAAGCGTCTGCCTTTTCTTGGCCACATGAGAAGGATCCAGGTAAGGTTTCTTGGGCGAATCATCTCTGATTCATCACACTGGTCTAGATTTGTGAATAGATTTGGTGAAATGAAAGACACCTGGCTACACAAACGGCACACAATTAAAGATAAAAGGATCCGCAAAACCTCCATCAGAGGGGAAATAGCTAGGACAGGTCCCATGCTTTTCAATAATTATGGTGTCCTTGTAGGAGTGAATGGGTGGGGAGAAGCAGAGGGTGTACGGAATATATCGTATCATGATCAGGACAGTGTTTAAATACATTTTTTCGCCTGAACCCCTAAAAGAGGTAGATATGTCGTTGAGCATGGGAGTAACTGGAAAAAACGTGCATTGGCAATGCCAGTAGTTGGAATAGGCCTTTTCCAGGCACTGCCATAGTGGTATTACGTGGCCGTAACATGGCAAATGGTGTGATGGCTTAGGCATAGCATGGCAGTGCCTGACAAATGGCGATCAAATGCATAAACAAGTGACAACGCTGTTGTCTTTGCCAATGATCATATTTAAAAGGGAGTCAGTGCAAGGAACAGGTGCGAGGACCTGCATATTGGTTATGAATCAAGGGGCAGAGGTACCCTTGGTTAAGACATGTGTACCCAGCAGGAGCTGATTGCCAGCTGAAGTTAAGCCATTACCTGTCAGAAGGGTGCACAACAAAGACGCCTACTTTGACGATAGAGCGTGATGGATGTAGCTCAAAGAATTGGGCAGGGAGTAGCCGTTGTTGGGTGGGACTGGCCATAAGGAGTAGCATGGCCATGGGCGGTCAATGGGTCAGTAAAGCCCTGTACCCATGGGCATGTGACGCGTAATAAAAATTAAAATAAAGAAATCAATACAACACCAACCTGCTGTGTGTCCCTCCTAGCATCCAATCGCCCTCCTATCTGTGCCTCTCCGTGCCAAGAGTTTCGAGTTGTAGGTGGGACGAAAGCGCCACCTAATAGCCAAAACTAATAACACCTTTGAGAATTGTAATAGTGCTGAAACCTTCGCTAAGAAATACACCATTGGTGAATACATAAGAGGGTTTGCAAGTTTCCGGAAGTTCATGTTGATTTCGTTTCTGTGCTGAAATTCAAGAGACAACGCCGATTAAACTGCCCGACAGACAGTGCAGCAGTCTTCTGTTTCTATTAATTCATTCTGGGAACATTAAACGCGTTGTTTACCCTAGCCACTAAAAATCGTATGGAGTCTGCAAGGCTTCCCTCGGACTGTGAAGGCAATTTAGGACATGCGTGTTTTATTCTGATTCAGGGGGGGCAGAAAGTCAATTTTGGGAGGCCTGTATTTCTTGTTTATTACGACTTTCTTTCCTTGTCTCTTACAATAATGGCCTGAATGCACGAAAAACACAGGCATTTTTCCTGTAATGCTTTCCTCAGAATACAACAGCAATGCAAGTTAGTGCAAAAGATATGATACTAGTGTGTGGGCGTGCGTATGTGCAAATACCTGTGTGTGTGCATGCATGCACTCGAGTGTGTGTCTGTATGTGCATTCGAGTGTATGTGCATGTACGCGTGGATGTGTGCATGCATGGATTGAAGTGAGTCTGTGTATGCGTGCAGACATGCAAGTTTGTGTGAGGGTGCATGGATACATTCGAGTGTGTGTGTATGTAGATGCATGCGTAGGTGTGTGCATGCATGGAAAACGGTCTGTGTATGCATGTGTACATGCACGTGTGTGTGAGGGTGCATGCATGCATTTGTGTGTATATGCATGAGTGCGTTGGTGTGAGTGTGCGTACATACATGTGTGCTTGTATGCGTTTGTGTGCTTTCAGGCAAGTATGTTATTTTCTGGTATCCAGTCATTGCATCGAATACAAACCATTGAATGCATTTTTTTCAAAGGTAAATGTTTTATTTTAAGTATAACTGAATTTAAGGGATAAAAACACAGGGGCTCCACATTAAAGAAAAAGAAAAAAAATGCATTCGATGCTTTTTTTTGTTGCTTTTTTTTAGATGCTTTGGCATTCGATGCCATCACCATAAACCTTATTTTCTATTATGCAGACTTGGTTGTGAAGCAACAGAGATCCTTGCAGGCGGAAGGGTAATAATGCACCCATGGTGGGTTAGTGGGCAGTGGGAGAGGTTTCTTCCAGTGGCCAGGATCAGAGGTTGAGAAGGTATTCTTGGTCGAGTAGAGATGTTCTTTCCTTCCTAAGGTGAATGAGGGAGGTTTCCATCCTGGGACAGGACTATCCAACATTTGCACCAGAGCACGGCTAACATGATCTGACCACTAATGTGTATTGGGGTGCTGTTCAAGTCTCTGGGTGCACCGCAGGAGAAGGCTTGATTTTTTGGGTCTTGCCTATCTTCTTTTCCAGCCTGCCGATTTTACGCCTTCTTGAGTTCCGCTGGCCTCCGGAGATGGTCGCTTTATCAGACGTTGTGATGTGATATGATGGGCTGCGGCATGCTGGGTGGCTTTCAACAGGCCCAAAGAGGACCCACCCATGGCTCCAAGGAAGAGGTGTTGCCACCCTCCAGGTGTGAGAGAATATGGGTTGGCCGGATGTTCCTAGGTCTGGGTACAATGGCTTGATCCTGTGCAGAAAATCGAGCTCGTACCAAGCCAATTCAGTTTCCTTGACGACGTGAGCTTTGAAAGACAGATCAACGTTGATGGTGAAGGCAAGTGACTTGGTGCTAGTAGCAAGCTGGGGGGTGGATCCAGCAAGAATCATTGCTGACATTCAGTTTTGAACGTGGTTGTGCCTGAAGGCACCAAGGAGGATGTATTGAGTGTTTTGGTTGTTGACCATGAGGTTGGCCTTTGACAACATGGTAGATACTGTTGACGCAGTTGACTTTCAGATAGAGCAGGGTGTCGTCTGTGTACCGCTATAGCTAGAAGTTATAGTAGTCCAAGAGTCCCTTCAGGGGCTCCATAGAGAAATTGAAGATGACTGTGGAGAGGATGGATGCCTCTTGGGCTAACCAAAGGCTATATATAGATGGTGGTTCCCATCTGCATGACTTATCATCATAGGACAGTGTCGTTGAAGCCCATTCACGAGGCCAGGATTTCAATGAGTGTTGAATGCCCAACCTCATGAAGCAACCGAGAGTTCAAGAATCAGAAGGCAAGCATTTGTTTTGTCGAGGCTATGAAGCGCATTGTCGATAGTCAAAGTAATGCTGGTCTTGATGCTGCAGATAATAATAGAGACAGATTTATATTGTTGAAGGAGGTAGTGTGCTGAGGTTCTTTGGTGTAGCTGAAGGGCAGCGGTTCTATGACTTTGTCAACGATAAGGATATGCATTATGGGACGAAACTGTAACATGAGTTCTGGGTCTAATCTATAGTTCAGAATACAATGCCATGATCCTCTTTGGCGGTTTCTTCTTGTACTAAACAATTTCCTGACTTCACGCACACAATCAGTCTTTGCTATGCATGTCTCAGGAGGATAGCTCAGGGGCAACGTGCTAGCCTTGGAAGGAAAACGACACGGATGCAACACATGTTCAATCCCCGGGTCCGCGCTTAGAAACCTCTGGGTATTAAGCGCGTTATAAATAACCTATCATATCTTATAAATAACCTATCATATCATGCATCCTTTGTCCGAAAGCATAGAACCGAACAATATCTGCACAGAGGTCCACTCTCTTGTCCTTGGAGGATAGCTCAGGGGCAACGCATTTGTCTAGAAAGCAAGACAAGATAGAGCAACACAGGTTCGGACACAGGTTCTGCACCCAGTATCAATTAAATGTCTGATAAAAGATGCATTAATTCCATGATTCTCCTGGCTCCACTTGCACCCTTACCATTTTTGGTGCGTCTCATTCAAGACAATACAGAGCAGCACAGGTTTGATTCCCGGTCCCGCACATAGAGGCATAAAGTGGAACAAAAAATAAATGTCCATATTTTTCTCTAGCAATGTTCCATGCTTCTAGCATTTACAATGTCATGTTACAGAAAAAAATAAATTCTAACATTCAAGTCTAAACAGTGAAATCAATAGACTCAGAGCTGGGCCCTTTTTACAGAAAAGCGATTGATCATGTATTCCTGTACTAGGGGCCCTGACCCCATCAAGATGAAAAAAGCCCATCATTTAGTGGCCCCAGGTGGAAGAGCAGCACTCTGTTGCTAGAACCCTTTTGGATGACTCGGTGGACCATGCCAGGCAAGTTCAAACACTTTTGTACTCAGGTTGCGACCAGTGGTCAAAGTGGGGGAAAAATAGTAGTGGAGCTATGGATTTTGTAGAAAAATTGGTGTTTCCAGTGACGGCTGCTGAATTTTATAAATGGGTGGGACTGGAATACATTTTTTTAAATAATCGGTTAAACAGTGCTTTTTTGCAGCACATTTTCAGAGAAAATTGGGTAAAAAAATACAAAGTTTACAAACAGATTTTTAGGGTAAATTTGATGCAGAGTCACAAAAAGTGGACAGGAGCATTTCCCAACACATTTTCGTGATACATTTTTGTTACCTTTAGAAGGATAAAAGTGTGTGCTGGTCATATTGGGAGGCTATCCTTTGTTTACATAACATTCTCTGCAGCGCCACATTACCCTCCTTTGATCTATTTATAAAGATTGCATCCCCCACCCATTATATTTTCTCCCAAAGAATCAACCCCAGAAGCTTTCTCTTCTCCCAGCAATCCACTCTGGAGCAACACAAAGCATGTAGTGCATTACAAAAAAACAAATAAATAAATGAAATAAGCATCAGCTGAAATCCCATATCTAAGTTTTACACGTAAATTACTTTTGACTGTGCAGGTCCCCAATAAAGTAACAAGAAATTCAAGATTAAGGTGGGTGCCCAATAGCTTCCAGTTGGGGGTAGCTATTAAGTAATGGGCTGCCCTGCTGCAATGGGGACCATGCAATGTATTCCTCATGCACGTTGATCAGACTCACATCAGCACATTACGACATGCATCCATTTTCAATTATGTGTTCTTTCATTATTTCGGCAAGTACTCTGTTTTGTAGGCTGCTGTCCTTTTAGAACAGGTTGTGTGAGAGTGCTATAGGGGTGCACCCTTCAAATACTGGAAGAGGCACTAACTTCATAGACGGTGGAGGAGTGGCAAACCTACTTTTGTAGGGGAATCTAACTTCATTACTCATTGTAAGGAGACTAATCTAGTGCAGCTTCAATGTTACAATCAGTTAACTCTCTCCTTTAAGTCTGAAAACACCCACTTCTTGCAGAACCTGACGGTCTTAGAAAGTGTGAGAATGGCAGATGTTGTGCAGTGAAAGACTCAATATCATAGCATAGCAGGACATAGCAGAGCATGAGGTAGTACTCTGGATGAACCAAGAGACTTCAGTGGCTGGGAGCAACAGGGGGGAAAATGTAATGTTGGCTCAACCACAGTTAGTCTGCTATACTAGAATCTCCGGTGCGCTGATTGGCTGGTGGGACTATGTCTACCTGTCAAATCAAGTCCTATTGTAAGGGTGTAAATGTAATCACTTTTACGCACTCACATTTTTGAAGTTGAATTCAGGGTGAGATTACATTATATGCCCAGGATCACACACTTATGCTAAACAGTGAACAGGGATTTTAACCCACTGTGTAATTTGGGCAGAGCCACCTTTTTCCACGCTTCACTTGGAACAAATATTTAAGTTTTGGGTGTCAATCAAGACCTACAATAATACTGTCCTATAGAGTTTACTTGCAAAATACACAAATTGCACAGTAAAGCATCATGACAACATGTAAATTTGTATAGCAGCATTTTGGGCCAAAATAATATCTGTGTACCTTTTATTTTCCACATCCAAAATGGGAAACAATAAGATGCAAAAGGCAAAATATCTATGTACCCACTTCATTTTCAGCGATTTAAGACACACTCACAATAAAATACGTTGTGTCATAAACTCACTTAGGTTTGGAGATTCGTCACAAACCTCCGGCGTGACGTGTTGTTATGTATGGTTTTAAGAATATTCAACTAAGGACATCAAAGCAAACTTTAGTTATTAGACATTATGGGTGGTCTGGCTGGACCCTGACCTCCCGCCCGCACCCTGCCTGGGCGAGGCTGTTCATCCCAGGAGATGGCGTTGGTGCTCTGACTTGGGGGGCCTTGGATCAGTGTCCTCGGGGGCAACATGAGCAAACTATCTCAACAACCCCACCCACGCCCTAAAAATGATTCTCATTCTAGCTGCATGGGACTGGATTAAGATAAGAATCACTTCACATTTACAGAGGACTTTGAAAATGTGTAATTAACATTTACTCCCATTATATTGTAAAAAAAAATAGGGGGCGGGGTGGGGTTGTTTGTATTACCCAGTATAATGCAGTTAAATTATTCGCCTGTGTGTTTGTTCGATTTTAGAAGCATGTTTATAGTGCCAGATTGATGGATAGCTTCTAGGCGCCTGGCTCTGTTTGCATAGGTAAGAAAAGCAATGGATGCCCTCAGTCTGCGAATGCTCTGGGTTCATGTGCTCTCCAGCTTCAGCCATCCGCTCTCAATTGTATTAATTTTCCCCCAGGGTCGGACTGGGCCATAAAATTGTCCCGGGCACCAATGAAGATGTGGCCCACAGTTGCAAATGGGAATTCACTCCTTTTGTAACACTGTTTGAATAGTAGCCAAGGGGGAGTTTTTTTTAATAAAATGGGATCATTGTGCATTTTAATGAATATTCATTCAGCAACACTGGTAAAAACTACTATCCGCATAGTTAAGTAACTCATCAAACTGGCCCACATTGGCCCCAAAAGTGGCCCACTTTGACAAAAAAAACTGTCCATGCCAACATTTTGTGTTTTTGGTTTGGCCACGGGCCTGTTCCCTAGGCCAGTCCGAGCCTGTTTTCCCCCTGTCTGTTCTAGGCTCACCCACAGCCTAAACTGTTCTTGACAGCCGTGGTGTCCTGCTGTCCCACGCACGTCCATTCTCATGCGTGTTCTTTAGTCTCCAGCTTTGCCACTGGTTGCACTTGCCCAGCACACTCAATGTACACTTTTTGGGTCGCAATCTCACCACATCTAGGGGCCAATTCTGCAACAAAAGACAGAAGAACCGGTGAGATAGCACACCTGTCTCACTGCCGCAGAACTTTGGAAACATTCAGCTTCTGGGCGCTATCCTCTGAACTCAATAGTTCCCAATTTCCAGGGCAGATAACATTTCTGGTACCAACAGGAACTCCTAAAAGCTGCTCCACCACGCAGGCATCCCTGCAAGCGCTATGCAATACCCTTCAACACACAGGGTCGATTTCCGTAAAGTTCAAATACTTTTAATACTGCCCAGTGTCCGCAAAGCCTCAGGCCACAGACACTGGCAGCTGGCTGTGTTGAGGCAGTGTCTCGCGCGCTATCACAGCGCCTACAGCATAGCACCGTCAGGCCTAGAAGCTGAGAAACTGAAATGCAACATAGCAAACTGCCCCCCAGGTCACACTGGGTGTCAAATCAAGTAGCCAGGACCCAGACCCAGTTCCTGGCTTCAAACCTATCCAGCTCACAAAATGCAGCTCTCCTATGACTCTGAGTAAAGTGAACATCGCCTTCTGCTTCCCCTGGGGGCCCCTAATGAGGACAGGGCTGCACCGCATCCACCGCTTGATGGAGGTGGGCGGGCTCTCATTATACTGCAATTAATCCCATCATTTGATGGGGGTTCAAAGCTGCTCCACCACGCAGGCACCCCGAGTCATAAACAGTGTGTCTGGGCAATAGCTGAGGGGTGGCCGAAAACAGTGACTGGATCCTGGTGAAAATGTGCCACAGTTTTAAAGACATACAGATAACCTCGCTGGCGGGCTTTAATATTATTTGCATTTCGTCTGTAAAGCTTGGTTTTCAATGTGGTGTCTCCTTGGACCCATGGGTATGCATGTTGCTACATTAAATAAGGGCTCCAGCTCTACCCTTTTTGCCCCGGCCTTTTCGTGGCAATTGCTTAAATAGCGCTCGTGTTTGGGTGTGTCAATGTGCTGTGAAGTGAACAGAAACCGGCCCTTTATTCTCTTTAAAGCCATGTGCCTTTTATGATTTAGTGTCTGTGCTTTTTGCAAAAAACCCAAAGCTGCAAGGTAATACGGCCCTGCGCAGTCCATGATATTTCCCCCCAGTATGGTATGGGGCGTTTGGAAAATAGAATGGGGTTGGAGGTGAAGGGAGAAAATGAAATGTGTTTTTATTGAATAAAAAAAACTGTCCGCACAGCCGAGATTAGAACTGCATGCTGGGCCCTTATCTGTATGCCAGTAACCTGCTTGTAATATGCTCGGGAGAGAGGTACGCACTGAACCGTCCTTCTCTCCCAACCCTGGGCACCTGACCTGGCCCAGTGGCCCTGACCTCCCGCCCACAGCCTGCACTGCAGACTACAATATGCTCGGGTTGGGAGAGAGGGACAGCACTGAACCGTCCTTCTCTCCCGAACCAGCACCTGGCCTGCCTTGACCTCCCGCCTGCACCAAATAAAATATGCTCGAGGTCGGGTAGAGACGGACGGCACTGAACCAACCGTCCCTCTCTCACGACCCACTGCACTCACCTCCGTCTGTGTCCCCCTCCCCCTTTACCTACCTGTCTTTCAGCGCAGCCTACAGGTAACAAAATTCTAGGCCTGGTGCAGTCCAACTCCGACAGAGACTGCTGGTCACTGGCCCACGCTTGCGCATAGTGTTTATAGGCTTGCACCTCAATGCGCAGGCGTGGGCCAAGGCTCTGCCATCAGCCTACTGTCTGCAGCCTGCACCAGGCAGTGCAGTGCTGCGACCGTTCCTATACTTTTACCTTAAAAAGGAACGCTCCGGAGCGGTTTCTTTTTACAATAAAAGTATAGGAATGGTAATGGAGAAAAAAAAAAAGTACAGGAGCACCGCTCCCATCCGCTCCCCCTCACTTCGATCACTGGTTGCGACTCGGAAAAGGTCCTGGCTGCAGGTCCTTTGTTCTGCATTGGAGGGAAAACCAATGGTGCCTGGCGCGGGGAAGCACCAAGCAGTAATGTGCATTAAGGGTATGGTGAATCACCAGGGTGGCAAAGAGTGAGGGATGTAATCATTTACCAACGTCATTCTCCTACCTTGACCTCCACCAAGCTCTAAGGGGTTGTCCAACTCCAGGCCTCGAGGGCCGGATCCATGTCAGGTTTTCAGGATACCCCTCATTAAAAATCCTGATCTAAATATGCATACAGTGATTCTAAATGTATGCAATTTTCCCTCTCTGGGCATTGCAGCATAAGTTGGTACAGCTACAGCATGGGAAGGGGTACACAGGTTGAGCTTAGGATCATCGGTCCCGGGAGGATAGCTCAGCGGCAACGTGCTTGCCTTGGAAGCAAGACGACATGAAGCAACACAGGTTCAATCCCCGGGTCCGCACTTAAAAACCTCTGGGTATTTAAGCGCGTTATAAATACACAACTAAGACCAAAATAAACTCCTGTAACAGCGCCTCGATGCCCACGGGCTGTGTGAGCGCTTTAAAAATGCAAATAAATAAATAAAATAGCAGGAGAAAAATAAAATAGCAGGAGAAATATTGCTCTGGCTATTGGCCAAGGGCAGCTTCCCATATCTGACCAAATGAGAACTCCTTTTCAAGTGTGTGTAAGGCTCCCATGACTGGCACAGAGATGCCCAGACCGTAGGGCAAATGGCTGCCATTACAGGCACTGGCTTCCATCAGCATGAACGTCACTGCCCTGATACAAGCTCTAGGTAAACTAGGAAGCTGCTTGTGGTGCTTGTGGTGCTTGCCAGCAGAGGGTGCCAAAAAGCAGATTTTCCCCCCTCTGCTCTCATGACTTGCAAAAGAAATGTAACCAATCTGAATTATAGTAGATGCATAATGACTTCCTGTAACTAAGCAGTGCCCCGCTTCCAATGGCAGTGCTTACATTTCTAGAAGTCTCTAACATGGCGGTGGAAGCAGGGCCATTGTCTACTGGCGCATGTTTTAGACGCTCAAATAAAGGCGCACTGGCCTAGCAGGAAGAAATGTTGATAAAACGAGGTGGTCAGAAGCAGGGCTCGCCCACCAGGAGTGTCAGGAGTTCTGGTATATTCCTCGTGGAACGTCCGGCGGGAGAGTGTGAGCCAGGCTAAGTACACTGGGGTACCCCAAGTACACCTCAGGAGGCACATGGGGTGGGTGTAAGGGCCTCATACAAGTTTATCAAAAATGCGTTAAAGGCCCTTATCAACATAATCTCAAAATAGGTCAAAGTGTGTTGTGATGTCCAATTACCTTGCAATTTTCTGTGCTTACTTCCTAAGCCCTTACAAAGGTTTAGCAACACTCCATGCGCTCCATAGGACTAGAATCTTCTCAACAAACGAATGTCCAATCATCATTCTGTAATTTGACAATGTAATCATAATTTAAAACATATAGCCGAAACGTGTTTTGACCTTTGAAAAGGTCTTCTTTAGGGCATCAGATGGATAAGTAAGTTGCCTCTTGCTTAATTTTGTTTGGCGTCTGCGTTAATCGCCCCTTTGAACATTACACGCTAATGTCTCTCTGATATTCGATTGGCTTTTTTTTCCGAAAAAACCTGTCTTAATTGAGAAATCATTATTCTGGGTCTTCTCATATTATGTAGTTTTAAATCTATTCAGTCATCTGGTTGTTTGGAGATACTCCTCCGTACTGTTAGACTATAGCGGTTCACTGCCACATAAAGGGAATTCCCTCTCTTCTGTATCCCGTTTGCTTCACTGGGCTCGTCTCGGCCCTGGCTGGGCTAGTCGGTCCTTCAGACCATCTGGCTCTCCTTTGTGCCCAGCTTGGGCCCCCTGGTTCTTCTGCCTGTCTCAGGTGCTCACCATTCTCACACCTTTGTGGGGTTCAGGGTCTCTCAGTCCATCGTGAACTGTCTGGCTTCACTGGCCGTATTAGTTGCGTATTGTCCTCACCCCGTCATGGAGTATTAGGTCTCTCGGCACTGCATGGGATGCCTGGCCTCACTGGCCGTATGCGTTGCAAAATGCCCTCACCCCCTTCTAGGCTGCTCTGGTGCTTTACCACCCTCCTTCAGGATGCCGGCGAGACACATCTGCGGCCGGTCGGTCTCCCACTTCTGGGAACCTGGGATCCTCGCTCTCATGGACTTCGGCAGCATTCTGCGGGCTCTGCGGTTCCTCCACCCACCATGTAATCGGTGTGGTCTTGCAACCAGGATCGGTCCGCTTGGTGTACAAGCACAGGCTTCTGCCCTGCGCGAGCTCTCCCAGGGTGGCTCTTCTCCCATAGGTATGGTTTTCTCCCCTTTTATGCTCCTCTCTGAACCAAGAGAGGAGACACAATTGGTTCAACGTTGCCGGAATCAAGACCAACAGAGTGGGATCAGCAACCAAGTCATTCACACTTCTAAACCCTGGCACATTATTGTCTTGTTCAGTCCCCATGTAGCCAACACACAATGTGGATACTTCCTTCAAGGCTAATGTCCCACGCTCTTTACCTGGGGATTCCTTGTCCCCTAAGGGGGTGGTCACGCTAGTGAGATCACCCTACGGGGCGTTAAGCGGAGCGGGATCACCTCCCTAGTGCCAAAGGGGCTGGCTCCCCTTTAGGAAGAAGGTATGAATTCCCTGGATTCGTTTAAATCTATGAACTTCCTCATTTAAAAAATAAAGACCAAGAGGAAAATGACAGGCAGATTTAAACCAGAAATGATCACTTTCTCGCAAACAGCCAGTGGGGTTGTTGAACGAATTAGCCTCTTTCCAACAACCTTTTTTTCTTTTTTTTTTCTTTCTTTTTCTGTTTTTCCTTCTTTTTTAAAACACTTTAATTTTTCCATATTACAAACAATACAACACTTCAAAAGAATATACTGGTTTTGAACCATTACAACTTCAATACAAATAAAACACATCTCGTCTAATTTATCACATATTACAATAAGATGGAATTCACTTAGATTTACAGATTCCATAAACAACCCAAAACCATACCAGTTTATAGTAACAAGGAATGATACACAAGACGAACAAAACAGGCAAATCACAAAACTAACACACATCTTTCCAACAGCCTTTAAATAGACGCCTACTGTATGTAAAAAAAGTGGCTCACACCAGCTCAGAAAACTGTGTGTTTGGGAAGGGGATGCCACGCGGGCTTGGTAGTGGGGGTGGCAAAAACTGCCTTTTGCCTAGGGTGCCAAAACTCCTTGCACCGGCCCTGCGCAGGGAGAGGGTTCCCGCTGCACTGCTAAGAGTGAGGACACTCCTTGCAATGAGTAGTGTTACTTCCAGGTCGGTTGCGTAGGGCGAGACCCCAGGCTATCGGGAATCAGTGCATTGAAGGTGCACCCAATGTGGGCCCTGCAAGATCCCTAAGGCTGGACAGCCAAGCTTAGCTAAAAATAGAGCCAGTGCCTTGAACATCTTGGTGTTGTCACCTGGGGACATTGTTTGGATGAGGCATGTGTGCCTGGTTACTGGACAGGCAGGCTCAGATGTTTCTCACTTTGTCATTGGTGGGCTGCTCCAATAGGGGGTAATTGACGTCATGGTTCCCCCCAGCTGCAGAAGGCTTCTCCCGGTGGTTTCTGATTACATTGCAAGGTCTCCAGAACTGGTGGCGCTAGGGTTTATTCCTAGAAGTGGTATACCCGGGGCACATATGTATGTATGCATGCTACTTTCCATGCTGTCCCCCTACGTCTGCACATACCCACTCTGGCTTTCTGGCTGTGATTTCTCGGTGAACCCCAATTAAATGGATATTTTCTTGCTGGTACCAAAGTCCAAAGTAGCCACCTCGTTACAGTTTTAAAAGTGCTGGTAAAACTGCTGGTAATTCCGGCAACTGAACTTTTACTTTACCGGCAAATCACAAGTTTGCCTGTGGGGGCAGTGATTTACCTCCAGCAAGAGCATTGACAGAATTGCCGGCACTGGTAATGCCGGTGCCAGTAATTCTGGCAATCTCCTCCATGGCGTCCTATCGGACTCCATGGAATGGGGAATTACTTACCTTACTGGCAACCAGAATGTGCCGGAACTTTTACTGCACTGGCAAAACTCAAGTTTGCCTGTGGGGTCACTGATTTGCCTCCAGCCAAGTGCATTGACAGAATTGCTGGCATAATTCTGGTGCCGGGAACTTCAGCAGTCCCCTCCATGGAGTCCAATTGTACTCCATGGAATGGGGAATTACTTACCTTACTGGCACTCGGAATGTGCTGGAAATTCCAGCACTGGAACTTTTATAGCACCCGCAAAACAAAAGTTTGCCTGGGCGGCACTGATTTACGTCCAGCCAAGAGCAATGACAGAATTGCCGGCACTGGTAATTCTGGCAATCCCTTCCATGGAGTCCTATGGGGCATTACTTACCTTACTGGCACTCGGAATCTGACAGAAATTCCGAAGGAGCTAGTGCTGGTAATGGGAAGTCCATTTGCTGGTATGCCACTGGTAATGCCGGCGGCATACCACAAATGTCTAATAACCCCCATAGACGTGTCTGTTATGAATTCAGTTTTCCCTGACGTGTCTCGTTTGACGGGTCTTTACGTACAAATCGTTTAACTTCACGTAGTGTGCTGCCATTTTCCAATAGAGACCTGCTTTATTTCAATTTTGCTATATCTAGCATGCCCCCTGCAAGTTAGCCGCTTCAGGGCGCTAGAGGAGAAAAAGAAAGGTGTGGCATAGTTATCGAGGAAGGAGGCAAGAGCACACGTGGCTGTTTGTAGGTACAGGCTTACTGCGATAGGTACACCTCTACCCATAATTCTGCTGTTTCCATGCTGTATTGGATGGCTGGTAAGAGTGACAACATAATTGCATAATTGGTCTGGAAAAACTCAGCACTGTCCCCGCACTCTCATTCCACGGAGAGAGAAACCGTTATTCTTCTTAATGACTTGCTACTTTGCATGGCAGTGTCTCCCCCCTCCTTTCGGGGTGGGGGGGATCAGACCATAGACCATACCCTTACTACCCCAATAATAGACCGACACTAGTTCTACATTTGGAAACAAAGGGTCACAATGTATTGGAGCATAACAACAAAAGGGGGCAGTCCCAACACTAAACACATCATGGTTCACTACCATACACTTCTAAAGGTGGCCCAAAAGCAGGGCAATGTTATAGTTCAGAATGTTCACGGTGTCCCCTTGCCACCCACGGCTTTCGCCAGGCACCGGACATTCGCTCCAGATTTGTACTGCCTGGAGTACTTCCTCCTCGGGCCACTGAATCTTGCAGGTGAGGAATCTCAAGTGGCCCTAAGGAACTCGGTGCCCATCGTCCGAGTTTGGCTCGAGTGCGGCCATCGGGAAACCTGCCCACGGTTCAAACCGCGGGGTCACTCTCCTCTCCGGCTAGGACTGCCCCTTCAGTATATTTCTTCCCCGTAGTTACCAGCCTGCTTCACCAAGATCGCCCTTCACACAGCTTGCTTCCTCCTGTGGTGGTCTCCCAAAACACTCTCCAAAACACTCTCCGGTGTGTTGATTGATATGATGGGTTATTTGTAAGGTGCTTAATACCCAGAGGTTTCTAGGCGTGTACCCGGGGATTGAACCTGTGTTGATCCATGTCGTCTTGCTTCCAGGGTAAGAATTTTGCCCCTGAGCTATCCTCTCGAGACAATGGCGTCACTTTCATGCATGTCACAAGTTTACATTCCAATTGCGCAACGCTAGCCCAGTCCAGGTTTTAACGTTGCATTCTGAGATGTGTAGTCCTGGATTTCCTCCATCATAAACTCGGGACTACAAGTCCCAGAATGCTAAGTTAAAGCCCAGACTGGGCCAGCATCTCCCTATTGGAATGGCATTTAGGGAGCCAGTTGCATCTGAGATGGCCTGGGATTGCTCATGCCTCCGGCCCATGCCATAGTGCCCCATTAATCAGTGGTGAACATGGCACCGTGGAGTTTGGACTATCTTATGAGGCAGTGGGCCAGTTTGCCACAGTAGGAGCAGCAGAATGTTTGATCCCACATGCGCAGGTGATCTTGAGGTAGGTGTCCAAAGTGGTGGATTTATTTAATGATATCTTCTGGCCGGGGGCAACCAGTATTTGTGGGGTTGATGCTCCATTTAAAAGGTGTAGATGGGCGTGCCCTAGCGCCCAGTCTCAATACGTCCATGGCACTGCCATTTGGCACCAAGACAACCTTGTTTATGCATAACTAGCTACTAATAGTGGCTGGCTATGGCGCCAAGCCACGTGGGCAATGCTCATGCTGTCTTTCAGGCTCTAGACCCCATTATGTATCCTGCCAGATGTTTTGGACTTCAACTCCCATGACCCTTCGCCACTGACTATGCTGGCCAGGGATCATGGGTGTTGAAGTGCAAAACATCTAGATGGACGTGCAATATGTGACCATGCTCTGTGGCTCTCCATGTGTTTTGGACTACAATCTGTTCCCTCCCCCTTTGACTTTGATGACAAGGACTGATGGGAGTTGTAGTCCAAACATCTGAAGAGCCAAAGATTGCAGACCTCTGTACCTAGGATCATAGCACCGAGACAAAGATGTGCATGTTGACTTGTGGAATCCGTCAGGGTACCTCAGATGGCTCTTTAAAATCCTTCCTGGCCATACTGACGAATGATTGAAAAAGGATCACTTTTGTGTCGATAGGGCTTTGCCAACGGGAAGAAGCAAATTAGAATCATGGCCATCAAAAATGGGCAGGTTCTTGAAAGCAGCACACAAGTCAATTGTGAGTATGCCTCCTTTATGCAGAGAACATGTCTTGGGTTGAGTGGAATGCTTCAGGACCCGCCAGTAGTTTAATTGAGATATTAGCCATTGCAACTTTATTTATTTATTTACAAATCTTGTATAGCGCTACTCGCCCGTGGGACTCAAATCGCACAAAAACAGAACAGGACATACAAGACAAATAGCCAGGCAGGGAATAAGGGACCATGGTCTAAGCTGATAAGACAGTTGTCTGGGACCACTGCCACAACACGAACAGTCACTCATGTTTCTGGGAGGACACCAGCTCAGTCTTCTCATCTCCAAGCAGCTGTGGCCCCCAGCAATGCAAGGGGGTGGGTGAAAGTCAGGAATCTGCTGCGGAGGGACATTGCCTTAACAAGCATTACTGCTGAGTGCTTAATGTGTTGACAGCACTCCAAGCATTGGGGCACCCATCCAGCTGGCCTACCATAATTAAAAAACAACACGACCAGCCCTATTCTGTTTGCACTGGCTAAAAAGAATGTTTTCTCGGGACCGGCCCCTCGCACAAAAGGAAGGCCACAAACACAAGCTTGATGCAAGTCCTGTGTTCTTGGCACCCCAATTCCCGACCACGTTCGAAAACAGTAGCACGCTGCGGGTGGTACAGTTTGCGCCACGGCGCAAAAAGGTCCGCACGTGAGTGATTCACTAAGAATGCGTTGCGCAAAAATGCTTGCTCATTTTCTTTGTCATTGCTGAGAAAAAAAAAGCAAATTCCCAGGTGCAAGCCCACGGCTTGGAGTAAGTCCTAAAGCTAGTCACCTGTGAACATTTCTGAAATTAGGGTTATGTGGTAACAGAGGAGAAAAGATTAAAAAATTAGTGAACAAAATTCTGCACAGTAGCAGCACATTTGCAGCCATTCTGAAACGGACTTTGCCCGGGCAAGAACAGAGGCGAAGTGTTCTGCGCCTTTTCCTGTGAATCGACGTGCTCCGAGTGGTCTAGGCGCTACACTTGAGACTGCCTCTCCATCCCATTTTCTATCTCTCACCCCACTTTGCATGTGCCCACCCAGGGAACACAGGGTTCCAGCCCCCTTCTGATCAGTCACTCAGTCACATGGGTGCCTTTTGGCAACTTGCACACATGCATCATAGTTCCCTAGTGCACACTTGAGTGAATCATGCACGTTGTGCAAATTTTTGGGGGTGCAAGTGCGTAATACAATGAATAATGGAATCACCAGTTGGAGAAGCCAGTGTATTAAATGAACTCTGCATCTAATGGATACAAAACATAAAAAGCAAACGTGTGTGTGAGCACACATTGATTTCTGATTTAAAACCCAGGTGAAGCAACGTTTCCGGTGCGAAACATGCTTGCTGCTTTTGGGCTGTGTTAAGGTCTTTCATTAACACTCAATGCAAACCTGGAAACAACATGCCATTTGAACTAAATATACATTTCTGTATAAAGCGGGAATCATGCGCAGTGTTGTTTAATTAGCCCCCATCAGCCCAAGTCAACATAGTCAATAATTATAATTATAATCGAGGGGGAATCATGGGAGCTGTAGGACTACAACCCCCATCAGCCCAATCATTAGGGATCATGGGAGCAATAGGACTACAACGCCCACCGGTCCTAGTGAACATAGTCAATCATTATAATTGTGAGGGATCATGGGAGCTGTAGGACTACAACCCCCATCAGCCCTAGTAAACATAGTCAATAATTATAATTATAACCAAGAGGGATCATAAGAGCTGTAGGACTACAACCCCCATCAGCCCTAGTCAACATAGTCAATCATGAGGGATCATAGGAGCTGTATGACTGCAACCCCCCCCCTCCCATCAGTTCTAGTCAGCATAGTCAATAACTATACTTATAATCGTGTGGTATCATGGGAGTTGTAGGACTACAACCCCCATCAGCCCTAGTAAACATAGTCAATAATTATAATTATAACCAAGAGGGATCATAGGAGCTGTAGGACTACAACCCCCATCAGCCCTACTCAACATAGTCAATCGTGAGGGATCATGGGAGCTGTAAGACTACAACACCCATCAGTCCTAGTGAACATAGTCAATAATTATAATTGTGAGGGATCATGGGAGCTGTAGGACTACTACCCCCATCAGCCCTAGTCAACATAGTCAATCGTGAGGGATCATAGGAGCTGTAGGACTGCAACCCCCCCATCAGTCCTAGTCAGCATAGTCAATAACTATACTTATAATCGTGTGGGATCATGAGAGCTGTAGGACTACAACCCCCATCAGCCCAAGTCAACATAGTCAATAATTATAAATATAATCGAGAGGGATCATGGGAGCTGTAGGTCTACAACCCCATCAGCCCTAATCAACATAGTCAATTGTGAGGTATCATGGGAGCTGTAGGACTACAACCCCATCAGGCCTAGTGAACAAAGTCAATAATTATAATCGTGTGGGATCATGGGAGCTGTAGGACTACAACCCCCATCAGCCCTAGTCAACATAGTCAATCATTATAATTATAATCGAGAGGGATCAATGGAGTTGTAGGACTACAACCCCCATCAGCCCTAGTCAACATAGTCAATTGTGAGGGATCATGGGAGCTGTTGGACTACAACCCCATCAGGCCTAGTGAACAAAGTCAATAATTATAATTGTGAGGGATCATGGGAGCTGTAGGACTACAACCCCCATCAGCCCTAGTCAACATAGTCAATCGTGAGGGATCATAGGAGCTGTAGGACTGCAACTCCCCCCATCAGTCCTAGTCAGCATAGTCAATAACTATACTTATAATCGTGTGGGATCATGGGAGCTGTAGGACTAAGACCCCCATCACCCCTAGTCAACATAGTCAATTGTGAGGGATCACGGGAGTTGTAGTCCAAATCATCTGTTGAGCTGCAGGTTGCACACCCCTTTTCTAACCCTATAATGTATGTTTGTTTGTTTATTTATTTTTAGCGCGCGCCAGACATGGGGGTATCAGGGCACGGAGACAAAAATACTTTCAGCTCACAGGGTTACAAAGTCATATTGGTTCAGGTTAATACAAATACAACATGTAATACAAATGTAGTTATGTGTAGGATCCACAGCTGAAAGGCCCTCTGGTTACAAGGTCAGGAGCTGGTAGTAGCCGGTAATGAAAGCGCTACAGATTGTTTTCTTTAAACCACTTGATGATATTCGATGTGAAGTGTGGGTAAGATTGGTCAGTCCATAAGGTAGGCGGGAGGGAGTCCCACAGTTGGGCCGCTTTGACTGGGAAACTATTTCTTCCGATGGTAGTCCTTTTGAAGGGGGGGACTGATAAGCAGTCAGTATAGCCAGCTCTGGTAGGACTGGTTGTGGCTTTTCTATTGAACCTTTAGGTGCTGAGTTGTTAAGACATTTAAATGTTAGGGAGGCAGTTTTAAGCTCCTTTTTATCATTGGTAGAGAGCCAGTTAGATTGTCTTCTGATTGTAGATATGTGTTCTCTTTTGGATATGCCTAGTGCTGCTCTTAGGGCATTATTTTGCAGTATTTGGATTTTGTTAATAATGTATTTATTAGATCCCAGGTAGAGGGCGTTGCAGTAGTCCAATTTGGAGAGCACGAGTGCTCTAGCCAAAGTGGTGCAACTGATAGTGGAGAGGTATGGTTTTGCTGATCTGATTAACTTGCAAGTATATGCAGTTGAGGGGACCATGGCATTTACTTGTTTTGCTAGGGTAAGACTAGAAGCGAGGTAAAAACCTAGGGTTTTTACCTCCTTGGCAACTTTAATTATATGGCCATCTATGACAAAGGATGTGTAGTCCTGACTAAGTTTCTTAATGTTGGGTGTGGACTCCAGAATGATGAGTTCCGTTTTGTCATCATTCAGGCATAGACCGTGACGTGCCATCCATGCCTGGATGATGAGGTATATCCTATTCACCAAGGCCAAATCCTGTTCATAATCCCCCAAAAGTGGGATAAGAATCTGGGTGTCATCTGCATAGTTAGTGTAGGTAACACCGAGAAGGTTCAGATCATCGAACAGGGGCTTGGTAAAGATGTTATACTTATGTGGTGCTGCTGTGGTGCTGCTATGACACGCGTGAAGAGACTGCTTGCATAAGGTTTGTGCACCTCACAGTCCAGGAGTTGGAGTTAATCCACCAGGGGGCCAGATTACAGAAACTTTGCACTGGTGCAAGTGCCAAATTGCACAGTATTAGCACTAGGGCAAAGTTTGCCCTATTGTTTAAAACACTGGGACACATTGGAAAACCATTGCACTGCAACATGTGCACTTTGGCATATTAAAAACGCTAGGGCAAAAAAGATGCATTTTCACTGCATTTTTGCACTAGGGAAAACTTTGCCCTGGTGCAAGAATGCATCAAAATGTATATTTTTTTGCATTTGGGCAATTCTTGCCCTGTTGCTTTTAAAATGCCCGACTGCACCTGTCGCAGTGCAATGGTTTTATAATGTGTCCCAGTGTTTTATAAAATAGGGCAATCTTTGCCCTAGTGCTAATACTGTGCAACTTTGTACTTTCACTGGTGCAAAGTTTCTGTAATCTGGCCCCAGGAAAGCAGCAGGTGAGAGAATGGCTATTAATAGACACAGAATGGATCTAGGTTAGAAGAACGCCCCCTATTGTAAGCAATCACTGTACTCCCTTTTTGCAGAGCCTCGCGCCCTCCCAACCGCTGCTGGCCATTCTTTGTCTCCACATTGTTTGTTTTTCCCAATTTGGAGACCACTGTATTATGCTATCTAATTACTGTCCCTTACGTACAAACCCCCACGCACCCCCTTTCGTGTTTCTGGCGATCTGGAATTCTCTGCACAAAGTTGTAGCCACTGGCGTGCAAACAATACATACAGAGTGTCCATTTTTACCAAAGTGCTGGTGACTACTGAATGGAAAGGACCACACATTGTGCATAGTAATATCATGCTGAGCTATCCTTACTATCCCAGATGCTAAGATGCTCAGTACCCCAGGACACGTTGATATCCTTTGAAAACTACTGCCTGCTGGTGGGCCTAGAAGTGTGGTTACTAATTAGTGTGCTTAGCTACTGAATAATGCACCCACGTTAAAGTCTGGCAGACGCCACCATGTGCTGACAGTCATTATATGCTCGTGGTCATTACATGTTGCTGCTCCATGAATGCTTTAGTTTCATTTGTAGTTCGTGGTCATTACATGTTGCTGGTCACTGAATGCTTTAGTTTCATTTGTAGCACGTGGTCATTACATGTTGCTGGTCACTGAATGCTCTAGTTTCATTTGTAGCTCGTGCTCATTACATGTTGCTGCTCCGTGAATGCTTCAGTTTCATTTGTAGCTTGTGGTCCTTACATGTTGCTGCTCACTGAATGCTTTAGTTTCATTTGTAGCTCGTGGTCATTACATGTTGCTGCTCCGTGAATGCTTCAGTTTCATTTGTAGCTTGTGGTCCTTACATGTTGCTGCTCACTGAATGCTTTAGTTTCATTTGTAGCTCGTGGTCATTACATGTTGCTGCTCAGTGAATGCTTCAGTTTCATTTGTAGCTCGTGGTCATTACATGTTGCTGCTCTGTGAATGCTTTAGTTTCATTTGTAGCTCGTGGTCATTACATGTTGCTGGTCACTGAATGCTTTCGTTTCATTTGTAGCTCGTGGTCATTACATGTTGCTGCTCACTGAATGCTTTAGTTTCATTTGTAGCTCGTGGTCATTACATGTTGCTGGTCCCTGAATGCTTTAGTTTCATTTGCAGCTCGTGGTCATTACATGTTGCTGCTCACTGAATGCTTTCGTTTCATTTGTAACTAGTGGTCATTACATGTTGCTGCTCAGTGAATGCTTTAGTTTCATTTGCAGCTCGTGGTCATTACATGTTGCTGCTCAGTGAATGCTTTAGTTTCATTTGTAGCTCGTGGTCATTACATGTTGCTGGTCCCTGAATGCTTTCGTTTCATTTGTAGCTCGTGGTCATTACATGTTGCTGCTCACTGAATGCTTTAGTTTCATTTGTAGCTCGTGGTCATTACATGTTGCTGGTCCCTGAATGCTTTAGTTTCATTTGCAGCTCGTGGTCATTACATGTTGCTGCTCACTGAATGCTTTCGTTTCATTTGTAACTAGTGGTCATTACATGTTGCTGCTCACTGAATGCTTTAGTTTGATTTGTAGCTCGTGCTCATTACATGTTGCTGTCAGTGAATGCTTTAGTTTCATTTGTAGCTCGTGCTCATTACATGTTGCTGCTCACTGAATGCTTCAGTTTCATTTGTAGCTCGTGGTCATTACATGTTGCTGCTCAGTGAATGCTTCAGTTTCATTTGTAGCTCGTGGTCATTACATGTTGCTGCTCAGTGAATGCTTTAGTTTCATTTGTAACTCGTGGTCATTACATGTTGCTGCTCACTGAATGCTTTCGTTTCATTTGTAACTCGTGGTCATTACATGTTGCTGGTCACTGAATGCTTTCGTTTCATTTGTAGCTCGTGGTCATTACATGTTGCTGCTCACTGAATGCTTTAGTTTCATTTGTAGCTCGTGGTCATTACATGTTGCTGGTCCCTGAATGCTTTAGTTTCATTTGCAGCTCGTGGTCATTACATGTTGCTGGCCACTGAATGATTTCGTTTCATTTGTAACTAGTGGTCATTACATGTTGCTGCTTCATGAATGCTTTAGTTTCATTTGTAGCTCGTGGTCATTACATGTTGCTGGTCACTGAATGCTTTAGTTTAATTTGTAGCTCGTGGTCATTACATGTTGCTGGTCCCTGAATGCTTTAGTTTCATTTGCAGTTCGTGGGTCTTACATGTTGCTGCTCACTGAATGCTTTAGTTTCATTTGTAGCTCGTGGTCATTACATGTTGTTGGTCCCTGAATGTTTTAGTTTAATTTGTTGGTAATTACATGTTGCTGCTCAGTGAATGCTTTAGTTTCATTTGTAGCTCGTGGTCCTTACATGTTGCTGCTCAGTGAATGCTTTAGTTTCATTTGTAGCTCGTGGTCATTACATGTTGCTGGTCCCTGAATGCTTTAGTTTCATTTGCAGCTCGTGGTCATTACATGTTGCTGCTCACTGAATGCTTTAGTTTCATTTGTAGCTCGTGGTCCTTACATGTTGCTGCTCAGTGAATGCTTTAGTTTCATTTGTAGCTCGTGGTCCTTACATGTTGCTGCTCACTGAATGCTTTAGTTTCATTTGTAGTTCTTGGTCCATACATGTTGCTGCTCACTGAATGCTTTAGTTTCATTTGTAGCTCGTGGTCATTACATGTTGCTGGTCCCTGAATGCTTTAGTTTCATTTGCAGCTCGTGGTCATTACATTTTGCTGGTCACTGAATGCTTTAGTTTCATTTGCAGCTCGTGGTCATTACATGTTGCTGGTCCCTGAATGCTTTAGTTTCATTTGCAGCTCGTGGTCATTACATGTTGCTGCTCACTGAATGTTTTAGTTTCATTTGCAGCTCGTGGTGATTACATGTTTCTGGTCACTGAATGCTTTAGTTTAATTTGCAGCTCGTGGTCCTTACATGTTGCTGCTCACTGACTGCTTTAGTTTCATTTGCACTCGTGGTCATTACATGTTGCTGGTCACTGAATGCTTTAGTTTCATTTGCTGCTCGTGGTCATTACATGTTGCTGGTCACTGAATGCTTTAGTTTCATTTGTAACTCGTGGTCATTACAGGTTGCTGTCAGTGAATGCTTTAGTTTCATTTGTAACTCGTGGTCATTACATATTGCTGCTCAGTGAATGCTTTAGATTCATTACATGTTGCTGGTCAGTGAATGCTTTAGTTTCATTTGTAACGCGTGGTCATTACATGTTACTGTCAGTGAATGATTTAGTTTCATTTTTTTGCTTGTGGTCATTACATGTTGCCGGTCACTGAATGTTTTAGTTTAATTTGTAGCTCGTGGTCATTACATGTTGCTGGTCACTGAATGCTTTAGTTTCATTTGTAACTCGTAGTCATTACATGTTGCTGCTCCATGAATGCTTTAGTTTCATTTGTAGCTCGTGGTCATTACATGTTGCTGGTCACTGAATGCTTTAGTTTCATTTGTAACTCGTAGTCATTACATGTTGCTGCTCCATGAATGCTTTAGTTTAATTTGTAACTCATGGTCATTACATGTTGCTGGTCAGTAAATGCTTTAGTTTCATTTGTAACTCGTGGTCATTACATGTTGCTGCTCAGTGAATGCTTTAGTTTCATTTGTAACTCGTGGTCGTTACATGTTGCTGTCAGTGAATGCTTTAGTTTCATTTGTAACTCGTGGTCATTACATGTTGCTGTCAGTGAATGATTTAGTTTCACTTGTAGCTTGTGGTCATTACATGTTGCTGGACACTGAATGCTTTAGTTTAATTTGTAGCTCGTGGTCCTTACATGTTGCTGGTCACTGAATGCTTCAGTTTCATTTGTAGCTTGTGGTCCTTACATGTTGATGCTCACTGAATGCTTTAGTTTCATTTGTAGCTCGTGGTCCTTACATGCTGCTGCTCAGTGAATGCTTTAGTTTCATTTGTAGCTCGTGGTCATTACATGCTGCTGCTCATTGAATGCTTTAGTTTCATTTGCTGGTCATTACATGTTGCTGGTCACTGAACGCTTTAGTTTCATTTGTAACTCGTGGTCATTACATGCTGCTGGTCCCTGAATGCTTTAGTTTCATTTGCAGCTCGTGGCCATTACATGTTGCTGCTCACGGAATGCTTTAGTTTCATTTGTAGCTCGTGGTCCTTACATGTTGCTGCTCAGTAAATGCTTTAGTTTCATTTGTAGCTCGTGGTCCTTACATGTTGCTGCTCACTGAATGCTTTATTTTCATTTGTAGCTCGTGGTCATTACATGTTGCTGCTCCGTGAATGCTTTAGTTTAATTTGTAACTCGTGGTCATTACATGTTGCTGGTCACTGAATGCTTTAGTTTCATTCGTAACTCGTGGTCATTACATGTTGCTGGTCACTGAATGCTTTAGTTTAATTTGAAGCTCGTGGTCCTTACATGTTGCTGGTCACTGAATGCTTTAGTTTCCTTTGTAGCTCGTGGTCCTTACATGTTTCTGGTTACTGAATGCTTTAGTTTCATTTGTAGCTCGTGGTCATTACATGTTGCTGGTCACTGAATGCTTTAGTTTCATTTGTATTGATGGTAACTCATCAGTGCTGGGAGATGGTGGCCACTGACTATGTTGGGACAAATAGTCGTGATAGTCGTATTTCCATGTCCATCGAGAGTCGAAGGCAGGGCAGTTTCTAGACAATATGGTGCCCAGGGCAAACAACAAAATGTGCGCCCCAAACCCCATGAGTTTCTACGCAAACTTTGACTCTGCGCAAACACTACCTAACATAAACCTTAAAATCAGTGTGTACAGAAGCAGCCCAGCAGTTCCCTAAACATGCCATAAGAGGCTGCAGTGCAGCTGACCAAACATGAGGTCTTGAAATGGGGAGACAGAGGGTCCAAATCTTAGACAGACCCAGAAAACTGGCACATCTGGTCAGGTCACCCTATCATTTTGCAACATTTTCTATATTTCGGTAAGTTGTCAAAATTTAGTGCACAATTTCACAACACTGTCAAAATCGAAATAGCCCAATTTCACACAAGCTTGAAAATAACATCACATAAAGTAGACTACAAACTATAACACAACATAGTGTAATTTAACATACAAACATTACCTTGCAGAGCATAAAAAGGATGGTGGTATTTGAAAAATTAGAAATCACAAAACGTTGAGCTTATTTTCATGCTTAGGGCCTCATCATGAGTTGGGCGAAGCGGTAACATGTGGTGGTAATGCTATTACCACTGCATTTACCACTCCACCCAATCATGAGTTTGGCCCTGCCAGGACACATTCACCTCCACGCTCAGCAGGAGGTGAATGTGCCGGCAGAAAGGGTATTTTTGGTGCTATTAGCCCGGTGCAGTTAATAGCGTCCCCCAGCCCCATTGGGTCTAATGGAACCAATGGGGAATGGGGATTTACCGCCTTACCACTACTCGTGATGCGGCGCAAATTTCGCTAGACTGAGTAGCGGTAACATATATTGCATTGGGCGGTATCCCGCCACAATTATCACCGGGAAACCGCTCACCCTGTGATAGACCACTCAGTCTCCCTTTTCCCCAGTCCCTCCCTAGTGCAAACCATAGCCAAATACCGTGTTCCCAAGCCAAAATGGCTGTGAGTGCATTTCTTTATGCCTCTTGAATGCCCCTCAATCAAATGCTTCTATGCATTGGTAGGCATAGGCAGCCCTCCATTGCTTACAGTAGAACGGCATAGTCAGCTGGTGGTTATGCAGGGCTTACGCCTTTATCATCGAACTGTGACTAGTGCAATATATAGGTGACCAGAGCAGCTGCTGTTGGCCATCCTGTATTTTTATTTATTTTATTGTTGTTTTATAAATGGATTCTAAGCAGGGGATCGGGATTCGAACCTGGGTTGCACTTCCAAGACAACCGCGTTTCCCTTGAGCTATCCTTCCTCCTTGTCTTGTGTTTTGTTATATATTGAAAAAAGTGTTGTGATGTGAGCATAATCAAAAGACGTGGCTCTTGTATAGGCATTTCACTTCGAGCTTTTCTGTCGCCCGCTGTTGCACACCCACCTCCCAGTGCACTCTTAGATTTTTCGTGTGTTTTGCAGCCTGTCTGATTCTGCAGCACTGGGAGGCGGCAGGTCCGCCGTGCACCTCTCCTGCTTTCAGAATGAGATGGGCATGGCAAACATGCTCCTCCCCATTCTAGATTAAGAATCGCCTCCATCTCGTGTAGCATGCACCCACCACCCTCGGATATGCGTGCATGCTTTCAATTCGCATTATACTGCATGTAGGAGCATGGAAAGCAGCCCAGTCTTTAGCCCAGTTGATCACCTCAGCCCTCAACAAACGATCATATTAGGGAGTGTTTTTTAATTGTTGAATAGGAGAATATACATAATAATCAAGTAATTTACTCCCTGGTACCTTCGTGCTCGTCCCCCTCCTCTGGCCAAACATGCTCAGCTCTCAGTCCCCTTGAGTGAAAGGGCACCCTCTCACTCCGTAAGGGTTTATTGAGAGGCCACCCTCAACACAAGGTGTTCCTTCCCTCCTATGATGAATCAACTTCCGGGGCACCAGTGGTCCAGGGATGAATATCAGTTTCTAAACCAGCAATAAACCCCACACCTCTAATACACCAGAAGGGATCAGAACAGATTGGCAAACAAGTAAATTATAAGACCTCGATGTCCAATTTTGGTAACGTGGATGGAACGGCAGGCTTATTTCCGCTTGGTTAGTTGCAACACAGCGAAAATACAATTGTTACCCAATGATAAAATGGGCTGTCCCGTCAAGGTTGTATAAAAATATCTACTTTATTATTACTATAACAGACAGTTTGAGCACACGACAATTACAATCCACACTGTAAAAGAACACAGAGGACAGACAGTTTCACAAAGGAAAGGGATGCACTCTGGATACTGACAGGAGGGTAGTTTGTAAAGTAATCAGTCTTATAGTTCAAGATTATTTGGTTTCAAGACCAAAGGGGCAAGGGCTCATAACTGTCTGTAGGGGCCTTAGGAGAAGGACCAGGGGGGCTGAACCACAATGTACCTGGTGCTGAAGAAGTTCTTGGTGCTCGACAGCATTGAGGCGGTTCCAGGGCATGTCGCAGCCCACGAGACAGAGTTAGTGGCAGCAGACAGCTGCAGGTACTAGGCGGCAGGCAGTTCAGCAAGCGAGGCTGGATGGATGTCTGCAGGCGGTCCGGCGCGGTGGCTCTGGGCCCAAAAACTTTGTCTTTGTGCTGGTTGGTGGATCTGGAATGCTGTTCGAGGCGTCTCAGACAGCTCTGGGGACTGTGACGTGACAACAATCAGTGGTGCAGCCGGATGCAGTTTGAGGACTCCACTGTCTTGAAATTGTCCTTAAAAAGATGGACGCTGGATGATGCTTGTGTGGCACTCCTCCTGGCCTCTTCGCAGGGCCTGTGTCCTTTCAAGTCGGACGGCCCAAAGCCCAGTAGGGTGTTAGCAGGCAACGGCCTTGTCCTTTGTCCAGAGACTCTCTGGAACTTCCCACCTAGGAAGCTTGCTGTCAGAAACTAGCGGTGCAGGCTGTATGCTGGCTGGGTACCGGTTCTGGAGCTGCTGAATGGGTCCTATGAGTCAAGTATCTCCCTCTATTCCCTCGGAGATGTTTAGCGGAAGAGATATTACTTCCATCGTTAAGCCCCTGGCCTTTCTTCACTGGCGGAAGATGGAAGGTAGACTGTAACTTCGGCTCAGATCCAAATGAGTCCTCCTCCTTACTCCTTTCGAAGTCTTCAGATGATCTTATCAGTGAGAGGCTCAGCCCTCTTTTAAAGCCAAATGGGCCCCAGTGATTGGTGCAGGCTAAGCCCACTTTAATGAACCAATCCTAGGTCCCCCACCAACAATATTCAGTGATGCTTTAGGTCAGAATCAGAGTGCTTGGCAACAGACAGGGGAAAGATGACAACATATACCTCTAAGTCCCACCCATCTTCCTGTCTGCTGTACATCAATGTGTCTCCCTAATTAACTGAGCCCTGTGCGGAGCTTAGTCACAACATGGGCCTCCTTTGAAGAATGGGGTTGCAGGCAGACGTTCATCTCCTACAATTCACATACTTCCCTGCTCTGAAAGGAGTGGTTCCAGACATGACATTCACTGCCCTTTCATACCAAGGAGGGGTGTTAGTACCAAGTTGACACATTGCATTACAAAGAGGTGTTGGTCTCTGGTCTCCATTGTCACTTCCTGCACCCAGGCCTGCCTGAGGCCTGCTAATTAAAATTCTTCAGTATTCACCACCACCAGCAAGGTGTCACAATGGATATGCTGATCCTTGGGCCCTTGAAATGCTAATCAGGCTGCCCACGACCTGAGCAAAAACAAAGAGGTGATGGCTGGAAGGTTTAGAATGAATCTTAACCACTGGCATTGCTCTGGGCAACCCTCCAAACCATCGTTCTTCGACTGCCAAGCCTACAGAAGAGGAAAGACCATATGCAAATCAGGCATGGTCCCACCCCAAAAGGGGTAGTCCAGCCCGAACTGCTAGGTCACATCCCTTCTGCACGAGACCACAAGCATCCCCAAACATGTTTCGGCCTTATTGGGCCTCATCAGTGAGGAGTAGCTTGAGTCTCTAGGCCCAGCAGGCACGGAACCCACATCTGGGCATACCCGCCCCACTCGGGGTGACAAAGCAAAAACAAAGAGGTGATGGCTGGAAGGTTTAGAATGAATCCTAACCACTGGCATTGCTCTGGGCAACCCTCCAGACCATCGTTCTTTGCCTGCCAAGCCATTACAGAAGGGGAAAGACCATATGCAAATCAGGCATGGTCCCACCCCAAAAGTGGTAGTCCAGCACAAACTGCTAGGTCACATCCCTTCTGCACGAGACCACAAGCATCCCCAAACATGTTTTGGCGTTGTTGGGCCTCATCAGTGAGGAGTAGCTTGAGTCTATAGGCCCAGCAGGCACGGGACCCACATCTGGGCATACCCGTCCCACACAGGGTGACAAAGCAAAAACAAAGAGGTGATTGCTGGAAGGTTTAGAATCAATCTTAACCACTGGCATTGCTCTGGGCAACCCTACAAACCATCGTTCTTTGACTGCCAAGCCATTATAGAAGGGGAAAGACCATATGCAAATCAGGCATGGTCCCACCCCAAAAGGGGTAGTACAGCCCGAGCTGCTAGGTCACATCCCTTCTGCACGAGACCACAAGCATCCCCAAACATGTTTCGGCCTTGTTGGGCCTCATCAGTGAGTAGTAGCTTGAGTCTCTAGGCCCAGCAGGCACGGGACCCACGTCTGGGCATAACCGTCCCACTCGGGGTGACAAAGCAAAAACAAAGAGGTGATGGCTGGAAGATTTAGAATGAATCTTAACCACTGGCATTGCTCTGGGCAACCCTGCAGACCATCGTTCTTCGCCAACTACTCCACACTGATGACGCCCAACAAGGCTGAAACATGTCTGGGGATGCTTGTGGTCTCGGGCAGAAGGGATGTGACCTAGCAGTTCGGGCTGGACTGCCCCTTTTGGGGTAGGACCAAGCCTGATTTGCATATGGTTTTTCCCCTTCTGTAATGGCTTGGCAGGCGAAGAACGATGGTCTGGAGGGTTGCCCAGAGCAATGCCAGTGGTTAAGATTCATTCTAAACCTTCCATCCATCACCTTTCTGTTTTGCTAAAGTCACCCTGAGTGGAACGGGTATGCCCAGACGTGGGTCCCGAGTCTGCCGGGCCTAGAGACCCAAGCTACTCCTCACTGATGACGCCCAACAAGGCTGAAACATGTCTGGGGATGCTTGTGGTCTCGTGCAGAAGGGATGTGACCTAGCAGTTCGGGCTGGACTGCCCCTTTTGGGGTAGGACCAAGCCTGATTTGCATATGGTTTTTCCCCTTCTGTAATGGCTTGGCAGGCTGAAAAACGATGGTCTGGAGGGTTGCCCGTGGTTATGATTAATTCAAAACCTTCCAGCCATCACCTTTCTGTTTTGCTGCCCACGACCTGAGGCTTTTGATGTACCCACAGCTGTCAGGTGTCAGCTACACAAGCAGGGGAGGGTGGCACTGGTAAGCTGTGTCCTCCCAGAGTACATGACTATTTTACTGCTGTGCGGTGAGCGTGGAAAATATGTGCGGGAATGGCCCAACATATTTTCCGGAGGTTGATCTGCCATCATTCATTCTTTTTAAATAAACAAACATCAAAACGCCCTGGCAAGCACACACTCACTGTGCTGATGGTCGAATTCCTCACACCTCTCCAATCTAGGTGTCTCACAATAAACAGTTTAATGTCAGTTTCTTGTTCAGCCCTCTTTCTGATTCATCTAATACCCCTTGGAATATGCACCCTGAGCTACCAATGAGCCAAGAACCAGGATGGTGTACAGGAAATATATTTGTATTTATTTGAATGACAAAGAATGGATATCACACCAAAACTACACACCCACCTTCTTTGTGGCTCACAATTAAACTTCTTATTACATAAATAAATCACACAAGTTGATTGGGAAAAACACAAGTCAAAGTACTTTAATTTAGCACAATTTCAATTCTCGAAATAACCAAAACTAGTCGATGAACTAAATCAATTCACACATGCAGCGCTATGCGATTTCGATTTTCCTGCGTGGTAAAAGCCTAGTAGTTGGGTTTCCTGATTTCTACAAATGCATATGGCAATTATTATTTCACCCACATGTTTGCTTTGAAATAAACCCAAGGTGATTTGGGATGATTGTGGAATTTTGGATTTCAGACCCACCTCGACTTAAAGGCCTGTGTTGGTGAAGCTGGACTGAAAAATTTGGGATGATTTAAGAATGTTGGATTCCACACCCCCCACCCCCACCCACCTCCACTTAAAGGCTTGTGTTGGGGAAGCTGGACAGAAACAATTGGGATGATTTGAGAATTTTGGATTTCAAACCCCCCTCCACTTAAAGGCCTCTGTTGGGGAAGATGGACCAATAGGATTGCCCAAATATAATTTTCAGCGCACACTGGGAATGAGCTTTGTTGATTTCGAATTTTAACAAAAATCCTCCTGTGGTGGTCCACCAAATGGGGAATTAATTAAATTCATATTTTTAGTTAAATAGGCTAAGGATCTACACAGTTTTGCCTCTCGCCGCCCACTATAAAGGGCAAGGATTTAAGGCAAGCAGACTCCCCAACCTTTTGGTTTCAAATGAATGCAATTGTGCTTACATTTAAAACCTCTTATTAAAGTTCAGGAAAGCCAGCTGCATTTCAGGACCCTCTTGGAGGACAGGGCAGGGGTGTGGACACTCCACTCTTAAAAATGGTCCCCAGCTCTTCACCATAGGGCCCAGTCAGCTTTTTCTTTTGTAGGCCTCCCCAGCAATAGACAACTCCACCCAGATGCAATCTCCTTTGGTGTGTCCTTGTAGCTGTCAGGTGGTAATTTTCAGAAGCTCTCTCCCTTCTCCCATAGTGCATCTACTTTACATACCAGTGATGACACCATCAAGATCTCAGTTTTAGGCAGTGCCCTGCAAGAATTCCTGCAACCAGGATTGGACAGTCAACCTTCTCTCTCCTCCCAAATCCAGCCTCTCTCTAAGGATTGGTTTAGGAGTCTGGAGTATATGGCAATTCCCATTTGAAATGCCCTTTTGTTTTCATGTCAATTCTTTGACAAACATCTAGCTGTGCATCAAAAACTTTGTGATTTACTAGTAACTTCCATAATGTATATATTTTCCGATTCAGCTAATCATGGGGAATTTAGTAAAACAACAACCGGGTTCGCACCAAGTTGCACAGCCGTTTGGCAATTTTCTGCCGCTTTTACAAAACGCATAATAGTTAGGAACATGTCATTTACTCCCCACATTCCAAATTTTATACTCCACCAGCATGTCAATTGTCAGTCTGCCTTAATAGGCCCATTTTTAGTGTGACGGGTTTGTTTCGAAGGCTGGCAGGTCGTTTTTTCAGTGGGCCCTTCAGTTCCATTGATTTGGGGCCATTGATTACACCCAACAACTCATGTGCTTCTACCCATTGGTGAGCAGTACAGGGGGGGGGAAAGGGCCCCCCTTAGTTCCTTACTAGCAGGGCAGGAACCTCACTTAGCCCCAGTGGAGATGTTTCCAGTTTTCTGTTTACTGTACATCCTAAATGAGAATGTGCAAAGTGATGGTGATTAAACACTTGTGGCATCTAAGCTATGCACAAGGACTGAATTATTGGTAATGCAGTGATTTTTTGCAGTATTTGGACTCCCACCCGGTATTGATTTCTTTGAATGCTGTGCCTTGGGTGCTAAAGCAGAACATTTCAAGCATAGAGCAGGAGGTTGAGTGCCTGCTGTTGAGATGTTTTATGTGTCAAGCTACCTGTAAACCCTATACCCTTTTCCATTTCCTTCCAAAAAATTTGCTTTTAAATGCACTGTTTCAAACTGGGTCCATGGTCGGCTCTCTTGTTTCGGTTGGTGAGACTCCCTTCCGAGCTTGGCTTGGAAGTCACTGTGAAAGAAACAGCCATCTTGGTGGATTCCGGAAACCATTACAAGGGATTTTGGTGAGGGGCAAAACTGCAACAAATTGTGTCCCGGGGCTCAAAGGGCCTCTGTGACTCACATAAGGTTACGTAGGTCAGAAGAGGCCGAGGCAGCATCTGCTGCCGCTACTTGCTCCAGGGCAATCAGCTCACCCCATCCCAACCAGGACAATCGTATCCCAGACAGAAATTTTGCCTCCATGGGCAATTGTACCCCGGGCAGCTGCCCATTTCACCTGGGCCAAGAAACAGGACTGATTGAAGAGCAGTTTGAAAAAGGATGGTAGCGTTGTGTAATGAGACGATGAACACTGAATGCTGAAATATGATGTGGGGGAATAGAATGGGGTTTATATTGACTGCACACCAAGTGTTATCCAATAAGGGAAGGGCTTAATTCTGAGCCTAGGGAAAGATGTAGACAGGCTGCCTTTGGCTAAAAGAAAACAACATTTACAATGTACCATACTGATTTTTGATACTAAAGTTATAGAAAGGCAAGATTCTATTAAAGATATGGAGCCAAATTGGTTTCGACATAGAATCAGGGGTATGCAAACTGTGGCTTTCTAGATGGTTTGGACTACAATGCCCACCGGCTCTAGCCAGCATATTAAATGGTCAGACATCATGGCAGCTGTAGTCCAAAACATCTAGAGAGCCACAGGTTGCAGGGGACCTGCCTGCTGTCTGCTGACAACAGACCCTCATGAGTTTATGAAAAAGGACTAACAATTAATTGACATGGCATGCTTGCAATGAAATTTTATGAGGGGGACACTAGGTGTTGGGGTGATTAACAGAGGGGCCTTCATTATTGAGGGCTCAGTGCTTGGTTTGCGGGCATGAGCGTCAGATTCCAGTTGCATCCATGTTCCTCGGTCTGTGGCTTCACCCCCTCCGAGGGCCAGGGTTCACAAGGAATTGATTGTGAGATGGCGAGTTGTAAGTACATCATGACCGTACAGGTGGGTGAATCATTCAAAGATGTCTGCCTTTGTCTACTCTGTAAACTACATCATGGCATTACAGGTGAGTGACATATTACAAGATGTCCACCGTTATCAACTCATATTTCTTGCCTGCGTTCCGCTGTTTGAAAATGTCTTGAAAAAAAGGTGAGGGCTAACCCGAACCAGGTTAGGGACCCCAGTGAGAGCTGGGTTAGATCCATCTAATAAAAATCTGAGGTTCTCTATGGAGATAACATTTAGACATCTAAATATCGCCTCCATCTTATAAAAGTTATATTGCTGTGATGTTTGTGCACGTAGTTTGTTGTGTTAGTGATAATAAACAAGGATTTGCAAAATACAAGAGTTTTCTTGTAGCAAAAAGTGTTAGTGTTTTTAAATATATATTCTTTTTGTGTTTGATTTCATCTTTCTCTGACATTAAATTAGCATTTAATTTATTTATGTTCCTGCTTTTAGCGTCAAAATTTTCAAATTAGTACCTTAGGGAATTTTGTGTTAAAAATGTTTGCAATTCATTGTGGCATTTTCCTGTCAGGTGGGGGAGGTATGCAAGGAACCCGTCAGGAAAAAACTCACATTGCAACTGTTCTTGTGAACGCCCCTCCGCGGGGCTGTTGCTATGGCATCCTGCTGGCACGCTGCTGGTGTGATCCTGTCGCCGTGAAGCAAAGGCTGCTGGGAATTGGCGTTTTTTTTTTTCTTACTGGAACAGACTGTGCAACAGGGGTCTGCAACCGGTATCTCTCCAGATGTTTTTATTACAACTCCCATGATTCCTCACTACTGACTATGCTGGCTACGACTGATGACTATTTATTTATTTATGTGTTTTTAATTACTTAAATCACAGGGGTCTAACTTCAAAACACCCGGCGAAACACAAAATAGCAAAGGCCTGGCTCCTGGCTTGCATTCCAAGGAATAGGAAGTATGGGATGAGATTACACACCCAAGTAGTCTGCTTACTTGCAGTTGGTACCAGAGATCTGAGCAGACAGTTGGGTTATATGATGTGGGGAAACACTTTTGCTAAGTTAACCACGGGTTTCAGAAATTCTCTTGCTTGCTGGTTATGATATGATAGGTTATTTATAACGCGCTTAATACCCAGACGTTTCTAAGCGGACCTGGGGATTGAACCAGTGCTGCTCCATGCCGTTTTGCTTCCAAGGCGAGCACATTGCCCCTGAGCTATCCTCCCGAAACGATATTGTAATTTGCATATTACACCCAATATAAAACAAGTGGACGTAGAAACACTAAGGCAGGTGAATTTCAAGCTATCAGGTGTAATGGCTGCACGCGCCCTTGAGGCGAAATTAAGGGTTTGTCATAAGTTATAAGTGCAGCGCAATCAAGTACAGACGCCATTAAGGTGGGAAGGGAGGGTGTATTTGGTTAGTGTACGCAGGCATATCCACGTTACATCTCCTGTTCCTGCAATTGTAGCCCAGACTATCTGGAGAGCCAGAGGTTACAGACTCCTGCCTCACTACAACTGCCAGTAAGGTAGCTTAGCGGGTTGAGTGCTTGCTGCTGCATTGAGAGTGTGATCTGCAGATCGCAGGTTCGAATCTTGTCAAGGCCAACTCAGCCTTTCATCCTTCCGTGGTCAATAAACGCGTACCCACTTTGGTTCTGTGATCGTCTTTTGTAAATATGTTATCTGTATAGCGCCTTGTCAAAAGCATTATATATATATGACTTCTCATTACTATATACTCCAATGAGTATTTAGCACAAACTAGGACACGTTGCATGCTGGCGTTTGTTTCCATGTATTGCCAGCTGCGTTAAAATGAGCCTGGTGAGAAGCGCCCATTCGTCTAACACCACAAGGCCTAGGATGCCTTGAAGTGCTGCAAAGCCCCGCGTGGCTCGCTTCCGGAGATTGCTGACTGAACCCTAACACTGGGAGGAGGAGCGACGGGAACTGCTGAGCAAGAGCAGGGGTCTCCCGTCGCCCTAAAGGTCGCGCCCCGGCTGTCAGCAGACACTTCAGGGGGGTGTTTATTCTGCAGGGGGATAACAGAGCCGTGACAGGGTGCAAGGCACAGGCTGCTGTACCGCTTTACACTGCAGTGCGTCTTGGAAAGCAAGAAATGATCATGTCGGGGAAAAAAAGAAAGAACGTCTGATTTATTGTACAAATGCATGGGGGCACAGTCAATCGATTGCCATGAACCCCGCCCCCTTTTTGATTCTCAATTTTAACCTTTAACTCTTTATAAGCCAGTAAGATCACTCAGCGAGTTAAGTGCTTGCTGCCTTGATCTGCAGGTCGCAGGTTCAAACCCTGGTAAAACCAAATCAGCCTTTCACCCTTCTGAGATAGATGCCGGAGTACAACTTTCTTTGGGTGATACTGCATGTGAATATGTTCTATGTAAAGTGCTCTGGGGAAACCGCTAAATAAATAACACATCATTATCATCAAGCTTACTGTGCCAACTGTATATGGGACAGGTACTAATGAATTGATTCGAAGCTGCGTGGCCTTGCTTCCAAGACAACCGCATTGCCCCTGACCTATCCTCCCGGCCCGGCAGTGGGATTAGGTTGCAGGCTGTGTACCATCTTCGTCCTTCTAATAACCATACAACATCAGTCACTAATAAGCACAGGAAGTATGTTACAAGGTTTGTATCCTACCAGTCATCAATGTAGCTGTCTAACCGCTCTGAGGCATGTCCAGAGAGGGGTGTATTGTCTGGGACGTCATTTGGAGGTCACCAGGGGTCACAGTCGCGACCCCTGTGTTCTCTCTTGCTACCTCTGCAATGTCCCTTGCCACCCCTACCAAGGGAGATTGCAGGGGTCCCCGCAAAACCTGGTCTGGGGGTTCGCCAGTGCATCAGGGTGAAGGCTAGGCGGAGCTTGCTACGCGAGAAGTAAGCCCTCAGGTGCGGTTGGAACTGACAGTGACATGTGGCACGTGTGAAGTGTCACATGCCTCGTTCACCTCCAACCTCTTCTCCTCTGGCTTCCTTGTGGCTCATATATAGGAACCAGGAAGCACTCCCAGCTTTCTGGTTCCTGTTTGTGTGCGGCACGGAGGAGCCGAGAGTTGCCTGGAGTGACGGACCAAAGCTGGAAAAACAGGCAAGAAGGCTTTAAAAACAAATGTGATGTGTATTTCGCATGTATGAAGTGCATGTCAGATATATGTATGTGCTGTGGGTCAGTGAGTGGTATGTAAATGCATTAGTGTGTGTGTTTGAATGTTCCGGATGAGTGGGTGTGTGCCTGTGTAGAGACTGCAGTGAGAGTGGATGTAAGGGAAGTGTATGAGTGAGTGACTGGTGGGTGAATGAGTATGAATGTGATAGTGTGTTTGAATGCCCTGAATGGGTAGGAGTCTGTGTGGAGAATACAGTGTGATTGGACGCAATAGAAGGTGTATGCGTGAGTGATTTGTGGGTGAATGAGTATGCATGTGGTAGTGTGTGTTTGAATGTTCTGGGTGGGTGGGTCTGTTCCTGTGTGGAGACTGCAGGCAAAGTGGACGTGAGAGGTTTATGGGTGAGTGACTGGTGAGTTAATGGGTATGAAAGTGATAGTGTGTGGGAATGTTCTAGGTGGGTGGTGGGTGCATGCCTGTGTGGTGAATGCAGTGTGGATGAATGTGAGAGGAGATTTACGGGTGAGTGAAAAGGGGATGTGTGTGTGTGTGTAAAAGGCCCTGGGAGACTGGGGATCACTAGAGCATTTCTGACTCATCCTTTATTGACTTTGCCCATTTTACTGTTGTTTTCAGGCCAAGCCAGGTTCATTTGTGTCATTACCTGGCTAGACTAGCATTTTGGTACAGCCAGTCTAGCCATTGCTTACTGTGGCATGACATGTATTACTTGTCATCTTTGATAAAGCAAGCATGATAAGGAGTATTACCTCACTAGACTGACATTTTGGTGTAGTGGCCTGCATATTACTGCAGCGTGACTTTTTTTAATTAACTGAGCATCTATGTTGAAGCAAGGATGCTAAGTGTTATTATGCATCTAGACTGGCTTACATTCGAACCAGTTTGAACATGTTTTCTTATTGTGACATATCATTTTAATGGCCAAACCAATAGTAGTATTTTCTTACATAGGAGCACTGGTATATACTGGGGGAGCCAGCATTGTGCCTACTGTCAGTAATGATACTATAAAAAAAAATCTCAAAGCGAACATGAATATGTTCTTATATTGGAATACTAGCATATGTTGGTGGAGCCAGCATGGAAAAGAATCGGCAGAGCCAGCATGAAAATGTTTTTTTATACTGGCATATATAGAAGGGACGGGCATGACAATGCATTGGGAATTGCGCTTGTGAACTTTTGGTGACTTTCATCTATTGTACTTGTTTTCCATGAGTTACCCTACAACTGTCTGGCCTTCTACCCAAATGGCTCAGAGGCAGGGCCCCAAATGTTGTGCTACACCACTGATTGGGCTCTACTCCCCTTGGGCGCATTCAAGTGTGATACGAATGGTTGAGAGGGGCCTCAATCTTGACCAGGACCCTGATTTGGTGCAACACTGTTTAAGAAAATAAGCGTTGGACATGGAGTCTCAGAAGTGAAAGAGCCATGTAGTGACCCACCCCTCCCCACTCTAAATCCTTCTTGGAAAGGGCTTTGTGGAAGCTTCATTCACAGGCTGGCTCTGCGGGGCAGGGGCGTTTGGGAGGGTTAATTGAAAAACGTGCCTCGCACATAGAGCTCTGAAAATCATAGATGCATTGGCCCCACTTTTGAGGGAAGTGCCGCCCCAGCCCCCTCCCCACACCTCACACCATTAAAAAAAAAAAAAGATTGAAGAAGAGTCATGTATCAAAGCCTAGGACATTGAGGTGTTATGTTCGGCTCTGGGTCGTGGGGGACATGTGGGTGCTCGTCATATAACTTAAAGATAAATGCACATGGCCTTAGCTTACACCCGCACAATAGGTTTCTTCTATCATAGTGGCAGCTGACTCATAGATACATTTATAACCAGGGAATTGTGTTGATACTAAATCCTGTTCACTGATTTAATTTTCAGGCCCTGCCTGTGCAGCATTTTGCTCGTGGGTAAACAGACAGCACACGCCTCTACAGGTCAGTGCTTTTTTGCACATCAATGCCACAGATAACAAGTACTCTGTGTCCATTGATCTATGGATGTTTCCAGGGGTGACTGGGAACCAAAAGAGGCCCTGGAAATAATGTTCCAAGTGGCCCCATAGTACACATTTTCAGCAAGCCCAACCCTTTTCCTATGGGAACATTTGAAAATACCACAGAAAAGAGGCCCAGAGTGCAGAGGCTTACTGGGAAATCCCCAGAGTTCCTTGAAAGCCAGTCCATCCCTGGAGGCTTCATACACTAGCTGTACCCTGGGTTTGAGATTGCGGCTACCCTGTTACAAGTACTGCATTATGTACATTTTACATATAGGCCCCACGTTGAATCTGGGACATGACATTCCCCAAATGTGTGATCCTGGACAAATCTCCCCACCCTCTGTGCCCCTGTTCTTATATCTGGCTCAAATGAGAGCGCCTAGAAGGACGGGTGTCAGAAGCATCTGGAGGTCATGTGCCATCACGTCCTGTGATGTCGCTTGGGGGTGGGGTCAAATGACATCACTTCCTGCGATGTCATCAGAGGTCACGGGTCGTGGGATGTCACCTCCGCTACTCCTGACATTTTGGTGAAATGACTTCCCTGTGTATTGTGCCCCTGCCTGGGGGATCCAGAGCACGGTCTGCAAGAGAATAGAAAAGGGCAGCAGAAACCAGGGGGAGTAAAGAGGAGTAAGTCTCCCCCACAGAGGGAGGAATGGGCAATTTTTAATATATTTAAAAGGTGCAATGGCAACTGCTCTGGGGTGTGCTATTAAGGCTATTTTATGAAATGTATAGAACTGAATGTATGGATTCTGTGGTAGCTTTATGGAAATGTTTCTAAGTAAACCCGGTCTGATAATGGTGGTGATAATAATGAAAATATTCCATTAGTTAGCACTTCAGTATACAATGGAAAATGGCACTTTTTGAGTTGAACCAGTTTTTCTGCATTAGGATGAAGGTTAGTTTCCTAACCCCTCCCCAACCCCCTGCGAGCCTTGCCCCACATGTGCAGCGCCCCTTTATGCGGCTGTCGCACATGTACTCTGCGAATAAGCCTCACTTTGGCCCCGGTGCAGGAATATACAAACACAGAAACACACACACACACTCTCAAACATGCAAACACAGAAACACACACACACTCTCTCAAACATGCAAACACAGAAACACACACACACTCTCTCAAACATGCAAACACAGAAACACACACACACTCTCTCAAACATGCAAACACAGAAAGTACACACGCCCCTTCCCTACCGCCCCCTAACCGTACGGATTAGGTGGGGTTACAGATATTGGGCCTCATTACGAATTGGGCAGTATTCCATCGGTAAAGCTGCCAGAATACCACCCAAAAGATTTACTGTTACCGCCACTTGGTCCGGCGGAATTACCACCTGATTATAAGTGGTGGTGTTGGTGTTAGTCCCAATTAATTTGGAGTCTGTAGTAATTCTGCAGATTTTGCTGATTTTTCGGCAGAAAGTCAGAGGATTTAGGTAAATCCCCCGCTGCAGGGCCAAACTCGTAGTATGGGGGAGAGGGAAAAGTGGCGGTAATTCCGTTACCGCCACTTTTTTGGCTGCACTGCCCTAGCCGCACATTGACTGAAAGACATCCACTTTGAGTCGCACACTAAACACACAAGCAGACATAAAACATGTTCTGGCATTCACACACAAAGGCACACAGTCAAGGACAGAAACACACAGGCACAGATAGGTGAATGAGTAGCAGAACTGCAGGCTTAGGACACATACACCCTGCAATCACACCCAGGAAATGCACAGTCTAATATATGCAGCACTCACACAAAGGACGTGCACAACACAGGCAGCAGCAGTGCAACGTTTCCCCTCTCAGAGAATAGCAGATGCATCAGAGCAAACTTCCTTCAGAAGGAAAACAGGCAGAGGCTCGGCGAGAGCAGCGATGCAAGCCCAGCTTGCAGAGAGTAGAGCACGAGCAACAGCACTGCACCTGCGCCCCCTTTCACAAGTATGGGAGTGGCGGCCGTGCAGAGGACCTCTGTATCACACTGCAATGGCTGCAACAGTGCCAGACGTCTTTACAGACAGGACGTGTGAGGTATGGGCAGAAGATTGTATTCCATTGTAGTAGTCATTTATATAGCACCTTTGCCCATTTGTATGGCCTCAGTGCGCTTTGTGGTAGGAACGCCTTCTGGGACCGAAAGTCCAGGTATGGGAAAGTACCAAGAGGAGGCGTAAAATGCTTGTGTGCATTTGGCCAGGATCAGGACATAGGAGGGCTGGCTACGCTCCAGGCAGCAAACCAAGAGGTCAGGCATGTGGGGGTGGGGGTGCTACGGAAGGTCACGAGGGAGCGCTAGTGCTTGAGACTCGGAATGTGCCCAGCTAGACCGAATTTGTCATAGGTTGTTGCTGTATTCTAATGGCGGAGGTGTTGAGGCAAGTCTGGTGTTTCAATGCGAAGCGGTTATGTGAGCAGCTAGACGGAATTTATCATAGTCGTAGCTGCATTCTAGAGTGTGTGGATGGATAGCTGTGCCTGCGACAGGTCTCGACCAAAGTGGTGCGTTTATACATACCTTAAGCTCAGATGATCATATCTTTGATGTCGTTGTGTCATCCGGTCTTCTGTGAGGGAGAAAAAAGCCAGCTACCTCCGCAGGCTTTTCTAGGCACTATGGACAGGCTACCCTTAAGCCTACCAAGTGCAACAGACTGGTTGTTCTAGATTCTAGAACATCATCTAGGAGCGACAGACAAGCTACCATAGAAACTAGGCTAATGAGATTCTCACTGCAATAGACTTGCATATCTTCCGGTCCAAGGTGCAAGCTTCCCATGAACACATAGGCCCGTTGCAGCCTGAGCGGAGCCAGTGCTGGATTTTCAAGCTCCCCCCACATAAATCGAAGGTATAATATGGGTATTGGCAGTGCAAGCTTCCTTCTCATACAGACCAGCATAGACAGGGCTAGTGCAAGCTTCCTTCTCATACAGCCCAGCATAGACAGGGCTAGTGCAAGCTTCCTTCTCATACAGACCAGCATAGACAGGGCTAGTGCAAGCTTCCTTCTCATACAGACCAGCATAGACAGGGCTAGTGCAAGCTTCCTTCTCATACAGACCAGCATAGACAGGGTTAGTGCAAGCGTCCTTCTCATACAGACCAGCATAGACAGGGTTAGTGCAAGCGTCCTTCTCATACAGCCCAGCATAGACAGGGCTAGTGCAAGCTTTCTTCTCATACAGCCCAGCATAGACAGGGCTAGTGCAAGCTTTCTTCTCATACAGCCCAGCATAGACAGGGCTAGTGCAAGCTTTCTTCTCATAAAGCCCAGCATAGACAGGGCTAGTGCAAGCTTCCTTCTCATACAGACCAGCATAGACAGGGTTAGTGCAAGCGTCCTTCTCATACAGCCCAGCATAGACAGGGCTAGTGCAAGCTTTCTTCTCATACAGCCCAGCATAGACAGGGCTAGTGCAAGCTTTCTTCTCATACAGCCCAGCATAGACAGGGCTAGTGCAAGCTTTCTTCTCATAAAGCCCAGCATAGACAGGGCTAGTGCAAGCTTCCTTCTCATACAGACCAGCATAGACAGGGTTAGTGCAAGCGTCCTTCTCATACAGCCCAGCATAGACAGGGCTAGTGCAAGCTTTCTTCTCATAAAGCCCAGCATAGACAGGGCTAGTGCAAGCTTCCTTCTCATACAGCCCAGCATAGACAGGGTTAGTGCAAGCGTCCTTCTCATACAGCCCAGCATAGACAGGGCTAGTGCAAGCTTCCTTCTCATACAGCCCAGCATAGACAGGGCTAGTGCAAGCTTCCTTCTCATACAGCCCAGCATAGACAGGGTTAGTGCAAGCTTCCTTCTCATACAGCCCAGCATAGACAGGGCTAGTGCAAGCTTCCTTCTCATACAGCCCAGCATAGACAGGGCTAGTGCAAGCTTTCTTCTCATAAAGACCAGCATAGACAGGGCTAGTGCAAGCTTCCTTCTCATACAGCCCAGCATAGACAGGGCTAGTGCAAGCTTTCTTCTCATAAAGACCAGCATAGACAGGGCTAGTGCAAGCTTCCTTCTCATACAGCCCAGCATAGACAGGGCTAGTGCAAGCTTCCTTCTCATACAGCCCAGCATAGACAGGGTTAGTGCAAGCTTCCTTCTCATACAGCCCAGCATAGACAGGGCTAGTGCAAGCTTCCTTCTCATACAGCCCAGCATAGACAGGGCTAGTGCAAGCTTTCTTCTCATAAAGACCAGCATAGACAGGGCTAGTGCAAGCTTCCTTCTCATACAGCCCAGCATAGACAGGGCTAGTGCAAGCTTTCTTCTCATAAAGACCAGCATAGACAGGGCTAGTGCAAGCTTCCTTCTCATACAGCCCAGCATAGACAGGGCTAGTGCAAGCTTCCTTCTCATACAGACCAGCCCTAATGCTCATCCCTGACACAAAAGTCTACAGAGCACTGGGCAATGTTTAAAATACACAATAAACATCACTCAGATGACCCTAGATAACAACTCATTACAGAACACAATGATAAAAGAGGAGGTAGAAAGATATTCCAAGACTTGGGAATAACACGGCAGAAAGACTGGTTCTAAGTCTGAGCTGTCCTTACTCTAGGAACATTAAATTGAAAAAGAGGCTTGCTTCCAGTAAGTCGGCCACCGCACACATTCTTCAATTTAGGGGTTTATTATGTTGGGGTGGGGGTGTAAGCAGCCATGTGGGCCAGACTCCTGTTTTATATTGAATGCTTGCTTCCAATAGGGTTTATACCGTAGATCACACACAGAATGTTCTGTTGTCGAGGGGTCTGTGTTGTAATAGGGTGAGAGCAACATGAAACACGCAGGAAACACAGACGACCTCCTCCTCCTGTATTTTACCAGTATTTAGACCACACAGAGTAACATGCAGATAACATGTATCATCAGGTATCAACAAGACTCAAAACCTCTTTGGTTATGTGCAGGAAACTTTGTATCAATTTATTTCACAAATTAGTTTCCTTATTACAAAATATGATATCTAAAAACGTAATTCACTAAATCATAAATCATTTCTCACGGCAGTGTCTTTTCTCAGGAAAGACAGGTTTTTCCTAATATAACCCCATCTTTTCTCACGTGGTGCTCGGCAGTGTCTTTTCTCAGGAAAGACAGGTTTTTCATTTCTCACGTGGTGCTCGGCAGTGTCTTTTCTCAGGAAAGACAGGTTTTTCCTAATATAACCCCATCTTTTCTCACGTGGTGCTCGGCAGTGTCTTTTCTCAGGAAAGAGGTTTTTCCTAATATAACCCCATCATTTCTCACGTGGTGCTCGGCAGTGTCTTTTCTCAGGAAAGACAGGTTTTTCCTAATATAACCCCTTCATTTCTCACTCGGTGCTCGGCAGTGTCTTTTCTCAGGAAAGACAGGTTTTTCCTAATATAACCCCATCATTTCTCACGTGGTGCTCGGCAGTGTCTTTTCTCAGGAAAGACAGGTTTTTCCTAATATAACCCCATCTTTTCTCACTTGGTGCTCGGCAGTGTCTTTTCTCAGGAAAGACAGGTTTTTCCTAATATAACCCCATCATTTCTCACGTGGTGCTCGGCAGTGTCTTTTCTCAGGAAAGACAGGTTTTTCCTAATATAACCCCATCATTTCTCACTCGGTGCTCGGCAGTGTCTTTTCTTTCTTCTAAACATTGGCACCATCCAGGCTCTCTTTCCACCCAGTCCCAGTTCTGCATGTTTCCAGGACTCCCCAAAGACCTCTGGCCCTATGACAGGATTGCTTTGGGTTTTCCGGCTCCATAACTCTTGTGGCTCTCCCAACTTTGAATGTCAATGTCTCTTGATTTCCCTGGGCTCCCCAAAGCCCTCGTATAGCCTTGCTTTATCAGGGCCTCAACAGGACATCTGTCTGTTTGACCTTTCCGGGTTCCTGTAACCCTTGCAACTTTCCCAGTTTTTGCTACTAAAGTTTGCACCTCTCAATTGCGTTAAATCTTCGGAAGAAGTCGCTTCCCTTATTCTACCCGGCTCTGCAGTTGTTGCACTTTTTGTGTGGAGATCGGGGATCCGACTTCTCTGTTGTGGTCTAGTCTCGGCATCTGCTGATGGGCCCCATGTCCACCATGGCTTCCACATGGTCAAGCCACCAGGTTAGACGGTCGCTTTCCTGTCTGTCTCTCTCCCGGCCTTGGCTTCTCGATCGGTCAGGACGCCAGTCTTCTGGCATCTTGCTAGCAATTCGTTCGCTTGCCCAGACCCAAAGGGAGGGTCTTGCTCAGCGGGATCATCTCCCTGGTCTCAAGGGGGATAGCTTTATTCCGGAGAGAAGGGACACATACTCCTGATTAATCACAACACTGAAACATACACTCATTCATGACACATGCAGCCACACATACAGACATTCACGATTTCTTTCCTTACTTCCAGTCCCAGTCCAGAATCTACTCCACCAGGTTCGGTCCTGTGTCACGGCTCTCTTGCTGCCGCGCAATAGGAACAGGAGCCAGGAAGCTGGGAGTGCTTCCTGGTTCCCCCACATGCACACAGGAGCTGGGTTGCCCCCTGGTGGTATGTCCCAGCAGCTCTGAATATGTGTTGAGGCCAATGTGCCATGCAGGGCTGGGGAAGCAAAAGGCCCCTCGTTGGAAATGAACACTGGGGTGCAAACTGTCAAAGGGAAACTGAGGTTCCCTTTGACAATGCCAGTAGCGCTCCCTCAGCTGCAACACTGGGATGACTTGGAAGCTCGTCCAAACTGGGTGGATACATGGCCTGTCGCCCATTCTGGACGAGCCGCCCCTGAACGTCTGTGTGTGTGTGTTTGTGTGTGTTTGTGTGTGTGTCTTTCCATAACTTTGCAGAACATTAAATAGTTTTTTTCTTCACTGCCCCCTATCCTTCTTCACTGCCCCCTATCCTTCTTCACTGCCCCCTATCCTTCTTCACTGCCCTATGTGAACATATTCCAGCATGCTTCATCTATTCTAATGGGAAACCTGTCAGAACAGTAGCCGCAAAAAAAGTCAACCAACACCTCCACTTCTCCAACTTCTATCATGTGTTTTTGTCAATGTTATACTGAACTGTTATTAGCACTAAAAACTGAAAATGCAGTGCACAGGAAATATGGCTGCCGCAAGCGCGCCGCCTCCACGCCATTCATCCCGCTGAAGACCCCACAGAGGATTGGGGCAGGCAGCCTTGCTGGGAGATGGCTTGTGGTACTGCTGAAACAGCTGTTTAATAACAGTGGAGCTTAGAGAAAAAGCATTCGTCTTATTTTTAATCTGGAGCTTGGAGCCAGTGAAATCCTTTAAAAGTTTAGTCCATTGCAAGAATGGCCAATGTGTGATTCTGTCCAAGTATTAAAAGAAGGCTAGGTAGCAATTACATGAAGCAGGAGAATAAAAGCAACTTGAAATAAATAGTTTAGGAAACAGAGCACAATCAGTCTATTTGTGGATTTGCCAACAAAGTTTGCTGGAAGTAGTTAGTCAGCAAAGACTAGTTCAGTTTTGCTTTTTACAGGCAACACAGCTGATGGCTTACCTACCCCCGCCCCCACCCACACCACAAAATGTTTGTAGCATTGAACAGTATGAAAAAAAACACATAAAGCCGTGGAATAAATAATCTCTTAACTGCCGCCTTACTCCTGCCGCACCTCATTCCAGGCCATGCCTATTCTTTTTGGACTGGCTCACACTTTGCCATTAAAATGGAAAAGGGACTCTCATTTTTATCCCATTTTTCCTGTCACCCATCTTGAACTTACCTTTTTTGCTATGATGCAAATACACTCTTTGTAAGTGTATTTTCCTTATAATTAACCACATTTAAAAATATTTTAAAAAGCGTTTACTGTGGTCATTATTTTGTTCGGGTGATAATAGTGATAAACACTGTGGGGATGGACTGATCCACCTCATAATGGCCCTCTGCCATCGATAATGGCCCTCCCGAGTTTACCAAGAAAGTACTCTGTTCCAAATGGCAGCAGAGATGATGTTTCAAGGCCCACTTTTTTCATAAAGGCTTTACAGACTATTGCTTAGTGCTTTTCATGGGAGTAATGTTAGGGGGGGGGCAACAGTGTCATGGCACACCATTTTGCCCCCCTCATTTGGCAGGGGCCTGTGATGAACCCTATGCATCCCTCACTGAAGCCCTACCTCCAGTCTCTTCCCAGGTGGCCAGGGACAGGCAGGCGCTTCCTGGTCCTGACCTCGGGGGTGGTGCTATGCGGGAGGATCACCTGGGAGGAGACAAGGCTCAGGGAGGTGAGAGGAATCACTGGGGTGAGACACAGTATTTGCGTTCCTTTGAAGGAGACAGTTTCCCTCTCCCACACTATGTATTGGCTTTTTGCCACAATAACCCATCTGTTTCATGGGTTAACCATCTTAGTGTGGGTGGAATTAGTCAGAAATCCTATAGGAATAAAATGGATGGACATCTTTCTCAAGCTCAGGAAACTCAGACAGTTAGAAATGTCACCTAACTCCCAAAGGTGAATTAGAAGGAAGTTCATAAATGCTAACAGCATTCCATCTAAAGACCTATATTTCTCTTTTCCAAAAAGTCTAAAGATGAAACCCTGTGATATTCCTTTAGGAAAAGTTAGAAAAGCTACCTTTGTCACTGGGCACTTCAAGTCCCATAATTCCCTCAGTAATGAGACGAGGAAGAGGGATGTAGAGGGACACAACTCTAGGAGTGGTCAGCTAATTAACGTAGATGACCCACACCTGAGGGAGACTGGGAGGCTTAAATGGGCCCCCTCAGGTACAGTCGAGAAGAAGAACCAGGAGGGGAAGAAGCAGGAGAAGAAGCAGCAGTGCGGACCATATTTGCAGTTGGAGGCGGGATTGGAGGAGCGAGAAGACGCCAGAACCAGTGTGGGTCCTGAGAGGGTCTGTGCCTCTAATCATCCACAATCCAGAGGTCACGCAGCGGGAAGTTTGAAAGGGAAATGCTTACCCATTGCCAAAGCGTTGAACAGAGATTGTGCAGCAGGAAGCAGACGAGGTGAAGGAAGCAGGGAGAACTCTGGTGGCACGGTTACACCAGAGACTTTTAGGAGCATCGAAGGCTCGACTTAACATGGTGGCAGTGAAGGCGGACTAAGAGGGTTTGTTTGCCATGTCGAGACGAGCCACAATCACCGAAGACCTGCAAACATCAAGCGAAATGGAGGAAAGCAACAGTGAGTCCACTGTCTGCGAGTGACCGCAAAGTGTTTTGCTGTTGTCCGCGTGTTCCCAGACAGCAGGTTCATTTGCATATGAGCGAAAGAGGCATTATTGAATACCGAACTAGCAGAAAACAACGAAAGTGGCGTATAAGGAAACAAAGTAATTATAAATGCCAGTTTGTGAGTTTATGGCAAGCACAACAACCTGGTTGGGGACTCCAGCTAAAAACTGACTTGTGCAACCAATGCCCAAGCCAAGAGAGAGTGAAATCTGAGCAATCCCAGCACAACAAGTGTGACCATTGAGGTTGCAGAGGTGGACCTCAAGCGCCGTGTTACTGGGTTTTGCATTTTGAAATTGTTATTCCAGGCTCTAGTAAGGCTGGAACAAGGGTGGTTGACAATGTTGAATTCAATAACAAAATATGTTGTTGTATGAAAAGTCCTTAAAGCACAGTGGGGGTCATTACGAGTGCGGCGGTAAGGGCATAGCTCTCAACTCACACGCTTTTGGCAGGTGTCACCCGCCTTGTAAACAGCTGACTCACCCGCCAAGCCTCCAGCACGCCCATTCGTTTCAATGGGCCTCTCACCCGCCAAAATTAAAATCGGGTGTTTTCACCCGCCTTTGTGACACAAATGGTTGAGAGCTATGGTTAGTTAACGGCACCGGTAAGGATGCCGGTGCCGTTAACCCCTTACCGTCGCATTACGAGGTCCCTTAGCGGGTTCCACTAAAGCCGGCTGGTAAAACCAGCCGTCCTTAGCGGGAGCCGCTAAGGGAACAGGGAGCTAATAACGGGCCTGTCGTTAACGAGCCCGTTATTAGCTCCCTCCCCATTGAGCCCTACGGGACTCGAATGGGGATGGGTATTTTTAATGGGGACTTACCGGGTCCTCCAAGGTTGGAATGACCCGGTAAGTCCCCATTCAGGGAACCCGGACACGAGTTTGGAGGCAGCCATGGCGCTAATAGCACCATGGCTACCTCCAAACTCGTAATGAACCCCGGTGTGTACACAAAATATATCCATAGTAAAACTGTAGCATTAAAACCCCAAGTCATTTCCCAGGAGAGCATTTTAAACAGGTGTGATGGGCCAGGAATGAGACCCATACACAGAGGACTCATGTTTTGGGATAAAGACTTTTATCCGCTTTGAAACACAATTTACTTGATGTCTAAGCGCCGTACAAATGCACAACAAACAAATAAATAAATAATAAATCAAAAAGGGTTGGGAAAATGCCTCCCTACCCCTAGTCTAAGAGCTATTTCCCAACCTCAACCAAAACTAATGGCCTGTCCTTTGTCAAGATGTCAACATTATATGTCCTGTGTCCATAATCTTAGTGTGGCCCTCGCACTCTAAAACTAAATCTAAGGTGCAACGGGTATTGTCTCTGGATCTTGAAGGTGCACACATGTACAAATCCAATACAAAATGTAAGTTCAACCAAAGATTTCCAAACAGAAACATTTTTTCAAAATTCCCGGGTATGACCCCTTTCAACAGGTTCAACCTCATCAATATGAAATAAAAGAATTACTAAATTCCTGATAAGCCAAGAGGGTTGTTTCTTCCTCTTGGAGGGTCCACAATTCTCAGGGAAATGATTCCCTTGCCCAAGCTCCTCTTCACACACAAGACAGTTCGGAAATCCCAAAGGTATGAGTCTTTCTTGACGTTCTCTTTCAAGTTATAACTTAGGTGCGAGACTCAGATTTGCGGGTCACCTGGTGTACTCCCTTGCCAGGTTCTTTTCCCCTTTTTTCAGTGACTCACAACATCCAGGGCATGGGTCTTGTATGAGGGGTCAGTAATGCGAGGCAGACAACTGCTTGTAGATTTCTCACAATATGTCATTTTATTAAAGTAAATATTTAGAAACAAAGCCTTGCTTGCCCTACACTAATGAGGGATTCCTGCCTAATCTATATACTAAGGGGAAATTCTGCAGCTTGGGAAACTGGCCCTCACACTAAACAATACACATATAGGAAAATATATGGCAACACAATATAATAAACAATAATTACGTAAAATCTGAATGACCTTCTTGCATGGGTAAGATCCCTTCCCCAAGATTCAAAACTCAAATTGATCACCAAAAGAAAATAAAGGTTTTGAACCAGCTCTTAATAGTTCCAAGTCAAAGAAAAAGTTAATCAAACCAAACATCCACTGGTAACAACTCTTTGTTCTTGGATGAAAAGACCCCCTTCCAACTTCCAGAAAAAGAAATAGCACCAATGGTAGTCTTGGTTGTGGTCTTTTCTTCATAAAAGTTTGTCACAGTTCAAAAGAAAGTGCAATATTCTTCAATATCAATAATACACACTTCTTTAGGACTTCTTTAGTTACAACTTTACATGTGGTATATTTGTCAGGATGCTTTAATTGTGCTGCTGCTTTTATTTTCAACAACCACACTTCTACTTTTGGTACTATGAAAACAGTCATTGTTGTCCCACAGTATGTTACTGCTTCAATCCAAATATTACATCTGTCGACAACTTAGTATACCACCATATTTGCTGTACTACTACCACTGCTCGGTGCTCTGAATTGTCATGTAGGCCTCGACAAGATACACTTCAACCTCTTCAGGGAGGCAAGTCACTGTTCCTTTCGATAACTTTCTAAAAAAGGGCAGCCTCTTTGCCTCTCCCATCTTCCGCCACAAGAACAACCTGTTTCTGCCCATAAGAGTCACTTCTTTCTAGCTTCAGCCGTCTTTAGAACCACAGGTTACAGACAACTTCAGAATATTCTTCACAAGCAATTAGCTCCCCTTCCCCAGCTTTACTCACAATCCTCTGCCAGTTATCAGCCCAAATATTTACCCAGAAGGCTGGGTGCCACTCTGTCAGCTTCAGGTAACAATGAAACACTGGTATTTCAGGTCACTTAACTGTTACCAACTTCACCGGGTAATTGAATGGCTCTATAACTCTTGGCAAGACTCGTTCCACTATGAAAATGGGGTGCCTCTTGGATTGGGTAATGCTTGCTCTTCTCCTCAATGGTTTAGACTCTGTACTTTTTAGAAATTGAAAGAATGTTAATTCTGGATACAGTATAGGATTCAGTCTTTCACGTGAAAACACAATTAAGTACACGCAACCTCTCTTTAAAGTGTATTTTAAGGTTTAAGGTTGAATAACGAATTGTATTCCCATGTAACAACAGAGGTTAATGTTCTTACTTTATTTGGGAATTACAATTAGGTACAAAAAGCCTCCCTTTGATGTAGTTTTTCACTTTTGTGACTTTTAATTCGGTTATTATCAAGGTTAGGTATTCAGGAATGGTTCAGAAAGCGTCCCTCTTTTAATTAGGGACACACGACCACTCCATTATATGGCAACAGTCTTTCAGTTCAATAATGGTTTTCAATGTGCTTTAACTTCTCACACAAGTGTTAACTTCTTCACGGTGTACGAGAGTGCTACATTTCCATTGTTAGTAAGACGTTTGATATAAAAAACCGCTTTCACTTGCATAAAGCAATATGCAAGTCACTTAGGAGCTGGCTACAGTTACCAGCAAATCTTACGCAGTGTATTTGAATTGCATGCTTCACTCAACAGCTTCAATGCCACTGGTTTTGTGGGTCGCCCTGCTCCCCTGACTTCCTCTACCACTTCCATTGCTACTGGCTTGCTGGCGACCCACACCCTTCCCCAGCATGGGTGTCTTCAGTCCAGCCACTTGATTTCGGAGCACCATTTCCTCCCAAGACCCTCGGCTTGCCTTCCGCTTCTTGCCTTAGTCTCCTGCACATTCACACCTCTGCAATCCCGGCAACAGGGCTCACATGGGGAAAACTCAGTCTCCTGCATGTCTTCCATTGCGCAGTATTTGCACTTCAGGGTTGGGAGAACAGGACACTGTCAGAACATGCAGGTAAAATCTGCTGTCTCCATGTTGCAGTGTCCCATCTGTGCTCCCACTTCCTTGTGATTTGTTTGTTTGTTTAGAATTTATTGTGCGCACCGGACCCTGGGGTATAATGACAATATTTGCCAGCCCCAGCCTCGTGCTTCCCCTCTGCTTCTACTGCTACAGCTAGCCTTCCAGCTCTTTCCAGCTCCTTCTACTCCTCCTTTCCGGATGGGGCCTTTTATGCCTCACAGGTTCAATGATTGTCCTCAGGTGTGGGCTATTAGACTTAATTGCCTCACTACTGCAATGGCTACTAAGCTTAATTGCCTGACTACTACATCTACATGCCTTTTCAGCCCTCTTCCTCGTCTCAGTAACTCTAGGATTCTGGAACATGTAGTTTCTTTCAACCAAGTTAGGTTTTTCAACTTCTGAATTATTTGTAACCATAGAGTTAAGTCCCTTAAGGTTTTTTAACAGAGGCACTGTGAGCATTAGATATTTCAGAGGAAGATTGTTTAGTGAAAACACTTCCATATGTCCTCACTATGTACCCTTGGGATTGAGGAAGGTGTTTTATTTGGGGATACCGAAAAGTATCTTTCTTTGGGTATAAATGTCTCTGGTTTTATAACCTTAGGGTTCATAGCCCTAGATCTCATATGAGGTTTAGAGACGTTAAAATGACAATAGGCCATGACCGTGGGAAGAGTCTTCCTGTCAGAGGAAACATAATGTGTCTCATCCCACGGAATCTCCTCACCACCCTGGGCCCTGTCTCCTCCCAGGTGACCCTCCCACAGTACACCACTCCCAGGGTTGGGATCAGGAAGTGTCTGCCTTCCCCTGGCCACCTGGGAGGAGACGGGTTTCAGTGAGAGATCTGCAGGCTTCTTCACACTTCCTCAGGGTTATCGTCTTTTAATGATATAAGGTTCACACTTGACTGTGCCTGGTGTACTCCCTTGCCAGGTCTTGTTATCCGGATTCTCTGTGTTTAACTTGTAGTATTTCTCATACACTTGGCTTTGCCTGGTATACTCTCCTGCCAGGACTTTTACATGCTCGTGAAAAGGTTTGGCTTGCAATCTTTCTCATACACTTGGCTTTGCCTGGTATACTCTCCTGCCTGGACTTATATGTGATTATTTTCCCTTTTGTCCATGAAACAATGTTTGCCCAATATTGGCTTGTTGGATTTGGTTCAACAGAATTCTCTTTAATATTCACAGTTGCTTTCACTTTGTTTTCCTCCTGTAAAAATGGGTTCAACAACCCGTACGTGGTACAATTCACAACTACTTCAGGTTCTTCATACAGTTCATTCTGAGACTCTCGTGTCCCTTGCTCAATGCAGCATACACCTTTAAGCACCCTGGTAACCCGTTTGTCTTCCCTGGGTTTACCGGGTACTAAAAATGTTCTTTGAGTGTCTTGCACCTGTGTGCGGCTCCTGCTGCTTTGCGCTTAGTGGTGGTGGCTTCTCTGCACTTCAGCTTTCTACGGCAGTCTCGGGTCTCACCTGCTTGCCGCTTCCTGTGGCGTCTCCTGCAAAGCATTCTGAGCAGTGACATTCGGTGTGGTCATCATCCACTCCTGCAGCTCACACACCTCATCATCAGCTGTATCCCGGCCTGTCAGAGCATTCTCCAAAGACTACACCTTGCCGTTGGTTTGCTGGTCTTAATCATCCTTATTGCTTCCTCGTCCCAGTCGTTGTCAGATTGGTTTTAGCACAATACTGATGAAGTTGATGTTGGACTCTATTGGGAGTTATCATCGCTGCTCCCTGACTTTTCCCCATCGTAGTTGTGGATATATTGTACCCCATGTCATGTGGGAGAATATTGGAAGTGGAGTTGGCAAGGGGTTGAGGGATAGTATTACAATAGGCCATCAGGGCCTGGGGAAGGGAAGGAACATCCCTAAATGGAAAGAAGGGATACATGTCTTCCTCCAACGATGCTGTGTCCTCTACCTGAGGATCACCTTCCCCCATGTGATCCTCTGCATATGCCCCCCCCCTCCACCCTCAGGGTTTGGATCAGAAAGCATCTGCCTTTCCCTGGCCACATGAGGAAGGTTACTTTAAAGGAAGGAGTGATGACATAGTAAGATTCATCACACAGGGATATACTGTGCATTATACTAAGATGCAAGTGGCAAATTTGAAACTATAAAACTAAGAGGGGAGAAGCTCCTGGCTAATATGACTATGCATCGAGGAGCTTTGAGTCTCTCTGAGTTTTAACAATAATATCAACCTGCTAGACCTTGATAGTTGGTGCCATAACCTCCATGCCTGCCAGATAAAGGGTCACTCCTGGACATAGAGTGCTAGATGCCCATGACATAGACTTCTAAGCATGTATTATGCCAGCCTATTCCATCAGGGCATAAAGCCTCTATTTCTCAAAGAAATATAGGACGGACATAAAAATAAAAAGTGTGCCACCTTCTCTTGGCACAAGTCGCTGTATGGTCATGATTTAACACTTGTGAGCCTCCAGCCCAGACAATATTCCAACCAGCATCTGTGCAGGGAGAATGCCCAACCTGCTTTCGATATGTAAGTGTCTCCTCATGACCACTGCTTTCAAGGAGTCAGGACCTACCCAACATCCTTGGGAGCAGGCTCATAACATGTCTTATCGGCACCAGCAAGTCCCAATAGGGACCTTTTGGACCTTGTCCTGGCACCGGTGGTGCCAGGCTCATAGTAAGGATCCGTCCCGGCACAGGAAGCGCCGGGCTCATATCAAGTGTAAAGGTGCTTGGGTGAACCTACCTGGAGCAGACCATGCTGCTTACTTACCAGCAAGATGAGGCTTTACTCTCTTCTGGCAGGGACTACTTTTCCTTCTGGGTGGGGCAGGCACCACTCCCTGGATCATTGCTGCTGGAACCCTTCTGGAAGCAGGAATTCTTTTACCTGGGCGAGGCTGCTGTGGAAGAAGACACCTAAGCACTCCTATGGGCTATTTAAACCACACCCGATTGGTACCACATGCTTCGCGTTATTCTGCATCTGCAGCAGGACGCTCACCGTGTCAGCTCCAGCGAATCTTCAGCTCCGGACCCTGTAATTACGAAAATTACCTGCTGGGAACCAATCTTCAATCTTCAGCGGCTCCTGCAAAACAAAAGGCACAGGTTAGACAAAGGCAAAGTTAGCGCTTCGACTCACCCGATCCATCGGCAGCATCCAAGACGTTTTTTCTGCATTTCTCGTCCGGCATCGGGCCTGCAAAGACAAAGAACATTGGTTAGTAACGCTTGGTTACAAAACTGCTTACCTGTGTTGCGCTTGCTCCAACCTTGCTCGCACTGTATTCCGGCACCTGTAGAGACAAAAGGGGACATTAAGGTGCATTCTACGGCCCCAAAACAGCCTTCCTACTTACGTGCCTTCGAATTCATCATCTTCTTGTTACGCTCTCTGCCACGAATCGGGGAGAGCATCTTCTTTGGCATCGACAGCATCTGAAAAGTAAAAGACATAGACATTAGGGGAAAAGACATTTGAAGAGAGCAATCTAAAGAGAACTTTAATACTTACAAGTCACGCTCGTGCAGCAAACGGCGGCTTCGCTCTCAACTACCCTCTGCAATCAAGAGGCGGAACTCACATCCAGTGAAGTAACTGGATCCAGCGCCCCTGCACAAGACGCAGGATGGAGAGCTCAGCATTCACTTACTTAAGGTGAGCACAACAATCACCTGAGTACCACGGGAAGAGAGGGAGAGAGGGGCTAAGAACTTCTCCCAGTCTTCCAGCCACTAATACCTTGATTTTCCACTTGCAGACACCTCACACTGCAGGTCAAGCTTTCAGTGAGGAAGGGGTCAAATCCGGGAGCCAAACGAATCCTACGCCTAACGTTGAAGACGTTCTCACCGCCCAGTCAAGACCAGCGCCTCCGAGGGAACCAGGTGAGCGTTACAGAACGCGAAGCCTCACCATACATTTCCCGCCCAGGCGCAATGGAGACTTCGGACACAGACCAATTGGCCCAGTTGCTCGGGGAGTTGAGAGCAGAAGTACACGCAGCTCGCCAGGAAACAAATGCCCTAAGGAGAGAGCTAGTGGTTTCTAAGGAGCGAACAGACGACTTGGCTAGACAATTGTTACAAGCCCAAGCGGGACAGACTCCTCTGCCTACCCCTGGTGGTAGCCATGCCCCAACAGCTTCCTCTAATCCGGTGCAAATTAATCTACCAGGAAATGTACCTTTGGCTCCGCCCGAACGCTTTTCAGGTGATCCGAAAAGATTTGCTGTTTTCATCAATCAGTGTCGTTTGCACTTTCTGTGTAGACCTGCCGGTTTTCCAACGGACCAGGCTAAGGTGGCCTTCGTGCTTTCATATCTTGGCGGCAGTGCCGCAGATTGGTCTATTCCTTTAGTGACTCAAGATAACCCTATTCTGTATAATTTCCAGGACTTCCAAGCTAGTATGGAAAGATTGTTCGCAAGACATTCTCAGGGACAGGCCCTGGACAATGAACTTCTTTCACTACGACAGGGCAATCAAGATCTTCTGGCCTATATTGCATCATTCAACAGACTAGTGGTTGAAACCGGGTGGCCTGAGGATAAGAGAATCACCCTTTTCTATAGAGGCCTTCGTGGAGAACTTGAAGACGTTCTGGCCCAGGTGGTGAATCCTCCACAAGACTGTTCCGAATACATTGATCTGGTGGTGCAACTGGATCATAGAATACAAAATCGAAAAGCCGATCGTTCCAGGTTTGAGAATCGAGTTTTTTCAAGACCACAGGGCTCCGTTAAAGGAAATGATACTGTGGAACCCATGCAGATTGGGGTGGTGAAAGGACCTCTAACCCAAAAGGAAAGAGAAAGGAGAAGACAACTGCAATTGTGCCTCTATTGCGGGAGCTCAGGGCACTTCCTCCAAGATTGCCCAGTGAAACCAAAGAAGAAGACAGTAGGAGCTTCCGATAAGGGTGCCAAAAGTTCAGAGTCGGAAAACGACCTCGCCCGACAAGTGTAGAGGTCCGCTTGCCGAGCGTTAAAACCAGTTCTTTGCCCTCGCATTTTACCATGCCCATGGTCCTCGTGAGTCCGGAACAACCCAATCGTATGCATGCCATTAAAGCATACATAGATAGTGGCGCAATCGGCAATTACGTGGACTGTGAATTGGCCGCCAGGATGAATCTATCTCTCTGTCCTAAGTCGGTGAAAGACGTTATCACCACCGTGGATGGTACGGAAATAGCTTCCGGACCAGTTACTCACACCACCATGGAAGTGACGTTGGTAAGCCAAGATGGACATCAAGAGAAGATCGTGTTTGACGTGATCAAGGCTCCACAGTTTCAAGTTATCCTGGGAATCCCTTGGCTGGAGAAACACAATCCTCAAATTGATTGGCGAGCAAAGACAATCCGGTTTCCAGAATGCGCACCTACCTGTTATCCGCAGCCCCGCACGAAGCTAGCTGCAACTACTTCTGAGAGTCCTCACCTGCCTCCTGAATACCGGGAATTTCAGGATGTCTTTCGGAAAGATCAAGCTAATTCGCTGCCTCCTCACAGATCATACGACTGCCAAATAGACTTGGTTCCAGGATCCACTCCTCCATGCAGTCGAATTTATGCCCTCACAGAACCTGAAAATCTTCACCTAAGGCAGTATTTGGACCAGTACTTGACTAATGGATTTATCCGTCCCTCGAAGTCCCCAGCCTCTTCAGCTTTGTTCTTCGTGCCAAAAAAAGAGGGAGACCTAAGAACATGCATAGATTACCGTGCCCTGAACCAGATTATGATTAAGAACAGATATCCGTTACCATTGATCCCTGAACTTCTTGACCAGGTTAAAAGTGCCTGTATCTACACAAAGCTGGACCTCAGAGGAGCCTACCATTTAGTACGAATAAAAGAGGGCGATGAATGGAAGACGGCCTTTCGTACTAAATATGGACTGTTCGAGTATCAAGTAATGCCCTTTGGGCTTTGCAACGCTCCGGCAGCCTTTCAGTATTTTATGAATGACGTCCTCAGAGAGCTCATTGACGTATGTGTAGTTGTCTATATTGATGACATTCTGGTCTACTCGTCCTCTGAGGCGGAACATCGAAAACATGTCACCGCAGTATTGGAGCGGCTCCGAAAACACAGGCTCTTTGCAAAATTGGAAAAATGCGTTTTTCACGTCACGGAGGTCGAATTTTTGGGATTTATTTTGTCACCTAATGGAGTCCACATGGACTCAAGAAAAGTGGATGCTATCGTTAAGTGGCCCTCAACAACATCAGTGAAAGGAGTTCAAAGCATGTTGGGCTTCGCCAACTTTTATCGAAGATTTATCCCAGAGTTTTCTCGAGTAGTCCAACCCATTACAGCCCTCCTCAGAAAGAATAAACGTTTCGAATGGTCTACAGAGGCTGAACAAGCTTTTCAGGAACTAAAAACAAAATTCACCTCGGCTCCAGTTCTAAAACATCCTCGCCCGGAACTTTCCTATATAGTAGAGACTGATGCTTCCAGTCTCGCAATGGGAGCAGTACTTTCGCAAAGAAACCCGGAAACAAATCAGTTACACCTAGTGGCATTTTGGTCCCGCAAATTTTCAGCTCCTGAAATTAACTATACCATTACAGATAAGGAACTTTTGGCTATCAAGTCCGCCTTTAAAGCTTGGCGGCATTATCTCTTGGGGGCCCGACACACAGTCACCGTCATCACGGATCATCGTAATTTACAGTACCTTAAATCAGCCAAAGCTCAATCCTCTAGACAGCTTCGCTGGGCATTGTTTTTCGCCGAATTCGACTTTGTGATAACTTACCGACCAGGCAACAAGAATGGAAAAGCAGATGCTCTCTCCCGAATTGGAGTAGATGAACTCACGACCAATCCTGAACCCGTACCCATAATTCCGGAACAGAGAATCCTGGGTTTGATAGGTGCACAATCCATTGAAGACATTGAAGCTAAAGTTAAAGATCTGCTGACTCCAGCAGAAGTGCAAGACTGGCAACGCAAGGGAAATGATTTCACAATGGATAAGAACCTACTATACTTTCGAGGAAGATTATATCTACCATGTACCGATTTACAAAGACAGGTGATCTCTTGTTACCATGACTCCTAATGGAAGGACATCCCGGCATTACCAAAACGTTGGAAAAGATAAAAAGACATTTTTGGTGGCCGTCTTGGAGAAAGGACATTAAGGATTTCATTAATTCCTGTGGTGTGTGCGCTCAAAGCAAAAACCAGAAGGAGAAACCAGCAGGCCTCCTACATCCATTAGGCATTCCTCCACACCCATGGCATACTCTCTCCATGGACTTCATCACGGATTTACCACCATGCTCCGGATTTAATACAATCTTAGTGATTGTGGACCTATTCTCGAAAATGGCTCATTTCATCCCATTGAAAGGGTTACCTACAGCTCCAATTTTGGCCCGAGAATTCCTCGAAAACATCGTTCGGTTGCACGGCTTTCCTTCAGTTTTAATCTCAGATAGAGGGAGTCAATTTATTTCCCACTTCTGGCGGAGTTGTTGTCGCCTAGCCCAAATTGACATAAGGCTTTCGACCAGCCACCATCCCCAGACCGACGGGCAGACCGAGAGGACCAACCAAACCTTGGAACAGTATCTACGCTGCATGTTACAACAATCAGAGGGCACTTGGAAAGACATTCTCTGGATTGCGGAGTACGCTTATAATAATTCAGTCCACGCCGGAACTGGAAAAACTCCGTTTTTTCTTTCATATGGAATCCACCCTCGCACCTCAAATCTTGACCCACCTCAGACTCTTGGAACACCCGCTGTAGATCATCTGCATTCGACAATCACTCAAGCCTTTAAAGAGGCCACATCTCACCTCAAGCAGGCCAAGGAGCAATACAAGAAGTGTGCGGATCTACATCGAAAGGAAGCTCCTCAATATCTTGTGGGAGATCAGGTCTGGCTATCCACCAAACATTTACCCCTAAAAGGACCGCGTACTTTCAATCCACGATACCTGGGGCCTTACCCAATCACTGCCATAATCAATCCAGTGGCGGTTAAATTGGGCTTACCTGCCCATATGAAGATACATCCAGTTTTCCACGTCTCACTACTGAAACCCATGCAACCTGGAACCCGTTTGACAAAATCTCCAGACCCTATTCTTGTGGACGGAGAACTAGAATTCGAAATACAAGACATATTAGACTCCAAGATTTCCAAATCTAAATTATACTATCTGATTGACTGGAAAGGTTATGGCCCCCAGGAACGATCTTGGGAACCGTCGGAACATGTTCATGCACCCCGTCTGGTTAAGAAGTTTCATCGAACTTTTCCTGATAAACCAAAACCCCCGGAGAAGATGAATTTGGGAGGGGCCTTGAGGGGGGGTGCTGTCATGACCACTGCTTTCAAGGAGTCAGGACCTACCCAACATCCTTGGGAGCAGGCTCATAACATGTCTTATCGGCACCAGCAAGTCCCAATAGGGACCTTTTGGACCTTGTCCTGGCACCGGTGGTGCCAGGCTCATAGTAAGGATCCGTCCCGGCACAGGAAGCGCCGGGCTCATATCAAGTGTAAAGGTGCTTGGGTGAACCTACCTGGAGCAGACCATGCTGCTTACTTACCAGCAAGATGAGGCTTTACTCTCTTCTGGCAGGGACTACTTTTCCTTCTGGGTGGGGCAGGCACCACTCCCTGGATCATTGCTGCTGGAACCCTTCTGGAAGCAGGAACTCTTTTACCTGGGCGAGGCTGCTGTGGAAGAAGACACCTAAGCACTCCTATGGGCTATTTAAACCACACCCGATTGGTACCACATGCTTCGCGTTATTCTGCAGCTGCAGCAGGACGCTCACCGTGTCAGCTCCAGCGAATCTTTAGCTCCGGACCCTGTAATTACGAAAATTACCTGCTGGGAACCAATCTTCAATCTTCAGCGGCTCCTGCAAAACAAAAGGCACAGGTTAGACAAAGGCAAAGTTAGCGCTTCGACTCACCCGATCCATCGGCAGCATCCAAGATGTTTTTTCTGCATTTCTCGTCCGGCATCGGGCCTGCAAAGACAAAGAACATTGGATAGTAACGCTTGGTTACAAAACTGCTTACCTGTGTTGCGCTTGCTCCAACCTTGCTCGCACTGTATTCCGGCACCTGTAGAGACAAAAGGGGACATTAAGGTGCATTCTACGGCCCCAAAACAGCCTTCCTACTTACGTGCCTTCGAATTCATCATCTTCTTGTTACGCTCTCTGCCACGAATCGGGGAGAGCATCTTCTTTGGCATCGACAGCATCTGAAAAGTAAAAGACATAGACATTAGGGGAAAAGACATTTGAAGAGAGCAATCTAAAGAGAACTTTAATACTTACAAGTCACGCTCGTGCAGCAAACGGCGGCTTCGCTCTCAACTACCCTCTGCAATCAAGAGGCGGAACTCACATCCAGTGAAGTAACTGGATCCAGCGCCCCTGCACAAGACGCAGGATGGAGAGCTCAGCATTCACTTACTTAAGGTGAGCACAACAATCACCTGAGTACCACGGGAAGAGAGGGAGAGAGGGGCTAAGAACTTCTCCCAGTCTTCCAGCCACTAATACCTTGATTTTCCACTTGCAGACACCTCACACTGCAGGTCAAGCTTTCGGTGAGGAAGGGGTCAAATCCGGGAGCCAAACGAATCCTACGCCTAACGTTGAAGACGTTCTCACCGCCCAGTCAAGACCAGCGCCTCCGAGGGAACCAGGTGAGCGTTACACCTCAAGGCACAAGTCATTATGTTCAGAAAACGTTTGAAAGTTCTTAAAGTCCAAAAGATCAGAGGTTTTAAAGGACAAGTCAGCCTGTAGCCTCAGAATACTGGTGAAGAGTTTCCCAGGAGAAGGTAACGGGAACAGGAACAAGTCCAGAAGGGGCCAGGAAGATGCGAGATTGTAGACAGTAAAGACGTAGTGAGCCATTTTGTAACACAATTCCCTGGGCAGTTCCACAGGAGTGTGGTGCTGGAGGGTCGAGGGGGACTGAGGGAGCATCTTCATCGTCCCAGTGAGGACAGAATAAATAACATAAAGAAATTTAAGTAAGTGAAAACCGCTGTAAGGGAATTACAAGCATTGCTGAGAACTGTGAAAGACATTGGAGATTCATCTAGGAAAAAGGAAGTCCTTCTCCTAGCCCCACGAGCACCCTGTAGAATTGTTTTTGTGTGCTTTTCGGAAGCTGGAACCTTTATGGAACTTTAGTTTTGAACAACCAAAGAATCTTTGGGACACTTAACATTCAGTAGAAGGGACTCATTCTCCTGGTTTATGCAGTAGCAGAACTTTCTATGGTTTATTGTAGTGACAAGGATAGAGTAGGAGGCTTATTGACTGGGACTGTGCCTTTTCATTTAGACTTCAACAGACTTCTTGAGGAGCACTAGAGTTTTTTAGTTTAGGTTGGGAAAGTCCATTTGCATCAAGGACAGACAGGTTTATTTTTATGTTAAAAACGTCTATAGCAACCATCATGGCACCACTTGGTCAGTCTTGTTATTCCTTGTCAAAAACAAACAAACACACACACACACACACACATACACACACACACACCCTATCATGAGGCCATAGTGACCCCCAATTTAGGTTAGATTACACACTCAATTGATACTAGCTTCTCATTGTGCAACTAAGTGTTGGAACATTGGAGATTGTCTGAAGCGGCTGACTGTCATCAGTCTGGCTTAACGGCTGTCCGCACGTCTCTGTGTTCATCCCTCTAGTGTTCTCCTGCAGTTTGGTGCTTGGCCTGGTGGGAGAAGACGACCCCACCCCCTGTATAAAACCATATCTGGAATAAAGGCACAATAACCATATACTAATGACACGCCAGTCATGAGGTTCGTTTACCAAACAAGTCTGGTTTATTTTCAGAGTATCTCAGTCGGCCAACCGGGTCTCAACACCTCACAACGTGTGTTCACAGACACAGTGAGAGGAGAGAGTGAGAGCATTGGTAAAGCAGTAATATATATATATACATAACACATCATTGTTGTACAGCATTATTTTGTCCGCCCATATACATGACATGGGGAAGGATATCATGTTCTAGCAGGGAGACATTCCAACTAATGTTATCTATTTGCTGCGCTCATGGGCTAAGGGTCAGACAGTTCTGAAGCAGAGAAAATACCATCTTTCATGGAGGAACACAGTTAGTCGCATATAATTCTTATTTAACTGCCTTCTACAACAGCGTTTGCAAGACAGGCTGGCACCTGGGTTGCTGATTAGTCGATGCTTATGTACAGATTCAAAGCTTCACAGAATAAGAAAAACAATGTATTTCTGCAGGGTTTCACATTCCTGCCTACCTTAGCATTCAAAGTTCAAGCTGTGGCCTTGCACGGTGTGCAGATCTGAAGCATAGAATATATTTGCAAAAGTGTTTAGAAAAGAAAATGGCAGGCAATTACAAAATGGACTCCCAATGGTCACATTCAGGTTTCATGGTTTGCACTGTTTGTCACATGATGCGATTTGCTTCTGGCCAAGATACTATTCATACCATTTGGGCTATACGATTGCATTACAGTTTTACAAATCATCCTTTTCGCCTTAAGCCAATAGCATCATCCAAACATTGCGTCATCATCGGACCAAGTATCACTTTCCGAACTACCCAAGTCGCTATCATAATCATTATCAGAAATATTGATCGCCATAAACTCCTTGATTATTTCATTCTCATGTTTGAGACCACCATTTATCATATTGGGTTTGGGCTTCAGGATCTTTGTACTAATTATCTGTACACATTCATTTGTGATTATGGCGCAAATGGCTGGCAAACATTGTATGCAACAACAGCAGGGCATGAGGATACTGAATATCATGACCAAAATTGCGATCAATTTCCATCCCCAGGATCGTAGCATTTCCCAGAACCATGTACTCAAATTTAGCTTCCAGCCACCTGTGGGAACATGGATTTCAGAACTTAGAACGTGTAATTTTTTAATTGCTTTAAATATTGTTGGGGAGGAGTTGCTTACAAAAACACAGCAGGCTGATCCCACTAATTTGCATACACCTCCACGGCCAGCCAAAATAATGTCAAGAACCATTCTATTTTGAAGTGCAACTAGTCTGATTGCTTTTTGTTCCAGTGTCATGTTGTATAGTATGTCAGTGGTTTCATTAATTGTTACACCCTGGACAGTCTTCTAATATTCCATGAATGTATTGCTTGTCCCCAAAAAGGTATAAAGGATTTAGCTATGTCATCAAAAATTTGCCAAGGAGCATCATCTTGCCGGGCCGAGATCTGGATACTTTTGCAATTTCAGAGGTTGTAGCGAGAAATTCACCAGGGTAAAAGTATCCCTAAATAACAGGTACCTTCCCAGTTTCTAGGTAACCATGGATAGGCTTGATCCTCACGTACAAAATAGACTGGAGCTCCTATATATAACGGTTTCTCTTCGTGCTCAAGTACAGCAGTATTCATGAATCTGGTAAATGTACCCGTTGGGTGAGAACCTTTTTTCCGCAAACAGAAGGGAACAGAATGTGGACTATGGTTAATAGTGTAGGAAGGAGGCATGGCATCTTTGTTACCTACAGGAGCCATTTTAAAAGTAATCAGCGACTGGTAAGGTCTAGAGAGTCTATCAATGGGGCTGGTCGATGCAGTGTTCATTTTGCTTCTATTTTTAAACACGGAATAACCCAAGGGTGACAAGATCAATCTCTCTAATTCATTTATGTTGGTTCCATCAGAGTTTCCAGTGACACTATCATTCCATCTCCCAAAAAACAGAGCTCTTAGTGATGCATAATAGGCAGTACTCAGGGGTAAGAGGATGTATATACCAACCCATTCCTCTTTCCCCATGCTTGGGTAAATGCGAGCACACCCAGCAATTGGATCGGTTCAAGATTGCATGTGTCGTATTCATAATCAGTAACAGCGTATTGTTATCGTAACCTTTTCTGTGTTTAACATCTCGCGGAGGAAGAGTGGAAGAAAGCACATGAGCCAGGGTCATGGTGGGAGCATTGACAGTGAGCAATAGCGTATTCATTGGATGTGTATTTTCTAAATACCAGGACATTGGAATTAGTGTAAATATAATGCAGATAAGTATGATGGCCAGGAGCAGTTCAGTCTTAATAGACGATGGGCCTTATTCTGAGGTTGGCGGTAAGGGGTTAACGGTGCCTGTAAGGGTGCCGGTGCCGTTAACCCCTTACCGCCGCATTACGAGGTCCTTTAGCGGGTCCCGCTAAGGGCGGCTGGTTCTACCAGGCGCCCTTAGTGGTAGCCGCTAAAGGACCAGGGACCTAACAACAGGCCCGTTATTAACGGGCCCGTTGTTAGTAGTCTCCCCATTGAGCCCTATGGGGGCTCGAATGGGAGTGGGGAAATACCGGGTCCTTCAAGGTTGGAATGGCCCGGTATTTCCCCATTCAGGGATCCCGGACCCGGTATGCGATATGGGGGTAGCCATGGCGCTAATAGCACCATGGCTACCTCCATACTCATAATGAGGCCCTTAATCTTGCGGGCTCCGTGTTCCCCTGCGGGTCTGCATCCTGCTGGTGGAGATTAAGGCTTCACAGAATAAGAAAAACTATGTATTTCTGCAGGGTTTCACATTCCTGCCTACGTTAGCATTCAAAGAACAAGCTGTGGCCTCGCACCGTGTGCAGATCTGAAGCATAGAATATATTTGCAAAAGCGTTTAGAAAAGAAAATGGCAGGCAATTACAAAATGGACTCCCAATGGTCACATTCAGGTTTCATGGTTTGCAATGTTTGTCACATGGTGCGATTTGCTTCTGGCCAACATACTATTCATACCATTCGGGCTATATGATTGCATTACAGTTTTACACCTGCACCTATGACCATAGACCATGGGTGGTCTGTATGACATGGAGGGGAAGTGCTGGCTGGGGGTCTGTGGACTATTGAAATTCGTTTGAGTGAACTTTGCTGCGCTGTGCTGGTAACTGTGCAGAGATTTCTGTGTCAAGATTGTTCCCATGTGAGAAACACTGACAGGAGCTCAGAAGCCAAACATTGTATGTAAGGTTTTGTAGCGAGTAGGTGTCAGTAAGTGGACGGGTGCTGGTGGTATCTGGGGCCAGCCGGCTTGGTTTTGGCCGAGTGGTGTTCCTGCTTGAGTACTCCTTGTTGCGCTATCTTCCTGCCCGCCTCTATGGAAGGCTAGAGGCCTCTTATCCTGAAACGCTCACCTCTGGGTGTTTTGGGTCCGTGATAGTGGGCTTTATCGAAGAGTTTGCTGGGTTGTGAGAGGTGAGGGGTGAAGTGATAAGTTTGAAGGGCTGATTAAACCTCATTTGGGGGTTGTCAACCACGGGCTACGAGTAAACCGCAATGGTGTACTTGTGGCTGTGTAGTACTTTACTGGCTTGCCTCATATATTTAGGAAGTCGCTAACCAGAGCCTATGTTAATAAAAATATATCTCGGCATTCAGCCTAATCATCCTGCATACCCCCCCAACTCAATCATTGTGGCACTGGGGTATCAAAAGGGCTATCCCTCGAAGTATCTAACTCCAATATACTGTATCCAGCCCGCTCAGCGTATAATACTCGCTCTGCCTCGCCATTAATCAATGGGAATCGGCGGTCTGATTTTCAAGCGCGTAGCGCTCGCAAGAGACGACGACTCCAAGCTTTGAAAGCCAGTGTCTTTGACAATGACGACGAACCTGATCAAAGTAGGATTACACCTGTATTAAGTGCAGAGCTGGATGCAATGGGTCCAACCTTCTTCCACTTTTCTACAGTCCTCATTAAATAGTGTGGAGCATGTAATCTCTGGGACCCCGTTACAGTCACCCTTGGGACAGCCGGGGATGGATTGTGTGCAGAATGAGTGAATTAATCCGGGCAATGTTTGCATGTAAAGAAGAACATTATACGTGATCTTCATCACTCTATTAATTTTGCAGATTTCTGTCTAGTGGCGCACTCGCTAGATAAATGTGTACTGCAACTCTGGCCTGAAAAAGTTGATAAAACCTGTCAAACTGTTAAAAATCTTAAAAGTGTAGAAATATCTTGTCAAACACTTCAGATCAAACACCAGTCCCCGACGGTACGGCCTGAATCTGAACGGAGGATAGTACAGGAGCACCGCGCTGGATTTGGAAGCAAGACCACGCAGGGCAACAGAAGTTTGAATCCCAGATCCGCGCTTAGAAACCAAACTCGGGTATGGTATTAGGCGCGTTATAAAAAAAATATTAAGTAAAACTAAAAGAATATCTGGCTCAGTTTTTCTACTAGCTTCCGGTGAATCGACTGATGGTCGTATACCCGCACGCCTAGTTAGGAGGGGCGCGGAGGGAGCTGAATGTGTGGAAAAAGTCTGTCAAAAAGTCTTATTGAGTGTGAATAGAAGGATGGATAAAGACACTGGCCCTTCAGGAAGTTGATTACAGCCCTTACTAGCTTCAAGCATTAATAACCGTACTAAGCAATATGATGGTGTTTCCTCCCAGGTGTTCAGGGTGTTGCGTTGCAAACAAAAATCAAATGCCCACGATTGCAAATAGAAGTATAAATGATATGATACAGGACCAGAGGAATTTTGCCATCTGTAATAATGAAAAACCTGGGAGAAGAGACCCTAGGGACGCTGTGAAGAACAAAGCGCTAGCATGGCCTCATCAAAAGCTAGGGCCTGGTTGCCTAAGACCGCAAGATCTCAAAATGCTTCTCAGAACTCAAATTGAAGAATGGTGTCCAGCTGAAACGAGGGACTGCATTGCTGTTGGTTGCGGCAGAAGCAACCTGCCCGTGTTGCCCAGTATTTGCGATAGGTTGGCTAAGGGGTCAAGTAACTCGAAAATGAGCATTGAGGTGAATGACTTTGAGCACCCATATCTTCCTGTCGGACGCCCCTTTCATCTTGAAAATTGTGATGGATTTGTAAAGGACCTTTAAGTCTGCAGGCCTATTTTATCATGCAATGGCTTCAGTGTTAACCACCGCTTGCTTATTGGAATCAGTAGCCAATTTATATGTATTATAGATCTCGGAGGCCTGCGGCGAGTCAGTGCTTAATACAAATTCTCTAGAATAAAATAGAATAGAATAGATGCGCTGGTTTAATACAGTATTTCCGGTCCTATATTTCGTATTTTTATCTGCTTTTTAATGTAGTTCTATGACACAGTCATGTGTGCATATTTTTATATATTTGCATTGCTTTTTGCGTCGCGTGTGCACTTGGTATTGCTTTTGCTGTTTTTTCTGTTGGCGCCCTGATGCCTACAGACTGGCTTTGGCGCTATAGAAATATTACACTAAACTACACTGTAGCAGCAGCCGTCCCTTATCTGTTGAATATTTTTCTAGCGCGTGATTGTCCCCTCCCACAGTAAAGTCTGTGTTACCTTACTTTTTCCCTGGTGGGTAGAAACAAGTCTGCAAAGCTCAACAATTAAACATAATCTTGGAATTCCAAGGGAGAGTGGGCTCCCACTTCCACCACCTGCGTTCAATTGACATAGCATGCTGTCTCTAGGCTTCCCGCACAGGACACCCACCACCATCTCACGAATACTCCTAAAAATCGATCATGCAAACAGCCAATCTGTGGGCATGCTAGACTACCTCACCAAGAATTTACCGTATCCAGTAATATGGTCGCCGAAAAATTGCTGTTTTTTATTAAAAAAATCGTGGCAAAAAAGCTGCAGTGGGACCCGGTAAAAGTGTTTGCATTATTATACCACACAAGGGAAGCCGGGATTGCAGGGGTGCCACCCGCTCTCTTTGTGCTGTATAATGGGTCGGGGGTTGCAGGGGTGTCCCCAACACCCATTACATGGATTGCGGGGCCACACCACAGCCTTTTTAAAACTGCTATTTTCGCTGCAACTTTATTACATGGAACCGAATTTACAATGTGGCCAAAAGGCTGCGGCAAGACTTCTACTGAGCCGAGACAAGAGGAAACATATCGGTCCAGCTCCGAGAAGCCTCCACCGGCTAACGGTGAAGAGAAATATCCATTGTAAAGCTCTATGAATTGCACACAGGGAGCTGCCCCATGACCGAACAGACTTCCTTCATTCCAAAACCATCCCTAATTAACCATGAAGAGTCCTCAGATTTAGCAATGACGCGTTAATCGAAACCAAGCGTAGCGAGAAGCACAAATACGGAGGTGCGGCTTTCTCCACGATCATGGACAACAGAAGGCAACTTGCTTTCCCAAAAAATATAACAGCCTGGCTTTTTAATACAGCTGTGGAGAGGACAACTCACCACCTGGTCGGAGACAAACTAAATTACAGCATGCAGCCATAAAGTGTCACCATCGGACAACCTGTCACCCACCCACAAGCAAATATCCCACCAGAATGAACATGGGGGACAGACCTACCCAAAAAAAAACCCCTCAAAATGTAATGACTTTGGGCTAGCATACCAAAGAAGAACAGCCTATTAGGTTTCACTATTGGCACCCGACGACCCATCTCCCACCCAACAAGCAAAACAAATATTCCACCAGGAAGAACACAAGGAACAACTAGACAACAGGGAACAAACCTGCCGAAAAACTCAAATGGCATTTACTCGAAATGCTTTGGACAAGCAAGCCAAGCAGGCACAGCCCATCAGGCCCGTCAACCAATATTCTCGCTACGCCAACTTACACCTGAATAAAGGTAAGGGCACTCTCACTGGACAGCTTCTCTGTAGCCAAGAACATCTAAGAAGATCCTAACATGTCCAAATAAACATTGTAAGTGCCATAGAGAACACAACCCCTTAACAACCACATGCTCAACCGCCATCAACCACCACATGCTCACAAACCACGCCAACACAAATGGTTAGACAATGGCAAAACACTCTCACACTTCCAAAGCAGTCAACTTGCAGCCCTCCCCACTGGCCAAAGCACCCTGACAAGCCAGACACGCGAGGCCGCTTGTCTGGAAACGAAACGTCTCGGGCGCACAAATCATGATCCACCTAGAAAACACACCCGCACAGACACCAGTTGTTCCTGGTTTTACACAGGCACCTACAGGTTTCCAATCTGATTGTGCCATTGTAAAACGCTTTAGAAATCAGGCCCCTTGTCTTTTCCCAGTCCCATAACCAATCCCCGGCCCACCTTTCCTTTCTGGTGCACGTGATCGCCGGGAGACCATTCCAATGGCAGTGGCGCGCTGTCTCAATCCCAGCAACACAGTATTTAGATACACCATTGATTTCCTTAATTGCTCAAGCAAGTTGCGAAAAGGGAACTATTTATTCCCGGGGAGATTGATCAGGGGCATTTGCACAAGCGAAAATCACTCTGCATGCACTGCATCCCCGATGCGCATTTCTCATTGCATCCCTGCTTCCCCTATGCACATTTCTTAGTGCACCCCTGCTTCCACGATGCACATATCTCAGTGCATCCCTGGTTCCACGATGCACATTTCTCAGTGCATTCCTGCTTCCCAGATGCACATTTCTCAGTGCATGCCCTGCATCCCCGATGCACATTTCTCAGTGCATCCCGGCTTTCCTGATGCACATTACTTAGTGCATGACCTGCATCCGCGATGCACATTTCTCAGTGCATCGCTGCTTCCCCGATGCACATATCTAGGTGAATCCCTGCTTCTCTGATGCGCATTTCTAATTGCATCCCTGCTTCCACAATTGCACATTTCTCAGTGCATGCCCTGCTTCCCCGATGCACATTTCTCACTGCATCCCTGCTTCCATGATGCACATTTCTCAGTGCATCCCTGCTTTCCTGGTACACATTTCTCAGTGCATGCCCTGCATCCCCGATGCACATTTCTCAGTGCATCCCTGCTTCCAGGATCCACATTTCTCATTGCATGACCTGCATCCCCGAAGCACCTTTCTCAGTGCTCCCCTGCATCCCCAATGCACATTTCTCAGTGCATCTCTGCTTCCCTGATGCACATTTCTCAGTGCATCCCTGCTTCCCTGATGCACATTTCTCAGTGCATCTCTGCTTCCCTGATGCACATTTCTCACAGCATCCCTGCTTACTCGATGCACCCTGTTTCCCCGATGCACATCTCAGTGCATCCTTTCTTCCTTGATGCACATTTCTCAGTGCATCCCTGCTACACTTATGCACATTTCTCAGTGCTTCCCTGCTTCCCCTATGCACATTTCACAGTGCATCCCTGCATCCCTGATGCACCCTGCTTCCCCGATGCACATTCCTCAGTGCATCCCTGCTTCCCCAATGCACATTTCTCAGTGCATCCCTGCTTCCACAATGCACATTTCTCAGTGGATCCCAGATTTAATGATGCACAGTTGTCAGTGCATGCCCTGCATCCCCGATGTACATTTCTCAGTGCTCCCCTGCTTCCCTGATGCACATTTCTCAGTGCATCTCTGCTTCCCTGATGCACATTTCTCAGTGCATCCCTGCTTCCCTGATGCACCCTGCTTCCCCGATGCACATATCTCAGTGAATCTCTGCTTCCACGATGCACATTTCTCATTGCATGACCTGCATCCCCGAAGCACCTTTCTCAGTGCTCCCCTGCTTCTCCAATGCACATTTCTCAGTGCATCTCTGCTTCCCTGATGCACATTTCTCAGTGCAACCCTGCTTCCCTGATGCACCCTGCTTCCCCGATGCACATATCTCAGTGCATCCCTGCAAACCTGATGCACATTTCTCAGTGCATCCCTGTTTCCCTGATGCACATTTCTCAGTGCATCCCTGTTTCCCTGATGCATATTTCTCAGTGCATCCCTGCTTCCCTGATGCACATTTCTCAGTGCATCCCTGCTTCACTTATGCACATTTCTCAGTGCATTCCTGCCTCCCCGATGCACATTTCTTAGTGCACCCCTGCTTCCACGATGCACATATCTCAGTGCATCCCTGGTTCCACGATGCACATTTCTCAGTGCATTCCTGCTTCCCAGATGCACATTTCTCAGTGCATGCCCTGCATCCCCGATGCACATTTCTCAGTGCATCCCGGCTTTCCTGATGCACATTACTTAGTGCATGACCTGCATCCGCGATGCACATTTCTCAGTGCATCGCTGCTTCCCCGATGCACATATCTAGGTGAATCCCTGCTTCTCTGATGCGCATTTCTAATTGCATCCCTGCTTCCACAATTGCACATTTCTCAGTGCATGCCCTGCTTCCCCGATGCACATTTCTCACTGCATCCCTGCTTCCATGATGCACATTTCTCAGTGCATCCCTGCTTTCCTGGTACACATTTCTCAGTGCATGCCCTGCATCCCCGATGCACATTTCTCAGTGCATCCCTGCTTCCAGGATCCACATTTCTCATTGCATGACCTGCATCCCCGAAGCACCTTTCTCAGTGCTCCCCTGCATCCCCAATGCACATTTCTCAGTGCATCTCTGCTTCCCTGATGCACATTTCTCAGTGCATCCCTGCTTCCCTGATGCACATTTCTCAGTGCATCTCTGCTTCCCTGATGCACATTTCTCACAGCATCCCTGCTTACTCGATGCACCCTGTTTCCCCGATGCACATCTCAGTGCATCCTTTCTTCCTTGATGCACATTTCTCAGTGCATCCCTGCTACACTTATGCACATTTCTCAGTGCTTCCCTGCTTCCCCTATGCACATTTCACAGTGCATCCCTGCATCCCTGATGCACCCTGCTTCCCCGATGCACATTCCTCAGTGCATCCCTGCTTCCCCAATGCACATTTCTCAGTGCATCCCTGCTTCCACAATGCACATTTCTCAGTGGATCCCAGATTTAATGATGCACAGTTGTCAGTGCATGCCCTGCATCCCCGATGTACATTTCTCAGTGCTCCCCTGCTTCCCTGATGCACATTTCTCAGTGCATCTCTGCTTCCCTGATGCACATTTCTCAGTGCATCCCTGCTTCCCTGATGCACCCTGCTTCCCCGATGCACATATCTCAGTGAATCTCTGCTTCCACGATGCACATTTCTCATTGCATGACCTGCATCCCCGAAGCACCTTTCTCAGTGCTCCCCTGCTTCTCCAATGCACATTTCTCAGTGCATCTCTGCTTCCCTGATGCACATTTCTCAGTGCAACCCTGCTTCCCTGATGCACCCTGCTTCCCCGATGCACATATCTCAGTGCATCCCTGCAAACCTGATGCACATTTCTCAGTGCATCCCTGTTTCCCTGATGCACATTTCTCAGTGCATCCCTGTTTCCCTGATGCATATTTCTCAGTGCATCCCTGCTTCCCTGATGCACATTTCTCAGTGCATCCCTGCTTCACTTATGCACATTTCTCAGTGCATTCCTGCCTCCCCTATGCACATTTCTCAGTGCATCCCTGCTTCCCTGATGCACATTTCTCGGTGCATCCCTGCTTCACTTATGCACATTTCTCAGTGCATTCCTGCCTCCCCGATGCACATTTCTCAGTGCATCCCTGCTTCCCTGATGCACCCTGCTTCCCCGATGCACATATCTCAGTGAATCTCTGCTTCCCTGATGCACATTTCTCAGTGTGTTCCCTGCTTCCACGATGCACCTTTCTCAGTGCTTCCCTGCTTCCCTGATGTACATTTATCAGTGCAGCTCTCCTTCACAAAAAATGGCCCAGAAAATACTCCCCCAGTCAAGGGCAGGTGTTGGTAAATGTGCAGAAAAGATGAGGGTTTTGAGACACCTGGCTGCCATGCAGTGTGCCATACGTGTGTTTGAAGCAAAGCATGAGCACTTCTGTACTGTTTCTCATTTTTATCCCGAAATACTGGCTGCACGTGCAAAACAGAAAGTGTGGGTCCAGGGTTTGGGGCCTGCTGACACCAGCAGGAGCCCCAGCTCTCCGCCTCTCTCTCGCTCCATGCAGCTAACGTGCACCCATCTGCCAGTGTTTGGCATGCTTGCTGACTCTGTCGCAGCTCATGCCTTGCAAATCCGCTGCTTCTGGTGCAAAGCGGAATGCTTATGATGGAGCATTCATTTACTTCTGTCTACCACGCCACGTGTTAAATTAGTGCTTTTCACGCAGGGTTGTCCAACCCCGGGTCTAGAGGGCTAGAATGCTGACGGGTTTTCAGGATATACCTCATTAATATTCATGAGGAAAAATGTGCATACACTTGGAATCATTGTATGCTAATGTTTCTAATGAATATTAATGAGGGGTATCCTGAAAACCCGATATGGACCCGAACCTCGAGGACCAGAGTTGGACAGCCCTGTGTGCAGGAGCTCCCATCATAAGTGTCTGAATTCTTTAACTTTCGAGCCATTTTCGTTTGGAAAAATACTTTTAAAGAACCTTTTTTGGGCAATTTTTGAAAATTTCTGGGGATTTGCTTGCTATGCTCATCCCTTCCATCAGTCGCATTGATACCCCAAAAAAATGCATTCACAGACATTGCAAAGATGCACGCTGGCAAAAAATAAAAATGAGAAGGAACTTCCTCCGAGACTCTGGTGTGTTTTCCCCAGTAACTCAGGCGTGTGCTATTCAAGGAATCGGGCTCTGGGTTCTCTCCAGTTCTCAGAATTGGGGTTTGCTGCAGGTGACGGCAGCTTTTGGAACTACCAGTGATTTGGACCACAATTCCCAGCACCCCTAGTTAGCCAGCATAGTGAATTGTGTGGGATCATGGCGGTCACCGTCCAAAACATCTGGGGAGCCATTGGGATCTTTGCGTTTCATGTTTTCACTGGGTTGCTAGGGTCTCAGGCACCTCAACAAACAATAACTCTTCCTGACACCAGTGGAGTGTCCAGACTCTTTTGAGGATTTGGGCCAAGTGGGGCACTGACTTATGCAGGGGTGGCATGAAGTACGAGCGCACAACCACATAATGATCATAGTTTACGATAATGGGATGGCACCTGGGGTGGCCAATAAGATTCCAGGAGTAGCATGTGCCGCCCCAGGCCACTCCCTGGACACGCCTCCACCTGACCTTTCGCCAGCGGCACAGTACATTACACTGACGCGTCAGCTAAAACAAAGGAAAGGTTACAAATTAAGCAACGGGCAGGATCTCTGCGCGCGTCATCGTCCTACGATGCGCGCTGTCCGCGTCAGATTGCGTAGCATGGAATCATTGAATAGCAGGTCACATATGATGTTACTGAGGGAAGGTCTGGCAGATTATTTGTGCACGTGTTTTGTTCGGGATTCTCCTTTATCCCTTTATCGCTCTTTTAATTGCACGGTATACTGATTCCCAGATTATGTCTACAGAGCCATCGCTGCTGATTATTATTATTTTCTGTCCCTCTAGTGTATTTTTATCCTGCACATATTTGCAGAAAAGATAACACTTCCTCCCGACACAGCAAGTGACACATTTCCCTTTATGTTACCAAGGAATATGTGTTCATTTGCTGCCCCTGGGGAGTGTAATTATCACTTTACAGTCATTTCCTTTCCAATAACACAGAGCCTGTAACTGCACTCTTAGGATGGCCTGCAAAACAAGAAATCACTCCGCCAAAAGATCCTTGTGCCACAGAGCCACTTGCTTTCCTTTAAAAATAGATCTATTGAAATTCATTCAATGCATGATTTAATAAAGGCAACAAAAAAGCAAGTCTTGAACCGTTTTGCATTTTAAAAGTACACAGCAGAGATTTTGACATGACAGGACAAAGGCTGTGGATAGGACAAGGGAAATGTGCACAAGATCACACAGTGAATAGCTTTGTGTCAAATGACATGTACTCAGGAACCAAGGCACATATACAGTAAAACCCAGGATGTGCAAGTAGAGCTTAATAAGAATACAAAAATATGAAAAGGGATGTGGGGTACGCACTTAGAAGCTCCTTATAATTACAAAGAAAGATGGCAAGCTCCTCACCCACAATTGCGGTTACAGGTACTGTCAGCGCTAAGCCCACATACAGGTCAAGCAATGACATGATGTGTGAGATAACACCCCTGATGGTTTTGTATAAGGTGATTTAAAGACAATACTCACGAGGATGAGAAACGCCACCTGGAAGATCAGCGAAGCCCACTAACCCTTCTGATCAAACAGGGACCCAGAAAGGCTATAACAGCAAAGGGAGGATGACTTAATAAATCAGACTCCTGACAAAGGACAAGCAGGAATACTGATTCAAGAATAGTGCGGAAAACATAGGCATTCCGACAGGAGCTGGATTCAACAGCACACTACACCTAACAATCAATAGGGAACAAAGAGGGAAGTGCAAGGGAAAACCAGGAAGGGGCGCCAAGAGAAGATCAAGAAGCAGGGAAAACGAAATTACAAGTGCAAAACCTCACCCCGCCACAGCCAGCGAAGAAAAGGAAAAAGATACGAAATAGGAAAACTCTCAAAGAGGGGGACTGAAGGATTAAGGTTGCACTGCCGAGCAGGGATGGGCAAACAAATATATAACACAGACAAACTGGACTGCACAGGAAAACAAAAGCACTGGAAAGTGCTGACTTTAAAACAAGAGGAAGACAGAAAGGAAATACAGGAAGCAGAAAATACTTATAAGACCAGTCAATTGTAAATCCAGGAACAAGAAATAAAAAACTAGGAATTAGATACTAAGCCTAAGAACCAGGCACAAGGGACCTGTCACAGACAGGAACACTGCAACAATGACTGGTTGTGGGTTGAAGCAAACTGAGGCTTTAACGCTCTCTAACGATCACAAGCCACAGGTGTGATGCTTGCTAGCACATGCAGCCATAGGTGTTCCTCATCCTCCGCCCAACCTTGTCCTGCAAGGGTGGAGATGAAGCACTGAGCTCGTCATTCATGGAAGCATAGTCTTTTGATTAAAGCAGTATATTGGCTGCCAAAAACCTGGAATGGATCTGGAAGGGAAGTGGCCTGGAAAACATGAATTCTGAGCTCCCATATCACAGTGGCACTGTCTCATAAGGTTCGGAAGGACGTTCCAATGGGGAATAAGCCCCAAATCAGGCCCCCAAATGGCAGGAACAAGAGTGAAGGGAGCAAATTGTGACCGTTTTGGATTTTAAATCAAATCTAATAATCCTTTTACAAACCACGTAAAGGCATCGATAGGGAAGCAATTGGAGGAACCAACAGGTGTGGCTTTGCTAATGGAGCGGGTAAGCCATGTTGCTCCTGTGTGGGATTTGCATACAAACATATTCTCTAAATTTGACAGAGGGGGGTCTGGTGAAACTCTCTACCAACACGAACACAGCCCGTTGACTTGTTTTTTGGTGGATGGCCCGTTGGAGAGTCTCAACCAAGTCTTTAGCTCACTCTTTTTTTCACAGAGAAGAAGTTTCCCCGCATATCAGTCTTTGTCCTGCCTAGGGGCAGTCCAGCACCGAAATGCTAGGCAATTCTCCACTGAACAAGAGTACCACAGCAACCCCGTACACCTGTTTCAGCCTAGTTGGGCATCATCAGTGAGGTGAAGCTGTGCCTCTCTAAGAGCAGTGAGCAAGGGGTCCACATCTGGAATCCCCTGGTAATTTAGGGTGAGACCCAAAGTGACTTGGTATGCGAAACAGAGGGGGGTCTGGGAAACTCTCTACCAGCACAGCCCACTGACTTGTTCTTGGGTGGATGGCCCCTGGGAGAGTCTCAGCCAAGTCTTTAGCTCACTGTTCTTTTCACAGAGAAGAAGTTTCCCCGCATATCAGTCTTTGTCCTGCCTAGGGGCAGTCCAGCACCGAAATGCTAGGCAATTCTCCTCTGAACAAGAGTACCACAGCAACCCCATACATGTGTTTCAGCCTAGTCGGGCCTCATCAGTGAGGTGAAACTGTGCCTCTCTCAGAGCAGTGAGCAAGGGGTCCACGTCTGGATTCCCCTGGTAAGTGAGCTGCTAGCTTTGCCAGTGCTTGTTTGCATTGTTGTACATTCCTTTGAAGCGATTGACCACTTTTTGATCTATCTTTTGGATTTCTTTCTGGTCTTTTGTCGGGTTCCATCAGCTTTGCGCAAGGTCGTTATGAACATGTAAATACTGATTTTACACTGTCAGCGTGACATGATATAATAAGGGTCACTGATTTCTATTTTCAATGTTACATGTAAATAAAAGGAGGCATAATAAGTTTCTTTCCTCTCTATGATTATTTATACTTGCAGGAAAACCCCCAGAAAAGGGCAGTCAAAGAAGGAGCCATGGATGATGGCAGTGGTACTGCTGCCAGATGGTATATGTCAGCCACCCCCCATGCCATGGAACAACCCAGACTGCAAGGAGCCAATAGGAAAACAGCTCATTCATTTGCAGATTTCCTGCTGAATCATCTTGGTGTTGCTGGAAGCTGTGTAATTTGTACAATATCTCTGAATAGATATTCAAAAATCAAGAAGGAAAAGGTAATGGTTATAAGTCAACGTTAGAAGAAGTAAACGAGAGAAGAAGTAAAGACATGAAGAGGTAAATGTGAAAAAGTGAATGTATGGCGAAGTGAATGCAGAAGAGCTAAAGACATACATCTGCTTGGTTATGCCAATTCAGGGAAAACATGTATGACCACCACTAAGCACCACTGTACTGTGCAGCTCAATGCTCATGGCGAACATAAATGGTAAGTGTACGCCTGATACATAGTTATGCATTGGGTACCGGATTACATGTTAGTAAATGGTCTGGGGCCTCTTGACCTCAGCAGTCAGCAGACTCCTGTCGCCTCATTAAATTGGTGCTGCTGCAAAAGAAGAAATGGGCAGCAAATGCTCATGGCAAGCATGAGCATTGTTACGCAGTGCCCCACAAAGCAGACCGTGGGCAGATGATGCAGGCCAGGAGGCGCACAAATGTGAATGCATCTCTCTTTCACTGAGAGAGGCACTCACGTACGTGCAGGCCACCACTCGGGGCCCGGGTCTTTTGCTTGTAGCCCCGGATAGAAGCTCAGTGGCAAAAACCAAAAGGCTAGCTAGCCCCGAGTCCCAACGTTAGCGCAGCCCTGGATCGTTTCCAAGCCTACCGACACCCTTGCTCGCAGACCTCAGTGGGCACAGGCAATGCAAACGGCACAAGCACAAACAAACTGAGACTTAGACCTTGCAGAAATTGTGCCTTTTCTCTAACTTGTACAGCCACTTTGCATATAGAAGTGGAAAACAAATTCACAGAAGTGGCGCTTAATAGATTGGTGGAGTGGTACTTGCAATATGTCGGATCCAAGCAAATAGTTTCTGGATAAACAAAAGATGCCTTTCCATCTCTGTCTCTGTCTTCAGCTGGGGCCTCCCTCTGGAACAGCCTCCCTGCCTCTCTGAAACTTAAGGAGAACCATCTCCGGTTCCTGAAGCACCTCAAGACCTTCCTCTGCTTCTGCCTTCTCTCCTCCTCTCCCCTGCTGACCTGTTCTGTCTCGGCATTGTGCACCTAGTCACCCTCTGACTTTTGGGCCCAGGTATCTGCTCACCCTGCCACCCACACTGCCTCCTTGCAATCCCTTGCACAGAGGTCTGTATCTGTAACCCCACAGCCCCACACCCCTGGGCCTGATTTCTGCACTCATCAGACACACCCTGTCTGTTGCCTCAAACCTAGCACTTGCCACTTGCTGGCTGCACTACCACGGTTAGTGTTTTTATTATTTATTTATTTGATGTTTTATTTATTTTTATTCCTTTTGCTCAGCACTTTCCAGTTCTCCCCCTCCCATGCACTTTTCCTGTTTTCCTCTCCCATGCACTTGCACGTTCTCAACGTCACTGGGCCTAGTAAGATTGGGTTGTGTTTGTTCTCCCCTGTTCCCCTCCCTTGCCCTGTCGCGCTCTGAAGCACTTGTGTACGAGCGCAATATAAATAAAATATCAATATCTATATCAGCATCTGATTTATGTGCATTTTCATTAAAAGCACACATGGGGGGGGGCAATAAATGCAGCATAAAACCACAGCATGAGTGGTTTGGGCCTCACTTTTACACGCCAGTGGATTTTCAATTCTGTTGGGGACAGACTAGGGGGGCAAAGCAGAACTAACTTTTCGTGCATTCCTCCTCCTTCTCCGAAGAGGACATGTTTTTACTCCTGCCTGAGATTTTCATGCAGGCGTAAAACGAGTGGATTCCTACTGAATGCGCCTCTTTTCAGCACCCCCTAAAATCATGAGGATTCCCTAGGAGTCCATCTTGAATGGTGTCTGCCAAGACTTAAACAGCAGACGGAATGCCCACTTTTTAGCAAAATGGAGTGCAGAAGGAAAGTTGTAAGGCGAATTTGGCAATGCGGCTACCCTTTGTTTTTCACTAAGATTTGCGAATGTGGAATGCTGCATTGATGGGACGCAGCAGCATGTTAAGTGTTAACGCCGATGATCCCCTCAATGCAAATAACACTGCACATAAACTGACTGCAATGGTGCAGCCCTCTATGCTCTGTCTGTTGACAGTACAGCATGGGTAGCTCTCATTTTTAAGACCATTGGCTGTACCACTTTTGCAAGCCTTCATGGGCCATACCATTAATTCACAATTCACTCTCAATGCCCAGGTTTCTTGAACAGTATCTAGACTGGAATGCGGGAGTGGGTGGAGCCTGCAGTGGTCCCCTATGGGAATTCAGGACAAACACACTCGCCCTTAGCAGTATCATGAGTCGATCTGTCCGCATCAGCTTGAGGAACGCCTGCTTTCGTTTCAATCTCGGCGTCGCCATAATATGCAGGTCACACTCCCACTGATGGAAGTGAGCGGGAACGGTCGGGAGCAGTGTTCCACTGCTTTAATTTTGATCTGTTTACCATTCCTCTACTTTTTACGCCCATGTTCACCATTCCATATGGAGGTTTTGTCCATTCAAGTCTTTAGTGCAAGTGTAAAGTTGTAATAGGATCCGCAGTTACTAGTCACAATGCTGCAGCCGCAACACCTTGTCACCTGTTGCACAGGGCTTCCCCGTACCCTCTCCCCCGCCGAGACCACAGTGCCGCGACTTTCATTGTTTTCTGTGTAACATTCCTCAACTTTTCACGACTATACTCACCATTCTATACAGAGGATGTCTCAATTTATGTCCCTGTGCAAGTGTAAAGTTGTAACAGGAGCCTTAGTTCCTAGTCACTTAGACTATTGCAATACCCCGGCCGCCACACCTTGTCACATGTTACACTATGCTTCCGCCTACCCTCCCCCTGCCTAGACCACAGTTCCACTACTTTCTATGGCCATACTCACCATTCTATGTAGAGGATTGGTCCATTCATGTCCCTGTGCAAGAGTAAAGTTGTAATAGGAGCCGTAGTTACTAGCCACTTAGACTATTGCAATGCCCCGGCCGCCAAACCTTGTCACATGTTGCACTATGCTTCCGCCTGCCGAGACCACAGTTCCTCTACATTCTACGACCATCCTCACCATTCTATACAGAGGATCGGTCCATTCATGTCCCTGTGCAAGTGTAAAGTTGTAATGCGAGCCTTAGTTACTAGTCACTTAGACTATTGCAATGCCCCGGCCGCCACACCTTGTCACATGTGGCACTATGCTTCCGCCTACCCTCTCCCCTGCCGAGACCACAGTTCAGCTACTTTTTTCGGTACACTGCTGGACTCACGCCTCGTTGTGGAGCTTGGCACTCTTTTAGCACTCCACCATCAGTCAGTCAAGGAGGGATCCGTGCGCTCGCTTTGTCAGCTTTCTAGCAGAAACCGGGGCAGCAAAGGTGCAGGCCTCCCGCTGAGTTTTGGCAGAGCATTCTCTCTCGTCAGCAGAAGCATAACCTAATCATATATATCAAATCACCTCTCAGGGATGCTATAAAAAGATCTTCTGTTAAACTGCTCATCAAATCCATGCGCAGCGGAGGCTTTTTTCTGTCGGTTTAGCACTGGTTGAAGTATTTTCTTGCATTTGTAGGTGATAACGCCTTTAAATGTCATCTTAATCACACTGACATGTAGAATGTGCTGATTCAATTGAGGTTGTGTGGAGCTGATTGCTATTATTGTTAAAAGCCTTTCTTGTATGTGCCTGGTTTATACAGTTTAAAGCAACGGATGGATACCATTACAGGGACATACTATAAAGTGTACACTTAGAATGACATGGAGAGAGGGGATACATAGGGTTAAAGGCAGGGGTCTGCAACATGTGGCTCTTCAGATGTTTTGGACTCTAGCACCCATGATGTTACAACATTGACTGTGCTGTCTGGGGCTGATGGGAGCTGTAGTCCAAAACATCAGGAGAGCCAAAGGTTGCAGAGCCCTAAGATACAGGCTACAGAGGCAAGAACAAAACAGAGGACTACAGATAGGGGATACAGGTTACAGAGGCAAATGCAATGCACAGGAATGTAAGGATACAGACAGGCGATACAAGCTACAGAGACAAAGGCAACACACAGAGCTACAGATAGGGGATACAGGTTACAAAGGCGAAGGCAATGCACAGGAATGTAATGATGCAGACAGGCAATACAGGCTACAGAGACAAAGGCAATGCACAGAGTTACAGATAGAGGATACAGGTTACAGAGGCAAAGGCAAAACACAGGAATGTAAGGATGCAGACAGGCGATACAGGCTACAGAGACAAAGGCAATGCACAGAGTTACAGATAGGGGATACAGGTTACAGAGGCAAAGGCAATACACAGGAATGTAAGGATACAGACAGGCGATACAGGCTACAGAGACAAAGGCAATGCACAGAGCTACAGATAGCGGATACAGGTTACAAAGGCGAAGGCAATGACTGGAATGTAATGATGCAGACAGGCAATACAGGTTACAGAGACAAAGGCAATACAAAGAGATGCATATAGGGGATACAGGTTAGGGAGGGAAAGGCAATGAAGGGCAATACAGACAGCAGAAACAGGTTACTGAGGCACAGGCAATTCACAGGGATGCAAGGATACATATAGGGGATATGGCTTACAGAGGCAAAGACAATACAGAGGGCTACAGATATGGGATACAGGTTACAGAGGGAAAGGCAATACAGGGTAATAAGGGTAATACAGCCTGGGGATAAAGGTTACAAAGGAAGAGGCAATACACAGGGATGCAAGGATACAGACGGGATACACGTTACAGAGTCAAAGGCAATACATCGGCCTACAGATAGGAGACACAGGTTACCGAGGTGAAGGCAATACAGAGGGATGCAAGGAAACAGACAGGGATACAAATTACAGATCCAAAGGCAATACAGCAGGCTACAGATGGGGGATTCAGGGCAAAAGAGAGAGATACAGACAAGGAATATAGGTTACAGAGGCAAAGGCAATATACAGGGATACAAACAGGGGGTACATGTTACGGAGACAAAAGCAATACAGAGGGATACAGACTACAGAGTCAAAGGCAATACACAGACACGGGATACAGATTACAGAGGGAATGGGGAACTCCGTCTTGATTAATTTGTTGGTGGATCTGCGGCTGTGCTGGTTTGAAGAGATATTTATGTCTGTTCATACAGTCTGATGTTCCAATTGCTCTGTTGGGTCCTCTGATGTGATTCCTGCCCTTGCTCTCCACTGCTATGAGGGATAGAGAAAAGTGAGTCTCCTTTCACTCCTCCCGGTAGATCTGATGGTTCTAGTACGTAGTTGAGCCCTGTAAAAATAGATCCTGTGGATTAACAGTATGGTCAATATTTCTATTTTTGCCAGTGATATGAAGTAATGCATGCACTGAAGAAATCTATACATTGCAAAAATAGACAAGTGCAGCACAATATCAAGCAGAGGCATTGCTATAGGGGGCTGGGGGGTCTATAGCCCCAGCCCCCTATAGCAATGCCTAAAATAGGTATTTTGGTTGTATCCTGGATAGACGCTTAGGGGCTGCAATCAAAAAGCTAGCTAGCCCGGAGTACCGACAGTCCCGACATTAGCGTAGCCTCGGATCTTTTACAAACCTAACAACCAGTGCTTAATTTGTACAAAAATAAGTGCCAGTGCCCAAAAAATATTGGCCCCATAATGCCGGGCGCGGCGCCACCATCAGTGCAGGTGCGCCGACTCTGCCAGTTCAGTGCTAGACCTACCTAGATCGGCCCACCACCAGCCCATCACACTGCTGCTGCTCCATGTCACATGTTTGGTGCAGCAACTCTGGCACAGGCTAGTAGTAAATACGCAACTAAGACATGCTCCTCCTGTAACTGCGCCTCTATGCCCCCGGGCTGTGTGAGCGCTTTAAAAATGCAAATAAATAAAAAAGCATTCTGTTTCAGTCACTGTTGCACTGTATTTGTCTGTACCCCTTCTGCGCCATCTGACAGTCTGTTAAAGTACACCAAGTATTGTTAATTGGTTACCTCCAGGAGGAGCACCCTCCCCTCAGCCCATTCTTCAGTCACCTCATCCAGGTGTTTTGTGTAATCAATTTACTCTCAAGCCCTTATCAGTCATCACATCTCATAAATGCATCCCCCTTCACCCTTCCTTCAAGCATGAGCATGGTGTTGTATAACTTGGAAAAAGTCATTTCTGCAAGACATTGTTGTGAAATCAACGGCTTGTGCTACTTCTGCTTTAGGGCTTCTTTCCACCTTAACACTTATTAAAAAACTAAGTTTGTTTTGTCACCCAATATTCAGGAGCCAGAGGAGAATGCATATTCGGAGATCTCCTTCCCACTGACATTTTCTTGACATACTTCAATAAACTGCAGGGTGTAACAGACACCCACCTCCCTATCTGAGGGCTACATCTGGTGTATAAACCGCACATCAGGATAGAAAACATGCGCTGGAATTATGTAAAAAAATGACAGCAAAAGATGGTTGAGAATTATACACGAATACTCAACTAGTGCTTTTATTTATGATGATAGATTAGTGGGCATGTGCACCATGTTTGTCCCTGTCTAGTTTCCATGTGTGTATCTTTAAGCCTGAAATGACATTTCAGAAGTTCGTCTGTGCATGGTCTTTTCTCGCAAAGTGCAGCCGGTTCGGTTTCGGCCCCATACGTGCACTGTTCCGGGTCCCTTCGCTGAAGCTCGTTTGTGAACTAATGAGGCCGATAATATTAAAAGGAAGAACGGAAACACCCAGGCACAAATTCACAGTTCATGTTTCGCTTAGATGAATGCTATCCACGGTCCAACTGGGGCATAAAATTGTCTCGAGTCGGCCTCAGCACCAATGAAAAAGTGGCCAAAATTGCAAACAACATTTCATTCCTTTTGTGACAGACACTAGTGGGACCACGTTGCCACCCGGGCCCCGCCCGGTCCTGGGCTTTGCCCTGCCTTTCCTCAATTACTTAGGCTACCTTTCATGGGGCCACCACTGCCACGGCCATGCTGAGCCTGATGATGACAAAAATAGGTGTGCACCGCAGCAGCCCCACGGAAGTTAAGATTTTAAAAGAAAAAACTTATATTTGGGTGGTTGGGGCCCATCACTTTCGCCTCCCAGGCCCAGCCAGCCATGGCCTGCAACCTGAAAACACGAGAGAGATCGAGATCAGAATGACAAATCCCAATGATTTATAATCGAAGCAAAGCAAAGTGGAAGAACAAACAAAGCAATTGGATGTGCGCTGGCCTCGCATGAGTTCCGGTGCCCAAAAAAGAGTGCCGGTGTTGCAACCACCCCCACAAATTAGGCACCGCTAACAACACCCCGGATATCAAGTCACAAGGAGGAAGGGACACTGAACACTTACATAAAAAACGTCAGTAGAATCATCCACATAGCCATGCATCGCTAACAGAGCCTTTTAATGACGCGATCCCAAATAAATGCATTCTTGAACCAATTGAGTCTGGGACAGGCGCTTCTTTGGTTTCAATTAAAATAAGACTCTGCTCTCCCTGCAGATTTACAGATTTTCAATAATGCCCTCTTTGCAATGAGTAGCGCCCCGGTGACAAAGATTTGCCCTTCTTGAACCAAAACAACGAATGCACAGAGATCCCCATCTGCAACAGTTTAGAATAATCCTAAATATTGACATCAGCAAAACAAGAGGAGTCTTGGTCAGGGCCTCGGGCTAGAATGTCCTAAGAATCTGACATGGTCCCAGCATATGTCGCGGGGCACCACTCTCTGCAGTGGTTACCAGGACCCCACTGTGGCAGCGGTTTTACTATCCTCACAATGGCAGGTCATTTCCGCTGCCAGAGGTTCATTCCTCTGGAAATTAACACATTATGTAATTGCTTTCTGCTGCCAGAGGTTCATTCCTCTGAAAATTGACACATTATGTAATTGTTTTCCACTGCCAGAGGTTCATTCCTCTGGAAATTGACACATTATGTAATTGCTTTGCTGCCAGAGGTTCATGCCTCTGGAAATTGACACATGATGTAATTGCTTGGTTAATTGGCCACACCAATAACTTTCTTCTAGTTTTAATCTTTTCGGTACTTTTTTCCAGAATCACACTTGCAAAGGGATATTACCACCGAAAATGAAATAGACACCTTTTCCAATTTTACATCATTTTCTAGTTCCATACACTATACATAACCTCCTACGTAAACGCCTCGTACTTTGTGCACATATTGGTGGATGAACAGGGGGAGCAGGGAAAAAGGGTAGAAGCCCGGCATAGCACCTCAACCCACATTTTTCTCCAAATTGCAATAACGAACAGCGATTGTCCTCAAACCCAAAGTTTGTTGCCATCAGCATACCCTCAAAGAGTCTTTACTCTGTCATGTGACTCATCAATGTGTGCCAGTTCAAACCTTCCATGTAAAGGGACTGCAAAAAAATAGAAGGAAGCTCTGGGGGTCGATAAGGGATTTAGAGAACCAGGATCAGATGATCTATTCTAGGGGAAACCAAGAGAGATTTTTTTTTACTGTGGGAGGCAACAGGGAGATGCTCCCTTTTGCCTACCCACCGCCACCCACCAAACAATCCTTAACCGTTCCCCAACCCCTCCCTCCCTCCCCACTTACCTGCTGGACCGTGCTTGTGGTGCTTTGTGCTCCGGTGCAGCCGGTCGACCCGTCTCCCAGCTGCCACCATAGACATGGAAAAGGGACTTAGTCCCTGTTACCTATGGCGGCAGACATCCTTGCCATTTAATATTTTCCTTGGGAGATTGGCTGGGCAAGCGACACCAATCTCCCACGGGAAAACAAAAAGAACATTCACACCCAGGCGTGTAAATGGCTTTCACCCCTGCTGTGGGGCGTGGAGACGGCCTTTAACGGTCCACAGTCCTCGCTTTGCTCTGGCCTACCTGGGCTCGGGCTGGCGGGCCGTTAAAGGCCATGTCCGCCCCCCACAGCTGCGGTGCAAGCCATATTATCTTATGTTATAGAAACCTGCAGATGGCAGAAAGACTCTCGGGGATGGGTCCAGCTGACAAAGGCAGAATAGGAAACAACTACAAAACACAAGAGAAGAAATTGATCTTGAGATGGCGGTAGAAAGACCATAGAGGAGAAAGAGACTGACGCGTGTTCCTTTATTGGCAAGCAAGCACAGAAATAGATTGTTCAAGAGCGGCAGACTTTCATGCACCTGAAAAAACAGAAGTGGAATGTAGTGCAGGGACCAGGATGAGGGTTTCTTTTTTAAAATGGATGCCAAGAAAGCTGACACAGTTTTATGGAAGTATCTGTGCACTTTGCAAAGAGTATTGAAGAGAATTTTGACACGCACAGGAAGCCAAGAATTGAAGTGATATGGTGATGTTTACTGGTGTTGGTGATCAATCCGGCTGCCGCGTTCTCGGTTAGTTGTAGGTGAAGGACTTTGCAGGCGAGGAGACTGCGATCAATAGTGCTTCAATAATCTAACATAGTGAGCAATCTAATGGAGGTTGCACAAGTGGAGTGGCAGTGGTTGCTCGAGCAAGGGAAGTGTGGAAAGGAAGGCTCTGGCAAATGGTTGCAAGCAGGATGAAGCAGCGTTGCTGATTGGTGGGAGTGAGGAGAGTTGGTCATTCAGTTTGAGTCCTGGTTTCCTAATGCCAGATCCGGTGGGGGCATAAAGGAATACCCAGAGGCCACATGAGAGGTGGCCATAGAGTGGACGGCCGCCATAGACCATGACCTGAATCTTATCCAGGTTGAGTTTCAGAGGGTTGTTGTTCGTTGCGGAGGAGATACTGGTCATAAAATGTCGAAAGCAGATAGGTGGGAAGTTAGTGTCATTGTTAAGGTAAACCAGTAGTTGGGTGTCATCAGCTTAGATAGAAAACGGGAATCCATGAGATTCGTTGAGTGGTATAGCGTTCTTTCATCGACAGTCGTTTATATGACTGTTTTTATTAGGAGTACACTTTGGGGAGGGCTGGGAAAGGACAGATTGGGGGTTGGGGTGTTGGGAATAGTTAAAAATAATTGGAGAAAGAGAGTTTAGGGGGTGGAACCAGCCACAAATAAAAAATAAAAATGTTGACAAAATGTATTAGTAAAAATACCAGTGGTAAAAATGACTGGCGATGAAATGACATAGAATGATGCAATGGGTTGGACAAAGAGATGAGAAAGGAAAAACAAAGAACCCTGGGGTACACCACAAGTGAAAAGGTGGACAGAGGAAGTGTAGGGATGGAGACAGCCATAACATGGTCTGAGAAAAAAGCAATACGACATCGAAGTCCTGGGCCTCTGAAGCCTCAATGCAAAATGTTCTAGGACACAGCCTTTTCTGCTTAGACGCTGGAGCGGAAGACATTTAAAATCACATATCTGAGCACACACTGATGGAGGGTTTGATCAACCGACATATTGCGTGGTGTCGCGTTGCGCCCACTCCTGCATGCATGGGGCGAAACGTGTGTGGTGATTTCGCTGCTGTGGGGGGTCTCCTCTATGGCTACTCGTGTTACTAAGGCAGGGGCAACGCATATACCATGACGGGTATTTATTTATTCTGATGCATTATGATGTAGATGCCTGAAAAATATGTCTCAGAAAAATGATCTGCATTGAATCACCTTTCACATGTCTCTACGTTGCTGAAAATTGTTGGCTTTTAGCATGAAACTATACGAAAAGCTATACTTGGGAGGGTATCGCATTGTTCGGCCGACATGTGTTTTTTCGATGCAATTGTTGGCGAAAAAATTCCATCTGAACAAACGAATTGAAATATTTATGGGGGGAGGGGTTTTAAAGATGTGGGGAAGAGGGAATAGGATAGGGTTGGGGGCCCCCTAAAATATATATATTTTTTAATTCGATTAGTTTTTTGATGGAATTTTTTCAGCAGAAATTTCATCTAAAAAAAAAACTACTGTCAGATAAATAACATAGAACTACTTGGAAGATATCCATGCCTAAAGACCCTATACAGGAACTGGGGGTCTATATAGATCTCGTGGGTGCCCTCGGGAACACGGGAACATTTGGATCAAATGGGATGGGTCACCTTTTCAGGTTGAGAATGATCACTCCACCCTTCCTTTCTTACATGAATAGGGTGCAACACAATTACCGCATTGCAATTACTCCCAATGTTCAGGGTTCCTCTTGGTTTTCTGTCTTTCTCCTGGGTTTTTCTGTTCTCAGGTTCCCCTTCAATAGGCCCAGACGTGCTCCAGCGTGTCTGCTTCCTCAGCTTCCTCTTGCTGCAATGACAAGAAGTGTAACAACCTCTGTTAGGCTTTCCCTCCCTTTTATCCACCTCCCTTCTGTCTGATAGGGTCATTCAGTAACTACACCCTCTCCACCTCACCTCCCATTGGGTCTTAGGGTGGCTCCTAACCAATCTGATTGTAGGATTTTGCCCTTTGCTGCTTCACTGCCAGAGCCCCTCCTACGATAGACCACGGCTGTGAGAACTCCGCCATGTTGGTGCCTGTTGCTCCTCCAGCTCTACTGTACATTCTCTTTTGTAAGTGATGAATGGGTGGGGCCTGTGTTGTCCCAGGTTTATTGGCTGTTGCAGTCTCAGTGGCTCCATCTCCGTTGAGGCTGTGGTTTGTTGTGCCTTTTTCCTCCTTTCCTCTACTTTTGTCCCCTCCAGTGTTGCTATACCCTGGCAGGGCAGAGGTGGTGTACATCAGCCTCTTGTTCCTTCCGGGGATACTCGACACCAATGCAGTCGCCGCGTTGCCCCTGTGTGTCGGATCCCTGCCGGGTCTGTACAGCCCTGTCAAGACAACTGTAGCATAGCCTCGTGCCTCGATCCCTCCGGGGACATCGGCAAAGCCGCGTTGTCCTTTTGCGCTCTGTGCCTGGCGTGGCTGCCAGGTGCCGACAGGGTGGCCCGGTCCACACCGGCGTCCAACTCCTCCCTGGAATGCGAGACACCGGTGAGGCCAACACAAACTCTGTGCCCCTCACTAGTGTGGTGTCCCCGGCGGGGAGGATATGCATGGTCTGGAAATGACCGATCCGTCACAGGGTAGCAAGGGTTGAACCTGGCATGGACTGGTTTATTAGTTTTACTGTTTTATTATTTCTCTGCTCTCTTGTTGTAAGATTATGCTGTAAGAATATCAATGATGTGACATGGCCTTTTCCTTTTCCTTTGTTGTTTGTGTTTCTTTGACTGTATGACTAATAAATTGTATTATAAAAAAAAAAATCTGGACACACTGACTCCATGTACACCCACTCAGGCCAACAACTGAAGTGCCCTAATCCTATTTACTGCTTCTCATCTATCAGCCCTATCCAAATATTGCATATCACCACCCATGACCTTCGTTCAAGAAAAATACGAAATTGCATTAGCACCCGGGGTAGACGTACCAGCCAATCAGCTATCTGGGCACACAGCTTTAACACATGTCACTGGCTCCCTCTCTCCCAGGCCATCATATTCACACTGAACTAGCCCCAGCACTGGACCCCACTTCATTCAAAAACACTCCCCCTCACCATCTGCTCCCATCCACCTCAGGTCTCCAAACACCCGCTCCCACTTACCTCATCTCCTGGTCTCCTGCCAGCCTGCCATCTCCGCAGTTGAGCGGTAAGGCCATGGACATAATAAAGGGAGACCTTGTTTATGTGCAAGGGGGGCCGTCTTAATTTCTATATTGCTAGTGACACTCATTAATTTGTGAATTTTTGTATTTATTTTTTATTAAGTTTTATTTATTTTGCAATCATTATGTCTATATTTGATTTTATTTATTTTAAATGTATTCTTATTTTGTATTTATTTTGATTATTTTGATATTACTATTTATATTATTTAATTTTATTTATATTATAATTTATATATGTTTTATTAATTAATTAATTTACTTTGTATATTACTGCATTTTCTTTTATAGTAAATGAAAAGTTATTTTCCAAAAATAACTGGATAGTTACCAAAATGGCGTATTGATGGCTGGTGCAATCCCTCTGACTGGTGCTTACCCTTTAAAAAGATTTACAGAGTCAAGATATGGAAGATTAGTTAGTACATTGAACTGTGTGGTGGTGGAGAAAAGGCTTAAGACATTTAATCTGGCCAGCACAAGACAGGCTTTAAATATATCTTCAGTGATTACAGTATTTGTGTTTGTTGTGTTAAGTCAGACTCAGGAGTTGTGCAAGACGTCATGTCACAATTTGAGTTTTATTAAAACAAAGAGAGGAAGGCCTATTCCTACCCTACGCTGACATGGATCTTGCCCTTTTCTAAAAGAAAAGAATAAATGGTGCCTATCAGTACAGTAAGTCTTACAAACCTTACATAGTCTAAGTACGTTCTCTCCCTACTACTAATAAAAAGGATTCACTTAAATTCGACCAGAACAGATCTGTGAAGGGGTTTCTTCTACACCTCTGAAATGGTGGCTGGCTTCTGGCCCCCACCCAATTGTCTCTCCGTATGTTTCCAGGCCCCTTTGCTGGTTGTACAGTTCAAGGTTCAAGCAGAAATGTCTCTTTGTTCTTCCTCATTTTCTGGTATAACAGTCTTTGGGCCTCATTACACGGTAGGCGGTAACCATGGCGCTATTAGCGCCATGGTTGCCGCCGGTATTTTACCGTGTCCGCCTTGGTGGATGGCGGAATTACCGCCCTACTCCAAAGTGAGCGGGGGCGGTAATTCCCCATTCACCAAGGCCCTTCCCCATTCCCATTTTTGCCCCCATAGGGCATAATGGGAATGGGGAAGGCGCTAATTACGGTACCGCAAATTGCGGTACCGTAACTAGCATCAAGGTCCCTTTGCGGGTTTGTTTTTTAACGCCTGCTAAAAGCAGGTGTTAAAGTACCAACCCGCAAAGGGACCTCGTAATAAGGCGGTAAGGGTTAATGGTCACCGGTAGCATTACCGGTGACCATTAACCCTTACCGCCTTCCGTGTAATGAGGCCCTTTCACTCTTGCAACCAAACCATGATCACTCTGCCCTTGGAGTATAGTTTCTCTCAAGTGACCTTGGGGTCGTATATTTCTCTCCCCACCTTAGGGTATTGCCTCATTCACCCTGTATTGGGTTTGTTTCTTCCCCCCGTCTTGGGGTCTGGACACTCTCGACCCACCGTGGGGTATTGTATCTCTTAGCCCTTCTTGGGGTTGTTTGTCTTTTAACCTGTACAGGGCTCTCTGAACTCTCACCCGCCATCGGGTTTCATCGCCCGGTCTTCTCTTTGTGTGGAGATAGCTTAAGGAAGTCATATGGAAAGGATATGGGAAAGGGGATAAGCTGTGTGGTTTAGACGCTGGAAGAAAGATCCCTTCAGTTTCAGAGGAGGTCACCATTAAGCAGTGCAGTGTCATCCAGTGATGCAGGTAGGCAATTAGTGAAGCAAGAGGACAGCTGTGGCCTAATGAAGGGGAAGGAGAAGCAGGTTTGGGGATCATCAGCAAAACAATAGGTATGATGGCGGAAAATGTGAAACAGCTTAGGATCCTACCTGAGCAAAGTGAAAGGTTAAAGAGTGGTAAGAAATAGGGTAAGTGCAATATAACAAAGGTGAGCGGGCACCACTTGAATACTAAGATATTAATGAATAGCAAATAATGCAAATTACCTATGTTTGTGGTGCATACCCTCGACAAAAATGCCTCTGCACAGGCACTACTGTAATGTCAACCACCAGACTATGGCAAAACAATTGTGCCAACGGTGAGGGCTGCACTCCCTTAAGTTAGTTTTCCAGCTAAATCATGGTCCTATCTACTTATGCACAAATCACTGTGCTTTATACCAAAATGAAGATATGAAATTGAAGTGTGTTGGAAATGGTTTTTAATGTGTGAGGCTAAAATGCCAACTTGTTTAGGCCAATGCATTTCGGACCATTCAGTCCTTAGTGGCAACATCTGCTGTAATGTAACGTAGCAGCCTTGCCATATAAATAGCAAGGAAACCATCCCAAAGAGGGGCGGACTGGGCGATTGGGCGTTCGACCACCGGCCGAATGACTTGGAGCCCCTGGGGCCAGTTTCATAAGCTTCCCTATCATTCTTAGATAGGGAAGTGTGAAAAGGCGGAAGAGTCTGTACAAGGCTGCAGGGGGGTAAGATTCCTTTGGGGGTTCATGTTTCAGTGAAAGCCACTATATTGCTGCTTGCAGGCTCCCGGCGTCCCATACCAGCTGAAGCACCCTGCCATCCAGACACAGTACTCGATATGAACAGAAATGACCTGCCTCCCAAGTGGAAACTAGGATTCCCCCGTCGCAAACTGGTGAAGCACATATCAGCCCTGAACCAGGAGAGGATAGAGTGTCTGCCTCTTAACCTGTGAACAGAGTCAATTTGGCTCTAACAACAAAGTTAAATTGGTGGGTCTCAGGTTTTCCCTTCTAGACATAGCATTATTTACAAATACAAAACCTACAATATATTCATGAATGAAGCTATGTTTCAGTCAACAGTTTGAAGTGGCCTGATGCACAAAGGCAAAGGATGCACAATAGTGGGGAGAAAGGCGGGCAATGCAATATGTGCACCACAATTGCATCGGCAGGAGGGGAATAAATCCCCTCACAGTTTGTGCAAAAATAAACCAACTTAATTTACAAGCTCAGAAATCCGAATCTCACTAGCTTTCAAGAATTCCACTAAAACAGAATCCACTGAATGGATATAACAAAGTTCATTACCTCAGGATATATATCACAAAATACTTTGAATCTTCACCGATGTTCAATAACACCTTTAAAGACATCTGCATTTTCTGTCTTCTAGTACTTAAATCTCAACCATTTGTACAGGGATTCACTTTGCTTCTAAAACAATTTGAGGCATGAGAATGGACATAGGTACAATAACACACGGCACAAGGCATAATATCACATATCAATGAATAAGATCAGCATTAAAAAGAAATGCAAAAACATGGGATTCAAAATAAAAGTATACTACCCCCCTCCCTCCCTCTCTCTCTCTCTCTCTCTATGTCCCTCCCTCCCTCCTTCCAGCATCCATCATCCAACCCAGGTCTAGGGGCTGAAGTTTTTTTTTTATAGATTCTCAACCAGGGAAATTCCCTACTTACATAATTAAGACATCCATACAACAAGACACCTCGTGCCTCAGAGCTTCTGATTCCAAATTCCTGTTACGGTCACCTGATCTCTGCGGAAGCATTGGGGCACGGTTGCAGCCCTCCCTGAACTTGAATCGCCCCTTCAGGCCTCTCCCTCAGCAGAAAAGCTGTGAGCGGTGGTACGTGGTGATACTGCTCCTGTGTGGAGATAAGAGTGTGTGAGTGCGCCGATCTGTGATTGTTGTACCTCTTGAACCCTTCACCCCAAAGTACAGTTCCTGTGAGCATACGCCAGCTCATAAAGCTCACCTGTGAATTATGGAAGATAAGCTCTCCGTCCTGCTACTTCTGGCAGGGGTGCGTCGAATAGAATCCAGTTCCTTCACTGATCCCTGATAAGGATTAGTCCAGTCCAGCTGCGAGTATGCTTCTCCTTATGATTGGTAAGTCTTTCTTGAGTAAGTCTTTCTTGAGCTCTTGTGATCTTGTTCATTCTATTTAATGTCTTTATATGTTGCTCCTATTTATTCCTGCAATTATGTCTCTCTTCTGTTTCTTCCCTTAGATGGAAATGCGGACTCAATGCAGCTATGAGACTCGAGACGTGGCTGGGTGGAAGATGGATGTTACCGCAATGTTTGACAGCAGGTAAGTGATGGTTTAAGGAAAAGCGCCAAGTATGGCGAAGCACAACCTTAAACTGACTGTTTTTTTGATTTCTAACCTTGTTTTTCATTCCAGGCGCTGCTGTCGACGATGGAGCGTGCGGTGCCAAGATGAAGATTTTGGCGTTCCGGAAAGCGTAAAGATGAATACTTGGTTCACCGAAGAGATGTACAGGTAAGAACAGCTCGCCCAGTTGGTAAGTATGCTGGCAGGAAGTAGGATGTCCAGGAAGCAGGATCTTCAAAGGTAAGTCTGACCTCAGGCGACAGTGAGCGTTAGGCTGCTTGCAAGTGCAGAATAAAGCGAAGCGTCTGTCTTGAGGATTGGAGAAACTTATATAGCTGAGATCTTGGGCACGACAATTAGGGCCGGCTTACCAGCCACACCCTGCCACTCCTGGAGAGTGAGTACGTGCAAAGGCAATCCATTAGCAGCCACACCCAAGAATACACTTGGGGCTGCTTAATGGATGGAATGTTCAAGGTTAATGCATCCTGCTTAATGGATGGAATGTTCAAGGTTAATGCATCTGAATTGCTATGTCCATAATAAAAGCTTTTTGGTGTTAAATGGATGTTCTTGTTTACTTTTGTTCATGAGCCTGGCGCCAAATGTGCCAGGACAGTGTCCATCCAGGTCTCCTGTGCATGCAACCCCTGCATGCCTGTGCCCCTTACTTCATGACCATGACAATTCCATCAGCATTATTGCTTCATATTTGCACCCGGGGAAGGGCGCTCGTCCAATCAGATGGCTGGAACAGTGGGCGAGGAAACACTGTGTTCCACCCGCTGCTTCCAGCCACCCAAGGCCCTGCCCCAGGTGGTGCCCTCTTGATTGAGGGGAGGCAACAGAGAGGCTCTTCCATTTGCCTCCCCACTCCCCACAGCCATCCGCAAAGAGATCCCACTCCCTCTCTTCCCACTTACCTGCTGAATCAGAGCTCTGTGCTCTGGTCCCGGCGGTCCTCCCGCATGCGGGTGCTTCTATACAAATGGAAAAGGGACACTAAGTCCCTTTTCCTATGGTGGTAGCCATCTTTTTTTTCCAGGAGAATGGGCTGGCGCAATACGCGCAGAGCCCATCTCGCAGAGAACAACAAATGAAAGCCTTCGCGCAGCGGATGAACCCCGGGGTGCGAATGGCTATCACTCCATTGTCGGGGGGTGGTGTGAGAGTCAGAAATGAGAAGCAGACACAAAGTGGTAATATTCTCAACATTAGCCATTTTATTAACACAAAGGGGTTTGGATAATGGCCTAACTTTCCCTATCCTAAAGCAAATGCACCTTACTATGAACTTAAAACTAAAATACTTAAACTAAATCTGACCCTCACATTAACATACACAATCAAAAGGTGCAAGGTAAATGTTCCAAATTTCAATTCAATAAAAATGTGCAAAAAACCTAAACATATGCCTTTAACCAAACACTCCTGGTATCCATGGCTGGTTCCCTACCCCTGGATCTTTTCAGGTAAATGATTACAAATATTCTGTTTCAAGGCCAGTCTCCTAAAGGAAATGAAAATGTCTCTTTTACTAAATAATTTCCTCAGGATGATAAAACAAATGTCTCTCCCACAACCCTGCTATGAATATAAGAAAGTGGAAGTCTCTCCCCATCTTTCAGGATGGCAAAACAGAATCTCTTTTCCACAATATTGGTTGGAATATGGCAAAGAAAAGTCTTTCCTACTTTTCACGATGGTTAAACCAATGTCTTTTCTCCAATATTGATCAAAAGGCAAATCTATGGATGAAAAAATATCTGTTGAAACAACAACTTAATATGGAAAAGTTTCTCTTCACCACACCAGTTCAAATTGAGTTTCCTGGTACACTCTACTGCCAGGAAACTTCGCAACTGAAAACTCCTGTTATCCTGGTTTACTCTCCTGCCAGGAATTTCCCCCTTTTGGCTCACACAGATCCCCTGGTGTACTCTCCTGCCAGGTATGTCTTTCCAAAAAAGGTTTACTGCCCGATTCTCTTATCGGGTCTCCCTGCAACATTCATATTCCTCTTCGGTATCACACTATTGTACTTCTTCACTAACACAACTTGTTGACTTCAGTTATTGCCTGTGCCAATTTCCCCCATATTGAAATGCCATAAATGAGGGTTTCTTCAAGCTCTCTCTGTCAACCTTTCTTTCAACACCTCTTAGCTCTTGGCAATGCTTGTTCCGGGTTTCCCCTAACTGGCATTTCATAACAGGAGAATCGAACACCTTTTGCCTCTTTGTTTCTCTTACAATGTCTTTTGACTTGTGGCAATGTTCGTTGCATGTTTCCCCCAACTGACATCTCATATCAGGAGAATTGTACCTATTTGCCTTCTCTTTTCAGTTCTATTTGGTTAATATTCAGAAATGGTTCCCAAATACTCTTTAAAGTGTTTGCACATCCCAAGGGCGCATACTCATTTAGGTTAACTCACTAGTGGTTCACCATGTGGCTGCTGTGAGGAGTTTTCACGGGGCAAGCTTCCCCTTTTTGGCAGTGTCTCATTTGGTTCTCACGTCGGCTCCTGTGTCCTTTGCCAACAGAACCAGCGCAGCTCTGCAGGACAGTGTTTCGTCTGACCCGCTGCGCACTGTTCACCTTAACTTTACCTGAGTTCCTCTTCTCCTGTCCTGACCTCCACCAGCCTGCTACTGGCCGACATTCCCTCCTTTGGGCTCATTTCCTGCTCTGTGCACTCTGAAGCCTGTCTCCTCTCTCCTTCTCCTTTCCCCCAATTGCAGGTGATTTTCAGGTTTAAATGTCTTGCGCAGCTGCCTAGGATCTTGACAACTAGACTGTACATTAGACTTGGTGTCATATTTCCTCTACATGGACTCCTTGCTACTCTTCCTTGTTTCAGTAACTGAGGCATTCTGGGACTTGGAGTCCAAGGAAGTTTCAACTGATTCTAAGTAACATTTATAAAGTCTCTTATCTTCTAAATGTTCACAACTCCTGGGGGAATGTTTTCCTTCCCCAGGTCTTTTTCAGGTTTCTTAGGATGCCAATTGAATGGCCTCCTTCTCTTGTCTGTCACAGAATATTCACACAAAACTAAGCAGGGTCTATGACTCCCTTCCCCTGGTTTTAGACTTTTTAATAGTACTAAGAGATTGACTCCCTTCTCTTGGTGTTGCAAAGTGTTGACAAAACAGCAGGGGGTATGGCTCCCTTGCCCTGCTCTCAAGCTTTGTTTCACCACCAACCTTTTTTTTCACTTGGCCGGGTATTGCTATTACAATGCTCCCAAAATGTGTCAGGGAAACTGCTTCCTTGCCCTTGTTTTGCTCTTCGGCTCACAGTTAGCCAGGCTCCCTTCATGGTCAGGCAATGTGACTATTAAGATTGATGAGGATACTTGAATGGGTGTGGGTCCCAGACTCGCGTGCACACTCCACCTTGTATAATCTCCTACCAGGAAATAATATTATGAGGATGCTTTATGGGTGCGGGTCCCAGATTTGCAGATACAATCCAACTGGTATACTCCCCTGCCAGGTACTGTGGCTATGATGATTAACTTGGAGGCCTTTCATAGCTTTTATGGGTGTGGGACCCAGACTCACACTTTCTTCTTTCCACGTTCAGTCCACCTGGTCTACAAGCTTGCCAGCTACTGAGACTATAATGATTAACTTGTAAGCTTTGACTGTCTTTATGGGTGTGTGTTTCAGACTCACACTTTCTTCTTTCCACGTTCAGTCCACCTGGTCTACAAGCTTGCCAGGTACTGAGACTATAATGATTAACTTGTAAGCTTTGACTGCCTTTATGGGTGTGTGTCGCAGACTCACACTTTCTTCTTTCCACGTTCAGTCCACCTGGTCTACAAGCTTGCCAGGTACTGAGACTATAATGATTAACTTGTAAGCTTTGACTGCCTTTATGGGTGTGTGTCGCAGACTCACACTTTCTTCTTTCCACGTTCAGTCCACCTGGTCTACAAGCTTGCCAGCTACTGAGACTATAATGATTAACTTGTAAGCTTTGACTGCCTTTATGGGTGTGTGTCGCAGACTCACAATTTCTTCTTTCCACGTTCAGTCCACCTGGTCTACAAGCTTGCCAGGTACTGAGACTATAACGATTAACTTGTAAGCTTTGACTGCCTTTATGGGTGTGTGTCGCATACTCAAATGTTATTTTTTCCACGTTCAGTCCACCTGGTCTACAAGCCTGCCAGGTACTGAGATTATGATGATTAACTTGGATTATTTCCTAACTTCTTATACTCTGAGGGTTGGAATCCCAGACCCATGACTGTTGTTTCCATTCTGGTTCCCAGCATCTACAACATTGCCGTGGGCCGCTTTCACCTCCCCTCCCACTTGCACACCTGTCTCTATGGTCTGCGGTGCTCTTGCAGCTTCCGTGATGCTTCTGGCCCACTTCAGTGTTTCCTCGGCGGTCAGCGGTTCCCTGTTTCTTGAGGGAGCTGTGAGAAGGAAATTTCCTTTCAACGATCGTGTTTCCTGCTGTGCACATTCGCCATCCCAATGGGGCACTAGGAGCTGCTTCTTCCTCATTCGCTAACTAGCGTAGCTTATCGCTGGCATGGATTCAACCCTCCAATCCCATTGAAGGTGAGAATCAGAGTAAGGGACTCCACGGACACGGGAAAGTCCTTAAACTGCCCTTACAACCGGGCGCCTTCTTCCCACATACATTTGAATAGCAGTATTATGTATGTACATATATATATATATATATATATATATATATATATATATATATATATATATATAATATATATATTTGCAATCTAATCACTATGGAACAAACAAGATGGCAGTCAAAGAAATAAGTAAATAACAGAGATCGTCTTAACATCATAATCTGAAACTGCACTGGTTACCTGGCTACCTTATGATCTCAGGCCCACGTCCCCTTCTCGCCAGTTGCACACCTGCACTGCCCCCCTGGCAACCCTTGCACTTGGACTTTTTCTGTATCCCAACAGCCCCTACTAGCACTTGACACCTGATGTCTTCACCTACCCTTGCACTTGCCACCAGCTGGCCCCACTTTTTTTATTGTCTTTATTCATTGTCTTATTTATTTTACTGTTCTCCTATGAACTCCCCTTTCCACCTGCACCTCTCCCCTTCCCCCTTCCCCTGCACCTGTGCAATCTCAATGCCTCCTGGTCTAGTAGGATCGTTGTCTCTGTCTTCCCTCTGTTTCCCCCTCCCTTGCCTTGTCGCACCTTGAAACACTTGTGCATAGGCGCGTTATAAATGCCTCATATCATATCATAGTCCAGAAACAGTAGCCATAATAATAAGTGAATATAATAAAGAATGGCGATCCATCATTGATAAATTAAATAAAGTATTAGGATACATTGTTGCTCTTCAATTGAGCGTCCTTCAACCATCCAATAACCACTTCTGGGATTTCGGTCATTTTCACACCATCTGGGAAAAAGATCTTCAATATTGCAGTTTTTACCACTTTTGTTATCCTGTTTTCAAAGTGTTGGACTTTTCCAGATAAATCGGACAGGGAAGGCTTTACATCTCTTATATCCTGAGATATCTTCAGTCGTAGAGTAAATATCTCTGGTAACTCTGGTCGTCTCGGGAGGATAGATCAGGGGCAACGTGCTCGCCTTGGAAGCAAGACATCACAGAGCACCACAGGTTCGATCCCTGGGTGTGTGCTTAGAAACCTCCGGATATTAAGTGGGTTATAAATAACCTATCATATCATACCTGGTACGAATTCTTCTTCCATCACAATGCTTTTGTTGAGTTTTTTTAGGCATGGGGTTCTCAGCTGTTTCAATTGTCTTTTTGCTAGTGTACTCTCTGTCCAACACTGGCAATCTCTATTGCATCTATAGAGCGGGCAGATCAGGAGCTGTAGGTGTAAGCTGCTGCCTGGTCAAGGAACATTCTAGAATCAACTCCCGCTATAGATATAAGAATCCTACCTCTTTTGCTGATTATGCACTTTAAAGCGCTTTTAAGCACTGCAGTCTAAACTGGCATTGGGCTTATCTCAGAAGGATGTCTCTGTGACCTACACCAACAGACAAGGTAAGGTATAGCTTCACAAGATAGCCATAAACATACAAGGAATGGTTTTCTTAGCCCACTCCAATCGTAAACGTCTACCTAGACCTGTAAAGCCAAAACTATTAATGGTCTAAAATGAACGAACAGGATGAATGAATCTGTGGCTTTCCAAAGCGTTTCGCACCTCGAAACACTTGTGCATAGGCGCATTATAAATGCCATATCATATCTTATCATATCATACTCCACTCACCCCAAAGGTTTGGAATCCCATGACACTACATGATGAGGGGTTTTCTGTCAAAGCAGTCAGTAAGCAGTAATGTTGGATTACAGAGAGATTGGGCATTCCAGAGACCTAGGGGCCTCATTACGAGTGAGCTGGTCCGGAAATAACGTTAACGGCACCCTTTCCGGACGGGCTACTTCCGAGTTTGCCGGTTGGAGCTGCCAGATATAGCCAGGCCTGACCTGTCAGTAGTTCTGGCACATACCGGCAGAGTCCTCACTGACGCACCGGCACTGTTACTAACGTTGTCGTTGCTTCAGGCTTCCCATTCCCATGGAGACCTATGGGATTGCATGGGAATGTGAACTTACTGTTCCGCCACCGCTTGTGATATCCGGTAGCACTGGGATGTCAGACGGCAGAAATGTTAAGGCGAGTCTGACGGTAACCCACTGGTAGTACCGGCGGGTTACCAGTAGAGGGAGTTCAATGGAGGAGCAGGAAGGGGTAGAGGGAAGGAAGAATCGTTGCCCCTTAGGGGAGATGAAAGGGGCAGGTAAGGTTGGAGTAGGTGTAGGTTGAGAGAACGGTGTCATGGTGGAGAGTTGGGGGAATTGGGAGAGGGGTGGAAGAGAAAGACGAGGGTAGCATTGAATGGGCAATGCAGGGGAGTGCGTGGAGTTTCGAGGCGAAGGGTCGTAAGGTTGATGATAGTCCGTTTGAGGCTTAGGGCATGCTGGAGCATGGTGGTATGAGAATAAGAGAGGGAAACAATATACCGTGGCACACTGGTATAAGCAGGCAGGGAGGAGATGTGCTTACCAGTGCCCAAGACCAGAGCAGCAAGGAGGAGGGCGTGTGTGTCCTTTTTCACATCTTCGCTGGTGAACAGCACAGAGCTAGGTTCAGGGTCAGGACGAAGGCCCTTTAAGACCTTAACCAACGCAAACCGGAAGTCACCCGCTGCAGTCGCCGGGAGCTTCTTTTCCTCTCGACTGTAAATGCCCGGGCTGGACCCCCCTGGGGAAACTCAATAAGGAGGAAGGAAGTACAGCAGAGCACTGATTCTATTTAGCCCATGGGCGTGTAGCGCTTTGAAGAATTATAAATAAATAAATAAACTCTACTCTCTCTCGCTCTGCTCGTCTTGTCCCTTCTGACCTATCTGTCCTCTTGTTTTGTTGGCGCTCTGAGGCCCATGGGCATGCAGAGCTTTGAAGAATTATAAAAAAAAAAAATACACACACACACACACTTTCTCTCTCTGCCATCCTCATCCGAGAGATATGACTCATCCTTTTGCGCTTCGTCAACACACTGATAGCCTCTCTGAACAGCCTCCAACGAACCATTTACACACAGAGGACCGACCAGTGCTTTGCAGTAATTGATAAACATGGTATCAACATTCTTCAGCTTAACGGAACTCTTGTCCTGCCACTTCCTGCTTGCAGGATTTCAGACAGCCAACTTGCTCCTAATAGGCTAATCCTTGTAGAAGTCGGCAACCTCTGCGGAGAGGCTGTCGCTGCTCTTCTCAACATTACTATCCAAGGGGTCTGCCCAATAGATGTGTCCTTACAACAGGGCTAAGGCACATGTCTCAGCATTTGTGTACAATACTCACTGCAGGGGTGTCACTTTGACTTAGAATTTACTTTTTGGGAAATAGAAAAGAGATTGACGAAGAGAAAAGGGGCATAGTACAAAAATGGGGCACAGGGGCGTTCCAAACCATACCCGCGCGCTGATGCACTTTTGCTGATAGCAAGACCTGTTACTCTCTTAACACGGAGGTAAAGAAATTGGGCCTCATTACGAGTTGTTCGGTACACAGCAAAAGTGCTTGTCATCAGATTTACCAGCACTTTTACCGGACTGGCCCACTACAACTTTTCCTGTAGGGGTTAAGGATTTACCTTCAGCTGGAGGTAAATCTGGCCCCTACCAGCAGACAACTGCCTGCATTACCGACACAGCCGGTAATATCGGCAAAATCCCCCCATGGAGTCCTATCGGATGCCATGGAATGGGGATTTACTGTGTATAGCGGCACTTGTAATCTGCCGCATACAAGTGCCGGTAGTGCTAATTGCATTTGCCGGTATTCCGGTGGATTTACTTGTAGTGAGGCCCATTGAACCTTCTTACCCGAAGAACCCAAGCCTAGACAAATCCTCCCCTCGCTGCAACAGCCAGCTCTAGTCATTGAGTGCACGGCCAACTATCGACCAATCAAAGAGCTCGCATTTTAGAGACCACAAAGTCCATATGAATTAACCGCACTTCCCATTTGACCTTGCCTCTGAGGATTACTCTGTTCAAATGGGAAGTGCATAGAGTACATACTGTTTGCATATCTGCCCTGCAGAAAATGCACACCAGTCACGTGTGATTGAAACAGGGCATTCATTGCCTAATTACCATCCTTAATTCTCCCTAACAGAAGAACAAAGATATAACCAACTAAAACATCCATCAAGGAAATACAACATACAGCATTTGATCTTTCTTGCCGAATGGCTTGCGCTCTTGACTTATTTTGAAATGCTCAAAAAAATCAATAGGCTTTTAGCAAATTGGCTATTTGAGGACAAAAATCAAGCTTGCAGTCGCTTGCTAATGCATGTCGAGCCGCAGCTATTTGTTATGTCATTCAATATAAAGGATTCGATATAAACACTGTATACCCTATTTGTTATTGAGGAATACAATGCAAGTTGACTAAGAAGCAATCATGATCTTTGAGACTGATTCAATTGTGTGCATTAATGGCTGCACTTAATCTGATCGTTAGCCTCCTCTAGCACAGGTGCACATCTGAAGGTCTGTATTTTCCAGTTTGATTTCCCTTAATTCACTCATTAACTGGCCTCATCTGCCACAAGGCTTGGTGTGATTAACACCGTTTGCTAATCATGAGACACACCTGGGCGAGACGGCAGAGCACAGAGTGACAGCCCAGCAGCGGGCGAGAACATTGATTGATCGCGAGAAACTGTCACAGACTTGGGCTCTTGCTGACTAAGCGGTCGCATATCAGAACACAGAGCGGTATGGGGTATTTTACTGATCGTCTCTCCGCTTCCATCATTTTTACCCGGGGTTTACTCTCATAGGTGTACTCCCCTGCACTGCCTCCGGGCCACCGCGCAGTTAGAGGCTGTAACTGTAACCTCTACAGTCTGCTGCCTCCTTGCACTTACACAGAGCTTTGCTGCCCTGATCGCACTTCCCTCCCACTCCCTGGCACCTCCCCCTCTCCTTCCCCCCCTGCACTTTGGCACGCACTTGCACGATCTGCATGTCAGAAGGCCTAGTAAGATCGTTTGTATTGTCCTCCCTCTGTCTTTCCTCCCTTGTCTTGTCGTGCCTTGAAACACTCGCGTACAGGCGCGTTATAAATGCCTTATCATATCACATCATATAGGCAAAATTGTACCTCCCTCAAAACATACCCCTCTAAAGCATATTTATCCTATGCAAGGAAGCATCCCTTCTTGTTTACAATTCTGTTTTCTAAACATGCTCTGTGTTATGGTGAGCTTAACAAATGCAAGAAGAAAAATCCTTCTACCTGTGATGTAACAGCAGAAAAGGCCATTTTAGTTAATAAGTCTATGTCATTACAACGAAATAAATTACAATGTTGTAATTTACTTTGTGTACATTACTTTGATTTTTACTAAGATTTGTTTTTGGGGGGTCCCCATACTCCGTCTTTCCCTTCACTAGCACCCCTCCCCTGATCCCCTCCCCACTCCCTTACACCCTTTAACCATCAAATACCTACCAACATTCGTAGTAATTCAAAGAAATGTACACAACTAAATTACAATGTAGTGAAGTAATTGAGTTCGTGAAAGCAACGGGAGACCAGCCACACAGCTGAAACTGAAACTTAACTAAAAGGGTCTCATCTACCCTTACATTACAAGCAGATGGGTTTTTTTTCTTACATATTTCAAACCCACCGTAACATTGATGGTATTTGGTAAACCTACCCCAATGCTCCAATCACAAGGATGTTAGACTTTACCACACTGGGGATCACCAATGAGGGTGAGGTGCATATTTGGTTGTCTGTACCCTTCAGCGTTCTTGGTTTTGTGTTGATAAAGCTTTGTATACAATGCTCTAGCCTATAGTGCAACAATAATTTCCGGAGCAAAATGAATGCTTTTGAGTTACTGTTCATACCCACAATGACTTGCGCAGTGGCTCTGAACTGGAGGTGAACTTACAGGGGTGGCTACTTGGTGGTTCTGTGGCATGTGTGACTTGTTAGCTGAAATGGTCTATTCTTCTCTCATGTTCCAGGGCGAAGGGTTTTTTCTTCTCTTTTTTAAACCCACTGTAATATTGTTGTCTTTGTAAAACATGCCCCAATGTGGGAGATACTAGGGGGCACTGGCTAAAATGACCGCAGAGGCTTAAGTTCCGGTCGCCCGGGAGATGTCAGAGGCCTGTACCTGGGTGAGAGCACTGCCCACCCTGGGAGTACAGTGCCAAACTGCTCCGTTCTGTGAGGAGCCGCATAGGAGGCTGAACTGGCTTGCCTCGTAGCCGCTGGGGAAAGATATTCATCGCAGGGCTGGGTGGGCTTGTGGGCTCTCCCAGGCTGTACTGCCAGGTGGCCCGTATTGCTGCAGGGAGGGAGGAGTGAGCATGCTGTGAAAGTAGAGTTGTGGTGCTCAGTGGCACATGCTCGTGTGTGCTGGGACTCCTCCTGGCACAGTCAAAGTGGAGTTGTGGGCGGCTACAGTGGGAGATCCGCAACTGTGAACCTGCTGTGGGTATTGGCCATATTTCTACCGGGACTGATGTGTTGTCTGCCCTGAAGACCTGAGGAGCGAGTGCGGCACTGCTAAGGGAGGCTCATCAGTGTTTGGTGCAGGGAGTGACATGGGAGTGGCCCTGGCGCCTGTCTGCCCACTATAGCTGTCAACAGTGGCCCCTCATCTTGGACTGAGCTCCCTGCCAGTGGACTGTTGGGTTGGCCCGGACCTGGTACTGAGTTGCAATATCCTGGTTGTCCAAGAGGGGACTATTGAGTGCCCGCATTTGGTGTTTGCCTGCTCTGGGCCGGGTGGATGGCGAAAGGAGGCAGAAGCAGGCGAACTTGTCTTTCTCCAAGTCAACCCCGCTGCCTAAGGGGAAGCCTGCAGATCAGCACCCAAGTGCCAGAGATGGAGGTGAGAGAGACATGGAGGCAGCAAGTGGCTCACTCGAATGTGGGGCACTTGAAGGCCCCCAAAGTCAGGGCAGCGGCATGGAACTCATTCTCACTAAAATGAAGGCATGGTTTGGCTCGGTCAACAATAAACTGGATAATCTGGTGTTTAAAATGGACCACATGCAGCACAGGATTGAGAAGGAAAGTGGCAGGATCACCGAAGTGGAGCAACGTATTGGGGCTCTAGAAGCCGTCTCTGAGGAAGTGGGCAGGACCCTCCACAGCCTGCAGCAGGATATTTATTTGTATTTATTTTATTTTATTTATTTGTATTTATTTGAAGGCAGTCCAACTAAAATATAAAAGACCTCCTTGTCTAGAGGGACACCCCCTAAAGTTTTCTTTCTTATAAATTCCCTCACATTCATATAATGTATCCCTGGGGTTAAACACACTATGCCTTCATCAGTAAAACATTTTGTCATTAAATCATGTCCTATTATGTTTACTAGAAATGGCATAGACATGTTGTGTTCCCCTTTAGAAATGGGTAATTCGTCTGTAAATGGAACTAAATTTATTGCCCCAGAAAATCTCTGAGCATTCATGGCAATGCCTGACAATGGATATTTTCCCTCACAAACACAGGAACACTCCCTAATCGGGGTTTTACTACTTGAGTAGCTCCCCTGTCCACTTGCCATTGTGATGAGCCTGCCTGTTGCGTGGGTGTCTGTTGCATTTGTGCTTGCACAGGTGCTTGCTGTTGCTGTCTCTGTAATGGCTGTGGCTGCAATGGTCCTTGTTGGAATTGCTGGGGTTGTGGCAAATGTATCTGTATTGGCATTTGCTGAAACTGCTGTGATTGTGGCGCATATGCCTGATTTTGCATGTGATCTTGGGCAAAATATCCTTGTGAATCTGTATAGTATTGTGGAGCATATCCCACCCCCTCTTGGAGATTGCCAATTCTGTTGTGGCATGCCTGCTTCTTCATGCTCTAGCCATGTGTCCTATTTTTCCATGATTCCAACACATTAGTGGCTGTCCGCCATTAGATCCTCCCCTTCCTTGAGGGTTTTGAAATCCTCCTTGTCCTCCTCCTTGAGGTTCACTCCGCCTGCCTCTTGGCATATAATTATACCCATTCTGGTCTTGAGCATTGACTATATTAGTTTGTTGTGGGAACTGCACTACTTGTGCCATTCTTCCCTCATTACTTGCCAACACTGCTCCCTCTATGGCGAACTTTGATAATTTCTTCTGCACCAACTTCGCCTCTTCTTCCTTTCTACCCTCCGATTTCTTCTTGTCTTTTTCTTTAAGCATTCTGCAATAATGCATGATTTCCAATTGTATCTCTGGCCATGGTTTTGCTTCCTTTCCCACCTGTTTGTTTAACTGCCTTTGCGCTGGCTCTGGCAGCTCTTGACATAATATGTGATAAAATAACGCTACCATTTTATCCCATCTCCAAACTCCATCTATCCTGAATATCCTGAATAAAAGCCATTGGGTCTTCATCATCCCTCATCTTCCTAGTCATTATTGCCCCAATATCCTATGTATCTAGATATTGTACTCTAAGCGTTCGCCATATGTCTGCTCTACAATTATTGAATGGTGTTCCATCGTGCATTGTGTTTTGTGCAGTTACTTTTGGATGCTCTGCTCTTTTCCAAATGTCATCGGCACTCTCCCCCGGGATAGCTGATAATAGGCTTTTTGTATCGCCTATGTCTAGCGCCATTCCTGATGTCCTTTTCTCTAATTCTCGGATCCATTTTCCCACCCTGGAAGTTAAACTCAGCAGTGTGAACTTTACATTTTCCTTATCGATCTGGGGCCATGGTAAATTGTGTGGTGGACCCCCTCCTTTCTCTAATAGTGGGAACTGTGAAAACCCTGATCCTTGGTCATATCTGGCCACACTCCTTGTTCTCCATGCAGCATTATCACCGCCTGCTTGTTTTCTTCCTGGCAATGCCCTTAGTCGGTTCACATAGGATGGGGATACATTCCCTGTACTGTGCGATCATACTTGACGTCATTCAGTAAATTATACTGGTTCTACTGTTCTTCCTATAGGATCCTCTAAATCTGACCATTTATCCCTTGTCTACACTTGATTCTCTTGAAAATCCATATGCACCCTCTTTTCGCATCCTATCATACTTACAGATAAAGTTCTATGATCGTCTGTTTTGACGTCATCTAAGCTTCCTCTTGTTTCTTTAAAGGAGGCTCCCTGGTCACCCTCTTGAGTTCTATATCATTCCTTATCCCTCATTTGTCTATATAATTTCCCAATCCTTGTCCCTATGGTCTCTGGGTTTTCTTCTCTCCATGTTGGTATTTCTAATAATTCTTGCAACCCTCCACAGGTCGGTTGTGACCCTCCTCCTCTTCGGTTTGCTCTTACATTTCTATGGGTAGCCTGCTTCTACAGCATAGATATTCAATCTCATCTTTAAATCTCCTATGTCTGCTGATTTCTTCCTCTCTTCTCTTTATTTCCCTGAAGTCCTCTTCCTCTCGCTTTCTTTGCAACCTACATACTTTCAATCTTTGGGCTTCTGCTTCTTCTCATTTCTCTTCTTCTAGTCTCTCTTTTTCTCGTTTTGCCTCATGCTTTCTTCGTTCTTCCCATCGCTTACATTATTTCTCCCATTTTTGTTTGATAACGTCTCTCTTCTTTTTTCTCTTTCTCTTTCTTATCTTGGTCTTCCCTTTCCTCTCTTTCTTGAATTCCATCAATACCTTTATCATCTAGTTTAAGCAATATGTATCCTCCCATCCATTTGTTCTGTTCTATTGTTGTACCTTTAGCTGTCTCTTTTATTCTTTTTTGTTTCTCGTCCTCTATCTCTATCAGTTTATTCTCTCCATACTTTTTTCATCACGCTGTTTACTTTCATTGTGTGTCTGTATATATTTGCGTTCTCTGCTTTTACTCTCTTCCTCAATCTCTTCATTGGTATGGCAGGGGTGTGTATGGTGGATTAACATACCCCGCTGCTGCTTTCAATTCCTTTACAGAGTAAAATCCCTTTTCTTTATCCTTTACGTCTTGTTTCTTGGGAGGAAAAAGAGGAGCTGAAGGTATTATATCTTCCCCTTTATTCTGATTATGCATCCACCCCTTATAGACTAGCTCTTCATTCTCATTCTGGTTTGTTTTCCAACGCTCTAGTACTGCCAATGCTTTCTCTAGCTTCTCTCCCTTATGTGTGGCATGTAAATATGTCTCCAGATTACCTAATATCGTATTTGACAATGAACCTCCTGGAGGCCAGATCATGAATGTCTTATTGGTCGTGCCCTTATTCCATTTGGAATGATACTGCCTAATTATGGCAGCGTATGTTGGTAATGTTCTGCACCAATTTGTGAAAAGTGTTTCTTCCATGATGACAAGTCAATTCAGACGGTCAATACTTACCCATTTTTTACTCTACTTTCCAAGTTTATTAAATACATCATTTCAATATGTTTGAGCAGGCACCATCAATCTTCGCTCGTATTCCAGAAAATCTGAATATTTTCCCTACCTTTGTTTACTATTTTTGAAAAAATCTATTGAAACTGTCCTTCTTGCTCCTTTGTTTACACTTTCCATTAATTATTTTTATATTGTTCTTTGTTTTTTAGTATCTTTAAGCTGTCCTCTTTATTTACATATTAGTTTAATCTAAATCTGGCTATTTGAGTGACATCAGTCCTTTGTCCCAAAAACGTAATTTGTTATTTATTTATTTGCGATATCATTTCTTATTTTTTGTCGTTTGTTTTAAACACGTTATCCATTATACAAACATAGTATACCCCTTGCATATATGAACTTTGTATATATATATATATATAATATATATATATATATTTGAAATACGAACGGCATCAACAGAAACTGTCCAAGCGAGCAGCACTCCACAACAAGTGTTCCAATAACGTAGTAAACACGGAAAACCAACAGCAAACACTGCAACTCCGGTTGTATTGTATAAAACAACCTTTATTTTTTTCATTTTGCAGCAATTAAAAGGAAAAAGTCTCCCAGTGAGAGTTTTCTAGCCAGACGGCAGCCTGACGCGTTTCACCACTACCTAGTGGCTTGTTCACAGTCACTCATCACCCACAGGAAGTTAGTTTTTATAAAAAACACACACCCACCTCAGTGAAAAACATAGAAAAGGTGACTTATGGACCGAAGCTAATAGTAGTTAGCCATCTTGGCTTGGGCTACTAATTCACATTACTAATGACATAAACCTATGTTTTGCAAATCTAACCTGGCTACCTGGCTTTCAAACCATAGTGGGGCAAATACAATTCATAGCATTACAATGTTATTGTTAAGGTGAACAGTGATATATAGTACAGTCCATTGTTGGGAAAACGAATCTGAAACGTCCGTGTCGTCATTTTGTTAACGCAGTGTTGTGGACTAGATTTTATATAGAAACCCCAGATGAGAAAGGTAACTCTTATTTGAAAACCAAGAATACATTAGCTAAAACCTTTGTGATCGATACATCCCTCGTAACTTGCAAATATAGGAAATGAGAAAACATTCGCCAAGTGCGTGAACATAGAGCACTCTCTTCCCATAAAAGTACCAAAGCAATGATAACGTGTTCTTATGTAGTCTGTTAAAAAATATTTGGAGACCGAGGTAGTCACTATAAATGCCTATCACCATCATAATTGGGATGTATGTGAATTAGGTTGGTATTTCGTTAAGTAAGTAGTGTTGCAAGAATATAAAGTGCATAGTGCTTATGTGCAAAAAAATGCATTCCTATGATGTAAATAGTTTCCCAGTAAGAGTAATATTGTCATATTCTAAATGTATATATATATATATATATATATATATATATTCTCCTTACGTACATCTTCCTTTAATGTCTTAGTAAATGTAACTCCTCTCTGTTTGTTAATCCCTCTGGGAGTTTGATACACGCTCTTCTAAATGGCTCTACCTTTAGGAGTCCTTAATACTCCTATATGGAGTTATAGGGGGTCATTACGACCCTGGCGTTAAGGGTTTAATGGCGCTGTAAAAGGTGTCGGTGCCGTTAAAACCTTAACGCCTGATTACGAGGTCCCTTTGCGGGACCCGACCTTAACGGCTGGTTTTACCAGCCGTTAAAGTAGGGTGCCGCAAAGGGACCTTAGTGCTTATTACGGTACTGCAATTTGCGGTAACGTACTTAGCGCCTTCCCCAGTCCCATCGAGCCCTATGGGGTGAAAATGGGAATGGGGAAGGGCCATGGTGAAATGGGGAAATACCGCACCGCCAACCTTGGAATGGGGTGGTATTTCCCCATTCCACCATGGCGGACTCGTTACAACACCGGCACCAACCATGGTGCTAATAGCACCATGGTTTAGCGCCGGGGTTGTAATGAGGGCCATAGTGCGTAACCTTTCTGTCCCCCTCAGCCCCCTGAATTTGAGATATTCTTAACTCTTCCTTTTATGATCCCCAAAATCCAGTTACTCTTTATGTTTCTCAAATGTAGAACATAACACAATCACAGTCCCTTCCCCCTCTATAGTTTTACCAGCTGCAATGGTCTACTACATCCGTCACTCAGCTCGAGTATCAGCATCGACTCTTCCACAATCAACCAGTTCGCCTTTTGCACTACTACTCCAACTAAAGCTGCCTCCTCTCTCCTACCACTACTCCACTACTCCCAGTACTACTACTACCTCCCCTACTCCTACTCTAATCACTTCGTACTCTCACACGCAATAACTCTGCAGACCCCTCTCTCCAGTAATATCCAAACTCTTGTCGTACTCTCCTCTGGTCCCTCAGATATCCTCCTACACCTTCTGTCGTCACCCAACTAACCCACACCTAACAACTCCCAGATATACCCTTAAATATCCCACACCCTCTCAGGATTGACCACTCTCCCTAACCAATCACATTACCTGTCTCCAGAGGGAGGGACAGGGTAAGGGCTGGAAAGGCTTCTCACCAACATATAAGGGAAACCCCTTATGTTTGGTACAATGAGTTCAATATGACATTTTTCACAGCAGTGCGCCCAACATTTCCCGCCCTCGAGTGTCGGAAACATGTTGGATTTTCAGGATAGCCCTCAATATTATTCATGAGATAAATTTGCCTACAATGATTCTAAGTGTATGCAATTTCTTCTCATGAATATAAATTAGGGGTATCCTGAAAACTAGTCAGGATTCTGGCCCTCAAGGCTTGGAGTTGGACAAACGGGTCTTAGATATATTGGTACAATTATGTTTTAAGATATGAAATGTGAGGTTATGATTGTATTTTTGTTGTTATTGTCACATTTTATTGCCTTTATGACTTTTTCTCAAAATAAAGGATGATGATGGACAACCCTGAGGGAAAGCATTCCTAGATTACTGGCATCACTTTTGCAAGTTCACAGCATCCAGTTTAAATATAATTTCATAGTAACAAGAATTGGAACTCTAGAGCATACTCCATCATGGAATATAGTTTGCCTATGTGGTAAAATGTACATTGACAGTACAATAAGAGACCAGGACAAAGATTAAAGAACGTAGAAGTACCATATGCAGTCAAGATCCACTCCTTGGCAAAAACGGCATCAATAAGACTCCAAAGGAAATTGGAGATTCCTGGGATGGGAAATCACAAAGTGAATACCGAGGGGTGGGAAGAGATAATCAAGACTGGGACAAATGGAAACTACGGACAAACAAATACTGGGCTCAAAAAAGAGCATTTAAGGATTTTTTGGGGGATCCTTCATGACATAAAGTTGCCAAATTATGGATTGTGACCAAATCAATGGTAGGCTTTTATCCACGCATATCTAGTCTGAAATATTAATCTCATATTTTAGATTTATACTTAGTACATCAAAATTTTTAATACATCATCAATTTGTAACTTTAAATTAAAGATAAAAATTAGAAAGTATATCGTCCAAGGCCTCCAGCCATAGCTATAACCAATAATATCTATGGTTTTTGGAGCAAAAAAAAAAACAGGGCTTGGGGAAATCTTACCCATCCCTGACTCTGAGGTGTTTCCCAGCCTCACCAAAACTAAGGAACGTCTGTGTCAGGATGTCTAAATCAAAAAGTGTTCTCTGTCCTGTCGCCAAAATCCTAAGCTGACCATCACACTCTAAACTCAATACAACAAGAAAAAGGGATGCCTTTCAGCTGGACAACTCGAGCTTCCTTCCAAAGTTCACAATGAAGTTCTCAAGTGAAGAAAAGAAAACCAATAAAGTTCTACCAGAAAGGGTCCTTCCTTTCCCCTAGAGTTCTTCTGGCTGTTTAAATGCCACTTTAACATGTTCCACAATCTCAAGGGGGTGGCTCTTCCTTTGAGTTTCCTCCGTTTACACAGCACTTTCAGATATAAAGTTTTTCCTCTGGACCTCTGGTGCCTTTTCCAAAGGGGTTTGTTTCTCCCCTTTCAGTCCAAAATTCAAGCAGGGGGTCTCTGACCCTGGGCCGTTGTCAGCTTTTCCACAGTTTCATCTTAATTCCACAATTCACATCCGGGGTCTTTCCCTCTTTTCTCCAGTCCCTGATCTACTCTCCTGCCACAGTTTTTATGACCTTGCTACTTGGGTGCGGGCCCCAGACTCGCCATGTGCCTGGTTTACTCTCCTGCCAGGGCTTTTTGTCTTATAACTTGGGTGCGAGTCCCAGACTGGCTGAGTGCCTGGTTTACTCTCCTGCAGGGCATTTTCAGTTTGTTCAATATCTGGCTGCAAGTCCCGGTTTACACTTCTCATCAGAACTCACTACTTTTTGTTTCTAGGTGAATATATTCTTCATATATTGGGTCACCGACCCTTTTTCAACAGTCATCATTTCATGTATTAAATGTCCCAGATCTCTTATTTGGGCTTACTGGCTTTGTTAACGGTTTGTGACATCTGCCCTTCAGCGCACTAGTATCCCAATCTCTTTCTCTGGGCTTACCAATCTTCGTTGGCGGCTTCAGCGTCCCTATCATCTCACTGTTTCCTCTACTTCCTGTTTGCTGACTGGGAGCACAACTCGTCGGTCACTTGGTTCCCGCCTTGCCTTCTCCCTCGCTCGTCAGCTCCTGCTGTCTGTGGCCAGCGTGGGTAACACTCCTCTGCCGACTTCCCTGGATGCCGCTCTCACCAGCTTACTCACTCTTGTCTACCGCCTGCTTTCCTCCTGTGTCTCAACCAGCGTCAGGATCACCAGGCTTCCCGCTCTGGTCAGGTGTGCCGTATTTGAATATCCTGGCACCTGTTACCATCTTCCAATGACTAGAACAGAGAGTTGGCTTATCGCTTCGAGTGATCTTCTTTACTCCATCCCTCTTCCTCGTCTCACTGGTAGTAAAGGGGGTGGGGTGTAGGTAAAGTTGGTGATCAGTTGGTGATTCTTCACAGTTTTGGGAAGGGTAGGTGGGTGTTACCCAGGAACATAGGTGAAGGTCTGCTCTGACTTAGCGAGGGTCCCTGAGGGTTGTCCTCCCCATGTGGCCCTCCCTTAGATAGCCACCCCCTAGGTCAGAGTCAAGTAGCTTCTGCCTTTCCCTGGCCACATGATCAAAGAATTCTCCCGGAGTAGTAGTGATGGCCTCGCTAGATTCGGCACGCCACATTCTAGGGTAGGATGGGGGAGGATGCAAGTGCAGCCTGACTGCTCCTTTCATATCCCCCAGATTAATCAACATACTTTCTGAAAATCACTAATCACTAGTGCCACTGTCTTGCACTGTTGTTTAATGGTTTAGAAGAAAAGGCAAAGTTGAATTGCCCAGAGTGATTCTCCTGTTCTCAACTAGATTATGTTATTGTTGGGGGGGTGTGTGTGTGTGTGTGTGTGTGTGTGTGTGTGTGTGTGTGTGTGTGTTTGTGTGGTATAGCTCATAGTGCTACAGAGCAGAATGACAAACAAAACCGCAGACTAAATTGCGCTCAAGCCAAGGCAATTGGTGCTGACATGGTGCACATTTCTAGATATTGTACCATTTTTTCATGTGCTTAAAGAACTATTGGTGTTGTGCCTTTTTGGGGATATTCAAACTATTGTGCATGAAAATCTGGTTACCACATTCTAAATCTGACGGATTTCTGAACGGAAATACTATATCAGGTAATTAGTGCCGCTGCAGGCAGTACGTCTGGAAATATGCCTACTCACGAGAAGCCCGCCAGGTTGGCAGGTCAGGTGCAGATTCCCAGAAATATGCCATGCGGAATTTCAGGAATTTTGAATGGGTTTTTTCTTCTAATCCATTTGTACACTCATTGTGAGCATGGGATTTGGATCGTGTACAAAAGCAAATTAGAACACTAGTGACATGTTAATGTATACACATTTACCATTTGGACCCTTGGTGCATTAACTTGAAACACTGAACATCTTAAATGCACCATTTTCCACATCCCTTTGGTTGTCCCCAAGTACCACTCATTTTTACTGCCACCAGTTATTTGTTTATTTATTTATTCATTGTTCCAGTTATACAAGCGTGCAAAGCCCACGGGCATCTAGGTGCTGGTTTCAGACATGACGAGACAGCAGATACATGAGGGCCTAAATGTCACAACTGTGCCTTTGTGCACCTAGCCGCCAGCGAGACTGTGCACTTATGCAGCATTGTGCACAACACCAGATTTCCGATGCCATGGTCGCTAAACCTATTTCTGAATTTTGCTGACAAAGGTTTCCGAGCAGCATATGAAACCTGGGTCTTTACACACTGCTGGAAGTGGGCAAAGAAGGGGGCCTAGATGTGTATTGATAGCAGGCATGTGTATCCTGCCTGCTATACTCACAGAGACCATCAAACTGCCACAGAATCAAGCACAGAGCGATCGGCTATATAGCCTGAATCAATTAGAAGTGACTTATGGTTAGTTACTGAAGCATAATAAAATACGACGCTTTTAGCAAATAAAATGGCTGGCATGGAGCCCTTCACTGTTCATTCCATGCCAATAAAATTGAACAGCAGTCTGCGGCTTCACTTTGCCCCCATTTTTAGTGTGCCATGGCACTGACTCAGGAATCCTGGCAGATCATGTACAATTAATAAGAAGAGTTGCCTTGAATTGAACTTCTGAACATTTAGCGCAAAGGAGCCTGGAAGGCGTTGTGTTTTCGAGAGCGGCCATTTTGAAAGATCCGGTGATGCCCGGAAGCATCACATTTTAATGATAGCCTGGGACTTCAAACAGTGTTTCTCACTCTGAAGACATGGGCTTCACTACCAGTATGATGATGCGGGAAAAAAAGTGGTGGTAACAGAATAACCGCCACTTTTCCCACTCCACCATACTACAAGTTTTGCCCTGAAGTGGGGGATTTAACTCCGGTATCATGCTCCAACTTTCTGCAGAAAAATCATCAAAATCGTCTGAATTACTGCAGCGGTAATTCCAACAGTAGTAATTCTGCAGAAATCCCCAATGGAGTCCTATGGACTCCAAATTAATGGGGACTAACACCAGCAGTTGAAATCCGGCAATAAATCCGCCGGGCCAAGTGGCAGTAATGGTAATTCCGTTGCGTGGGATTCCAGCAGATTTACCACCGGAAAACAACACAACTCGTAATGAGGGCCAAAGTTTATTCCTTCGGCCCATCTGTCCAAAATTAATAGGCATGTAGTGGGGTTGGGGGCACAATTTATGAATTTCCCGGAGGTGCGAGTGCCCAGATTTTAGAGCCAGTGTTATTAGGGATTGGATTTCCAGGGGGGTGCCCGGCCCGGAGGACCCACGCATGCAGGGAAATACGATCTACCATTTTGAAGTGTATCTTGTCAAAATAAAGACGGTGTCACTTTTTATGACTTTGGAGATATTACTTAAGAAATTACTGCATGCCATAATTACCATTGGTGCACGTGTTAATCTGAGGAGCACTGCGCAATGAGATAGTTACCACCGCACGCGAAGAGACAGAAGATCGCACATGCAGGAAAACTGCTAAAACTAGATGCAGTAAAATTACCACGTGCAGTAATCACCATTGGTGCACGTGTTAATCTGAGGAGCACTGCCCAATGAGATAGTTACCACTGGAAGCACAGAAACAGAAGATCGTACATGCAGAAAAACAGGGTCCGACCTATAACAGCGCCTCTCCTGGCGTGTAAGGGTAGAAGGCGGTCCCTGCGTCTGACCTATAGTGAGCATAACTCTGCCACAGCGCCTCTCCTGGCGTGTAAGGGTAGAAGGCGGTCCCTGCGTCTGACCTATAGTGAGCATAACTCTGCCACAGCGCCTCTCCAGGCGTGTAAGGGTAGAAGGCGGTCCCTGCGTCTGACCTATAGTGAGCATAACTCTGCCACAGCGCCTCTCCTGGCGTGTAAGGGTAGAAGGCGGTCCCTGCGTCTGACCTATAGTGAGCATAACTCTGCCACAGCGCCTCTCCTGGCGTGTAAGGGTAGAAGGCGGTCCCTGCGTCTGACCTATAGTGAGCATAACTCTGCCACAGCGCCTCTCCTGGCGTGTAAGGGTAGAAGGCGGTCCCTGCGTCTGACCTATAGTGAGCATACCTCTGCCACAGCGCCTCTCCAGGCGTGTAAGGGTAGAAGGCGGTCCCTGCGTCTGACCTATAGTGAGCATAACTCTGCCACAGCGCCTCTCCTGGCGTGTAAGGGTAGAAGGCGGTCCCTGCGTCTGACCTATAGTGAGCATAACTCTGCCACAGCGCCTCTCCTGGCGTGTAAGGGTAGAAGGCGGTCCCTGCGTCTGACCTATAGTGAGCATACCTCTGTCACAGCGCCTCTCCAGGCGTGTAAGGGTAGAAGGCGGTCCCTGCGTCTGACCTATAGTGAGCATAACTCTGCCACAGCGCCTCTCCAGGCGTGTAAGGGTAGAAGGCGGTCCCTGCGTCTGACCTATAGTGAGCATATCTCTGCCACAGCGCCTCTCCTGGCGTGTAAGGGTAGAAGGCGGTCCCTGCGTCTGACCTATAGTGAGCATAACTCTGCCACAGCGCCTCTCCTGGCGTGTAAGGGTAGAAGGCGGTCCCTGCGTCTGACCTATAGTGAGCATAACTCTGCCACAGCGCCTCTCCTGGCGTGTAAGGGTAGAAGGCGGTACCTGCGTCTGACCTATAGTGAGCATACCTCTGCCACAGCGCCTCTCCAGGCGTGTAAGGGTAGAAGGCGGTCCCTGCGTCTGACCTATAGTGAGCATAACTCTGCCACAGCGCCTCTCCTGGCGTGTAAGGGTAGAAGGCGGTCCCTGCGTCTGACCTATAGTGAGCATAACTCTGCCACAGCGCCTCTCCTGGCGTGTAAGGGTAGAAGGTGGTCCCTGCGTCTGACCTATAGTGAGCATACCTCTGTCACAGCGCCTCTCCAGGCGTGTAAGGGTAGAAGGTGGTCCCTGCATCCGACCTATAACAGCGCCTCTCCTGGCGTGTAAGGGTAGAAGGTGGTCCCTGCATCCGACCTATAACAGCGCCTCTCCTGGCGTGTAAGGGTAGAAGGTGCTCCCTGCATCCTACCTCTGTGCCTTGGAGCGATATGGTGGTGATGAGGTTGGTCCAGGTCCCTCCACAGCGGGAGGTAAAAGCCTAAACACAACCCCCAATTTCCAAATTGGACAGCAAGAGAAAGGACATATTACGTCACAGATACGTGCATTTTGCAGCATTCGTGCTTTATTAAAAAAAGACACAGTTATCTCATAAATGTACAGAATTCAGAAACGTCCAAAATGACCGATTTTAAAGGACCGAATGCGTGATTTGACCGAATTCCGGCCGTTTGAAAATTCCGAACGGCAGAAAAGTTCGACCAGATCACGCATTAAGTGCTCGGGGCTTCGGGGTGTCCCCCACACACTTGCTCATTATATTGTGAGCAGGGGCTGCGGAGGTGTTCCCCCAATGCCATCCCATAAAAGCCCCCCAAAAGAATTTAAAAAGAGGGCTGTGGGTGTGTTCCCTGCACCTTTGCTCACTATATTGTGAGCGGGGTTGTAGCGGTGCACCCCGCAGCCATCCCCCAAAAAAATGGAATGGTCCCTCCGGCGCCGGTTCTGATCACGGAAGTAAAAGGGAACAGGCGTTGCAGGGACACTGGGAGTCAGCAGCCGCAAGGTAAGTAGAGGGTGGGGGTGTGGTGGGGGTGTGGGTGTGCGTATGGTGGGGTTATTGTGGTGGGGGCCGGGGGCCAAGTTGGAAATGTTCAGGGGAGAAAAGACCATGGGTTATTTCGGAGAAATAATATTCAGTCTTTTCTCCCTCGAACATTTGGATCTCAGGCTTTCAACCCTGATCGCACAATTCCATTTCTAATTTCCATACTGTTCCTCTGGCTCGAAAATAATCTCACTCAAATGGAGCTCCTTCCTATAAATGTGTGCTGTTTGGGTAAGGTGACCAGAAGTCCCCGAAATTGGAGCTCTGTCCCCCTTTGTCAAGATTATGTTTCCATTGGAACCTGGAGTGGTCCCGGTTTTTGGCAGTAGGTCTTCATAGCTGGGAGGCACAGCTTGCACAGAAGAAATACTGCATTTTACAACTTAAGATAGTGTTGTGATACATTAATTATAATATGTGTTTTTTCTTTGAACAGTAACACTTAAACCCCCTTCTCCTCCAACCACTATTAAAGTGTAGTACCTTGACAACCACTTTCAAGAGTTAGTCTTACTTTTATGTTAGTTGCCCTGTCCCTTTTTTTTACTTTTTTAATCTGGTCACCCGATGCTTGGGACCACTGCTGCGGTTCCATGCCCCTTTGCCAACACCCGTTTTTTCGAAGTAATTTTCTTCAAAGAAATGACTTCGAAAAAAACAATCAACATTTCTTTTGTTTAATTTCAGGGAGGTGTCCCTCCAAGCCCCCATCCCTTTACTATTACTCCAACCCCAACTCCCTCCCCACTGCCCCTTTTTAATCTCTTCCAATATATTTCAATGAGTTTTTTTCGAAGTCATTTCTTCGTAGAAAATGACTGATCAATCTCGACACCATTGCTACTCTGGTCACTGGATACCAGAAATTGACAAGGGTTTGTCAAACCGACTAATTAAAACAAGTAGCTAAAATGTAGCTAAAATGCTATATTCTGCTCCTTTTTAGTTTTCAGTCTGATTTGAAAATGTTACGGCACACTTAAAAATATCAAATTCTCAAATTCTGCAAGTATTTTTGTTGCTAGCGCAAAATCGCTATAAGTCGGATGGACGCACTAAATACAGGAGGGACCAATGTGTTAAATCGAAAGTAGCAACACGCAGCATATATGTTCTGAACGCTGCACCTGGCCATGCAATGCACTTATCCCACTAACCACAGCCCTGTGTGTCATACAAGACAAGGCCGTCCAAAGACCACAAAGACAAATAATCCAAAGTGGCCATACCCTCAAATGAAGGGATCATGTTCCTTGCATGCATGGAAGAGCTAGCCTACTAGGATGAGCCTCCTGCTTCCCACACGTGGCATGAGCAATAATGCCCACAACTCGTGGAGTGGGCTCTTCGAGTGGCCTGTGCCTTTTCAGCGTCTGTGCGCAGCCACTGACCTAACACTCTGTGTCTCAACGACTGCTTGAACCTCAGATGATGCGGCTAATCGTGACACTGGCGATTCCCAACAGGTTGCTCAGACGCCCACCTCCAGCACGACCGCCACTGGAATGTCCACCATAGCAACTACCACGGCGGCTGTCACAACTAAGACTGCCTACATGGCCGCCGCCGCCACCACCACCAATGCAGCAAGACCATCATCTGCAGGGATATGACACTGCCCACAATGACCCAAAACCCATATCAACCACCCATATCTGCAAGGAGAGGTAAAGCCCACTTATTCTGCTATATGCTCCAGCATAAGGTATCCCACCCCACCACCGGATCACAGTGAGCCAATGGGACACACGCGAAGATGTGGACGTGGATATCAGCCTGTCCTCCTAGAGGAAGTGGACGAGGGGGTACGTTGACACTAATCCATCCACCGGATCCTGCAGCAATGGCATCAATGGATTCTCACCAGGGTTTCTCACCTCCCAGTGCACGCGCCAGTCTCGATGAAGCTAATTAACATTGCGCCCCTCAATGGCGCGGAAGCAAGGCAGCTGGTACAAGAAATCCTTGATCACCAGCATGCGGCAGCTGCAGTCCTCAGAGTGGAAAGGAAGGTGACAAGCAGGAACCACTCCTTGTGTGATGCAATGTTACTGGCTGCTAAGTGCCATTGCGACACGGAGCAGGAGGCCACAGGAGACGACTGCAGAGAACGATTGGGCATTTGTCATGCACCCTGGAGCAGCTGTTGGCAATCAGAATGGAGATTTCTATGGGTATAACTGGAGACTCTTCGGCCTCTTCGATAACCAGGTCATCGGCCAACTCCTAGTTAGGAACCTTTTTTCCAGTAACTGGCCAGGAGTCTGCCATGGCTGCCAGACAGCCCCTTCCACTTCCCCTGCAGAGCAGCCATGCTAGAAAGGAACACATCATGGGTTGGTTAGGTAGGTGGAAAGGTGTGTGTGTATGTGCGCACATGTGTGTGTGTGTGCCGATGCGTGCTAAAATATATGTGTGTGTTGGAGAGAGATAGGTGATGGATTGAGGAGGGGGATGGGATCATACATATGACACACATTCATCGTGTAGCCTGTTATTATGGTGGCATTCATGAGAAAAGAACAGTTGAAGAGAGAGACTGGATCTCAACATGTGAGATGGTGTCTAAGTAGTCCTCATTTTGAGTCGTTAAATCACCAGAAGTTCCCCTCAACGGTATGCAGAGCTTGGTTTTTGCGGTTCTGTTTAAATCTTCTCCCCACCCATGAACTTGTAGGGGCTGGAGAGGTGGCGGCAAAGGACCTGTAGACTTTGTGCTGCTGATGGAGTAATCGAAACATTGTGCCATGTATTATTGCATTGCCCAAGCACTCGAGATTTGAGATCGCAATTGATCCAGAATTTGTTTGGTTACAGATATTGACCGGGAGAAGGGTCTCGTTGAGTTTAGTGGATTTGCGTTGTATTGATGGAATCTTTCAATGTTTATAAAAAAATCTAGGAAATTGGGGAACAAACTGCCTCATTACGAGGTGGGCGGTAAGGGGCTAATGGTGCCGGTAAAGGCTGTGGTGAAACAAGTGGCATGGTCCATGTTGGCTTATGCGACTCCACGCACCGGAGTCGCATAATGATTAACCGGACCATAGAGTCAAGGGTAAATCAAAGGAACAGCGCACAGCAGTGGGCGAGGCAGTGAATGATGCATTGGCCACCTTGTTGCAGCTGTTTCATTGCATTTGGTGAACGGCGGTATCGCCGCATTTTTTGACGCATTCTTTTAGGGGCGGGGTGTTAAGGGAACATATATCATTGATTTTTCGAGTAACGGGGAGGCTTGGAGAGTAGTGGGAGGAGGGTAATAAGAAATACTACAAAAAATACAGTGAATCAGCCACTACGACAAAATGTCCCAGATCCTTGAGCGATATTGCGGGCCGAACAGGCCACCGTGGCTACAGACTAACGCAAGTTATCATGCTGAGCTGATGAACAATAATGCATGCAATTCAGATTGATCTTTCAAATATAAAGTAGAACATGTATTGGAGTTCTAGAATCCGATCAAATCATTCACACAATTCCAGATCCCATCAATGAGGCAGGAGGTCACGAGACTGCATGGATCCTACCTTTTTTTTTTAATGTAGTGTATGAACCCCTATTATACACAAAAGAAACAGTACAAGTTGTCAGACAGACAGACTAAAAACAAAACCAAGGGGCGAGAATTTACCGAAAGCTAAGGAAATAGAAATGTACACTAAATGCACACTTTCAGGTCAATATCCGTTTTCTTTTCCCTAACAGTTTGGAAACTGAGCTTATAAAATAATAAGCCTTGCAAAAGCCTGGGATGGCAAAGCAAGTGGCAGCTATTGGCACAGAAGATAAGTAAATATCATTTAAAATATGACTACTGAGGAGAGAAAAGAATTTGGATGGGAAAGTCACTAAGAAAAGTCCTTGATGTTGTTACTTTCGTACCAGAATCTAAAATAGCAACCGATACAGAATGGATGCATTCTTGCAAGTATGCATTTAAGTATTTAATGCTGGCTTGTGTTGTTATTTTTTGAGGAAAAATATAAGATGGACACATTGGGCCTCATTACGAGTCCGTCAGTAACCGAGGCGGTCAAACCGCCTGGTTACCGCCGGACTCGTATTACCATTCCGCCTCCGTGATTCCCAGAATTACCTGGGCATTACAACCCCGGTTACCCGGGAATCACGGAGGCAGAATGGTATTAATCCCCATTCCCATTGAGTCCTATGGGACTCGATGGGAATGGGGATCATGGAAACACCGCAGCATCTCGTAATGCTGCCGGTGTTTCATCGTCCGCCTGCAGGCGGGCAGTGTTAAACCCGCCAGGTCAAACCTGGCGGGAACATCACCTCCCGCCTGCAGGAGTCGGGATCAGGCGGTCCGGAAACAACGGTGGCGGCGGGTTTACTGCCACCGTTATTTCCGGACCACCTGATTTGTAATGAGGCCCATTGTTCACTTTTTAGCGCCCCCTTCCCCACACTTCCCTATTGCAGGGGTATCGCCGACGTAAAAAAGGGAACGCTGTTTCGCTGCAGCGCCGAAACCAAGCCCGGGCAACAGGGCTTCAATGAAATTGCCTGCAGGGAAACATCACAAATCCTCCTATCGCTCGTGGCCCTATCCTGGAGAAAATAAAGACGTCCAAAGGGTGCTTGTCAGGATGTCCAAGAAGAAAACCTTGGTCTGATGTTCAGAAAACCTAGTCTATCCTGACTCCTGTCCTTACCACTAAAACAGAACAAAAACTAACAAATTTGGGGCCTCTTGCCCTACGGTTGAGTGGTGGCTGGTTTCTGATCCAGTATTATGTCTCTTTCTCAAGACGGGTCCCTCACCAGTTCAAGTAACCAGGCACCAGAATATCTTTGGCCTCTCCTGCGCTGGATTGTGAATTTGCTTTAGGCTGGGTTCTTTTCTTCTCTCTCTATGTCAATCCTTCAAGTTTTTCAGATATTTTGTTCCAGTCCTGGGTGTCTGATACCTGTGGAATTGATGGGATTTGAACGTCCTGTCCAGCTAGTCCCCTTGGCTCCCTTTCCAATGAGTAAAGTACGCTGCTCTCCACTCCACCTGCTGGTTACCCCTCCTTGGGTTCTCGTATTTCGCACCTTGCCCTGGGTGTTATCTCTTTGTTCCATCTTGGGGTTGAATTACTATTACCTGCGCTTGGGGTTGGTTGGTTTTCATCCTGTCTTGGGGTTGTTTGGTTCTAGCCCAACCTTGTGGTTGTTTACTTCTCTCCCAGCCCTGGGGTCATTCGGTTCTCTCCCCGCCCTTGGGTTGTCTAGTTCTCTCCCTGCATTGGGTCCTTCGGTTCTCACCCCACCCTGGAGTCGTCTGGTTCTCACCGCGTCCTAGGTTCTGACTTTTGATATCGATATTGATATTTTATTTCTATTGCGCTTGTACACAAGTGTTTCAGAGCGTGACAAGGCAAGGGAGGGGAACAGGAGAGAACAAAACAGCGATCTTACTAGGCCCAGTGACATTGAGAACGCGCAAGTGCATGGGAGAGGGGGAGGGGAAAAGTGCATGGAAGGGGGGGAGAAGTGGAAAGTGCGAAGCAGAGGAGAAACAGATAAATAACAATAAATAAATAATAAAGGCATCAAACAGCGGTAGTGCAGCCAGCAATTTGCAAGTGCTAGGTTTAAGGCAGCAGGCAGGGTAGGTCTGAAAAGGGGGGTGGCTGTATATGTACAGATACAAGATACAGACCCCAGTGCAAGGGGTGGCCCGGAGGCAGTGCGGGAGGGTGGCAGGGTGAGCAGGTACCTGGGCCTGGAGGACAGAGGGTGGCCAGGTGCATGGTGCCAAGAGAGAACAGATCAGCAGAGGAGAGGGAGAGCGAAGGCAGAAGAAAAGAGGAAGGTCTTGAGGTGCTTCCAGAACCGGAGATGGTTCTCCTCAAGTTTTAGAGTGGCAGGGAGGCTGTTCCAGAGGGAGGCCCCAGCCGAAGACAGAGATCTACTCCCAGCTCGTTTCTTTGAAAAACGACTGACCCTGAGGGAGTTGGAGGTAGAGGAGTGAAGAGGGGAGGTATTTGCGGAGGGATAGCTGAAGGATAGCTGAAGGTATTTTGGACCCAGGCCCCAGAAAGCCTTGTGGACAATGCAGAGGGTTTTGAATTTAATCCTTGCATCCACTGGGAGACAATGCAGAGATTTCAGAGCTGAAGAGATATGATTCCAGGGCTTGAGGCCAAGGACAAGTCTTGTAGTCCTGTTCTGGATTAGTTGCAGAGGCCGGAGAGTAGAGGCAGGTAGATTTAGAAAGAAGCTGTTACAATAGTCCAAGCTAGAGAGAACCAGAGCTTGGGATACCATGAGCTTCTGGGGGAAGGAGAGGAAAGGCAGAGTACCTCTGAGGAGGTGCAGCAGGAAATTTGACTTTTTAGAGACCTCAGAGATGTGGGCGGAGAAGGAAAGGGTGGAGTCAAAGATGACCCCGAGGTTCTTAGCCTCGCAGGTGGGGGTAGGAGGAGGGCCAAGGGAGGCCGGCCAGAGAGTGAGGGGAAAGGATGGTGAAGGTGTGCCGATGAGGAGGATCTCCACCTTGCTGGCATTCAGACAAAGATCATTGGCGGCACACCAATCTTTAATGGCAGTTAGGCAATCAGAGATGAGAGAGGGAGAGGAGGTGGCAGGGGGCAGCCTGAAAATGAGTTGAGTGTCATCAGCGTAGCACTGGAAATTTCAGCAGAAAGTGGCAATGCAGTGGGCGAGAGTTGCCAGGTATTGCCCTCGCCGCCCATCTTCTGACTTCCCTGAGTGGCTGTGTACCTTTTCATTTCAGATGGTACTGCCCCGGTCGGACGTGCTGGGGAGGGGTGTGGTCTAATTTGGTTGGCTTCCTTCACCTCTGCTGGAGCGGGTGCTCCATTTCCGATGACATCTAGCAGGGGCTTGACAGCAGCTCCATGTGGCCCCGACTCCCTCCAGTGGGCCTCCAGTTACCAGATCGCTACGTTCTGTACTGTGGCAGGCTTGATGAGTGGTAGAAAAGATTTCTCTAGAAGCAACTTTTCCTCCATAGTCCATGAACCCCAAAACCTTTTGCATTTGTTTTAGTATCCTAACCTAACTTTTTACAGTGGAGCACAGCCTTCAGCTGCACTCCACTGGACTTTTGCTCATTGTTATGGGGACACTGACACTGTACTGAGAATCTTTATTTCTCTTAGTCTTTCGACTTTGTTGGCACTTTCCAGTGGTATTTTATCATTGTGCAAAGTACCTTCCAGTACGGCATAATGGGGCCTTTGTGTTATATGGCCCTAGACATCCTCTAAGGAATCATTTGTGATAGTACAACGTGATTCAGGACAATCTGGTGGCAGCAGTAGCTTTTTGTTTTATTTGTATAACTTTTTATCAAGCCTTACCGCATTTCCTGCATGTGGCTCCAGACTGTGGCTAGTGTCCGCCATGATGTCCATTGTTTACTCCTTTGGCCGTTTTGTCCCTTTGCCTTCTCCCGGCCCTTGCAGGGTCGGGATTTCCTTTTTTGGGCATGCAGTTGCCCGCGAAAGCCGCTTCTTTCACTGATTCGACAACTGCTGGTGTGCATGCATGGAGCAGATCTTGCCATTGGTGGGCTGCGTGCGAGCACTCACCTGACTGTGGATAAGAGATAGGCCTTCATTTATTCCTCAGATCTGAAGAAGGAACCAAGTATCCTGAGGAGTATGCAAGACAAATGACGATCCTGAGATGCACTTGAGAAGGCCTGGCACACTCATCTCACTGCTGTCCCGGTGAAGCCCAGCTGCTTTGCGCTTGATCTCAGGAGACCTGGGAAGATGCTTTGAATCCTTGGAGTGGTGGGACCAAACACTCCTGACGCTTCCTGGTAACCCTGCAACGGAGCCTATTCGGAAATGTCCCTGGGCCATCCTGTGGGGTATCCAGCCCGAACCTAGGTTGTCGTGCAGGAGTGTCGCCGTTTTGGGTTGCGAGGAGAGAATTTGTCGTCCCAGCACCTTTGGGCCGTGAGATAGAAGACTGCATCATACCGTGAGAGCTGGGTGCTAATCCGTCACTATGCGCCTTTGACGGTCGCTGAAGGTAGTTTTCCTGCATTGCTTCCAGTGCCGGGAGACCTGCTGGATCAGTGTGTTCTTTTTCTTTTCTCATCGGAATCAAGGGTAGCAGCTCCTGAGCCAGACCAGAGCTGTACCCACACCCACCGCACCTGTGCATCTAGAAGCCAAATGGAGAGTGGGAAATCGAACCTCTGGTAATCCCCTCTGGACCTGCCAAGTCTGGACCAAAACAGAACTAAGGGTGGTGAGTAGTTAAGTCAATTAGAGGTGACCCTTTGTTCATCCAAGCGCATTCATTCACTGAAGGCTCATTTTTGGCCTTCCTATTGGCTTAGGTAGTACTTGCTGCCTAGAACTCTCTGAAATTCAGGAACAGCTTTGTTCATCATATTAGATCCTCACCTGGCTCCTGGAACCCGTTTCACTCCTACAGAATTCTTCTCCTAACTTTGTCCTGCTCCCTAAAAGATACTTGTGAAGTTCACGCACAACTGTGCGCTTTACTCGCTCATTGAACATTGAGCACAAGGATCCACTCATCTTATGGCTGAACTCATAAAGTTAGGATTGTCATATCTGAAGTATGTCAGTGCTATATAAGTTACTCACCTTCTTCCTTTGCAGGTATTGGTGGGGTTATCAACTTTCTGACTGCATTGGTTGTATATATATTGCATATGGCCTCATTTGGAGTGTTGCGTTAAGGCAACAACGGCGCCGGTAGTGCTACCTGTGCCGTTGTTACCTCGCCGCAACATTCCAAGTATGCTCGCGGGTGCCGCTCTAGAACGCCTGGTCAGACCAAGCGTGCAGAGAGGCACCCACGAGCATTACCGGATGGCAGGGCCGTTGTTGCCATCCTCCCCATTCCCATTGGGGGAATGCGGGATTTACCGGGTCCTGGTCCCGCGAAAGGAATTTACCGGGCTCTCCAAGGTGGAATGGCCCGGTAAGTCCCTTTTTGTGGGACCTGGACCCAGGTTTGGGGGTAGCCATGCCCTTACTAAGGGCATGGCTACCTCTAAACTCGTAATGAGACCCATAGTGTGTTGTGTGTGTGGTATTTTACTAGACCTTTTCATTATTCATTGCGTTGTTATTGGTCCTATAATAAATGGTACATTTTTGTATACTACTGTTTAATTGTAATTCTTGGTGTTTCACTGTGTGTGCTCATTGGAGACCCCTGATCACCCCCCACTCCTCCTGTGATTTAGCCTTGACTGCTCTCCAAGCTACCGTGACCTGGCTGTCTACTCAGAAGTACCCCCTGTTCATCTAACAAGGGTGGCCTCCTAAACATCTGTCCCCAGGCCAGAGTTTGGAAATCCATCCAACACTGAGCATTCCAAGGCTTCCACCACAGGACGTAGCACCAACACGCTTGGTGTTGTCTCGTCTCTCAAGGCCACACTTCCCAGGAGGAGGGTTCTCCCGTGTGTCTCCTCTCGCCTCTCTCTTTCCCGTTCCACCAATGCAAATTGGTTATCCCCCTCCTGGGCAGTGAGACGGTGGGCTTATGTTGTGTTCTCCAGGCTCGGTTAAGAACAGTGCCTGATTAAGGTCAGAAACCTTACCAGACATGGATCTATGAAGTAGTAACTCATTACATGTGTCAATTCCCATATAACCAACCATGCATAGCATTCTTGAGACAATGAAGGATAACACATATCACTAGGAGCTGTGAAGCTTAGCAGGCTCACCTCTCTAGTCCCAAAGAGAGTTGCTCCCCCTTGGTGAGCGCAGACACATTATCTGGATTTTTCACAGATATCATCTGTCTTTAAAAGCAACGTCCAACGTCCAATCATGAGAGGCAAAGATCATTCATGGGCTCATGGATGTCCACGTGCTAGGCGTTTGCTGGGTCATCTGCCAACTTGCTTGTGCCACCCAGGAGTATACCATGCGAGACAGTTAGCAAAATTGGATGAGGTTCATCAGGTTAGATGGTGAAGTTGAGGGACACTTCTTTAGAGGGGGTTGACAAATGCACTTAGAGAGCGAGCTTGAGATGTATTTGATTAATAAATACCTGAAAGAAAGGAACTGAAAACTGACTGCCATTTTTTGGGTTAGTCTTTGAACAGAAATAATAGTAATGCCTACGCCTTGATCTCGTGTGCGATCATTATCTTGTACTTGGTTGGGATGAGGTGTAGCTGTTCAAGACAAGTGTCTACATTGAGCCAAGTTTTGGTGATTGAAAGGAAGTGAAGTGAATTGTTTCGAATTCAGACTCCCATGTTTGTGGCATTTTTGACGGAAGGTTCGTGGCATTGATGAAAATACTGGTGAGATGTGCAGCAATGAGCCTGTACTTGGGTGAGAGTAAGGTTTGTGTGTTCGGTCTTTATTGATGGCAGGCACTTTATTAGTTGATCTTCCTGTTGGGGTGAGTTGATTGGCCGTCGGCGTCCACCAGTGTGACTAGGAGTCTATATGTCTGGGTCAAGTGGTTTAGATGGGTTTGTGGATTGCTCTTCTTGCATTGGGACATGATGCATACTTCTCAATGTGTGTGCCTGTTTTTACTCTCAGATCTTGATTTGGAAAACAATTAGGTTGGTATGGTTAGTTTGAAGTGTCATCTTTTCATTACTGTAAATGTTTATTGTTAGGGCAGTGATGTTTTATCATGCAATGTCAAGGCATTGTCCACTAGGGATAACTGGATAAAAAGAACTGGATAAGTTTGCACTCAAGGTAACGACCCCTGGTAGGATGATTGTAGTGTAGAATATAAACTCAGTTATTGTGAGACTTTCCTTAATATCATACTATATAATAAAAGGCCAGATGTATGTTGGTCATAAGCCATCCCGCCCGCTACGCCTGTTACTACCTCTAGAGGGAGCTGTTGCCTTATGCATACAACAATAAGACTTCAGGTTGAACCCTCACAATATCACTGCTCAGAGGCGTCGCTAGGGGGGGCTAAAGGGGCTATAGCCCCTGATCTTTTGGTTGTAGCCCCGGATAGAATCTCAGGAGCTAGAGCCAAAAGACTAGCTAGCCCCCAGTCCCAACAGTTCTGACATCAGCTTAGCCCCGGATCTTTTCCAGACCTAGCAACTTCCCTGTCACTGCTTGAGGGAGCTGTTGGCTTAGGATTTATAGTGGTTATAATGCATTAATGGAAGCCTTGACCTTGGCCTGTGCACACGGGCCTGTACACTAGTTGTAGAATGCTATGCTAAGTGTTTGAAGGAAGATGTAGGTTTTCATCTTTATTTTTCTCCACGTGTCAGTGTCTACATGGTGGATTTAATTAATCTTGGAGCACGCACACCCAATGGGGCAGTGCGGCTTCCCAGGGGGCTGCATGGGTTAGAGGCGGGTGGGTGAATTAGACGTCGTGGCCTAGCTGAGCATGCGTTTGTGTCTTGGAATTAGGGACTGAAGTCCAGGAGGAAAAAAACTATATTTGTCATAGTAAAGAGTGTCTGGGTCTATGTTTATCAAGAAGGTCTCACCTGTCTAGTGTATTCATATGTCTGTAATCAGTATATTATGCTTTATTTTCTCGGAGATTCTTTTCTGTTGGAAATTCTTGAATTTTTAAAGTCTACGTAGCAGCATGTTGTAATGTGAACTAGTTGTATCGAGCATATCATATGCAATAAACTGCTGTCTCTCTCTGTATCCCCCACTTTTTCACTGTTTCTCTCTGTGTGGGCGGCAGCCGCATTGTCAGGTGTGTTCTCTCTGCTCTCTCTGTCAGTGTGGTCTGGTACACACTCACCTTGTCTCTGTGTTGACGCAGCCTGTGTCTATCTCTTTCTCTGCGTCAATTCTCTCTCTCTCTCACTCTCTCTCTCTCTCCCTCTCTATCACTAACTCTTCCTCTGTTAGTGTGGTTTTGTAGGCTCTGTTTTCTCTGTCTCTCTCCGTTCAGTCTGGTGCAACGTGCACTCACTCTCAGCTTAGTCTGGTTTTCTCCCTCGCATGTCCTCTGTCTCTCTCCCTCTATCCTTCTCTTAATGCACACTCTCCCTCTCCACCTGTGCATGTGTCTCTCTGTCTAGTTGCCCCTTTCCCTTTGTGTCTCATATTTAAACTCTGCCTCGGGCGCGCAGAAGAAACAGATCATTAGTTTTAAAAGAAGTGTGACCCTTTCTAAGAAGGGAGGCTATTTAGAGGCAAAAATGAATTTTTCTTGGCATAACAGATAAAAAGGGAAATTATTTTATTGAACTAACTTTGTAAACTGACTAATTCTAAAATAATACAGCGTTACTTTCTAATGATGAAACACCACTTGTTGTAAAGGAGCCTTACAAATATCCAATACATAAATAAATACAAATAAATGATCACTTCCAGAGAGGGCGCTAGAGAGCCGTCCAAGATGGCGGCCTCCCTGTGAGCTCCACGGAGCTCCCTCAGAAATCCTGACGAATCGAGGCATCTGCGCTGGGCATTGTGTATGCAGCCACCCCCAGTTTGTAGCCAAAGCGATTCTGAACAAAACGTAGTACTCCTTTCGTCGTAATTCGGATGCTGGGTCCAGATTCCTCAGCGACGAGAAACCCTCCCCCTCCCCGGTCCGAGTGGAGCGCCGGCGCGGGCTAGACGCGAGGCAGTCGGAGACAGAGCGGGCCCGGAGGGGGACGGCCTGAGCGGCCGAAAGCGGTGGGACATCCGGCAGAATCTCGGAGGAGCCGTCCTGAACGAACCCCGAAGATCAGGTACGCGCGCCCCCGTGCGCCCCCGTCCATACTCCCCGGGGTGAATTTCAGCCTGTGTGAAGGCGCGGGGCGCGGGAAACCGCAAGCTGGGGTCCGCGTGAACCCCCAACGTACGGGCCGCCCAGCCGAGAACCAGCAGTAGATAGCGCTTGGACCCGGCGTCACTCCCGCTTCCACTATACCCTATCACAAAGGGAAACATCAGGAGGGACCTACCTCCAGTGCCCTGTAGGACCCCCGCTACACAAGCGCCGATGGCGGCCTCAAAGAAAATGGACAGAGCTCAAAAGAAGCTAAACTTTGAAGGCAGCTCCGTGACCAAACCAACCACCTCAAATGGCAGAGCGCTATCTCCCACCCAAGACGAGGAGGAGGCCCACGGGTTCGACATCAGGGAAATTCTCCTAGAACTGAAAGCCGGAATTGGCGGTCTTGGGAGCAAACTCGACACCCTCTCCTCTAAGGTTGATCTGCTCCAGCACCGGTTAGACAAACACGCCGATAGACTTGACACAGTCGAGCAGAGGGTGTCGGACCTCGACGACGGAGCAGCGGCCCTGACTTCCAGAGTGGCCTCCCTAGAAGTGCAAATGAAAGCGGTAAACGCAAAGAATGAAGACTTGGAGGGCCGCTCCCGACGCAACAACATCAGGATCGTTGGAGCTAGGGAACAACAACTCAACATAAAGATGGAGGACTACATCGAGAAGTTATGCGTGGACCTTTTCGGCACAGACATCCTGTCCAAACTGTTTGTTGTGGAGAGAGCCCACCGAATTCCCAACACCAGACCGATCCCGGGGGCTAATCCTCGCCCAATCATAGCGAGAGTGCTCAACTACAAAGACCGGGACGCCATCCTACGGGCGGCCAGGGAGAAAGGCGATCTTCAGTACGACGGTGATAAAATCCAATTTTTCCCGGATTTCTCCCAGGCGGTCCAAGCGCAAAGAAGATCGTACACGGCAGTAAAGCGCAGGCTTCAAGAGAACCAGATACAATACGCCATGCTCTACCCTGCCAAACTCCGAATCCAACATGAGGGGACGACCCAGTTTTTCAACTCTCCGGAAGAGACGAGCGATTATCTGGACCGCTCGGGCTGCAGACCCGCCTCCTCCAACGGAAGGCCTCAAAGGGGAGAGAGACCGAGAAGAAATCCACCATAAATTTTGCCTACAAGGTACCTAATGGGAGGGCTAGTGTCTGCATGGCTGACAAGGAGAGACCACCGCAGACCACTATTGTATCCGGGGAAGGGAGCTAGCCCTCTCTTGGAGGGCCACTTGCGCCCCGAGCACAGCAATGCAAGTTGTTTCGTTACTATGGGACTGTTTACCACGGGCCTGTTGGGGGTTGCCCGTACATGGGAGGGAAGTTAATTCAGTAATACCGCCTCAACCCACATACCCCCGATCCACGACAGCCACGCGAGGAACTATGTACCTACCAATCGCCAAGTCTTCCTGGCTCCTTCTCCGAAAGCGACTCCAGCTAACTCCGCGGGCCCCGGCCCGACAGGATTACACTGATCCGTTCAGATGGCAGCGACAACGTTGAGAATCGCCACCTGGAATATACGCGGCGGCAACCAGCCTACGAAAATGAGGAGAATCCTTCAATATCTGCGGAGACACAAAATCAACATAGCGATACTCCAGGAGACTCACCTACTACCCTCGTCGGAACAGCGCTGGGCCAGATCATGGGGATGCCACCGGTACTTCTCGTCCTACTCATCGTTCGCCAGAGGCGTGGCGATCCTGATCGATAAGAGGACCAATTTCAGCCTCATCGAGTCAAAGAAGGACACCGAAGGAAGGGCCCTACTGGTGAAAGGAATAATCGCTGGAAAGGAAGTGGTGGTGGTCAATTCTTACGCTCCAAACACAGACGGACACGATAACTTTAACTGGATAATGTCCCATCTAGCCACGACCGACGCGTCGACTGTGGTGTGGGGGGGCGACCTCAACACCGCGCTCGACCCCAGGCTCGACAGGTCCCACAACACTTCAGGAAACCCGTCCAAAGCAAGTACTCAGGTTCGAGAGATTTGTCAGGCCTTCAATCTTTCCGACATGTGGAGAAGACACAACCGAGACAGGAGAGACTATACCTTCCGATCAGCTGTGCACAACACCAGTTCTAGAATCGATTATATCCTGGCGTCCTCCCACAGCCCTTTCAGGTGGGACGCGTGCCAGATCCTACCAAGGTCCTATTCCGACCATTCGATGGTGGTATTGGAGGCCACCCTAGCGGGCACAGCAGTGCCAGGCCTCAACTGGAGGTTTAAACCCGGTTCACTCACAGACGCAGTGTTTGCAGCAGAACTGCGGCAAGAAATACTCTCCTTCATAGACACCAACCAAAACTCGGTTGACTCCGCAGGCACCATTTGGGAAACATTCAAGTGCTTTGTCAGAGGAATCTGCCTGACCAAAGAAAACGGGACACTAAAAATGATCCGAAGGGAACTGTCCAACATAGAGGACCGTTTAAAGGAATTGGAACAGAATCTCCTCAACACCCCCGATCCATGCATGCAAGCCAAGCTTAAGCAAGAACTCTTGAAATTTAAGGAGACAGCGGACCGCGAACTGAAGTTCATGGGTCGTAGACAGCAGATCAGGCAGTACGGTGAGGGGCAAAAACCAGGTGCATTGCTGGCCCGACTACTATCGATAGACAGAGTCCCACCTCATATTGAATGTGTCACAGATGCGCAAGGACAGATAGTCTACACGGAGGAGGGGATCTCCAACACCTTCCGGGAATTCTATCAAGACCTGTACAGCTCAAAAGGAACATCAGACCCCGAAGCGATACAAGAATACCTGAATGACACAGAACTGTATTGGGTAAGCCAAGACTTGCGCGAACCCCTGAACGCGCCCATCTCACTGGAAGAAATCCGGATGGCAATCAAATCCCTACCTAATATCAAAGCACCCGGCCCCGATGGGCTCAACGGCGAGTTCTACAAGGCGCACATGGACATAGTGGCCCCCCTCCTCTTGCAGGTCTACGAAGAGGCGGTGGGTCGAGGAGCACTTCCCCCCACGACGCGTGAAGCCAACGTGATGATGCTGCATAAACCCGGAAAACCTACAGAGAGCTGCGCCTCGTATAGACCGATCTCTCTGATCAACCTGGACAACAAAATCCTGGCCAAAATCCTGGCGGCCAGACTGCTCCCTCTGATGCCAGCACTAGTGCTGGGTGACCAGGCCGGGTTCATCCCGGGGCGTAGCACAACGTTCGGCATAAGGAGGCTGTTTGGCGTCATCGAGGCCCTAGACTCGACACAGCAGGCGATAGCAGTACTGCTGGACGCCGAGAAGGCGTTTGACTCTGTAGAGTGGCCTTTCATGTTCGCGACACTGAAGCAGATGGGTCTGGGCAACTTCTTCCTGAAGCTAGTAGCTCTGCTTTACAATAAACCACGCTCGTACATCACACTCGGGAACACTAAATCATCGGGGATCACATTGGAACGCGGGACGAGACAGGGTTGCCCTCTTTCGGCCCTTATCTTCGCCCTGGTGATGGAACCCCTAGCCTCGAGGCTACGGGCCGAGCAGTTAGAGCGAGGGTTAAAACTGGGTCCTCACAGGCTAATCGTCTCCCTCTACGCGGACGATGTCATGCTGTTCATTAGCGACCCCCAAGTCAACCTCAACCCCGTAATGCGAGAGGTGATAAGATTCGGGTTAATGTCAGGGCTCAAAACCAACCACTCCAAATCGATAGTATTCCCCCTGACTCCGTGCACCTCAGAGTTCGCCGACGACCATGGGTTCCAATGGGAAACCTCGAAAGTGCGCTACTTGGGGATCAAGATGTCACGTAACCATCACGAGATATTTAGAGATAATTACGGAACCGCACTGCAGCTATTACTTGAACGTATTCAGAGATGGAAATCACTCCCATTGACACTGTGGGGCAGGACCTCACTGACGAAAATGGTTATTCTCCCCAAACTCTTATATCTCTTCACAAATATCCCGCTACTTCTCCCCAAGTCCTTTCTGTCAAAGATCAAGAGCACGATCCTAGAGTTAATATGGGCGGGGAAACCGGCTCGGGTGGCTTACGACACACTCACTTTACCTATAGCGAAGGGAGGTCTGGCGCTCCCAGATATAGAGAAATATTACTGGGCGGCTCAGGCCCAATTCCTGAGCCACTGGTACTCAATCCACTATGTAAGACCACATGTGCAAGTGGAAAGAGCCCTGGCCTCCCCCGATTTACTATCCGCAGTCATAATCAGCCACATCCCCGTGCCGCATAAGACACTGAACACGGTCCTGTCTACATATGCGATATGGAAGAAGATCGCCAGTGCGTGTGGAGTGGCTGTACGATTCTCCCCCATACTACCTATAAAATTTATCCCCGGTATCCCTCTCACGAACGAAAAGGTATTCCTGCTATGGGTAGACAAAATAGGAGTAAAAACGCTAGGAGACCTCTTCCCAGAGGGCACCTTTCTGACCACCCAAATGGCCAAGGACAAGGGAGGGAACACATCCTTGGACGTCTTTCTCTATTTCAGACTCCGTCACGCCCTGCAGGAGCTATTCCCCTCATTCCCTAAACAACCCCCCACGTGGGAGCTGCTACATAACACAATATTAGCACAGGGAGAGGGCAGACTGGTGTCAACTCTGTACAAAACCCTGGTGAGTGACACGAGGAAGCTCCTACCTAAAGTGCAACACAGGTGGGAATCGGTTTTGCAGGAACCAATCAGTGAGGAAGACTGGGCCTACATTCTGCGACAAACTCAAAAAGTGGCGCTAAATTCTCGCTACAAACTGATCCATTTCAATTTTGTACACCAAACATATTACACACCCGCCAAAAAACACAGGCACCACCCAGAGGCGTCGGCCCAGTGTGAGAGATGCGTTTGTCCCAACGCCGACTTTCTTCATCTGGCATGGGTCTGCCCCGGTATCCAGCAATTCTGGTCCACCGTTATACAAACAACATCCGAGATTATAGGAGAGCAGATGACCCCCCTGCCGCTGGGCCCGCTTCTTGGCCTCACAAGACATCTGCAGCCATCGTCACGCAAGCTGGCGGCACTCCTCATGGTGCTAGCACGAAGGAGAATAGCCATGTCGTGGGGCAGGGGCCCACTCCCTAGGGTAGCTGACTGGGAAAAGGATATAACTTATTGCCAAGATATGGACACTGAATTTATTCGTACACTACCTTTACACGCACGCCCTCCTGATATCTGGGGACCATATATCACCTACCTGATGAACAAATCTGTTACTTCGGACTCTGATAATCCAAACACCCAGAACTCAGGTCCGTAAGAGGGAGGAGCGGGAAGACAAGGAGAGAAAACGTCCATGCGACTAAGGCAATGAGTAGAAACTCTCAAAGATACTGTGGAAACGGGAGATGGGGGGCGGTGGGGCGGGGGAATTGTTGTGGGATATTGCATTCAGCAGCTCCCTGTTGGAGCCATGCCTACCGGTTATTGTAAAATATAAATAAAGTTTGGAAAAAAAAAAAAAAAAATGATCACTTCCAGCAGAACTGTCGTCATTATAATAATGTTACTATTGCATTACTGAAGAAACATTTTGCTGTTTTGCATATAATCAAAGAGCATTCTGGGTACTTAGGAATGACCCCAGATCTTTCTTTATTATTTGACAAATATGCATATGATAAAAGGACGGCACGCATTAATCTCTAAGTACATTATGGTTGTTAATTTTTATTTTCCAATACTCACCCTAACATTGAAGCGTTTGTTACTTTGAACTATATGTACACTTTCATTTGGGAGGGGAGGCTATAATGGCTGCACCTTCTGTGACTCTATTGACATACAACGGCCATGCTCCTAATTTTCCAAGGAAACTCCATATGCTGATTTTTGGAAGAGTAGGGCCAGTTCTGCAAAGGCACATTTACAGAACTAACAAAGCATTCTGTCATGGAAGGGAGAAACAAACTGCTCAAGCGGCATCTTGTAATGTTTCGATTTAATGTAATATGGTTATTTTGTGCATTATATTTTCTTACGGTTTTAGATTTATTCATCAGGTCATTTTTCGGTATCAGGTAATAATGTCCCTGTTACAACTTTTTGCCGATGGCAGCTTAGGCGGCATTGGTCCCTGTGTGGAGGTATGATTCGAGGAAACTCCGATATAGCAAGAGAATCCTATGCCAGCAGTCTAGTTGTTTCACGTTGCCGTCAGGAACACATGATCAGTCATCTGATCCCTCTTAAGGAACCCAGAACTCCGCTTCAATGCGTCGCGAATGTGATGCTCCGTAAGTTGGCTACGATTCAGAATCTCAAACCCTATTCTATCGACAGTGAACTATCTTTTTCTCACTAACACTCCTTTTTGTTATAGAATTGTATCTCGTCTTGGCCTGCTCACTTCCTCTCCTTCGTTCAGTCCAGGGAATTCCCTCCTCCCTTAAAACCGGGCTCTCCATTTGATATTCCACTCTAGTCAGAAGCTCCGCCTATTGGAAGTAAGTCCAATCCCTACATTTGGTCTTTCTTTTCTTTGTTTAGAACCACACTTACCATTCTCCCTTTTTCAGTGGTTACCCTCTTCTCTGGAATACCACTCCTTAGACTGCCCGAGAATACCCATTCGAAGGATCTAACTCCAGTCATTTCCAAAGTTAGTTCCGTACTTTCCTCATCAATTTACCCTTCATTCTGCTTTCCGTATACTTATCTGTTATTCTCGTCCTGTAGGTCTCTTTCCACTCGTCACTTAGAGAAGGGCCATCCTGAGAGACAACCAGTCCTGACGTCCTTATAAGAAGGCTGATTCAAGATCTCCAGGGTTTTCTTCCCCAGAGGGTTTCCCTGGGGTCCGTGTTTCCCCTCACTGATTCTTTCATGTTCGGTACTAGGGGGAACAGGGATTCCGGGGTGATTCTTCTTTTCTGCTGTTGCTGCTCTGAACACGTTGGCATCCGATCAGGTTAGTGTTTTTTTTTCTAAATATCCTTTTTGGGAATTGATAACCCCAACGGAATTACAACTGTGACAGTCAAAATACATAATATTTCCGGGAAAAGCCATTGGCAACATTATATATGGTGACATTATGGATGGGGACATTATTACCCGCTACACCTAGGGTTCCATGGAAAAGCCATTGGCGACATTATATATGGTGACATTATGGATGGGGACATTATCACCCGCTACACCTAGGGTTCCATGGAAAAGCCATTGGCGACATTATATATGGTGGCATTATGGATGGGGACATTATTACCCGCTACACCTAGGGTTCCATGGAAAAGCCATTGGCGACATTATATATGGTGACATTATGGATGGGGACATTATTACCCGCTACACCTAGGGTTCCATGGAAAAGCCATTGGCGACATTATATATGGTGACATTGTGGATGGGGACATTATTACCCGCTACACCTAGGGTTCCATGGAAAAGCCATTGGCGACATTATATATGGTGACATTATGGATGGGGACATTATTACCCGCTACACCTAGGGTTCCATGGAAAAGCCATTGGCAACATTATATATGGTGACATTATACATGGGGACGGGTTGTGGAGATGTCCCCTGCTCCCCTTGTAAAAAATGTTTTAAAAAAATGTGGAGGTTGCAGGTGTCCCCCTCCCTCCACCTGCATGTTCAATGTAATATGTCTCCACAAAAAACGGCGACTTTTTTGCAGGGACATTATTAAATGCAACCCACTTTTTTGTGTGGTACTACGTCGCAGTGGTAACTTGAAATTGTGTGTGTGTGTGTTTGTGCCTTTAGTTTTAATAAGGCAGCCTGTTTCCTTACTTTGAAGTCTAATTTTATCAAGAGTCCTACCTTCAAGTCACTGATGATTCCTTGGCATTTCAGCTTGGGGATGATGTTGTCAGTTGTACATGTTCTGGTACTGGCCTTGTCCCACTATGAAGATACTTGACCTTGAAGCAAAGCAACATGTAATGACTTCGGGCAGAGTCAAATGATTGAAATGCATTTGTAAAGAAAAAGGTTATTCAGCCGCTGCGCTGAAATCAATGCACAAGTGTCGTAATGCTCACAATACACAAGGCCAGTCTTTGCGAAATGTTTCATTAGCAGCAGAAAACAGAATGCTGCTCATTGTTCATGTTCAGGCTCCATTGTCATGGCTTGGATTATTTATGTATGTATAATGGGAAGAGCAATTCTCTTTTGATCACAAAAGAACATACAATAGATAAGAAATCAGATTTGAGAGGAAGCAGTGAGGGTCTTACAATGGGGTGAGTTTAATTGACATTCTGACCAGGTTGTGGAGGGGAGTAAATATAACAGTCACCTGGGTGGACAGACACAGATTAGGACAACCAACATTAGACATTTTTAAGTGCAGGTAGGCGGTGTGGCCAGCTGTGCCCGGGATGTGACCATGATGGATGAAGTGCTAGAGTGGAGGCAGAGGAAGTGAGGGTCAGAGGCAGGTTAGAGGCGAGGGGAAAATGTTAGCTAGAAGGCAGATGAGAGGGAGGTTAAGAGGGTAACCCAGAGGTGAGGAGGTAGGCTTTTAGTTTGGCTTTGAACAAATCGGTGTGGACTGTTTCTCAGATGTCCGGGAGAAGAGAATTCCATGCAAGAGGAGCAAGAAGAGAGAAGGGCCGGAAGCACAAGCAAGCACAGGCAGGGCGAGGAACCACAAGTGAAGTCGAGGAGGCAGAGCAGAGATTGTGAGAAAGCTTGTAGAGTTGGATAGATGAAGATAGATACAGTGATGCCTTTCCGTGGATACATTTGTGAAGCAGGAGCAGACATGTAAATCTGGCCCGTACCTGGACGGCACAAGGACGTAGTTGTGAAGTGAGGGAGTTCAAAGAGTGTCCTGGTAGCAGTAAATGATCTTCTTGAGAGGAGAGAAAGCATAGATAGGGAGACCAAAGAGAATGCTGGCACAGTAGTCCAGTTTAGAGAAGACAAGAGTGGTCAAGAGATGCTTGGTCGGTGTTTAAAGGAAGGAGGTGCCTGATTTTCCTAATATTTAGGAGGTTGAGGCCAGCAGCCGTTGCCGTTTTGGTGATGGAAGTAAAGAAGGTGTGAGAAGAATCATAGATGACACAGAGGTGTCTAGCTGAAGAAGAGTAGAGGAGACTGTCGGGTGGGAAATGAATAGGTAGAGGAAGAGATGACAGAGAGTATTTAGCAGGGAAGAAGAGCACCTATGTTTTGGTTGAGTTTAACATCAGAGAGTGCGAAGCCATGCAATATTTAATTGCAGAGAAACAGTTGGAAATGTGTTAGTGGGATCAGAGGAGAGTTCAGGATAAGAGTAGATTTGGGTGGTTGTCCATGAAGAGTTGGTACGAGAATCCAAAGGATGAAATTAGTGCCCCAAGAACAGAGATGTAGAGTGTAAAGAGGAAAGAACCCAAGACAGAGCCCTGTGGAACACCAATAGAGGAGTGAGATGAGAGGTGGTGTTGCTCCAGGAGACAGAGAATTGGCAAGGTGCCAAGTAGGATTCAATCCAGGCAAGGGCTTAGTCGTGAATCTCAAGAAGAAAGAGGGTATTAAAAATATCGGAGTGATCAACAGTGTCGAAGGCAGTGTCAAATTATTTCCGTTAAAGGAAAGAACGGGAATAGAAATATTTTCTTCATGAATGCAGAGTGACTAGAAAAATATACTTTTTCTTTATGAAGTCTGAGGGATCCCCCACCCCATGACATAGAAGCTTACAGGCTGGAGGCCTCCGTGTCACGGGGCGGGACAAGCTGTATGACATCAACAAGAAATAATTTCTGTTTGAAGTCACTCTGTCTTCATACAGAAATTATTTCTGTTCTGGTTCTGTCCTTTAATGGAAATAATTTGTTTATGAAGTCAGAGTGACTTCAAAAAGGAACCTTTTCTTTTTGAAGTATTGGGGCTCCCCTCGTCCCCCTTGACACTGAGGCCTCCAGATCCTCTGCAGATGACAGGAACAAATATTCCTGGCTGCTGCAGGGAGATGAAGGCCTCGTTCCCTGGACCAACTGATTCAAGGTAAGAAAATGTATTTTCTTTAAATGTGTGTGCGTGCATGTAAGTGTGTGTGTATATACATGTATATAATGTGTTTAAAGATATGAAGGCAGGCGCTCTGTTACCAGTCTTTAGCTTCTCCTCCTAACGCACGTTTTCATGACTTCATCAATCTTCAGGGAGGCTGAGTTTCTGTGTTTTTTCAGGCGGGTCTGCATTTCTGTTTCAGGTGTAACAAATTAATTAGCTCTGAGGATTCTGGTACTTGTATTTTTCGCACTTGATTTTGCAGGCAGGTGACTGGAAACAACTCCCTCCATAGCACAAATTTTACCCTTGATGGGGGGGAGGGGGAAAGCCATGGTTGTGGCTCTCCAATGTAAGGCATGATGGCCCTGCTGAACTGCCTTGTGAGCCTGGGACTCCTGGAACAATGTTTAAAGATATGAAGGCAGGCGCTCTGTTACCAGTTTTTAGCTTCTCCTCCTAACGCACGTTTTCATGACTTCATCAATCTTCAGGGAGGCTGAGTTTCTGTGTTTTTTCAGGCGGGTCTGCATTTCTGTTTCAGGTGTAACAAATTAGTTAGCTCTGAGGATTCTGGTACTTGCATTTTTCACACTTGCCTGTGTGAGTGTGTGGTGAAACGGTGCACACTCAAATGTATGGGTGGCTGGGTGTGCATGTATGATATGATATGGCATTTGTAACGCGCCTATAATACACAAGTGTTTCAAGGCACGATGAGGCAAGGGGGGGCAATGGGAAGAAGGAACAAATGATCCTAGTAGGCCAGGTGTCATTCAGATCACGCAAGTGGGTGGGAAAGGGGGCAGGGACAGTGCAGTACAATGGTATAAGATAATAAGTAAGTAAGGGCCAGCAAGTGGCAAGTGCATGGGTAAGTGCAGACAACAGGTGTCGTGGTTAGGTAGGGGGACTGTAGGGATACAGAAACAGTCCCCAAGTGCAGGTGTTGCCTGGAGGGCAGTGCTGGCGAGGGAGGACATGGGCCCGAGATCTGGGGTGTCAAGGAAGCCAGTGCAGTTCAGGTGGCAGCAGTGCTTTAAGTGGGGTAAGAAATATAGGGGGGGCCCTCGTTTGGGGGCGTGGCATCCGCTGTGGGCGTGGCCTAAAAGTGCACAAATCATAGTAGGGTGTGCAAACAAATATATAAATGTAGTAGAGCATTTATATATTTGAATGCGTACCTTACTATGGTTTGTGTATTTTTCAAGCCTTCTTTTATAAAATAGCAATGTTACATATTTCTATGTTTATAAAAGGTGGCTTGAAAGTGTACAAACCATAGTAAGGTACGCACACTTGTGTGCTTACCTTACTATGGTTTGTGTACTTTTCAAGCCACCTTTTATAAACATAGACATTTGTAACATATTTCTATGTTCATAAAAGGTGGCTTGAAACGTACAAGCCATCTTTTATAAAGCGTTGAGGACGGACAAAACCCAAGGTGGTTTTGTCTGTCGACAAAGCTTTATAAAAGATGCCTTGAATTGTGCAAGTTTCCAGCCGTCTGTTATAAACGTAGAAATATTTCTACGTTCATAAAAGATGGCTTGAAACGTACACATTTCAAGGCATCTTTTATAAAGATTTGCCAAAGGAGACAGGCACCCTGGGCTCAGTGATCTCTGCTCTAAGCAGAGATCACAGAGCCCAAGGCGTCTTTAACCCTCTGGGAACCCGCGGGCTCCGTGATATAATCTACATATTAGATCATGGAGCCTGCAGGTTCACAGAGGGTCAGTGACCTGGCAAGAGCAAACAAAGGAACTGTAACTTCCCTGATGACCCCTCAGATGGGGGGTCATCAGGGAAGTTACAGTGACTGACAGAAGTGCCAGCCAGCCTCAGCGACGCTGTGGCTGGCTGGCACTTCTGTCCACTTGCCTAACTTTACACTGGCGGGCGCATCTCCCATCGCGGCTGTGGCCGTGGCAGGATAATGCGTCCTGCCATGGCGTGGTGGGACTGGCGGGCCCTGGAAGGGCCGTGGCTCAGCCGCACTTCTTGGAGACTGGCGGGGCCCGGCCCCGGCAGGCCCCGGCCCACTTAAAGCACTGGGTGGCAGCCAGGAGTTAAGCCGGGGAGAGGAGGAGTGAAAGCAGAAGCCAAGTGGAAGGTCTTGAGGTGCTTCCGGAATAGGAGATGGTTCTCCTCAAGTTTAAGGGAGGCAGGAAGGCTGTTCCAGAGGGAGGCACTAGCCGAAGAAAGAGATCTACCACCAGCTCGTTGCTTGGAGAAGCGACTGACCCTGAGGGATTTGGAAGCGGAGGAGAGAAGAGCTTGAGAAGAAGATATTTAGGAAGAGAGAGTTGAAGGTATTGAGGCCCCAGGCCCCAGAAGGCCTTGTGGACAATGCAGTGGGTTTTGAACTTAATCTTTGCAGCCACTGGGAGCCAGTGCAGAGATTTCAGTCCTGGAGAGATACGATCACTGGGCTTGAGGCCGAGGGCAATTCTTGCAGTCCTGTTCTGAATAAGTTGCAGAGGACGGAGTGTAGAAGCAGGCAGATTTAGAAAGAGGCTGTTGCAGTAGTCCAGCCTAGAGAGAACCAGAGCTCTGGAGACAGTTAGCTTCTGGGGGAAGGAGAGGAAAGGTGCAACTTAAATGTATGGGTGGCTGCCTGGCTGTGCCTGTATGGTGAAAGGGTGCACACTTAAATGTATGGGTGGCTGCCTGGATGTGTCTGTATGGTGAACGGGTGCACACTTAAATGTATGGGTGGCTAGGTATGCATGTGTGTGTGTGTGTATGTGTATGGTGTGTGGGGCTCAACAACACTTACATTTCGAGGGGGCCAACACTTCAAATGTTGTCAGAGGTGCTAAGTTCACAGGCAGTGGAGGAGGGGAAAACGTATTTGTGTGGGGGCATCTAACTTCTTCATGCATTCTAATGAGACTATTCTAGTGCAGAGTCAATGTTACAAGCAGTTAACTCTCTTCTTTTAGTCTGAAAGCACCCACTTCTGGACTGCTGAGAGAATGAGCGGTATCCTGTCACCTTTCTATCCTTCTAAACACTCCCATGGCATGCAAGTACTAAACCCACATCACGTTTAACATCTGTGTCCTGTTCTGTCCGGCAACAGCTTTATTAGGTCAGCCAGGTCGAGTCAACATAACCCAAAATTTCAGGGGGTGGAGGAGAGGACTGAAGCCCATTCAGATCAATGGTGTTGTGTCAATGCTTCTGTGTAATGCAACGATTACTTATTAGTAATCTTCATTACTTGTAGCCCCATTCTTCCTCGTCCCAGTACTTGTGTATGAGGCCCTTTGTCTCATACACAAGTACTGGGATAAGGTAGCAGTACATGGAGGTAATGCCTGACTTAGTTACCTGTAATCTTCACTACTCCTAGCCCATTCTTCCTCATCCTACTACTTACCTATGAGGCAAGGTGCCTCATACATCAGGACTTGGACAAGGAAGAGGGACATGGAGGTAATTCTGGGCCGATGTGCTGATTTTGGGGTTGGGTGGAGAGGGGATGTGTTGGGGGGCGGGGTTGTATGATAAATTGTAATAGTAATCTATCTCCAGGCTAAGCAGGCATGATATGTGGTATTAATGGCTAGAGAGGCATTTTGGTGCAGCCAGTTTAGTCATTTCTTAGTTTAGCTTGACTCTTTTTTAACTGGACATCGCTGATGAAGCAGTCCTGCTAAGTGTAATTACCTGGGTAAACCGGCACTTGGGTGCTGCCCATCTATCCATTTCTTACTGTGAAGTTGTATATCTTTTCTGGGCATCTGTGATAAAACAACCATGATAAGGGTTATTGCTTTGAATGGCATTTTGGTGCAACCATTCTAGGTATGTCTAAATGTGGCCTGGCATGCTTTGCTGTAATATGTTATGTGTCTAGACTGGGTTTATAATGTGCAGCCAGTTGGACATGTTTTCATTGTGGCATGGTGTTTTTAATATATAATTTATATAAAAGCCTTACATTAATTAAAACACTGATGTCCCTGTGCACTGTTGGCGACTTGCATGTGTTGGATTTTTGAACTGGTGTTACCCTACAAAACAATTGCAAATACTTTGGCTTTGATTTTTTCTGAACGTGTGCTGTATAATGCATTAAACATATTTACACATAAATATATATATATATATATATATATATATATATATATATATATATATATATATATATATATATATATATATATATATATGCTTCTCTTAGTAGTAGGGTGTGGCATACCCCTGAAAGAGCACTTTCGTGCATATTGTGCAAGCATGGTAATCTAGGCCGGCCCAGAGTGTGGCGCTACCCGTGATTTGTTGCTGAGCTGGTGTGGGGGGGTCATCAGCATGGCTCGCAGGGGCCCGCAAATTTTGGGTTACGCCACTGCGTGTGAATGGGGTGACCCTTGGTTGAGGATGCTGAGATTTAGGGGTAAAAGCAAGCAGTGGGAAGTCAGAGGAGAATTAGTCATGTAGAAAGGATTGGAAGCTGGAGAAGGTAGTGTTGGTGGCAGAGGCATTTGGTGTGAAGGAGGAGAGTGAGAACCGTAGGTCTCAGAGAAAGGGAGGAATGGCAGAAGGTTCACATTTCCTTTTAGTAATAAGTGAGGTAAGTGGCGATGAGAGGTCAGAGGGTGGAATGGACATGGTGGTGGAAAAAATAGAATGATCATTTAGGGATGGTGGGACAGTAGTGGTAGTGACTGAGAGAGAGGCAGAGAATAATAAGAGATCCAAAGAGTTACCCCCGGTGAGGGTAGGTAGGTTATGGCTAGAGCGGACAGCATGGAAAGACTGAAGTTCAGTTTTATGAGAAGTGTTTGGAGAGGGAAGAATTAGGTGATGTTTCGTGGAAAGAGAATCACAGAGTTGCCCAGGTTCATCAGAGAATGGTCCAGGTGGCCCAGGAGGGCGAAATGAACTGAGTTAGGAGGACCAATAGCAGAGAAAGTGAATTCAAAAGAGGTAGGAGAGGACGTGGCATTTGAGATTTGTGATGCATTGTGGTGGGAAGAAAGTAGATGTCCGACACCATCACCTCTGCTAGCGAGACAAGGGGACTGCATGAAGGATAGTTTGAGTCATGTGGGCCACCAGGGTAGCAGTGTCAGATGGAGAAATCCACGTTTCAGTGATAGCAAGGAGGTCCAGGGGAGCAGAGCTGGCATGAAAGTAGTCTGTGATCAAGGAAGTTTTGGTGCTTACAGATTGAGCTTTTCAGAGTGCAATGTTCAGTTGATGAGGTAAGGAAGAGTAGATAAGTTGAGTCTCAGAGGAAGAGAGGCAAGGTGGATAGTGTTAGGTGAGGTATGGTTAGCTTATTGGCTTTGTTGGAAGTAGGAGGTGCAAGAGAGATGGAGTAGTGGGAGTTTCGAGATTTGAGTTTTATGATAGGGATAGGAAAGGAAGAACTTGTATCATGATTGGAGAAAGCATAGGGGGAGTTGAGCAGGAAGAACACGGGGAGCAGCATGAGCGAATGCATTGTAGGTGAGTACTGCAGTGTGGAGAGAGCACATAATTAGCAATCTGGGAATACTCACAGGTTCAGCAGAGGGAAAGGCAAAAGCAAAGAATCCTAGGCCAAGAGACAAGGAGACTGGTCAATGATTGGTTTTCACCCTTCTCTGTACAGCCCTTAACTGGGACACCCCTGGCTGGATGCCCTTAAGGAGTTCAAAAGTGATGACATGCGCTCTAGTCGCCTGATTGCCTAGTCCATGAGTGTTAGTCTCTGATTTTGTTCCTGGTGTTGCTGGTGTGTAGGAATTCCTTCTGGATTGGTATTTGCCGAGGAGTCTCTTGTGGCCTTCAGCTGGAGTGTGGGATAACTCAAGATGGCCGCAGGAAGTGATGTCACTGATCCAAGAGGTAATGGAGCACTCTCTAGTATATATTGTCTCAAAGGACGATGTTAATCACAAAGCCACTAACACTATCCCTCAACGGAAGCACACCCTGACCTTGTCGAGGGAGCTGTCCCTAGGTTGACAGTGATGCTCCGCCTATCTAAAAGGAAAGAGGGAGAAGACTGCCGCTACTTACCAATACACAAGCATTGATGCGTTTATTTATTAAAAACCACAGAAATAGTAACCCATGACTCAGGCACACACGTCCATGTCTGTATATGCTCATGAGATGAACATTGCTTAGGGCCTATAAACATATTCGTTTATTAACCAGCATAGCAATATGTTATCAGGACATATGTACTAGGTACTACTCAGTGTTTAAAAAGTCCTCAGCGGGAGCTGGAGCTGAGGCGCTCAAAAAGAACTGTTGTCAAGGACAGGTATCAAATTCTTGCAAAACATGTATCCTAGCAGTTTTTAGTGGATATCATCAAAGTAAAACAAGGTCGACTGGTTTTGATGACTGTGATAACTGATGTCATCATCTTCATGACCAGGTCAGTAAAGCTTTGGCATTGCTCCTTTCAACCTGTGACTTAGGATTGGGTAATCACCCCATCTCCTAGGGAAAAGGAGAAAAAACAAAGATAAAGCCTGATACACTATATCTTCAAGGAAGGCGGATAGGGTGCGTTTGTGGTAACTCACGTGCCATTAATGTATTGTAAAGCTCTTGTGGCACAGCATATGTCAGAGGTACAGACATTCAAAACCAACCTTTGAGTTAACCTCATGCATTTGTCCTGTATTGTTTCACATTTTTTATTATGCACGTAGCGGGGGCAGACCTGCTGACATCCACATACCTCAATTCCTTGGAAATTATGGATGTTGAAGAGGGAAGAGAAGTGAGGACCAGACGTGTCGTGTCCTCGCTTGAAGCAGCAGTTACAGGACCCGGTGCCTGCAACAAATGAGAAATCGAAAAAGGTGAGTGAGTACCTGTATAGAGCTTGTGGTGATAGCAATAACGTGTGCAGCATGATGCTCCATTTGTCTCAGAGAAGTGGGTGCATGGCAAACCGCTGCATTTCAAACTGACCGAGATGCCCAACAAAGTGGTACCAGCAATTACATCGGCTTACCCAACGGAGGCCCGGTCGTCTCTTCCATACAGGTCCAACACCACCGTGGAATCTATCGGCAGGCCTAGTGAAAGCAGCACAGTGTGTGCTTTCCAGACACCACCTCCCCTATGTCAGCCTCCATGTTACTGCATTCTAATGCCTCGAAGAAGCCAGCCATCCTGGACTGGAGCAATGCTCTGGACATTTGTACATTATTAGTACTGGATGTTCACTCCTTGCACCAAGAATTTAAGGTGAGGGGGAGGTGGAGAGGGAGGGGTGAGAGGGAGAAGGGGGAAAAGGCTGAAAAGAAAAAGAGCATTTTTCCAAATTGAATTGAACGTGTCACAGATGGCAGTGCATACGCCTTTCCATTCTGGGAACTAGATCGGACACAACACAGAGGGGCAATACAGCAGCCTTTGTGGGAGCATTTGTGGTGACACCAGGGGCAGATGATCATCCCAAATATGGACAGTCCTAGCGGGGTAAAACCGCCAGGTCATGCCACTAGATGGCTTCATTCAAGCCATTGGTGCATGTTTTTAACCAGAATATCCATTGTTGCTCCCTCCTGAGGAGCATATTGTAGAAATTTCCCACCCATCTTGTGGGGTTCAATTTCTCAAGTACTGTCCAGAGAAAGCCATCTGGGGTGTGTCCTCTTGCTTTAAAGTGGGATACCAAGGTGGCTGTGAGTTTGCCTGTTCTCAAGCAAGATTTGTGCTCAATTAGCCTCTTCTTTATTGGTTGTGTTGTTATTCCCACATAGCGCAGATTACACAGGCATGTTATTAGGTAAACTACCCCTGTACTGTTACAGTTGGAGAAGTGCCTTTGCTGCCATGGCGTTTTCCACCCAATGTCCACACCTGTACTGTGTTTCATCTGAGCACGCATGGAGCACTGGCCACACAGTGCATGACCCGTGAGTGGCCTGCTGGCCCACAGGGTATGTTGGCCCTGTCTGTCACTGTCTTTTTGGGTTTCATGAGGAAGAATTTTCACTAGTCTGTCTCTGATGTTTTGCCTGCGCTTCAGAGCAAAAAAAGGAGAGGGCAAGGAACATGCTCCTGTACTTAGAATGGTCTAGAGCTTTTTTATCTCATGTTTCATTTTATTGAAAAAAAGGGGAATAGCTGAAGACCACAGTTATGTTCTCCCTTGGTGGGGGCTTAGAGTGTTGTTGTAAGGTAATCTCTCTGGGGATGTTTCTTGCATGCTTGTATGTTGAATTGACAATCTTCGTTGGGTAGCCTCCCATGAACAGTTGTGTTTTCAATATACTGGCCTGGGAGACATAATCAGTTGGTTCTGTACAAGTACGTCTCTACCACAAAAACTGCCCAAACGGGAGATTATGCCATAGTGCTTGCGGATGTAACTAGAGTATGCCAGCAGCAAGTTTCTATCCATTGTTTTTTTGTAAACTTTGGATACGAGTCGATCCCCATCGGGAGTAATGTGGAGGTCGAGGAAATGAATCTCCTCCTTAGTGGGTTCAAGGGTACATTTTAGATAATGATTGCGGGCATTGAGCCAACTGTGGAAACCTTGCAAATCTTTAATGGTGCCTTCAGATATCACAAAGATATCATCAATATAACGTCACCAAATCCCTATATATTGCTTTTATGGTTTGGCTATCGGGTGCCTTTGTTCAAATTGGTGCACATACAGATTGACCAAACTTGGGGCAAATGTGGCCCCCATCGCTGTCCCCAAGATCTGTTGGTAAAATGTCTCCTCAAATAGTAAAAAGTTCTTGGTCAGCGCAATCTCCGCCAACTGTAGTATCAGGCTTGGTGGCACATTATGTAGCTCAATGCCTGACTACAGTGGATAGGAATTTCTGTTGTGGAATTTTGGTGGAAAGGGATTCAATATCCATAGTCACCAGCCATTGTGTGCCTGGGTCAAATCCCAACGTGTTCAGTAAGTTAAGCATGGCAGTCGAATCTTTGATATGTGATTCAATTTTCGGAATTTCGTCCTTGATGAAAAAGTCCAAAAATTGTGACAAAGGTTTGAGTATCGAGTTGATACCCAACACAATTGGATGCACCGCTGGTGGATCTCTACCTTTATGAATTTCTGGGAGAGCATAAAAAGCAGGTAGGTGGAGATGCATATGAGTTAGAAAAGCCGCTTCCCATGGACTGATATATCCTTCTGCTTCTGCCTCTTAAATTGTAGAGCCTATGAGAGCCTCAAGGTGCCTGTCGGATCTGTCTGAAGTGCCCGATAGCTTCCGTTGTCCTGTAGCAGAGTCTTAACCATGTTGTTGTAGTCATCGGTGTTCATTAGTACTGTTGCTCCCCTTTGTCGGCAGGATTAATGACAATAGTGTTATTCATGGCGAGATCCAACAATGCTTTCAAAAGGGCTTGTTCAAAGGTGATCATTTCAGGCGAGTTAGTACATGATGATGGAAAGAATTGAGAGGGAGGCCTGAGGCCAATGATCTCTCGCTGTTCTTGTTCACTGTCACTCAATAATTGCTTGCGCCTGATTTTGCTCGTCATCAGTGTTACCGCGATCCTGGTTTGAAAAAGGATTGTGTCTGGCTATGATTGACGATATGGAAAAAGAGATTCCGTTTGCACACAATAACTGTACCAAAGATCACCTTGTGTTTTTGGAACTCCCAATGAATAACCCTATTGTCCGACAACGCTACATGTTGATCTTGGGTGCAGTTTTTGTGTACAAACGGAATCTCATTTTCATATTATCATATTCCCATTCACATGTTACCAACCTGTCAAAGTACTTCTCACTGTTTATCTGGTGCAACACAAATATTAAAAATAATTGGAAGGTGGTGGTGTGGAGGCCTTGGCTAGATACACATATTAAAATTATCTCCGTTTTTATTAGGTGCAGAAATGATGGCCTTTGATGTGTTTAAAAGTCTATTCTGACTCCCAAGTTCTTAATTTACTCAACATAGTAAATGACTTGATGCATTTGAATGAGAATAAATACTGCTCATGTCATGTAGAAAGTTTTATTCATGTGTTTTATGACTGCATTTATAGAAGTATGTTCTGTACCGACATTTGGGGGGAGGTGACAAATCTAGGGAATTCACCCCTTCTCCTCCATACCTTGCCCTTTGGGGACAAGGACTCCTATTCTGTCCAGGCCATTCCCTCTGATGGCATGCATGGGACCAACAGATCTACAAACGCAACCACCTTTAGAAGTTTGGCTGAAGACGGACATAAAGTATTCCATTGTCCTCAAGGGAACGAATCTGTCATGTTAAGAAAAAAACTCCAATTGGCTGTGACGAGGAGGTTGAAAGCAGAGGCCATGCAGAAAAAAGCGGGACAAGAGAGGCGGTTACACCAGCTGAAAACACAACACCTGATGGAGCCAGAGCAGAGTTACGGAACCTGCAAAGTTCAGAACTGCTTTGCGCTAGAGAGAGGCGCTGAAGCACCAGCTTATGCAAGCGGAGAGAAGCCAAGGGGAAGAGGACCCAAATTCTAATGGTGGTGTGACCACCGATCCTTCGTGGTGGACAGTCTGCCCCATTAACAGCGCCGACCCCACCCAGCCGGGATTGTAGCAACCTGTCCGGGTCTCACACGCGATACCGGGATGCTGAGCAGAGCGAGATTAGCACGCCGCCAAAAACGAACTAGCAAAGAAGTGGGAGTAAAGAAATGGTCCTGACTGACTGCAGGACCTGGAGACGTTCCCCAGTGTTGTGTGCTGGTGTGGGGTAGCACATGGCCTGGGGCCCCTCGCACTCGCTCTCAGGCATGCGCAGGCATTCACGCAAGAACACACGCCCGAGGCGTGTTGATGCTCCGGTCCCCGGCGCGAACTGCCGTGGGCACCGCCTTTATTTCTAACCCGCATGCGCAAACCTCGCTGAGGCTCACGCATGCGTACAACATTGTACGCCGTACACAACATCCCTCCTTTTCCCCCCAAACAACAAATAATGGACAACTGGCGAACCAACGTGGTTCTATTCAAAACTTTCACTGCCAGGGGTCACCGTTCACGGTGCCGGGTCCATGATAAAGTCTTGGAACCTCTGCGGGGGCCTTCACCCTGCTCGGCTCGGGTACCTGCGTGCCTCGCCATCGGGAATTTTGGGTGTCCCTGGCCTCTCTGGCGGTGCATCATTTTCCAGCGGTGCTTCAGTAGTTTGATCCGGGCCTTGACGGGGTGCTTCCTCACATGTCGTTGGCCCTATGCGCTTGAAGAATGAGACATTTCTCGTTACGGTGCCCCAGGCGTTGGCAGCGGTGATCATTGACCCTTTTACGTGCGTCACCCCCAGTGGTTGTGTCTCGTATTTGTCATCAACAGCTTTCCTTCGGGTCTCCTATTGCGGACGAGCACAGTGTCTCCCACTGCGATCTCTCTCTCAGGTAGTCTTCGCCGTGCTGTCTCATGCTCATTCCGATCCGCTCTCTCTGCTTCCACCTGGGTATTGTCGATCACTCCCGGGCTTCTCCCTTCGGCTTCAGGAATCAGTCCTCTTGGTATTCTCTTGAAAAGCGCCTCGGTGGGGGCAATCCCAGTGGATCGATGCGGAGTGGTGCAGTACTCACGGAGAAACTCAAATAGGTTATGCCGCAGGTCTTCCCCTCCATTTGCCGATATGCGAAACACTTTATTCAGCGTCCGCATGAAGCGCTCTACTTCACCATTTGCTCTCGGCCAGAGCGGCGTGACTCTTCGATGCCTTATTCCCCTTTCTTCACAATATCTAGCAAATTGCTGTCCTCGGAAGGGTGCACCATTGTCCGTGCATATCTCAAAGGGGAAACCATGTGTGGCGAATATTTTGTCCATCGCCAGGGTGGTGTGGTCGCTAGCTATGGATTCGACCAGCTCCACCTCCGGATATCGTGACCACTGGTCGGTAACCACCAGGAAGTATAGTCCCCTTGCCTGGGGAACCGAAATCTGCGTGCGCCGTCCCCCATGGTACATTGCTCCTTTCCATGGTCTGAATGGGCGGCCCTCTCTCCACCGGGCATGTGGCTTGGCAGGGAATGCAGGTCCTCACAAACTCCGCTAATCTATGCTCCAGATCGGGAAACCAAACTTTAAGCCTGAGGCGCGCTTTCATCTTGGCCATCCCCTGATGCCCTTTGTGGGCCAGTTGAAGGACTTTCGCCACCAATGCTCTGGGTATTACGATCTGGTGTCCTCTCAACAACAGCCCGTCTGTTGTCACCGATAACTCGTTTCGAGCCTTCCAGAGAATTTGTAGATCTCTTTGTACCTCCACGTTCCTTCGAGCATTGTTCAAAAGGATCTCCCGCCACTCTCCCGTGGCCACTGCACTCTTCACTCTTAGAAATGCTTCGTCGGAGTTGGATTCGTCGGCAATATCCTGTCTTGACAGAGCGAGGGGCATTGCGGATTCGATGACCATGTGAATGACATTCACACAGTCCGCTACTTCTGCCGAGTCCCTGGAGCGTCCTGAGCCTGGGTGGTGGGAGAGATAGTCTGCTGGGTTATGGGTCCCTGGCCGATACAGCAACCTGACGCCGTATTCCATTAGCGACAGCATCCACCTTTCTATTCGAGGGGGTGGCTTGGATGAGGTGCCTGACAAAATAGGTATTAGAGGCTTGTGGTCGGTGACGACTACAACGGGTTTACCCAGGATGTATATCCTGAAGTGCTTGCACCCCCACAGAATGGCCAGGGCCTCTCGTTCAATCTGGGAGTATCTCCTTTCTGTGTCGGTGAGAGCCTTGTGGCATATGCAATGGGTCGCATGGCCCCTTGTCCATCTGCTTGCATGAGGACTGCCCCCAGCCCTACCGGGCTGGCATCAACCACAATTTCAGATTCACGGCCAGGGTTGAAATAGGCCATGGTTTCTTGTTCAGACAAGGCCTCCTTGATGGCCGTAAGGGCCCTTTGCTCCTTTTCCGTCCATGACCACGCTATCTCATTTCTTGTGAGCGCTCTTAGAGGTTCTGACAACGAAGCCAAGTCTCTAATAAAACGGCCACAATAATTAACCATCCCGAGGAAACTTCAGATTTCTGCCGGTGATGTTGGCGGGGAGGCTTCCTTGATATCTTTCACCTTCTCAGGATCCGGGGAGATGCCACCGGCATGAAATACGAACCCAAAGAATTCCAATTTGTCCTTCAAGAACTCACACTTTTCTTTGTGCAAAGTCAGCCCCACGCTGCGTAACCTTTCAAAAGTGCTCTCCAATCGCTTGAGGTGTTCAGCTTCAGACCTCGCAAAGACTAAGATGTCATCCGACATATTGATGACCCCTTTCAGTCCGGACAGGGCTCCTCTGATGGCATTTTGGAAAACCTCTGCCGCAGATGAGATCCCAAAGCTTAATCTTTTATACTGGTATAGCCCCTCATGAGTTGTGAATGTCGTAATGTATTGCGACTCGGGGTGGATCTCCAACTGGTGGTAACCTGATCTTAAATCCAGTTTCGAAAAAACTTTTGCTCCCTGGAGTTCCCCAACAATGTCATCTAGGGTGGGTGTGAGATGACGTTCTCTTTTGATTGCGACATTGGGTAACCTCATATCTACACAGATACGTACTGCCCCGGGCTGTTTGGGCTTCGGGGCCACCACAATGGGAGAGACCCAGGGAGTGGGCCCTTCTACCCTCTCGATAATGTCACAATCCACCAGTAGCTGTAGCTCTTCCTCCACTTGTGCCCTCAAGTGAAAGGGAATGCGGCGATGTTTGAGCGCAGTCAGTCTCACAGACCCATCAATGTGTAGCCGTACGGGTTCGGCTTTCAGTTTTCCAATGCCCTCGAAGAGTGTCTCAAATCGTTGTAACAGACAGTCCAGATCAGTGTGGTACACCGCAAGAGTGAAATGTACAATGTTCAGCGCTTCTGATGCGGCACAGCTTAGAAGGGAGTGCGGGCTTACGCTGGTGACAAAGAACCTCGCTTTAATGGTGTTTTGTCCATGGGTCACCGGAGCCACAAACACACCTTGGATGGGCAGGGGCGCATCTCCCCCAAATGCATATATTTGTGCTTTGGATGGTGACAGGTCTGGTGGGCCTGGGAGTGCCTTGTAGTGCTTGGTTGCTAAGACACAGACCAACGCACCCGTGTCTATGAGGACAGGAGTGGGAATTTCACCAATGTTGACGGTACATGTGGGTTGGCGTCTTGTGCCAGGACCTTTCACAATGCTGGAAATGAAGAAAATCTCTTCCTCCTCCTCTTCCTCTTCAGCGATATTTAGGTCTTGCATGTCCTGATCAATAGACGATATGCCTCTTACTCTGCGAGTACCACCCCTTCCAACTCTCTCTGGCCCTCTCGACGCTGCTGCAGGTGCGGAGGCTCTGCACACTCTCGCATAGTGTCCTGGCGTGCCACACCGGCCACACACCCTCGACTTCGCCGGGCATTCGCCACCGTGCGGAAGGTCATACCCACAGTAAGAGCACGATGAAGTGGTACCTGACGTTGAAGGGCCATCTGCTCTCTTTGGAGTCCATCTCGCTCTCCCAGGGGCGGATCGTCCTACCGCGAATGCCTCTTCATCTTTCCTGGAATGTGTGGCAGCATCCATCCTGGCCCCTCTGGCTTCCGCCAGTTCATACGCTCTCCCCATGTCCAAAATCTGCTGTAGAGTCAGTCCAGGCTCTCTCAGAACCTGTCTTCTCAGTTTGCCTGAGCTGCACCCTTGTAGTAACTGGTTGCGAATCATTTCCTCCTCGTTCGCCCATCTGCAGGAGCTCGCTAGGTGTCTCAGGCGGGCACAAAACTTGTCCAACGACTCATCATCCAGTTGTTTTTCGGCACCCATGACAAATCTATCGAAATCCACATTTGCCATGGGAAGAAAATGGTCCCGAAGTGCTTGCTTGACTGCATCATACGTTACTCTGGGGATGTTGAGAGAGCCATATATCTTGTGGACCTCAGTCCCTGCCGAGTATATCATAATGGCAATCTTCGCCTCATCATCTCTTTCCCCCGAGGCTCTGAAAAACATTTCCAGTTTCCTGACCCACAAAAGCCACTTGGGGCCTAGTTTGGATGGGGGCCCTGTGGTATCAAATTCAGGCATGGGGCCTAGAGTGCTGTGCGTTCTGCGTGGTATCGGGGCAACAGCACCCTCTTCATCTGTCTCCTCCCCCATTACGGCAACCGGTACTCACACTTGCTGCCACCAATTGATGAGGTGGTGTGGCTTTGACGTGTAATATGGCCAGAGAGTTCACAATTCGTGTTCTTTCTTCAAATAGTGCCACAGCCTTGCACCAGCTGGCTGTGGAGGGTCCAAAAATTGGCAGGAAAAAATTGCAGCTGGCAGATGGCGCACGAGCATCCTCGCGGGCCGCAACCACTGCAGCTGCGTATGAGAATGAGAAAAAAAAGAAATCCAAGATGGCTGCCGGCCTTTCAACCGGGTCCGTAATCACGGAGCAACGTTCTGTCTCTCCGACGCTGTCGGAGCAGAGAACGACTCCGATCCCACTTCGTCGCCAGTGTTGTGTGCTGGTGTGGGTTAGCACACGGCCTGGGGCCCCTCGCACTCGCTCTCATGCATGCGCAGGCATTCACGCAAGAACACACGCCGGAGACGTGTTGATGCTCCGGTCCCCGGCGTGAACTGCCGTGGGCACCGCCTTTATTTCTAACCCGCATGCGCGAACCTCGCTGAGGCTCGTGCATGCGTACAACAGTGTACGCCGTACACAACATCCGGTAAGGTCAGAGCTAATGGGAAGAACGGAGGACCGGGATAGGTAAAATGAACTATAGGGCAGTAGCATAACACAAAATAAAGGGGGAGAACAGATTGTAGTACGTAGTCTCTGAGATTCCAGCGAACCACAGTCACACATGTGCCTGGAGGCAGTCTGAAGGCATTGGAATAGTGGAGGCCCCGCTACACCTCAGGGGCAATAGGGGTGCCCAATATGCCCCTGATTTAAGTATTTGAAGCCAGTTGCTTACTACTTGCTTTGCATTCATGGTTACCAGCCTCGGGGCCTTGTCTGGCTTCCTGCATCACAGTTTTAATAATAGCAAACCTGCTGCTATGGTGTGCTTTAAATCACTGCCTGACTTTCGCTTCCTGCCTTGCACTGCAAGTGAAATGCACGCAGAAGACAAATGAGCAGAGTAACTTAAATAATAAAGCGATATCTTTGAGATGCAGCACTGTATTTAAATGTGCTACAACAGAAACCTGTGCAGCATCGCATCCATTATTTATTTTTGGAATTAATTGCGGTCCTCCTATACAACCACATTTTGCGGAATCGCTGTGTATGCCATGTGCGCGAGCAAACTGAGGCTTGGCGGGTTTAAAGCCCACTCGGGGCACATTTAAACTTGCCTGACAATGCCCACGTGGGAGCATTGTGTCCTCCCCTTCATTTAGGACCATTCATTTGCCAGCCCGACCCCCCACCCCCTCTCCCTTCCACAGTGGCTATTATATGAGAAGGGAGTTGGGGAGCGCTTTCTACTTTGGATGGATGCTGTTACTTCTTCTGCATTCACTTCGCCATACATTCACTTTGTCACTTTTACCTCTTCATACCTTTGCTTCTTCTGTCTTGTTTCCCTTCTGCTCCCATTCACTTTGTCATTATTTATTTATTTTTATTTATTTATTGGACATTCATTTAGCGCCATTACGCTTAAACAAGCGTTTCAAAGCACTCCAATGCTGGGCGGAGGGGAAGCGGAAATTAAATTTCATTGCAGGCATTGCTCTATTCAGAATGGGCAAGTGCTTTGCGTTTCATTGTTACAACATAGGACAAGTGGAATACAGACTGTTAACAGCACATGACAGAATAACCGCACTTGCCTGACGGTAGTTACAACTAGTAAGAGCTAAACATAAAGTAGGGAGAGAGGGGAGGGGGTGTAATAGGGTAAAGGAGAACACCAAGAAATAAGTGCAATAGTCACAAGAAAGGAGGGGTGAGAGGCACACGCCACAACCAAAAGAAGAGTGGAAGCAGATGAAAACAATGCCTAAATGCAACATTAAAGCAGGCAGCTCACACAGGCAGAACACTGGTGGTAGCAGATGAAAACAACGCCTAAATGCAACATTAAAGCAGGCGGCTCACACAGGCAGAACACTGGTGCTAGCAGATGAAAACAACGCCTAAATGCAACATTAAAGCAGGCGGCTCACACAGGCAGAACACTGGTGGTAGCAGATGAAAACAATGCCTAAATGCAACATTAAAGCAGGCGGCTCACAAAGGCAGAACACTGGTGGTAGCAGATGAAAACAACGCCTAAATGCAACATTAAAGCAGGCGGCTCACAAAGGCAGAACACTGGTGGTAGCAGATGAAAACAACGCCTAAATGCAACATTAAAGCAGGCGGCTCACAAAGGCAGAACACTGGTGGTAGCAGATGAAAACAATGCCTAAATGCAACATTAAAGCAGGCGGCTCACACAGGCAGAACACTGGTGGTAGCAGATGAAAACAATGCCTAAATGCAACATTAAAGCAGGCAGCTCACACAGGCAGAACACTGGTGGTAGCAGATGAAAAAAATGTCTAATGCAACATTAAAGCAGGCGCCTCACACAGGCAGAACACTGGTGGCAGCAGATGAAAACAATGCCTAAATGCAACATTAAAGCAGGCGGCTCACACAGGCAGAACACTGGTGGTAGCAGATGAAAACAATGCCTAAATGCAACATTAAAGCAGGCAGCTCACACAGGCAGAACACTGGTGGCAGCAGATGAAAAAAATGCCTAATGCAACATTAAAGCAGGCAGCTCACACAGGCAGAACGCTAGTGGTAGCAGATGAAAACAACGCCTAAATGCAACATTAAAGCAGGCGGCTCACACAGGCAGAACACTGGTGCTAGCAGATGAAAACAACGCCTAAATGCAACATTAAAGCAGGCAGCTCACACAGGCAGAACACTGGTGGAAGCAGATGAAAACAATGCCTAAATGCAACATTAAAGCAGGCGGCTCACAAAGGCAGAACACTGGTGGTAGCAGATGAAAACAACGCCTAAATGCAACATTAAAGCAGGCGGCTCACACAGGCAGAACACTGGTGGTAGCAGATGAAAACAACGCCTAAATGCAACATTAAAGCAGGCAGCTCACACAGGCTGAACGCTAGTGGTAGCAGATGAAAACAACGCCTAAATGCAACATTAAAGCAGGCGGCTCACACAGGCAGAACGCTAGTGGCAGCAGATGAAAGCAGTGCCTAAATGCAACATTAAAGCAGGCAGTGAACACAGGCTGAATGCTAGTGGTAGCAGATGAAAACAACGCCTAAATGCAACATTAAAGCAGGCGGCTCACAAAGGCAGAACACTGGTGGTAGCAGATGAAAACAACGCCTAAATGCAACATTAAAGCAGGCGGCTCACAAAGGCAGAACACTGGTGGTAGCAGATGAAAACAACGCCTAAATGCAACATTAAAGCAGGCGGCTCACAAAGGCAGAACACTGGTGGTAGCAGATGAAAACAACGCCTAAATGCAACATTAAAGCAGGCGGCTCACACAGGCAGAACACTGGTGGTAGCAGATGAAAACAATGCCTAAATGCAACATTAAAGCAGGCAGCTCACACAGGCAGAACACTGGTGGTAGCAGATGAAAAAAATGTCTAATGCAACATTAAAGCAGGCGCCTCACACAGGCAGAACACTGATGGCAGCAGATGAAAACAATGCCTAAATGCAACATTAAAGCAGGCGGCTCACACAGGCAGAACACTGGTGGTAGCAGATGAAAACAATGCCTAAATGCAACATTAAAGCAGGCAGCTCACACAGGCAGAACACTGGTGGCAGCAGATGAAAAAAATGCCTAATGCAACATTAAAGCAGGCGCCTCACACAGGCAGAACACTGGTGGTAGCAGATGAAAACAATGCCTAAATGCAACATTAAAGCAGGCGGCTCACACAGGCAGAACACTGGTGGTAGCAGATGAAAACAATGCCTAAATGCAACATTAAAGCAGGCGGCTCACACAGGCAGAACACTGGTGGTAGCAGATGAAAACAATGCCTAAATGCAACATTAAAGCAGGCGCCTCACACAGGCAGAACACTGGTGGTAGCAGATGAAAACAATGCCTAAATGCAACTTTAAAGCAGGCAGCTAACACAGGCAGAACGCGAGTTGCAGCAGATGAAAAAATGCCTAATGCAACATTAAAGCAGGCGCCTCACACAGGCAGAACACTGGTGGTAGCAGATGAAAACAATGCCTAAATGCAACATTAAAGCAGGCGCCGCACACAGGCAGAACACTGGTTCTAGCAGATGAAAACAATGCCTAGATGCAACTTTAAAGTAGGCAGCTCACACAGGCAGAACACTGGTGGTAGCAGATGAAAACAATGCCTGAACGCAACATTAAAGCAGGCAGCTAACACAGCAGAACGCTAGTGGTAGCAGATGAAAACAATGCCTAAATGAAACATTAAAGCAGACAGCTAAAACAGGCAGAACGCTAGTGGTAGCAGATGAAAACAATGCCTAAATGCAACATTAAAGCAGGCAGTAAACACAGGCAGAACGCGAGTGGCAGCAGATGAAAAAAATGCCTAATGCAACATTAAAGCAGGCGCCTCACACAGGCAGAACAGTGGTGGTAGCAGATGAAAACAATGCCTAAATGCAACATTAAAGCAGGCGGCTCACACAGGCAGAACACTGGTGGTAGCAGATGAAAACAATGCCTAAATGCAACATTAAAGCAGGCAGCTCACACAGGCAGAACACTGGTGGCAGCAGATGAAAAAAATGCCTAATGCAACATTAAAGCAGGCGCCTCACACAGGCAGAACACTGGTTCTAGCAGATGAAAACAATGCCTAGATGCAACTTTAAAGTAGGCAGCTCACACAGGCAGAACGCTAGTGGCAGCAGATGAAAACAATGCCTGAACGCAACATTAAAGCAGGCGCCTCACACAGGCAGAACGCTAGTGGTAGCAGATGAAAACAATGCCTAAATGCAACATTAAAGCAGACAGCTAACACAGGCAGAACACTGGTGGTAGCAGATGAAAACAATGCCTAAATGCAACATTAAAGCAGGCGCCTCACACAGGCAGAACACTGGTGGTAGCAGATGAAAACAATGCCTAAATGCAACATTAAAGCAGGCGGCTCACACAGGCAGAACACTAGTGGCAGCAGATGAAAGCAGTGCCTAAATGCAACATTAAAGCAGACAGCTAACACAGGCAGAACGCTAGAGACAGTAGATGAAAACAATGCCTGAACGCAACATTAAAGCAGGCAGCTAACACAGCAGAACGCTAGTGGCAGCAGATGAAAGCAGTGCCTAAATGCAACATTAAAGCAGGCAGTGAACACAGGCTGAACGCTAGTGGTAGCAGATGAAAACAATGCCTAAATGCAACATTAAAGCAGACAGCTAACAAAGGCAGAACGCTAGTGGTAGCAGATGAAAACAATGCCTAGATGCAACTTTAAAGTAGGCAGCTCACACAGGCAGAACGCTAGTGGCAGCAGATGAAAACAATGCCTGAACGCAACATTAAAGCAGGCAGCTAACACAGGCAGAACGCTAGAGACAGTAGATGAAAACAATGCCTGAACGCAACATTAAAGCAGGCAGCTAACACAGGCAGAACACTGGTGGTAGCAGATGAAAACAATGCCTAAATGCAACATTAAAGCAGGCAGCTAACACAGGCAGAACGCTAGAGACAGTAGATGAAAACAATGCCTGAACGCAACATTAAAGCAGGCAGCTAACACAGGCAGAACGCTAGAGACAGTAGATGAAAACAATGCCTAAATGCAACATTAAAGCAGGCGGCTCACACAGGCAGAACACTGGTGCTAGCAGATGAAAACAACGCCTAAATGCAACATTAAAGCAGGCGGCTCACACAGGCAGAACACTGGTGGAAGCAGATGAAAACAATGCCTAAATGCAACATTAAAGCAGGCGGCTCACACAGGCAGAACACTGGTGGTAGCAGATGAAAACAACGCCTAAATGCAACATTAAAGCAGGCGGCTCACACAGGCAGAACACTGGTTCTAGCAGATGAAAACAATGCCTAGATGCAACATTAAAGCAGGCAGCTAGCATTCTCATGGCTGAGAATAGTTTTTGTGTCTGCTCTTTCCCTATAATTTTCTGACCCCCTCTTGGGCAATGGTTGGTTGGCTTTCCAACGACAGTCTATTTCTCCCCAGTCTATCCCGGGTTGATTTTCAGGCCGATGTCAATATAGGACTCCTCCAGTGGTGACGCAGCAGTTGGGGTCAGTGATCCTGCCGGGCTCGGCATCTGCCGAAAACCCTTATGGGGCACCGCTCCAATCTGTCTTATGTTCTCGAGTGGTTAGGACGGTTCCACCCGAATCCGGAATAGTACTCCCGGCTTACCTATAGCAATTCTGACCTTTCCTCTTTCCACATATCGTTAAGTTGTGGCCTTCACCCTTTCCCCAGCACATTATGGCCATGTGAGAAAGCTATATTGTAATTGATATTACATTTGTTTATATTTGTTGCACAAATCATAACAAATAAACAAAGAGCATTACACAATCAAAGAAGTGGATACCACAATAGAATTCATGAGCAAAATTAACTGGCTCTTAGTTTGGCACATACATTTATGATGTTCCTCTCCCATGCACTTGCGCGTTCTCAATGTCACTGGGCCTAGTAAGATCGTTGCTTTGTTTCTCCCTTGTTCCCCTCCATTGCCTCATCACGCTCTGAAACACTTGTGTACGAGCGCGATACAAACAAATAAAATATCATTATCAAAAATGCAATATTTGTCAATTGGCTTCTGAATATGAAAGCAGCGCTCCCCATTGAAAACTCTCTTGCCATATCTTCGAATTGCGCCTTAGACGTGATTTACAGGGAATCCTTCTAGATTTGCAGAAGTTGCCCCGGTGCTAGATTTGTCCTGTGGGTGAAGAACATTTGTTCGGAACGGCTCCGAGCACTGCAAGAAGTGAGATCAGCAAACTATTCACTTTTCAGGGTTAAATTTATCTTATCTAGAACCTCCGACCAAAATTAACGCTGTAATGGACGCGATCATATCATTTGTATTACGGATCCAATCACCGGGTGGCATTTCCAGCTGATACAGTTATCTCTCAAGGTTGCCATGCACATTTTGAGAGACCTCCAATTAGGATTTCAATTCTGTTGGGTAGTATCCAAATCCAACCGCATAGTCCACCATTTAAGAACCTGCCACCTTCCGTAGCCATGCAATATCTGCATCAAATACTACTATTTCCTAATAACATTTATTATGATTTCCTCTAAAGACCTCTTCGTGTCCACACTTCAAGAGATTTTCCATTTTGTCAATGCCTTTAATTCTACAACATTCTCTAAAAATACAAATATTTTCTTTAAAGGGACTCCTTGAGAGAACATTGACTGCCCCTACCTCTTAATCAAGCCATTTGTTTCTTTGATTGGTCACATCTTGTTAACACACCATTCTAGGGTAGCACATTCAGGCTGTCATTTCTTAAATTAACCTTTGATCCTTAAATAACAACTGAATTTCAAAAAATTTGAATCACCCTGGTGTTAATTAATTTGGCATTGGCGCGAGTTCTCTGCTTGGTAGGCTTGTTACTTTTGCATATCCCTTAACTTTTGCCAGTAAAACATTTCTCAACCTGCAGACTGTGTTGGAATAACTCTGATTTGACTTATTATATTTGATGCCAGCAAAACTGTAAGCAGCAAAAGTTTGAAACAAGAGTCTTCGAAGTCAGACTTCAGAGGCGCATTGCTTTGATACAGAATGCAAGTTCAATAGATTTTGGAGAAATCTGGAAGCCAGCAGTCGACCAATCCGAGAACCATCTGCAAATTCCCTAGATTAATTAGATAGTTTCCTGACCTCTCAAACTATCATTTAACACTCATTTAAAATAAATTCACAATTTGATTAGGCAAACTAATGGAAATATGTATGATATGAAATGGTAGGTTATTTATAATGCGCTTAATACCCAAAGGTTTCTAAGCGCGTACCCGGGGAGCGCTCTGTGTCGTCTTGCTTCCAAGGCGAGCACGTTGCCCCTGAGCTATCCTCCCGAGAGAGAGGATAGTACCAGCCAGATCCCAGACCTGCTTGAGCCTTACTGTCCATGTTCAGGAAGTTATACCAGGTGAAATCTGTCGTTATGTTGGTGATCAATAATTAAGTTGAATAAGCTTGTCCCTGATTGCAAATGACCTATGTGCCAGTTTCAAAACCTTTTCAAAGTGTGGTATCAAACAAGAGTGTTTCAGGGCCAGTGGGGTGATGCAGCCAATGCATTGGCGTGAATCAGGCCCACGCGGCTGAGCACAATATTTGGAGATGGAGTGTGCCGCGTGCACTTTGAAGCACATCACGATTTGTAAAGGGAAGCGCTTTATAATGCGCTTCTGTCATGGACTCTTTGTCACATTTCACGGTCAGATCCTGCAAAGAATAGAAACGCTCATGCTTTGCATGAATAGTTTGTTCTTTTGTTCTCATCTGAGTGCCCACACAGTAATTGGAAGGGTAAATATGTGCTTGCATGGTGTGCCCATCAGGGCCTCGTCACTATAAAAGTGGTTGGGTTCCTGACATCAGTGAGCAGCAGATCCCACCCCTCCACTCATGTGGGGGACCGCACACAATGAATATATTGATGTATATATATCTCTAATGTCGTCATAGGGGGGTTGGCTGTGGTGTTGCGCTGCAGCTAGTCTCACGACCCTTAAAGAATCATGGTTTGCATTGAGCGATGCACTGAGCGCACAGTGCGAGGTGCAGATTCACCTTGCACGCTGCATGCACAGATTTTTGAGAATTTAGCCCTGATTATGTAACAGTTGCATATGTGGTGTATCACACAATTTTAGGGAAAGGAATGATAATCAGGGGCCAGATTGCAGAAACTTTGCACCTGTTCAAGTGCAAAGTTGCACTCTATTAGCACTAGGCCAAAGTTTGCCCTGGTGCACAAATGCATTGAAAGTACTTGATTTGTGCACCAGGGCAAATGTTGCCCTAGTACTTATACCATGATACATTGCACTTGTCACGGTGTAAATGTTTTCGAATAAGATTCCAATGTTTTTTGCGCCAATAGAGTGCAACTTTGCACGTGCACATTACTTTCATGTAATTAATGATGTGCTCCTAACACTAATTAATTACTTTCAAGGGCCGGAAGGATAGCTCAGGGGCAATGGACAACGGGCAGCATGGGTTCAATACCCGGTCCCTCCCTTAAAGGCCGGACTCTGACATTAGGGAAGAACCCATACACAATCTCACCTCAACACCATCTCACGGCTACCAACCGAAAACGCGCCAACGCTCAGTGACAGGTTTCTCCGAGCTGAAGCTGCCAAAAGCACATCAAAGCTCTCTTGCTCTTCTCCCGCTCAATCCGACTAACAAACCCTGCCACCCTCCTTGCATTGCAGACCCGCCAGACGGCCAAGAGTCCACGCAGGTGGCAACAGTGCACGGTACAAGAACCTTTAACGTAACATAACATAAAGCACAATATAAAACCCCAATTTCATTTGAATGAATGTAGAGACAACGAAGCACACACAAATTACATATTTAGGTGAAAAAAATGACCTAACATAGGAAAGGGATACAGAACATTTTATTAAGATTCTGTGCACTGTGAGAAATGCACATTTAATTAACATAAACAAGGTAGCCCCAAACATTATCCTAGTTTGTGTCTCTGGTTTACAAATGTCATTGAGCGTCCAATTCTTTCGCCAGCAAAGTGCAAAAATGAGAAAATGAGAATGCAAAAATGAGAAAATTAACACATTATAGAAGCCTGTTGACAGCAATTTAGCAAAAGATATATTTTTAATCTCTTTGCTTTCAACATTTTAGACCATACCCGTCTTAGCATTTATGAACTTTCCTGGTACCATTTCCGAAAACACTTTTTTCTCCCAAAATGTTTATTGAATAATTGCGATTTGACTGTAGGCTGACTTTTCTTTTGTAAACATTTAACCAGAATATTAACAAAATATGGAACACTTTGGGTTGTCCAACTCCAGGCCTCAAGGGTCGGGATCCTGACGGGCTTTCAGGATAGCCCTCATTAATATTCATGAGGAAAAATGTGCATACATTTCGAATCATTGTATGTACATTCATCTCATGAATATGAATGAGGGGATCCTGAAAGCCCGACATGGATCCGGCCCTCCAGGCCTGGAGTTGGGCAACCAGATTTACCAATAAAATATATGCTTTGGTTTATTCCACAAAAGTGGTTTAAGGTATTATTCAAAGAAGTGATGGTGAGTGTCATGTTACATGCTATAAACCAGGGATGTCCAATGCCAGGCCTCGAGGGCCAGATCCATGCCAGATTTTCAGGATACCCCTCTTTAATATTCATGAGATAAATTTGCATACAATGATCCTAAATGTATGTACATTTATTATCATGAATATTAATGATGGATATCCGGAAAACCCATCAGGTTTCCGGCCTTGTGGCCTGGAGTTGGATAACTGTATTCTGAAGAGTGCATTCAATACAGCCCAACTGCAATGGAACCTGTCCGCTTTCCTTTCATTGGTTTTGCTCAGCCTGTTGTAGATTATCTGTGTAGGAACAGGAACCTAATCGCATTTTTAATAGACGAATACATATTAGCGGCGACAGCACAAATGGCGTTCAGAAATCTCATTTTATCCGCGGAGTCCTTTAAGACAACATTTCTCTGATGTTTGCTGACACTTCAAGTGCCAAGGAAGGGATTCATGCGCCAGAGGTATTATGGGCCATGGAACATAGAATGAATTGGCTAAAAACCCTTGGAGAAATTATAGCAGGCGCCGGGATAACAATGGTCCCTCTGGCAGCCATTTTTCTTGCGGGAAGTACTGAATTGTGCAAATGAAATGAACATTAAATCATACGACCAATATTGTGGCATCCAACTGCAACCATTCATTAAAGCACTTGTGCAGTTTTGGCGCCATATTTCATTGCTGTTGGCAACTCAAATTGCTTTGTTTATCAGCTCTACTGATGAATTCTGCTGTACGCTTTTGTTGCTCCGATTATAGTGAAACTTTTCGTTTGCTGTTTGCGGTTCTAGAAAATGAAATAAAGGTAAGAAGGAGGGGTGGGATAGTACCATAAATATCAAATTTCTAAAAAAGTAACTCAATGATGTGTGTTTGGGTGTTGGTTGGTAACTGAACAGGGCAGTGTGCTTCATAAGCGCACTCAGTCTACCCTTTGCCAGAGCAGATAGCATGATGTCATCCTTTCACTGACTTTGCTAGTAACATCCGTAACTGAGTAAGTGTATGTGCAGCAGTGTGTTAGGCAGAGATTAAAAATTTCAAAACATACATTAAACGTTCTTGAAAGGAGGAGGCCCTTATTTGTTTGACACATGTTTCGGTTTGATAGTTTCTGCATTACACAAATGTCTTCTTCAGGTTGTTCTCAAAAACCTGTGACAATGTTCTTATAACAGAGATAAATGTATAGAGTTGGCTGCTGCTTGAATACCCCTTGCTCCCGCATGAGCCAGAGTGCCAAAAGGCAAGTGTGAAGCAGTGTTAGACTGGATGGATGACACCAGAGATGGTGAGTGCTACATTTTAGGGATTTGATTGTGTGATAAATTGGCATGCTGAGAATCTTTTTGAGACCAGACTGTCGCAGCATATCCACCATGTTTAAAATTGATAGGTGGAGGGGGAGAAATGTGGCAAATTGGCCTACCAGTGCCAAACGCTCTGCAGCCACAACGTTTTGGGGTTAACTTGATAGTTTAAATCTCTCATTTAGATCATTTGCTTCCATATTTGAGCTGCGTCTTGCCTTTGCCCAAACCTTCATTCTCCTGAACCTGACACCCTCTACACTAAAAAGCCTTGTCTGTACTTGGACAACTCACCTCTCCAGATATCAGGATTAACTCATCACAATGTATTTCACCCAATAACTGTGAAGGAAATCTGGGCCGTAACTGCTGGGAGACGCCTGAATTCCCCTCATTCTTTTCTTGAAGCCATTTCTGGACTTGGCAGGCACTCATCACTCAGCTGACATAGTGATATTTGCAACGCCACCAAACTCCCACAACAGCATGGACCATCTTCCCTGCAGTGACGCTCTTGCTTACGCTGACCCCTAGGATGTCAGCTCTGCCCCTCAGTCTTCATAAGCCACATATGTGCGCTAAACGGTTGCTCTACTTGGGGTATTACACCTGCTCCATGTCCACTGCGCCCAAGCGCAACCTGCATCAGGTCCACGTTTCTTGCCTCCCACCCAGAGTATGTTTAATCCATTTGACGTGTTTTCAATTGTCCTGCTCAACCCTTACCCCCATTAGTGAGTGCCAAGCAGGTCTGACGTACAGAGGATGTCGTTATCACCATATGATCACTCGATATTAAGTTGCTTAATGGATGGGAACATAAGTCGGCTGCTGTAACGGCAGTCCCTGGTAGTAGCCCAAGCACAGTGGGGCCCTTACCAAGGGCAGGGACAGAACATGACACTCAAGTTATGATCAACATTGACACTCCAGAACAGCATTCTAGTTGGTAATTGTTTCTAAGAAGTAATTTCATGAAAAGACACTTGGGGGTGAGATTTAATTCATAAAAGGAAAATTTGCCCAAACAAACATGGCCGCCACGGAAGCAGTTTTGCTATTTTTAATCCTCAGTTTTCTCGATTGCTTTTTGCACCATTTCTCGGCATTGTCTACAACTGCCCCTGTTGTAATCGTTTCTAGACCATTTGCCTTCTTACTCGGGTGAGGGCAAGGCACCTGATGCCTGCAACAATGATCCAACGAGTCTCTTAACCCCAGAGTCTTTAATTGTTCACGCGCTCCACAGAACTAAAAACGTCATTGATAGCTGACAAACATGTTGATGAATGATTGTAGAACTTTAAAAAGGTAGCCCGAAAGAAATGCTCAAGTTGGGAAAATTCTAGCGACACTAGAAATAAAATAAACCCTTTCAATTTAATTTGCGACGCCTTGCTTGGCATTGGTAGCAATCGTAAGGAGATCGTCACGTGTATCGTCAGGACAGAACTTGCCTTGTTGGGATGTACAACAGGTACAAAATGTTCTCTTTTACTAAATATTCAAGGGATTTTTGTGCAGCTATTTTATTTATAAAGCTTTTTTGTTTTTCTGTGGGAAGTAAAGAAGTGAAACTGCATTTTTCTGAACACTGCCTACCTGGAGGTTAACCGCCTCAGTCACCACCGGTCCATAGCGCACTTCAAAGAAACAGCCTTCACCCATGCCTCTAACTTCCTCAATACTACCCACCATTTCCACCATTCCTCTATCCTCATACGCCCGATCACTTTGCCACCTTCGACAATGTTAGTCACCACTCACTGCCTCAACATCTTGGCCTCAAGTACACCACATTTACTTCGGTTACCTCCGAAATGGCAGATGGCTCCTTCTCCAGCTCCAGGAAAATGGGAGCCTCCTCAGCCACTCCACTGCAGATAGGGGTCCCTCAAGGGTCTGTCCTTGATTCTTCCGCCTTCACGCTCTGCACCGTCTCGCTCTGAAAATGCATTGCCTCTTTTGGGGTCTCATACAAGCTCTTTGCTGATGATACTCAAAGACTATGCACGTTGTCTTCCTTTACTCCTGAGCTATCCTGTTACTTCATAAACTGCCTCAAAGCTGTCCCACACCCGGTGGCATTACAATACCTGATGCTCAACCCCTCTAAAACTGAATTATCCGCTCGGTGGCATTGCAATGCCTGATGCTCAACTCATTTAAAACTGAATTATCACTCGGTGGCATTGCAATGCCTGATGCTCAACCCCTCTAAAACTGAATTATCCACTCGGTGGCATTGCAATGGCTGAGGCTCAACCCCTCTAAAACTGAATTATCCGCTCGGTGGCATTGCAATGCCTGATGCTCAACTCCTTTAAAACTGAATTATCACTCGGTGGCATTGCAATGGCTGAGGCTCAACCCCTCTAAAACTGAGTTATCACTCGGTGGCATTGCAATGCCTGATGCTCAACTCCTTTAAAACTGAATTATCACTCAGTGGCATTGCAATGGCTGAGGCTCAACCCCTCTAAAACTGAATTATCACTCGGTGGCATTGCAATGGCTGAGGCTCAACCCCTCTAAAACTGAGTTATCACTCGGTGGCATTGCAATGCCTGATGCTCAACTCCTTTAAAACTGAGTTATCACTCGGTGGCATTGCAATGGCTAAGGCTCAACCCCTTTAAAACTGGGTTATCACTTGGTGGCATTGCAATGGCTGAGGCTCAACCCCTCTAAAACTGAGTTATCGTTCTACCGACCTTGAATGGCACACGCATTATCCCCTCTCCTATATCCTTCCCCTGGTCTCCTTAAAACATCCCTAATGACCTATAATTTTGGGGTTCGGTTTGACAGTATTCTTAAGCTTCAACCATTTATAAACTCCACTGCTGCAACTGCTGGGCTTAACCGTCTAAACATCAGGAAAAATTCACCCATCTCACATTTCACTCTTCAAAACAATGATTTCTATTATAGTCCTCAACAGATTGCATAGTTGCTCCGACTTCCCTATATGACTCCCCTTCTACTCTGTTAACCTGTAAATAAAATCACTAAACTTTGTCAACTGCACCTGCTATAACTGCCCATGTTCTTTGCTCACATCAACACACTGCCTTCATGGAGGGTGGATGTGCACAAACCCTTCCTCTTCAATCTCCTTCCTCTTGTTCAAAATTCAACCATCGAATATCCCCCTTCACCTGTTGCGTCTCTCCCCCTAGACTCGCTTCCAGAAACTCTGCTCTCCCAAGACTTTAGCCAAGCCAGCCACCATGCACTTCCTCATGTTTCGCTCCTTCAACCCTCGATCTCCCCAATACTGGATGCCCCAGCTCCAGACATCAGGAAGATGCCTTCAGGGATTGTCTTCTGGAGTGCCCTATGGAACCACCTTCTCACACTGATGGAGACCCAATGGCTTACTCCATAGTCTAGTCTACACTGTTGCACGTTCTTTCACAAAGAAGGCATTATTAATATGTAATTAAACTTCTGTCTGCTTGTCCCCATTTATGATATGATATTTTATTTATATTGCGCTCGTACGCAAGTGTTTCAGAGCGCGACCAGGCAAAGGGAGGGGAACAGGGGAGAACAAAACAACGATCTTACTAAGCCCAGTGACATTGAGAGCGCGCAAGTGCGTGGGAGCATTACTCTCCCAAACTCCATCTCCTCTACCATCGGTATGCGTACCATTCACTGTATCGCGTCATATACAAAGCACGCAGCGATCGGACTGCTCCTGTCTCAAAATTCTTCTACAGCGCTCTGCATATTGTGAGAGAATGTGATTGTAAAGCGACATCTATAAGTAGGTTTGATCAACAATTATGAAACTTTCTTTATAATGAAATGATCTCCCACATTTGGTAAAGTCCAAGAACAACCTTCCATGTGGTTTCAGAGAACACTTGAAATCTTATTTTTTCATTTTAATTTCTTTTCTTTCTTTTTTTTTACCCCATCCCGATAATAAAAATATCAATTTGAGAAACCTCACACTTCTTTGCATCTATGCTGTATTTTTCAAAGCATTACATTAACAGCGCAAGTCCTCAATCTGAACATCATCGCGTGTGCAAACCTGAAAATAAATGAGATTTTCTCTCCTTTTTTTACATTGCTGCTGTGCTTATGACTATGCCTCATGCGAGCAGCAACATTAGCCTGACATGGGCAGAGTTATTATGCCCTTTCCTTCCAACCACATTTGTTCAAATTCTACGTGTTTCATTGTCCCTTTCAAATCATGTCCTTCATCGACTGAGAAAGAAAAATGCAACCTACTTAAGGCGAAACTTAAGAAATATTCAGTAAGCAAAATGTATTTTTGACAAATAATGGTTGCATTCTTTGATGTAATAGGTGCCGTAACAGATCTGGAGTATTCGTCCTTTCTCCCCACAGGTGAGCACCCTCTTTGAGGCTCGGGAGGTGAGCCCACTAAGCAAGACCCTCTCTAAGGGTCTGGCCAAGTGGGACCTCACATGGAGTGACTCCCCTCCTGTGGACAGACGCCCATTCCGATAAGGAACTCCCAGTTCAGAGAACGTTATCTGCCTACATGGGAATTGCAAAGACTGTTATTACTTCTGTTTTGAATACACCAGGTAGTGACATTTCCACAATCTCTTTGGTTTTAGGTAATGCTAGATCTCGCATGAACTCCACAGTCAAAGAGGAAAGGCGCCCCTTTTGTTTCCGATGACGTATATAAAACCAAGGGGAACTTTGAATCAAAGGGAACGAATCCTATGCGAGGCAAGCTTCTAACGAGAAGACCTCCTGGAGGGGCAGAGTCACGCTACATGGCTGACAAGGTTACAGAGCAGCTTCTGACGAGAAGAACTCCTGGAGGGGCAGAGCCATGCCAGGTGGCTGACAAGGTTACAGGAGCCTGATAAACCCAAGCAGAGAGAAAGCAAGCCCCCCAGAAGGCGATAGGGCTTCGGAGAACGTAAAGATACAGTGAGACTATCAAGGCTGGGGAAGCCGACGAGAAGGCCATACAGCTTTGGCGATCCCCGAGAAACAGAGAAACTTTACCTTCCAAGGCTGGAGAAGCCACAGGGGTTAGGGGGATCCAGAAAACCCAAACAGGCAGTCGCCGTACTTGGACCCTGCTAAAGCAAGCCTGAAAGAGGACTAGGAATGAGATTTGTAAAGGAAGAGAGCATGGATGGTTTCAAACACTTATGCGAATCTGCGGAAATTGTATAACAAATACCTTAATTTTTCTAAGGTAGAGGAAACCATACAGAAGACATTAATGTTTGACGAATTGAACCTGCAGTGAGGTTGTCAACTGTGTTATCGAACATTGACGAACTTTCAAACCGATGGAAATGAACTTCGCTTTGCGACATTGTTACGTGTTCAGATGTGGTAGGGCCAGTTGATTGAGGCCTCCCCTTTCTTTTGTTACCTGTTCAGACGTGGTAGGGCCAGTTCATTGAGGCCTCCCCTTTCTTTTGTTACGTGTTCAGACGTGGTAGGGCCAGTTCATTGAGGCCTCCCCTTTCTTTTGTTACGTGTTCAGACGTGGTAGGGCCAGTTGATTGAGGCCTCCCCTTTCTTTTGTTACGTGTTCAGACGTGGTGGGGCCAGTTCATTGAGGCCTCACCTTTCTTTTGTTACGTGTTCAGACGTGGTAGGGCCAGTTCATTGAGGCCTCCCCTTTCTTTTGTTACGTGTTCAGACGTGGTAGGGCCTGTTCATTGAGGCTTCTCATTTTTTTTAGTTACGTGTTCAGACGTGGTAAGGCCAGTTCATGGAGGCCTCCACTTTCTTTTGTTACATGTTCAGACGTGGTAGGGCCAGTTCATGGAGGCCTCACCTTTCTTTTGTTACGTGTTCAGACGTGGTAGGGCCAGTTCATTGAGGCCTCCCCATTCTTTTGTTACATGTTCAGACGTGGTAGGGCCAGTTCATGGAGGCCTCCCCTTTCTTTTGTTACATGTTCAGACGTGGTAGGGCCAGGTCTTTGAGGCCTCCCCTTTCTTTTGTTACGTGTTCAGACGTGGTAGGGCCAGTTCATTGAATAGAATTTGGACTCAGGACTATTTATCTTTAGAGCAATTTTAGTTTTAGTTTTGTAAGGCAGGCAACTTCCCTCATAGAAGTAGGGCTAGATAGATGCTTTGTTTGATTATTTAAATAAAAATCCTTAACACGGCACAATCATAGCCTGAGTCCTTCTTCTGGTTCACCACGGTGCATTTGAGTGTTGTTTTAGTTAATTGATTAGAACACATATCACACATGCATGCATTTTTTAAGAATGACTAGAGAAAGCAGTATATTTCTGGAATACATTTGACGTGACTAAGCTTGCTAGTTCTGTTGCAAACTCACAGACCTGCTAAGTGGCGTGTACTTGAACTGTGCCCGTTTTCTGAAAATAGAAACTCCTACGTTCTTCAGGCCAGAGGATCAACAGATGAATTGAAGCCAAGATGGTCCAAGGGTTCTTATAATAAACAAAGAAAATAAGGGATTAGGTTTAACCGTCGTCCCCTGGTGGGATATCGTGTTACACAACACAAAATGCAGGCTTATCTAGGAACCGTGCTCCTCAGTCTTTCTCTCTCTCCATTAAACTCTACTTTACTGGTTTGCAACACGTCAATCGTGGCCTTTGGGGATTATCGTGCCCCACGTGTTTTTTCTTGGCCCGGTGTAATGACTATCTTGGCTCGTGTAGAATGTGTCAGGGTGTTGTGTTCTTCTTCTTCTGCAAACCCTAAAACCACCACATGTCCTGATGCCTACCCCCAGGCATTCGGACCAAGCCCATCAGCCCCGGGAGCAGGCATCTAGACATTTAATAAAACCTCAGCAGCCCCGGCTAGGGGCTATCTGGGTTCAGTCCTGGCGCCTTAGGCGCCAGGCTCATAGTAGGAATCAGTCCTGGCGCCTAAGGCGCCAGGCTCATAGTCATTACTTACCTCAGGCAGACCAAGCTGCAAATGACTCCAATCCAACATGTAGCCTGAAAGGGACTATTTTTCTACAGGGACTATTTTTTACTCGGGTGTGGTTCTAGGGACTTCTTACCTGGAACTACTTTTGAGGCTATTTAAACCACACCTGACCAGCAACACACGCTTCGCGTTATTCTGCATCCAGCAGCTTAACACTCACCGTGCCTGCAGCCTGCATCCAGTCTTCTGCCACGCCAGCCTCGAATCCGGAGCTCCTAAAACAAAGAGGAAAGAAAGGGACAAGGTTAGAAAACGAACTTATTTCTATTCCACACCTGATTCTGGATCCATCTTGTCTCCGGACCTGTAAAGAACATCATTTCTGCACGCGCCGCACCTCCAGCTGCAGCGCCGCGCCATACTCACCAGTCTTCACAGCATCCTTCGGGTCGGCGCTGCCTCCATCATTTCTTCGCCGAACTTCGGCACCTAGGAGACAAAAGAAAACCACAAGGTGAGCCGAGGGAACCAACAAATATAATTCTTACCACCATAGACTTACCTGATTTACCACCGGAGGCATCCTTTTGTGACTCTCCATATTTTCACATGCCGCATCTGTAAAGAGAGACAAAACAACACGTTTTCCTCGTGCAACATTTACCGGACAGCGCCGGGTAATACAGACTCTTACCTGAGCGCCACCAGCTGCCACAAGAGCATCTTTTCACGAGCCAGCTGCAAGACAAGAAAGGAAGGGGGGAACAAGAGTGAACATCGGACATATTGAACTCTATGAACTTAATACTTACTGGTCCTCACCAGGAACCTCAGAGTCAATACTCTCCGGAACTCTCCCGAGCCTTCAAACCAGTGAAGTAACTGGAATCGACGCGCCCCTGCAAATCCAAGCAGGATGGAGAGCTCATCTTTCAAGAATATAAGGAGAATATTTCTACGGGTTAAGCAGACAAGATTAGGTGGGCAGATTCAGTCAGTCATCGCTGCACTACGCATCACGTGGGTGGAGCCGCAGCTGTCCGGTCCGACCGACACCCCTGTGGGAGCCAGGTGAGCGTAACAGAACGCGAAGCCTATCTACAAATCCCCACACGGGTGTTATGGAAACCTCAGAAACCGACCAACTAGCCCTATTGTTAGGGGAACTTAGGGCAGAAGTGCACGCCGCGCGCCAAGAGACTAATGCCCTCAGGAGAGAACTGATTGTGTCAAAGGAGCGCACTGATGATCTTGCTAGACAATTACTGAAAAACCAAGCTGGGCAAACACCATTACCTGGACTCGGAGGGAATCCAACTCCTGTTTCATCGAGCAATCCTGTGCAAGTGGTTCTACCAGGGAGCATTCCTTTAGCTCCACCCAAACGTTTTGCTGGGGACCCAAAAAAGTTTGCCGTGTTTATGAACCAATGCCGCTTGCACTTTTTATGCAGACCTGGAGCTTTTCCGAACGACCAAACCAAAGTAGCCTTTGTACTATCATAGATTAGTGGCAGCGCAGCGGATTGGTCAATTCCATTAGTTAACCAGGATGACCCTCTTCTTCGGGATTTTCAAGGTTTTCAATTGAGCATGGAAAGACTATTTGCCAGACATTCACAGGGACAGGCCCTGGATAACGAACTTTTATCATTACGACAAGGTAACCAGGATCTACTAACCTGTATCGCCACTTTCAATAGGTTAGTGGTGGAAACCGGATGGCCAGAGGTAAAACGAATTACATTATTTCATCGTGGACTTCGGGGTGAACTCAAAGACATTTTGGCCCAAGTTGTGAACCCACCTCAGGATTGTGCAGAATATATAGACTTAGTGGTCCAGTTAGACCACCGACTTCAGAATAGAAAGGCTGATCGAGCTAAGTTCGAGAATCGGGTATTGGTTAAACCCAATGTTACCCTCAAAGGAACAGATGTATCAGAACCGATGCAGATCGGGGGGGTCAAGGGACCCTTAACTCAAAAGGAAAGAGAAAGAAGACGGCAGATGCAATTGTGTCTGTACTGTGGGGCCACAGGACATTTTCTATGGGATTGCCCTATAAAAACATCTAAAAAAGTAGTCGGAGTTGCTGATAAAAATCAAACAGAGCCTGATTCAGGAAACGACCACGCCCGACAAGCGTAGAGGTCCGCTTGCCGAGCTTGTAGAAGGATACTCAGACCTTGCACTTCATCATACCAATGGTCCTTATAGATCCAAGGCAGCCATTACATATGCACGCAGTGAGGGCATACATTGATAGCGGGGCCATAGGAAACTATGTGGACCACGGGTTGGCTTCTAGGATGAATCTATCTCTCTGCAAAAAGACCACTTCGGATGTCATCACCACAGTCGATGGAACTGAAATTGCCTCTGGGCCTGTAACTCATTTCACCGCAGAGATGACACTATTGGGTCAGGATGGGCATCGAGAGACTATTGTGTTTGATTTAATCAAAGCCCCGCAGTTCCACATAATACTGGGGATACCTTGGTTGGAAACACATAATCCTTGTATTGATTGGCGAGAGAAGAGAATATACTTCCCGGATTGTGCACATACTTGTTACCCAAATAAAACCTTGAACCAAGGCCTGGCCACAGTCGCTACTCCAGTCGTGCAGTTACCTCAGGAATATCAAGAATTCCAGGATGTTTTCCAAAAGGAACAGGCAAACACCCTACCAGCTCACAGACCATATGATTGTCAAATCGATCTCATACCCGGTGCACAACCTCCATGTAGTAGGATCTACGCCCTTACGGAACCCGAAAACCTTCACCTACGACAATACTTGGACCAATACCTTGCTAATGGCTTCATTCGTCCATCCAAGTCCCCTGCATTTTCAGCTTTGTTCTTTGTGCCTAAAAAGGAAGGTGACCTCAGAACGTGCATAGACTACCGTGCATTAAATCAGATCACGGTTAAGAACCGATACCCATTGCCTCTGATCCCCGAACTACTAGACCAAGTAAAGGACGCTTGCATCTACACTAAATTAGATCTCCGAGGGGCATATCATCTGGTACGTGTAAAGAAAGGCGACGAATGGAAGACTGCTTTTCGCACTAAGTACGGGTTATTCGAATACCAGGTGATTCCCTTCGGATTGTGCAATGCACCAGCAGCCTTCCAGTATTTTATGAACGATGTCCTTCGTGAACTCATTGTCATCTGTGTTGTTGTATACATAGACGATATTCTAGTGTACTCCTCTTCAGAATCAGACCATGTGAAGCACGTTCGTGCAGTCCTTGAGAAACTACGCCAGCACAAGTTATATGGAAAATTGGAAAAATGCGTTTTTCATGCTACGGAAGTTGAATTCCTTGGATTTATGCTGACTCCAAAAAGAGTCCGAATGGACTCTCGAAAGGTGGACGCAATCCTCAAGTGGCCATCACCCAGTTCAGTCAAAGGGGTACAAAGCATGCTCGGATTTGCTAATTTCTACCGCAGATTAATTCCGGATTTCTCACATGTTGTACACCCTATCACAACACTTTTGCGAAAAAACAAACGCTTCTTGTGGACCGAAGAAGCTGAAAAGGCCTTCCAAGAGCTGAAAGCGAAATTCATGTCTGCACCTGTCTTAAAGCATCCACGCCCCGAACCTCCATACATAGTTGAAACTGATGCATCCAGTTTAACCATGGGAGCTGTCCTGTCCCAGAAGGATCCTGAAACCAGTCAACTTCACCCAGTAGCATTTTGGTCCAGAAAATTATCGGCACCCGAGTTAAACTATGCGGTTACCAATAAAGAATTATTAGCCATCAAATCCGCCTTCAAGGCTTGGCGGCATTATCTTCTCGGTGCCAGGCATACCATTACGGTAATCACTGATCACTGGAACTTGCAGTATTTAAAAAAAGCCAAGGCCCAATCGTCGTGTCAACTTTGATGGGCATTGTTCTTTGCCGAGTTCGATTTCGTGATCACTTATCGACCAGGTTGTAAAAATGGCAAGGCAGATGCCTTATCCCGAACAGGGATGGGAGAAGCATATGCGAACCCGGAACCGGTGCCTATAATTTCAGAACAAAGAATTCTTGGCATAACCACTCTACAGACACTAGAGGATATTCAAGTAAAGATCCAACAACTCTTCGATCAAACAGCCCTGCAGGACTGGGTGAAGAAAGGCCCGGACTACTCAGTCATCAATGACCTACCTTGTTATCAAGGCCGACTATTTCTACCACACAAAGAACTACAAGAACTAGTCATCTCCAATTATCATGACACCCTGATGGAAGGACACCCAGGTATCGCAAAAACTGAAGCTAAAATTAACAGACAATTCTGGTGGCCCACCTGGCGAAAAGACGTAAAGTCATTTGTAATGTCTTGTGGCATTTGCGCCCAAAACAAAAGTCAGAAGAAAAAACCAGCTGGCCTCTTACAACCTTTGGATATTCCACCTACACCATGGCACCCCTTATCGTTAGACTTTATTACAGATCTACCTCCATGTAATGGATTTAACACCATTCTAGTTATTGTGGATCTTTTTTCCAAGATGGCCCACTTTATTCCTCTAAATGGATTACCTTCTGCTTCAATTCTGGCCAATGAGTTCCTCGAAAACATTGTTCGAATACACAGATTTCCTTCCGTATTGCTCTCTGACCGAGGTAGTCAATTAATTTCACATTTTTGGAAGAAATGTTGTCAACTGGCGCAAATCGACGTGAGGTTATCAACCAGTCACCATCCCGAGACCGATGGTCAGACTGAGAGGACCAACCAGACCCTTGAACAGTACCTACGTTGCATGCTACACCAGACCGAAAGTAATTGGAAAGATATTTTATGGATTTCCGAGTATGCATACAATAACTCTGTACATTCAGGAACCGGACAAAGCCCCTTTTATACCATATGTAGACATCACCCTCGAACCTCAGAACTAGATTCGCCTCAGCATTTAGAAATGCCTGCAGTTAGTCATTTGCATTCTACTATTCCACAAGCCTTTAAAGAGGCAACAGAACATTTTAAACAAGCAAAAGAGAAATATAAGAAAATGCTGATCAATATAGAAGTGAAACTCCACAATACCATATTGGGGATCAAGTTTGGCTGGCTACAAAACACATACCTCTGAAGGGAACTCGGACTTTTAACCCTAGATATTTGGGACCTTACACTATTAAGGCCATTACCAACCCGGTAGCCGTCAAATTGGAATTACCCTCTAATATGCGCATTCATCCTGTCTTTCATGTTTCACTTTAAAAACCAGTTCAACCAGGAACAAGATTAACCAAACCACCCGACCCCATCTTGATAGATGGAGAACCTGAATTCAAGGTAAAAAATATCCTGGACTCCAAGATGGTTAAATCAAAACTTTTTTATTTAATTGATTGGAAGGGCTACGGACCACAAGAAAGGTCATGGGAACCTAGTGACCACGTCCATGCACCTCGGTTGGTGAAAAGATTCCATCGGAACTTCCCCGACAAACCAGGGCCCAAGGGAAGAACAACTTTAGGAGGGGCCTTGGGGGGGGGGAGTGCTGTCATGATGCCCACCCCCAGGCATCCGGACCAAGCCCATCAGCCCCGGGAGCAGGCATCTAGACATTTAATAAAACCTCAGCAGCCCCGGCTAGGGGCTATCTGGGTTCAGTCCTGGTGCCTTAGGCGCCAGTCTAATAGTAGGAATCAGTCCTGGCGCCTAAGGCACCAGGCTCATAGTCATTGCTTACCTCAGGCAGACCAAGCTGCAAATGACTCCAATCCAACATGAAGCCTGAAAGGGACTATTTTTCTACAGGGACTATTTTTTACTCGGGTGTGGTTCTAGGGACTTCTTACCTGGAACTACTTTTGAGGCTATTTAAACCACACCTGACCAGCAACACACGCTTCGCGTTATTCTGCATCCAGCAGCGTAACACTCACCATGCCTGCATCCAGTCTTCTGCCACGCCCGCCTCGAATCCGGAGCTCCTAAAACAAAGAGGAAAGAAAGGGACAAGGTTAGAAAACGAACTTATTTCTATTCCACACCTGATTCTGGATCCATCTTGTCTCCGGACCTGTAAAGAACATCATTTCTGCACGCGCCGCACCTCCAGCTGCAGCGCCGCGCCATACTCACCAGTCTTAACAGCATCCTTTGGGTCGGCGCTGCCTCCATCATTTCTTCGCCGAACTTCGGCACCTAGGAGACAAAAGAAAACCACAAGGTGAGCCGAGGGAACCAACAAATATAATTCTTACCACCATAGACTTACCTGATTTACCACCGGAGGCATCCTTTTGTGACTATCCAAATTTTCACGTGCCGTATCTGCAAAGAGAGACAAAACAACACGATTTCCTCGTGCAACATTTACCGGACAGGGCCGGGTAATACAGACTCTTACCTGAGCGCCACCAGCTGCTACAAGAGCATCTTTTCACGAGCCAGCTGCAAGACAAGAAAGGAAGGGGGGAACAAGAGTGAACATCGGACATATTGAACTCTATGAACTTAATACTTACTGGTCCTCACCAGGAACCTCAGAGTCAATACTCTCCGGAACTCTCCCGAGCCTTCAAACCAGTGAAGTAACTGGAATCGACGCGCCCCTGCAAATCCACACAGGATGGAGAACTCATCTTTCAAGACTATAAGGAGAATATTTCTACGGGTTAAGCAGACAAGATTAGGAGGGCAGATCCAGTCAGTCATCGCTGCACTACACATCACGTGGGTGGAGACCGCAGCTGTCCGGGTCCGACCGACGCCCCTGTGGGAGCCAAGTGAGCGCAACACCACAGATGCTACCTTGGATCGTCTGAACATGGCCAAGACGCCAGACATTTTAGATTGAATTGGGCCCTATAGCATTTTTAAGGCGTAATACCCTATCTTGGCTGTCAGGACCTTCCACAGTGCTGCTCCTCAACCAGCAAGCCAGGAGCCTTTATAGGAGCTTGTGTTTCAAGCAGCTCATTCTCTAAATGCCCCTCTTCTTGGGCACCTTTCTCCTTATAACTTCCCCTTCTTTCTTCATATTCTTTGGATCCTCTCTCCCCTCTCTATTCCTTCTCTTTCTCTCCTTGTCGACATCCCGCCATGCTCTCATCTGTTCCTCTTCTCTCTTCCTCTTGCTTTTCCCTCCTCCTCTGATGTTATCTTTTCATTCTACTCCAAATCCTCTGTAATTTCCCTCTGCACCACCTTAATACTCCTACGAGGCTCCTCCTTGCTCCACAGCTTTTAAATCTCTCTCGAGTGTCCACTCTCTCCACTCCTCAATTCTTCTCATTCTCAATTCTTTGCATTCTCCTCCTCAGTTCTTACTACTATCTCATTCTCAAATCTTCAGTCTCTATGCTTCTTCTCAATACTCCTCAGCACTTAACTGTTTCTCTGTCAATGATCTCCACTCTCTCCTCTTCTCCTCAAGCCTGCTTAACTTCAAGTCTTTGCTATCTTTCCTTGCCACATCGCCACTCTCTTCCCTCGGCTGCACTGCTGCTTAACTCCTCCTTGTCCTCACATTTCCACATTCTCCCCTCCACCTTCTTAATACTCCTCTCCAGCTCTTCTGTCTCCACCTCTCATCTCATGAACCCTTTTCCCTTTTTGCACTGCTGTCATGGCTCATTGTGGATGGCTGTTTCCTAGAGTGGACAATGGATTGTCCAGTATTTTTTTACAGGCACTGGGCATCCTCCAGGACTATGTTCCTAGAGGCATCATTTCATTGCATTAGCCACGGTTTTCAGTGTTTCCCAATGGACTTTGGCAGTTGTGTGGCTGGCATCAGCACCATGTGTTGTTCGGGGCATGGTTGTCTGCCGTCTGCTTCCTGTGTGCCCCTGCCTACGTGTTCCTTGCTGTTGAAATAGATTCCCCTGGCACTGACCCTCCTGCTATTGACTCGCGGGTTGCACCTTGAATCCTCTCGGCTTTGGCACTTGGACTGCTTTGCTCTATGACCCACTAGATCACGGACTGCATCTGGACTCTCCCCGGCATTGGCAATTTGGACTACTTCGCTCTAGTCTATGACCCACTAGATCACAGACTCCATCTGGAATCCCCTCAGCGTTGGCAATTTGGACTGCTTTGCTCTGGTCTTTAACCCTCCAGATATTGGCTTATGGACTGCACCTGGGTTCTCCTCATTTTGAGTGGTCTTCCTTATTTTGCCTGCTTTTGTGATGTTCTTTTGGGACTGCTCATCCTAGAACAGTGTTAAGGAATAGCCTGTTTCTACATGTTCCTTTCTTCTCTCCATGAAGACCCCTTGCTTCCATGCCATTTTATCATGAACCACAGACACCTGGGGTACTTACCAAAGGTGGAGCTGTGTCCGGCATCTCTGTGAAACATTGTCCTCATTAGTTCCTATTTACCCGCACCCCAGGGAGACAGCCAGGTGGTATTCCTCCCACCCGTTCATTCCATTCCACAGACCCACGGGTGTTTCTGATTTCTCGGGCTGTGCAGTTGGAAGGAAGGTCCTGCTCCCTCTTGGGCTTGGGTTCTGACAGTTTGGGAAGCCCTCAGGCTCACACAAGTAGCAGGATGGAGGTTGAGGCAATTCCCCTAGTGGCAGCTCTACAGGTCATCAGAAGTCTGTGAGCAGATAGGATGGCCCCTCTGCCTGGATCAATTAAAGAATAGATGCAATTCAGAGTGGTCAGCAACCTTTGCCACCTAGCGCGGCTTCTGACACACTGCTGGATCCTGGAGCATTGTGGCCATCTGTGGCAACGCCAGCTCTTTCATTACAGACCTCCTTTTCTTTTAAATGCTCAGTTTCCTTTGGATTCTCTGTAATACATTTTGGGAGACCCTCGCCAGTTAAGAACTTTTGTGAATCAATGTAGGTTGTATTTTCTTTGTCGCTCTACAGCCTTGCCGGATGCTACGTTTGTTCGTCCCATTCGGGTGATACCACAGCCGCAGGGGTGAATCCGTTGTTTGAGATCAACGATCGGTGCTTGATGACCTGGAGTCCTTGTTGGCAGCTATGGCACGTCTGTTTGACACCCTTCAGCAGGCACAAGCAAGCAAGTTGCTTCAACTGGACCAGGGAAAGAGGCCTGCTGGAATACATCACTCGATTCAACTCAGTAGCTTCTGAATCATCAGAGCCTGAGAATAAGGAATAAGGATGCCCTGTCCATTGTGCCGTCATTCCCAACACATATCGCAAATTGGCGAACTTTGTCCTCCAATTGGTTGCACGACTTACTGAACGCAAGGAGAAGTTGCGATACTCCGGCTTCAAAGCAATGGTTACTAGTCCGGTTAACAGTCAGCCTGCTCCAGAACACTTGCAAATATTGGGGGAATTAGGAGCCTGTTGCATACTGAACACCTCGGGAATCCAAAAGTTCCTGTTTTCCGGCTTCCTCAGCCTTGAGAACGGCTAGACCGTTCTATACTCAATGGAAGTTATCTGGGAGGCGCTAATCCAAATGTAGGGATCACATGACCAACGCGATGACGTTTACGTTCACGTGTGTCCTACGCACGTCAGTTGACTCCATTTAACGAAGCAGAAGTCTTGCAACCGCGCTTCTGATCGTTTGTTGTTATTCGCGTTCCGGAGCTTATTTCTGCCTTTCGCAGACGTTTTTCTTCTACTTCCTAAGGTACGGTTGCCATTCCGACGCATTTCCCGGCAACTTCCAACTTTTCTTGAGCTGCATATTTCCTCCACGCTTGCACGCGGTTCCCCACTCCTTATTCAAACGGAGTTCCACCATTCACCTGTGACATCTTCCTGCTATTTCTATTGGAAGCTTGCCGCATTGTTGCCAGAAATCCACACCGCAGCTTCCTACTGCTGTATAGAGAATTTGTCTGTCTACCCGGCAGCAACAACACCCTGCAGATTACAGCTCTGCCTCCATCTACCAAGATCTTGCGTTCATCAAACTTCTACTGTATTAAAGACTTGTACCTCCTGGATCAAGATTCTAATACTCTCCTTCTACACGTGCACTGGACTCTGTATGCTTTCCTGTGTATGCACCAACCCGTCTCTAGTGCGGGCCTCGTTCCGATCGGGTTAGATCCCGCACTACCCTTTCCTTGCCATTGTTTCCTTGGATTCTTCGGACTTCTTGAGATTTCCTTGGCTACACACCCATGTTTCCGTGGCTACACCTCCAGGTTAGTGTGTTCAACATAGGTTCTTATTGTCCTTCAATTCCAATCATCATTCCAAATTCGTTCCTCTATCAACAGCCTGGTGAATCCTGGTCCACACACACCCTTCCCACTAATAGCTCTATCTGACTGTGGGTTCTACTAGTCAGAGAGTGACATTAGTTAGAAGGTTCTCTTTTGATACACTACGCCCAACCTGTAACATCTTCCGGTGGAAGAAGACTTTGAGTGTATCCTTTATTGCTACCAGTCTGTATCCTTTTACGGGAACCTCTGAATCATTCTCCTGTATCCATTGTGTTTCAATTCTTAACAGAATCAGAAGCCATGTTGGAGGAGTCTGACCCTCTATCTGTCCTCACCCAATTGGTGGCGGATTTAAGACAGGAAATGATTACAGCTCATGACACCATGCGTCATCGTATGGACGTGATGCAGGACGCCATACATGCCTCCTCACAAGGAAGGGCTGCCACTGTTTCCGTTGCCTCCACTTCAGGTGCATCTGCACCACAAAGAGAATCCGTCCAGGTGTTGATGCCAACCCAATTCCCTTTGGCTCCACCTGAAAGGTTTACGTACTGCGGTTCAGCAGAGCATCTACTGATGGCTTGTCCTAAAAAACCGGCAAAAAAGTCGGGAAACGCCAGAGCTCGGCAGTAGTGGGAGTCCCTATGCCGAGTATCAAGACGGACTCCGCCTTGTCACTAAATGCTTCCATTGCGGTTATGGTGTCTTTAAGTTTCAACAACAACACCGTTCAAACCCAGGCCATGATAGACTCTGGTGCAACAAATAGCTATATGGACATTGCTTTCGCCAGACAGTCAACCATTCCTATGACCACTAAAACAGTACCTGAATCAGTCAAGACAGTCGATGATTCTGCATTGTCTTCTGGTCTGGTAACAGAAGAAACATTGCCTATAACTGTGTCCCTACCTGACGGTCACACTGAAAATATGGTTTTTGACATAATTGCGCCACCCCAATATCCAGTAATTCTTGGTCTGTCTTGGCTTAAATTACACAATCCTGTGATTGATTGGGTCACTGGTCATATCCAATACCCTTTGGAACATTGCAATGAACACTGCTTTTTGGATTCCGGCGGCGTTCATGATACTCCTGTCTTGGCCTTCCTCGAAGGGTTGTCAAGAATAAACTCTCTAACATCACCTAAATCACCGATCCCTCAGGAATACCATCAATATGCTGATGTGTTTGACAAAGGAAAGGCCGAGGTATTGCCACCACATCGTCAATACGATTGTCCAATTGAACTGATTCCCGGGGCTAAAACACCCACCGGTCGAGTTTAATCCCTTACCAAACAGGAAGACGCTGTCCTGAAGGAATACATCGATAAAGCACTCCGGACTGGGTTTATACGTCATTCTCAGTCTCCGGCTGCATCTCCTTTGTTTTTCATCCCTAAGAAAGAAGGGGACTTAAGACCCTGCATTGATTACAGGGCCCTCAATGCCATAACAGTGAAAAACCAGTATCCCCTACCTTTGATTGACGTCCTGTTGGATCAATTGGGCTCTTCAGTGATTTTCACTAAACTGGATTTGAGGGGTGCTTACAATCTTGTAAGGATTAGGGCAGGTGACGAGTGGAAAACCGCCTTCAAAACCAGATATGGTTTATATGATTACCTCGTCATGCCCTTCAGTCTGTGTAATGCCCCCGCGACCTTTCAGTTTTTCATGAACGATATATTCAGCGATTACATGGACCAATTCGTGGTCATATACCTGGATGATATCTTGATTTATTCAACATCTTTAGAAGAACATGTACAACAAGTATCCAAGGTACTTCAAAGGCTAAGAGAGAATCATCTCTTTGTCAAAGCAGAGAAGTGTGTCTTTCACTCCCAAGAGGTAGAGTTCCTGGGCTATGATATAACTAATCATGGCGTAAGAATGAGCCGTTCCAAGGTAAAAGCCATCCTAGACTGGCCAGTCCCTGTTTCTATCAAGTCCTTGCAATCTTTTCTTGGATTTTCAAACTTTTATAGACGTTTTATCCATTCTTTGTCAAGAGTGGTGGCACCGCTTACTGCACTAACCAGCCCAAAAAATCCATTCCACTGGACAACAGAGGCTCAAGGGGCTTTTGACCTACTCAAGGAGGCGTTTACCACGGCTCTGGTTCTGCAGCACCCGGATCCTGAATTGCCTTATATCGTTGAGGCGGACACCTCTAATCAGGCAATAGGTGCGATCCTTTCTCAGGTATGCAAGGACTCTGGGGTGGAACACCCAGTGGCGTTTTTCTCCCGCAAGCTGGCCCCATATGAAAAGAACTACACAGTGACTGAGAAAGAATTGTTGGCCATCAAAGACGCGTTACTCACATGGCGTCATCACCTTCTTGGTGCTAAACACCTGGTAACCATTTACTCCGATCATTGTAATCTACAGGCCATCAAAACAATGAAGTGCCTTACGGCCCGCCAGGCCCGTTGGCATTCGTTTTTTGCCCAGTTTGACTTACGCATCTCCTACAGACCCGCAAGAGAAAACACCAAAACAGATGCGTTATCCCGTCTGCACTCTGGGGTAGACAGTGGAGATATTAACAAACCACTTCTACTGGCTGACCACGTGGTGTGTGGTTGTTCAGTTCAACCTTCATTGAAGAAGGATATCCTTGATTGGGTTACACTTAATCCACAGGAAATACATGACCTTCGTCTTGATGTTAAAGAAGGGCTTCCGTTCATGAACGGACTCCTGTATCTACCGACAGAAGAAACGCGTACCAAAGCTTTGCATTGGGGTCATGATTCTTTGGTCGCGGCTCATCCGGGTCAAAAGAAAACGTTGGAACTCCTACGACGTTGGTGCTGGTGGCCCAAGATGTCCAGAGACGTCGTGGATTACGTTTCGTCATGCGCTTTATGTGCACAATGCAAAAACTCATCCAGTAAACCTATGGGATTATTACATCCATTACCGGTTCCTCACAAGCCTTGGTTTATGGTTTCCATGGACTTCGTAGTCGAACTACCTTCTGTTCATGGTTATGACACGATCTGGGTAGTAGTCGATTATTTCACTAAAATGGCTTTGTTCATACCTTGCCAAGGTATTCCTACTGCTAAGATCCTGGCTGATATGTTCCTAAAGCACGTCTTTCGGTTCTTTGGTTTGCCATCAGTTGTTATTACCGACAGGGGCTCGCAGTTTGCATCCCGGTTCTGGAGAGCACTAACTTCTGCTTTGCTTATGGAGGATCGCATGTCCAGTGCGTACCATCCTCAAACTGATGGGCAGACAGAACGGGTTAACGGTACTATGGAACAATACTTATGCTGTCTCTGTCTTCAGTACCAGTCTTCTTGGTTTTCAATGCTACCGGTGGCTGAATTCGCATACAATAACTCTTGCCATTCCTCCACGGGTATGTCTCCGTTCTATGCTCTTTATGGGCAACACCCACGGTCCATCCCAGTGGACTTAGAGCCGGCCGACACAATTCCTGAGGCGAATGACAAATTGAAGGCTCTGGCCGATCTTCATACCAGACTAAGGGGACATCTATTAAAGGCCCAAACAAGTTCTAAATACTATGCCGACCAACATTGGTCGGCTGCTCCGCTATACACCACTGGTATGTCTGTCTGGTTATCTACCAAAAACCTAAAGATTCTTGGGAAAAGAAAACTACTGCCTCGTTTCATTGGGCCATACAAAATAACACAGGTGATCAATCCTGTTGCTATACGGCTGGATCTGCCCGCACACTGGCAGGTACATCCTGTGTTTCATGTGTCATTGGTCAAGCCATGTGCATCAAGGACCCGGTTGTCTGTTCGACTCTTAGCGGTTTCGGTGAAGGGCACTGATGAATATGAGGTCTGTGCTATTCTAGGTATGAGGATGCGAGCCGGGGTTCCTCACTACCTTGTTGACTGGAAGGGCTACGGTCCGGAAGATCGGTCCTGGGAGCCCTTGTCAAATATCCATGCTCCTGCTTTGTTACGTCGCTTCCATGCAACAAGAGGTGTGGGACGCCCTTTGGGGGATGGCACTGTCATGCCTACCTCTCCGCTCTCTCCGTCCTCTCCAACTGGCTCCGTTGTGAAATCCAAAAGTTCCTGTTTTCCAGCTTCCTCAACATTGAGAACGTCTAGACCGTTCTATAGTCAATGGAAGTTATCTGGGAGGCGCTAATCCAAATGTATGGATCACATGACCAACGCGATGACGTTTACGTTCACGTGTGTCCTATGCACATCAGCTGACTCCATTTAACGAAGCAGAAGTCTTGCAACCGCGCTTCTGATCGTTTGTTGTTATTCGCGTTCCGGAGCTTACTTCTGCCTTTCGCACACGTTTTTCTTCTACTTCCTAAGGTACGGTTGCCATCCCGCGTTCCGACGCATTTCCCGGCAACTTCCAACTTTTCTTGAGCTGCATATTTCCTCCACGCTTGCACGCGGTTCCCCACTCCTTATTCAAACGGAGTTCCACCATTCACCCGCGACATCTTCCTGCTATTTCTATTGGAAGCTTGCCGCATTCCACACTGCAGCTTCCTACTGCTGTATAGAGACTTCGGCTGTCTACCCGGCAGCAACAACACCCTGCAGATTACGGCTCTGCCTCCATCTACCAAGATCCTGCATTCATCGAACTTCTACTGTATTAAAGACTTGTACCTCCTGGATCAAGATTCTAATACTCTCCTTCTACACGTGCACTGGACTCTGGACGCTTTCCTGTGTGTGCACCAACCCGTCTCTAGTGCGGCCCTCATTCCGATCGAGTTAGATCCCTCACTACCCTTTCCTTGCCGTTGTTTCCTTAGATTCTTCGGACTTCTTGAGATTTCCTTGGCTACACACCCATGTTTCCGTGGCTACACCTCCAGGTTAGTGTGTTCAACATAGGTTCTTATTGTCCTTCAATTCCAATCATCATTCTAAATTCGTTCCTCTTTATCAACAGCCTGGTGAATCTTGGTCCACTCACGCCCTTTCCACTAATAGCTCTATCTGACTGTGGGTTCTACTAGTCAGAGAGTGACATTAGTTAGAAGGTTCTCTTTTGATAGACTACGCCCAACCTCTAACATCTTCCGGTGGAAGAAGACTTCGAGTGTATCCTTTATTGCTACCAGTCTGTATCCTTTTACGGGAACCTCTGAATCATTCTCCTGTATCCATTGTGTTTCAATTCTTAACAACGGCCCTGTCCAATGACCGGACTGTAAACAGATAGGATAACCACTCATGATGACTTCACCAGGCCACTGAAAATATCTGAAATCTGATCGGCCCCCTGCGCCCAATTTTGGAGTCATTCTGGGCATTCCCTGGCTTCAGACCCATAAACTTAAAATTGATTGATGGAACACAGAAATCACTTACAACTACTGTTTTTCCTCATTCCTCCAGTAACCGAGCTGCAGGAGGCGGAGGGGAGTGGGCGGCTGGAGTTGTTGCCGGCCACCAATGGGTTAACTTGTTTCACCCCCGCCATTGGAGAGGCAGAGTTTATGACGGGGAGTTGGGGAACTAAGGGAGTTCTGGGTAAGGCGCGAGAAGCGCCAGTTACTGTTAGGGAAAGTGAAATAAAGACGTGTTGAGAAACCCCTCCGTGTGCGCGTCCTCCTTTCAGGCTTTGTAGAAGGCAACACTGGCGACGAAGGCTGTCCGTGCGCACAGCGGAGTCGTCCTTTGGCAATCCGCCACATCCTTGCTCGGATGACCTGCCGAGTCTCCTCCTACTCCTCCTCCTCCAGTACGAGCAATGGCAATCCGCCGCTTACGCGTGGGCGTCTGCCTACACGCCGAGCTCCTCTCCTCCTCCATCGTCACACCTGGTACGGCGTGCCAGATAGCTGCGCGAGCACTGGGAAGTGCGCATTGGTCCTGGCAGTCCGCCAGATCCTCTCAAGCGACGCGTGCCGGTGATCCCACCCACGCCCTCCGGCTGCACATTTCCACCACGCGACACGGGGGCCCATCGGAGCCGAGTGGAAACCTCCTCCTCGCAAGTTCACGCTCATCTGCCTGCTAGGCCTACACCAGCGTGTGCGAACGTCCGGGGCGTGGCCACCACTCCAGGCCAGCAAGCTTGAGGCAGAAAACCACCACACCACGGGCTGATTCTACACCCGCAGGCTCCCACCGCCCAGCAACACGAGCAACCTTGTGTCCAATCCTGGATCCCCCCAACCCGCCCACGAGACAAAACCAATACAGCTGCGGCTACTCCCGACATTCACCATGGCGCCCCAAGCCACCAAGGGGCCGAGATGGACTGACTGAATGGAAGACTTCCAGCACTATGTGAGGGGGTCTGGTGACGGCTACTCCCCCAACATCAGGGACACCTTCCTCAATTTGGTGGGCAGGGAGATAAAGACAGTTGTGAAAACGATTCCCACAGCTGAACAAAACACTTTCACCAACCTGATCGGGGCCCTAGACAAACTCCTCATCATCGAAGTCAACCGCGACTACGAGCTGTATTTATTTAACAAATGCTCCCAAGTGCCACAAGAGACAGTCGACGAATTCATAACCCGCCTAAGAGTGAAGGGAGCAAACTGCCAGTTTGACGCATTTTCCCTAGAAGAAGCAATAAGGTTGAGCGTCATAGAAGGGTGTCTTTCCCCCGCACTCAAGAAACAGCTACTAAAAAAAACCCTCACCATCCCAGAAGTCAGTGAGCTTGCTCGCATACATGAGAGGGTTGATGCCCAAGCCTCATCCATGGGCAACCCCAAACAAGACACCAATGAACTCGTCGCAGCCATACAGCCCCCTCGTCAAGGCGACAGAGGGTCGCAACCATACAGAGCACAAGCTATGCAGGTTCCACGCCAACAGAGACAATGCTACCGCTGTGGGATGTCCTTTCCACACTCAGGGTCATGCCCAGCTTTATCCCAACGATGCACAAACTGCGGAGGAGAGGGACATTTTCACTCTGTATGTAGAGAAGGCATACCATTTCCTCCAATGCGCCCCCAAGCGCCCGCCAGGACGCCTCTCCGCTTGCCGTCCCCACAATATAATCAACCCAGATACTACCAACAAGGGCAAGGACAGAGACGATACGTCAGAGCCATTGATGAGTACCAAGCACAGGGGTACCCACCACAGCTAGACCAGGCAGACCAAACCAGATATTTCACGGATGAGTATGATTACCTGCCGACAGCACATAGGCCTGAAACATTCTACCATGACGAGCAGGAAACAGCATACAACACGCCATATGATCAGTACGACCAGGATGAGTACGTCAATCTCATACTTGTCAATGAAGAGGCCAGGGAAGCCCCCAAAATCCCAATCAAAATGGGGAACTGCCAATTCCAATTCATGGTCGACTCAGGCGCTACTGTTAATATCATGGGCGGGCAGGACTACGCTAAAATACCAAACCCGCCGACGCTCGAACCATCACACTCGAGACACCATTACCGCAACCTCGAACAGACTGAATCCGAGGGACTCTGTCGGCACTATAGCATGCCACCAATCACAGAAGCTCATCACACAACGCGACATCACAAGAAAATTCCCCAACCTATGCACAGGGGTGGGTAAACTCAAGGCCCCTCCCATCAGACTCCACATCGACCCCTCGGTGAGACCTGTGCCACAACATCCCAGAAGAGTTGGGTTCCACATGCAAGCGGCAGTGTCAGAAGCACTCCAACAACTGCTTTCCGATGGTATCATCGAACTGGCAACGGGGCCAACACCATGGGTATCCCCTCTCGTGGTCGTGCCCAAGGAAGGAGGCAAGAACCGGTTGTGTGTGGACATGAGGGTAGCAAACACCGCCATTGAACGAGAGAGGCATCCGGGCCCGTGCATCGAGGACATGATTGTGCAACTAAACAATGCCTGGATGTTCTCCAAGCTCGACCTAATCCAAGGCTACCATCAGCTGGAGCTACAGCCTGAATCCAGACCCATCACAATGTTTGCGACGCACGATGGACTCTTCAGATACCGGAGACTGAATTTTGGTATCTCGTCCGCCACGGAGATCTTCCAGGAAGCCATACGCCAGGTCATCAGACCCATAAGGGGCACTCTGAACTACAGTGACGACATCCTCGTTTTTGGATCGTCAAAGGAGTCCCACGGCAAAGCGTTACACGCCACCTGTGCAGCGCTTCAGGAGGCGGGCCTCACACTCAACATCACCAAGTGCCGATTCAGCAAGACAAAACTAAAATTCTTTGGACACATCTTCTCCAGTGAAGGGATGATGCCAGATCCCGACAAAGTCGACACAATCACCAACCTCAGCGAACCACAGCAGGTCACGGATGTCCGCTCCTTCCTCGGCATGGCGGGATACTGTGCAAGGTACATTCCCCATTATGCCTCTCTCACTGACCCGCTGAGAAAGCTTCTGCAAAAAGACTCAACTTTTGAGTGGACCCCTGCATGCCGCCAAGCTTTTACCAGCATCAAGCAAGCCCTAACGGAAGCCCACCGCCTCACGTACTTCAACCCCTCGTGGCACACAGAAGTGGTGGTAGACGCGAGCCCAGTTGGCCTTGGAGCCATCTTAGCCCAAACCAGCAGCACAGATATCAACCCCAGACATGTGGTTGCTTATGCAAGCTGGGCATTGTCGACCCCAGAACTGGCCTATTCCCACGCGGAGAAGGAGAGTCTGGAAGCGGTCTGGGCATGTGAGCATTTTCACAACTTCCTCATTGGGAAACAGTTCACCTTGATCACTGACCACCAGGCGCTGCTGTCAACAGGAGTGAGTTCAGGAAGGCGGAGCCTATCCACACACAGGAGCTGTCTGCAGCGAATCGTCCATCAGCAGATTCGGCCTAGTGTTCGAGGGAGCTGATTGACTGGACAGGAAGGAGGAGTCTATCCACACACAGGGGCTGTCTTTATTCGACATAAAACCATAAAGTTCATAAAACAATTTACACAAATAAGATGCACATAATAGAAATCAGAAATGTATATAGAAACATGTCCACATCAAAAATTCATTATAATTAAAATGATTTTAAAAAGTCTAAATGTTAATGAAAACCCATAAATCCATTGCTGTAACTAAGGGGAGAGCAACCTCTCAGCCCCTACAGTACACAGGAACTGCTGATCACATACAGAGCACCTGATCCTCGGATTTGCTGGTTTTGAAAACAAGACCATGCAGAGCAACGGTGTTTGAATCCGCGACCGGGACTGTGTTATAAAAAAACAATAAATGTATAAATACATTCCTAAATAAGGTCTGTTACGTATTAGCAGTCTGTACATCAGTAGCTTTATTTCGGCCTTGGGCCATAAAAGAACATTAATGACACATACACAGCAAGGATGCACAGCAGTGTCTGGAGAGCAAATAACATACCATCCATGTGGTGGGAGAAGAGATCATCGGCACAGGTCAAACAGCAGTGATACTGAATTATGCATGTTAAAGCTTCACCATTTCAATACACAGACAAATCATCAGGTAACAGGTTAAAGTGACTAACATGCACTAAAATTCCTTTGATCCAAGGAACAAATAGACAGGGAAGACAGCATTAATGCCGCATTTACCACTCCGCCAAATCCTGAGTATGGCCCTTACTGGACATATTCACCTCCAGCTCTTAGCTGGAGGTACATGCGCTGGTGGTAAGGGCATTTTCAGCGCTATTTTCACCAGCAGTATTTGTGCCACTCAGGAATGGGTATTTACCGCCATACCACTACTCAGGATCCAGCGCAAATTGCACCGGACCGAGTAGCGGTAACGCATATTGCATTGGGCGGTATCCCGGCGCAATTAATGCAGGGATATCGCCCGACTTGTGATGAGGCCCTATGCCGCCCTGTGCATGCAATCTAGTGCAACTTAAGATGTCTTCCTGTATGACAGACGAACAGCCACGCATAGGGCGGAAACAGTGGATGCATTGGTTTGTCAGACCTTCTCTGGTTCCTATCTGGTTTGTGGGCAATTTGGGCACCTTATGCAGAAATAGATCACTACCACTGCGGCCCCTGCTCCCCTGCCCAGTGCTTACACCATGCAGGGGCCGTGTGCCCATGCAGGGGAGAGGGGGGTCCAAACGGAGCACCGTTGGAAAAGGTAGAACGGGTAGGTGTACCAGCCCCTTGTTTTAAGTGACCGGCCTGGGCAATCGCCCTACATATGTTGCAATCAACACAGGCGATTGAAATGAGTGCTGCGTTGAGCTTGTACTGTGGTGGGGCAGGCTAGGCTGCTAGGGACTTGATGCTCTTTAAGTTGTGTGGGACTGGGGCTATGCATGTTATTCCCTGTATTACCAAGGTAAGGTCTGAGGTCGTCCGTGTTGGTGCTGGCATCAGAGGTTTTGGTAGCCACCATCTCCCTGGGTACAATGACCCTCCCTGTGGCACTCTCAGCACAAGATAGTGCCTCCACATTCTTAGTGTCCCAGTGGTCGAAGTGTAAAAGAAAAGTAGTGGAACTATGTTCCTTCTCCCCCCCCCCCAACTCCTCCATACATCCCAAACAGTCTATTCAAATAAATAATCAATTTGCGGCTCTTGAGAGATAGTGCAGTGCAGTGTTATACAGGCTTCATATCAGGAGGGCTCAGGTTCGAATCCCCAATATGGATGAAGTTTTAAAAAAAATCCTTTTAATTTTAAAGTTGCTGTCCTGGAATGGTATTCTGGGTTGGTTGCACAAAGGAAGGGAACGTTTCCCCTCCGCTGCCCCCACCCTGAGCACAAGGTGTGTACAATGGCAGGTATGATATAGCACTTCCCCTCTTCCTGGGTGTCATGTTTAGCAACTTCACAGTTCGCCAGCGGGTCCTTTTCATGGGGTATTCGAGCATGTTAGATATGGAAGTTATTTTGTCATTTCATGCAGCAGCTTTGAATTTAGTTCTGCCTTGGGTTTCAGGTTGTGACGAGGCACTGGATGTTTGAGGCTGTCATGTTGACAATGAAGTTCGGGGGCAAAGGGGTGGGAGGCCGTCAGGGAAGTGACGTGGGGCAGGTGGGCAAGTCAGTTTATGGCTGCATGTGGAAGAATAAAGAGGTGTTAAGGCACACCCGTCTCCGTCCCATTATTGTGTAGCGTATGCGCGACTCCGGGCCAGGCGGTCCCTCACCCGGAGCCCTCAAACAGAGGCATTGGTCAAACATTGGGGGCAATGCAAAGGTCCAGATCGATATGGCAGTTATTGGCACCACTGCTACACGGTCTCCTATGGGCATCTTAACACTCTGAACCTCAGGAGTGACAGGGTCATTGAGCGCAACCAAGAAGTCATTTCAAGGATAGCTCAGGGGCAAAGTGCTCACCTTGGGAGCAAGACGACGTGGAGCAACACAGGTTCTATCCCCGGATCTCTGCTTAGAAACCTCTGGCTATTAAGCGCGTTATAAATAACCTATTACAAAAAATAGGGCTTTAAGTCCTCTTTTTGCCCTCGCTCGAGAGGTGTGCAATTTGCTGGAGCTGACAGCCGCGCAACCACAAATACAAGGTTGGGCAAGGAACGCCAGATAGCGTGAGGAGTTGCCATAGTCTGACTCACCCCACCTTGCAAGGCCAGAGGTCTGATCCAGCTAGTTAAAATATCCTGAAAAAGGGCCTTTGTTACCTTTGGAAAATACCTCCGGTATCCTGAAGAAATGCCTTCCTTGTGCTGAGGAGGTGTCCTTGTCCACCCACCGCTGCACCTAATATCTGGCGGTGCCCAAAACCGCAAGCGCCCTTTGCCAAGCGTGCTTCACCACCGCAGGAATCCTGGTGGACATTTCAAGTCTCGGGGGAGTGACCAAAGTGTGCGCCAGCAGGTAGGGCAGGGTCCTGCCAGGTCCTGGCGGCGCCCAACACCGCAAGCGCCCTTTACCAAGCAGTCTATTCATGACAATCAGGGCTCCACATTCAGAGGACTTTGAGAGTTTTGTCCTGTGGATCCATTATTGGGCCACACAAAGCAAAGTCCACACTCCCTTTGCAGTGGTTCAAAGCTTCTGATGTTAAGAGAATGACACCGGCCCTTAGGAGGGGTCTCGGACAACATGATCTCAGCGCTCTGAGCTCATCGCAAATGAACATAATGTGGACAACTATTTCCTCACCCATTCGGAAGGATAGCTCAGGGGCAACGCATTTGCGGAGCAGCACAGGTTTGAATCCCGATCCCATGCTTAGAAACCACTCGCTGGTATTGAGTGCGTTATAAATGAAAAATAAAATAAATAAATAAAATACAGCGCAAGGGGCAGGTTCCTATGCCATTATTTCTCCATAATTTGGTAAATGAGGCGATCCTAAGTGTGCTCATCCTAAATCCAAGAAATAAGTAAGGCTGGAGCATACAGAGGTTTAACTGTATCAATGTATCAAGGTATCTTTCATAACCAAAATCTAGTTTGGTCATAAGATATTCTGCACCCAGTCTTAACCTGATGGTGGTACCCTCCATATTTCTCCTAACCAAAATATTTGTTGCTTTCTTTATTCCTCCCGGTGCAGATGTATTGGCACTTTCTGGGCTCCCGCTCAAACTAGACTCATTGATAGCAAATAAAGATTGCTTCACATGCGTTACCCAGGGTGGGCTCTTGCCCCCTTCCAAGCCCAATAAATGAGGCGGTGCATCTCAATATTTTCCAAGGCCCTCATTGCTTCATAACCTAATCCAGTCCAATACTGGCCTGCTGGAAGCTGCTTCCCCAATGGGTCGCGCAACAGTCTCTAAGCGTACCAGTGTGTCGCGCAGCAGTCTCTAAGCATACGAGTGCATTGGGTGAGCCCTGAAGTAACATAAGAACATTCTTCACAAACCTATTGTCCACTCTTGTCAGATTCTGAACATGAACGAAGGCCCAAGGTTCTGCGACAAACAGGGCTGCTAAGATCGCTTGCTTGTGGTAAAGCTTGATGGCCGGTGAAACAATATCGCCTGAAAAAAACAAGCTGAAAATAGCGAAGCGAAAAGTCTAAATTCTTTTAATCTAATGTTCTGCTTTATTTGCACCTTTTTCACAAACAAATAGATGGGGGGAAGGGTAGGTTAAGGGAATACATTACGTTTGGGGAGATGCAGGGGGGGTTGCCCCCACATTTAAAATTGAAAAAAGTGCACACAAAAAAGAAGACATTTTCAGAATTCGATTTTTTTTTTAATCTTTTTTTTGGCCTGATTATTTTTTTTCTCAGTATTATAACTGTGCTCCATGGCCTTGTCTGTTAAAAAAAAGACCTAACCGTTCCTCTGTATTTTTCCAGACGGATGCAAGCTTTCCTGCACGACTGCATCTTCGTGCACACACAGTTGCTTCCACAATGCTCAGCGCCGGTGAAGGGGTGTCGCCCTTACACATCTCACCTTAGGTTCTGAGGAAGGCGGCCTTTTTCTGATCAATACGCCGAAACGTATTTCGCCACGCCATCTTGACTTTTTTCTAGCAGGTATGAGTGATGTGCCTACGCATGGACAGACAAGCAACATATGTAGACCTTTAGCAGAGCTGTAAGGAATAGTGGGATATTGTTTACATATGAACCAATCTCTACCAGTTATAATCCTAAATTCTACAACAAAAAGAATTGAACATTTTTTTGATACTGTGGGACAATTCTGACTCTCAAATTGAAGTTGAGGTGGGATATTATTGAGACTTTGTGCTCAAATCCACTAGTTACCAACTTCATGGAATTGGTCGACTCTTTTGGAAAGAAATGAATCTGCTATAGTTATTCTTCAATATTCCTTCTTGTAGGATACCAATCCAATTTTTGTGATTTTTAGGGAAATGTTATGCTCATTGGGAAGCTTTTTTTCTTTTTTCTGCTTTGCTTGTCGATATTTAATTATTATTGATGATTTTGTTTAACCTTGATGGTTCTTCTGTTTTCTCTGTTTTTATAATATGTTTACAGTTGAGTTTGTTTTAAACAATATTGTTATACGTGTTGCAAAAATTCTGTGAGATTTTCTACAAAAATTTGACATCTTTTTGTAATAAATTGTGAAAAGCATTTTTCAGTTTATTGTTAGATTTCATGCTCAATGAAGCTAATAAACTGAGTGAAATGGCTCAGATAAATGTATCCACTTTGGGCTTATATATATGTGATGTTATCTTGAACATATAGAGAACATTAGGGCACTACCAGGGAATATCGATAAGAACACCCAGATAACAGTGATCCTTTATTTCCTATTTTTTGCGCGTTTTCTGTTCAGACAAAATGGGGGTGTAGGTAATTCATATACCATAGACCATTACTTGTGGGGACACATTCTGCTGGTTTTTTGTAGTTCTTTCCCAGTCCCGCATAGAGTAGGGAAGCAGCCCTTCAGTATGTTTAAGCTTTGTCCATTTGGCAAGACCACAGGCCATACTCTGATTTTAACAATTACCTTATCAATAAGAATAGTATCGATCATTTAATAACACTCACCTGAATCTTGATATCTTGCATTTTAATGTCTGTATGACTGCAAATGAATACAATTTTATTTTCTCTTGTTATTGCAGCAGCGATGTCTATTTACTGAGGCACGATTCCCATTCGAGTACCGCTAGAAGGAAATCTCTTGCTAGCAGAAATAAACAGAAATGACAAAGGGCATGTTGAATGGAATGTTGCACCTGGACCCAGTGTTGCAACATGAAACTGTATGCAAATTATATGGATTTATGCAAATGATAAGTGTCAAATCACACGTTCTTAAATTCGGGTCAAACTGTTGGCTTGTGATACTTTATATGTATTAATTTCTGCCATGCAAGGCGATTCTATTTTACAGCGGCACTATGAATGAATATTGAATTGGAAATGCATTTCCTAGATTGATAACAGAGATCCATTTGCTCAAACATTAATTTTTAAATGCAATGTTCATGATCACATTGTCCTTTATTCCTGAAATAAACATTTTTAAGGAGTAGTACTACTGGGTGGTAATAGGACCCATATAATCTTTGGGTTTGGTGCAGAAACCTGGAAGGTCATGCATTGATTTTGGGAAATGTAGCTTCCCACTCGTAGGAAATAATCTGTTCCTTCAGAATCCGCTTATTTATTTGTTTGTTTATTTGTTTATTTTTTACATTTGTACAGCGCACCCAACCCTAAGGCATCTAGGCTTATGATAAATAAGCAGATTTTATATTGCGCCTTAGATCTGAAATCAACACACATTACAAGTAATAGGGTTCCGTAGTAGCATAAGTCTACCTGGTAGCACTTAAGCAATAAACCCCAAACAGGCAGGGGCTTCACTGGGCCAGGTAATGCATGGGCCAGATAAAAACCTGAGCGAAGCTAGTGCTTTAACAGAAGTTTGCTTTTCTCAATTTGACAAAGAAACGACACACCAAGATGGCCACTATGGACTAGGACGAAGGGAACTACATGTAATCCCTTCTCACTTTGATTGCAGCCATTGCCACGACGGTGATGCGCTGGGAACACTCAGTGTTCCCGGCGCTTGCGAAGGACAAGTGAGCGAATTGAAGTGGTGTGTGGATGGGTGACGGATGTAGAATTTGTGGGGTGGGGAAGGGCCCAAATTTGGGATCCAAAAATATACAAGTACTGGTTTTAAGAGGTAGTGTCTAAATTCAAAAGGTCTAAACTTGCAGGGCTGTTTAACGTGCAGCTCTAGAGATATTTCGGTCCAGGACTTCCATGAACCCTTACCATTGGCAATGCTGTCTGGGGCTGTAGGGAGTTGTAGTCCAAACCATCTGCAGTCTGTGATTTAGACTGGTTCGGTGTGCTTTAAAGGTTCAACATTAGTTCTTTTGGTCAAGCCATTATAGCATTCAAATTAATTGTTTTTAAAAATCAATGTTGATGAGAAAAAAACACTCTTACAGAGTTGAATAACAATTTGATACCAACAAATTCCACAGTGACCATAACACCACCCTCAGTGCAACATTCCTTGAACTAATGATCCCTCTGTGAGCACACTTATAATTCCATGCTGTTTCAGTCTCCTGGGCTTACTCCATTCAGAAATCACGGTGGGCCCCTTCAGTGGTATAGAAAGGCCTTTGGCATACATAGAACATAAACCCTGAGACCCACAAATTAGCCTTACATTTAATTTCTAATATTGATAAACAGTGGGCTTAAAAAAAATAGACAACTGGGTAAAAATGTGGGGAATGGGTTCCCGATTCCAGACCGCCTTACATGAGTGACTGGCAGTGCCCACTCTTGCGTGCCCTTGAGCTCTCATGGGCAATTATGCCATTCAACTTCTCAAGACATCACTGATACCATAAAGGCACCCATCAGCATCACAACCACATCTCACTTTCTGATTGGTTATACTAGCTCAATTCTCTGACACTGTACGCCCCTGGGCTCTTTGATGACCCTTGACCCTTCCGTATCACAGGCAGATGTTGATGATATCCATAAAACGAGGGGTGCAGGACGAGGTCTGTGCATTCCCCGATCTTTTCTATTTGGATTTAGCCTTTACCTCAATGGTCTGCAACCTCTTGATCTCCAGATTTTTAAACTACAACTCCCAGGGTCCCTCATCGTTGACTATGCTCACTAGGGCAGTTGGCAGCTGTAGTCCAAAACATATGGTGTGCCACACATTGCTGACCACTGACCTTTCTTTGTCTGTTGTACACTTACCTCCTGCCAATATATTTAATTTGAATGATTCTTACACACCTGCGTGAGCTGTGTGTAAACAACAAGTAAAATGGATGCAAATCCCCCGTGAGCATCTTAATGAATATCAAATATGCAGTAAGTGCGATCAAAAGGAGAAACCGCAGCTGACCAAAAGGAGAAATGGCAGCTGCTAGAAGATCTGCCATATTGAACAAACTTGGAGCAATCCGGCGGCCACCCTTCTCTTGATCTACTCCTTTTGTGGGAATATTCTGTCCTCTAACCCTTTCTTGATTGGTTGAGATCTGTTATGTTGTTATGGTACATGTACACGGCATACGTTCACCCAAGGGCATCTTGGCACTAAGGTCCAGAACAGGTAATACTGAGAAGTGTAAGGAACTCATGGTGGCAACGGTAAAGATAGACACAAGTGATCACAGTTCAAGGGTGTTTATTAAACTGTATGAATGGGTGAGAAAAACACCTAATCTAAACCTAAAGCTAATATGGGAGCATGCTACAACCATCAAATAATAATAAGGCAGTCTTAGTGGCGTCTTGTCAAATACAAAAGGGCCTATACTAAAAAAGAAAACTATTGCCAATCCTTACCACTTAGTTACATAAAGGAGTGTGGGATAATGTTCACGAGAAAAGAAAGAAGTGTTCACAAAATGTTAAGTCAGGATGGTATGGGTGGGGTCTCCCTACCTTAAATTTTAACCATGGGATAAGGCGGAACTTCTGAGCACTGCACAGTCCTGGGTCTCTCCAGTACGAGGTTCACTATTCCATTCAACAATATCAGGACCTAAGTCTCTTGTCTGCAAAGTCCCTTGCCTTAGAAGGCATGCTTGACCAAAATAACAAACAAACAAAAAGTCCTTTGATAATCTTGTACCTTGGGCGATTGCTCTTCGCCCCTTGGATCTCCCTCCACCGGGCTCGGATCCTTCTTGCAACTTGGGCCTCCCTCTTTTGGGTTCACTACAGCCTTTCACTCTTAACACAATCTTCTCGGGCGTAGCAGATCTCAACCCGATTCACAGACATCCCTCAACCCGGTTCTCGTTTGCCATTTTCACAGTTCACTTTGTTTTATCACATTTGGGATTTACTTTCGTAGCTTTTCCCCTTGGCTTCCCTCCGTCGGGTTCACTTGGCCATCGCTAACACAGTTCATGAGTTTCTAAACACAGCTCACGTTTTACTTCATATTTTCAGAAAGCGTGGTTCCTTTCCCTAGTTTTCTTTCAGCAATGGGTCAGAGACTTTCGATTGTACAGAGGATTTTATGTGACCTCTGTAGGACCACTCTGACTCTCACACCTCCCTCTCCTAGGGCCTTTTGGGACTTGTAGTTTTACCACAAAACAAAGGGGCCAGCCAGAGTCCTCCAAATGAGCACTCCTACTGAGCCTGACCACTCTGCAGCCGGCACTTCCCTCGGTTTTCACAAAAGTTCAAAACACAAGTTCTTTGTTCACATATAATATTGCCACTTGCAACTTTGCGCTCAACACAGTTCGGTTTGCTATCAGCCCTCTCCGACTTACCGCCTGTGTTGAACCCACTGGTGTGTTTCGCCTGTGGAGTCAAGGACAGCACAACGGTAGCCAGCATGCCTCCCCGCCTGTGTTATCCATGCGGGAGGCCCCCATGCACTGCTGACACCTGTCACACCACACGCCAGCTGTACTCCCCGGTCTTGTAATTCCTTTATCAAAGGCTTTGCATTTTTGAGTTGAAAAGGGCAAGGGCAACTCCCTTCTCGTCATCCTTTCAGGTCTCACCGCTTTTCTCCTCTTCTTGAACTGCTGGTCTGGAATAGCTAGCCCCTCGCACATTTGGCCTTGCTCGTTGTGTGCCTTCATGCTCTGCCTTTTATCCCTGTGGAGAAGGTAAAGGGCTGTCAGGTGTGTGTGGTTCTGGTCAATTGCCTGACTCTGCCTGACCCTTGAGTTGGGACATTTCAGGTAGACGGCTCTGGTGTTAGACCGTTGTCTTTCTCTGTGTAAGAAAGTGTTTTGTTGGAAAAGGGGGGGTAGAGCTTTTCGATGTCCTACAGGGTAGGATGGGGAAAAGATGTCACAGGGAATAGGGCACTGCGTCTCGCCCGTCGGTGTCCCATTTCCAATCCCCAAAGACTCCCCATCTAGGTGATCCTCCCCCACTGGGCCACCCCCAGGAACTGGATCCAATAGCGATGGCCGTGTCCTGGCCACCTGGATGACAGATCTCCGGGGAGTGGCGGGTGAGACACCTTCAGGTTTCTCACAGAAGCCAATGTTAGAATTAAAACAGGAAGGTTTTCCATCAGCGCTAAAACTGATAGGGCCTCATTACGAGTCAGGCGTTAAGGGTTTTACGGCGCCGTAAACGGTGCTGACCCTTAACGCCTGATTACAAGGTCCCTTTGCGGGATGGTGATTTTAACGCCTGCTTTTTGCAGGCGTTAAAAACCATGCCGCAAAGGGACCTTGGTGCTAAGTACGGTGCCGCAAATTGCGGCACTGTACTTAGCGCCTTCCCCATTCCCATTATGCCCTATGGGGCAAAAATGGGAATGGGGAAGGGCCATGGCAGAAGGGGGAATTACCACTCCGCCAACCTCGGAATGGGGTGGTAATTCCCCATTCCGCCATGGCGGAGTCGGAGAGTTACCGGCATGGACCATGGTGCTATTAGCACCATGGTCCATCTGCCAGGGTCGTAATGAGGCCCATAGTGTTTTCCATTGCCCCTACGTGGAGGTGGCAGGTTGTTCCACAGTTTAGCCCACCAACCCTAGACAACCGAAAGCAGGGAACTGCAATGAACTGAGTATCCTTAGAGGGCAGAGAATGCCTCGGGACATAAGGAACACATTTGTCTTGTATTTGCGCCCTTGGCCATAAAAAGGACTTAAACTCGACCCTGTAGCCACACGTGTTGAAGAATTCTGAATGAGTTGCAGCCGGAAAATAAGAAAGAGAGGTTGGGCCAGAAAGAGAGCGCTACAATAGTCAATACAACTTAACACAAGAGAGGCGACCAACCACGCACAGAGATGTAGCGGGACGCAATTAAGCACTCTTCGGAGATCCCTAAGATGGTAATGACCAGTCTGACAAATGTGACTGACTTGAGCTTCCAAATTAAGATGTGGAAATCCTAACTCCTAAATTCTTGACCACTGCACCCAGCAAGGGAAGCACCTCCAACGCAGGTGGCCAAAACAAAGAGGTCCACAAAGTGGAGATGGATGGAACTTCAGATCTGAATGACGGCACTGCTTGTCAAACAGTGTTACCAACTTAACATGTTATATTCCTGTACTATTATCACTGCTCTTACTAGTAATGTATGCAACGAATAGTAGTATATTATTGTGTTGCTCTTCCAATCCCTATCTTTGGAACCATGTGCAGAAACACTTTATCAGAGAAACCCCACAAAGCCCCTCAAGCACAGCACGCAATGTGCTGTCATGTGCTGTTGCGAGCCTGCCATCGTCACTTGTTAGAAGTCTTCTAAAAGGTTATGGATTTATCAGCAATGTTGTTCTATTCTAATTTAAACTTCAAAAAACCTACAATGTTCATTTACTAACACCTGCTAGTTGCTACTCTTTAATGATACTCTACAGATCATTTAAGCGGGAGTAAGGTATAAATGGGGGTGGGGGAGGGTGTTGCTTGGGGTCACCACCTGCATTTTTGCAGTAAGAAAATCAAGAAACGTCAGTAAAAGGAAAATCGGTGAAAGTGTTGGTCGGTGAAAAATAGTCGGCAAACCTCAATAGAACCATAGAAACTATGTTAATATTAGCTTCCAGCACTTAACAGAGATCTTTTCTATAGGACAATGACACGTTTCTACACATCTCACTGTAGTACTTCCAGTTGCGCACCCCTAGCAAATGTTTTTACTGGAGTGCCCGCTTCACAAGTTTGTCAGAATGTCTTCACTTTAGCTAAGTGACTGTAGAAAGACATATTTAAGTGTTTAACAAAACCACAGAGTGAAATTTAAATTATGATAATGTATTATCAAAACTTTCCAATTGCCACTGACATGCAAATAATCGGATACTTTGCAACTTACTCACACGTGCACATGGACACGGGGGGAGATCGGCAGTCCGCTATTTACATTTTTAGTAAATCCTGAAATTCTCCCTTCACAGACCACAAAACTTACTTTAAGGAAAAACTTTAACTGGCAGCCGTTAGGTGTCGGTGCTACTTGCGCCTGGTTGCAAAGCTTCAGTGGATCCGATGGGACCACTTACTAAACAATTCATTTCAGTCTGACTAACCCTCAACACCCCGCACTCCCCTCCAGCCAATCCATAAGAAGAAGCCAGATTTTTTTGTCAAGAAGCCTCTGAGGTACATATGGAACACACTGTAAAATGCAACAATATCAAGAAGTCAAATCTGAAATGAACAGGAAATGAAAGCCCCAATCAATTCCATTGCTGCAGAATTTCCCACAAAGTAAATACACACGCTAAACATTTGCATAGTGTCATGAACCAGAAATGAGACGCGGACAGAGAGGACTCATGGTTGTGGTTATAACTTTTATTAAATAATGAAGAGGTTGATAAATGCCTCACTGTCCCTAAACTAAAGGGTGTTTCCCTGCCTCCACAAAAAACAAATGGCCTATCCTTTGTCAAGATGTCCAAAGCAAAAATGTCCTGTGTCCAAAGTCCTATCCTAGCCCTCACACTCTAAAAGTAACTCTAAGGTGCAAAGGGAAAATGTCTGTGCCCTTGATATTGCACAAATGTTCAAGTTCAAAAGAAAGGTGTAATTCCAACACAAAAGCGAATGGCTCCCTTCACAGGTTTCTCTTCTCCAATGCAACAGATCAACGAAACAGTTCTTTATGGCCCAAGAGGATACCTCCTTCCTCTTGGCATTGCACTCCACTCCTAGGGAAATGTCTCACTTCCCCAGGTCTTTTCAACCAATTCAAAATTGCTTGGGATTCTTTGTTCAACAAAACAACTTTGATGCAAAACAACTTGACACCTGGTGTACTCCCCAGCCAGGTTCTTCTCCACATTCAATGCAATTTGACTCACAAGCTTGTCTTTGCCTGGTGTACTCTCTGCCAGGTCTTTCTCATGCGGGTACTTTACACACTTGCAAACTTAACTTTGCCTGCTATACTCTCCTGCCATGACATTCTCGTAGAGTGTACTTTACACACTTGGAAGGTTGACGTCTGTTATTTTTCATTTTGACATATCGCGTTTCAAATACCATTTCATTCACTTCACTGGCTCTTACCTGTCCTTGATAGTGTTTCCGAAGCCCCACAGTGTCCCAGCTTCCCTTCTTAGGACTCACCTGCTTTTAAAAAACATTTATTTTATCATCAATACCTTTATTTTGGCCTGAGGCCATAAAGGTACATCATGATGCATATACATCATTAATAATAAATCATACATTTCATTCATATTATAATTATGGTGTCCACTCATTTGGTCGAAAAAAAAAAAGATTGAATGACCATTTGGTCGAAACCAAATGGTCGAAAAAAAATGGTCGAATTTTTTTTATTTATTTATATATTTTGTTTCGTTTTGTTTGGTTAAAAAAAATAATATATAAAAAGGGGTTTCGGGGGGGTGGAACCCCCCCAAAAAAAAAATGTAAAAAAAAACAACTAAAAAAAAAATTCGACCATTTGGATTTCGACCATTTGGTTGTCGACCAAATGACTGGTAACCTATAATTACTTCAAATACAGTTCCCCCCAATCCAAGTGGTGTCCCAGATGGGGCTCAGTTCCCATGGACGACTTCTTCGCCTGAGTGTGACAAAGCAACTCTATCGTCGCCTGGCACAGGAGTTTACTCTAAGAGGAGATGTCCCATGTCCTTTTCTAAAGGGGGACTGTGTTTGCACCAGAAAGCACCGGCCAGTCAAGCCTCTTACCAGGAAGGGGATTCACAATTTCCCTGGGACAGCCTCTGGCTTTGATCACGCTGTTTGCAGGGGGGTGACATCTTGTGACAAAGCACAAGGTGCTTTTAGCCACACTTGGCTCCCTAAAACCGATGCGGGCAGAGTCATGGGCACTTTCCCCCTGGTAGAGCACTCTACTGTATCCCAGGATCTCCTCCCGAGTTACAAATAGGCAGCCTCGCACGGCCCAAATCCAGAGGGTGCCTTTTTTCACAAGTGCTTCCCTGGTTTCATTGTGTTTTAGGGCCTGTTTCAGGACCTTATGTAAAAATATTGACCCCCACGCCCCAATTGGTCCAAGTGCACGCCTCCCCACACTATGGCTGGCTTCATCCAGCTGACACTCATTAGGGATCGGGGCCGCGGGTGGCGTGATGGCAATGTTATCGGGGGCAACAGGGGTCCCTGCGGCCATGCCAGGGTGAACATGTTCTAGTATGCTCCCACCTGTGCATTGGTATGCTGTTAGGGGTCTCGGCTAGAATACATCACCATCACTGTTGCTTGTGCAAAGGTCGTCCTTTTTGGCCTTGGTGACCTGCACATTGTCTTTGCCCTCCAGGGGTCCGAGCTCGCAAGGACATTGGTGAAGCCACGTAACTGATGCATATCACTGATGAGGGTTTATGCCTCACCTATAGTCCTTGCAGGAGTGTTAGACCTAGTCTTTGCCGCACCCGACGGTGGGCGTGGTAGGGGAGCTGATGGAATGTTCAGCTTTTATGACAGCATTTTTCGTTTGGGCGCAACAGGTGACATGGCGAGCAGGATTACAAATGCTCCTTGGGCCGTTATCACTTTTTTGGGTTAACTGCCAAAGTTTGGCTGGAAGTGACAATGTTACTGTGGTGATATAAAGGTGGTGTTGCAACAGCGTTAGCCCCCCGCAAGCCTGTCTACTCACCTGGGCTCCAAAGTCATGCAACGGGGAGGCCTCCTCTTGCCTGGTTTAGCCAGTTGCCTTTGCGCAATGTATTGATATTGATATTTAATTTTTCTATCGCGCTCGTACACAAGTGTTTCGGAGTGCGACAAGGGCAAGGGAGGGGAACAGGGGAGAACAAAACAGCGATCTTGCTAGGCCCAGTGACATTGAGAATGTGCAATTGCATGGGAGAGGGGGAGGGGAAAAGTGCATGGAAGGGGGGAGAAGTGGAAAGTGTGAAGCAGAGGAGAAACAGATAAATAATAACAAATAAATAAATAAATAATAAAGGCAACAAACAGTGGTAGTGCAGCCAGCAATTTGCAAGTGCTAGGGTTAAGGCAGCAGGGGTTTAAGGCAGCAGACAGGGTAGGTCTGATAAGTGTAAGAAGAAAAGGAGGGGGGCTGTATGGGTACAGATACAGACCCCAGTGCAAGGGGTAGCCCGGAGGCAGTGCGGGAGGGTGGCAGTGTTAGCAGGTACCTGGGCCCGGAGGACAGAGGGTGGCCAGGTGCACGGTGCCAAGAGAGAACAGATCAGCAGGGCAGAGGGGGAGAGAAGGCAGAAGAAAAGAGGATGGTCTTGAGGTGCCTCCGGAACCGGAGATGGTTCTCCTCAAGTTTTAGAGTGGCAGGGAGGCTGTTCCAGAGGCAGGCCCCAGCCGAAGACAGAGATCTACCCCCAGCTCATTTCTTTGAAAAACGACTGACCGTGATGGAGTTAGAGGAGCGAAGAGCTCGAGAGGGGAGGTATTTGTGGAGGGATAGCTGAAGGTATTTTGGACCCAGGCTCCAGAAAGCCTTGTGGACAATGCAGAGGGTTTTGAATTTAATCCTTGCATCCACTGGGAGCCAATGGAGAGATGTCATAGCTGGAGAGATACGATCCCAGGGCTTGAGGCCAAGTACAAGTCTCGCAGTCCTGTTCTAGATTAGTTGCAGAGGGCGGAAAGTAGAGGCAGGCAGATTTAGAAAGAGGCTGTTACAATAGTCCAACCTAGAGCCAACCAGAGCTTGGGATACCATGAGCTTCTGGGGGAAGGAGAGGAAAGGCAGAGTACCTCTGAGGAGGTGCAGTAGGAAGATTGATTTTTTAGAGACCTCAGAGATGTGGACGGAAAAGGAAAGGGTGGAGTCAAAGATGACCGAAGGTTCTTAGCCTCACAGGTCGGGGTAGGAGGAGGGCCAAGGGAAGCCAGCCAGAGAGTGAGGGGAAAGGATGGTAAAGGTGTACCGATAAGGAGGATTTCCATCTTGCTACGCATTCAGACAAAGATCATTGGCGGCACACCAATCTTGAATGGCAGTTAGGCAATCAGAGATGGGAGAGGAGGTAGCCGAGGGCAGCCTGAAAATGAGTTGAGTGTTGTCAGCGTAGCACTGGAAATTTGAGAATAAAATGGCAATGCAGTGGGCGAGAGTTGCCAGGTGTTGGTTGAAAAGCCAGGGCGAGAGGTTAGACCCCTGGGGAACACCACAGGTAGAGAGGAAGATAGATGATAGGAAGGACCCAAGTTGGACCTGGGACGGTCGATCAGAGAAGAAAGAGGTCAGCCAGGCCAGAGCCTGATCAGTGATACCCAGGTTTTCAAGGAGGCAGTTGAGCAGGATGGTATGGTTGCCCATGTCGAAGACAGAAGACAGATTGAGGAGGATGAGGACTGAAGGAATGTTAGAGTCAAGGTTGGAGAGCAGGTCTTCACGGATGTTCAGGAGAGCAGTTTCCGTGCTTCTGGCAGCTCTGAAGCCAGACTGGTGGTCATGGAGTCAGTCAAAAGAATTGGAATGAAGGTTAAGCTGACAGATGGCCAACTTTTCCAGGAGTTTGCTCAGAAAGGTGGTAATGGAAATTGGGCAATAGTTAGCTGGAAAAGAAGGATCAGCTGTGGGTTTCTTGAGAAGAGGATGCACAAGGGAGTGCTACAGAGGGGAGGGGAAGGATCCAGAGGCAACGGAGTGGTTGCAAAAATTAGCAAGGGCCGGAGTGAGGGTGTCAATGTGGTCCTTGATGGTTTTAGAGGAACAGGGATGAACCTGTTTTGATGAGGCTTTTATAGATCGGACTTGTCCAGCAACATCGTATTAAGATGGAGAGGGGAGAGGAGGAGTGGAGGTGGAGAGGGTGGACAGGATGTCCTGGGTTTTTTCAAATGAAGTGAGCGGCAAGGGCATTACAAAGAGTCTGGGAGGCAACAGAAGGGGTAGAGACTGCAGCAGGGTTGGCCAGCTCCTTGCAGATTTTAAAGAGTTCGGCCGAGTTGTTAGATGCCGCAGAGACATGAGCTTGAATGTGGACTCTCTTCTTGGTGAGGACAGAGAGTCGGTATTGCCTTTGTAGCAGGCGACAGGCCAGTTTGTCAGAGGATGAACAGGAAGCACTCCATTTCCTGTCAGCCGCCCTACACTTACCTTTAAGTGTGTAGCTAGTTCAGAATGAAAACAAGAATTGCACTTGGCTTTGGACTTCAAACGGATCCTCATGACTGGGGCAAGAGCATCAAGAGTATCAGAAAGTGAAGAGTAGCGAAGGGACAGGGCTGTGTCAGGATGTGAGACAGCCAGAAGTGGAGGGGGGCAGGGAAGGTGGCGGCGAAAGCCTCAACTGACACAAGCTTCAAGGGCCGGATGTCCGAGAAGGTAGGTTGCAGTGTTGGGGTAGGCTTGGCTTGGGGGGAAGAGAGGGCGAAGAGAGAGGAGAGGAGGGAGTGATCGCTCCAGGAGAGAGGAGTGGTCAGAGGGATGGAGAGGGGGAGGTCAGAGGAGATCAAGACATTGAGTGTGTGTCCTGCAGAGTGAGTCAGGCCAGAGGGGAGGATGGGCAGGGAGAGGGAGACGCAGAGGTCACAGAAGAGTACAGAGGAGGAACAAGTGGAGTATAAATGTATATTGAGGTCACGAGGAGGAGGAGTTGAGTGGTAGAGGCCAGGAGGGAGGGGGAGATGTCTGCCCACTCAGAGAGAAATTAGGTGATTTGACCAGGAGGCCGGTAGATGGTAGCCGCAGTAAGAGAATGGGTAGGCGAGAGAGAAAGCCTACAGACAAGGCATTCAAAAGAGGAGTCTCAAGGTCCACTGGTCCACAGTGGATCCACCAGTTCAGGCAGCCTCACCCTGCAGGTGCAGAACATCCTGCGGGAGCAAAACACCCGAACCCTTTACCCCCGCTGGCTTCACCCTGCGCAGAGGCTTAGCCAGGATTGTCGAACAAGTGGGACCTGAAGCTAATGTAGTTGAGCCCACCACCATGACATTAACATCTGTAAATGCCCACACAGCGCTTCTGAGTAGGCATTTATGTGTTTTGGGTGGGCATTGCCCGCTCATGCCCTACCCAGTCTATGCCTTTGCCCTGAGGGCGAGGCACAGGGTTTATATGAAGGAGGGGCCTGGTCAGGCCGGCAGGTAGCAGCAGCAGTATTGTAGACCCCAGGTACAGAAACAGCAAGCAGGCAGAGTGGCAAAACACCCGTGCCCTTTCCACCGGCTTTTTGTGGCTTTCTCCGGTCCTCTCATAGTAAATGTGAAGCGGCGCTCCGGTGTCCCGTCTGCACTTCACGGGTTCACTGGTTTCGCCTGACTACGTCCACATCCTTTGCGGCTCATGATCTGCTGCTGAGCCCTTCTTCGTGTTCGGGCAGCTCCAATACTGATTCTTGGTTTCTGTGGCTGCCAGGGAGACATCTCTTCTCTTCCTGCTACGGTCCCAGCATGGCGAACTCACTCCAGCAGTCCTTCTCCTTCCGCTGTTTCCCAGTGCCTCCAGGCTCCACGGTCTTCTCTGCGGCTCGGCAGTCCCTCGGTAAGCACAAAGAGGATGACATTTCTCTCGCCAGCCTTTCCTTCCTCCATGTTGGTCGGGGTTTTTAAATATCCCGGGACCTGTCATACACTTGCAACCACTATGGCGTGTCCTGGGCTTCTCGGCTTCACTGATCCTCATTGCTCCATTCAGCCGCCCCGTCTCCGGTGGTGTTACTTTACTTGTTCTCTGCCATTGAGGAATGCTGCCAATAGATTTGTCAAGATGTTGAGGGGAGTAATGGCAGTATGCCATTAGGGCATGGGGAATGTAAGGAACATTTCTAAAAGGGAATGGGGGATAACATGTCTCACCTGATGATGTCAGGTCATCTCCCTGAGGGTCGCTTCCCCCCCATGTGGTCCTCCCTCATATAGCCACCCCCCAGGGTCAGGATCAGGTAGCGGCTTCCGTCCCCTGGCCACACAAGGAGAGGCTTCCTCTGGGAAAGGAGTGATGACGTCATCAGATTCATCACAATAGTCTTTCATTTAGTAAATGGGATTCTATTGTGTAGGACGAACGGACATTTCAATAAGGGTATGCAGCTGCTGCCTTGAAATTTCAAGAGCTGTATCTATGTTTAAGGTACACACTTTAGAGGTTCTTTTGAATCAATTTCAGCTCTGCAGAACGGCGGGCCAAGTAGACCTGCTGGGATTTGAATAAGACACCAGTAGGATGCAATATGGCACTTGCGTCTTCAAGCTAAAAACATAGCAGAGCAGAGATTTCTGCTCAAATTATTTCTTTCATCAACAAGAGGCAAACTGTTTCGTTCTTTCCAAACCAGATGGCACATGTTGGGCTGGCATGCAAGGCTGGCAATGCAGCTTTCCTGTATCCGATGAAGCAGCTACTGCGATCTGCTGGCCCTCAAGGATACATGTAAGTGCAGGTCATAACCACTCTAACTAGCTTTGCCCACTACCTTGCAGAAGAAGGCATGTGCCAGTGTACGATATGCTCCAAAGGACCCATGCTCACACGGTGCATTATGGCATGGAACGAAGTGCCCTGAAACGGTGCAACACATCAGTTACGGAAACGCGTTATTCAGCACGTGGCGATAAAAGACATATCCAATTATAATGGCGTTCAGAGCCATTCACAGACTGTTGATGCTTGTGATTGGTTAGGTTGCAGTCCCTGAACATTGCTGTTGCCTATCTAGATGGCTAATGTCATGCTCTCTTGTGGAATAATCTGTCTTTGCATGCTCAGGTAACTAGATTTGGAGAAGAGCTCATGGCTTCCCAGTTGTTGAAAATAAAAGGCATTTGTCCTTTAACCACTACGGTCCCTTCCTGGTGTAGCAACCTCTAGAATAACCATTTTGAGTTGCTCTTGAAATACAATTGCATATCTGGTGCAAATGGTGAGATCCTGAAATACAGGCCTTCCTATCAGTGTGGTCTAGTCCCATCATTGACGTATCCACAAACCGAGACTGGTTCATCGATATGGCAAAAATAGTTGCAATGGACATTCTTACCCTCTGGCGAGTTAGGTTTGGGAAGGCTGAATATGTGCTCACAAAAAAGCATTGGCAAAGCTAAAAGAGTTGGCTTATGTGCCAGTCACTGTCATAATGGTACGCCCTGGCCGTGATGTGCCAACACATGGCAAATGGCGGAGGTAACATCTTCACAGAAGTACCTTGCTAATTACTGTCTAATGCCTGTACAAGAGCCACACCTGTTGCCTTTGTCTATTGTGAGGGGCCGGTAATGCAAGGTGATTTATCAGAATATGCCATTTTATTCTTAAAATAAAGATGTTAATAAATGCCTCACTGTCTCTACTCTGCTGAGGAATTCCTTGCCTAACCAACGTTAAGGGAACTCTCTCTAGCACAGGACACTAGCCCTCACACTAAGGAAAAATGTCTGGATGACCTTCTACTTTCCCAGGTATTTTCCCTTCTCCAGGATTCGAGGTCAACTCTGAGATTGTTCAACCAAAGAAACAACATGGTCTTGAATCAGTTCTTGATGTGTCAAAGTAAAGGTTCATCAACCAAAGTTCCACTGGATGAAATATCCACTTTATACTTCCAGAAAAATAGCACCAATGATAATCCTGGTCACGATATGTTGCCACTTCTTTAAGAAGGTTTGACACAGTTCAAAAGAAAAGTCAATATACACTCTGTTAATAACAAACAGTTCTTGTTCAACAGTTAGGACTTCTTTAGTTACCGTTTTTTGTACTCACAATGGTATATTTGTCAGGATTACTTCTTAGTGCTGCTGCTTGCACTTCAACAACCACACTTCTATTGGTTTTACCATGGGGATAGTCACCTTTGTCCCACAGTACTTCACTTGATTCAGACTACTATGATATTGCAACCACTGACAACCAGACATACCACCACAGCTTCAGTACTTTGGACCACTACCACAGCTTCAGTACTTTGGGCTACTACCGCAGCTTCAGTACTTTGGAACACTACCACAGCTTCAGTACTTTTGACTAATACCACAGCTTCAGCACTTTTGGCTACTCCCACAGCTTCAGTATTTTGAAATGTTAGACAGGCTTTGACAAGATACACTTCAACCTCTTCAAGTAGGCAAGGCACTCTTCCTTTGAATCACTTTCTTCAAAAGGGGTCAGCTATCAGCCCAGGTAATTACTCAGAAGCCTTGGTGCCACTCTCTTGGCTTCAGGGAATACTTGTACACTGGTATCTTAGACCATTTAATTGTTATTAACTTCACAGCGCAACTGGATAGCTCTTCAACTCTAAGAAAGGTTGGTTTCACTATTAATATGGGGTGCCTCTTGGCTTGGGCAATGCTTGTTCTCCTCTTCAACAGTTTATACTCTTAACTTCTTAGGAATAAAAGATGTCTCACTTTTGGATACAGTGTAAGGTTCAGTCTTTCTATAGAAACTACAATTAGGCACACGAACATCTCTTTGAAGTAGTTTTCAAGGGTTAAAGATGAATATACAATTGTATTAAAGTGTAAAGGTAAAAGATAAAGTTCAGGCTTTCTTTGGGAATTGCAATTAGGCACACAAGACCGATCTTTCATGTAGTTTTCACAATTTATAGATTGCAACTCCAGTATTGTTAAGTTTAGGTATTCGATAATGGGCTTAGCAGTGTTTCCTCTCCTTAATTAGGGACACGCAATCACACCTTCAGACAGCAACAGTGTGTAATAATGGATTTCTGTAACGTTAGCTTCTCATGTGGGTAAGAGATCTCTTCCATCATATGTGTGTGTTACATCTCCATTGTTCACAATAGTTACGATGCAGCAAACAACTTCTACTCGATTAAAGTTTTAACTGAGTTAACAAGGAACTGGATACTGTAATCGGCAAGGCTTGTGCAATGTGTTAGAATGCTGTGCTTCAGTCATCGGCTTCTTAGATACTTGCTGTATGGGTTGCACTGCTTTCCCGACTTCCACCACAACTTCTACTTCTCCTGAACAGGTGTCTCTGGTCCAGCCACACGTTTTGGGAGCTCCTTTTACTTCCCTGTCCCTCGGCTTGACACTTGCTTCTTTCCTCAGTGTTCTGCATGTCCGCAGCTCTGCAACCACAGCAATCGGGCTCGAATGGAGAAAACCACCTCTTCTGCACGTCTTCTGCTGTGCAGCCTCTGCACTTCAGAGTTTGAGAGAACAGGACTCTAAGAACACGCAGGTGGAAACTGCTGCCTCCACGTTCCGGCATCCCTCTTGTCCTCCCACTTCTTTTTGGTTTGCAGGCCTTGTGCCTTCTTTCTCCTACTACTGCTACAGCATGCACTCTAGCCAACATTCCAGCTCCTTCCACATCTTCCTTCTTCCTGCTCCTGGGGGGGGGGGGCTTTTATGCCGCCCAGGTTCCTTCAGGTGTGGGCTGTTAACCTCAATTGCCTAACTGCTGGAATGGCTGTTAGACTTGATTGCCTGACTACTGCAATTGCATGCCGCGTCATCCCTCGTCCCAGTACTTCTAGGATTATGGAACTTGTAGTCCATTTCCACAAAGTTGTTTCTTTTAACATTTGAGTTCATTTCAAGGGTAGATTTGTTTTCCCTGAACAAATTAAGAGGTGTATTGCTAGAAACAGCTGACAACATCTCTGGATTCCTTTGCATTATACCCTTGGGAGTAAGGAGGGGGTTTAGTTTGGGACACCATAAAAGATATTTCCTTTCGTAGGGCTTGTTCATAGTTTACAATACTTGTGTTCACTCCTCTAGCTTTAATATGAGGATCGTGTACACTACAATGACAACAGGCCATTACCTCTTTTGGTACCTTGCGAAGGCTCCCTCTTCCAGAGGGAAAATACTGTGTCTCATCCCACAGAATTTCCTCAGCACCCTGGGTCTTGTCTCCTCCCAGGCGATCCTCCCGCAATAAACCACCCTAAGGTTAGGATCAGGAAGTGAGTGTCTGCCTTTCCCTGGCCACCTGGGAGGAGACTTTAGACAGGGTTCAGTGAGGGATCCATACGATTCTTCACACACTGCCTGTTTGTAAACATTTGTTTCAATGGGCCCGGATTTAATTGTGCTATTTCCTGACACTTGTATCTCTATTTTTTGTGTGTATGCTGTGAGGAACATGAAGGCATCCTCCCATCTACTCCCCTTGGATGCTCCTCTTAGGTGGCCAGGAAAGGCCATTGCTCTTGGATCCAAACCCCAGGGGCAGAGATGAGAGGGAGGATCACCTGGGTGGAGGGACCTTGGGGAGTAGGGAGAGGATGTCTGCAGGTGAGAAATGGTATCCCCTTTCCCTGCTGAGAATGGGGCATACCCTCCCCTGACCTTGATAGGGTATTTTAAGTCATTTCCCCTTCCCTACACACCCACAATTCTAGTAACTTTCACCACGATTGCACTGAGATGAGGAAGAGGTCAGGCATGCCCCATTAATTACTTTAATTGTGGTCAGGCAAAGGACTTCCACCTGTGACCAATTGTAAGGCAACAGGTGCATAAAATAGTAGACAGAGTGAACACCAGGGAGAACCTGGCAGGTGAGAAGGAGGCACCTGCGAGGCGAGGAGCATGGTGGAGCAGGACCGGCGGAGACGACACCTTGTGTAAGCAAGGGGAGAGAGAGGTGCCGCGAGAGGGCCAAAGCCTCTGCAATTACCTGAGCAGCATGTTCCCAGCTGGAGCTTGAGAACACAGAATTCTCCCAGATGCCGCAGGCACATGCAACAAGGTTTCCCAGTCACAAGCGCGACCCGCTGGAGCTCTCTGATGCTTACCGGGGATGAAACAGAAGGTGGGAGAAGACTGCAGAGATGCACGGAGGAACAGCATTGTACCAGTGAGTGCTGGAGAGGGAACACTCGTACCGGGGTCCTCCAGGGGAGGGAATTGGATGTTTGCAAGTATCGATTCAGCTAAAACTCCTAAGAGTGGTTTTTGAAACCCTGCTGGAAGATTATTGAATACCAAGCAAACTGCCAAGTACTTTTTTGAAATGCCACAAGTTATTGAATACCGAAAATATTGCAAAGTGCTCTTTTGAAATATACAAAGATGTATTGAATATCCAATTGAAAAAAAGCTAAGGAAATCAAGTGAAAATACTGCACAAGTGAAAAGCGAATTATGTATAATTGCTGACACATTGAAACCCCAAGCAGAAGCATTTGTTGAACAAAGTGAAAGCCCATACTAAGCACCATTGAATCAAGCAGAAAAGCAAGTGTGAAAGACAAGTTGATGAACTTGAATTAACATTGGGAAAGCCAAGTATAAAGGGGACTTTTACACCACGGAGTGACAGGGTGCCTTGAAGACAAGTTGTGACAAAGCCAAAAGACAGGCAGTGTGAAAGCTTCAATGATTGTGAATCACTGACACAGATCCATGGGCTAAACCTGTGTTGGTCAAGGAAAACCAAGAGCGTTACAAAGTGCCAGGGTTTAGTGGTTGCGTGACATGTAATGGCTGGACCGTGTGGTCCGACAACTGCACCTAGAGCGAGTAGCCTTACTGGAGAAAGAACCAAAGGAAAATCATGATGCAAAGACTGTGCAGCACAACAATTGTTGGAGTGAAAGAAGCATTAGATTGAGCTATTGAAGAGCCTGATGAATTATAGAGTTATCCTCACTCCAGGCTTACCAGTCAAGAGGATCATAGCAATTCTGCTGGAAGAGCTGTCTGCTTGGGGAAGTGAAACCTGAGGTTTCTGTGAACTGTATTACACTTTGGGGGAGGGAACCCCTGAGACATTGTGGAACTGTGTTGAACTTGGGGAAGGGAACCCTGAGACATATTGGAACTGTGCTGAACTTGGGGAAGGAAAGCCCTGAGACCCTTTTGCACGATTTGAACTTGGGAAAGGTGAAGCTGAGAATAAGCCAGAGTTGTAAGAAACTCAGAACGATTACTTTGAACACTGTTTCTTTTAGTGCTGACATCCGTACACATTGTATAATTTAAGTTGTGAGGGCAAGTATACATATTTGACAAAGACAGGTTTTTGAGTTGAACTTAATGACACAGACTGGCCTTAGTTTCTTTAGGTAAGGGGATCCCACCTTATCTTAGGGCAAGTTAGGCGTTACTCCATCCTGATAAATACAGTCTTTTTATTAAGAAAGTGAATCCGCTGTCTGTGTCCTGCTTCACGATACCTTCAGAATGCTTTGACGAATCACTGGATGTCATTACTTCTCCCAAGGGGGAACCCCTTTCCATGAGGCAAGGGAGGTGAGGCCACTACCCAATAGCCCCCCTGGGATTGGTGTACTGCGGGAGGATCTCGTGGGGAGGGACCCCCCCCAGGGAGAAGAACAACCATCTGAGGTACAGCCTTTATGAGAACATCACACCCCCACATACCCTTGCCTCTCCTTCTGCTCCTATCCACTTTGTAGACAGTAGACCAAAGTACTGGTGTAAAGGAGACTACCTCAAGTTCATGGATAGTACTGAGACAAAGAAGAACAACAGAAACATGGGTCATACAAGTACTGGGACAAGGTGGGACACAAGAAAAATGAAGAGCAATACCAAGAAGGAACCTCAGCGGTATAGACTTATGCAGAGGCGTGGTTCCTTTCATTCCATAACAACCAAAGAAGCACTGCGTGTCAGAGAGACACAGCCGACCAGGATGAGACACTGTTAATCCTGAAAACACGAAGGAGACAACGCGAAGGCCAGGACGGAGTCGAGAGCAGTCCAATGCCAAAGTCAAGAGGGCAACAGCGTTCTTTTGCCCAATGGCTTCCAGGCGGTAACAGGAGGTTGGTAGACGGTGAACGAAACGCAAGTGGCAGCCTCCATACCATCGGCCAGGCAGGAGATATGTACGGTGGAGGCACCGAGACACAGAGATGCCCACACAGCACACCGAGTAAAAGAGAGACCCCCGAAAGAACCGGTCGTGCATACCGGGAAGAGGTAAGGTAACGGGAGAGGCGCATGGTATGGGCTGGAGGGTATGGGAGGCAAAACCCGGGTGCTGAGATAATGAGCAGGACGATCCCCCTCATGTCAGTTCTTGGAAACCGAGGCAGCCAAGGTGACCCAAAGAGAAGGAAATAGAAACGGGGGTTGGGACCCAAACCAAGAGAGTTATGCAAGTCATCTTCTTCATGGCAGTAAGATATGATAGGTTATTTATAACACGCTTAATACCCAGAGGTTTCTAAGCGTGGACCCGGAGATCGAACCTGTGTTGCTCCTTGTCGTCTTACTTCCAAGGCGAGCATGTTGCCCCTGAGCTATCCTCCCGAGACAGTACTTGGCAGGGAAGTGGACCAAGTGGACCAAACCAAAGAAGAAGAGAGAAGCCAAGGTCACGGGCACTCATAACGCTCAGAGTTGGGTGTTGTTAGTCTGAAACCTAATGAGGAGAAAACCAGGGCAAAGGAGTCATTCCACCTAGTTGTAGGAGATTGTTTTGCAATGACCAGGAGAAGGGAGTCATTCTCCTGGTAACTCGGACCATGAGGAAGGTCCAACAGGCCTGGGAAATAGTCATTCCCCCAGGTTTTGTATGGACTGAGAACAAAAGCCGGGAGACTGGAGGCATTCTCCTGGCCCACTGAAAAAGTGAATAACGTTTGGAAGTTTGTGTTGAGACTGAGATCGAACACCAGGAGAAGGGAAGAATTCTCCTGGCCGACGAAGCAAATATTGTTTGGAACTTTGTGAGCTGGGTAAGCGAGTCATTCCTCTAGGCCTATTATTTGAACTGTGTGACCTGGGGAAGGGAGACATTCCCCCTGGGCTGTTTGGAACTGAACACCAGGAGAAGGGAGGCATTCCCCTGTTCTACCAAGGGGACATTGTGTGGAATTTTGGCCGCAGCCCAGGACAAGGGAGGCATTCTCCTGGCCGACAGCCAACAAAACAAATATTGTTTGGAACTTTGTGACCTGGCGAAGGGAGTCATTCCTCTAGGCCTATTATTTGGAACTGTGTGACCTGGCGAAGGAGTCATTCCCCCCAGGCTGCTTCAAACTGAACACCAGGAGAAGGGATGCATTCTCCTGGGACCAGAACAGTACTGCTTTATTCCTTAGTTTATGGCGCAAGGGCCAGAAGTAGGGTTTTCTAGACACAGGACGGTGGACACTCTTACTTTAACAGACATCCTGACAGTCACCTTAAATATTTTGTTGAGGCAAGGAAAACCCTCTTAGAAATGGGGAAAGGTAGGTTTTCACTTGCTTTACTTTTAATTATAAAAGTCTAAAGTCCCAAATATGCCACCTTTGTGTCAGAGTCCTTAGTCTGCATCCTTACAATGCCCTGTAACTAATGATTTGCATGGGCACAAATGTGTTCTATTATTTTCTGTTCATTTTCATTCCACAAGCCCCCCCTCCTGACTCAAGTTACAGCATTGGTGCACTGAACCACAGCATCTGTGCTATTGCAGCAGGACACACACACGGGTCCTCCAGTGACCTTCATGTGTGACTTGCAGCTTCCCTTACCTCAACGCTCTGAATTGCAAATGGGCTCATTTATAACAAAGATAAATGATGGGAACATAAGAAATTAATTGCAGATGTAAAGTAGCAGCGGGAATTGGGGGAAATAAATGGTTTCCGCATAGCAAACAAGGGACAACTTGGGATCTCTGTTTGTTGCTCTGCTGTATTAAGCTTTGCGGCAGATTTAACTTTTCTCTTACCCAAAAGCAACCATGCTCCCAGAATTCTTCAGCTCAAAGCAGTAACTCACTTCAGCTTGGAAATGTGTGGCTCGTTGATTTGGCCGAAAATATGAAAATATGGCTAGGCGGCAACACTGTGTTTAGGAAATATATTATGTATTTATTTATTTATTGCGTTTACACAGTGCACACAAGCCCTCGGGCATCAGTGCACTACATTCCAGTTACATGAGGCCCATCGGCTGGGGAAGTTCTTAGTTCAAGATTAGACATTGGTACATCATTATTGGTAGGTACAAAGCATAGGTGATTAAGCATAATAGTAGAGATAAGGCAATGTGTACCCACATGTTAGACAGTTGCCATTCCATGAACTGCTGCTGTGGGCGATGATGTCTATCGTCAATTAGTTCAGGCACACACTCAGGTTTTTAGGGCTTTTCAAAAGGCCAAATAAGAGTTTTCGGCATTTAATAATGTAACTGAAATTATACAATTCTTAAAGGAGCACTGCAGAAAAAGGTCCAAGGCACTTTGGACAACATAGAACCAACAAACAATCCTTGAACCAGTTATCAGAGAACTGCGTGGTCACACCACTGTCGAACCAGTGTGCTTCGATACTCATTTGAAAGAACAGCAAGGGTAATTATAAAGAAGGAAACTCCTTCTTTATAAAGTACATTTGTACTCAGCTGTGGTCAGAATCATTTTAATCCAAAGTGCTAGTCCAGAGAGAAACAGACCCTCATGGTGAAATCATACCACCGCATTTCAGGGCATATATACTATATTGCAAGAAAACGTATGTGGACGACATCCATTAACGTCATGGTAACCGTTCGGTGAATAGCGAGCCATAATAATCAAGAATTTGTAAGGTTTGCATATGATGAGGGAAAAACATGGACGTAACCATACCATTCACTGCGTCCATAAGGGAGCCAGACTTCGCCAACCTAGTCTAGACTTCTTGATGGTACCCACTTGGACATTAAACGAAGTTTACAGAAAGCTTGTGAAATTGGAATCTTCATTCATCCCTCCTGGGATCATTGCTTTAATCTTCTCAATTTGGGCTCTTTCACTTGAAGTATATGAACATGAATTACTATGGATACCGGTGGTTAACAAATGATATGCCTCTCCTGTCAGTAAGTCTGTGTTCACATTGCGGGTCACCGAAAGATGGACGTGCTGGCGGACAGGAGAGGCCTCCTCTTCTGTCAGTCTGTGTGTGTACATCCCAGAGAGAAGGGCTACTAACACAGATCAATGTGAACCAGCGCGGCAAGTCTTCCGACAGCTCAACAGCCCCCATTATTCTGCACTACATTTGTTGCAGAAATGAAAAGGCTCTGCAAACAAAATAAACTAGCACGGGACAGACCAATCCTAGGAGGCAGGCAGCACAAGTCCCCATGAAAATAAGGCACAAAGGGACCATACTGCTTCAGGGACATCATTTGGGGGTCGCCAGAGGTCGCAAGTGCGACCGCTGTGCTCTCCCTTGAGACCTCTGTGCTCTCCCTTGCGACCTCTAAAAATATATATATATATATTTGTAATTTTTCAAAAAAATGTTTTTTTGTAATGCAAGCTCCTGGGCTGTGGCCAGCACAATGTGGCTCTTTAATTCTGGAGTGGTTGGCTTCTTGTTCAGTTTGTTCAGGCCCCTTAAAAAAATAAGAAAAATAGGAACAGGAGTGCCACAAGTCTAACACTTTCAGCACTGACCCTAAATAAGAAAGAATAGGAATGCCAAAAATTGTGTCTTTCTGGAATTCTATACAATAATTGCTTGACTCATTAAAGGTTTATTTCAGGCCCACTTCAGGGGGAGTCACTGATTTAGTCTATTCTTAAATGCCTCAACTCAGCCTTTTATCCTTCTGAGGTCGATAAATGGGTACCAACACAGATTGGGTGATATTGTATGTATATTTGTTCTAGATGAAACGCTTAAGCGTAAGTGCTATATAATAACACATCATTATCATTAGGTCATGGACGTCTGCTTGCATTCACAGTAATTTGGTAATATGGGCCTATACACACTGATCTTAACGATACATATGGCCATCCACTCTTCTATGAAATGTATATCACATTATAGTGATATCGTAACCACATTTTTCATAGTGTACAATGCTATGCGATGCCACTTCCTCTTTTGTCAACGGGTGAAAGGTCATGGTGCATCACTTCCCGCAAAATCACTTTAGCGTGGGGTCAAATTACATCACTTCCTGTGATGTCATCAGGGGTCAAGGGTCGTGTGATGTCACTTCTGCTACCCCTGGCATTTTGGTGAAATGACGTCCCTGTACTGCTTGCCTCTCCCGTGAGGTGGCAGTTTGCCAATCTTGCAGGAGGAGGCGCCCTCCCGCCCACAGTGGCGGCCCACCACTGCTGATGACAGAAACAGCGTGTGTGCTGCTGCTGCTGAAATCTCTCGTTTTTGTTTCTGGAGTGTATGTCAGTTTGCTGACAATTCTTTTTGTTGTAAACACTTCACCTCAAATTTGAATACATGAACCTAAAAGCTTTTCTCCTGACACTGGAGTGCTACAAGCAGTGCAGAAATTAGGCCGGATTTTCCCAGATTCCGAATCTAGCGATAAATGTGTCCAGTGATCCCAGATGAGGGAAAATAAATATCTTATGCCCTTGCTGAGTAACTGGAATGCTCTGCATCGCAGCGATCAGCTGTCTTCCACAGCCAGTCACACTGCAAGCTCAAAAGAGCTAAGCTCGGGCGTGTCTTGTTTTGTTTGTTCTGAATTCAAGCCCATAAAAGTGCAGCAGAGCTCAGATGGCTGCAGACACAGCAGCAGATAATGACTAAAAGCCACTTAAGTTCGTCTTAATAAGTGCAAATGGTGGGTGATTTAAAATGGATGGGAGTGCGTACTGTGTGACATCATGACTAAAACAAGCCAAACTATTGCATTAGAGTACAGCTAGGGAGAAATGGCATGCGAAAAGGGACACAAAGCTTGTAGGCTTTGTTTGGTTATTTACCCACCCAATGACTGCCCATGGCCATGCTCCTTTCTATTACCATGCCCTCCCACTCGGGGATCGCTTTTAATGTAGCTTTTTCAAGCCGTACCATCAAACTGGGCGCTCGAACAGCCTGCCAGTGTTTTTTCAAAGCAGTCTGCTGAGAGTAGATGACTTCATTGGAGCTGTAAACACGCTGCTGGTGTAATAAAGATGTCAAGCAGATCTGCCTTCAGCCACTCGATTTATAAGCACTCGGCTTCGTCCTCAGTCTACACGGAATGGCACTGCAGGCAATCCGTCTTGTTCCGGGCCAATTCCTCCCCTGCTTTCCTACTGAACTGATTTGCGGACTTGCAAAATGTTATATATTCCAGCCTTTTCATTTTTGTTAGCATGGAATGGTAAATCTCCAGCCAGTAGCCTAAAATGCCTGATTGCCTACTGACTGCCATATTTTGAAATGGTCATAGTTGTTCTATATTGTAGTTTTAATCTCAATGTGATTTCCCACAAGGACGCGTGTATGTTGCCAGTCGTATTGCACCTATCCAATGGCCTACAACCTACAGATGCACTCACAACCTATGATATAGGAGAGGGGCAGCATCACTGACATCATACAGATGTCCTCATAGAAATGTCCTCAGAAGAAATCAAGTGAGATTGCTTATGAGGACATCTGTATGTTGCCAGTGGTACTGCTCCTCTCCATAAAATAAGTAAAATAAACAAGAACCGGGGAAACCTAGAATTGAAAGAGGTTGTGAGCAGGAGAAAACATTTGCCAGTGGTACTGCCCCTCTCCAATGTACTACAACTTACATATTTAATTGGAGAGGTCAGAGTACCACTGACAACATACAGATGTGAGATTTCTTATGACCACATCTGTATTTTGTTAGTGGTACTGCACCTGTCCAAACAATAATTGCTTGTATGGTAACAGTATCCAGAAAGGGAAACCTACATGTAGCCCAATGGTGACCGGAAAGTAGCCCAAATATAGCCAAACTCCCGCTGGCTGCGGAAAAAAAGATGACTATGCCAATCCAGCTTTGAAAGGGATACAGTCAGATGACATGGTTCAGAACTTCTGATTGGGAATAAATTAGTTAAACAAGCCACTATTGCATTACATTGGCATAATGGAACCAGAAATAACATTGGCTCATAATGCCAGAGCATTTCCAGTTGTCATGCCAGCCACAAAGTCCGCTTTGTGGCATCCCTTTAGACCCTCTCTTATCTGTAGCAATGGTCTTGGCGATATTTTGGTGGATGGGCCTTGTTCATTTGCATGCACATGAGGAGCACCAAGTGGATTCCAAAGCTCATGCGCTCACACACATCATGGGATACAGCACACTATGGTTGTAGCACACCTGAACATTGAGGGGCTTAAAGGCCTACCAGGCAGTTTGGAGTGCAGGATGCACATGCACAAATACTCACTGCACACCCCCTTACACACTGACAGAGTTTATGTGGGCACTCCCTCAGACTCTTCACCATCTCCTGGGTGGCAGAAATCCAGTGCACACTACGGTGCACAGCTTGAGTAATACAAACAAGCACATGGGTAATGCAGATTGCTCCATTTGAATAGATGCCCTCAGCCACTGCAGGCATACCTTGCATATTATGAAAGACACCAAACTGTGCGAACTGAAGGCAAAGGCCAGCATGTTTGTGCAGGGGCCTAACTTTTAATAATATGGCTTTACATTGTTATGTAAATCAAATGTTCTTTGTGCAAGAACTCAATCTTAGATAATAGAAATAATGGGCCCGATTCATGGAAAAGTGCTCAGAGATCCCGCAAAGCCCACGCGTTGAGTACGACTCTGCGCGAGCCTGCGCGCAGAGGTTATTCTGCGTGCTCCGCATATTCATGGAATTGTTATTGCACAGTAACCATATACGCAAGTCATGGCCAAATGCCCCGGCACACCTCCGCGCAAAGTAAAAACAGCCAGAACAGCTACACCTTTGTGTGCACCCATTGGCGCAAATACATACATCCTTCAAAGAGTGCATGGGTTCCCCCGCAAGCAGGCATGCATCTCGGGGAACCTGCGCAGGGTCCCCATAACTATTACCGGCACCACGACAGTATGCATACGATTTATCGTAACTCGGCTAAAACTTGGAAAATCTGCGTTGCGAAACCCCTAAACCATTCCTGCACCCTGCTACACTGCGTACGTGCACCCATAAGTCAGATCAGAACCCCGGCTGCGTACACGCACCCCTAAATCCGACACCTGAACGTACCTCTGCATGATGAATCATATGCGCAAGTGTCTGTACACATGCCTTTGGGTGGCGGATAGTATGAGGGCTTTGCGTGGCCATTTCCCCGCCGTATCATTCCATGCAATAGTGGGAGTGTGCGATGGACTGCCCGTGGGCTGTCTTGTAACGCCCACATTTCCCCTTGTTCTTCCTCATTTTCCGAGTTCTGCCCCCTACCCTGCCCTCTGCACAAGCCACGCCCTCGCTTTGCGTGGTGTCTCGCGCCAAGCCCTCGCCTCTCGCAGTGACGTGCTGAGCCTGCGCAAAGTGCCCTTAAAGTACGAAAAAATACTGTGCAGTCGATTCCATGAATCGACAAACGGTATTTTGCGTGCAGTTTGGCATACAAAGTCCCTATTTTCCGTGCAGGTATTTCCATGAATCCGGCCTTATGCGTTTGCGTCACTCTTAAAGAGTAGTCCTACTGGAGACATAAGTTCATTCCAAAGCGGAGGATTCTTACATTATAATATTGGCAGGTTTTTTTAATTGTGTTTAAAGGGCAAAATTGGGCAGAGACCACCGTTTACCTGAACCATCATGACAGGCATGTATATGTGCGATACTTTACCACAGGCCATTTTCTTAGCACCTTATCTCTCCTACCTCCAAAACACATACTTGCAGGTACACAGACACACCCACGCGCGCTCTTTTTTTCTCTAATGTCTATTTCATGTACATTTTTTATTTATTGTTTACAGCGTGGACATAGCTCAAGCGCAGCGTAGCACTGTACGGAGTGTGGGTAGCCAGTGTTTGGGCTGGCATCTTTTAGAAATAGTGCAGTATTGTGCTTTGCAGTCTGTGAGTTAGCCTGTGTGCGCTTGGGGATTAGTCATGGGTCATGTGTTATTTAAAAAGCCACGATTTGAGAGATTTGCAAAATTTGAGAATTGTAGGGGCATACCAGGATCGAGTACCAGAGGGTTGGTGCGTGACAAGAGAAGGATTGTTGACAGGTCTTCTCTTTGCGGGCGAGTTGTGACTCGAGACACTTGGTCATTTGCTGCGCAAGGAGCGCATGCCACCAGATATGTGGATCTTAGCCACCAGGTATGCAATGTGCTACTCGTCACTGCTTTGTAGATGATACATACAGTCTTGACCACTATCCTGGCCTGGAGAGGAAGATAATGTAGTTGGCGTAGGATGATGGTGATTTGGTCAAATTTCTGCACACCCATAATAAGACGTGCTGCAGGGTGGTGGACTGCTTTAAGGGGAGCCAAGTGATCAGCTGGGAGCCCCATCAGGAGGGCATTTCCCCCCTCCATGTACGCGACCGCAAGGGCCTGCACTACGGTCTGGAAGTCCTGCAGCAGGATGAAGGGCTCGATTTTGTAAGGGTGGAGGTTACCTCTTTGTGTCCGCAGCTGAGTGATGATCTAGTCCTTTTTCTTTGTCTATAAGTCAGTGCAGACTGTAGTGGACTAAAGTTTCCTACTGCCTACTACTCTTGAAATCTTCTGACTACTTCTGAAAATTGCTCCTGGGCCCTGGGTGCATGTGCTGTACATAGGGTTGTCCCCACTACCTACAAATTCTAAAACTCTACGCTCAGCACACTCACTTGATGCTTAAAGTGTTCAGGTCCTTTTGAATATCTACAGTGTTCTTACCCCCAATAGAAGTATTCCTGACACACAGAACCAGGTACGTGCCTATTTGGTTGCTGCACGTTGCGTGTCTATCTGTAGTTGTCTAACTCCAGACCTTGAGGATCGGATCCATGTTATGTTTTCAGGATACTCCTCCTTAATAGTCACAAGATACATTTGCTGACAATGATTCTAAATGTATGCACATTTTTCCTCATGAATATTAATGAAGGATATCCTGAAAACCTGTCAGGAATCCGGCCCTCGAGGCCCAGGAGAATGAAAGGACAAAACAAACATTTAAGAGGTGTGTAGGAGGTTAATGTGTGCAGCGCATTTTCTGAGTGTATAGTTGTATGTCTGCTGTAGGCACAGCATAAAGTGCTCATGCAGGTGCTGCCTCCCTGTTTATCACTATCCTCAAACAGCAATAAATACAGCGGGCCTCATTGCGAGTCTGGCATTCTGGAAATAAGGGTGCCGGTAGCAATGTTTCGGCACTCTTTTCGGACTGCCAGACTATGAGTATGCCTGCAGGGGCCGTTGCTCCCGGCCGGTGTGACCTCCCGGGGGCGCTGGCCCCTGCAGGCATGGTTTTCACAGAAGCAACGGTGCCGGTGCTTCAGTTTCCCCATCGGATTTACACTTTCCGCCGCCTAATATCCTGGGCCACAGGCCGGGATATCCGTCGGCGGAACGGTGTTACGAGTTCGGCGGCAGCCCGCTCCTAGCACCGGCAGGTTATCGCCGAACTTGTAATGGGGCCCAGTGTCAGCAATATAAGCCTCAGAATGACATGTCCTCCTTGTGTGCAGTCATACTGTGTACTTATGCTACAAACATTTAGTTCACAGTGAGGATAGTTCCCAACAAGGTCAGACATGTCAGTGGCCTCAGAATAATTGCAGGGGTGGCAGGTGAATGGGTTCAAAGTTCAAGCTGCTCAGAATCATGCGGCCATTGATATTGGGCATGGGAGTACCTTTAAATGGAAAGCGGGATGGAAAAGGGTTGTCAATATTTTGTTCATGACAAAATTAATACAATCTAATTCCATTCAATAAAAAGGAGAAAGGGAGTTTTTCTGCCTTTTGCTTAATGAGGAACTGGGGCATGCCATATATTTATTAAAACGTAATTTAAAGGTGATATTAGTGACAATACTGTTTAGAAACTTGTGCACTGAATGTAAAATATGCAGATTTGCATGAAGCAGAAGAGGTATGAGTTTCACACTAATAGGTAAACACTCTTTATGGAAAATATGGAAATATATGATAATGGTTTACATCCTGTTTAACATATTTTCAAGGGCAGGGACACTGAGCTATTCACCTCTCAGAGCAAAGGGAATGTGAGTGTGTGTTCTGCTTTTGGTGACAGGCCTGTGGAACGACTACCTGTCTCGATGATCCCAGAATTGAGACGACCAAAGATGCAAGAAATATGGTTCAATGGTTTTTTAATGAAGTAATACTCAAAGGTTCACTTTTCAGGTTGGTAGCAAACCTCAATAAAATTAGGTGACCAGGGATACTTTGTAGGAAGGGGCAGTCAGTTTTTCAATGAGGGGTTCAAGTGAGCAGGGAGTCTCCTCTTGTTCCAAATGAGCCGGTTATCTATATTGTAGCAATCACCCATGTTAAGGGCCACGTTTAAGGCTGGTAAAGGCCTGCCAGCCTAAGCCTAGGGAACCCGAGCGAAGTGAGGGTCTCGCCGAGGGCTCAGGGCCCATACTGGCCCTGTGCGCCCCCTGAGACACAGTGATTGCTATTCGCACCTCAAGGTTCATCTGGGGTGCACATTCTTTGTTTTTTTACGGGCGATGGGGTCCCTGCATATTGCACGGCACCAATCTACTATAACAAAAACATGGATGCCACCCTAGAAAAAGGGATGTGGTCCCTTTTCTATTTCAATGGCTGTGGCCACGGGTCGGACGAGCGCCACAAGCGCTGCACAAAGCTTTAGGCCAGCAGGTAAGTGGGGAGTGAGGGGGTGGGGAAAGAGAGTGGACGTCTTTGGAGGTGGGGGGAGTGTGAGTTTGTGGGGGGCATGACCGAGATGCTCCCTGTTGCCTCCCCACAATCAAGATTGTACAACCCAGGGAAGGGCTTCAGGTAGTTGGGAAATGCAGGCAGGACACAGTGTGTTCTCACCTGCTTTTCCAGACACCTGATTGGCTGAGCCCTCTGCATCAGGTGCGAATGCTCTATCTTCCAAAATAAAGAGTTGGGTGACGAGTATAAATTACAAGTCACAGGTTACAATGCAATCCATCTCAGATGACTGGTGCAAAAACAAACTTTTCCACAAATCATCGAGTGTTCCAGATAAAAAAGAAGTGTCAACCTAGACCTCCCTCCTCAAGGAGGGGGTGTCCTCCCCACTCCAGGCAGAAGGTAGCCTGTTCCGCTGACCCTGTCCTTGAGGTGGACATGCATTTTGTGGGTCTCACTGACCGATGCCTCCTAGGCTGTTTTGCAGCCCTTCCATCCTGGCATGGTAGCAGGAGCTTCCCACCAGGATTGGTGTTTGGAGATTGCGTGTGTGCCTAAATGGGGTTTGGTGGAGAGACGGGCCCTGCCCTTTCCTTCCACCTCCCTTGGCCCATTGCGTTTCCTTCTCAGGCCTGCCTTTGCCATGAATAGCCCCACAATAACCTCCCTGCTCCACCCCATAACAGTGTCATTGCAAACCTTCCCCCACCTTTATAGTCTCACCTGGATGGACCTGTTTCTGAGGGAAATCTCTGGGTTCCTAGCTTAATCATTGGCTATTGCTGTCTCCTACTTCTTGCTGTATTCTGGTTCCGTCTTTCCCTCTAGCAGAAAGGTCTCCTCTTCTGCGCCTATATTTTCAACTGGAAGACCTCCTCCTTTTATCCCTACCCCTCCAGACGGTTAGACTCCTCCCTCAATACCTCTTACTCCTACTGAGAAGAGTCCTCCTTCTCTCCAAATGGTTTCTCTTTGCAGATGGTAGTCCCCCTTGAATTCTAACTTTCCCTCCTTCTTTTCTAAGATATTATCCTCTTTTTCAAAGGTGATAACTCCTATCAACATCTCCAGGATTGTTAACTCCATTTTCATTCTCCAAGATGTTCACCAATTTCTCCTTTTACAAAGTGGCAACTCTCCTCTCCTTTTTCACAAAAGTTTCCCCCTCTTTCACTGCATGATGATCTGTTGCCTTATTCCCAAGAGCTCCCTCCTCTCACCTCCGCACTTCTCTCAACTTACCACGCATCAACATCTCCTTAAAGTCTCTGCCTTTAGGCTCTGCCCAATCCAGGTCTCCGTGACTGGGGTTTACCAAGGTCTGCTGCTCTCCCCTTGCCAGATCCCCAGAAATGACAATGACCGGTGGGCCTGGCTAGATTTTAAAGAGTGTTTCTGCTCTTGGGAGGACTCTGGGGGATAGGCTACACTTGAGCAATGCAGGTTGGCCTGGTATGAAGGCAATCCATTAGCAGCCACACCCAAGAATACACTTGGGGCTGCTTAATGGATGGAATGTTCAAGGATAATGCATCTGAAGTGCTATGTCCATAATAAAAGCTTTTTGGTATTAAATGGATGTTCTTGTGTACTTTTGTTCATGAGCCTGGTGCCAAAGGCGCCAGGACAGCATCCACCCAGGTCTCCTGTGCATGCGACCCCTGCATGCCTGTGCCCCTGACTTCATGACCATGACAGTCCTCCCTGCTGACGGTCACGGTCCAGTATCCATATGTCAGGTCAATAGCAATGTATACCTTTGACCCCTGGATCTGGGCCAGCCCTTGGTCAATGTAGGGGAGAGGCCATCGGGACATGTGAACCCGTTTATTTAGCTCCCGAAGGTGTGTGCAGAGTCTCCATTGGCCATTTGGTTTTAAAATCCCTAGCACCAGATTATTAAAGGTGCTGTGGACTGGTCGAATTATCCCACAGGACTCAAGGTTTTTGATGATTTCCGTCAGGGACTCCATACACGCGAGAGGCAAGTGATATTGCTTCACAAATACTGTAGTAATTCCAGGGTTCGTGGGAATTGTTGTAGTATGGATCTCGTTGCAACCAAAGTTGTAGGAGGCCACAGCAAAGATACCTTGGAAATCTAAGAACACCTGCTTCAAATTTTACTTTTGCTCTGGAGTCTCACAGGCATCAGCTAGGTTGACCCGCTCTTCAACCATGTGCTTTTGATGCCTGGAAAGACTTTGGGTTTTACTATCTCAGCGGCCTCCTCCAATTGGGTGGAGAGGTCTCTTGTTAGAGTATTGTCCTGGACAGAGGGTTTCAGGTAGGAGAAGCAGTCATTGTGGACCTGGAATATCACCTCATCCTGCCTGATGTCACAAGTCACCTCTTCCTCCCTGTAAGGGCAGGAAGAGAACACCAGGAAATTCCCCCCTTGTCGGGTGAAGCTCCTGTCTGGTGGTATGCCATTGTCAGTGTCATTGTCAAAGCAGTCATTGGGGATTGGTCCTATCAGTTCATTTCCTAGATCCATAGAAAAATGTCAGTCATCAACCGCAATTCCGATAATGGTGCCTGCGCCCACAGTGATAATCCTAGGGTCGCTGTTATCCATGAATATTGGAATGGTGTTGTGTTCTACATTGACTAATGGTGTTGGGTTTAACCCAAACCCCTGTTGTTGGAGATGGGCATTGAGGTGTACATATGCGTCAGGATTTTGCAGTTTCTGCCCTCTTTTAATTTTTAATTCGAGTGGGAATTCTTGGGTCCGTCCTGGGATGGTGACCTCCTCTCCAATTTGAACTTTAACAACATACGGCAGCAATTGGGCTGACCGAAATGCTTTCTCAGAATCATCAAAGCCCATGGGATTGCACCCCAGTCGGGACCAGGCTTTGTAATTTATAAGGTCCAAATTAATTGCAAACCGATTGAGAATGTCACTGCCTAAATAATATACAGCTGGGACATCTCGTACTACCCAACAATTATATTCTATGCTTCTGTCCCCTATAGAAATTTTGAGCATACACCTGCTAGGCAGGAGATGTTTGGAATTGGGAGTTTCCTGGCCCATTTCCCACTTATCGATCAATTTGAAATGTGGAAATGGCTGGATCTTTTGGAGCTTTCTGAACATGGCTTCGCTGATGAAGCTCTTTCTGTTGTTCACGCACATTCGGGTGAGAACAGACTCCTTCCCCTCATTTAACTGAATAGGGAGGAATAACTGTTCTCTAATTTTCTGAATGTCAGCTAAACTTTGACTATAGAATTGGGATTTTCAGATTGCAAATCAGTATAAAATTTCAAAGTTCCCATCACCAGTTTTTTGTCCTACAGCAATTACTGTAACGTCAGGTATTTGATTATTCTGGAAATGAAACTTAATATGATCAGATTTTTGTTCAACCATGTGGCATGTGCCATTTAAAATAATAGGGTTGATGCAATTTTTTAATTTTATTGACCAGTTAGTCTGAGTCCAGAGTACCTTGTTCACACAGTCTATTAGGGGAGACAACCTGTGAAGGATATCATTCCCTAGTAGACAGGGTGTTCCCTCTGGAGTCACGACTATGACCGGGTGTTTCACCTTATGTTGTCCAATTTTTACTTCCAAATCTGCAGTCCCTTCAACAGGAATTTCATTCCCGTTGAAGTTCTGGAGTTGTCCAGAAAGCGGGCTGAGAGGGTTCTGGTGTCACTCCCCCCATCCTGAATTTATCCGCTCAAAGGCCCTTTTTGACAGAAGAGTTGCTTGGGATCCAGTGTCCACCAGTGCTGAAATTGTACATTGCCCTTGCACTTGAATGGGGGCATAACATCTCCCCTCCTTCTCCTCAAGTGGGCAAAGGTAATGGGCATTTTGGGCAAGCTGGGTGGTCAATTTCTTTATTTTGGACTCCAACACGGTAGAGTTTTGGACAAATTTGGTGCCGGAGTCTGGGAATCTGTAATAAAAATGTGACATCCTGAAATAGATGGGATTTCAGAATCCCCTTTTCCCCTAGCTCTGTGCTGCCTCCTTTTACCCGGAGGCAGTGACTAGGACCAGTTTGTGGGGAGGTTCCCTCCTTTACTATTTTACTCTCAGAATGGCAATTCTGGAGTTCAGGGATGGGTGACTCTGAATCAGTCCCCACACCCTCCCAGTCTTCATTCAGATCTCTTGGGACCCATTTTTCTTTGGGACGAGTTCCCCGTCCCTGAAGGAGAAGATTTATTTCCCAGAATCCTCTAAGGATTCTTCCCCTTCAACTTGGAGGACACTAACTTCCTCCACAAAATGGGCCTTTTTGATGTCTTTATTTCTCCTACCCACCCTCTGTTCCCTGGGTTGCAGATTTTCGGGGGCAAGAGATTTTAGTTCCAGGGTGTCAAGGGGCTTTTCACAGGTAAGGAAGGAAGCTTCCTCTAGGGCTTTACACCCCCCTTGCCCTTTAGCCTCCTCCTCTGGAACCGGTGAGTTGTCGGGGTTTTCTCCCAGTCATTGTTCTGGTGTGCCAGACCTTGGGTTTGCGGGGTTCTGAGCCGCCATGTTCATCTGAGAGTTCTGCTGAGCCCTCAACATGCAAACCAGATCCTGTGTGAGATTCTGGACCTGGCACCCCAGTTGGGACACCCGTTCCGGCTGGTACGGGGGTCTTTGTTCATACCTATGGGTTTCACGGGAAGGCTAACTATCCCTTCTCCCGGAGTAGCCTGGCTACTGGGGATTTTGGTAACCCTCCACCCTTGGCCTACCCTCTCCAGGATTGGGTAGTCTGGGCTCCTGAAAGCAGGGAAAGAAAGGAGGGTTGTCCTGCAGGTTGGGGTTTTGTGGATACCAGGGAAAGAAACTTAACTGAGGATTTGGGGGATTACTGACCTCCTGAGGGAAGTTAAGAGGGAAGTCTCCCAGAGGAGTACTTACCTGGTTGGATTCCCCCCCTTGGGGTGGGGGAGTCCATACCTACCCCAAGATAGGTTGGTTGCCCTTATATCTGGCACTTATGTAATCAGGAGAGTTAGGGATTACCTGCCTGACTGCCACCTGTTGCTGATTTGCCAGAAGGCCTTCTTGGCCTCGGGTTTTGCTGGTTTTGGGTAGGTATGTTTTTAGGCCCCCCCATTTCTAGGTCTAAAATTGGGGTAACCTTCACCTCTGCCACCTTAGCAGCAGCAGGGGTGTTGGTTGGTTTGGTTTTTTTTAACCTGGTTTTTATTTTCTGCAGGTTTTTCGACCTCATAAATGTGGGTAGCCTGCTTCATTACCCAGTCCAGGTTCCTTTTATCATGAAAATCCATCACCAGCTGGGTCATGATATATTTTGGAAGCGCATGAAAGTAGGTAGTTATAAACTCTCTGCTATCCGCGCACACCCTCCTGGTAGTTTGTGCAAAGGCGCGTTTTAACTCCTGCACAAATTCTCGTGGGGCCTGATCTTTCCCACATTGCAAATTGTAGTCCGCTTTGCGAGCCTCTTGGGGGTTTCTGTGGGCGGAAAAGTGTTTCAAGTTGGCCGCCCTGTAGGTGGACCATCTTGAATGGTTTTGGTCTTCCAGTCCAGCAAAGAAGCTGGAGTACTCTGGAGAGAACGTCCATTTGGCATAATCTATGCAATTCCGTCTATCTTTAAGGTGAAAAGTGTCCATCATTTGTTCATAGAGTTCCAAATGCTCCCAAACAGAATATTTTGCGTTTTTGTAGTACAGTGTTATGAAATTCCTAATGGCCTTGATCTGCCTAATGGGGTCTTTCACCAGAACTCTCTTTAGTTTATTTGTCTTCATTTGCTGCTTCACCTGGGTCCACTCGCCCTCAGACTCAGAGGCACTACTGTTTGAGGTCCCCTCATGATCTTCTCGGTGCTCCCTGATTCTGTGAGCTTGAGAGGGGCTCGCAGAATGGTGGGGCCTAGTTTCTTTTCCCCTGTGGCGCACAGGAGAGTAGTCTTCAGACTCCTGCCTGCTTCCAGGGTTGGCGAAGGATCCCCCCACTGCCCTGATTGGGTGGAGGTCTTCAGAGTGCTCTTTTGGGGCCTCATTTCATGCTGTTTCTTTGCAAATTTAATCAACCAGTCCCTTTGGAGGTAGCATTTCTGCAAATCTAATTCCCTGACTTTTTCCTCATAGGAGGCTTCCTTGTCAGAGACATCAGCCATGATATTTTGGTATCTTTACAGGGACGCCCGTCCGTCAATTTCTGGGGGGCGCTGACCTGTCAGCTCCATTGTGCTAGGCCTTTTTACTTCTGACAGCTTCATTGTTTCTGGCTCATGTGAACCAGTAGACATGATGTCAGCAGTGTACAAAGTATTAAATGGCTTTGAGTTCCTTAGTATAGAGGTCACCATACTATGATCAGGGGTTGTCCTGTCCCTTTCTACTTGTTCGGGGTCCCTCCAGTTTGGATTAAGTCTACCATACTCTTTCTCCAACCTTGCTAGTTTCCCCTTCTCAGCCCCTACCTTTTGATAATAGGCAAAGGTCTGATCCTTTTGCTCAGCTTTCAGGGCTTTACTGGCCTCTATGACCCGCTCTTGAGCTGCTACCTGCTGGTGGAGCACATCTTTCTCCTCACAGAGGGCCTCATTATCTTTTTGTGCTGCCTGTATAGTTTGGGAATACTGAGACAATTTTTGTTGCACGAGATCCACCTCCTGAGGTTGCGCATTTTTAGTTTTGGTGTTCTCTTCCAGAGCTCCTTCTACCTGTCTGATGTGCTCCAATAACTTTCCGTATTCTGTTTTGAGTTCATTTAGTTTCTGGAGGCCCAACTCTCTTTCCTGTAAATCTGTTTTTAGATTGCTTACTTCCTGACATATGGCATCTTTCTCCTGATTTAGGGTGCCCCTCTGGTCAGCCAGGTCATCCCTTTGTTGCTTGATAGCATTTAATTTCTGGCGTTCTTGATCAAATTCTGCTTGTGAGTGGAGTTCTTTAATACTGAATTTGCTATTCTCCTCTTCCAATTTTTTTGACCTGATCTTGCAGCATGGTTATTTGTCCTGAGCAGACCCAGTTATATGTTAATTGTTGATTCAGAGTCAACCTTTTCCTGACACTCTTCTTTCAATGCACCTAATTGGGCCTCTTGGTCTGAATTATTCTGTCGTCGTAGGGCCAAGTCCTCTTTTAGCTGTTTAATGTAATTTCCAGATTCTACTTCAGAATCTTGGCTCTTTTTCAATTTTTCTTCCACTAATTTTAGCTCACTGAGAATTTGAATTAAGAATTCAGATTGATTTTGCACAAGAGTTCTATTTTCTTCATGCTTTGCCGCCTCCCTCCCATATGGAGATACATGTAGGCCGTGATTCTGACAATTTTAATCTTCTTCCTCTTTAATTTTCAGAGTCATGAACAACTCACTCAAAGCTTGATGTAATAGGCCACTGTCCCGCCACATGTCCATGTCCATGGCGGTGACCTGCTGCATTATTTCTTCTAGCCAGACTTTCTCATCTTGCTCTGCACATTCCCCCCTGACAAATAATTTGTGCAGAAGGTGCATTGTTGATCTCTACTGTGGCCCTTTTGGAAAGTGTTCTTTCTTTATTCATTTATTTCTATAAGGGTAACCTGTATTCTGTTGCTTTTTGTCTAGTTTGGGGTTGATTTAGATTGAATTTTATACACAGGCCTAATACTTAGTGTCTTTGTTTTTGGGAGGCGCTTTTTACAGCGTAAAGCAGTGTTCCAGCCACACAAAGTATCACTACCTTGAAGGTTAGCCTGCTGTGTTAAGCTGTCACAGGTGAATACACAATCCCAATTCCCGGCACAAGCCCCCAAGCTGTAAGGGATTCCAATCGGGCATCACACACTGTCATGACCACTGTGAGGGGGCACAAGTTGTGCCACAAGCAGGCTCCCACCAGAAACCTGAGGGCCTTAAAACCACTGCAAAAGGGCTCCTGGAGCCAGTCCTGGTGCCTTTGGCACCAGGCTCATTTGTAGGAAGGAAGGGCTGTTCAAAGAAGGTCCCATTTATGTACCTGGGCCTTTAAATCCAACATGGAAGCACCCACAAAGTCTAGTTCTAAGAACCAAGCCATGCGGTCTAGTGTTTTGGGTGTTGCAGGCCTGGAACTACTTTCCCTGGCACTACTTTACCTGGGCTATATAAACCACACCCTGACTGCAGAACACATTTCGAGTTATTCTGCAACCTGCAGTGTGACGCTCACCGTGTCCAGCTCCTGGTCTTCAGCATATTCCTGTAATCCTACAAGAACAAGATTATTCTGCCTTACCTGAGAAAAAACCATCCAGCACTCAGCATCTCAACTGGGCTGCAATCTGTGGAAACCGAGAGAAGAAGAAACATCACTCACCTGTGAGTACTAGCTTACGGACTTGCGGCGAACTGCTACCACAGCTCCTGTTCGAACATTGCGACCTGCAATAACGAGAAAGGGAAAAACAATATTAGAATGTGCGCTTCCAAAACATCGAATTCCATCAGTCTTACCTGAATTCCATCGTGCTACGCCACACTTCCATCCGGAGCACCACAGCAACATCTGCAAAGGAAAAGAGACATATTCAGGTTCGCTTTCAATATTAAACAACCGCACAGCACTGTACTTACCTTAACGGATTCCGGGGTCCTGTTTTTCATCGCGCTCTCATCCACTCGCAGCACCACAGCGGCCTGTGAGGAGAAGAAGAAGAAAACACAGGTTAGCCTTGAAAGACAATAAAGGCACTGCGCTTCGCGCTTTCTCTTACCTAGAAAAAGTGCCTCTCCATCCGGCACGCCAGCATCAAGACCTTCGCATCTGAAAAGAAGTAGATAAAGACATTAACGAATTCCCACCATAAACAGAACAAAGACTTACAATTAACAAACCTACCTGCCTACCAGCAGATTCGGGGTCACAGCAGGCCTGGGCCCAAGGAAGGCATACTGCACCAGTGAAGCAACTCAGGCAGCTCGCCAACAAACGTCAAGCGCCCCTGCACAAGAAACGCAGAACGGATAGCTCACCCTACAAATAACTAAGATTCCTTATTCAGCACTGGGCAACTACGCATCCAGGGTTCCAGATCTCAGAGCCTTCCAGATGCCCCTGGGGATATCAGGTGAGTGTAACACACACTGGATCGGGACTCTTGCCCTTAGCGCTCAATTAGAATACTTTTTCTTTATCTTCTACGAATTTGAATTGAGCTGGCACCCAACCCGTATCACACCCCCTTTTACAAATGCCCCGGGTCACAATGGACCATGAACCAGGCCGGTTGGTGGGAATACAATATTTATTTATTTTAAATTCAAAGAAAATCACAGTTTGAATATTGGGCAGCAATCACCAATGGGGTGATAATTACAATGTAAATTAATTAAATAAACTTGGTTGACCTTCTACAAGAACATATCCAAAGCACAGATGAATAGGAACAATTTTACATTTTGGGTAGATGGCCCCCGAGGTAAGATTTCCTCTTGCAATGCTCCCTCAAACCTCAATGAATCAAATGGAACAGGGACATTAGGCAGCAAAAAGAATTAAAATCCGACCTTCCCTCACAAAATAAGAGGCAAAACCCTTTGCAATTGCATAAAATGACACTCGGAATTGACAAATAATTAAATTAATGAGCAGTTGAATCAAGTAGGTAAACATGATTTATCACAGTGTCAGGGATATAATATCACTAGCAACTACAAGGCAAGGTATCAACCAAGGGCATACAGTTCAGAAAGCAACTTGAAAGTAAAACCACAGTGCAGCCAAATCACACGTTGAAAAGTTAAATTTTACACTTTTTCAGTTTTAAATGTCAAAATGTTTATTTTTTTTAACGGGTGAAATAGACAGAACCGGAATGCGGTTTTTAGGCTGGGTGATGGATGCACATCACTGGGACAGTATAGAAGTGAAAGAGTGACTATAGCTGAAGACCTGGATGAGATTTGTAATGTGGGAAGGGACTTGGCTTTGGGAAAATAAAGCAGTTAGGAAAGAAAATCGGTTTGGAAAGAAAATGACACATTTCACTTACACTAAATTAAATGGCTAGAAAAGAGGAACGCCACCCGTGAATAGAAAAGTTAAGCTGCAGTTGTAACCCTTCACGCAGTGTGCCCCTTTTCTTTAGGAAGAATTCATTTATTTTATCCAAATATTGCTAAGGACCTACAAGATAGGAGTGAATGGAAGAATGGCACTAACGCCTAGAAATCAAGGACAGGATGCACAAATAATTCTGACAGTTTTAAACAAGTTATCAGGGTATGGATACGATTACTTAGAGAGTAGGACAAAGACAAAGTATCAAGATGCAGTAGGCTTTGGGGAAATCTGCACTTGAGTTTGGGATTTGGGATAGTGAACCGGGTTCTGGACTCAAAGGCTCTGGTTACAACAAGACGGCAGACTCCACTAGCAGAACAACAGCTGGGCCTGTCTGGTCACTGGATCACAAGGGTACAGCTGGCATGCAGGTAGTGGGCAAAAATCCGGTCTGGTCACAGGATACCCCAAAAGGGTGACACAGCTTTTCCCCCTTCCCCCTGAGTTAGTGGGATTTTGTAATGGGGTTTGGTTATAAAGGTTGGATCTACCTGCATAGGAGGGCCTGAACCAACTATCCCTTTTCTGGGAGCGGAGTCTGAATCTGCAGGGTGGATCTGGAATGTCTGGATACGCAGGTGCCGGAATAATTCAGAAGAGAGTGTCCCCCTTGTGAGCATCCCCCCTTTATTTATAAGGCGGGTGACTCACAGGATTTGTTGTTGGGCAGGACTAAGCTAGAATTACCCCAAAGAACTGGATAGGTCAGCCTATGTTGGTCGCCTCCTCCAGGAGGGGACTCAGTTTATGGGGCTGTGTTTTATGAGGTGCAAAGCCATCCCACAGTCCTGTTTGCACAAAATCAATTATGACATAAATCACACATTTATACAGTTGTGATACTTTTGCAAATTATATAGGCAGATTGCATATTTCATACAGAGCATGGTGTTCCCACTCCTAGATCTGTACGACATTATTTCGCCCTTCTAATAGTTTTCTGCACTTTTTAGTGGGAACTGCTTTACCCAAAATCCCACAACTTTAGGTATGTGTACATATCATCATAGAGCATATTTCCATTATTTTTTAATGTTCTGTCCTATGTACTTTTTCCATGATTCACATTCTCCTGGCATTTACGTCCCATACAAGCTATGAACAACCATGATATCTTGTTTGAAAGCCACGAAAATCACCTTTAAACTGTAAAACTTTTACATTATTACATTGTCCTGTTATGGAATAAACAGTCTTTAAAGTGTATTCATTAAATAGTCTTTGAGACAAAATTGGCTGGCCTTTGTCCTCCAACTGGGACCATTTTTTTCTAGGTTACCACCAAATGTCAGTATAGCCGAGGGCTGCCCTGGAGTTTCCCCAGTTTGAGTGACTGGTCAGTGTCACTTCCAACAGTAACGCGTAGGTGTCCCAGAATCTATTGTCTTTAGCTGAAGCCCAGACAGTAGTCTGATGGGGGTGTGATATTCTTCCTCCTGGCCATTCACAGTTTTGAAGGGCAGAAATTAACATGTATGTGTCCCAGAAACTCTTTGTGGCTCCTTTTGGGGGGAGGCCACTCCTGTTGTCAGCACACAAATGACCGTGTAAACTGAGCAGGAAACCTGTTTGACTGGTTCCCCAGTACAGCCAATGCATTTAATTATTTATTTTATTTTATTTTGTTCTGAATCAGAAGCAAGTCTGTTAAAATAAAAGGTTCCTAGTGATAGCCTCGACATCCAAAGCATTGACAAACCATAGCATAGAAGAAAATGCATTAAAAAAAACATTGAATGCATTTAAAAAGAAATATATATTTTTATGGGAGGTCCCCCGAACTCCACTTTTTAATGGTTTAAAACACATTAAAACCCTTTACCATTGAAAAAAATGCATTCAATGTTTTTTTCGATGCATTTTTTTCAATGCTATGGTTTGTCGATGCTTTGTTTTAGATGTAATGACCACATACCAAATAAAACATCTAGCTTTTACCCAAACCCCCAAACCCCCCTTACACTTCTAGGCAAGTACAGGGCCTTAATCACATTGTAATTTTAAAACAGTCATTTTTCTCTTTTGCAAAAAGCACATTTTGACACGTGGTGAATTCTGCTGGGATGTCCCCTTCAAATTCGGGTCTCTCTCCCATCTGGATTCCAAATATTGTTTGCAGCCCTAGTTAGTTTCTCTTACACAGCAGTATGTGCAAGGCAAATGTCCACTGAAATTGACATGTGCATAGAGAGCTAGGGTTTCTTTTGAAGGGTTTATTTTTGACACTTTATAGCAAAGTCAAGCGTTTTTCTGTACGGCTGAGAGTAAAGTTTCTGGAGATTTCCCCGATCATGCCTGCTACAGCCAGTCATTCAGTGATAATGCTCTCTTCTGCTGGGTCACAATCTGAATATGGATGGAATATGGATGGCGCACCCGTGGAAGCCCCTGTAAATCCCGCTTTGCTGCGGATCGCTTTTCAGCTTGGATTTGAATCGTGCTTTTACAGATTGCAATGTTTTACTGGAGCAACATTGAACTGCAAGCCCCAGAAGTCATTGCACCATACATACAGTGGCCGTGACTACTTAAGTGTGCTCGCGCACGCGCACCCGTGAAAGCCCCTGTAAGTCCTGCTTTGTCGCGGATCGCTTTTCAGCTTGGATTTGAATCGTGCTTTTACAGATTGCAACATTTTACTGGAGCAACGTTGAACTGCAAGCCCCAGAAGGTGAAGAGAAATACAAGAAAGTATATATACTTTAACTTTCAGTATGCAGAGACTTTGACACGCTGTTTTTATTTTTACTCAGGCATTGCACCATACATACAGTGGGCATGACTACTTAAGTGTGCTCACGCGCGCACCGTGCGTGCACCCGTGAAAGCCCCTGTAAGTCCCGCTTTACCGCAGCGCTGCAGTGTACGGTGTGGGACTTAATTCTTATTTTATTTTGAGCGTTCATCTAGGCGATCGTGTTAAATCTATTTCAGCTATCTACTGATAATTTTGTGTTTTCCTTTTTGTCCTTTTTTCTTTTTTATGCCGTTTTTATCTAGCACTTATTGTTAAAAACGAGGAGCAGTTTGAAATTGCTATTATATTTAATCTGTTGCTAGATGGTGTGTGATAACATACCCTAAACGCTTCCATTTGTATTTTACTGGTCATATTTTGTTTGGAAAATTTTTGCTCTCCTTTCTAAATCATGGCTGATAAAAGAACTAAAATGTACACCCTGCACACGGACATGCCTTGCCCTTTACGCTTACGTGCGCTTTGTGACTCTTCAAAAAGAGATAGTCCATTACTAACTCCAAAATCAGCTCGCCTTCCTACCAAAGGCTCTCATTCAGACAGACGAATTGGGAAAAAACACACCCGGTCCAACACCCCGGCAGGTGGTATCAGAGACTTTGGTTTTGGAGCATTGCATATTAGTCGTTTGATGGCAAAGATGCCGGAATTAACAAACTTAAGTGTATCAAATGTGGAGGCTCAGCCACTTCTTGGTAATCAAGAATCTTTGACTACAAAACAACCGTTAATGAGCTCTCCAACAGTTTCACACTCAAATGTTAGTTATAAGGGCTGCAAACAACTATGTAATATCTCACTCTCCGATATTATGATTTTGCAAAATGCCCGCACAGGTAATATGGTACCTTCATCAAATAAGTCTAAAAATGTTATTAATGATGCTGATAATGCTGTTATTGATCTCCATTCGTCAAACTCTTGTTTCTCGGCCAGGGAAGATGACCATGATCTTTCTAAATCTCCTGCTTTATTTAGGAATGAAAGTTCTTCTGAATCTGAGACCTCCATATCATTAATTCCGCCTACTCTAAGAAGGCCAGATCGAGACAACTCTGTTATAATCAGGGAGTCGCTTTCAAAGAAATCCCCCATGGTAACGTTAGAAGTAATGAACATTGCAATAATGTCTCTTGCTAAACTATTTGAAGTGCTTGACTCCAAGGTAAACTCCATTGCTGATAATCTCAGAAACAGTGTTAGTTGGCAAAAAACAATTACTGATTCCCTGGCTCAGAGGCAGGTGCTTGATGATGGAGTTTCCCTGTCGCTATTAAACCAGATACCAGAGATTGCTGCCATGTTGAAATCAACAACGGATCAGTTCTGTTCTCAATGTAATCGATGTTCAGCTAACAAAACTATTCAATGCCTAACGGCTGCTGTTCCCTTTGTAGAGGGCATCATCCGCGAGACATCTGTGGAGACGCCGGTGGCTGCACCTGTGCTGTTACTGATGAATTACCTGCAGCCTCTGCGGCTGATATACCGCCTATTCCAGAAAATATACAGACAGACAAAGAACCGTATACGATTTTTGCTAAGAATTAAAAAAAAAAAATCTGAACATATTATGTGCTTGAAAAAATCGAAGAATCCAAAATCTAAACGAGCAGCATCCACTGGCCAAACAAAACAGTTTCTCAAATCACTTTCAAAACCAGCGAGCTGTTCGATATTGGCCTCTAATGCTATAACTAAAAAATACTTTATTTTAGCACAAGAAAAAAAAAGAACTGTAAAAGATGGGGTGAGTGACTTGCAGATAGATTTGAATCACTCTCCATTTGTTGAGTTAGTTCAAGCAGTGGAGGAATGTGAATGATAAATAGGAGGATTCTCCTTCTGAGGCTCAGCCGATAGTTCCATCCAAGGCTCTGCCTGTGAATAACTCTGATTCATCATACACTTGCAAAGAACTTAGGAAAGCTGTGGATGACTATATGTTTCAACTACAAATAGTCCCGTCGGTGTCCCATCTGCTGATGAAATCTACCGCCTCTACTCTGAAAATGTCAACGCAGAGTTTGCAAGTAAGTGATAATTCAAGCATCTTGCCGTCTGGTTGAGAGGTGAATTCTACAGGCACAGAAATGCCTGTTATATCGGTTACACCGGCACCACAGATGGATATGCAGATTGATATTTTATCCTCGATTAAGGATTGTCTGGTGGCATTAACCTTAGAACAAAAGACACTTAAATCTGCTATGAAATCACTTACATGCAGCTTTAATCATGATTCTCCATCAATTGTTGATCGGAGGGCGAACCCTAAGAATGTTTCATTTAAATTACCAGAAGTGACTGAGAAATTGAATTCATTTCCAGAAGTACCACGTAGTAGAAAAGAGGTTCCAATAACTCTTAATACTAGAAGTAAAAAGCCCCCTCAACTATATTCAATATTTCTTAGTTGTCGAGGTGGCTCTTTTCCAACATACACCATGAATAGGAAAAGTATTATGGAGATATTTTCTGACATCCCAATGCTTGAAGATCTTGCCTCAGGAGATATCGAGAGGGTTGAATTTCCTGATGAAAAGGACTTAACCGTTTCCTGTCTGTGGATTAGATCTCGGACCATTCTTAATATCATTTGGTCTGTGATATCTTCTCTTTTTTATCTAGGATTTAAACTAATTTCTACTACTGGTGAAAGCCCTTTAATTGGAAGCTCACAACAGTCTGAAATAGTTGAGAATGCGGGACAAAACGCTACAACTCTTGCAAGGGAAAATATAACATCTACGATAAAATCTAATAATTGCTGCTGTTGTAAGAATGCATAACTAGCATCTGATGAATCATGCCCCATGACACATAAAATCAGAATCTTGAGCTGGAATACTAGAGGACATAAGCACCTATTGAACAACTTAAATTGCTCATTAATAAATTATGATGTAGTGCTTCTACAAGAAACTTGGTTGCAGGAGCCGCCCTCTTGGGATAACCACCACATTCATTTGGTCCCTGCACTGAAAGGTCAGAAAGGTAGACCGATGTCTGGCTTAGTAACAATTTCCAATATTTCCACCATAACCAATGTAGCTGACTGCCCCTCTCCGAATTCCTTTATGCAATGTTCCATAATCTCGTTTCAGAATATTGAAATTGCAATTGTTAATCTTTATTGAAATCCTTTGGCTATTCTAACAAACATATTTCTTAAGGATCTTAATACAATTATGGAAATCATCGCTGCCTCCTCTAACATCGCACATATTATCCTTGCTGGAGACCTGAATATTCATCTTTTTTATGCCATCCAAAAAAGGAAATTCGGAACGGGTCACTCAGTGGACTTATTTTGTGAAAACATGGGATCTAACATTGTTGAATGGTGCTTTTAAAAATGACACCCCACCTTCTCATACCTGGTCAAGTGGATTAAACAAAGCAACCATTGACTATGTTTATGTGGATAGAGCACTATTTAGTAAAATCTGGAAGTTTGTCATCTTGCCCTCCACATCTAGCAATCATCTGATGCTGACGATGGAACTTATGGTTCATGGGCAGGGTAAAGCACAGCTACGACAACATCAACTGAAAAATCTGAATGTAAACTCCCAGAAGAACAAATTACATTGGTCTAACCCTGCTCTAGAAACATTTGGTATGGACCTAGCGAATGATCGTCTCCTTTCAGCCAAGGCACATGTTCCCCTAGAATACTATGACAAAAATGCATTTATTTGCATCGTCTAGTATATCTAGTGGTAAAACATCTAATAATATTCGCCCTACTCATGTATTCGATCAATCGGTCAAACATAGAAAGTCTCTATTTCGCAAACAAAAAAGGCACACTATGCTTCTTCTGCCAAAATATCGTGATTCTGCCCTATGTAAGTTAAAGATTGATTACAAAAACTGGACACAGGCGTGTAAAGTAGAATTATATCAAAAGGAGGGTGAACAGTGGCTTCAGGTGGCACAGATCTGGAATCTAATTAATTCAAGCACAACTTGTTTTCAACTATCATCTCAAACTAATGGTGCATCTGAAAAATGTTGGGTGGAGTACTTCACAAACATGTACGATCTCCCAGAAAAGAGCTGTGACCATTTGCCGCCGAGGTTGGATAACCCTCCTTTTTCACTTAAATTTGATCGAGATGATGTACTGTTCTATATAAATAGAGCAAGCTCATCTAGAGCCCCGGGCCCGGATGGTTTCAAATTACATTTTAAAAACAGAATCCGGAGTTGTGGGCCAGCATTTTATACACTGTATGTCTTTCCATTCAGATAAAACAAAGTATTCCTTCTTCTTGGTTCAAAGCTGTGATAGTCCCCATTTATAAGAAAGGGGACCGTACGAATCCAGCGAGCTATCGCCCGATAGCACTTCTTGATGCACCGGGGAAGATTTTTACCAGAATTATTCTAAGAGATCTTAATATCTGGACTTCTAATGAAAATCGACGAGATCCCTTTCAAACAGGTTTTGTTGCGGGTCTAGGTACTGCCATTAATATTACTACGCTCAATGCTATTAAAGCAGCCTACGCAACCAAACATCAACCTCTCTACTTGGCCTTTGTCGACTTTCGTGTCACATTCGAATTACTACTCAATAAACTGCTGAGCTTTGGTTGTCCATCCTCTCTTATCTCGTTAATAAATGTATTGCACTCTAACACCACGATGCACCACGATGCAGGTCAAATTGAACCTGAATGGGCTGTTATCAGAAATTATTCATACTAAACGCGGCCTTAAGCAAGGCTGCATTCTTGCTTCAACTCTATTTAATTTGTTAATTTTTGACCTGGGTGTCGAGTTTTTAAAGGTAATTTTAAAGGTAATTAACGATGCACCTAAGCTTGGCTAGCAGGCCATCGCATGGCTTTTCTATGCGGATGACCTGGTTCTTATTTCGCAAACGCCAAGTGGACTGCAAATGCTGCTTAATCAGTTTGAATTCTTTGTTGCCAAAAACAACTTAACACTTAATTTAGAGAAAACCCAAGTGATGGAATTGAGAAATACCAACTTGAAACATAAGAAACACCATGAATGGTTCTTACAAAATCAAAACCTGTGTTAGTTAATGAATATAAATATCTTGGGGTCATGTTTAGTAATTCAGCTATGAAATAACCTCAGCAAAGCAGCATAACTGGGAAACTTGCAACTTTAATCTCACAAGCCAAAATACTTCTGGCCAAATATGGTAAATTTTCCTGTGCCTATATTTTAACCTTTTTTCAACAAAAGGTAATTCCAATCATCACTTATGGGGCCGAAACTTGGTACCCTCAAAAGAAAGGATATTGGAACAGAATTGAAACCCAATTCTGGAAAAAAACACTTAACCTTCCCAATTCTACACCGAATGCTCTTTTGCGATTTGAGTTAGGTACCCTGTCAATACATATGCAAGTATCCTGGAAAATATGTTGCCTTTTTCGAAAATGTCTCTGGGGTTTGGCAACAAATAATTTGCTGGCAATATAAACAGAGTATCTATCACGCTCTCAACATTTGTTTGTGATAAATTGGAGAACTATTGGCACTTCGGGTATGACCGAAGCAAACATATCGCTGGAATTGTTACTCAATAATCCAAATAGAGCGCAACTAAAATTATACCAACTTGACTGGCACCGTACAAAACAAAAATGTCTGGAACTAAAAGATTTCGACAGAGCATGTTTTGGGCATAAATATTTTCGGCAGGCAGCCGATTATCTATTGAAATGTCCATCACCTACATTAAGAAATCAAATTTTAAGATTCTGCATGAATTTATGGCCAACAAATCAAATTCTATTAAGAAGAGGCTTAATAAAAACTGAAGCTTCACACTGTCGGTTTTGTAAACTTGGTGGAACATAAGAAACCCTTAAACATATACTAATTATGTGTGTAGCTTTACAGAAGCAAAGATAATCTATTCTTCATAAACTAACTCAGTCACATTACATTTCTCGCTCTGTTGATGAATTATGGTATGAATTATTTGCTACACCTAAAATCTTGTTAAGAATAGCTATGATGCAATTTTTAAATGCAATATTATCTATGGTTTGATTTTAACTATTAAGCCTTGGTATTTGCACAAACCTGCTCTGATTCTGTATGTAGATTAAGAATGATATGAGTTAGTTAAATATTTGACTTGATTTGTCAACTTAACAATCATTTAAATTTCTGTATTTTTGATTCTCTTTTTTAAAAATGTAAATGTTTATCTAAAATTCAAAGATGGTTTTCAAATGTAATGCAAATTTTATAATGGCCATAATGTATTTTATACTTTTGTTAATGAATTATCTATGTAAAAATAAGTTTTGAAAGGTTAATTTAAATTAACCAACCAAAATATAATTAAAAAAATATATATATATGGATGGCATAGCAGGGTGTCACTGAGAAAAGCAGTGTAATGTTGAATAAATGAAAAGAGCATCGGAGTGGCATAATTTTAAATGTAAAATATTTCCTTTTGAATGGGACATTTTGAGAAAGTAGCAGAGCAGCGCTGCTTTTCAATTCTCTTCTTTGGTGCACATAAGAAAACACACTGGCAGCCGTTCTCAGTTTGCTCCCTGTTCCATCTTGTCCAATAGATGTTTGGCAAGACAGTGCAGCCATCATTTTGTAGCTGCAAAACACAGTTTTGATGCGAGGCAACGGTGCTCAAAGGAGCCAGTGCAGCCATTCTGCTGGTAACTGCTTGGAGATGAAGAGGAATTCTGCCTAGAGGGTAAATGTATCCCACATGGTGTAGGGTGGCGAGAGCAGTGGTTCGATTTAGCACTGCATGGAAGCATAGGGTACGTATAGGTTAGTATTGGGAGGTGGAGCAAGTCAGATGGGTGGGGGTTACCCATGAGCACATTTAAAGACCAGCGCAGTTATTTTTAATAAAAGTGCTAATTGCAGGCAGGGGTCCGCTGACATTATTGCTTACACGCTGCTGGGTCCCCGAGATACAATTTTTCACTTTCACAAAACGGAGTGGGAAAGGAAAGATTCAATATGAGCGAAGTTGCCTGTACCCTTACCTTTTATTCTGCATTTTGTGAAAAACGTGATTGCTGCCTGCAAATGACACTTCACGTACCGCCTTCACAATGGATCCCTATGGAATCTGGTGCTTTTCTGCTATGCGCTAGCTTAAGCAGCAGCCATTGTGACATCACAATGTGGCTGTAATCAGTTATTACAGATGTAATATTGAGATCATTGTGTTATTATAGGAGAACAGTGATGCCATAACTATCCTGTATGGGGAACATCATTTACAGACTTTAATACAGATATTGCAGTCTGTCATGTGTTATAAGAGCCCTTGCAATGATATGATAGGTTTTTTATAACACGCTTAATACCAAGAGGTTTCTAAGCGCGGACCCGGGGATCGAACCTGTGTAGCTCTGTGTCTTCTTGCTTCCAAGGCAAGCACATTGCCCCTGAGCTATCCTCCCGAGACAATGACAGCTGTGGTTGGGACAGAGTGGCTTGTTGAACAGCCAAAGCTTGCCCTGATCTTTGTGTTGCTAAATCCTTCTTTACAGGCACAGCATTTTGGGTGTTATTATGAGTTGGGTGGTAATGGTATTTGGCAAATGGTCCACACAATGCAGGGCCTGATTCACAGAAGCGTTTGATAATGGTGCAATCCCATTGGAAACTGCTGTGTGAATCAGGCCCTTAGAGTAATAGCTCTGGCTGTATTTCAGTTGAACACCGGTTGAGGTATCAGGTGGTGGAGTTTCCTTATGGAAATCGCCTTGATTTTTACCTCTGCCTTAGAGGTAGAAGTCACATTTTTAAAATGACCAAATAAATAGTTCTGAATTTCTTTTACTGTTAATACAGGGATTTCCCTTCAATACAGTAAACTAAGAATTTTTAAACGGTCCATGGTAATCATGGGTGGGGGGTACGGCGTGCGTCTCTCTGACGCTCCCCTCATCGCTGTACCAGTATAATGCATAAAAAGGTTTGGATTTGAAACATTTGTCCCTTAAGAAAAGTATGGTAGTGGGGTCGACCACTGCAGTACAACATACACCTAGATGCGGTTACCACCCAAAGCGTGTTAGAAATAACTGAATATCAATATATATTGCCACTATCCTTATGATGTTGGCAATTAAACATTTGTTTGACCATTAACCAAGTGATATTGGCTTGGTGCTAACACAGTATTCGGTGGGCTTTCCTAAATACTGTCATCCATGGTGGTCATGTCCTCCAGCAGTATTTCTTAGTTCGAAAATGTGCCCAACTCACTATGAAGAAGCAAGTCAGGGATGCAGATCTTAGCACAGTCTGCGAAGGAACAGTCGTGAGCTTGCAAGTCTAAAATGGCCGACGTTACTCTTCAGGCTCACACCCTGGGCCACACAGGGCTCGCCAATTCCTATAAAATGGCTTTTTTTCCCCAAGATTTGCAAGAAGTCATGCTGAGCATGCTTGCTGTCTTCGAACGGAAAAGATTTGGAAAGTTATACTCAAATGAAATATATTGAAAATATTTGAAGGCGTACCAGCTGAGCGATAGAGTCAATTATAAACTCACAAAAATGGATCATGACTTGGATCCTGTAAACAGCAAAATAAAACAAGGCTCTAATTTAGGAAAGATCCTACGGACCCCTGATGTGTAGAGAACATCGTTCAGAGGGCAATAGGCATGGGCAAGACGGTTCCTGCTACACTCAAATCCGTAGAATTTCCATGGGTTCGCTCAGTTTCGCAAATTCAAGTTTGTTTCCTGAGGTCTGAGGTAAGAGCTTTTATTGGGTTTGATCTTTCGTCTATTTAAAGGCAATGAGGTGGAACTCATACATTCAATGGTTGACATTTGAATAGGCAAACAGATTGTTGGCTATTATGGGAGAGTATTCTGGCTAGAAAGGTATTGATTAGAGTAGAACTAAATCAATACTAGAGCCGAGTAAAAGTTAGGGAATTGGGTTGGAATTTATTTTGGGGGTGGGGGAGTAGGTGTTCTGGGCACATGATTTCTAGGTGTCAATGAAAATGTCCACAGTACTGGCTGGTGTTTATAAATGTCAGTTGGGACCCCCATCTTGGCCAACAGTCTTCATAGGACGCAGACCCATGCGTGCTTTCTCCACCTTCTTCCTTGTTCCTTCTTCCTTGTTATTGATAGTGCTTTTGCCAGCTGGCAACCAATAAAATGGCAATCCAGCTATCATTTTCTTCTCCTCTTTATGCATACATCTTAACTTTGCATCATGTTTCTTAAGAGGGACCGGGTCATCTTCATCGCAATGCATTTACGGTAAGACTTATTGAGGCTCTGATTGCCCTTAAAGGGTGCAGGGATTTCCCACATGCCATAGAGCGCAGCACGGGGAGTCAAAGAAAGGGTCAGAAGAGAGTAGGCAGGACAATGGGAGGATGGGAGTCGCCGGGCGGTGACCGCCATGACAGACCACGCCCCTTCCAGGAACGCAGTACTCGTGCCAATCACATGACTCTGAAAAATTGGTACAGCCAACAAGGGCATACGGCAACTGGGGGCGCCTATGAACACAGCAAAAACAGGTAAGTGGGGGGCCAAGCTGAGAGGTCGGGGAGGGGGCATGGAGCATGCATGTCGGTGTGAAAGCAAGAGCCGTGGGCCAGAGTGGAGAGCGCGAACACGGGAAGAGGTGCCATCTGCGACACACCCAGAGTGGAAATAGACATGTCGGACTGCACCATAGAGCGGGGACTAGGTCACTTTACTACAGATTTGTTTCCGTAACAAAGGGTTTTGCAGACTGGGCAAAAACGTAGTCATGGAGGTGTTAACCATGCAATAAGGCAGTGGTCTTCAAACTGGGGACTGGCTCCGTTAGGGGCCCGAAGGATGTCCAAGGGGGCCCAGACGCTATAAAAATTGATTAAGATTACTGTTTCTAACATAAAAAAAGATTACAGTGACTGCTTTTTAATAGAATATATTAGTATATTTTAAAGAGCCTGGGGCCCCCTAGACATTCTTTAAACCGCCCAAGGGGGCTAACCACTAGGTGGGAGGCCCAGAAACAATGTTTGTACTCAAGGGGGGCTCGGTATGAAAAGGTTTGAATATCACTTCCAGGGTTGTTGCTAGGTCTGGAAAAGATATGGGACTACGCTAATGTCGGGACTGTTGGGACTGAGAGCTAGCTAGCCTTCGGGGTGTAGCCCCTGAGCTTCTATCCGGGGCTACAACCGAAAGACCCGGGGCTATAACTCCCTCTGCCCCCCTCTAGCAACGCCTCTGATCACTTCAATAAGGGAACCTGTGGCCCACAAAACCAGCCCACTAAGTACACGGGGTTGGGGGGTGGACTGGAAAGCTGCATCCGCGGGCTGTAAAAACATGACCCGGCAACAAGCAAACACGATCCATAGAACCTTGCGCACTGTATCATTCTTCTCAGATACCAACACAGCCTTCAAAGTCCTAGCAGTTGTGTAAACACTTGCTGCAGAGGATATATTTATGATTTGAGAATGCACAATAAACATACAAATGTTGCTTCAGGGTAATTGTTTGGTTTCTTGAAGCAAGCGATTTCCTTAGCAACGCCTCTGCAAAACTGGCTCAATGGCACCACAGTACAAAAACAAGTCGCAAAAAATGGAAGAGGAGAAATCATTCCCAGCAGAAGCAAAAACAAATTTTAAAAAAGAGCATTTCCACACCTTAGCGGGCACATAGACGAATCAAAGAGAGTTTGCGATGGTACGTAACAATTGTTTATGAATATTGACAGTGTTGCTCTGATTACTTACAGGTAATCTTCATTACTCCTAGTCCTACTCTTCCTCGTCACAGTACTTACTTCATGCGGCACCTGCCTCCGACACAGGACCTTCTTCTATTTCTTTAAATCTCTATAACTCCTCCCCCACATCCATGTCACTCAGTTTTCATATTACCAAGCCGGAGCATGGGACCTTCCACGGAGGGAGGGTGAGGAGGGTCGTCGGTACTGTGACGAGGAAGAGTAGGACTAGGAGTAATGAAGATTACCGGTAAGTAATCAGAGCATTACCTCCACGTCCACTCTTCCTCGTCCCAGTACTTACTTCATGAGGTATACCAAAGCAGCATCGGGGAAAAGGTCCCAATGAGACACAGAGCCAAAAACAGTGCAGCAAAACACACCCACAATAACTCTTAAATCACATCCCCACAGACAAAACTCCAACCACGAAGGAACCAACCCCCGAGTGGGAAAAACTCAACCCATAGCGGTTGATGAAAATGCCTAGACCAGCCAAAACAGGAGGAGAGGGGAAAAACATCAAGCCCAGTCCTCCCCTCTCCTTACCTTCCCGGGGCCGTGCAGGACCCGGGACACAATGCTCACGCTGCGGTCCGGAGCCCAGCAAAGAACCGAGCGAGGCAATCCAGCTCAACTGTGACCCCAAGCCCCGCAGGGGGCCCAGGAGCAGCGCCGCACCTGAGGGAGCCGAGGGCCCCGCCACACAGCCCCCCCAGGGGGCCAGCAATCGGTGCTCCCTGGTGCCCCGCACCGGGAAGAAAAAGTCCAACCTGCCGGAAGCAGGAAAAATTAAAACTGAGTGACATGGATGTGGGGGAGGAGTTATAGAGATTTAAAGAAATAGAAGAAGGTCCTGTGTCGGAGGCAGGTGCCTCATGAAGTAAGTACTGGGACGAGGAAGAGTGGACGTGGAGGTAATGCGTCATTTACTGAAATAACATGAGTTGAGAGGGGTAGTGCAGACTATGAAAGTGCTGAGGGCGTATATCCTCATCGTAAATTCCATAGGCATCTTTGAAGACCCACCCACACTCGTGGCTAAACGCATGTGCTTCTCAAGACTAAGTGCAATTTAGGGTCAGGTTCTCTTGTTAATTAGAAGTCATTCGTTGGGTTTGCGTTATGAGGCACTGGGCCTCATTACAAGTGTGCCGGTCTGGTAACAACGGTGCCGGTAAGCAGGGCTGTTCCGTGCCCCATGCCCACACTACAAAAACCTGGGAATAAGGAGTCAAAAGCATGCGTACATTTATGCATGCTTTTTACTCTACGCGAACAAGATCCCCATTGCCATCTTCTTCTGATGTTGTTGCACAAAAGACATAAGAGTAAAAAAGGAACTATTTCCTCACTATGCACCGGGCAATAAAAGCATGTATAGGCACTGCTAGTAACCCAGGTGAAGGTATAGTAGGCTACGGGTCGAATATGGAAGCAAACTTTCCTGAGCAATGGTTTCTTAGCAAAGGGTTCAATGCCGTCCAATTACCATTCCTGGGCCAGGCTGGTCTTTATATGTCAAATAATTAATAATACGAGGGTCACCTGCAGTCTTGGTGGACCCAATTTTCATATGTTGCCGTCACTGTAGATAGGGGCCCTTTTTGGACTATCTGTTGTAAACATCCAATTGTCTAAGATATGGGCCTTTGACATTGATTATATCTGCCTTTTCCACGGCCACGTCTCCCCAAGAGGAATCAAAAACGTCCCACATGGCTTCTCGATATTGTTAGTCCTTTAGATCCCATCAATCTCATCCACTAAAGAATTGTCGTGTGTGACGGGACTCAGATCCAAAGGGTCCGCAAACCACCGTGAGATCGGTGTACGCATTCGAGGCACTCTTCCCCCGGCTCGAACCTGTGTTGCTCCATGTCGTTTTGTTTCCAAGACAAGTGTGCTGCCCCTGAGCTATCCCTCCCCGTGACTGTGGGTACAAGGAGATGTTTAATGATCTTACTTATTTCTGATTCTGAGAGGTACGGTGCTACGTTTGTGCCCTAGACACCTCCAGCGTAGGCCGCCCTGGCCTCTCTCCAAAGAATTTGGAAATCGTCAAGGTGGCCCCCGTTCGGAGTTTCATACAGAGTTCACGTTTTGTTAAGTGTGGAGCCCATGCTCCTTGCCTACAAAAGCTAATTCCAAAGTAATGATCGCACTCTACCAGCTCAACATTAACCCTTCCTGGCCCATATCTCTAAAGGATCCTAACATGCTTTGCTGGATGGCCCACCATCAGCATCATCTTCTTGCATCAACTCACTCCAAGCTGCTTCCTGAGCCCAGTCCATGGTCTAGAAGCAAAGGCTTTGTCGTCTGCAAAGAGCAAAAAAAGACCTCTTTTCTCATTGAATTTTGGGGCATCATCATTTACACCCTAATAACAATTAGAGGGGCAAGTACATCTATTCGGGAGGTTCCATCACTGCACTCCCTTGACCTCTCCTAAACACTACATGGTTACTAATACCTGGGAACCTTTATTTTGATAAACTGTGTGTCCTTAATATTGGGGGCAGGTGCATATGCCACCCCCCACCCGCCATAAGACGTATCCGTCACCTCCCATACATGTTTAAAGAATAATTGGTACACATTGTACAAGCTGCATTACTCTTCTGGGGATGAACGTTGTGGCCCTGTGAGGTCACGTGGTCCGCAACCCGGAAATGCCTTGCGCAGTAAGGAGGAAAAGAACTTTACGCCGATCCTGCTTTGGGCAGCGAGTGCCATTAATTCCTCAGGACACCAAAATGTTGGTGGGATTCCAAATCCAATACTCAGATAATTTTGTTGATACACTTCTAGGGCAGAAGATCGCCTTTGCATGGACTCTGCAAAAATTGAGAGAATTACTTGTTTGCAGTAACGATTACAAAAATAAGTAATTAAATTGGGTTCTTATATCGCGCTTCATGCCGGATTCCAGCCTCTAAGCTGCGGTACCAAGTTTCGAACCCATGCTGCTCAGCATTGTCTTTCTTTCAAGAGCAGCGTGTAGCCCCTGAGCTATCCTCCCATCCTTGTAAGACCCTCTGAGCAGGTACAAACATTTTACAGTTGAGGCCCATGTGTACCACACTCTATGTCCTAGAACTTTGTTCGCTTCCACATATATTCCCCAAAGAAGCCAAATAACGTATTTGTGCATATGTGCGCTACCAACACATTAACATACTATCTAATTCAAATCTATGACCTTGATTTATCACCAATCATATTGAATGACATCATTGGTCAATTATAATTCCTCGCAATTCCACAATGACATTATTGCAAACAAGTCTGCAATGTTCAGCACATGTCACCGACTTACCATCTGCCAGTATCCCTGAGGCCCAACCACAGAGGGCACCTCTGTTATCTTGAATTATCTAGAAACATTACCCTCAAAATCTGGGAGGGCATTCATTATTCTAGTTCACAATGATCATAACTCCACAGCCAAAATATCTAAATATGTTCCTGTCGGGGGGAAATTCTCCCGGGGTCGGCTGGGCCGCCCTCGGACCTCCGGGCAGGGAGGCCCCAACTCCTCCCGTATATCCCAAAAGAGATAGAGTATGAGACACACGCAAGAAGCAAGGTGAATCTGCTGTTTATTAAACAAAACGGCAGGGATGGGTCAAGGATCGTACGCGTCCGTCCTGACACTCTCTCAACATCGTGGGGCTCGCAGGCCCTTTTTACCTTAGTATGACGTGCTACTTGCGTCACCTGAGAAAAATTAGCAAAAAACCTATCGCCACTCTGGATTGGTTCCCCGAGTGGTAGGGTTAGTATAGCATACGTATAGAGAACGTTGTTATTGGTTAAGGGTTGTCAGGTGGTATACTTGGGTTGTCCCTTCAATTTGATACATAAAATTTGTTACATGAAGACCCCTGAGGATTGGTTAATGTTAATGGCGTCAGTGATAAAAGCCCCATGTTCTGATTGGTCCACCCGCGAGCTCCCCAGTCTGGGACCATCGCTGTTCCCAGCTCGCGGTGCACCTGTCACTTGCAACAATGTTTCACTATGGGTATGTGCAGACAATGTGAGGATTTATTCATAAGCTGGAAGGCCGACTACTCCCACCGCCGCAGATGTCCATTGAGTCGCTTAATTGTATCTGCCTGTATCTTGAGAAGGCGGGATCCAGACGCCTTCTTCCTCCTGGGCTTGGCATCCTATCAAGTTCGGCTTGGTCACGTGAGGTGGGACCGTGGTTGAGGCAGAATTCTGCACAATTAATATTGCATTTCTTACTGTGTGCCTGGCTTATCTTGCAGGTGCGACCTTGGCGTCGGCTTGCGGAATGAGAGTTTGCAACGTTGTGCCCTTGACTGTCTGCTTTCGCCGGGCTCATTCTGCAGAATCAGCAACCGAACTCTTGCTCATTCAATGTTCATGGAAGCTTTTGCTTGCGGCCTACTTGGGCCTGGTGCATAGGTGGACCGTTTAATACACAGGTTCTTTAGGTTATGGTATCATTTCGCTTCATCCCCGGTGTCGTGTCTTCGTTATATTTCTCATTATGGTACATTGGTTTAGAAGAAGCGTGAGCAAGCCTTTTTAGATGAGTTCATTATGCGTCTTGCGTTTCTGCATTTGAAAAGCCTATGTGGAAAATAATAAAGATGCACGTCCGTGGGTGTGTCCGTCGCCTACGTCATAGCACTGAGTATGTTCTTCGTGTGGATTGGTGTGGGAGTGTCCGGTGTGTATGTTTGCTCGAGTGTGCTGACCGTTGGCTAGGTCGTCATGGCATCTCTAACGATGTGTTGATTTGGTCCTGGATGGTTTAGTCGAGTTCATCCATGCCGCAGGTGTCGGCATGTGCAGGGCAGGCTGGTGGGCAGGCGGGTGGGCACGCGAGTGGGCACATCCGTATGTTCTTGTACCAGGGTATTTGGTCGTCTGGGAGATGGGCAAACTCCTCTCGTGGCGGGTGTCTGGGCCGTGATCCTCTAGGCCAGGGTTGAGAGGGGATTGGTGGGAGCCTTTTGTTCACTTTTCCCACTTCATTCCAACAATTCTCACAATTGTTTCGACAATCAATTGTATTCTCTTCCTTCCTCAGGGATGTCATTGCATTTTTCGAGTGTTCTTTTCATCTCATCTCAGTATAATGTGCACAGCTCCCTGGAACCACACCAATATCTCTGTCTATTAGTAGCTGATGAAGAAAGATAATCTAACATGGGTGTCCTCTTGTCAGTATTGTAGCCTAGATTTCTACATAATCACTGTCCCATCTGCCTCTCTCCTTTATTTTTTTAGGATCGGGGTTGAAAGCCCGTGACGGAAATGTTCGAAGGAGAAAAGAACCAAGATTATTTTTCCGAAATAATCTTTGGTCTTTTTTCCTCTTAGCATTTCCGACTTGGCCTCACCCAATCCCTGTCCCTACCCCCTACTTACCTTGCAGCGGCCGCCGACGTGCTGTGTCCCTGCAAAGCCTGTTCCTTTTCTCTTCTGTTATTGGGAACCGGCGTCACAGGGTCCTTTCCTTTTTTTTTGTTGCTTTTTGTGATCAGCTGCAGGGGACACCCCCGCGACCTCTGCTCACAATGTAGTAAACAAGGGTGAAGGGGACACCCTGGCAGCCCTTAGAACCGAATGGGAGATTTGGTCAAACTTTTCAGCCGTTCGGGATTTTCAAACGGACGAAATTCGGCCAAATCACCCATTCCTAAATGTTAAGCAAAATATGGTAGAAGGGATGTGACCCAGCAGTTCCGGCTGGGCTGCTCACGCGGGGGTTGGCCCAATGCCAATGTGCAAAAGAGCTTTCCTTTCCCCTTCTGTAATGGCATGGCAGACAGAAAAAAAAATGGCCCAGGGGGTTTCCCAGAGCAATGCCAGTGGTTATGACTTATTCATAGCTTTCCAGGCATCAGCCTTTAGCATGTATCAACGTCTCTCTTACCAAATGGGACGTGATCTCACAAACAGTAGCAGTAAAGTGGGCAGAATCAGTCAGTGCCACCTGGAAATGGATGAATATAGATTAGTTATCTATGCTTTGGGTGCACGCTTGATACGTGTGCCATAGAAATCAATAAGCCATGCTTTGCGCCATTCAGGCGTGTAATAAGAAAGAGATAGGGCCTATTTATTTTGATTTTATTTTTATATTTGTAAAGCGCCTAGCAGCCCGGAGGCATCGAGGAACTGTTTCAAGAAAGTGACTTAGTTACAAGAAGAGGGTGGCACTGCTGTATATAATATTGATTTAACTCAGAGCACGAGTGGGCGGAGCCTACAATGATTCCTTCCGGGAATTCGGGACAAACATAGAAGCCCTCAGCACCAAAGGGGTTGAAGAGAATTTGGGCAGATGTGTGCAACCTTTGGCTCTCCAGATGTTGTGGTGTGCAACTTTCATCAGCCCTAGCAAGCAAAGCCAGTGGTGGGGGATCATGGGACTTGTAGTCCCAAACATCTACAGAGCCCTCATATTGCAGGTTAAAGAATGAGAGGGGATTGTTGTTTTGGGGTGCTTCATTGTTCACGGCCCATATAATTCGCCCTGTCTTGTAGAGTGCCTTTTCTTTGCACTGCCTCTCTATGATTCGTTGTTTGCATAGGTCTATTTGCATATTCATAATAGGGTTCATTTGCATATTCATAATTAATACATTTGTGTTGACCTTTGTATTATTTCTAAGCGTGTATCGTGTACTGAAGACAAGGCATGTTGCCCTATATTCTTTCACATACTACAACATATGTGAATATAAATGTCAAACCCATATCTATCTATCTATGCAATTCTTATATAGCGCCATACGCCCATGGGCCTCAAGGCGCTCATATAGCCCCAACCTCAACTGCCCATCCCTACCACAGGAACTGTCAATCCAATCACAATGTACGTCTACTATGCTTGCACTATCTCGCAAGTAACTGGTACATGTGATGGCGCCTTTGCGCGCTCTATAAATGTAAAAATAAATAAATAGACGCAAGACATTTAACTGTATCTACAATTAAGAAAGTTTCTTGTGCGATTGCTAGGAAAAAGTAAAGTGGAACAAAGTTGCAAAAAATCTAGAACGCTGCCTGAAACGTTCAGGGGAAAGTGACCTTGGGCGCTGTGTCTCGCTGCAGCGAGCGCTGCCGTCTTTGATAGATGGCACTTGTAAATCAGTGCTAATGCGCTGCACCCGGGCTGGCAGAGAAAGTGCGTGTCCTCCTGATGAGCTGTATACAGGGCTTGCTAGCTGGGAGATTTAGTTTTGGGATGCATCTTCTGAAGCACAAGGCATGCTGCACGGGCATGCTGCACGGGCATGGTGCAGGGATAGACCGGGCGGGTCATGTACATCTGGGACCCAGCAAAGATTGTGGGCAGCCCTGCTGCAAAAAAGTATTGCACGGGGGAAATATTTGCCCCTTTCGCATTCCTTTGCCCTGATGCAAAAATGCATTGAAAGATGGTTTTGTTTTTTGCACCAGGGTAATTTCTGTCACTGGGGTAAATGTGTGCTTGGACTGGGGAAAAGTGTTTGGGATGCCACCCCATGTGTTGTAAATTCTCTACATTAATCCAGCAAAGTTTTGGATTGCACATATACCCCGAGGCATTGCTTCATGAAAACTGCTGCCCCGCGTGTGCATACATTTGCACACACAAGTGAAGAAAAAGCATGCACTTTACGGGTGGAGAGATCCACATAAATGAAACTGCATGCACAAATGCTTTTGGCTACATGTAATTTTAACGAATAAATAAATAAACAACGCATTTTTACCGAACCCAAAACAATAAAAAAATATATGTTTGGGGAGGGGTTCCCCCCAAATCCACTGTTTCCCCATGTTTAAAACCCCTCCCCACCAGATTTAACCCCTTACCCCATATATATTTATGGGTAAATTTGGTATTTTCTTTGTTGATTTTTATTTGTTAAAAATGTATTTTTTATTTTTTGTTATAATCACTGGCTATCCTGCCTTTACACAGGCAGTTAGAGGGGCCAAAGCATATTGTGATGAAGGTATCCCTGTTGCTCTTGATGTGTGGGGGAGCCATTGGGGGGACGTGTGCTGTGGCTAAATAAGCGTTGGTGGGCATGGGGCGGTGCAGTTAGGATTCCCTGCCTCATCCCACCCAGTGCTTAGCTTGTGAGGTGTTTGCCAGGGCTCAGCCCTGGCACTTATTTCTGAGCTCCGGCGCTTATTGTCTCAGACTCAGTTGGATTATGATGTGGTGTTTTGGAAACTGTATTATTGTAACTGGCGGTCACATAATAAACACCTATAGAATCAGAGCAAAATGTAAATGATGATTGTGTATAAAGACGAACTTAAACATGTGTCTCATGTTAAGACATGACGAGTATGTTATTTTATGTGTATGTTGATTGCTACTTGTACTTTTGCCTTACCAGAAAAGTCGTGGAACTGTGACTCCGGCGGGGGACACAGTAGGAAGGAAGGGAGCAACGTGCAACACATTTTTCAAGGGTTGCAGTCATGCTGCTTGACCGCCAATTGAGTTGAAACCGATTTCAGTTTAGCTGCAACTGATATCCGTTGATACAATGGAGAAGTGTGCTTTAAATTCACAAAGAACAGTTCCAGAATGGTGAAAATGGTTGCAAAAAATAGTGGAGCTGTTAACAGTAAAATATAAAAGTAGTGGAACACCTCTCCCGACCGTTCCCGCTCACTTCGGCCACTGGCCGTAGTCACTGAGTACATCGATCAACTACAATAGGTTAATGGGAGCTGCAGCTTTAACCCCTTATATGATGACAGCACGGGGAGCAGCTGCGGGTGGTGGCAACAGTGGGGGGGGAAAACTGCCCATCCTGACGTGACATGGGTGTGTTAGAAAATATTTGAGCCCTGGCACTTATTCTATTACAAACTAAGCACAGATCCTACCTCACCCCGGTCATGCGGCAGGGGCTTGTCAAATGGAGCCGCCACAAAGTGCTGTCTGCTTCAGGGACCTTGCTGTAGTAGAATTACCTGTCCGCAATATGACTTTCCCCGGAGCTGCGTAGGCACGGATCCACAATTATACATGCTCCATGTGCCCCTGGAAGATTAGGGAGCACCTCTAACGTGGAGTTCTAAAATGTATAAGTGTTACACACACAAAGACAACCTTGAATGCACATGTACCCCCACTCAGGAAGACTCTCCTGAAGTGTCACAGGTTCATGAGCAAGTTCTAAATTCAAGATGGCGGAGAGCCTCTTTAATGGCCCAGTCTGCAGAGACTGGGAGTGCTGCCAAAAGGCTGCAGTTTAGTAGGGCACAACCAAGGCGTACAGGACCCATGAACTGCCAGAATGGTGCTGGTGTTCAGCAATGAGGAGGTGGTGGCTGCTGACAGAAGAATAGAAGGAAGTAGGTGGTGGAGCAGAAAGGGAAAGTTATTCAGGGGTGGTAGGAGTCTAAGAACAATAAAGAGGAGATTAAGGAGGAGAAGGCAAAGGGGATAGAGGTGGAGAAGAACTAATGAGTGGAACGAAGATCCAACAGAGTAGAGGAAGCAAGGATTGTCCCCTTAGGAAGACATTTGGAAAGGGTTATCCCAGGAGAGACTAGAGCATACAAAGACGAACAAGCACAAAGAGTGTGGAAGTATGGAGGAGCATGAATCTGGTGGAACGTCAAGGACGTGGTAGAGGAGACAAGAATGGAAAGCAGGGGCAAGGTGCTAGTGACCCTCTTAGGAACAAGATCGTCCTTGCTCGCCGTGTGATGGGGAACAGAGACCGATCCTTCAGTCAGTGAAAAGGCAAGGATAAGTGACTGGGTCCCTGGTAGGAACGGTTCGGTCTGGCCTGGGATCCGTCCTACCTGCCTCCTTTTGCCGCATGCGCCTGTCAGGCACACTAGCTCGATAGAAAGAGTCTCCATTGAACAGATCAACTAGGTCAATTAGTGCTAACCAAAAGGAGTGATTAAGTTGATCATGCCACTCCACAGAGGATCCTGGCAAATATAGGTTTTAACCAGGCTCTTCTTAGCCTGTTATTGGAGTGGCATTTTAACCAAAGGGTTGCGGACCGATATGGCACAAATGGTACTATGGCTGACTATTTTGAGGTGAAGTCAAGCTCTGTCCTCGCTCCGCTCTCACTCAGTCTGTACGTAAATTGACTAGACACCCTGTTGTCATCGTCAATAACAGATCTTCCCAGAAATGGAAATTAACAGTATATTTAAAACATGCTCCTTGAGAGCGCATCAGAAGCTCATTGGCCCTCATAGCATACTCATGGAATGCAGAGGGTTAAGCGTCCATATAGCTAGATCTAAAGTAATGTCTTGGGCACTGTCACTGTGCCCCGCCCGCACCCCTGCCCCCTAGTTTAGCTCTTATGGAAATGTTGAAACACAAGAAAGGGTTAGAATATTTGATTATCTGAGTGTGTATTTTTGTAATGACCAAGATGTCTGGTACACAGGGAAAACAGGGAAACGTGGCTCCGGACTATGGTGCTATTCATGGATTGTCCAGCAGATGTGTGGAACGATTCCTTAAATAAGAATTAACAGATAATTTTATAAAAGCGGATTTTGGGGCTTCGCTCGCACACAGCCCCTTGTTATAGAAGACAAAAAGCTCCTTCCTACCAACCGAGGAGTCTCCCAAGCAGTGGAAGCAGTTCTGCTCCACTCCCAGCTAGGGCAAAATACACTATCAATATGATTAGTATAAGCTGTAAAAAGTACTATTCATGTATCCAAAAATCACTTTCAGGGAATGTGCACCAAAACCAGTAGAGTGCTACCTCCCAGTAGTATCTGATTTTGAGGCCTGGAAACTCATAACTATATTGTGCTTTCAGCAGCTCCCAATAGCTATTAACACAGCAAGATGGGAAGGTGGACAAGCGGAAATCGTCTTTTCCCCCTTTGTAACTGTTTGCAAGCAGGCTAAGAAACCAACATGCCCTTTCTCCTTTTGTGTCCTCACTGCACCCAGCTCTGGAACCATGACCTGATTTCCTTGTCAATACCCATTGGGCTTTAAACAACGTTGTGTGGCTTACTGCTACTAAATGATGGCAAGTGATGTGCGGGCTGTTTGCGCCCTGGAGAAATATGAACACAATGCCATTAGCCGACAAGGCTATAGAATACGTTATTTGTGGTTTTAGTCCATTTTAAATATTGTATACATTTCTTTAGAGAAAATGAAGTCACTCGGTCAGTTGTCATATTTGTTCTCATGGGTAATCAGTATAATGTCGGACAATGCTATTTTTCTGGCTAATACATGTTTTAATGATGAAGGTTTTCCGTGAAGACAGCCTTTTATGCATCACTGTGTTGGGATCTCAGTGCAATAAAAACTGAGCAGGTGCACAGCCACCCTTATCCTGAGATCCAGGTACAATTCTGCATAGGGAAAAGAAACATGATCACGGAACAGCCTTGCAACCCGATGGAGGGAATAATCTCGCAGCCATTTTATCCTCACATCCAAATTCTGAGGCTTTCCCGGAAAAAGGAAATGATCACAACACAGATCGAACTTCCATCCGGTACAAACACTTAAACGTTTATCCTACAGTCAAATCCCGGGAGTCAGAAGAATACTTAGAGATCCAGACGATCAAAATGAAAATCCAAGGAAATTCAACAAATATTTCCCAATCAAGTCTATGGAGAAGAATATCAATGCTCAAATAAAATTGACACTGGTTAGAAACCTTACCTCGTAAACTTCAGAATAGTCCTCGGAATTACCATAGGCAGTGCTCCAGATAATATTTTGAAGCTGCAGTATTCTACTCCCTATTTTTTAAAGTTGGGAATAAAATTATTTTTTAGGGAGTAAAAAAGAAAGTTCCATTCCTAATGGGAGCATTTAATAAGCAAGTAACTGTAAAATAGAAGTGTTTTGGGAATAAATATTTCTCTGCACATTACCACTTTGGCTAGACGTTTCTTCCTGTGGCACTACGTGCACTAGTGTCGCCGACATATTCGCGGAGCTGTGTGCATGAAAGCAAGGGAATATGCTGCGGTGTGTCCATTTCCTAGTTTGTGTTTGAAGTACTTTTAATCCCTATGTTTCTTTTAAGGGAGTATTTGCCTATTGTTAAGGAGAACAAATGGCAGATACACCCCTTATTTGTAGGGCTGAGCATAGGTTTCAAAATCATCATTGCTAGGGCCTAAATCAAATTAATTATCAATTGAAAATGGGATATCTCCCAACATGATTCTCAACTCATCGATTAATTTGCACCCACTATTGGCCTTTTAATACCGTAGGGAGTTAGGCAATTATTCGGTCAGTGCAGAAAAACATAGGTACAGATTGTCAAACTTTTCTCACAATGAAAGATCCAGACTTGCCTCTGCTTAAAGGATAGTTCCGGGACTTTTTTTTTATTGTCCCTACGGGTCGGCCATGTGTTTGTAAGCATAAATCGGTAGATCGTAGGAAACTTTCCTATGGACCTTACCCGACATTTCGCCCATTATCGCACTCGAAATCAGCCTCCATTTTGTGATAATCCTATCATTCCGCCGCATCGACCTGGCTCACCTGCCTTTGCGGCACTAAATCAAATCCCCCGCCCCTGAGCCTGACATCAGCAGACGCGTACTGCCCATTTCAAGCACGTCTCGTGTCAACAATCGCTGCGCCTCAGCTATTGACGTGTTGCCATGGAAATGGCAGGACGCCTCTTTCCCCAATAAGTATAAACAGACCGTTTCACAACATACAGCAGCAGATTTTCGATTCCATTCCTCTCTCTGTGTTACTTTGAGTATTCTGTGACTCGTTTCAGTGCTCTGGTCAGCTACCTTCGCCGCTTGTAGCCCGTGTGAACACCTGTACCATCTCTGTAAATTATTTTACTATCTTTACCGCACAATGGCCACAATAATGCCGTATATGTACGAGCCCGAGTACACCGAGGAAGAACTACTGGAAAGTCAAGCACGCGAAAACGATGGGGATTCGGACGGCAGTTGGGAGGACCAGTCAACGGATGAAGAGCCTGGACCATGTCGCATGGACGGCGTCTCCACCTGGTGCACGTGCAATCGGTGCGAGCTAATGCCAACTGAGGAGGAGAACTGCTGCTGCCGTGAAAATTCCGGGTGCTTGGCCTACATTTCGGAAAGCGAGCAAAGTCTGCAGGAAGGCGAGCAAAGTCCGCAATGCATCACCGAGCTGCCAGAGTTCAGGGAAGCCTGCCTCTCACGGACCGTGTTGAGGATGATGATGGTGCTTATGCACGAACTTCGCGGCACTGTTCGTCCGCGTAATCCGAGTAACGAGTAAGTATACTCTGTTTGTGATGTCAGTGATGCCACCACTATTTCATGGTCGTCTCCCACATATAAAATTACATTTACATATCATTCGAACGCATGTAAATTGGTTCCATATAGTGCATTTTCTAGATATAATTTTTTTCTAAGGAAAATGACGTGTTACCTGAATCGACATTGATAAGAAAGTTTGGTCAGTTTAATACAGTTTGCATCTTTTTTTTTCACAGGTGGTACAGGCTGGTGGCCTATCGTTGCTTCACTTGGTGGCTTCACGGGAGGCTCGGACACCGCGTTCGGAGAGTAATACCTGCCTGTGCGGTACTTGCCATTAGACAACATTTCCCCAGTGACAGTGGACAATACCGCGGATTTTCCCTCGATGTGCTGCAACCTCAACTTTACAATGTGTAATGTTTATTATTTATGTTTAACTAAAATCTAAAATAAAGCCCAACATATATTTTAGCAATGGTTGTTTTGATTTTTTAAATGAATCTAGTGTGTCTCCGTTGAATAGCCTTCCAGTGCCTTGTCTTGTCACACCACATGTCTCCGGCCAGCATCCTCCCTCACGCTGGCCGCACACCTTCAATCCACATAACCGTTGAACCCATATATGCAGCAGTCATACATATATTATTTTGTGGGTTGGCATCAAGCGTTGGCAATAAAAAGCTGTTGGATTTTATTGATACAAAACATGGTTATAGGTAAATAATAAATATGGTTGATCATAATAAATCCTCTTTTTGGGCACCGGGTACAGAGATGACCCCCATATATTCTCCTGGGAGGGTGAGGTATTTATAAACTCACCCCCCTGCCTTCCATGTAGTAGATCCTGCAGCCATCCTCTTACATTCAGTTAGATGGCCTCTCCTTGGTGAGGCCCTGCGGCAAACGGGTCTTGTCTGCACGACCACCGCCCCGATCCACCCCCCGCCCTATCAAAGGCAGTTCGCACCGGGGTACTTGTGCTGGCAAGTGGAGCTGTCGGGGAGCGATAAAGGCCAAGAGGTGCCAAAGACCATGTACACTTCAAAGTGCTCTATAGAGCATGGGTTGTTGTTCCCATGTCTACCTCCAGACCCCGTGTCTCCTGCCAAGCATCCCCCCTCACGCTGGACGCCCCCCTGCAATCCACATAAGTGTGTCTCCATTCACGAGTCTTCCTGTGTCTTGTCTGCACGACCACCGCCCCGATCCACCCCCCCCGCCCTATCAAAGGCAGTTCGCACCGGGGTACTTGTGCTGGCAAGTGGAGCTGTCAGGGAGCGATAAAGGCCAAGAGGTGCCAAAGACCATGTACACTTCAAAGTGCTCTATAGAGCATGGGTTGTTGTTCCCATGTCTACCTCCAGACCCCGTGTCTCCTGCCAAGCATCCCCCCTCACGCTGGATGCCCCCCTGCAATCCACATAATGCCACGACATATACACGTCATTCATTCACAAACACACCCCTGTTTCGAATTCTTTATAACCCACTTCATATTTCTAATGAGAACTTCTTTGCGCTTTGCTAGTCAACCCGTGAAGGTGCTGGTTATCTGCTCTTCGTCTCTGTGAACTTCCGTGACCACTTTGAGCAAACTCGTCAGTTTGCAACCTGTGAACTGCTCCCTGTTCTACGACAAGAAACTACTCTGATCCCTGCATCTAACTGTTTGTTCGTCAAGGTAAGTCCATGTACCATAATCATTTTGCGTCCAATTTTTTAATTTATATCTATTTGCTAGTAGTCATCAAATTGCATCCATGTTTTCTTTTCGTTCACGACAGTACATGCAAGGAACTAGTCACATGTTCTGAGTTTAGTCAAATTACTTTTTCTATTTTTTGAAAGTTATTGAAATACTTATCCGCATGTGAATAACATGTATAGTTCCAAGAACCAAAACGGACCTTGCATTGAACCTTTTATGTGTCATTTAATGTTTTAACACATTGGTATTCATAGAGAATTGTTGTTCTTTACTTTTCAGAACTTTCCATAATGCCTGCCTGTTCCATTGGCGGTTGCCCTTCGAAGACCCATAACAAATCTGAAGGTACTATAATGCATGTTTTCCCTAAGACAATAGATCAGATAAGAGAATGGGTCCGATATTGCGGATATCCAGCCTCTGAGATAGAAAGTAGAGTCCTAGAAGTCTTTGCGGACAAGAGGGGTGATCGATACCGCATCTGCAGCAGGCACTTTAGCCCAGACATGTACTCCACATCATTGCTAATAAGGACGAAAACACCGCGAGCGAGGCGAAAATTGCTCTCAACCGCTATTCCCACTCTATTCGTCCACATCCCTCCACTGGTGAGTCAAGTTTACGTATTTATCTCTCGGCATTGCGGTAGTGTGTAGCATTAGCTAACAATAATTTCCCCATTTATGTATCCACTCAATATGAAGGCTGAAGATTCTCCATCCGTGTCGTTATTGCAGTCATCAGCCACTTCAAGCGCCTATCGGGTAATCATACTTAGCTATTCTGACACTGACTTGTTTTAGGCATGTAAATCAATAGTTTTAATTGATCGTGTAATTATTTTACCTAATGGTACACCACAGTACTCGTCCTCTAGTCTTTGTTTTCAGTTATAATTATTGTTATCCAAAATAATGCAAGTACTGTCTTTCAGGGAGATGCTGAGGAGTCCAACGCATTGACGACAACCGTAGATGTCACTCAGATGCTCGAGGTACGTTTCCGGACAGTTCCATCGATGGAGATCATCAGATCTTGCATTCTTGTAGCGTGATTGTTACACACAATGTTTCTTTCGTTTTTAGCCATTGGTATGTCCTTCTGTCGTCGCCCTCCTATGTGTCTTCTTTTTTCAATATTGTGTTCATTACTAATGAAAGTCCTATGTTTCAGGGAGTCGATGGAGCATTAGTCCAAGAGGAAGGGGGAGCATGCAGTTACGGGTCGGCGCAACAGCTTGCAGAAGTGTGCACCGCAGTTACAGCGTCCCTTGATGTTCTTATGCATTTCGAGGTATGGATACTGACAGATCAATCATGCGAGATCAAATGACGTGATTACATCCGCTATACTTCCTTCTTTATTAACGCAAGTACTATGTTTCAGGGAGCTGACGGAGCTTCTTCAACAAGAACATCACCCCTAGTAGTTGATGCAGATCTCTGGGTGGTGACACTTCCAACGATGGGGCGAATCGAATCATATTTGGATATCCATTATTTATTTTAGACAACTGATCATTTGTGCAGGTCTATTTAGATGAGCCGTTGACGCCTGCAGAAAGTTTATGTTCTTTCAAACAAAATAGAAAACCATACTAATGCAATTACTGTGTTTCAGGGAGTTGCTGAAGCGTCATCTTCAATAATATCATCAATGGAAGTCTATGCGGAGCCCGAGGTATGGATCTTGACAGTTCAATCTAACTAGATCAACAATGCGTGAACTATTGTCGTTTGAATGTTCTACACAATGCGTTCATTCGTGTTTTGCTATTGAGATGTACGTATGGGTATTGGTCCCCAAGTACATTTTGTGTTTTCAATATTATTATACATACTAATGAAAGTTCTATGTTTCAGCGAGTCGATGGAGCCTCAGTGAGTGATGGATGTGCTTATCATGAAAGTATAGTCGTTGCAGCGCGAGAGGAAGTGGAGACATGCACACACGAGTCGGAGCAACAGCGTCCAGATGTTGAAGTTCGAGGAAAGAAAGTTTCAAAGAAAAGAAAGCAAAAGAAGGTTAGTGTCCTGTTCACTATATTATGTTGTCTTTCACTGTCAATAGTTCAATACTGTAAGTTGTGTTTAAACTGAACATCCCTTTTCTAATCTGTCCTCTAGTTGCGAGTGGGTGTAAGAACTAGATCTACACAGACAGTGAAGCGAACGAGAGATGTTGCTTGTCAAACCATTTGGCAGGGACTTGAGACTGGAGATGCATCGTGCCAATGGGAAGAATATGAAGTGATTGACAACGGAGCTATACCACCACCAGCCATTGATAGTGAATGTCCTCCTGGTAGTTTGGATGCAGTCGGAGATCAATTCACAGAATCCACACCCGCAAAAAATAAGAGCGCGCGAAAGTTGAAGACATTGTTTTTTTCTCCCATCTCCGGACAAGGAACAGATGTTGCAATGGAAGAGAATGAAGTGGACGACAATGAAACACCATCAATATCACTCAGCATAGCGGAAGACGATATCAGAGATTGTACCTTTCATGCGAGTGACATGTCCTCAACGTTACAGGCCGAACCAGCTGGGATGCAGAGTGACAGTATAAGGAAAGAGGCCAAATTCATTGTATTCGATAGCTGTTTGATGGATATTATTATGATGATGAAATGTGGGCATTGGGTTGGTGGGGAAGTATGTGGGGAGCCATTGATTAATGTGACTCGTGCAATTCGAGGCACTAACCTTAAAATACATGCCACCTGTACACAATATCATCCGTTCGCATGGTCTGCACAACCCATGCTGGGGCAACTGCCAGCAGGCAATCTACTTTGTGCAGCGGCCGCACTTTTTAGTGGTTCAAGTTTTAAAAAGTTACAGTATTTCTTTCAGTTTGTGGGAATCCATTTCATTGCGAAAAGTCAGTTCTACAAATACCAAACCGATTATCTATTTCCAGCCATCAGCGAAGCTTGGAGAATGGAAAAAATGTCAATGGAAAGTACATTCGCGGGCAAACGCTTCAGGCTAGCCGGTGATGGACAATGCGACAGTCCAGGATTTTCAGCCAAGTACTGCACCTACCACTTTCAGGACATGGAAAGTAAGAAAATTGTGAGTTCGGTGGTCGTGCAGGTGTCACAAAGTACATCCTCAGTGGCCATGGAGAAAGTTGGCTTTGTAGCATCATTGCAAGAACTACAATCGCGGGGAATGGTGATCGACCTGATAGCCACGGACAGACACGTTTCAATTGCCAAGACAATGAGAGAACAGTACAAAAATATAAATCACCAATTTGACGTTTGGCATCTTGCAAAATCAATCAATAAAAAATTGTCGGCTGCAGGAAAAAAAAAAGATATGCAAGGTATTTCACAGTGGTCCAAGTCAATCAGCAACCATCTTTGGTGGAGCTCAAAAACATGTGAAGGGTCGTTGGAAATTCTACTGGAAAAATGGCGGTCAGTAATGTTGCACATAAGCAACGTACATCGATGGTCGACAAATGAGCATTTCCACAAATGTGAACATGGCCATTTGTCCACAGAGGAGGCACGGAAGAAGAAGTGGTTGATTCCTTCATCACCCACCCACAAGGCCATTGAAAAGATTGTATTTGATAAAACTATAACAAAAGCTTTGAGGGGACTCACGGAATTCTGCCACACAGGAGATTTGGAGGTGTTCCACAATATGTGCCTAAAGTACAGGCCCAAAAGATTGCATTTTGGCATGGAGGGCATGAAAAATCGGACTCTTCTAGCGGTCTTGGCACATAACCATAATGTTGGCCGTCAACAAAGTAGGACGACCGGAACTTTAGGGACGCTTCGCTACAATAAGGCCTTCACTAAAAGAAGTAAACAATGGGTGATCAAACCAGTGTTTGAGGATATGCAATATGAGTTTATTGAGAGACTTATCGTAGATGTCCTCGATAGGCACATACATGGAGTGGTGAACGAACCTATGCAGGGGACAACTGCATTGCCACCCAACATTGCCTCTGTTCCATGTCCACCTAAAGCAGAGCTCATTGAGAAATACACATCACGGTTTAAATGATTGTAATTCGATTGTCTGTTCTCTCGAGTCTCCTCATGTTGCAGGCCCATTGCAATTAAACCAAACAGTAATATAAATCATTTTTACAAAAATTATACAATGTTTCCGTATTACAAACACATGGCCGACCCATAGGGACAATAAAAAAAAAGGCACGCAGACAAGATGCCCTTACACTAACTGGAGCTAACTAGAAATGTGTGCTCGCTCAAAGTGAAGGTCAGCTGCTTTGATGTTTTGCTCGGGTGGCGGAACGGCCCACGACCCAATATAAGGTTCTATTGTGATTTGACCTTGACAGGCCGGGACCATCCTGAAAGACTAAGAAAAGATAATGAATACAATTTCAGAAACGAAACGATGAGCCACGTTCATTAGAAGAAGTAACGTCGGCAAAGAAGGAGTGGTGTTTCGGGTCTGCCCTACACAGAGACACAATGGAAAATGCAAATATAATGTAAGTAACTTTTGATGAGTTTATACCGCAATTTCATTACTATACAGTGGCTTTAAAGACGGGTTCAGTTGTATTTGTTCGTTCTATGTGGCATAGTGTTTTCTACCGCGCACTATCTGGAGGAGAAACATCTGCTTTTACTGAAGCACCTCAAAACCTTCCTCTTTGCTTCTGCTTTCTCTCTCCCTCTCCCCTGCTACAACTGGTCCACTGTCTGTGACCTCGGTCCTGGGCCCTTCCACTCTCCACCTGCACTGCCTCCCTGTCAACCCCTGCACTGGGGGACTGTCTCAGTATCCTACAGCCCCCCCTTCCCAGCACTTGTTCTGCACTTACCTTGCACTTGCCACCAGCTGGCCCTATTTATTTATTATTTTATGCTACTTACCTTGTACTCCACTCCCCCCCCCCTCCATGCCTCGCCACGCCTTTAAACACTTGTGTACACCCAGTAGCGCTGTCCTCGCTATGAAATGAATAATTTTAATAAGGATCTGATGGTGAGACTAATTTCATTTTTTATGTTTTTAGGTACGTCATTCACTACTGTCTGTGTCACGAGTACCAGACACCGGCGGACGGCTTCTACAGCCGCCAGTTGCTTCTCCGCGTGAACAGCGTTACCACCCTGACCATTTTATGGGACGATCGCCAAGTACAAGTATGCCCTTACGCGGTACTAACGGTTAGATGCAACATACCTACCGTTGTGGTGGCCTAGTGCCTCGTTGTTGGAACAGCCATGCGATTATCAGTGCGACAGAAGAGCTTATTTTTATCGTAAACCAACACCCTGTGTACTGCACACGAACATCGCTTCCCTCAATACGAACTTTTTGGAACATGAGCAAATAAAAATGCAAATCGCTGAATATTCTCTAAACATTTGATGTCAAATAAATGTACTTTACCACATTTACAATCTTGCGGTTTGATTTCAAAGTACAGTTTCATATTCCGAATTGTGGTGCGCTGTATTGTGAGCTGATCTGTGTTGATTTCCGGGGTCTGTGTGGAGTCGCGTAGAAGACGCCTGGGCGCGTTTGCCTACGCAGCTCAGTCACGTCACGGATAGAGGCGGGGAATATGAATGTTTTGATAAAGTCTGTTTCAGGGGCGGGGGATTTGATTTAGTGCCGCAAAGGCAGGTGAGCCAGGTCGATGCGGCGGAATGATAGGATTATCACAAAATGGAGGCTGATTTCGAGTGCGATAATGGGCGAAAAGTCGGGTAAGGTCCATAGGAAAGTTTCCTACGATCTACCGATTTATGCTTACAAACACATGGCCGACCCGTAGGGACAATAAAAAAAAAGTCCCGGAACTATCCTTTAAATTTAAGTACTTGTAATAATGTCACAAAGGGGAATTCAGTCTACCACTCTACGACACGAGGAACGTATTTCCATCGACGATTTCTCTGCATGCGATACTGTTAAGATTAATTTATTTGTTGTGAATGTAGAAATCATTACGTACAGCTGCAGGGCCACAAGATCTAAGGTCAGAACTGAATACTTAAGATCAATGGTAGCTAAACAATTGATTGATCAGCATCACCAAGGCAAACAAATGCAGTTTAAGATCTTAGAAGTTGTTCAAGCATTGCATCCCAGGGAAAATATTTAGCAAAATGCTTCACAGCAGGAAGCCTTTTGGATGAATGCATTGGGGTGTATTCCCAGGAGGAATGAATGGTGAGCTACATTTGGAATTGTGTTGTAAAGATCTAAGCCTGTTCATGTTTGTTACATATGCATTATGCTGTAATTCTCTGTGCTTTTCGGAAATATTCTCTTTTGCCATTTGGATAGAATTTAAGTTATTGCCAATAGGGGTTAGAGCCATATACTTTGGTAAATTATAATTTACGTGGCTTTTCAGGTGCTGTCCTCTGCATTCAGACATTCCAATTGGTGATAGAAATTGAAGAAATACTTTATTAACTTTTCTGGAATAACACACTGCGTCACTCATACACGCACACACACGTGTGGAAGCTTCTAGCCGTTGGCTTTCCAACGGTTTATTCTCCTGAACAAAAGAAGAATAGAGGCAGGTAAGACTAGCTCCATAATGCACAAACATTAGTTTAATTAAATGCTTCAACTTTTGGGTTGGGTTGAAGCATTGAATAATCAATGGAATACATTGTTTATTTTGTGGTTTCTACAGTGTTTTCCCCTGATGACGAAGGCCTTCTGCAAAACTCAATGAGAAATTGATGATGCCTTTAAATTGATAAGTAGATCATTTTTAATTGAACAGCTTCTCGAAAGCCTTACGGATCTTGACCTTTTCATTGAAAAGAATTTACAAATGGAATTGCCGTTCGGGTGGCTGAAGTGGCACTTACCGTCCGCACGCCCCCCATTCGTAGCAAGTAGATCTCTACCCACCATATTCTAGATAAATTAAAGAACCACAATTTGCCGCTGGTGGGTTGTTTATGCGCATCTGGGAAAAGACTATCAGTTATTTGGAAAATTATTCTCAATCGTTATAGGTAGAGTTTGGGGATCGCTGCACTATTGATTCATCGCTCATGAAGTCTTAAAACATTTTTGGGCGGGCCTTTCCTTAATTTCTAACATGGAGCTGCATAGAGTTTTACCACAAAACGATTCTCCTGTATGGAATCGGGAACTCATTTTTACAATTGTAACCACAGGATGTAATCGATCCTGCGGCTTGGGGTATCACACACATTTCAAGATTACATGTCATGGGACATGCTTTTTGGATATTGTTAATACTATTGTGTCACACTAGAGGTGTATTCATGTTTCACCAAATGGGGAGGGGTTTAGTGAATTTCTTTGGACAGCCGAGGGCAAGGATAATTTTCCTATTTGCTATCACCACACCACTCCTCACTAATGCTGCTCGAGAACGCACAGTAACAACGGGCTAATTGAGGAGCAGCATCTCTTCTCACTCCACCACCAACAAACGTTCTATTAGTATTAGTCCTTTGTGGATTACGGGCCCATGGGAAGGAGTGTATCAAGCATCACCACGCTTGTTCACCAATCGTGGTCTGTGCACTAGCGCCACAACTGTGGTCCCTATGCTAAGAAAAAGGAAAGAGTTAAGAGTGCACGTCAGGATGTCATACAAAACAACGTCTGTCCGCTGTCTTGAAACCTAAAACTATCCTGATCGTACCACTGAAACGTACAATAATGTGATCCGAACACGAAATCACTTAAGGCCTTTTGCCCAAATGGCAGATTGTTTAGCTGATTTCTGGCCCATGCTAGACTATCTCAGTATTACACAAGGGAGTCTTGCCCTAAGCACGGCTCCAATATGATCACCAGCCAATATCTCTGGGGCTTTCATCCGACCCACAGTTCCAGCACAAATTTTCAATAAGTCTCTCTGGGGCTTCTTGCCATTATACGATGGAGTAGTGAATGACTCTGGGCCTTCTGGCCACCTATTCAGTTCTAATCATCTACAAAGCAATAATGTCCTTGGATGGCTGGTCCTCATCCGGCTTGGTTCAGTACCCCTTTGGCTCCTAACCCGCCCTAGGGTCTCAGGTTGCACAACCCATGTTGGGGTTGATCTATATGGCAGGCCACTCTGGGCCCAAGGGATTCTCTCCCCGCCTTGGGGTCTCGGATTTCACAACCCTTCATGGGCCATCTGGTCTCTCAACCCCACTTGGGCAGTTTGCTCTCTCCGCCACTCTTGGACTCTCTGTCGTCTCACCCCAGCTCGGAGTATGTGCGGTCTCATCCTGTTTCGGGCTTTCTGATGCCCCGGCCCCTTTTGAGCTATTCGCCTTCCCACACCGGCTTCAGGGATATGGATTCTCACCCTGTTTCGGGCTGTTTGATGCTTCAGCCCCTCGTGGGCGCTTTAGCTTCTCACTCCGGCATGGGGTATATGCTTGCATAGCCACCCTCCTGGGAATGCACTGCATACCTGGAATGCTACCGTGGTCTTCCTTGGAAAAGGCAGCAGAGCAGTTCCCTTTCCTCGTCCGTCTTCCGTGTTGCCGTGCAGGCTTCACTGCTTCTAGACTTCGATTGTTTGCTCCATTGGTTTCTTCTCTTGTTGGCGGTGCCAAGCTCCTCCAGCTGAAGGACTGGTTCCAGGTAACAGCATTTCACGGGCATTCTCGCTCCTCCATGCTCCACACATTCAGTGTGGGACTGCTTCCTGACTCCGTCTCGAAGAAGGGAGATCCCTCTTCTGCATCTGGGCTCTGCAGGCTTGCCTGCCTCCCTCTCCTGGTCGGTCTCACAGGCCCTTTAGGTTCCTCTCAGGGAAGATACAGAACAGTCCATTGGTCCTGCATTTCATACAATGAGGGCAGCAGTAAAGGGTCAGAAACAGGGGCGTTGCTAGGGGGGGGCTAAGGGGGCTATAGCCCCTGATCTTTTGGTTGTAGCCCCGGATAGAATCTCAGGAGCTACAGCCAAAAGACTAGCCAGCCCCCAGTCCCAACAGTTCCGACATCAGCGTAGCCCCGGGTCTTTTCTAGACCTAGCAACACCCCTGGTCAGAAACCCTACTAGCCACCCCTTTATGAACATTGCCATAGTTTAGTTGGTGCAATCCCCATGGAGCCAATAAAAACATTAACTGCCTGGGAGAAGGGAGAATAACACATGTACTGGTTAAGGGATGGCCTGTCCTCCAAGGAGGGCACCCCCCCAGTGGGATCCCGCTTGCTCTGCCCCCTAGGGGGTGTTAGGCTTAGCAGGTTCACTTTCCTACTCCCAAAGGGGGTGACCCCGATACCTCCTTAGGGAGAGGGGGGCGTTTTCCCTGTATTCGTTCCTGTTGTTAAAAAGGCCATTACAAGGGACAGGACAACTTCTAGTAAATTCACAGCTGTGCCAAATCGTTTTTCCCTTTGGGAAAGGGGAATTGCGTATTTCTCTTCCATGCTGCAGGGGAGGGGAGGGAAAACTGTTTTCCTTTAAAAGTGCTGCTGCTGTGGTTTGGGGATGAGCAAATGTTAGGGGGTTTCCCTTCGAGGAACTGCACTGGTTGACTAAAGAGTCTCTCTGGATGTGCTAGTGTTTCCCCACAGCATATATTTCCCTGAAAGACACTACAGAATCTGATCCGAGTTTTGGATCTCTAAACCTGATGCATGTTGGGAGATATGGTTCTGAAAACCCATTTCTTTGGGGCCTGGTAGTTGCTTATTAGTTGGTGTCTCATGGGGTTTGGGAATTTGTTCGGGCCTGGTCCGGTCGATAGGGGACTGGATGTGATGTCTGTTCTGTGACTTAGTCACAACTGTTCGAGTTGGATTCTAAGAAACCTTAATAAACTGTTAATAAACACCTTATTGACCTGCGTGTTTGTGTCCATCCACTTTCTGGACCCAAGTCGTCCCCTCTTCAAGCCCCATTCCCACAAGCCCATTATTTATTTTTTTATTTTTAAAGCGCTCACACAGCCCGCGGGCATCAGGGCGCTGTTACAGGAATGTATTTTTTTTTGTTGCCTAATTGTTTTGTGTTAGTTGCGTATTTATAGCGCGCTTAAATACCCAGAGGTTTCTAACCGCGGAACCGGGGATCGAACCTGTGTTGCTTCGTGTCCTCTTGCTTCCAAGGTGAGCACGTTGCTGCTGAGCTATCCTCCCGGGACAAGAAAGATGAAAGATTTTACTCCGACTGCTCAGCCCTTAAAAGATGATATTTTGAAGTCATACAAGCACACATATGTTTTTGGCTGAACTTTATTGATTCAGTTTCAGAACAATGTTATCTTAAACACAGGTATGAGCACACCCATTTAATAGTTTGGGAATCTTGCAAATTGCCCTCCTTACTCAATTTTAAATAATGCACACTCATTTGGGGGTCTGCATTTCACCCAAACTAAGTGCAAGGCATTGACATGCTGCTACATCTCTTTTAGTGCAAAAATCACATTTGCTGCAAACATTCGAACAAACAAGTAATAAACAATGTCCCCACGATGTCAATTTCATTCTCTTTTTTGTATTCGGTGTAACCACTGGACAGCACGTCAATGCAACCTCGCCAGTTTTCAGAACGGGTGGCTTCTGCCATCTGCTGCATAACTTCAAAACAGCTGCGAGCACCACATTGTGCAGGAGCCGTAAGCTGACACTGAACCCAGATGGAGATGGAGTGTAGGACATTATTAGTCTCCCAAAGATGGCAACACCTATAAAGTAATATTGACTAATGCTGTCTCCGACGGCCGCTCCATGATTGGGTTGAAGCAATTCCTGCAGACGAGTGTTCCATTTTCCTAGAGCTGATATTTATTCTGGTAAATACGTATGCAAACGAAATAGATTTGTTCTAACATCCAGCTGTTCTGAAGCTACTTATCTAGGCGAAGAATGCATCTGCAATGGAAAGCATGATTGCAAACATATATCCTCATTTTTAGCTTTTGTTTCGTGCCTGCAACATGCATTTGGAAATGCTGTGGAGTTTGACTGCATCGCAAATCAGCGAAAGTCAGTGTTTTAAGATACTCTTTACTTTTATAAAATGTTCAACTGATACCTCGTTGAGATATCTGCCCCCACTGGGAGGCTAGGCAAATGTGAGCTTGTTTACAGAATTGTAAGCTCTAAGACTTTACTGCAAAAATATTTGGACTACCATACATAATCAAGCTTTCCATAAAAAGCACAAATGTCCCTAAGAATACTTAGCAGATAGAACTTTTAAGATGGTGGAATTATTCAAGTCAGGTCAAGTCGGTGAAGGATATGTTGTGGTACCTGTCTTTGTGTGATAAAGCATTTGTATGTGATCATAGGGTGGACTTTTTTTATGAACTATGTTTTTTTATTGATTTATGTAATGCCGTACTTGTGTTTTTTGGATTTTTTACTATCCAAAATAAACTTTTTTGACTTGACCTGGAATTATTCATTCAAGCAGGTTACTCAGAAAGTGAATCAGTAAGCACTCCATTGTTCACGCAAGATGCACGCCAAGGGCCATGTTTATTGCTTAGGCAGACAGTTCTCACCACGTCTGGTTCGTATTCTTTATTAACGCCGTGGTGGAGGGAGCCAGCCAATCAGTTGGCTAGGAACGTTGGATGAAAACGGCAATCTCAGCCCGTGTTCCAAGCCGCCTGATGGCCGGTTCCCCCAGCCGCCATCTTTCCCCTACCCTCTGTCCCTCCTTTTTTTTCTCCACCTTACCACTTCCCTTATTTCACTTGCCATTGCAGCCACTCCTCCTCCTCGGCTAATGCAGGGCACCATGGAAAGCGAAGAGGGTCTCCCGGCCTTCCCTTTCTATTGCGGCCATCTTGGAAAAATATTTTTGCACGTTCAACGGGACGAGCACCGTATTCTCAACACTGTATTTAAAAGGGGTGTGTTGTTCTCCATCAGCTGCTGAGTTTGTGAAGATTTAAGCATTACTTTAAGATAACATTAGGGAAGTAATGTATGTGTGTTTTGAATGTGGAACAACTGAAACATCAGTCGTTTCTATTCCCATATAGCCAGAAACGGTATTCTTTATAGGGAGTTCCGGATAGGAATGGGAGTCCTTGTCCCCTATAGGAGATTCACTCCCAGTGAGGTCCCGCTTTCCTAAACCCTAGGGAGGGGTTTGCAGAGTGGGCTCACCTCCCTAGCATCAAAGGAGATGGCACTGCCCCACCCCCGGTAGAAAAGACGAATATCCCAGTTTTGTCACAGAAGTCACTGTGGGCAGTTACATCTGCCTTTGCGATTCATATGCACATCTTCTGTAGATCTGTGCGGACCATGAAACAGCACTTACCTAGAGGAAAGCTGCTGGCAGTCTTAATGAGGCCATTAAACATTAACCCACAGTTGAGCATGCCAAGAGTAGTGCCTGCTTTCCATGGCATCCAAAACAATGTAGTAATATCTGGGAAGGGAAAAGCATACGTGCCAATGAAGCCCTGTTTTACCAGATGTCCATTTTGTTTAGAGGGCTACTGCCATGTTGTTCTCTTATTTCCATCTTCTTTGGCAACGCTTTGAGGCCTATTCAGTCTTGCCCTTTGCTTCCAAACCTCTAGGCACCTGACTGAGCTGATGGGAAATCGTTAATATTCTATTTCAAAATGTTGTTTCCATTGTTACCATGGAAACCGGGATGCTTTTTAATTATCAAGGTTACATTTCTACGCATGCCTTACACAGCTTAAGATTTCTACCTGACTTGCGGCCCACAACTGAGGCCTGTTTCCAGCTTTGCCTTGATGCCTCGTCTGAAGCAATTTGTTGCGCCTAACAAGATTTCTACCTACCTTTGTCTCCGTCCCAACAGGTCAAGAAGGGGGTTGGCAGGGGGAGGGCAGTACACAGGTGGGTTTTAGGTGCTAGATTTGAGCACAGCTGAGGTTTGGCATCATCCGTCTGCTTTAAAAGCCCCAGTTTGCTTCAGACCAAACCTGGTCATTGATGCAGTAATTGTAATTGGTTATTTATAACGCGCTTAATACCTAGAGGTTTCAAAGTTTTTCAAGGTTTTCCAAGGCGAGTGCGATGCCCCTGAGCTATCCACCGCCCCCCCCCTCCCCGAGTACATGCCGATTGTGACTAACCCACATGCTTGTTGGGCTTGTTTTTGCCCTGCTTCTTTCATGTCCTTAGTGGTGACAAGGTGTTTTGGGTGGTTCCCTTTTCACTCTTCCTTCCTTGTTGCGATTTGTGTGTAGTGTAACGTCTTGCCTACGTTTTCCTTTCTGTCCTATAAGCTCTGCCTACTTTCTCCTTGCCTAATATTGCCCTATGTTAAGTTTCCCAATCGTAGTTGTTTTAGTAATTCCGGTTCCCGTTCCATTGGCAGTGCTTCCAAACCATGTGAGTTTGTTTTATTTATAAAGCGGTGAGAAGCCAGCCCGCAGACATTAGCGCGCTAACAAGACAAACCAACTAAAAATGTACAACAAATCTCAAATGCCGGTTCGTATCCAATAATTGTTTTAAGATGCCTTCTATAACACAACAGAATCTGGAGAGCTCACAGTCCCTGCCACTGCTTTTCCTAGTTGTAGATAATGGGCCCCATTATAAGTATGGCGTTAAGGCAACAACGGTACCTGTAGCGCTACCGGCACGGTTGCTACCGTACCGCCATACTACGAGCTGTGTTCATGGGTGCCTGTCAGCCTGCCACCTGCGAGCACAGCATGTCGGATGCACCGGCACCATTGTAAAGCTATGGGGCTCAAATGGGAATGGGGATGTACCGGGCCCGGCACCCGCGTGCCAGACCCGGATGCGAGTTTGGAGGTAGCCTTGCTGGCATTATCGTAATGAGGCCCAATAACTTTCACAGCAATTGTGAAACAGGAGCTGGCTGGGCTTCTGTGTGCACTAAAAGCGCCACAGACACTCTTCCCCAACTGATAAATTCTGTGGACATGAAACATGTACTACACCCCACCAACTTCAGAGAAAACCTACTCTACCAAGTCTACCCATCATCGCCTCCTGATGAAATGCTGTAGCGCTATCCTTCTTCACTGGACAGACCACGCCTCCATCCACCTTATCTGCACGCATACCTTCCCACCTAAAAAGGAGTAGGGTAAGCCCACCATGTCCTCAAATCCCTCCTGCAATGACTTACACATTGGAAGTACTAGAACACAAACTAGAAACTCCAAACAAAACATAATTGGACTGGTTGACAAACATGCCCGCTTGAAATTAAGTTGCATCAGGGTTAAGCTCTCTACACCCTGGTCCAACCAACAACCAGAAGACCCTCCAGTCACTCAAATTTATTTAGTGTAAAATGCAGAGGCACACAGACCTCCTCACTCGCATGGTATGCAATGGTCGCTCTTCAATAAAGCCAAAACCACATGCTACTCATCAACTATCTTGGAAGCTAGCAACAGGAGTAAAGCTCCCTTTAAAGTAGCCAAACGTTGGTCAAACCCACTGCCGACCCAGCAACTCGAGAAAAATGCAATGCTATTAACAACTTTTTTAATCAACAAGATAGATAACATATGACAAGAAATCAATAACACAAAATTGGTTGCCCCTCACAGGGCATAACACAAAGTTAGACCGCCTTCACTTCCCTCAACCCCAGGGATCTTGTCGACACCATCACATCACTAAATCCAACAATATACCAAGATGACACTTCCTTGCTGCCATTCTAATGCTCAACAAGGGAGTACTAACCCAGCTCCTGGAAATAGTAAATGCCTCACTCCCGCAAGTCAGCTTCCCCAGCACCCTAAAAACAGGACCAATCCTCCCTCCCATAAAAGAAAACAAACACCTTGGACTAGAGCATCTCACAAACTACCGACCGATCACCATCCTCCCATTGATTGAGAAGGTAGTTACCAAAAACTCCATGATCAGATTAACCAACATGGTCTGCTCCATTAATGCATAGACAATACCAAATGATACCTTAAAGTCAGTGGTACCCTGGACATCTCATGCCTTGGGAATTGCCCCACCTCCTGGAGGACGAGCACCTTCTGAAGCTCAATCTTACAAAGACTGGGTTTGTCCTACTTGATCACCCATGTAAGCAGGATGCAAGTCGATGGTGGCTAAACAGCATGCACCTTGACAACTTCACACCTCCGAGAAAAGAAAACGGTATCCTAATTTATAGGACACTCCCGTCCCCTGCACTCCTATGTACTGAAAACAGTCATATATTCAGCTCAAGATCTGCACATTTCAACAGTAGGATTCCTAATGCTATGAGACTAGAAGAATTTTAAAAAATAAAAATATAGAAAAAAATACATTTTTAGTGAAACGGACAAAGAATTTTAATGATAAATAAAAATACAAATCAAACAAATACAATGTAGAGCTCAGCATGTTTCATGGATGTTCCCTTCTTTGGGAGCATACATTTCATAAATATGTAGAAAATTACAGAATACAATCATTTTAAGGTTCATGATTGTACTTCCATTCAATCATAAGAAAGGTGAAATATTGATTCAATTTGCATGATCAGATGATCATAAGGTAATTAATTTGGATAACCCTTTAAACAATGTTGTAACAATTTAATCCAACGAATGAACTGCATATCGACAAAAAGAATCGTCTGTGTGAGCACATAGGGGTGTCCACATACCTTAAGTTCTCAGTAAGTATGATTGGAGGAGCTTAGTGTAAGGGTCTGGATCCAGGAGCATATATCCATACAGGTCTGTGTGATAAATATATGAGTAGTAAATATAGTTGTCAGAAGTCCCCCAATGATATTACATAGTGGGAGTCAGAAAATAGCTAATTTGCATAGGTTTGCGGTATGAATGCCGTCAGTAGAACGAGAGGTCCAGCAGTTTAGTGGCTAGTCATAAAGGGGCAAAAGAAAGATGGATTTAAAATAGAGGTGTTGATAAGGGTCCCACGGGTAAAGAGAAGTTTGAATTGCGCTTGCCATATTGGTGGCTGGGGTGACAGGAATGTTGCCATAATGTGCCAATTTAGCATGAATCCAGTGCAGCTAATGGGAATGAGATATACATTATTTCAGTGTTGTTTGTGTTTTAGTTGATACATTAGCCGGTCAGATAGCACAGGTTCGAATCCCGGCAGGGTCAACTCAGCCTTTCATCCTTCCAAGGTCGATAAAATGAGTACCACTCTGTGGAATAATAATGTCTTCTGATATTTGAGCGCTCTGAGACCTTTGGGTGTGTAGCACTATATACAAAATATATTAGTACTATTTTCTAATTGCATGTGCGCAGCAAGATAAATGTCAAAACTGCTGATACAATATAAACGCAATATAGGTGTGTCAGGCCACATAGCGCTTAACAACCAGGCAGCGAAGAGCTCTACATGTGCATGCAAGGTTTGAGATTTGCAATGGGAAAATCAGTGTGAGGGGGTGCGGTAGTCCTGAACATACATGCATAGGTACACATACACGGGGGTCTCTAGGGAAATAGGTTTGGGCAGCATGAATATACCTATCAGTTTTGCCACAGAGTTCTCTGACAAGTTAGGAATTGTGCTGGCTGAAAACCTGGGTTGGGCAATTGAACTCTGTGAGACTGAGAAACTATTTTTACAAGGTTGGGGAAAGACAGCAGCAGCTGCGATGAATATCGGATGGGCAGTTTTTTGCAGGCCTTTTTTATGGCCTAGGTACATTGTGAAGGGGAGATGCAATCTCTGTAAGTATATATGAGTCTTGTTATTGAATCATGGGAGGATTCCGGCCACCTGGTAGGGCTGGATTTTAGGGCCGGACAATTAAACCTGATGCGGGTTGCTTGCGGGGAAAAGAGCACCGATAGATCATGGGTTTTCAATAGAGTTGACATGGTGTGGGCTGGGACCATGTAGTCTGGAATGGTAAGTCACATTGTTCAGAATGAAATGTGGACACCAACATATTTGGGGGATAAAACTAGCAACAATAGATCAAAAGGAAATTTGTTTACTCTCCTCCTCTTCACATCAATGGTATTTTCATAGAATAGCTGTGTGTGTCACAGGTAGGGGTAAAGGTTTCTAACCAGATAGAACCTGTGATAATTAAAATTGTTTGTAAGTTGTGTAAACTGTGTAACTAGGAGATGAGGCTATGACCAAATATGGAAAGGTCTCAGAGAGAGGTGTTGTGTAAATATGAAACATGCAATTATAAGTTAAAGAGGATGGTGCTTAGATGAATGTATCCAATAAGAAGTGTGGGAACTAAACGGAATATGGTTACACTCTATAGGTTTAACCAATCATGTGTGGGGTTTGACTCTGTAACAAAACCATTGGGAGTGTTTTAACTGTTGCAAATTGTATAAAATGTGTGTTCTTTGTGTGGTTCAGGTAGACAGGCTAGTTTGAATCTGTGATGTCATCTAACCTGTGAGAAACCAGTAGGTGTCTCAACCACTAGTCCCCAGGGATCTGTCATCCAGGTGGCCAGGACACGGCCATCGCTTTTGGAACCAGTTCCTGGGGGTAGACCAGTGCGGGAGGATCTCCTGGGTGAGGGGTCTTCGGGTAGTGGGACACCGGATCGCGAGACCCAGTATCCCCTTCCCTGTAATACCTTTACCCCATCCTACCAGGTATATTTTTTAGGAACTCTGTCCCACTAACCCCCCATTTTAGAACAGTAACACTTTCTCACGGACAGCCCGCTACGAGAGAAAACAGATTAACAACCGAGCAGTACACCTGACATGTCCCAATACAATGATCAGGCATTTACTAGCCATCAAACACACACCTGACCGCCATTAAGCATCCCCACACAGATAAAAGGTGGAGCACGAGAGCACACACTGAGCGAGGCAAAGCACACAAGGAAACAACAGTTTCAAGACGGCAGCTGAAAGAGAGAGGAAAGATGGCAAAACAGAAGGGGATCGCAAGGATGGAAGTTCCCCTGACCTTTTCAACAAGGAACGGTTACTTTCCAGAAACCTCGAGAATAGAAAGCACAAGACCAGGAAACCAGGCTGAAGAATCCTGCACTGTGTGTCAGAGATACCCAGGGCCCTCCAGCATCCATTATCAAGGAGGGGAGAATCACCAGTCACTGTGGTACCGTCCTAGGCTCCAAGAACAAAGCAGCGTCTGTGAAATCAACACAGCCGGTGAGTTGGAGAGACCGATACAAGACCGGTCTGTGTTAAAGAAAAGGTTTCAAGCAGCAACATAGTATGGCAATCGCTGGAACGAACATTGTTAAAATGCGTGTTATGAGAGACACAAGTAAAGTTGAACTGCCAATGAGTGACCGAACTTTAAAAAGCAAGATACAATACCTTTGACAGAGTGGTGTGGCACCGTGTGGGTGCTCAATCAAAGGTCTCTGTAAGGTATCCAGCAAAAAAGTGGCGAAAGTGACAAAAAGGTTACATCAAGAAGAGAACGAGTAATTGTGAATTGAAGTGGTCCTGCGACGGGTCAAGCGAAATCCTGTGCAAAGTTGAAAGTCTTCGATTTTGTTGAAGTAGAGAAATGTGGTCCGAGCCCGGCAGAGGGAGATCAATTGAAGGTTTTGTGTTAAATAAAGTGGATCCGAGCCCAGCAGAGGGGAGCCTGGGGTGAACAGTAAATCACCTGAGATGATGTATATGTGAAATATTTCATCCGAGCCTGGTGGAGGGAGAACAATTGAAGATTTTGTGTCAAAGTCGATCCAAGCCTGCAGAGAGGGACCCGGGGGAAACAGTAAATCACCAGAGAAGTTGCATATGTGAAATTCTAAGAAGAAAGGAACTTTAACAGTTGTTGTGTTGCATCAGGCCCTCTGAAGTAATAGACTTTGAATGGCAAAGAAACTTTGGCACAGAAGGCCCTGATGTTGAGGTTTTGAACTGCATCTTGATGCTAGAGAAGCCAAAGAGTGTGCTAAGCTCTAGTGTGCCGATGAAAATATGGGGAAGCCAACGGCTTGAATATCCTGACATATCATTTCTTGAACACTTTTCTTTTGCATAACATGGTTTCCCACACTATTTGTATTTAGAAGTAAGGATTGGCAATAGGGGTATTAGTGTAGGGCCTTTTATTTTGACATACTTGACTAGGACTGCGTTATTATTATTTGATGGTCGTAGCTAGCTCCCATCTTTAGATTTAGGATTTGATAGGCATTTTTCAAACCCAATTGAAGTTCAATAAACACCCTTAAACTGTGATCACTTGTGTCTGTCTTACTGTTTGATACCATGCCTTTGTTACAAACAACTCCCAGCTTTTTGTACAATAAACGTGCGTTACGGACAAATCGTGTACATACTCTTTAAGGGTGGACCTGCTTTTGGTTAGAGTGAACAAAAGGCCCACTCCTACAGAGGTAAGACGTCTTCCTTATAAATCAGAATGCTCCGTATGCATAATAATAGGGGAGGTAATTTGAATTACCCAAAATGATCTGGATAGTCTTTAAATCTCAGTGAAAGCCTGTACTGTGGTCCATAAAACGCCAGCACTCCATCCCATAACCTAGACAAAAATAAGAAGGTAATAGCATGTATCCACCCATTTAAAGCCGAACATAGATGATGAAACAAGATCTACATGGATAGGGCCCCATAGGCAATTAAATGAATTTTTCACTTTTACTAACGCCTACAGGTAGATATTGGGTACAATCGGGTAACTCAATGTGGTATCTCAGTACTTTAAAATAAACAAATGTTTTCAATATTCTACAACTGATCTAGATCGATATCCACCCATATGTTAAGAGAACAGTCACAAGTAGAGATTTAACAATAGTAGATAATATTTTCCGAAGTATATATTCAAACAGGTTATCAACAGGGCACGCCTACAGTGTCTGGTCAATCAATGTGAAAACACATAGGAATGATGAAATAGCTAACATTGTTATATTGTAAGCGCAATCGATATTCTTAATCTTAGACAGTTCGAAATCCTATCATCTAATGGAATAAATCTAAGAGATTATGTATTTGCTGGGATAGTTGAAAACTAAAATTAATAATGGTGTTAGTCAAGTGTCAACGTCTTGGTTACTCGCTCACATATTAGGTAATACTAATCATCATGAAAATGGCTCACTACAGTAAATGACCAAAACGGTCAGTGTCTACAAAAATGCACCACGGTAGAAGTCTTTATTCATTCCATTTCAGTCATAGAGAATCAAGCTTATAAATTCAGTACAATTTGCGCTGTCTAAGGGTCTTATTGAGCTCACCACCTCTAGGTGCTTTGTGGACTACCTCAAGAAGTACACAACAAAGTTGGGCAATTGAGTGTCTGTTCCAGGAAATGCCTTGCGACAGGTGACTTGGTATTCTTAGTCTGAATGTTGCTTTTGTGGTCATTCCAGGGTTCTTTCACTTTTCTTGAGGTTTGACCCACATAGAAAATGCCACATGGGCAACATAACCCATAAATCACAAAGCATGTATTACATGTGGTGTAGTGTTTTCATGGGTGTCTAATGTTGTCAAGTATCATGATAGAATTTAAATTATTGCAACATAAACAGGGAAAAGTCCCATTCTTATGTTGTTGAACTAGCACTTGTTTAGTTGATTTTATTTTCTCTGCCTTGACCAAATGGCCTCGAAAGTTTGTATCCCTTTCATATGCAATCATAAGGGCTTAGGAAAGAGCTTGGATAGATGCAGGTCCAGTTGAATCATTCTCCAGTTCTTTTTCAATAACCTAGAAAAATGGCGACTCGAATGCTTCATGCATTATATTAATGGTGCAAGATCAGACTCCAGTTTAGGAGTCCTCAGGCTCTCCCATGTTTTATTAATGGCTTTGATTTTAGCCTCATTAATTATCTCTGATGGGTAACCTGTCTCTCAGAATCTTTCTGAGAACATGGTACATTCTTCCTGATGTCCTCTATGGATATAATTCATCTTAGTCATAGACTGTATGGAAGATTATTATTCAAATGTTCTGGATGTAAACTGAGATAGTCTAAGGTGTTATTAACATCTGTACGTTTTCTAAAAATGGTGGTAATAATCTCACTGTTGATTATGAATCTCAACGTCCACAAAAAGAAATCTGTGCCTCTATCCATAGTACATTTAAATATGAGGATGTGACAAAGAGGCAGGCAGGTTGAATCTTGAATATAGAAAAGTTGTCTTTATTTGACTTAATTATGTCAGGAAAAATAACTCATCCCAACAAAGTAAAGTTCTTCAAAAATAAATAGTTCTGTAATGAGAACCAGAATGAACACACCAGCCTTTCCTCTCAGGTGCTTTATATACATTCTGCTTAGCCAATTCGAGCCTGGTTTACTAGTCGGGTGATAAAAATCCTTGTAAGCCCCGCCCCCCTTTTCCTGAAGGCACCGAGGAGAATGGCGTCCCACTTTCTGTGAGACCCGATACCCTGTCTGGCACCAGAAAATGCAGGTGAGCGAGCTCTTCAAGTTGTCCCTGTGACTCTCTCTGCTTGAAGTCAATGTGTGTCTCTGTGCACGTTTCATCCGTGACACTCCCGTCACTATGGAAGGAAACGTTTACAAGGAGTGGCCTGTTACATTGCCGCGGCTCGGTGCTTCCGACCCCTCGTGGCGCTCCATGAGGAGAGAGAACGCCAAAATGCAGCTGCCCCATGGCTAGGTCTTCCTGCGGTGATCTCAAAGAAAAACATGAAAATGTTAGCATAAACTGGGGCCATTGTTGACCTCATCGATGTTCCTGATGCGTGTAAGTACAATTGTTTGTTGAACCTGAAAAAGTTGTTTAAAAGGATTATTTTAGTGAGCTAAATTATAAAGCCCTTCAATGCTTGACAGTATTCTTCCTGTAGTCAAATCCATTCTAGTGCCCAACACCGTCAACACGAGGGATGGACATGTAGATGTGAAAACAAGGAAATAATATGAGGCAGGGTAACCAAAAAGGAAACACACCAAACATAGGTTACAAAGGAACATACAAAGTACTTTATTTTATACTGAATCCAGTTACAAAAGAACAGAACAAAATTCAGATAGCTATCGACCCTCAGTACAACACAGCGAACTCCGGCGTGGTTCGGTGTGCTCAGTGAGTGCAAATATTCATTGAGACAGTCAGGCTTTTATACATTTCTCCAGCCTGTTGTCCAGCCTTTCTGCAGGTTAACCATTCCATAAATAAGTTACTGCTCTAGGGTCCCTTGCCAGGTCAAATCTAGTTCATCTTAGGTTTATACATTAACAAGAAGAAATGGTAATAATGTATGTTCTAGGCCTAACATTACAATGCGGGACTTAGTTTATACAATGTAGTTAAGCAGGTGTTCTCATTCAATTATAGATCAGTTTCGGTGATACAGGTAATCCATTGCACACAGGTCAGCAGAAGGACAAGGTCTCAGCTCATGACCCTAACAAGTGGCCTGCAGGCAAGTTATACATTAGCTGTACAGAGGTCATGACAATCAAGTTCTGTTCTGAATAACATAGGCTACCATTTTAGCTCACATGGTGACTTTATAGAGCAAGAAAACCTAAAATGGTGGCTTGACCCAAAATGACAGTTTACATGGTTTCTAAGGTCAGGACCTTGCAATGTGAGTTTATTCACATGTAGTTTATAAGCAGCTTGTTAGCAGCTTGGCGTAGGCCAATATACATATATTCATAGCAATAGGAGGCACGATATAATTTCTAGTTTGACAAACCCTCCTTTTGGCCTATGCCAAGTGCTAAACTACTTCTGATCTCCCTGCAAATAACTCCATGTATCATCGTCCATACACCCTGAATAGCTGTCAGAAATATCTATCGCCATTAGATCTTTTACTAAGATCTATTTCAGTACATACTCCTTAGAGGTTTTATCTGGGGCATACACTTTATGTCCTATTGTACCTATCACCTGAGCGCAACATCCCCCTAGCATTGAACATATACTTAGTAGACATTGGATACAACAACAAAGAAATAGCAGAATTCCCAAAATAATCAGCAAGACTGAAAGCACTTTCCAACCCCAAGACCGCAAGAAGTCCCAGAACCAAGCGCTAAGATCCCAATTTCCCTCGGGAACATGCACTTCTGAACTAAGAATGTGCAGATTCTGTATTTCCTTAAAAATTGTCGGCGAGGAATCTGGTAGGAAAACACAGCAAGCGGACCCCACTAATTTGCATACTCCACCTCGTTCTGCCAGAATGACATCTAATGCCATCCGATTTTGGAGTGCTACCAATCTTATTGCTTTTTGTTCTAGGTCATATTGTAGAGTATGTCCGTGGTCCGGTTGATCGTTCTCTCCAGTACCCTTGCTAATCCCCTAATTTTCTCAGAGTTTGTTATTTGTCCCCAAAAGGGCACAACTGATTTTGCTATATCTCCCAATACTTGCCCAGGGGTATCTCCATTCTTGTCCCGCCGTGGGCGAGCCTTAGAAGCCTCCAATGTACTAGCTACAAATACCCCGGGTAACAGGATTCCTAAATAACAGGTTCCCTGCCAATCCTTGGGCAACCAGGGAAATGCTAAACTACCACAAACAAAATAAAAAGGCCCCCCTACATACAGAGGCCTGTTTTCTCCAGTCAAATTTACAATGTTCATACAACCTTCAAAGTCTCCCATTGGCCGAGTGCCATTTCTTTGTACACAAAAGGGGACCGAGTCAGGGCTATGATTTATAGAGTAAGAAAGAGGCACAGCGTCCTTATTGCCTATCGGAGCCATTTTAAAGGAAATTGAAGTTTGAAAAGGAAGAGACAGTTTATCAGACGGCCTAATAGAAGCGACATTAGGTTTACTTCTATTTGCAAAAAGCGACCATCCCAGGGGAGTTAATTCACGTTTCTCGAAATCATTCAAATTAGTTCCATCAAAGTTCCCTGAGATGCTATCATTCCAACGGCCAAAGAATAGTGCTCTAAGAGAGGCATAGCAAGCAGTCGTTAAAGGTAAAGGGTGAATATACCATCCCAGTCCCTTGTTCCCATGTTGCGGTAAATGAGTGCAAATCCAACAATTACTCTTATTAAAAATGGCATGCGTTGCATTCATTACTATCATTTGAGTGTTATTATGATACTTTTGTCTATGTTGGGAGTCTCTAGGGGACAGAGTGTGAAGGTGTACAGAGGGAGTCAAAGCAGTCGGTACAATCTCGGTCGGTAGTAAAGGTTTTAGAGGATAGATTTCTTCAAAGTACCAAAGTCCTACAGCAGTAATTGCAAAAATAACAATTATCGTTATCAAAACACAGCAGTACGTTTTCGGGGCCCAAGCACATTGTTCATTGTCCAAGTTGGTCACCCCCTTATTCACAAGTCCAATGCGGGGAGCAGCAGTGGAGGTGGCAGGCATTGTAGTTCCTCAATCGACGACCCCAATGTTCGTTGCTGGCGACGCTACGGTCGCGCGATTTCTTAGTCCTTCCCAACCCTAGCCAGCAGAATCCCTTTTTTTCCCTTTTGTTCAACAGAAACTTTCTTATACAAAGGAAAACTTTCGATCACTTCTCTTTCTCAAAAGCACGGAAAAACCGGTGCCGTAGTTCTATTTTCTTCATCGAAGGTTGTACCTGGTGGTACCCAAGATTGTTTGGTCCGAAAATAAGGTGTCGTCACTTCCTGAGGGAAGCGACGTATCGGAGGCGACGGAAGTTGCAAAGCTTGAAACAGTATTTTCCGGAAGTGATTTTTCAAAAGAGTGCGGAGACGAAATGGACTGTTCCCCAAGCTCCACGGGCTCAGAGAAATTCTCTGACGCACTCACAGCGCTGTTTGCTACTCCAAGATCAGGGACTGTAGCATCAGCGAGGGGTTCTGCTTCTTCTGTAACGTGTGGCGTCGGGTGAGGAAGTTTCTTGACATGCGTCGCGTGGATCCAGTGTTTCTTTCCAGCCACCCGCACTGCTGTCCGAGTGACCAACAGCACCTGGTAGGGTCCCTTCCAACGAGGGGCGAGACAGGAAGACCTTTCGTAGGCCTTCACTAGGACCCAACTTCCAGGCTGTATATCGTGTCCTGGGCCCGTGAACCGTACAGGTAAAGCTGAAAACACCTGGTGATAAATGAAATACAGGTTTTTAGTTAACTGGTTACAGTAGTCGGAGAGAAGTACATTTTCTACATCGCGCAATGCGCAGCTTTTAGGCAAACCCCAAATATTAGCAGGTCTCCCCATTACCACCTCAAAGGGAGAGAGCCCAGTCTTAGTTTGAGGGGTTGTCCGCATTGAAAGTAACACGATCGGTAAGGCGTCCGGCCATTTTAGTTTGGTGCCGGCACACGTCTTAGCGAGCTTGTTTTTTATGATACCATTGTGTCTTTCCACTAATCCGGCGCTCTGAGCATGTCTGGCCGAATGGAATCGTTTGTCAATTTGCAATGCCGTACATATCTGTAGAATTACAGCAGCGATAAAATGCGGACCATTATCCGACCAGATAACTCTCGGCAAACCGAACCGTGGGAAGAATTCCTTTAACGTGGCCTTTGCAGTGGTCATGGCTGTAGCGTCTTTAACAGGGAAAGCCTCGACCCACTTACTAAAGGCGCAAATGACCACAAGGACATATTTTAGATTGTTACATCGCTCCATTTCAATAAAGTCAAAGTGGATCACTTCAAACGGGACAGAAGGAGGCCCAAAGCTACCTCTTGGAGTTGCTGTCCCCTTTCCCACATTGTGTTGTAGGCAAATCATGCAATTTCCGACATAATGCTGGGCAATTTTTGAAATCTTATCATTTACCCAGACTTTCTCTAACATTCTCGTGATCTGTTGAGCGCACACATGTGTGGGACCGTGTGCCATGGTAACCATCATTACTATATAAGCATTAGGAAGCAACCATTTCCCTTCAACCATGTCCACCCAACACCCATCATCATTGAGTTTCCCCAAGCCCTCAGCCCACCTCTTGGATTCTTCTAATGTGGCATCGGCTTGGATATCCCGTACAGACCCAACATTCTCATCCATTGCATAGGCATCTACAGTCTCCCTTAAAACCATCATCTCCGTGAAGAGATAAGAGGCAGTTTGTCTAGCTATTTGATCAGTGAAAGCATTCCCTTTCCCTACATCATCTATAATCTTGCGATGTGCTGCGCACTTAATGATTGCTAACTGACTAGGGAGCGCAAGCGCTGAAAGCAATTGTACTATCAGGGAGCCATGTTGGATCTTGGTGCCATGCGAAGTTAAAAACCCTCTCTCTGACCAAAGTCTCCCAAAGTTGTGAGCCACCCCAAAGGCATACTGGCTATCAGTATATATGTTTACTGTTAGCCCTTCGGAAAGCTCAGAAGCTCGAGTCAATGCTATAATCTCTGCGGCCTGCGCAGAGTTATGCGTAATTCTCTTGGTCTCCACAACCGTACTCAATGTAGTGACTGCATAAGCAGCTGTGGATGTACCATCCAGTAGTTTGAAGCAGGAGCCATCACAAAACAGCTCCCCTTGTGGGTTATCCAAAGGAGTGTCCCTCAAATCAACTCTGCCTTTTGTATCTTGTTCAGTAGTATACAGGCAGTCATGTGACTCTTCGTCACCGCAAACAGTATTTTGCGGGAAAGGTAGGAGTTCAGCCGGATTAAGAACGCAGCACCTCCTAATTTGAATGTGGGGAGCAAACAAGATTAATTCATATCTTGTCAGTCGTGCGGAAGTGAGGTGTTGCGTTTGGGTTTTGTTCAATAGAATATCTACAGAGTGAGGCACCATCAGGGTTAAATCATGGCCTAGGATCATTCCCTCACTCTGTTTTACAGACGCAGCGACAGCGCGCAAACATCTTGGCAAAGCACTTGCAACAGGATCAAGGGCAGAAGAGTACTAACCGCATGGCCTATTCTTCCCTCCATGTTCCTGCGTTAATACAGCCAAAGCACATCCATCACATTCATGCACAAACAACACAAAGGCCTTCTCATAGTTCGGTGTGCCCAAAACTGGCGCCGAACATAATGCAGTCTTGAGCAACTCGAATGAATGTTGATGCTCCGTATTCCATTGCAATGGCGAAGAAATACCCTTCTTCGTCAAGGCCAACATCGGTTTTATCACTAGTGAGAAGTTTGGGATCCATAACCTACAGTAAGAAGCCATACCTATCAAGGCTCTAACTTCCTTTTGTGTATTTGGGACAGACATGCCAGAAATGTGTTTTATTCTTTCAGGTGTCAATCTTCTTCCCTCCTTTGACAGGAGATAGCCTAAATAGGCGACCTCCTGGCAACAATATTGAAACTTTTTGAGCGAAGCTTTGTGACCATGCTTAGCTAGATGGATGAGCAACAACACAGTGCCCTCTTTACAAGAGCTCTCAGAGTCAGCGGCTAAAAGCAAATCATCAACATATTGAAGCAACGTACAAGTAGGGGGCAATCCAAGGGTATCAAGCTGCTCTTTCAAAGCCCTACTATAAATACTAGGACTCTCAGTATAACCTTGAGGTGCACGAGTAAATGTGAATGAGCGTCCCCCTAAGGTGAACGCGAACAAGTATCTACTATCCTCATGTATAGGAATTCTGAAGAAAGCATTCTTTAGGTCCACAACACTGAAGTGAGTAGCCGTAGCTGGAATCATGGTTAATATTGTCGTCACATCAGGCACAATTGGAAATTGCGGAGCGACGACTTTATTAATGGCACGTAAATCAATTATAAAACGAAATGGAATTGCATTATCACCTTTTTTGTACACGGGTAAAATCGGACTATTGCACAAACTTCCTGCAATCTCCTCAATCACCCCACGATGCACAAAATCGGAAGCAATGCTCTTCAAAGCTCGCTCGCCTTTAACTGAGATCTTATACTGTGGAATACGGGGCAGCTTAATTCCATGTTTCAAAACTATTTTAACAGGCTCAATCTGCAAAACACCGACATCATTGTCATCAACTGCCCACAAACACTCTGGTACATTACTGAATTATGGTGGCAAAGGTCTAGTCAAGAATTGCGAAACAGAACATTGCTGTGGTGAAATCGTCAAACGCACTCCATCCGAAGAACAATGAATTACCGCATTTAATTCCTTCAACAGATTCAACCCCAGCAAATTCTCTCCACAATTCGAAGTCAAGAGAAATGGACAGTGGTCCGTAAAGGGACCCAAAGAAATAGGTACCGGTGAAGAAACCGGACAAACAACTGGTGTGCCAGAAAACCCTACAGAAACATTGGTTTGCCATGACAGTGGAATGTTTGGAACCCGAGAATGAGTGTATCAAAAATTTATGTTTCCTATTTCCCACTATCATTTCAACGTAGGGACCTTTCTGATTAACGGGAATAGGTGTAGGTTCCAAACCCTGCTTCGGGCAATCCTAACAAAACAAAATATCATCAAAAGGAAGCTCTTCAGATAGATATGCAGCAGAAGGATGATCAAATATGTTTCTAGTATCCACACTCGAAGTCTGATTATCCTATGAAAAAGGTTGTTGGGGATCCTGCGAAAGCTGGCCTCTACCAGAGCCCCCTACACCCGGGCGACCTCTGGATCGTCTACCCATATTTCCAAATGTGTTATTCGACCTCTGTCGAAGGACGGGGCATTGTGCATGCCAATGACCCTCCTGGCGACAATAGGCACACTGGTTAATATTCACAGGACCCAAGGGCACATTCCCTTGTGGAACATACTGACCTCTAATCTGTGAACTACCCCCTCTGGGGCCTCTAACAATTTGCTGTAACAATACTTTAGTCTTCAAATCACCTTTTCTCTTCTCGACTCTATCTTTTTCATTATTGACACGGTTCTCGTAGTACTGAGCCATGTGCAGTATTTCTGATTGGGATTTCGCCTGCCAAGCGCTCTCAAAAAACATAATTTGTGACTGGATGTCAGGCAGCAATCCACGTACAAATTTGTCCACAAATAATCTTTTCCCAGACTCTGTGCCTAAGTCTTGTCCACTGAAATCCGAGAATACCTGTTCGAACCGATTAAAGAACTCGGTAGCACCCTCAGATTTTCCTTGGACACAGGCCGTAAGCTTGTCCCAAATAATTCTCTTTTCGGGGATTATAGTTTTCAGTTTTGCAATGATTCTGTCAGGCAAAGTTAGTATCACCTGAGGTGGTCTCTCACCAGCTGGCCTTTCCCCATCAAGCCTAACTATGTTAGCCCATGTATCTCCCAACCCTGGTACATCGTCTATAGTTCTAACTTGTTTCCACAAATCTACAGGCAGGAGTACAGGGAATAACAAATCAATGTCGCCTAGGGTAAACACTGAGGACTGCAAAACGGACTCTATCTCTTTATAGAACCCTGTCGGATTTTTCCTAATGTCAGGAATAGTTTGTCTAATAGTATTCACTTCCTGTCGTGAAAACGGGACGTGAACAAACTGCGATACATAATGTGCAGGAATGTCCACAGCAGGTGTACCTGCTGCAGCATTAGCAGGAATCTCAACCTTTGGGAAAAATGTCAGAGGAACCTCTCTCATAGGCAACTGAGATGTAGGCAACTCCGACGCTTACTAAGCAACAGAGCTAAGTCGAGCGCTAAAGCAGTTGAAGAAGTGTCAAGTGAAAAAGCTCTCTTATAAATGCTCAATAACTCTGTGGGACAACTAACCTTTCTCTTTAAACATTCATCCTGCAGGTACTCTACCATTACCTGTATCACTTTCCTCTGCATTTCTAGCGTATATTGACTGTATGTGTCATATACCTCAACTGGAGTTATCGATATGTCTGAAATCCATCTAATCGCATCTTTTGTACAAATTCGCGCCTCCTCAGATGTTGATTTACCACACGGAAGAAATCGTTTCTGTACATACATACTTTCTTCTTCGTCATCCTCATTCCGTAACCTTTCCAACTCCTTTCTATACTCAAATATCCTCTCAACATGCTCATGTACCTTCTCCACAGTGTCTCTTGAAAATGCTAAAGTATTCAGGTCCCTCAACCCTTGTGGGAGATCTGCATTATTTAATTTACCCCACATTACACATAAATGAATCCCTAAACCTTCAATGAAAACATTTTTCTCAGGGAAATTATCCATATTAGAAAGTGTGGCAAGAACATTAGCTCGATCATCTCTCTCCATACAATGCTTAGCCCATGCAAACAAATCCTGTTTCTTTTCTGTAGGAACAGTATTACGAGTAACAATCCTCGACCCCGCACCCTGATCAACTACAAGCGGTACAGAACTACTTGGGAATGAGGGTGCAGGCAAATTTAATGGAGGTACTATTACTGGTGCAATGGGAAGAGGCAGAGGAGCAGGTGGAGGAACAACAACCGGAGGAATAGGAACAACAGGTTGAGCAGGAAGAGCAGGAATAACAGCAGGAAGAGGTACAGCAGGAGGAAGAGGAACATACGGAGGTGGTGTAGAGGCACCAGGCCTTCGTTCATTTAACAATTTGTCGATAAACTCATCAGAAACATGAAGATCTTTAGAAGGATAGATTTTCTGAATACCGAGTGAGAAAGCCCTGTCCATATTCCTAACCGAATCAGACTGTTTGTCCTGATCATATAACAACGCCTTTTCAGCATTTGTTTAATGACGGCGCACATGTTTTTCCCTACTTTTAAGCTGCTGCAACGCTTCTCTTTTCCAATTTTGCAAAACATCAAATGCTGCAGGTCTGGCCTTCTTTTTTAACAAGACTGACTCTAAATATTCAATACGAGGGATCTCAAAACTACGATTGACTGGCCGCTGAAGTTCAGAGGCATGTCTGGTTTGTCTGTGCCAAATTTTATTAAATACTACACTTCCAATGCCATGCTTACAGTACATAGTACATGCCGGTGACCCCTCCTGTGGTGCCGGACGGCTAAATTCCAAAGATTGTCTACCGCTGCGGAATAATGCCCTAAAGCAGCTAGACAATTTCCCAGGCATTTCTCAAATACTCGGTGTTACCTGGTCAATAATTGTGTCTGCAGATACAATGCGCCAAATTCAAATTGTCAGGGTTGAATTAAGAGTCGGGTAACGACTCACCTGACCAAACCTAAGGAGGACCGATCGGTTTACAAAGGACTTACCTAACGAATTTTACCTTGTGTATGGTGATTTCGGCAAATCTGCCCGCCTCAAAAAATTGACCCTCGTCAAGATGCCGTCTCAGACCACACGGCTATCGTCCAGGGAACGGATCGTGCAGCGCTGTTGAGGTGTCGCGCCTCGTTCAGTCGGGCCCGTTATGTCACACCGTCCGATCCCGGTCCGATAGCGTGCGTCAACCTTCAATAATCCGGCATCAATCTTGAGGGTCCCTATTCCGGGCGCCAACTGTGAAAACAAGGAAGTAATATGAGGCAGGGTAACCAAGAAGGAAACACAGCAAACACAGGTTACAAAGGAACATACAAAGTACTTTATTTTATACTGAATCCAGTTACAAAAGAACAGAACAAAATTCAGATAGCTATCGACCCTCAGTACAACACAGCGAACTCCGGCGTGGTTCGGTGTGCTCAGTGAGTGCAAATATTCATTGAAACAGTCAGGCTTTTATACATTTCTCCAGCCTGTTGTCCAGCCTTTCTGCAGGTTAACCATTCCATAAATAAGTTACTGCTCTGGGGTCCTTTGCCAGGTCAAATCTAGTTCATCTTAGGTTTATACATTAACAAGAAGAAATGGTAATAATGTATGCTCTAGGCCTAACATTACAATGCGGGACTTAGTTTATACAATGTAGTTAAGCAGGTGTTCTCATTCAATTATAGATCAGTTTCGGTGATACAGGTAATCCATTGCACACAGGTCAGCAGAAGGACAAGGTCTCAGCTCATGACCCTAACAAGTGGCCTGCAGGCAAGTTATACATTAGCTGTACAGAGGTCATGACAATCGAGTTCTGTTCTGAATAACATAGGCTACCATTTTAGCTCACATGGTGACTTTATAGAGCAAGAAAACCTAAAATGGCGGCTTGACCCAAAATGACAGTTTACATGGTTTCTAAGGTCAGGACCTTGCAATGCGAGTTTATTCACATGTAGTTTATAAGCAGCTTGTTAGCAGCTTGGCGTAGGCCAATATACATATATTCATAGCAATAGGAGGCACGATATAATTTCTAGTTTGACATAGAGGCTCTGTACGTCCAAAGAAAACAGAACAGTGTTGTTGGGTAGTGGTCCAATATCTTTCAATTAATTTAGAAAATGAGTCGTATCTCTGAGATAGGTTGTTGTTTTTTGCACAATTGACTGCAGTATCTTATCTAACTACATAGACAGGGGATCAAAGCTGCTATCTATCCCTGCAACTACCAGTCCAAGAGGTGGATTAGTTCTATCTTTGTGGATCTTAGGTCGTCCTAGACAGGAGTGAATGAAAACTCTTTAGCCAATAATACTTTAGTCTTGGTAGAGATCCATTCATGATGTTGAGCTTTGTCAAGAGTCTCCTTGATGAGCAGTTGAATAGTAGGAGCAGGACCCCGATAGAAGGTAATGTAGGTATTTGTATGGTTGTATAGATCCAAACATTTAGACGTATAGAATGCTGTATCCACAATCACTCACCCATTTCTGCTGTGAGTGTTCTTTCATCAGCTAGGTTTTCTGTCACAAGTCTCTCCCCTTCTCACCTGTTTCTGTTGTGTACTTGCGACCTTCTGGGATTTCTTCTTCTTTGCGGTCTGGGATTTGTTGAGACCCGAACGCCGCTCTTCGGCGTCCAGCGTGAGAGTAGCGGTTCAGTTTCCAGAAGCGTTCACAAAGTCCAGGGTAATTCCAGGAAGTAATTAAGGTACGCTCGGAGGCACGGAGGACCGTGACTCGAGCGCGGAAGGTTTTCTAGGAGATTGTAGAGGGAAAAGAACAGGAGGGGATACAAGGAATCAAGCGAGAGCTCCGATCAAACTCCGGCTAAGCACGTCCGACTACAGGTAGCGGTAGCGTTGAGACGTGCAGAGCCGCAGAGGTGTGTCTCTTTTGTAGGATGAGCAGCGTGGAACGCATAGACTGATCCGGAGCTTTCCGTTTCGGGCAGCCATGTTGGAAGGATAACTGCATGCAAACCCCTGCGAGTCAGGGACCAGGAGGTCCAGAAAGGACGTAGACGATGGTTCATGACAGTATGCCTCCTCTGGAAACCAGCTGCTCCGGGTTTGTCCGGATGGATCAGATGAAATCGTCGAACCAATCTGGGAGCATTCATGTTTGACACGGGTTACCAGGTACGCTCACTGGAAAGGTACCCTTTCCACTCAACCAGATATTGTAGTTGACCACGTCGATATCTTGAGTCACAAATCCTGGAAACCTCGTATTCCAGTTGATCATTTACAATAACGGGGGTAGATCTAGGAGCTGTTCAGAATGACTGAATGTATGGTTTTAACAGAGAAGTGTGAAAGACTGGATGGATTATTTTCCAAGATTCAGGTAACCGAAGTCGAAAGGCCACTGGGTTGATGATTTCTTGTATGGAAAAGGGGCCGTAGTATCTGGGAGCCAGTTTATTGGGGCGCAGGTGTCGAGGAAGGAGCTTCGAGGATAACCAAACTTTATCTCCTACTGAATAGGAAGGTCCAGGTCTTCTTTTAGAGTCAGCATAACGTTTGACATCTTCTCGGGCCCGTTCTAGATGTTCCTTAACCTCCTTATGTACTGTGATGAGGTTTTCGATCCAGGAGTCTACTGCAGGTACTGGAGTAGGATGTGGGAGTACGGAGGGTAGGACAGATGGATGGAATGCTTGACTACAGAAGAAGGGACTGGTCTTGATAGCTGAATGATCTGAATTGTTATAGGCAAATTCAGCCATAGGTATTAGGAGTGACCAATCGTCCTGAACCTTGGTGGCGAAACATCGTAGATGTTGTTCGAGAGTCTGGTTCACTTGCTCCGTGGCTCCATTGGTTTGTGGATGGTAGCCAGAGGATAAGGCACGTTGGATTCCCAGAATTCGACATACTTGTTTCCAAAACTGAGATATGTACTGAGGTCCTCGGTCTAAAATGATCTTGGAAGGCAACCCATGAAATCGGAATATGTGTTCCAGGAAAATTCCGCAAAGGTCTAATGAGGAAGGTAGTGTGGATAAGGGTGTAAAATGAGCCATATGAGTAAACAAATCAATAGTGACCATGATTGTTGTATAGCCTCTAGAGGGTGGTAATTCCACGGTAAATCAGTGCAATGAATTCTCAGGGTCTTGTTGGTATTGCTGGTTGGAGTAGGAGTCCGGCTGCCTTCTTATTATCGTGTTTATTCTGATTGCAAACTGCGCATGTTTGGACATGGATCCTAATATCATCCTTCATCTTGGGCCACCAAAACTGTCTTTGTACTAGATGGAGGGTGTTGGTTATCCCACGATGTCCCGAATGTAAGGTATCATGACATAGACTTGTGATCCTTTGTCTTAGTCCAGGAGTGGGAATGTCTTAGCGATTATCTTTGAATAGATACCCGTCCTTAGCTGTGAGATTCCATCTGTTATTTCGCTTGTGCTCCTTCCAGAGGTCCGAAAGTCGAGTTTGGCCTTGGATATTCTCCAGGAGGGTGAGTGCTTGGGCAACAAAGATCGTGTGAGGAAACATCTTTGGAATGGTCCGATCCTCAGAGTTTTCATAGTCAGGACGTCTGGAAAGGGCATTAGCAATTATGTTTTGTAATCCAGGGACATGATGGATGTGGGACCGATATTGGGCAAAGAAGAAGGCCCAACAGGCCTGACGACTGTTCTAACACTCCAAAGACTGTAGAACTTGAAGATTTTGATTGTCCGTACGGACCTGGACTGGATGCATAGCTCCCAGGAGTAGATGTCGCCATTCTGTGAAGGCTTGGTGGATGGCTAGCAGTTCCTTTTCCAAGACGGAATAATGAGTCTCACTGGGCGTCAGGGTTCGTGAAAGGTAAGCAATGGGGTGTTTCAATTTGTCCTCAAATTCCTGTTTTAGTACTGCTCCTATGGCGTAATTGGATGCATCCGTCTCCACTAGGAATGGCCGGTTAATATCGGGTTGAGCCAGGATGGGGGCTTGAGTAAACTCTGTCTTTAATCGTTGGAATGCCTTGTCTTGATCTGTAGACCAGAGAAATAGAGCATCTTTCTTCAAGAGAGCAATGATCGGTTGAACAATTTCAGAGAAGGACGGTATGAACTTTCGGTAAAAATTGGAAAGTCCCAGGAAAGATTGAATCTGTTTCACGGATGTGGGAGCCGGCCAAGATAGTATGGCCTTTACCTTTGAAGGATCCATTCCAATTCCTTCTGGACTAAGGACAAATCCTAGGTAATGAACAGAAGTGACGTGAAACAGGCATTTCTGGGGTTTAGCTAGGAGTTTGTGTTCACGTAATCGTTGTAAAACTGCCTTAACATGCTCTTCATGGCTTAGAAGGTCCTTGGAGTAGATCAAGATGTCATCCAGCATGTCCGAGAACACCCTATCCATGAAACGTTGAAAAACTGCTGGGGCATTAGCAAGTCCAAAGGGCATGACCATATATTCAAAATGGCTGAAGGGAGTTCTAAAGGCTGTTTTCCATTCGTCACCTTCCTTTATACGAATGAGATGGTAAGCTCCCCTTAGGTCTAATTTTGGGAAGATTACTGCACCTCTGACTGCTTCCAGGATATCCGAGATGAGGGGTAGAGGATAACGGTCCTTGAGAGTGCACTGATTTAGACCAGGGTAGTCCAGACATGGTTTGAGTTCTTTGGTATCTTTCTTTGGAACGAAGAACAATGAAGCACCCGCTGGAGATTTGGACGGGCGTATGGTGCCATTTTTCAGGTTAGTATCGAGGTATTCTCGGAGAGCCTTCTTTTCAGGTTCAGATAATATAAACATTCTGCCAAAAGGAATCACAGCTGTGGGTTCGGTATCGATGGCACAATCCTCTGGCCTGTGAGGAGGGAGCGCTTGAACTATCGCGGTCGAAAAAACATCAGAAAAGGCCTGGTAGGCCCTGGGAATCTGGATGATGTTAGAAACAGTGAGTGGACTTTGTTGGTTCTTTTGAAAGTCTCTAGAAGGCTTTGGTAAGGTATCCAGGGATAGGCAGTGAGCCATACAATATTCAGATCCAAGAAACAGTGAACCGGCTGCCCAGTTGATGCAAGGATTGTGCCTCTGCAGCCAGGGCATTCCAAGAACCATCGGATAATGGGCTGATTTAATGAGGTCAAATTTGATTCTCTCTTGATGGTGATTGATAGAAAGTAGAATCTCTTTAATCTGAAGGGTAATAGGTCCTGAGGAAATAGGCCTTCCATCAATTGCCTCTACTGGTTGCATTGTAACTCGGCTTTCATGTGGAATGTTATGAGCAGTGACCCAATCTTGATCTAGAAATATGCCCATCGCTCCGCAGTCAAATCAATGCCAGGATGGGGTAGGATTCTGTCTTGGAAGGCGATAGTAGTGCCTGAAGAACCATAAGATTATTTTGTCCAGGAGAGTTCAAGGATGGAATTGATGTGGAGCAAACATCTCTCTCCCGACACTGTGCTCCATCTAGGATTGGGAGCTGGCATTTCCCGAACGACGTGGAGGAGCAATGGAACATTCTCTCACAAGATGTTTATCGGAGGCGCAATACATGCACAGACCAGTATGGATTTGTCGCTTCCTTTCTTGAGGGGTAATGGGTCCACAAAAGGCTCCTAGTTGCATAGGTTCTGGGTCCGGGGTAGAAGGAACAGTAGACTCTGCTCTAGGGGCATGTTCCGTGATGGTCTTTTGGAAACTTTCCTTAGACTTCCTCTTCTCTGCTCTTCTTTCCTGGATTTGGAAATCTATCTGTAAGGATAGATCCATAAGAGCCTGGAAGGAGCTTGGGCGGGCCACCCTAGCAAGCTCATCTTTTATTTCTTCGTTCAGCCCCTTTCGGAAGAGTGTAAAACTAGCTTCTGGAGACCAGTCTGCTTCTTTCATAAAAAAGTTGTTTGAAACGAGTAACATAGGTGAGCATATCCTGGGACCCTTGTTGAAACTCGAGTAGTCTCTCTTGAGCACGATACACCTGCTCTGGGCGATCAACATTCCCTTAAGGGCTCTCACAAAACCATCATAGTCATCCAGGAGTGCGTTGCTTGTATTGACTAGGGGGGTTGCCCAAGTCAATGCATTTCCAGTAAGGTGTGAGATCATAAAACCCACCTTTGCTCTAGGAGTGGAGAAGTAGTAGGGCTTGAAAGTGAAGTGAACTAAACACGAATCAAGGAAGGCGCGGAGAGTCTTGGAAGAACCGTCATACTTGTCCACTATTCCGCCCAATATTACATTTTCTTTGGTTGTGGAATCACGTGATAGAACTAGCTGTTTTAATGCTGCGTTCTCTGCCTTGAGGTTCTGTACCTCCCTTGTTACTTCCTGCATGCCTCGCATGAGGTCTTGAACGGCGGCTTCCATCTCTGAATCTGTATCGTTTTTAAGGCGTCTCAATCTGTCGCAAGTCTCTCCCCTTCTCACCTGTTTCGTTTGTGTACTTGCGACCTTCTGGGATTTCTTCTTCTTTACGGTCCGGGATTTGTATAGACCCGAACGCCGCTCTTCGGCGTCCAGCGTGAGAGTAGCGGTTCAGTTTCCAGGAGCGTTCACAAAGTCAAGGGTAATTCCAGGAAGTAATTAAGGTACGGTCGGAGGCACGGAGGACCGTGACTCGAGCGCGGAAGGTTTTCCAGGAGATTGGAGAGGGAAGGGAACAGGAGGGGGTTCAAGGAACTGGGAACAAGGAATCAAGCGAGAGCCCCTATCGAACTCCGGCTAAGCACGTCCGACTACAGGTAGCGGTAGCGTTGAGCCGCGGGGGCGTGTCTCTTTTGTAGGATGAGCAGCGTGGAACGCATAGACTGATCCAGAGCATTCTGTTCCGGGCGGCCATGTTGGAAGGATAACTGCATGCAAACCCCTGCGAGTCAGGGACCAGGAGGTCCAGAAAGGACGTAGACGACGGTTCATGACATATTCATTCAACAGGGTCTGTTGTCTCCTAATATTATAATGTTTAATCTTGTTGAAATTGATGGTTTTAAGATCAGTGATTATGTTTTCAAATAGGCTGATAGCCATATTGTTAATGTAAGAGTCAAAAAGTACTTTTGGGTCTTAATTCAAGAAGGTCAAAAGTAGTAGAAATATCTTCTTGAATTGGTTGAAGATCAAATAATACCTTTAATCTCATTTTATGTATGCGCCTGAATATGTTGGTGCATTCCTCAAATAGTGTAGTGTCTTGGGTAGGTGTAAATGAAAGGTCTATATTGAGTGAGTACGTCCAGTTGATTCTTGGAGAAATGTCTGCTAGAGATGTTAACCACTAGCTGGTTACAGTCTTGTTTTTGGAGCTTAAGTTTCTTTGGGCTTCTACTTGTTTTCTTCTTTCTAAAAAAAAAAAGCAGAAGTAGTAGTTTTAGGACTAATACTGCAAGTTGTTGAATGGCTCTCGGATGTATCAACAATTTGGCTTCGGTCAGTTGGAGCAGTCTCTGCATGTGTTTCCACATGTAGTCCACCTCCACTAGAGGAGGTGTCACTAAATGGTTCACTATCACCTGGTAGAGGTGCTTTTCAGCGGGGCTTGTCTGGTTTGGATTGCCTATTAGACTGGTAATATGCTTGCCAAGTGTAAATAATATTGTGGGAGTAGTCTACGGTATCTATCGTATCGAAGGATGCTCGGGCGATCAGGTAAGTTGATATGAAGTTCCTTTATTCAGTTACATCAGTAGGATCTTATGTAGGCCTCATAGAGACACAGTGCAGACTCACTGGCTATTACCACCCAGGTTCTCGTCTCTCAACTGCCCGACTCGGGAAGCTCCTACATGCATAAACATTCACTCAACATTCTCTCATGAGGTTACACACAGACCTTGGCTCCAGCCACCAGGGGAATGAGATTTAAAAAGGATGAAGCACATTCACTCATACCGCAAACAACCCACGTGCAACACCCCACACACATCGCCCTTTAAAAAAAAATATACAGAGTCAGGTTACACAACATAAAAATACAGGCAGTTGGCAAACACACCACACAATTACAACCATCCACTTCCAAAGAGAGTAAAACAAAACTGAACACCCAATCCTAAAATGACGGCCAGTCAAAATAGGATCAGCCACAAGCAAAGCACAGGGGCTGTATTACATCCCAAGCTCCAGATCAAAACAGAGCAAGTACTCTAAGTATTATCCACTACACCAGAAGACACCCTGACCTATCTTGACCATGGAGACTATAAATTCTCCCTGCTTTCAAATGTTCCCGCATGTACGGGCATGACTCCAATTCCATCCTGCTGATTGGAGCAAACCAAAAACTAAACTTTGTTTTTCCCTTTCTGGACAGTGCTAAAGTGCATAATGTTGTGTGGGGAACATTGGTTGAATGAGTGGTATTGGGTTATACCTCCTTGTCACAGTGTTTACCCTGTGGCACTATGAATATTCAATTATTACATGTCACTTGACATTTTCTTACAAGGAGGAACTCCAGTTTACAACGCAGTGTCTTGCGTGTCCCTTTAGTGTCTTAAGCATACCATCTGCTTGCCAGTGATTATAGTGTTTGGCAATTTGCCTTTTGGACTATTTAGGTACATTTGTGCATGTCATTTTGAGGATGGCCTGCATCGCAATATGTTATGTAGAGGGTTTTTGGGGACTTTCCAGCTAGTGGTGTTGGAAAATGAGACAAATGAACATCCATCAGGCCCTTGTTGGACAATTTGTTAGTGTGCAAGTTGTGGTTTTGTCGGACACGTGCAACGTTCTATTGTTTTGGACTTGCCACCTTGTGGCATTGGGAAATCAGACCAGGGATCACCCAATGGGTCCTGGTTAAACACCTTGTTTGTTAACAAGTTGCTTCATCGTGATTATTTGACTGTTAGTTTCTCAACTGTATCTCTCCAGAATCTGCTAATTTTGCGCTGTTCAATATCTTTCCTATATAAATTCAAGGTAGAGTTGTTGTCGGTTAGTACGGATTGTAATTCACCCCTATTTTTGAGGGGAAAAAGTTCTCTTAATTCAGACATTTCTGTATCATTCTGGGTCAAGGATTTAGCTAGCTCTTCAATGGTGAGAAAAATCAAATCTAGTGAGCCCTTGTTAAAGATCTGCTCCCACTTCTTCACAAAGTCTGGACTATCTTTACATAAAGTATGACAAAGGTACATTCTTAATCCTCTGGGATCCTTTGTGAATAGTAGTCATGAGCTAAATTTGAAGCATGCAATTTCTGCGAAATGTATCTACGAATCAATTTCTCCAATTGGAAGATAATCCTCTCCAGATTACAAACAGTTGGGGAGATTTTAATCAATATATTTAATATGTCCTAAGATTCTAGAAGCCTCCTGTTCAGTAAAAGCTAAAGTAGTAGCATGTTTGTTGGTTAGTAAATTGATTTTAGGAAGGTATGTTAAGACCAAATGACTGTATCTGTGCACCTAAAACAGGTGTGCCACACCTTCCAAAAAGGTGAAAATGGTAATTCAATGCAAAAATTGTAGACATGTACTCCCAATTATTATAAATGGTAAAGATCATATCCCTCAACTATACTATCATGAGATTCCAGATGCTGGCGAGGTAAACAACCCTGGCACAAAGGTTGGAATACAACAGAAACTAAAATGGTATCCTACGTCATTGGACACTCCTGTCCACTGCACTCCTATCTAAGGAAAACAGTCAAATATTTAGTTCAAGCTCAACCGTTTTAAATATGCACATTTCGACAATAGGATTCATAATGCTGAGATTAGAATTTAGAAAAAAATGAATGTTTAGTAAAATGGACAAAGATTTTTAATGATGTATAATGACGCAACACTGATCTTCAAATAGTTCCTTTTGACTTCCTCGACCAGTTCATACAGTTCTCTCAAGACTTCTTTAAGTCTTGGTTTCTCTGCACTATGTAACTTCTGTGTCTTGGTATAGATATCTTCTCCCTTGAAAATGTCTTTCTCTCTGCTAAAACTCTCCTTTTCTCTTTTATTGTTTCCTTCCTCTTTCCTTTTCCCTCTGTACGGTTATCTAACTCCTTTGATTCATTCTCATGACATTCCTTTTCTTTTTATATATTTGTTTGTTTTCCCTCTGTATTATATCTTTCTTGAAAGAAATATTTATTGCTTTTTTATCTTCCTCTTCCTTAATCATTTTAGTTTTAGTTGGACTGTGCCGAGTATGAATACACTTATAGTGCTTGTTATTCACTGCTCTGTAACTCACCGTTATTAATGCTTTAATTTTATAGCTTCAAGTATAATTACCTCTGAAGGATTCTGATTCCCTCCTCTTGTTTCCACAGGGATAGTATCCTTATCCTAGTTGAAATGAACTGTTAAGTATTTAAATCAGGCAAAACACCCTGGTCTCAGCCTAGTATGTAGCGCACAGCTGAAATGCTTATTTTTATTAGGTCTATAGGTTCAATATTCTGAGTGATATACCACTCATATCACACCCCTTCTCAAAATACCCCAGGTCACAATGGACCAGGAATCAGTCTGGTTGGTAAAGGTAATATTTATTTATTTAAAATTCAAATCGAACATATACTTTGTAATGGGGAGCAACAATCACCAATGTGGTGATAATAATAGATAATAATGTAGGTAAGGCAGTTGAATTCACTTTTAGCAACACAAATATAAAACACCAGAGAAAAGAATACTTTAGGCTTGTTTGGAAAGATAGCACTTATGTTAGGCTTTCCCCCTGCAATATTACTCAACCCACCAATAAGCAATTCTGAATAGATGTAAGGAAGCCACAGATGTTCAGGAATAAAGACCATTAAACAGAATTGAAATACCACCTTCCCTCCCCAACCTAGAGAGAAAAACGGGTATGCAATCTTACACTTTTTAAAATGACATTCGAAAATGGCTTAGCAAAACAATGAAAAGTGTGCACAAATCCTTAAATCAGAATACATTTCTATGGGAGCAACATTGACAAGATGCTAACAATCATGAGTTACAGTTTGAGCAAAAGTAAACACTTTGAATATTAATGGAAGTTGGGAAATAATTTAGAATGAAATTCACACTTGTAAAACTTTGTGCACAAATGCGGATTCCCGTCTAAAATTAACCAAACGGTTTTTAAGAAAAACAGGTGAAATATTGTTTAGGTTGGGATATGGCTACAGGTCTTAGGTGTACTCCAGAGTTGAAATGACATCTCTAGCTATTAAATTGAGTGAGTTATGCAATGTTGAATGAGAGATGTTTTTGAAAAATAAAGGCGCGAAAAAGAAAACGGAAATCAATTTTTACAAGGATAGCTATGCTCTAGATTAGGGCATTCAGGCTAAGTTACCAGATTGAAACACAGTAAGCTCTAGAGTTGATCCACGGACCCAACCCCAGCACCTCCGTGCCCACCCTGGCGGACCCAATCCGATTAACTGGATTGAGGTTTTGGGATTTCACAAGACAAATTATTGAAGAAGTTAGCACTAGGGCAAAGAATCAAAGGCAAGGTTTCAAGAATGGTCTGACAATGTTACAAGTTCTTAAGGTAAGGATAGTATGATTTAGAGATTGGGATGAAAAAAAACAAGGCAAGGTATGCTATGATTTTCTATGCTTCCTATTAATACTTCCAGTCCACTTTAATTTAGGATTTTGGACCGTCAAGGGTTCTGGTCATCACATGGATTGGCTCTAACCAAGGACAGCAGGGCACATCTAGCGGGATAGGGTCAGCTGGGCGGTTCTGGTGTCCTCAACGGCACTGGACTGGTCCTTGTGGTTTACTGGAGATCAGTGGAATGGCGAGTTTGCAGCAGGCATGCATTTAGTAGTAGCAAGCCAGCTGTATAGGAATGCTTCCCTTAGGTTTTTGGGTTTTTAGAGTTTGAGGAATAGCTGAAAAAGGAGTTCAGCAATGCTGAGGCCTTAGCTTTGTAAGGAAAATCAGGCATCAGGAACAAGGATGGAGGATTCAGGAATAGGGCACCACGCAGAAAATCAGGAAGAAGTCAGGAATCAGTGTGTCTGTGTGCTGTGAGGTTCCCTTATTTATCATGCCAAATGACATCACTAAAGTATATGACAGGGGCAGGCTTAATGTCCACACCCCTAATGCTAGGATTGGGCAAAAGCATAATCTCTGCCTTGCTTTTCACTGATTGGGTGACAGAAAAGGAGGTCATGTTTATGGGATGGTTTTTACAATGTCTGGAAACCTCCCATAGCTATTGGGACCAAAATCTAACTTTCCTACAAATACATATTTACGTAGTTATGACCTCTAAGAAAATCAGATGCACAGGTTATATATTTTGTGGGTTACATTTCAATCCAAATCCCAAGTCTGTGGACCTGGTTTAGTCTTTCAGCGACATTTTGTCAATTTTAACCATGAAAGATTTGGCCTAACATTTCCCAATTTTGTACATAGATGCGCAATTACCCCCGGGATATGTGTACACAATGTTATGTTTGCAACATTAATACTTTCCGCGCAATCGGTCATTCTTCATAACTTCTGTTACTTATGCAGTACTGAGTCCTACCAAGTCTTCAAATGAACAGCATTACAGATTTAAAACTACCCACTTTCAGATTTTTCCTCATTCTTGTGGCAAAGTTAAATGTCTTGAAAGTTCAGTTGCAAAATAGGCATTTTAAACACCAAATGTCACTTGTCAGTTTTATTTTATTTTTCAAGTGTAAGCAAATGTCAATCTCTTTGAAGTAGAATGAGGGGCCTATCCCTTGTGAGTGAAGCTTCCTGCCCCTCCCACTGGAAGGGTGAGCGTCTTAGCCTGCTATTGTCTTAGCCTGGGGTAAAGACGAATGTCTAATGTGACTTGAAAAGTCCCATTGTCCTGGGGATTCAAAGCCTCTAATCTAGCAATTAGCCCTTTCCTGTTCCAGCAGTTGAGGCGTCAGCCTTTCTCAGGGCTAGCAATTTGCAGGGCAGGTTTTTTTTATATATAGTTGGCCAACTCAGACTGGGTTTAGCTTTGAGTTTCACCTTTTAAATCTTTACTTTAAACCTATGGAATTAAACAGTTTATAGGTGGATTTTTAACAGTAGCAAATCCGTTTACATTCTTAATTAATCAAGCCTTTACACAATAATATACTTTAAAAATAGGCGACTTTGCTCTTCATTCAGGAAAAAGCACATTAAACTTATTTCTTTAAATTCAGGTTTCCTCTGCAGCAAATACACATTTTAGTCAGCTCTAGTCCTTCCCTTGAGTGCTGGAATTGTTTGTAGCATGGATAAATGTATCAAGCATTTGTTTAGAGTCTCTCTCAGGACAGCTGATTCTTTAGATACTGTTGCAAAGAAATAGCTGCGTTTCCCGTGGAAAATGAAAAACAAAGTCCCTGGGTTGCTTTTTCAAAGATACTTTTGGTATGAGCTTTCATTCAAAAGAGGCCCGGTTCCTCTGAGACTCAAGACTGATCCTGGGCATTGCAGGGCCCTTTAACCACAGTGGTTCATAAGAAATGAATGGATTTAGCACCAAAACAGCACTTTTTAAGGTTGAAAAGATGACATTTTAAAGAGGCATTTTAGATTTACAGCAAAGTAATGCTGCTTCTTTCCTTTGCTCCATGTAAAATGTTGCAGAGCACACTGGCACATTCCTGCAGTGAGTGCTCTGTTTTACTCCACCTAAAATTGGGTTGGTAGGGTAGTGCAGCCATTTTCTGGTTGTGACCAAACGCAGTTTTTAGATCTTGGCGCGCACAAGAGTCAGCACATCCATTTTGTGCTGTTTCCTTGCACCAAAGCAGCAAAGTGGTGTAACATAGCACATCTGAGTGGGTCAAAATATGCCACAGAACATATATATATATATATAATGATACAGATTCTTCTTCATTTTCTTTATCGTCAATGAGACGAGTATGAGCATTCCTGTAAGGGTTCTCTTCCAGTTCTCTTATCTCTTTTTCGTCACTAGCACGAGTATGAACATTTGTGTAATGATTCTCTTTCACCCTCCCAGGTCGCAGCTTTCCCCTTTGCCTAAGGACTTCCGGGAATGACTTTGGGAACACGTACTGGGTTTTCTCCTTCTTAGAGTCTTGTGGCTTTGCCTGCCCGACTTTGTTTGGCATTCACTTTCTCATTTGCCTTCTCTTTGGTTCAGATGGCTCTCCGGTATGCGATATACTGGGATGGTTTGTTCCTTCACGCATACTGTGGGTTTGGTGTTTTCATATGGACCTCCTGTCCCCCGCAGTCTCTCTCTGGTCACGCCACGACCTGTGGCTGCTATCCTTTAGCTGCTTGTCGGAAGCGCTACATATAGCCCCTCTGCTTCACAGCTGATTCGAACTTCACAGGACTTCTGGAGTTTTACCTGTACTCCCCTTTCAGCTCTGACATAGCTGTGGGCCTTCCCCAGCTTGTCTCAGTCCCTCTCTCTCTGGACATTCTTATCCTCCTCGTCCCAGTTAAATGATGTTTTTCATTAAAAGGGTTAATCACAATGTCTGTATTGCAATAACACCTATTTGCTCTTTCCTCTTCTAAAACTTGACAAAATAGATCTGAAGAGGCGATATTGGAGGGGTCTTTAGGGAGTTCCGTATAGGAACATGAGTCTCTGTCCCCACAGGGGGAGTCGCTCCCGGTGAGTTTCTGCTCGACTCCTAGAGAGGGTGTTGCAGAGCAGGCTCACCTCTCTAGCCTCACTGGGGGTATGGGTGGCGGGTAGATCAGTATTGCCTTAAACTGTAAACTATTTGTGGCCATTCCTATGGCGTTTGGCAAATATTGAGGAATTTTAACTATACAAACCCTACACTTGCAGAAGTGACCAGGGATATGGCAACCCAGCTTCCCAATAAGGTGTGAGGGGTAAAACGAATTTCTTTATATTTGTAGGAGGATGAACTTGTGTGGGGGAAAGCCTAATCGGACTAAACATTTCTGAATGCCATAACTCTAAAGGGAAGATATTAAGATGACTGGAAGTTAGTTGAATTGACCCCACTATACAAAGACCACAGTCCTCCAGCTAATCACCAGTAGGTTTGATTGCCCCCCCATTGAGTATTGGGGAGAATGATGTTAATGAGAATGATGGATTGGGTTAAGGACTTCTACCTTTCCAAAAGCGATTCCGAAATGCCATTCTGACACTGGATCATTGTTTTACACTTTCCCTAATGAAAAATGTCAAGTTAAGAAAAGGGGTCTCTTTTTATGTCCTTTATAGATCTTATGCACGCATTAGGCTCGGTAAACAGAGCCAAGCTACGAGAACTGCGAGAACCGATGGTGGTTGTGATGAAGTCAGTCCATCTCCATCGTGACTGAGGCTGCAGGGGTCTCTACCAACCGGGGTAACCAGTCTACGAGGGTTTGTTAGCCAGAACTGCTAGTTTGCTTTTGTTGGCACATTGGGGGGGGACGCAGCAAAGTCCCCCCCTCGGGCCAAATCCTGAATATGAGTGACATTATGTCACTATCCAAGAGGCCTATCATCCTGCCATCGTAAAACAATATTTTAAAGCCTCCAATAGGTTTAGAGAAGGGGGTGAAGGCTAAAGCCTGACCTGCAAGCTTTTTTTTAGAACTATATGCCTAACCAAATAGTATCGCTCCACTCATTTACACGAAAATGGCAAGAATGAGTCTACCAAAGACGATCCTCGTCTTTCAATTATTGCTCGTCAGAAGACACAATGAGCTTCACATATTTCATGATTTCATTTACAACAATATTTCTTAAATGGAATGTCTTGGATAATTGCATTTATTTCCAGTCTCATGTTAAAGTATTTACTGCAAATATCTTCAGATACATTTTAAAGTAATCTGCATAGATGCAGAACATGTTTTTTTTAATGTACACGGATTCAAGAGTAATAAAATAGAAATGGTAAAAAGCACAATAACAGAGCAATGGTTTATCCCTGTGGTACGTTTCCAGCCGTCCAGTACTATAGTCTCTAATTTTAGCAACCAAGAACATTGCCTTATATGTGAGTGTAATGAAGAGTATCAGATAATGAAAATCTTTCACATATCATATATTGTTGGATTATAGTAATAGGCCTCCTTCATTTATTTGAACTGGGATTTAGCTGCAAGGCAAATTCAATAAAGTGCATGTCCAACCGAGAAGTACCACTCTCTTTTTATTATAAAAAAATATACAAAAATGTCAATGCAAATTCCATCTCCATAGTCACCAATCTGCATCCTTCAAGCATAACGGCTATTTATCAGAAACCACAGAAACAATATCAAGACAATCGGCATTATTATTAAAATTAAAAAAGGCTGAAAGTGTGTATTTCGTTACTTATCTCCCCACTTAGTCAAGACTTTCCATCAATCTTTCCTGGCAACATCCAGCCTTGAAGCGTCTATGAGAATTGAAAAACGATAATCTGCGAAATAAAATGTATCAAACAGCTGCTTTAAGAGCCAGGCGGATAGAAAATCTAAAGACGGAGCTAGTCGCTGAGTTCTTCTTCGTCGCTGAAGTATGCGCTTTTCTTGATTCGTGGCCGCTTGGAATCATCTGCGGTTGACGACTCTCCCGCCAATTGCTTTGCTCGCCGCCTCTCTTCATCAATTCGAGCTTGCTGTAATACAGGATGAAAGGTAGAATGGTGTTTAGCATCTTTAACTGCAAACTATTCCTAACTATTAAGTGAATATGACTGTGTGATGCAACAGAATCACTTAAGTGAAATTTGATAATGAGTTAATATACACTTGTGTGCATTATGATGCAAAAGCAAATAAATCTTAGCTCTTTGTTACGTCACTGGGAAAATGTAGAAAGGTTATGCCGTTAGAAAGGACACTTTGAAGGACCAAACAAGAATCTTGAGCAAATCTCAAAACCTACAAGAACAGTATGGGTTATAGATCCTTGATCTGAAAATGAGCCTGTCGCCACCAACAAGCCCTCCAACCCCACATATACACCTAACCATACAAATACATATGTGTTACCCCACTCCCATCGAAGTAACTTTGAAGTACATTTCCACATTTGAATTTACTTCGGCAAAACAACATAATACCGACTGCAAGACTCTCCGCTCTAGGAATGTGCAGCAAGATCTCGTTTCAAGTAAACAACATAGAAAGACACAAGGAGCTTTGTAGCATGGAAGAACAATTGCCTGCCTCATGACATTTATTTAATTCATGAGAACAAGTGCTAGACGCCCCAGAGAACGAGGAATCAATGTGTGGCCAAACCTAGAATTTGACTTCTCCGTAATAGACATTTTGCAGGTTGTATCTGTTTTAGATTCACATGCTGTGTAAGTACAGATATTAACTCCACCTAGAAATGCAGTTAGGATTGCCTTATGTTAAAACGTTTAAAAAAAGAAAATTGACACTGCCATGGAAGCAACCGTAATGAGACCGTAGTATGCCAGTGATCAGCTTTCTACAATTCTCTTAGATTACGGGCCATCTTCAGATTGCACTTGTATGCCTTTGTTGCACACTTAGTTTGCATTACGCTATTTGCCACTCAAACACGTTTCATAAAGAGATATGGTGAACAGAGTGGAAAGGTGGTCATTACATTAGATGGGCATGCTAAGAATAGGCCCGACATTACACCAATGAACAGAAACCAGACCCGGTATCTGCTACAACAGGTCAGCCAAATAGAAAGCTAGCTTAACATACAGTTTCTTTCTACAACCAAAAGCAACTCCAAGCTCTTGGTTGCAGAAACCTAAAAGCCTTTCCAGAAGTGCTGAATGTGTGATATGCAAGATCTGCATGAACAATACAAAATGTTAAGTCTCGGCTAGACGACTCGCATGCCCTTTACGGCAACCTTCCCGACTACCAAATTATTTATGGCCTTCTAGAATGAGGGACCGGTCATTATCGTGGGGTCGGTTGGGGGAGGGTAGTTATCCCAAGCAATGATGGCCCCTCCTGGGATATAAGGTGCTTAGCACATCCAGGCTCTGGAGTTGTGGTGGTGAAATAAACATATATATGTTAACAGTGAGTAAAGTTAAAACACAAAACGAGTTAGTAAATAAATGTGGTTTATTATGAAATATTGCAATAAAAAGGTTGTATTTATGTGATAAGCATTTTAATTGTAATCCCGGTTGGACTGGACCAGTTGTTTCAGGAGTGTGAATTAGGTGTAATGTAAAAGTGAATGGTTCCCACGTATAAATGTGAAAGAATTGTTCCAGATATTATCCTTCACTTTGGTGTTTCAATTGGAGTGCCTTATTCAAAGAAATCTCCTTGGGGAATTGCATTGCTATTTCCCAGCATGCTTCTGAAGTCAAAGCGGTTGGAAGTCAGTCAATAACAGTAGTTATTAGCTGCATTCTGAAAAATCGGATTGGCTGAGAGGAGGTGAATAGCCAGTGTCCTATGCTAATATACTGTACTCGTTGCAAAGAGCAGCAGGCGGACATCACTGGCATTCATAAACATCTACACATGGCAAACATTTTGAGAGAACTTCACCGTCTCCCAGTCAAACACCTCCTTCAAAATTCTATGTCTAACCTTAAAATGCAGGAACAGCTCTGCATCCGCCTGTGGAGAAAGCAGGATCCACGTTTACCACCTTCGCAGAGAGCTTTGCTCTGCGGTGCAGCTAGTACTAAAATCTAGATTTCACGGAAGAGGTGGCGGGAGATTCTCAGTAGTGACCATTGCTATGTGAAACACTCTGCTGCCAACCAACGAAGCTCTGGCAGTTTCTGCCATTTAATAAAGCAGCTGACTCGTCACTCAAGCCTCAGACCATAATGGAGTAGGGACAAATATTATCCAGTGGCTCAACAGTTTTGTGGGCACCACAATCATGATTGACTTGCACTTCTATGCACAGGTGAGATAGCTGTGAATAACAACATAAGAAGAAACCGAGAATTCATCTTACGACAACTTGAGTCTTGGGAGACTGGACTGAACACAAGTGAGTAATAGCCCTTGGTTTTGTAAAAGTTCTTCTTTTTAAATAGACACTGGGTCTCTGGGCATTCAGCAAAATTAAAACGGGCTCTATGAAAATATTTCTGGCATTAAGCATGATATGGGTAACCTGTTACTGACACTATGGTCCGGTACCATTGTTACCGGACCGGCAAACTACGAGTTCTGCTTGCAGGTGCCTACCCGCCCTTCAGGTCTGACCTGGCGGGCGTACCGGCACTCGTGAGTAGACACTGCCGGTAGCAACGGCACCATTCACCTATCGGGCTCAAATGGGAATGGGGGGGTAAACGTTTACGGCTCCTGGCAATGGGGAAATAAAGGGTCAGCCAGGGTTGTAATGGCCCTGTATGTCCCCATTGCCAGGGGCTGGAAAAATGTGCAAGTCTGCATAAAGTCATGAAAAGCCTAGAGCTTCAAACTTGCAATATGGATAGCCTTGTATCTATGTGTCCAGAATTAAGAGCAAGAAACAAGATAATGACGTTAGCTGCGAGTCCTTGAAAATTATTATAATTGTATATTTTAGTGCCATGAACCGCAAATGTAGATGATGATACATTACTCACCAAAAACAACTAGTTAACTCAATATTAGTTGAAAAAGAAAGTATAATAAACTTTGGCAATAATGGGCAATTTACTTGTACTGATGCATACACATATGCAAACAAACTTACTACGAGAATCTCTCCATGAATGTTGGGAAATGTAGTTCATGAATATAATTGGTGATAAATGTACAGTGCTTTGAGTGGGGTGCTAAAATCGAGGGGGGCTGTCGTTAGGAGGCTTGGCCTAAGTACATCTGTACTTGGGGCACACCCCTAACAAGATCCCCCTCCCCTAAAGGGGAGGGGCCTGGTGAAAGCAGGGGGATGGGGTGCACTGGCCTTATTACCTTATTAAACAAAAGGAGGAGCTGGGTGCCCCAGCTCTCAGACACATCAGGCAACCCTTTTATTCAAGGAGCTGCGTGGTTCAACACAGGCTCCTTGAGAGAAAGGGCTGTCTGCTGCACGATGGCTCTGTACTCAGAAAATGGGGGAGGGCTGGAGGGCCCGGCTTTCCGATGGTTTCTGAAACTAAAGAGTGATCAGGCAGCATGAAAGCCCTTTAACTGCGCGGTTAAAGGACTTTCATGCTGCCTGATGACTGTACTCAGAAACCATAGGAAAGCCGGGCCCTCCAGCCCTCCTCCTTGTTTATGTGACAACAGGAGTTTCTTACCCTTGGCGTGTTTTGCGATTTTAAAGAAATGTTAGAATGAGAAGGACCATGGATGATGGATGTTTTGAAAATGTATTGTTTAACTTGGGTCTGGTTACTCGCGACTTTTTACATTTGGGGGAACCACCAGACAATCAAGAGTCATGATTGCCAACGGAAACCTCTGCAATCATCAACATGCAGAAGGTATCTAATTATATCTGAAATGATCACCACGCGATAACAACCAAATGTATGATCTTGCCGGAAACTAATCCAGCTTTGGAAATCCAATATCCATCTAAAACTCAATCCTACTAAAAATAGATCTTATCAGAGGGACCCAGAGCCAAACAAAGCTCAGCAAACCCAGATCTCTAGGGTTTCTTTCCCCGGCCTTTTTAAAGGTGAAACCTTGCATAGGCTTCCACTCAGCCTCCACATAAAGAGCGTGCAACGTGCAGCATCACTGCGAAGACCCTGTGAAACCAGCCCTACTGTGACAAGACCACACAGACCAAGAAGAATCCTAACCCACGACTACACACTCAACCCGAGAAGATGGAGTAATGAGGCTCAAGCCTCGGCATCCAAAAGTCACAGCTGATGGATAGAAATCCATCAGTAAGAAGAAGCAGCGAAGCGAAGCACCCCACAGCTTCCACACCACAGTGCAAGCACGGGTTCTTCCTCACACTGATGGATTCCTGGATTCCACCCATTCACCAAGAACAGGCATCTTCCGTAAAAAAATAAATAAATACACAGTCAAGCACCCCAATTCTCAGCAGCAACCTCCCATGGCTAAAGCTTACATCAAACTGAAAACCCTGCGTGTCGTACACAACGCCTTTACCAATACCTTGTTGAGAAACATGTAGCCATTGGAAGCCCGCCCCCAGTCTGCCTTGATTATCAATGAAGCCACAAAGAACTGGCCAGCAGACAGGAATTCTCCATCTATGCAACACTTCCTCTTACATACGAGAATTACTTGCTACCTCTTTAAACCCATCTCCCCTCCCCCACAATCCTAAATGAACGCTCTTTCTCGGTGGCTCTTCTAACCTCGGCCTTACTCTTTCTTCATTGCCACTGCTTAACTGCAGCTTTCCTGCTCTTCAGAGTAGTCTTTTCTTATTGACGGTTACATACCACATGTTTCGATTCTATTAGAAACACGCAATTACCCCCTTGTATTAGGTTTGAACTGTACACCCTCAGTAAAATGTATACAATTAAAGGGACGGGTTATACACGTTTCTTTTCATAGTACAGAAAACAGATTGGTTTTCCGGAACCAACCGCAAGATGGCAGCATAAGCACAATATTGGAATCTAAATACAGAGTTCCAAAATTGGAGAACACAATTGTATAGAATAATTTGGTGATGTACGTAGCGCTTCATACAGAATACTCGCCGTTTCAAAGCGCTGTAATCATTGACATTACCATTTTTACCCAGTTGTAATGCTCAATTTATCGACCTTGGGAGCGCCAAGTGCTGGGGAATATCAAGCGCCTGCTTGATTAGAGCTGTAAGTCAAGTACAAGTGTTCACACAAAAAAAGTTCTACATCCCCTTTAACGTAATACTACCAGCGGCCCTAAGGAAGATACAAAAAGGACAATACAATTTGTGGCTGGTGTTTGTGGTGCTGAAAACTCAAAACGGCTTGGTGTTTGTTGGAGCCCAGAGTGCTTAACCTGCAACTACAATTCCCTTGAAAACCCTTTACGGAGCGCCACAGAGTGTTGTTAGCACAGACCGAAAAATTTCGTTAAAAAACGTCCTTGATTACCTCGTACTTTATCCCTCTGCAGAAGGATGCTGAAAGCACTCCTGTGCCGTGTCCGGGTCTCTCTAAAGGCCTGGTGAGGGCTAATTCAATTCAGTAGTTGACGGAAGATGATGCAGAATTGTTATTTATGCCTGATCCTCAGGATCAGCTCATGTGGATCAGGCGCTGCTTAGGAATCTGTGCAGGTGGAACATGATGACTTCTTTAGATACTCCACCGATTTTTACTGATGCCGTCAGCCCTGACTCTTCCACTTTATCTACATCTATGCTTCCACGCCCGGCTTTGTTAAGTGTAATGACTCAGCAGAAGTCCTCACTGATCCCCAGCCTAAAATCTCCTCCCATGACCAGGGCCCTTAAGTGTCCTCCCGGTTCCTGTACTCCCAAACCCAATCGCCTACAGCCTCCACCTCCTAGTACTTTGCCTTGGTACCCACTGGCCTATGTCACCACAATCCTGAACTTAGCTATTTATTGGCGGCTGACCATTCCCCCCAGGCACTTATAGCGGCTCACTCTCTAGCACCTCCCTCTTAAAACACCTGGCACTTAGCCCCCCTCCACACTCTCTCTCTGCACTTGCACGTTCTGAAAGATCACAAGGCCTGGTAGGTCTGTCTCTATCTTTCATTGTTATATTTGTTTTCATTCCCATGTTCCCTCACTATTGCCCTGTGGGTGCTTTGAAACAAAATTAGCTTGATGTTGAAGGGCCTTATAAATGCACAATAAATAAAATTAAATTAGAAATGTGGCCAGGGGAAGGCAGCTGCTACCCGATTCGGACCCTGGGGGTGGTATTCTGAGGGTGGATCACATGGGAGGAGTGGGCTGACAGGGGAGGGTGGTGACTCCAACAGGAGAGAGGCAATATACCTGTCTTTCTTGTGAGGAAGATCCCTTGATTCCAGAGTTTGTAATGGCCTGTTTGTCATTATTCAGAATCAGCTAATTGTAAAACTCTGAAAGCCACTTTGCTTAAACAAAACCCTATTCAGTCTTCATGTGTACATGGTAAACCTGGAACATATCCAATATCTGATGTTGATGGTGATTGTATCTTAAATGCAACAGTTAAACAATGCAACTTCAAAATCAATTGAAACTTCCAATGCAACAGTTAAACAATGCAACTTCAAAATCAATTGAAGCTTCCTTGGGCTCGAAGTCCCAGAAAGTGTCAGATACTGTGACGAGGAAGAGGTGCAACGAGTCCACGTGGAGGAAATGTGACGCTAAGAGTAATATGCCATCTAGTTATCATGAACCTAATCAGCTACGTGGGATATTTAAACCCACAGATCACCTGCAGCAAGAGGAACTAAGGAGAGTAGAAAGGCTGCCGAGTATGTGAAGCAGGAAGCAAGACAGGTGGCAGAGGCAATCCCACAAAGAAGAGCTGAAGTCTGTCAGCAGCAGAATGGCGGCATTCGGGACCGGAGAGGAGGATCTCCGGTGTAGCTGAGGTGAATAGAGTGCAGCCGGGCCCAGGGAGACGCAGTCCTGTGGAGTTGCACTGGCTCTGGCAGTAAAGTACTTCGGAGCTGACGCAGAAACCAACCAAGACTCTGCCGAGAAGGGGAAGCTGGCCCTGCGCAAGCTCCTTGCAATAGCCGTACAGTAAAACGGTGAGTCAGCCTAGAAGCATAGGGTGTCCCGGGACGTGGAAACACGTTAAAGTGTGTTTGGAAAGCATTTTTGAATACCAACCAAATAGAACTGAAAAGAGAAGGCAAACATGGTGCATTTTTCCTGACATGAGAGGTCAGTTGGGGGAAACCTGGAACCAGCATTGCCATAAGCTAAAAGACACTGTAAGAGAAACAACTAGGCAAGAGTTGTATAATACTCCTGACATGAGATGTCAGTTGGGGGGAACTTGGAACAAGCATTGCGAAGAGAGATTGAATGAAAGGTTGACAGACAGAGCTTGAACAAGCCCTCATATATGGGATATTAATATGGGGGAAATTGGCACAAGTAACAACGTTGTGCTATTGAAGAAGTACAATTCAACAAAGTTGTGCTATTGAAGAAGTACAATTGTGTGATTCCTAAGGAGAATGTGAATGTTGCAGAGAGGCCTGATAAGAGTATCAGGTAGTGAACCTTTTTGGAAAGAGATAACTGGCAGGAGAGTACACCAGTGGATCTGTGTGAGCCAAAAGGGGCAAATGGCAGGAGAGTAAACCAGGATATCAAGAGTTTTCAGTGAGAAGTTTCCTGGCAGGAGAGTGCACTGGGAAACTCACCTTGAACTGGTGTGTTGAAGAGAGACTTGGTCATATTAAGTTGTTGTTTCAATTGATCATTTTGCCAACCAGAGACTTTGAAAAGACTTGCCTTTTGCCACACTTGAATCACTATTTCAGAAGACATTTGTTTAGCCATCCTAAAAAGTAGGAAATACTTTTCTTTGCCATATTCCAACCAGTGTTGTGGAAGGAACATTTGTTTTGCCATCGTGAGCAGAGTATTAGGAAAAGGAGACATTTGTATTGCCTTTTTGAGAGACTGGTTTTGGCATAGAACATTGTGGATAGTTTTCCTTAAACAATCCAGGGGAAGGGAATCAACCCCTGGACACAAGGATTGTTTTGGTTGAAGTTATGTGTGTTTGCACATTTCTGTTGAGTTGAATTAAGGTTTAGGTTAGGGATAGCGAGATGTTTGTCAAACCATGAGTTAATAAAATGGCTACCTGTGAAAAACCTTTACCAAGTTGTCCGCCTCACATTTCTGACCCCTCAAACAGCGTGTACAGCAAGAGGCTGACAGTGACTGCCCACCGCGAGGGAAGACCCGACTAGTAGCAAATCACAATAAGCATGTCCGGAGGAGAAGCGAAGATAAATCGGAACTAGGGGACCCCGGGTGCTCCATACTAGACCGCTTTAAAAGAAAGCAGTTTTTGAATACCGGACATAAAAAGAAAGCAGATTGGATGTAATTACCCAAAAGGGAGAGGGCGAACAGAAGGATATAATCCACCTTACCCACACCAAAAGGGAGCAATTGTTAAACAAGGTGAATGTGACTTGTTTGAAAAGAAAGACCTGATAAGAGAAGGTTGGAACCAGCATTGCCCAAGCCAAGGAAGGGCAAATATAAAACAAAGGGGATACAGTTTTCCCAGAGAAAGATATTCCAACAAGAGACCTTATTACTTGCATTATCAAAATGTAGAGCTATCAAGGCAGAATGAAGGTCGCAGTCATGAGAGTTGTGAATCACTTTGCCAACAGACAACATGTTGTGGGGAAGGAAAGAGGATAAGAGACAGCAGGGGAGGGTCTAAGGGGGAGATGATTGTTACCCGCATTGCCAATGGCAAAGAAATGCATATTAGAACCATTGTCTTTCTGCACCACATGTGCTTGATGAACCAGAAGTTGTTGTTGATTTAACCTTCCCCATGGAGGAGACAAGTGTGGAATGTTGGGAACAAACTTGCCACGGAGTACGAATAGTAGTAGGAGTTTTTGTCCTGGCAGGCGAGTATACTAGGAAAGGGACACATAGTGGTTAGTCCTGGTAGGCAAGTGGACCAGGAAGAAGAGAATTTGAAGTACTTTAAATGTGATAGAAGGTTGTACATGATTATGGTGGAAAATAATTGGTAATTCCACTTCTGTGTTTGATGAACTATTGTTTAACCATCCTGACTGAAGTAGAACTCTTGCATTAACTTTTGCAAATAAGTGTATGAAGAAAATACTTTGTGCACTGTCAAGTGGACGCTTTAACAATTGTTGCCAAGTGAAGGATGCAATGGAGACAAAGAACTGTGTATTCCACCTGGAATAGAACTAGGCGAAAAGAACTTTCTTGAAATTAACTTTGGTTTACTCTGAGTTTACCTAGGGCAAGGGGACTCGCCTCTGATCATAAGAGTTTCTGTTTTTCTGATATTTGAATATATGTTGAGTTACAACATTGAAACAGCCAAATGATCCCTGTCTGATTTTGTTCCACATAATATTGTGAGGGACAGACATTTTGGACACTAGGTCATTTTTCTTTAATCTGGGTTTCGTTAGGTTAGCGAAAGATAGGTGTTTTTCTCACCCTTTATTATTTTAATAAATGGCGAACTGGGAGAAAACTCCATTTATGTGTCAGCCTCCATGTCTGACTCCTCACAAACTCCATTGCTTACATTCACAAAGTACAACCCGTTTCACATGTGATCTTCTTTCATTGTCAGATATGACATAATCCACATATACATTTATTGTTCATGATTAACTCTGTTTATTATTTAGACCATGTGATAGAAACCCATTAACCCAAATGGTGATTGTGCAGGGTTTTCTGAAAACATTTCAACGCAAGGTGAGGGAGAGATATCAATATTACTTTGAAGCAGCAATAAAAAAAATCCTTATCCTCCCAGATGCTTCGGCATCTCATACTATTTTTCCTGCATTCTCTCACGTAATCCTATTTGCAACTGCCATCTCAAGTCATACAGGCTTCAGCATACATTCGACTTATTTCCCTGAAAGCCCATAACCCATCAGCTCTCGATGTAACTCTCCATCTAACCAGACCTTTCTGGTCATCAAAAAATAAGCCGTTGTGCTCCTAGGGAAATTACACCTTGCATCTAAGAACCCAATCTGGCCATACAAATCTAACAAATGGCTTTCCATTCCGTTCTCGCCTTCAGCCTTTTGCAATGTTATCTCAACTGCCCATATGTGGTTCGCTTTCAACCTCCTTCCGTGACCTAGGTCATCTAGCTTTTCAAAAGAGGCAACAACAAAAAAACCTCCCTGCAAATTCAGGGACTCGTGCAGGCTACTTAAGACTCTGAGTAGGTGATACCTGCATTCTGGGGTGACTCAATGTATCCACAATGAACCCATATTTCCCAACGGCCAAAATGTATCTGCAAATGTAAACCATTGTTGAATTCCCACATGTTAGTTTCCCCTTCAATGAACCCTTCTTTCGCATGCAAAAAACTCCCCACTACATACTTCTCAGCGCTACAAACTGTACATTGCACAATACATTGTATTAATGCCACTGCTACTCATGTTGCTGCCTACTGTGACTTGCAAATGTGCCAACTAAAACACAAAGTAACACTCATTTCAATTCTTCTAACTACATTGGACACATATTTAGTTGCAGCATCGCATCTAACCCAGCCACACCATGGCCTAGTAGAATTTACATAGTGTGAACCTCTTTTCCAGGTTGGGACCTAAAACATCTACAACATTTACTAGCGCTATATGAAAACATTAAATCTGAAACTAAATTCACTCTGTAATGTTGGAAGCCATTCTATGTAAGCTTGACAATTCTAGGATGCATTTAAAGTTGATGGAATTTTTGCAGCCACCCAAGCAACCTGTTACAAATTCAGCCTCAGCTTTAACAAATATATCTGCGCCTGATAGTGCTCCCTCGTCTATTTCGCAGGCACCTAAGTCTGAAGTCCTCCACAGTCCCAAGGAGCTGGGCGCTACCTCATTGCGTGAAGAGCTGATCTTAGCTCCTCCATCAGCAGCAGTGGGGGATTTACCAGGGTATATGAAGGGTAATAAGAGACCCCCTGCGCAAGTCAAAAAGACCCAAAACACGAAGAGCAAAATGTGTGTACGCAGAAATCCGTTAGGACATTTTGGAGGTCTTTGAATTCTTTGGCCGGTGGGACTTCTGTGCTGAGCACCTTAACTATTATGGGTGCGAAAAGCTCTTTCTCATGGTGGAGGGGCGAATGCATGGTAGTGATCGCTCCACAATCCTCACTGAGCAATGTAACGGGCAAACAGCTGGTCACTCTGTCTATTCAAAATGACCAAGATCCATGCTTTTTGCCTCCATACTGTATTCAGAGATGATAAAGGCCCCAACTAACTTTATTTCAGATCGTAACCTTATTTCCTCAAATGGTAGTATGAACATCTCGAGTGATTTATGCCGTTGGGTGAAGGGCCGATAGGGGCTCCGTCTACTGTTTTTTCCAGATACTGCCAAAGCATCATTTGATGGTTATGGACCTGTGCCCGGAGGTGGCCTCTTTCTTAAGAACAGACGATACACAGCGTTCTTAAGGGCTCCTTGGGCTCAGGTCCTCGCTTCATGATAAAGGTTGGCAGAGCTCCTAGAGATAAAATGCAGTGAGGAATTCGGCTTTTTTAGAATTGCTGGCAGAGAGTCTTCTTCCTGAAAATAATACCAATGTGCTGAATAGAGCTTGTGTACTGGCGCTTCTGGCTGAAATCCCGAATTTTAGAGCCATTACTACAAAGGACATTGAAAGGGTTGATTGTATACTCTCTCAGAACCGATTCTGCGATTTTGTTTATTGGGTCTAAAATTGTATATGACACCATTTTGAGGGAGTGCCAGCCATTTAGGCAATGGTATTGTGCCTAATGCTCGACGGAAGTCTTGCCTATAAAATTCCGATAATTGTGTGTTAGCAGGAGGTGACTTGCAAGACATAGTCTCATTCAAGGAGTTACATACTGCAGGTAACGGGCAGAAGGTGCAAAACATGAAACTACACTATGGAGATAAAACTGATTGGTCTTGGATAGCTAGTTAGTAAAACTGCCATAAAAGGGAGCAGACTAGATTCTCATAGCCTTGGGTTTAATGGGTCAGACTCTCTCAGGTTGGTGTCCTGGAATTCTTGCATAAATGCTCATCTTTTTTAGTAACTGTGTACTGAGATCGATGATGAGAGGTTATGTCCAGGTTTTGATGGTTATAGTGCTGCATTTCAACTGCCATCGAAGTGGCATTTTGGTTGGCCTGCAGGAGGTCTTTTGATTCTCTTGCAATCACGTAGTGGGTTAGATGTGAGAAAAATATGTCTCATCTCTAAAGGTGCATTAGCAGCACAAATGGAGTTCGTAATTGATGGGAATATCAAGACATCTGCTGATTTTAAACCTGTACTGGCATCAAGGGGTTTGCATTCTTGAGGGCAATATTGAGGACGGTTTAGTGTTGGTGGGAGGCGATTTTAATTCTACCTGTGGCAGTGAGAATATTTTAGGGATATACACTGACTTTGTACACTCTTTAATATATCTAAGAAACGTTGTCTAGGTATGAAATGTCCTTGTTTTGCTGGCCTTGGTTTACATATGTTAAGCAGTGCGGTAGAGGGGGATACACTGAGCCAGTTTACATGGCATAGGGGTCCTCCAAATCAGTTCACAATTTGCTGTTTAAGCACTGTAACTCGTTTAGGATTATTTTCAATAGGAACATGAAAGGGCCAGTTAATTTGAAGATTAATCTTGGTTCCAACAGGACATCATGGAATGACTCTACTGTAAAGAAGTTAAATGTAGAATTCACACATGCAATCCACGTCTCCGTCGTGGAAGTTTCAGACCTTCAACTTGGACAATTCCAAGTCATTTGTAGGGACCAAAAATAAAGAGTTACATTTAGAAAGTTCCTGTCAAAGGGTCATCTGGTAATTCTAAACATTTGCATGCGTAGGACTCCAATATTGTAGGGGTAAAACGGTACTTATGGCCAAAGATTAGGATACTAAAAAGGTCAGTGGAACTGAACTCTATTGTATGTTTTATTCAGATAAAAAAAGCAAAAACACAGATATTCTAACTGGCTAAAACAGTACCGGGTGCGTCTTATTCAAAAGGATGCAGAATATATCTTGTGCCTACTGAAAAATAGGAATGTGGCAGCTTTTTGGAGTACTATTAATCAGATTGAGTCGTCAACTGGTGAAACAATTGAATGTAGTTTCTGAGAAAGCTTGGGTTGATCATTTGACAACGTTTTCACATGAAGCTTTGGCAGATAAGATGACACTGCCATCAATGGTTGGAGATAGCTGGCGTTTAACATTTGAACAGGAAAGTATTCATGAAATGATTTTCAAAAATTTGCAATTTGAGAGTTCCCGGTCGTAACAAACTCTCTAATGTTCTGTTTAAAGATGACCCGGTAGTTAGGTCTACCATATTGACAATATTGCGCTAGCACCCCGTTTCAAGAGCTAGAACAGGGGGTAATGGCCCAAAAGCCCAAGTTATAGACCTGAGCGAAGCAAGGGCTTGTAACGAGGGCATGGGACATTACCCCCCCCCCCCCATTCCAGCTATTGGAACGGGGTGATAACGCTGTCATTACCAAAGCATTAAACCTGGGTGTTAGAAAAATCAATAAAGGATTTTCGTTCATTGAATAAGATGTCGCGCACGTCCCGTTCAATTAATGAAAATACTGTTCCAAGATGGCTGCCACGGTTAGGAAAGGCAGGGATCCATACGGTGCCCTTCCCAATCCATTACCATGATGGCCTGCAAAAGCTAGTGGCAGGCAGCCACAACAATCAGGTAAGTGGGCCAGAGGAGGGGGGTTGGGGAATAGTTGCCTTGGGTGTACATTTTGTTTAAAGAAATAGTAGCATCTGAATCTTTTTCCCTTCTTTTGGCGGACTGCTTTTGTGGTGCCAATCTACAAAAAGGGGCCACAGTCTGACCCAAAAAACTAGCCACCAATTTTTATTATTGATGCCGATAGTAAGGCGTTTGCTTCCTTCCTCTTAATGCATCTTGAAAAATGGGCTCTAGAAGCAGACAGGCTCAAGAAACGGCAAACAGGCTTCAGGAAAATCCTGGGACAAATTTGAACAGGTTCATATTGAAAAGCTTGCAATCCCATGATTGGGCTAAAATATATGACTCGCTCTATGCTGCGACTATCGATCTTTCAACCGTGCTGGATAGAGTAAATATGAACTTCTGTTGTCAAAGCTTGCACAGTGGGGGATTCCCGTTTGTTGCGTTTAATTATAGGTCTACATGAGCACTCTAATGTGCAAGTTCGGTTGGATCATGAGGGTTCTCTAACTCGCAAAGTTTGCATTTATACAGGGTTGCATTTTAGCCCCTTGCTTTTTTGATCTGTATCTTTCTGGTGTTGATGATTATATTAGGCATGCAGCTTTTGTTTCCCCAAAAAATTATACATTTAAGTTTGTTTGGTTGGCTTATGCTTATGATTTTTTGTTGTTTGATTGCGTTGCGATCGTTTTGCAGCTGTTACTTAAGGCTTTTACTTGTTTTGCCCAGTCAAATGCTCTCAAAATTAATTCTGGGATGACCATAATAATGGAATGCATGGCTAGAAGATCGTTGACTAACTTTACATAGTGGAATTATACTAATGAATTAGAATGGGTTGATAACTTTGTATATCTTGGTTTCCCCATTCCCAGTAAGCCCTGTACATTTCCAATAAAAAAAGAGGCTACGTACTAGAGCTATTTTTCTTGAAAATCAACTAATAAAAATAAATGCTAAGTATGTCAAATACTCTATCATTCCATCATTAAGGTTTTAAGAAGGTAAAATAGTCCCCAAATTACTTTATGGGATCATAGTTTTGAATACATGGGTCTTGGACTTTCTTGTAACAATAGTTGGTCTTATTTGGAAGAGGGTCATTCGAACCCCTACGTCATATCTGTTAGCAGCAATAAGATTCAAAGTAGGACTACCATCTCTGAAAAGTAGAGCAAAATGGGAATTCTTTTTTTACATTTTTTCTAAAGATTCTGAATCCTGTTGTAAACACATTATATGAGGATTTGAATGTGGCATAGCTGAGGGGAATACCTTATGTGGATGCATGTGATTCAATACTTGAGGTTTTGGGCTCTAGAGAAGTACTTCTAGCCACGCCTCGTAAAGTTAAAGGCTTATTGCATCAAAGGGATTGGATTAACACTCTTAAGGACCTGCATAGCCATCCCTCGCTTTAGCAACTTTTTTTGATCACAAAAATCTTGTGGTGCCCCTTGTTCGTATAAATATTTGTAAAAGTTTATTCAGACTTAGTTTTTAAGATTTCAGTGGAACTAGCACCCTACCATACAGAATCTGCCAATGTATAAAAAGATTAGTAGTGATAACGTGGTCTACAGATTTTATAAGGATCCAAACGAGCAAGAGTCTACATCTAGTAATTGTTTGTTCGGCATGATTAACCAATCAAATGTTATATTTTAAAAGTTGTGTACAATAGGTATCTTTTATGGAGTGCGACTCATTATGGAATAGATGCCTAGATGGCCCAACTAATTTGGTTGTTTTAGCGGTGGTGTTTTTTTTTCATTTCTTAAAATAGCTACTTTAATCTAATTTTAAATGCTTAAATGTGTTACATTGTCTACTTCTGATGCAATATATTGTTTCTAAAGTGCAAATCTTAACTTATTGTAACAAATGTATGCAGATTTTTGTCCGTTTTGTTTAGAATCTTCAATATTTTGGAATGTTTTTATGTGAGCAATTCTGAATGCTGATTAATTTTGTTTAAACCCAACAACAGTAAAAATTACAATTAAAATAAAAACATGTGCATGTACAAAAAGAAGTTACAATTGGCATACGTGGGTATGCCTCCTTGTGCACACCCACAAGCAATTCCAGGGATATTTGCATTGAAAAATCACTGCCATGCAAAGATAGTAACACAATAACATGAACAACCTTTTTTGGGGGGCTGCAGGAAGCTGTTCCATCTTTGTGAAATTAATCTCAATCAATGAAAAGATGTATGCGGTGGTCTTAATTTACAATGGATACAGTCAGAGGACCTCCTTCTCTTCGGGCAAATCCAACTTTATATATGTAAATCAAGATCAGTTGTCTGCACAGGTCTATACCTCTATCTTGACTGTCGAAATAGGGAAGAATGGTTTCTTGTGAATGGTATTATCCTGTTTGCGCCATACTGATACTAATGGTTTTTCCGTTAACTGATATATTTTCCTTATTCGTGATATCTGTGTTACAGTAGATTAATCTTAAAAAGACAGAACCAAATAATCAATCTACACATTATTAGTTTCGCAAACATGGTTTAAACCATGATATTCAATCTTAACTCTCTACACGTGTTTCACCCTCTTCAAGTCAGAGGGCTCATCAGGAGAGTACCTTAAAGTGCTTTTTTAGTGTTAAGAGTATCTTTTATTGACTGAAGTTTTATCAAATTTTTCTAGAATTTCCAAGTCAGGACATCATAAGATCTAAGTCCAGAAAGTTTAATTCACTGGAGATTAAGGTTGCTTTTTGCACCTCTGTAAGGATGAGGATGCAGTGGTCCTCTTGTGGATGCAGCCGATCCGTTGCATTAACCTTCCCTTAAATCTAAAACAATCAAGGCGGGTTATGGGGGTTCTTGGACTTCCCTTAAATTTGAAACAATCACGGTAAGGTTGTATGGGGGTATTAAACCAACCTTTTAAATCCTAAAAAAAAAAACAAGGACAACGTGCATGGGGTGGTCTTTGGCTCCTCTAAATCTGAAACAATCAAGGAGGTGGTTGTGATGAATCCAGTGGAGTCATCACTGATTCCCCGGTGGTGACCTCCGCCCATGTGGCCAGGGGACGGCAGCCACTACCTGATCCTTACCCTGGAGGTGGCTATAAGAGGGAGGATCATATGGGAAGAGACAACTACCGAGGGGAGGTGGTGACTCCATCAGATGAGACGCAGTTTTGCCCTGAGGAAGACCCTATAATACCCGAGACCTTAATGGCTTATTAGCACCAACAGTTCCCTCTTATAGTGAAAGTTAGAAAATCCTTCCTCTATATCACTCTAGTCAAGCCCCCACTGATGACCCAAACACTCACAACTCATACATAACATCTCTGATTTTGAGGTGTCTTTTTGCGAGAATTTTGAACAACAACATCCGAGAAATTAAGTAAATCTATGGACTTCAACTCCCTCAGGTACTGAGACGAGGAAGAGGAGGAAGGAGTTTATGCAAACCAAGAGAATCCCAAAGCCTAATGTGCAGGCTAGTTGTTTTACTTGACCTAAAGTGCGCAGGACATTTAAAAATGGCAGAGGCAGTACAGGAGGGAATTGTGCACCAGAAAACAGTGCGAGAGAAAACGTGCAAATCGACACGGCGGCTCGCAAAATGCAAGAGACACAAAACGGCATGGCGAGAAGGGAGGAGGGGCACCGCAGGCAGACCTGAAGGACTGTGGAAGCACTGGCGGCCGCAGCAGAGCTCCTGGAGGTACGGTTGTGCCGAGAGGCAGCATTCTCTGCTCCAGGCCACAGAGGAAAGCCGGCAAGTTATTGCAGAGCTGCAGGAAATGCTGGGGGGGAACGTCTGCACCATGTAAGAAGCCGACCCAGTGAGGAGGCTTCATCGCAGAGGCACGCCAAGAGCTGGATGCGCTATGAGTCTGGTGAGGCTGAGCAAAGTCATTGGGGACCCTGCGTCTTACCGACATACATGCAACTGACTGACTGAATGGTATGAGATTGCTAATACGGACAATGCTCCAAAGTGGTTTGAATGCAAACAAAACCCAATACCAATTCAGTACCCAATAAGAAGAAAATGTGAATGCCGACAAGGCAAAGTGCAGCAACAAACCCCAAGCAAGTACAGATGCATGCAATGCCAATATTGGGCACAGCTGAAGCAAGTGTTAACATAGGCAAATATACCGAGCACCTCAGGGTATATGCTACTGTGGTGTAGTGAAAAGAACAGTGAAACAAATAAGATAAGAAGTCCTGGCAGGCCAGTATGACATTGTGCAAAGATACCTGGTAGAGGAGTTTGTAAGGGGATCTGAGAAGCCCATGAAAGAAATCCTGACACACAAATACACCAGGCACCCAATGTTGTATAAAGATTTTGACATTGGTGGAAGATACCAGGAGATCTAAAAACCCATAGAAGGATTCCTGGCAAGGGAGTATACCAGGCAATCCAATCCGCTAAAGAAAGACTGTTATGGAGTTTATTTTTTAAACACGAACTTTGCGAGTGCAGTACAAAGACACAAAGGATAAAGAACCACTTTTGCCATCCTACCTAAAATAATCGAGGGGAAAGGGAACCACCTTCTGGATCCAATGGTTTCTAATTGGAAAACACTATTTGGAGGAGTCAGCCTTATATTTTTTGATTGTGAACACTTTTTGCTAACATCAAGTCAAAGACATTTCCTTGCACCCTTTGTTGTTTTGTTTCTAGTGTGAGGGTCAGCTTAGAGCATTTTGGACACAAGGACAGCTTTTACGTTACGGACTACTTGACACAGACCGATCTTTAGTCTTCTAGGTAGGGAAATTCCTCTTTAGAATAGGGTTAGACAGGCGTTTTTCCAACCCATTCTGTTTAATAAAATGTCTGACTGAGAATGCCACAACTTTGTGTCTACTTCTCATTGCTGAGCCCTCACACGGTGTATGGGGAGTCATGACTTCATTTAAATCTGAAGCAATCGAGGAAAAGCTGTATCGAGTAGTTCTTGGACTCCCTTGCGCTGCTGCTGACAGCTCCAAGTCTAAGACTGAGAAGATAGTCAGAGTCGTAAAGCAACTTCCCAAGGGCACTATAGTCTTCTGGCAGTCTTATGGTGCATGGTCCTGAACTCTGATTAGGAAATCAGTCATATGGGGGGGGGGGAAGGGCCCCACTACTTGGAGAAGAACTCATTGAAAGCCTGGTGATCCAACCAACAAACATTGGCTTAGCTATCGCCATGTTATAACAAAGAGGCAAAGTAAAACACAAGGGTCCCCGATATTACCTGCTTGGATCTGTTTTTTCGTGCACGGTCAACCACTCCCTCATTCCCCTGCCCACTATGCTATTTAATATACTGACGACTCTTTAGAATGAGGCACAATTGAAACAATTTATTGCTTAAATGTCTGCATTTTGAAAAGGGGAAGGGCCAACACCCTCAAATGACTATGCACATCCATTTAATTAAATAAAGAACAAGCTCTGTGATGATAACAAAAAATTGACTTTCGGCACCTCACCTGGAAAGCTATGGCTTGACTGAGGCTATCCAATGCAGGGTCCTCTCCTTCATCTTCACTTTCTTCCTCTTGGACACTGAAACATAGGACAATGTGAAGTGTGGGCGAGCAGAAGCACATTCCTGGCATACTTAATTTCATGTCCAGAGATAGTAATTCCACCAGAACTGCTATTTAGGAAGGTAAACACTAAAATAACTAAGCTAATGCAAATGCAATGTCTAAACTAAGAAATCAGGTTTTACACATTTTCCACTTTGGTCAAAACAGTAACAATTCAATATCACACATACTTTTTCATGTCCCAAAGTGTAAAAACTTGGTTAGAAATGTTTACGGGTCTCAAGACAAAGCTTTGAAATACTTTTGCATTGGATGAAGACCATGACCGGTGTCCCATCAACGCAACATCAAATCTCTCGACAAACTAAGATGCTTCATCCAGAAAACTCTTGGTGTAAACCTGCATGGTCTGCATACCCTGATAACGGTTTGGGTGTATTTGACCTAAAACGTTTGACCTAATCATATTTGATCTAATTTATTTGACCTTTTTTCAGTCTAAAATGATGCGGTGGGAGACCCCCTGCAACCACCCCCCCCCCCAACTTCCCCTCAACCCAATCTATACCCTTATCCACCCCATACATATATATTTAATTATGTTTTACTGAAGAAAAGTCCAAAATAAATAAATAACAAAAAGATCTAATGTTTTAGGTCAAATGTTTTTAGATCAATTATGCTAATACCCTGATAACTGGCCCCGGTGCAGTTATCTACCCCGCTGTGGCACCACTTGCCCCTCTTTCTCCAGAATCTTAATGTCACCAATCCAATCATGGCAGATCACGAAAGCCACTGTGCCCATCATGTGAGGGTACACCAAGTATACATTGATGTAAATTATGTATCATTGTTAAAACAGTTTTACAGCTCTTGAGGCGATTTCCTCGGTATTGTCCAATTTGACCTAATGCCAATTTGACCTACTCCCATCTGACCGCATCTTTTTGACCTAATTCGGTCGGTCAAATGGCACACTTTAATAACAAAAATACTTGTGGGGTGGGGTAAGGGAATAGGTTGAGGTGGGGGAAAGTCGGGTGGAGGTGCGGGGGGGACTCCCCCCGCATTAGCGGAGGTTATAGGGTGCCTTCCTCCGCAGGAGGTCAAAAAGAAATAAGTCAATCAAATTAGGCCAAATGGGCAGTAGGTCAAACAACCCATATCCATTTCCTTTCTACAATAACCTCCTTTCATGAATGACAAAGAAAATATTAGTAGAGAAATACACAGAAATATAGCTACATTTCTTCTTCAGGTTCAATCATTTTCTTTTTCTTCTTTTCTTTCTTTTTTGGAGGCTCACGTTCTCCCAGCATATTTTTAGGGCAAGCATAACTCAAGTGTCCATTATCCTATTAGACAGAAGAAAATATAACAAGTATTCAGGGCAAGCTGTGCATATGTTAATATGTCTACGGCATAGAGCTCCTTAGGTCAACAGTTCACTTATTTCTTCCCACTTAAGCATCACAAACAGTAAATCTTGTTGCAGAATCTGCACTATAGAAGCACAAACAAACCATACCCATGTGTCTTAACAAGCACACGCAAGCATGACATTAACTCACCGTTGGGCTGGCCACCTGCCCCTGCCAAGCACAGATAACCAGGAACTGTTACCTATCCTAGTCCCGGTACATTGACAGCAATAACCTGCACTTTTGAATGTAATCAATATCATCAGTTGATATGAAAGACCGCTTTACCTGCCTATTGTTGGAATCACTGGGTAGTTGAAGAGCCAAAGCCTCAACCCCGTCACAACCAAAAAGTGTAGTACCACTTCTAGAGTATGCCAATGAGAAACTGCCAGGCTACTAACCACTTCTACTCTATGCTGTTTACATTCAGAAGGAAGGCACAGTAATCAAAAGACAATCATCGTCAAAGACAAACTATCTTTAGAAAAGCAGGGCTTGCTAAATCTTCTAGCCCACTAGCATTGGCGAGTAGTTTTTATGAAGGCCGAGTACCACTTGCATGATACTCGACCTTGCTGGCGAGCATGGGGATGTTAGAAGAACAAGTTACTTACCCTTGGTAAAGTTCTTTTGATGATGTTTCTCCCACGTATTCCTTATCTTATGATAATAGATCTCTCCAGCTTCACTGCTTCTGATTTTTTTTTGTACAGGGGGTGCTGAATGCAGAGTCGCCACGTCGATTAGCTTTGAGGGCCTCCGATGACCGTCAACGCCATCATCAGCATAAATAGCGCATTCAGCGCACGTTTTCTTCAGTTCCGTTTTTCCGTGCTTATGCTTTGAGTAATTAGGGCGCGCTTCAGTTTTTCATCAGAAAAATGTCTTCTTCACCTACTCCTTCGACACCAAAGTCGGGTTTTTAAAAATGCCACGACTGAGCATCGAAAATGTCCATCATGGATCCTCATCGCGTCTGCCTGTAGTGTTTGGGCTCCGGGCACCATACCGACAACTGTGGGTTCTGTCAGGCCATGACAGAGAAAGCTCTCAGGGAGCGTAGAGGAAAACTGGCAGTGGGGAGGTTGGCATTGAAGTCTTCTTCGAAGTGGGAGAAAAAACCTGGTGAGTCTAGAGACTCTTCCCAGGGTAAAAAGTCGAAGAGGTCCAGATCGAGGACTCGATCGCGGAAATCTTTGTCTTCTTCCAAGAAGGCGAAGAAGAGACGCCATAGGTCTCCAGTAACCTCAAGTGATTCCTCCACAGAAGTAATTCGATGCCCAATGAAGTCTGATTCCCTGGCAAAGTGGGATGCAATTTGATCCGAGAAGTTGCGAAAGGAGAGTGGACCAAGTAGATACAAAGCAACCATGTGAGCCTGGGACTCGCACCCATATGTGTTTGAAGCAAAGAGTGTTTGGGACCCAGAAAGGAGAAAAGAGACATTACAAGAGAAAACACTTGCGTGGCAGGGAATCATGCTAACCTGGTAAGCAACAGTTCCTCGCGAGTTAGCTGGAAACTTAAGAGAAGAATACATCTAGGCGAAAGTAGCCTTTGGAATCCTGCATTTTGGAAACTTATTTTGCATCACTTTATTACAGCCAGACTGGGAACATTTCTGTTGTCTGTGAGCACAAAGAACACTTTGTACTTTAAGAAAAGGACATATTTGCACAATTATTTTAGTGTTCGGAACAGAAGTAGGTTTCTGGACACTGTGAAAGACTTCTTAGTTTCAAACTACCTGACATTTTCATTCCAGAGAGGCATTTTTTCCAACCCTCTTATTATTTATAAAAGTACTTATCCAAAATCATGCCACCATTGTGTCCGAGCCTTTCTTATGGACCCTTACATTACTCAAACACCAACATCTATCCTTCCTAAATATGGCAGCATAGTGTTAATCTGGCCCCAAGCTGTAAGAGCACTTGAACTGAACCATTTCACAATAAACCCCTACTGCGCCACACAATTAACACACCTCGATACCAGATGTATGTTGATGTTCCGATGTTTAATCAATTGTGTAATTCATTCTGAAAACTACACCTTGTAAACCAATAATTTCCATATCTTTTAAACCTGCTTTCTTAAAACTTCCATCAATACAAATTATGCAAATTTGATACATCCACACAATACACAAAATTACAGAAATAGACAAGAAAGAACATGATCATATTTGCAATGGGAAACTAATGAGTGAAACTTAAGTCATCTGCTACAATTGAATTCAGATCATGATTAATGAATGTATTAATCAAAAGGATTGGTGTAGCTTGGAAAAAGCTTGCTAGAAGCCACATAAGAATAATTGTGACCTCTAAACGAAACACGTGTCGGCATGAATTTTGTGTATTGTGTGGCTGTATCAACTTTGTATAATTTGTATTGGAGAGGTTTTAAGAAAGAAGGTTTTTTTTTCAAACTGTGTGTTTTTTTCCATCTTTGCATCACATCACATTGCAATTCTTTCACATTATATAAAGAAGAAAAAAGAACACAACATAACCAACTGTTAGCTGCAAACTTACGTAAAATCCTACACATCCCGGTGTACAAATGGGTTCGCACTATCCATGCTTTGTGTGGATACAGACACTCTACCACAGGTCCTCTTATACACACCGACACCATCTCTTTTGCCGAGTACTGACCCCTCAAATCTCCCGGAATCCCCAAATATCATTATTGCCTCCCTATTGGGTGGGCTCAGACTTGGTACTGCCCAATATGCCACAGCTTACCCCTTCGCTTTGTCTCGGGTAATTGCCCCATGCCACCATTCCAGGATTCCTTATGAAGGCCCTATCTCTTCACGCTGCACTACATAAGTCTGAAGGGGTCCCCGTATCTCCTTAGATCTACTCCTACCTGGAAGTGAAGCCGCGTACAGCATTTCTCTCTCCTCGCAGCTCTCCATACACCTCAGCTATTGAGCGTAGGTGGGAGCTGGTGCCTTCATCCAGGCCCCAGCTTTCAACACTCTGGCCACTACCGATGCCAGCCCCAGCAAACGGTGTCCAAGCATACCCTCCCGAGGGAGGATTGCAAGAAGCCATGCCAGGGGTGTTGGTGGTATATCCTCCCCCAACATGTTTTGTATTCCATTTATTAGATCTTGCCATAGTTAATGCACTTTATTGCAATGTCACGCTTTATATAGAAAGTTTGCATTCTGACCTCGGCATTGTGTGTGGTCAGCAATGCAATGCGGACAATTAGATGATTGTTTAAAATATGTAATTTTTTTAAATGATAAATGTCATTAAACGCCTCACTATCCCTACTCTGATGATAATTTCCCTGCCTATCAAAACTAAAGGAGAACACTCTGTAAGGAATTCATGGTGGCAATAATGAAGACAGACACAACTGAGGCACGGTTCAAGGGCGTTTATTGAACTTCAATGGGTTGGATGAACGCATATCTAACCCTACATCTAAGGATGGGAGCAAGCTACGACCATCAAAGTATAAATAACACAGTCTTAGTGGAGTCTTGTCAAAACAAAAAGGCCTATACTAAAAAAACCTATTGCCAATCCTTACTTCGAAATACAAATGATATGGGGAAATATTGTATGTAAAAGAAAGTGTGTTCAAGAAACAATATGTCAGGGCAGCTGGAATCTTCCCTTCCCCACGTTTTCAGCATGGGGCAAGGTGGCACACTCGAGCTTAGCACATACTCTGGCTTCTCCAGCACGAGGATGCAGGTCAGGATACCAATATCCGGGCCTTCTGCGCCAAAGTCCATTTCCCTTCAAAAGCCTCTTATTCGCAGAATGCCTGGAGTAACAAACCAACTAAACAAAGTTCCTTCTTTTCTTCAGATTTTTAAAATTCACAAGTTTCAGGGTTCACGGTTTCTAATGGGTCTCCCTCAGCCGGGCTCAGACCTTTCAATCACCAGTTTATACAATTCCACAGATCTCCCTTAACCGGACCTCGGACCTGTCGTTCACACTCCTAATTAGTTAATCAAAGACATTCGACTGTGCAAGGCTTTTGCTTAACTTCTGCATGACCACTTCGATGTATTTCACATTCATTCCTTTTCTGATACGATACACCAAAAACAGAGACCTTCGACTGGACACAACCGCGGTACCGGAGCACTCTGTTATTCTATCCCTTCTTTGACACTTACACGCACCAGGGTTCTTTGGTTTTTGGAAACTCACTGGTTGCCGTGTTCACAGTTCTCCTGAATTTCACCTTCATTTAGGACATGGCCAGCAGCTTCCAGCCTGCCTGCTCCCGATTTCCTGGACATACGTCTCCCGAGCCATGCCACAGCCTCTCTCCAGCACTGAGTCGCCGTCTAAGCTCCACATTCCCCTCTGGTCTCTCAAGGCTTTTTTCTGCACTCTGGCTTTCAAGGTCCTCTCTGTGCTCTCGACTTATCCCCGAAAGCTCTTAGGGTTCTCGGACCCCCTCTTATTGTTCACACAAGGGTCTCCCTCAGGTGGGCTCGGACCCCTCCTTAATGTTCACACAAGGGTCTCCCTCAGCCGGACTTGGACCCCTCAATGTTCACACAAGTGTCCCCTCTTAGTTTAAAAAAAAAATGGGTTTGGACTTCCAGTCCCAGAATGCACTTCCTACTATTTTACTCCCACTTCACCAGCTACCCGAAAACCGCATTCTTGCGATTTGGGAGCAACAGAAGGACAAGGGGGAGTTTGACTGAGGTCAGGGTCCTACTGCCTGCCCCTCAAAGGCCTGGACTCTTCTGTTTCGCTCAGGGGAGGAGCTCTGATGTGGGTGCTGCCAGGCAACCCCAGCTGCCCCTGGTTTGGCTACCTGGAGGCACAGCTCCCACTCCACACTGCAGCTTCACCTGCACTCACAGGCCCGGTGTCTGGGCAGTTCTTCCTCTACAGGACTTCCAGGTTCTCTCCAGCTCACGTCTCCCTCTTGCTTCTCTGGACCCTTCCAGCATCCCCAGCTCGCTATTCACAGTTTCTTGATAACCTTCTCTGGGTTTCAAGGTAAATTCAGCTCCAATGATCAACAAAAAAAAGAAACAAGGAAATCCATGTAGGTAATATAGTCTCAATTCAGTTCTTGATGTTTCAATGGCAAAGCAAAGTTTTGTTAACCAAAGTTCCAACAACAGCAAAGATTTTCCTCTTGGTGAAATAAGTACTTCCACTTCCTCAACAAATATAATCACTGTTATTCCCTGCCACAATGCTTTGCCCCCACAAACTGCCACAGTTCAAAAGAAATGCAACTTCTGTAATTGGTAATGAAACACAGTTCTTGGTTAATATTTTGCATGTCTCTCTTTACAAGATTAGGAGATACAGTAGGTATCTTTGTCAGGATAATTTCACAGCACTCTTACTTACACTTCAAAAACGTCTACTAGAGTTATACCATGAGAAGCTACTCCCTTTGCTTCATAGTATTTTGCTTCATTTGTGCTCCTGCAGTCTTGCATCTACTGTGAACCAAATATACCAGCACTGCTTCAGTGCTTTGTGGCACAACTACAGCTTCAGTGTTTTTTAACTTCAAACAGGTTGTGGTTATAACAAGATTCACTTTCCGATATTTCAACACCTTCAGGTAGGCAAGGCACACTCTTCCTCTGAATATCCCTTTTCCAAAGCGGCAGCGTCTATGTCTCTCTTGCCTATCTGCAACCAACAACAGCCTACTTCTCTCTTGCGTCTACAGTCTTTGGCAATGTAGGTTATAACAGTTTCAAAGGATATTTATTATAAGTAGCAGTTTTCCCTTCCCCAACCTGGCCTTCATCCCTCTGCCACCTGTTAGCCAGAATAATTACCTAGAGGTTTTGGTGCCACTCTCTTGGCTTCTGGTAATGCTTGCACAATTGTATTGTAGGCAATGTTGGTGTTTAAATGGTTCTCTGGCTTTGGGAAATACTGGTTTCAGTCTCAATTGGGGAATACTCTTAGCTTGGGCAACGCTTGCTATCTCCAACTTCAGATAAAACATGTAAACACTTGACATCTCTTTATGAGTAATTGTTGTCTCCATGATTAAGGCTTCAGAGATCATCCTTCTTTGAAGAAACGCAATTAGGCACACACAACGACTTCTTCATAGTTTTCTTAGCGTTTGCTCTTCACGCGAGTGAAATAGGAATTCCCAATCACACGCAAGTGCACATTTCAAGTGTCCCATTGTTAAAGACTAAACAAACAACTTTGCCTCGCTTCTACGCTTACACAAGTTATTATTAAGCTGGATACTGTTGCCGGCAGTGCTCGAGCAAGGAATATGAATGCCAGGTTTAACTCACCGTCTTCTGTTTTCCTCTCTACACGTGTTGCACAACTTCTAAGACTTCTGGCTTCACTTGGGACCCACACCCTTCCTCGTTGACGGTGTCTCAATTCCGCCCACTCAATTAAGGAGCCCCTCTCGCTCCTGAGACCCACTGTTTCTTCTCGGACACGCTTCTTGCTGCGCAACCTCTGCAATTAGGATCAGATAGGGAAAGGCAGCCTTCCTACATGCCTTCCACTGCGCAGCCTTTGCATAGCAGAGTTTGGGGGAACAAGACCCTCACAGGACAAACAGGGGAAATCTGCTGCATCATAGTCCCAGCGTCCCTTTGGTTCTCCCACTTCTGCCTGGATTGCCAACACTGTGCCTTCTTCCTTCTGCCTCTGCTTCATACACTCCAGGCACAGTTCAAGCTCCTAACTGCCTGCACCTGAGGGGGCCCTTTAAGTCTCTCAGCTTCCCTCAGGAGTGGGCCATTAGGCTTAATTGCCTGACTACTACTACAGCATGACCTCTTCCTCATCCCAGTACTTCTGCGGGACTTGTAGTCCCCAATAATAAAATCGGATCTTTTTACTAACTTCTTTGTTTTAAGGGTAGATGTATTTTCCTTAGAGTCATTTAAGGATGAACCATTAGAATGCATTTATAGAGAAAGACAGTTAATTTGAGGCAATATTTCTACATTCCTTTTCATTATACCTTTGGGAGTAGGGAGGAATTTTATCCTGAATACCTTGAATGGTTTTTCTTTGGTTAAGGGTTGTTCAGGTTTTACAGCATTTTTGCCCAGAGCCACAGATCTTATATGTAGTTCAGAAACATCATAATGACAATAGGCCATTACCTGTGGTATCAACTTTAAAAGGTTCTCTCTTTTAACTGACAAATACTGCGTCTCATCCCATGGGATCTCCACGTCACCCTGGGCCTTGTCTCCTCCCAGGTGGTACTCCTGCAGTGCACCACCCCCAAGGTCAGGATCAGGAAGCGTCTGCCTCTCCCTGGTCACCCGGGGGGAGACTTTAGACAGTTCTCCAAGGGATCCGTAGGATTCGTCACATCATCTACAACAATTAGCGCTCCTATCAGGGTAGCATTATTTTAACCGTAAAGGTGTGTGCTACATTTGATGGAGGTATTTGTAGTGTGTAATCCTGTAGCAAGCGTTGAGAGATACCTTTCTAGTTTGCAAACATGCCTATTGCCATTGACGATCAGTCAGCACTACAACCTGTGTGGTGTCCCAATTTTCCCTGGCCTTGTCCTCTACCCCTACCCTTTGTTCCTCGACCATCTTAAATAGGGAGGAGACTGCTCTGTGATATCTTGGTTACACGATCATCTGTGTAACCTTTGAAGTCTGCGGCTCCCCTGGCCTACATGGCCAGCGAGCCTGGAGCTCACTTTGGCGTCTATAGTATAATAAAGTGGTAACCACCGTGCAACTGCCCTCTGTTCTGCAACTGTTCCAAGGTTATGAATCTATCGTCCAAAAATAGATCTTCCAGTGTGTGAACCCGAGAGCTTCAAAGTGTAGCCGGAAGATTGTTTTGTGTGTCAGCTTAATGCCCTGTGTTCTATATATTGCAAAGTCTGGGGTATAGAGCTTAACCTACCCCACAATCTTCCCAACCAGTCCCTGGCCCAATTTGTGGTATCTACATGCTGAACTTCTATGCAAGGTTTCTGGACTACGCCCCATAACACTGCCCCACAGGTCGTCCGGGTGTGCAGTCGCCTTCTCTATGCCAACATGCGGTACATCAGTAACAGTTGCCCACCATCAAATTGCATATTGGACCGGAGCTGCTACATAATACAAAAGCATGTCCGGGTAGTCCATCTCCCCCTGCTCATATGGTTTGGTGAGCATAATGTATGGAATCCTGGGCTACCTGCCAGACTGTTCTTGCCAGCATAGTCCCCACCCGCACCCAGTATTTTTCCAGAGGCACTATGGGGACATTATTTAATATGTATACCAATTTAGACACCACCACCACCATCTTGGCCAACACCATGCAGGCTGCCTTTGAGAGCGGTAACCGGATCCACAAGCACACTCATTTCTAGCTGTTCTAATACCTTCACATAATTTTCAGTGTATAGTGTGTTCGCTTCTGTGGTGACCTGCACCCCGATGTCAAATACCCTTCGGGCACCATTTAAACGCAGGTGTGGTAACAAACTGAGTCGTTACTTGAGTCCGCGGCAGGATTTTAGACTTTTCTCAGTATATTTTCAGTCCGGACAGTTGCCCGAAACGCTGTACATCTTGCTTTTGGATCCAGTTCCTGGAGGTGGACCGGTGCGAGAGGATCACCTGGATGGGGAACCTTGGGGAGTGGGTGTGGGGCATCTAATGGTGAGATGTGGTGCCCCCTCCTTCAAAACCTTTACTCCCTCTTTCCCGATCAAGTACATGAGTTTTGTAATTCACCACCCCCCCACCCTTCCCTGCACGAACACATATACATTCCCTTTAAACACTGGGGAAAGACAGACTCGAACATGTCCCAGTGCCGTGGTCAGGCAAAGTCAGGCAATTGTGTGGAACCACTCACACCTGAATCCCCTTTGCCTTCCCCTACCTGGATAAAATGCAGAGCACAGGAACACACTTCGAGCAAGGCAAGGAACGGGACAGAGCACATAAATGAGCAGCCTATTCTAGACCGCAGCTGAATCGAGGAAGCCAGACAGAAAGTTACGGAATGAAACCAAGGAGGGTGATGCCGTTGGGCCGTTTGACAAGTAATCGCTGGGCTGTTGAAAACTCTGAAGCAGCACGTGTGAGGCAGATGAATGTGGCCAGAGAATCCTGTAATGCGTGTCCGAGATATCGGGAGCCCTCCTGCATGACTAGTCGATTCTGAGAGGAGTGAGGGGAGGAGGCGGGGGGAGTGCAGCGCTGTGGTTTCGCCCTTCACTCCATGATCAAAGCCGCGAGCGGAACTATGAGTTGACGGCAAGTGTGTGAAACCGGGCTGCGTATGAACAAAGGTTATGGGTGGCAAAAAAGTGTCCTGTGAAGTAGAATTGAAAAGGCGTTTCATGAAAGATGTAAATGAAAAGGAAAGCTGATGATCATTTTTTTTAACTTTGAGATGTGAACTCACGATACTAAGTAGCAGAGTGGTCCAGCACTGTGTGTGTGCCCAATCGAAAGCTCTCTGCCTGAATGTATCCCGCCAACAGAACTTATGAAATATGAATATGATTTATGAGGAAGAGAATCAAAGTGGTCCTGCGAGGGTTTAAGTCAAATCTTTTGCACAATCGAAAGTCTTTGGTTCGCAGTGAACTGTGAAAGTGAAATAGGAGTCTGAGCCCGACAGAGAGGGACTCAAAGTGGAAGTAAAAGACTTTTGTTGTTTAAAAAAAACTCCTGAGGAAAGGAACTTTGAACAATCTTTGTTGAACTTTCGTCTTGCAAGAGAGAATCCTTCCTTGATTGAGCAAGAGACTTTTAGTTGCAGAGAGTTGATATATGAACTTGGAACTTAGCTGAGCTTAAGCGTGTTCCAAGCCCAAGTGTGCCGCCTTGTCCCATGGTAAAAAACGTGGGTAAGGGGAACCAACTATCCAGCCTTCCTGGCATATTGTTTCATGACACACTTTTTGTTATTGTCATCATTTCCCACACTGTTTATTGTTAAGAAGTAGGGATTGGCAATAGTTTTTTGTTTAGTATAGGCCCTTTAATTTTGACAAAGACACTACTAGGACTGCGTTATCTTTATTTTGATGGTCGTAGCTTGCTCCCACCTTCAGATTTAGGTTTAGACTGGCGTTTTTCCAACCCCCCTGAAGTTCAATAAACACACTTGAACTGTGATCACTTGTCTTACTGTAAGCATGAGATTACTCTCTGGATCCTTAACGTACAACAACATATCAGCGTAGAGAGAGATGATACTACTTTGAGAGAAAACCTGAACACCTCTATGTGCGTGCCGTTCTTGAATTTATCAAGCCAAGGCGAGCCGAAGTGGTGTGAGGGGACACCCCTGTTCTGTTCCCCTCATGAGCCATACTGGTCTAGATACTGTCCTGTTCGTAATTACCATAGCACTAGGTACGGAAAACAGCAATCATAGCCCCTTTATGTAGGCAATCCCCAGTCCTGTCCGCCGTAGGATCTCAAACAAGAAAAGCCACTCTACTGAGACAAAGGCCTTCTTGGCATAGCGAGAGGCCACAATCATTGGGACTTCCTCTTTAATGTTGTGCAGGAGGGCGCAGAGCCAGGGTAGATTGTTTTAGGTTGACCTGTCTGGGATGAAACCTGCCTGATTGGGCAGCATTACTCCTGCCAAATGCGGCTGCAGGCAATCTGCCAGCAGTTGGGCTAGTATCTTATTGTCAGTGTTCACTAATGATAATGGCCTGTATGAGGTGCATCTTAAGGGGTCTTTTTGGGGCTTAAGGAGGACCGTGACCAGGCCCACTCGAGTAGACTCAACAAGTCTCCCTTCAAATGCTGCAGCATGCATCGCCATAATGTGTGGGATCTGCTCCTCTACGAATTCCTTATAGAATTCGGCCGTCAGGCCATTCGTGCTTTATGGGAGTGCCGGTCTTATCTCTTCTGCCGTGGGGCGTGCATTGAGGAGCACAGCCTGTTCTGGGTCCACCCACCATAGTGCCATCTGGTCCAGGAACATATATATATATATATATATATCAGCTGTGGTTGCGCTTTGCTGAGATGTGCATAGAGCTTTGCAATACCTCAGGAACACCTTATTCATGGAGTTATTGTCCCGTACCATCTGACCCACCGCGTCTTCTACCTCTGAGATGTTGTCTGTTTTACTCTCCTTACGAATAGCCCATTATAGGTTTAAGGAACTCATGGCGGCAACAGTAAAAACAGACACAAGTGATCACAGTTCAAGGGGGTTTATTAAACTGTATGCAGGTTGGAAAAACGCCTAACCTAAACCTGAATCTAAGATGGGAGCAACCGTCGACCATCAAATGACAATAAGGCAGTCCTGTGTCAAATAAAAAGGCCTATACTAAGAAACCTATTGCCAAACCTTACAACTATTACAAAAAGAGTGTGGAATGGTTTTTCAAGAAAAGAAAGAAGTATTCACAAATAACATGTCAGGATGCAGTAGCTTGGGTCGCCCTTTCCCACGTTTTGAGCACAGGGTAAGGTGAGCTCTTGGTGCACAGCACACACTCTTGCTTTCCCAGTACGAGTTGACAATTCCACTTGCAGCTATTAGGGCCGCCGATGGCAAAGACTCGTTTCACTTGAAAGTCTCTTGCCTTCGCGGACCTGACATATTCAAATGACAAAAACAAAAGTTCCTTCAACCAAATGAAAGTTTGTTTCCTGGTTTCACTTAGAGTGAGGATTCTTCACCCATGGGTTCCCCTCTTCCGGCCGCTGACCCTTCACAAATCGTATGCCATAAATCAATAACAGTTCCTTCTCTTAATGGACTTTTGGAGTGATGTATCCCCTGGATCTCCCTCGTTTGGGCTTGGATCCCTTCACAATATTGCTTTGGGTGATGGCTTCACCTTTGGGTCCCCCTCTTCTGGGCGCTGACCATTCAGATCACTTTGGGTGATAGCCTTCCACCCCTGGATGTTCCTCGGCCGGGTTTGGATCCAAATGACAAGGGGGACACTTCCTTTCCCCTCGTCTTGAAATACTTCTTGCCTTTCGCAATTGAGGTGAGGATTCGTCACCCGTGGGTCCCCCTCTTCTGGGCGCAGACCCGTTTCGGATATTTTTCTCGGCTCAGTCTCCCTCTTCCGGTTCACTATGGCTTTCAACAAATGTTCCTTTCACTTTACAAATCTTAGGACTTTTTTAAACAGTTCCAGCGGACATCCCTCGGTCAGGTTCACCTTTGTCAACATGCTGTTTCTTGGGACTTCAGACACTACCCCCTTCTAGTTAGCATCCCTCTTCTGGGTTCACACTTGCCAACTTCAGCTTCACATTTACTTTTATGGAATTAATTTACCTTGCTTTCTCATGTGGCGGGATTCACTTATCTTGCTTTCTTTATAGTTCTTAGGTCAAAGGCTTTCGACTGTACAGGGATTTTGCTTGACCTCCTGTATGGCCACTTTGACCTATCTTGCCTGCTCTCCTATGGCCTTCTGGTATCTGTGGTTTTACTCAGATGGGGAAATCGAGCAGAGTTTCTGGGAGCAGCAGCCATGTAGTGCCGGTCCCCTTCTGCAGCTGGTCACCCCTTTACAATCTTACAGTTCTTTGAACTTCTCTCACTTTGACACTTTACAATTTTCATTCACCACAGCCCGGTTCTTATCGGTTCTCCCTTCGACTCAACGGCTGTGATCAACAGCTTGGCTTTCCTTGTAGTTGTAATCAAGACCGTTACCACGGTAGCAGGAGTCACCCTAGCTCTGGCTTAGCAGCGTCGGCACGCTGCGTGTACCGTTGACATCTGCTGCAACACACTTGGCTATTGTCCTCGGTCTTACGATTTTCTGCTGAGGTTTTGTGGAGTTTTGTTGAAGAGGTCAAGGTCGTGTCTCTTCGCGTCAGCCTCTCAATGTTTGCCGCCTTTCTCCTCCTCTTGACCTGCCGGGTCGGGATAGCTGTCTCATCGTGCTTGTACTTAGCTGTTTTGCTCCATCTTTTATCCCTGTGGGGAAAAGAAAGGCCTGTCAGGTGTGTGTGATTCTGGTTAGTTGCTTGACTTTGCCTGACCCTTGTATTGGGACATGTCAGGTAAATGGCTCTGGTGATAGTCCGTTCTCTTGTGTGTCGTGCAAAAGTGTTTGTGTCGGAAAAGGGGCAGTGGTTTTGAATGTCCTACATGGTAGGATAAGGAAAAGGTGTTCAAAGAAGGGGGATACTGCGTCTCACCCGTTGGTGTCCAACTCCCACTCCCCAAGGACCTCTCATCCAGGGGATCCTCCCTCACTAGTCCACCCCCAGGAACTGGATCCAATAGATTCGGCCATGTTCGGGCACCTGGATGACAGACCCCCGGGGACTAGCCAGGGACACACCTTCATGTTTCTCACATATGGTGTGGCTGTATGCTTCAGCTTCTACTGGTATCCTCAGGTACTTAATCTCCCTATCTGTAGCAGTTGCAATTTTGTTTCGGTCCTCGCCAATTTCAGGCCCCCGCCTTGGGATTGTCTCCCCTCTAGCATCTTAATCTGGGATTCCAGGGTTGTAAGTGTACTTCACAACGTCTTAAGGATCCCCATTTCCTTAGACATAGAACACCCCCGTATACAAGCCTTAAATGTCTCCCATATCACCCCTTTGTCACTTACCACCCACGTAATACATAAGTAAAAGCAATCCAATAAGCTTAAGTCAAAACAACAATAAAACCAAGGTAATTAAAAGTTGGCGAATCAGGAGTAACAATGATCAATTGTAAATATCGTACCTGTCAATTAAATTAAACATCCTTAATGTAATAATAGGTACATCGTTACCAAACCTCAAGCAAAGTGTTTACGTGCATTTGGCATCATAGGAGGATTAATTACATTTTAGGGGGTGGAGTACATTTACCAAGTAGAATGTAATAGTCTTATTAGCACTATATTCGGCCCAACAGATCAAAACGAATATAAAATAACAATTTCCTACAAATAGCCAGGGTGTCCAGATTGTCGAGGCCAACAGGCACACAAGCAAGGGTGACCAGGATGACTTAAGCCAAGTGCCTTACATCGAAATGACAGTGATTAGTCTAGTTCTTCTTGATAATGCCCTACTTAGATATGAAACGTGGACAACAGTGAATTTCACATCTGAACACAGAAGTAGGAAGGCGAGAGGGGGTCTAAAGTGCCATAATCCTGCTTTCCCTAAGGATACTCATCAATCAGCACTTCCAAATGTCGGTATTATTGGGACAAACCAATTTTTTTTTAAATGCCAGGTTTTTTAATGGCACTGCATATACATCTTTGGCTGGCTCTGCACTTCCAACTAGATGTGCGAACCGCCTACAGCAGGACATTTAGCCTTGTGCTGGTGAGCAGATTCTCATGGTGTTGGTCGATTACGAAAGTTAAGATACCCTGGCAAACCCTTCATTGGAGTGAAAGGGAGATATGTTCTGGCCTGTGAGCTAGCTGCCATTTAATCTTCCCTTATATGAGCCATGAACTTCACAATCTTAAATGTTAAAGTCCTTTTAGGTATCGCAATCAGGAGTGTAAGGTCAGTAAAGCAGTTTCCCAGGCCTAACTTAAATCGAGTAGACGTGATGTAAGTAAGCCAACCCACCTTACTCCAGCTGCTTAATGACAGTAGATTAGTTACCAAGATCTCAGTTAGGTTCTCCCCACTATCCAACCAGAGACTATGCCAAAATATAATTGAATTAGGTCAGTTATGTATGTAGTCCGTTTTTCAGACAGGTTGTGTAAACTGAGGTGGACTGTGGGACAGACAACAATCTTCTTAAGAAAATCATTTTCAGTCGTCTGTAGACAGGTTGGATTGATATAGCCCCATATTTCACATCCATAAAATAGGGTGGCTATTGCTTTGCCTCTGTAAATGGTCAGCATGCGTTCGTGGAATGGTGCCTCTTGTTAGAGGCAAATCTGAAGATCCCCCCAGAACTCTGTCTACTTATTGCAGCGGATTTGGCTAAATGGTCCTTCCAGGTCAATTTTGTGTTCAAACCTAAACCCAGATAGTCAAATGTATTGCAGACCCCCAGTTTGTACCATTTAGACAGATCTTTGGTTGACCATTCCTTTCCCCCAAAATATACATAATGAGTCACTTCTTTTGGTTTATTTAGAGTCCCCTGGCTGACATACATGCAGTATATCTGTAAACCAATTGGAGAGATTTGGGAATGGTTGTCACTAAGACTGCATTATCTGCATAACTTAATTATGGGGAGTTTTCTGCCACCACATCTTAGGACATCTGCCTTTAAAGCAAGTGCTCTTCAAGAGAGTTTGTGCACATACTAAACACCAGGCGGGGCAGCGAGCATCCTTGCCAGACCTCCTTACCCTCATATATTTCATCACTTAGTTCAGCTTACAGCTGCAGCTGGGGAGCAGGTATAAGTGGATCTAGGTCACGTGGCCTAAGCACCATCCACCTTCTTAGCCCTGCCTCTTTCTTCTTGCTCTTAACTCTTAGATGAAGTGCGTCTCTCGCCCGGGTGTCAGAAGCGAAGGGCAGGCAAAGAAAAGGGTCATTCCGGTCTGAACCCGTTTGGACCAGGAGGATCCAGGGTCCGACCTCCTGCTAAAACAGTAGGTAAGCATGCACCAACATGTGTTTACACCCTCTGTCCCCACAGGCCATCCCCACCCTCTCTGGTCCCCTTGTGTTGTTCCCTTGTGCCCCCCCTTCCTGCACACAGGAGTCAGTCCTGATACATTCTGGTTTCACCATCACCGTCTTGTGGCCAATGCTGGATTTTACTTTTATGGACTTCATTGATTCACTGTGCGTTACCCTTTCTCAACTGTCATGCTGGACTTCCTTTGCATCTTCTACTCATGGTGGCCCTGAATCATGCTGTTCCCATCGTCATCTTGTATTCTGCCTTGCAACATTATGTGTTACTACCGACTTCTGCAATTGTATTCACTCTCCCCTCTTGCTTCTCCACTCTTTTTGACTGCTTACTTTCTGTTCTCTCCTCCCCTCCCCTCTCCCTTTTCCTATCTCCTCCACTCCCCCCCTTACTTTCTTCTATGCACTTACTCTATCACAATTGTCCCTGGACCTAGTATGATAGCAACCTTGTCTGTCTCCTGTCTCCTCCCTCCTCCCTCTCCCCACCCAGTACTATCTGAAATGTCATCAGGCCTAGTACGATAGCCGCTTGTTTTGTTCCTCCCCTCCCTTTCTGCACCCCTCTCCCTCACCTTTTGTTTTCCTCCGGCTCTACCAGAAATGTCGTCAGGCCTAGTACGGTAGTCGTCTGTCTGTTTCCATTCCCTTCCCACTCTCCCCCTCCCTTCCTCATCTATGTTAGCTCTTGCACTATCTGAAAGGTCGACAGGCCGAGTACGATAGTTAATTTCACATCCTTACTGTTCATGGCCTGTAAGAATGTTGTCGTATTTTACCTTGTTCCCTCCTTTGCCTTGAAGCGCTTTGAAACACATTGTGTATAGGCGCTATATAAATAAACTATCATTATCATATCATTATCATTACCTCCAGTTCTGAAACAAACTCGCACCTTAGAGTTTCTGTGTGTTATAAATAGCGTCTCGAGAACGCTGTGTACCTGTTCGTCCGGTTGGGTTCCTTGATGATGAGGCCAGGCTGTCAGATGATCCGAGGAGACGTGAATGATGACGCGGGGAACCAGCCCAACACCAGCCCGAATGAAAACCGGATTGGAGATGAACCAGCTCCCAACGCCACGGTTGGCTCACCCCTGATTTGCGTGGCGTCAGGACAGTGCAAGCACTGGCAGGGGGAGCCTCTGAGTAGAAGGTTCAAGGTCCACAGGAGGCAGGTAGATCCCAACTGTAACTGAAGATATCAGGAGACCAGAAGCAAAACAGGACCTCCAGGAGCGATGACTAGGCAGCAAGTGGAGCAGGCTGATGAAACGGGATGAACAAAGGAACCAGACGAAGCAAAGGGAACTCAGAGCCAGATGGGATCGGGAAGGACTGAGCCAGACAGGCAGGGAGGAGGGACAGAGACCAGAACAAGGAGGGCCAGAGGGAATTCAGAACCTGGAAGGTAGCAGGGTGGAGGAAGCGAGGAGGAAAGGGTACGGAACAGGGGTGCCCCAGGCAGAACAAGGACAGGAGGGAGATAACAGGAAACCAGAAAGGCAACGCTAGGGCAGCGACAACACGATCCGTACAAACCGCGTTGAGACGCGGTTTGAAAAAGTATCAGGGCTCCTTAAGTAGGCCCACCAGCACCTGAGAGGCTTGCAACGCAAGCTGTGCTGTTTCCCAGGCATGGGCTCACCCATAACGAGGCTTGAGCCGCAGATCTCCCCGCATCGAGCATCCTGCGCACCGCGCATGCGCGGAGAGCGGACGCCCGCGCATGCGCGGAACAGAGCGCACAGGAGACCCGGAAGCGCCCGAGACCCAGGACAGCCCTGGACCCCGAAGCCGAAAGCGGGGATACAACCTCCAGGACGGGGAACGCCGTAGCGAGCAAGGAGATCCCAGGACAGGCGGCGTGACACTGTGAAGGCCCATAATTGTTTGCAGAAGTGGCCCTGGCACACCCGTTTTATTTAATGTACTCTACAGGCAGTTCCTATCCACATGGTCAAAGGCGGAATTCAAATCCATAAAGGCCACGTGGACAGGAACACCCAGGACCTTGACGTATTTGACCAGAATCAAGTAGAGGTTCAGACCCTGAAAAATTGTAACAGTCCCTGGCCTCAATGCCAATTGCATATCCGACAGGACGTTGTTCTCCTGCACCCATTCCTCCAATCTTTTTAGCAGAACACTTGCAAACAGTTTAAATAAAGGTGAATTGTGAACACACCAAGGGTAACCAGATTGTAGTCTGTAAAATAAAGAACAAGAAACATCGCAAAAGGTGGAAGGGGCAGTGAAAAGCAGGAATAGGATAGGGATGCACAGAGCCATGTTCCTTTCAATATTGCATCAGTGGAAGGGGCATCATATACACATCCTTTCTGCATTGAACGATACATTTGTTCAGCTCTGCAGCAGAATTCTTGCCAGAGATGGTAAGTTTGAGACGATCAAATCAAAACACTAGGTGAAGCAAACTGTCAGGAACCTGGCCGAGGTGCACAGGGCAAAGGCTTTACCACAGAGTATGCACTGTAGATTAGGAGAGATGCACGAGGTAATGCTAGCATATAACTTAAACAGGGTACATACCAAGCTGCACTAAGTTGTAACAGGTATTTACACAAACTACAGCGGCACAAGCTGGCTGTAAGTAAAGACACAGATAAAGCGAAGGCAAGCAGCTATACTAGGCTAGGCAACACAGATTGATCAGAATGAAAGGTGTACTGGAATATGATAAGGAGTCTCCAGGGATTACAGAAAGCCACTGGGATCGGTACTAGCAGATTACTCTTAGCAACTGTCATACAGCAGCATCATGAGTTAGGCATGCAGAAGTGACTGTTGTACTAAGTGCAAGGGTGAAACTGGAGACCATATACTGAGGACTAGACAAAAGGCAGTAGACGTCTTTCCCTCGCCTGATCTGAACGGAGACCAACCCAGGGTCGCACTAAACAGATACTGCCAGAACGCAGGCGTTCTAGTCCTTATGGCACCGCTGGCATCGTGCACGCAGCATCGTTCCACTACGGCATAGACTGCGCAGGAATGAGCAGTCTAGTGTTTTCCAAGATGGCCGCCGAGACCCAGCACGTCTGCGACCCATCGAGATATAGGATTATTGAACCACCGTAGCTCTGTGTATCATCAGGTATTCTCCTGTGTCCTTGATGTTCCTTGTCAATACGCCCCATTCTCAGTGAGTACCTTGTCCTCCTCTCTCTTATATCCTGCCTTGTTTTTGTTTTCTTTCTTTCACCTGGCGTTCTCTCCCGGTCTTTGCCTGCCTTCAGCCTCTCTTTTAAAAATTCCTTGTTTGCCCTCCTCAACTCCCGTTGTCTTCACCTGCTACTTTAATTAAGCCTCATTCTTGTTACCCTGCATCTTGGCCATTCTACGTTCCACCAGCCTTCTACCAAGACTCATTTCAGTTAATTTGTACCTTGAAGCTGCATCCCTGCAACCATGAGTGGGAATCTTCACAAAGGTTTTTTTGGGAATACCCGTTTTCCCTTGTTTGGGCCTAGTGGCTGGACTATTCCCTGCTCCTCCATTTGACAGAAACATGAGAAGGGGACTGAACACTTGGCCCCCAGCTAAACTGTACTGGGATGACTCTGTCTACACAACACAGACAGCAAGTGGAATCTTGATTCTCACAGATGCAGAGTGGAGGCACAACAATGGACCAAGATGTAAAACAGGTGGAAAGCAGCGCTGAAAGAAATAACCAGGTACATGTACAGAAACAAAGCAGAGAATGGAATATCAGAATACACAAAGAAATGGGCTCAGACAAGACTGAACGCTGCCAACACAGTGAATACGAGGGGTTCAGGAAACGTAGAGCACTAAGAACAGGCACTGGAACTATGGACTGAAGTCTGGGAAATTAGGCAAGCAAAGAACAAACAGGAAAGCTAAATACTGGGTGTAGCTACTAATCTAGCAAATATGTGGCATAGAATAACAGGAACAAAGTACAGAAGAGCAAGAGACTGGGATTTCCGAAAGAAAGGGAGAAAAAAGTTGAGGCAGAAACAGGGCAAGTCAGAGATGCAGAAATGCTTACAGAAAACAGGGCGTTTGCAGAAAGTCAACAGAGATATCAGAACAGAACTGATTGGCTTTAACAGCAAAACAGGACAGGGGCTGTAACCCAGCAGCAAGGACAGAGGGGGTTCAGAAGTCAAAAGAAGGTTTTCAAGGAAAGGGAATAATAACAGGCAGGCTGCAAAGCAGCAACAACCGACAAGATTCACAAGTCAAAATCAGGACATGTGGAAAAGGTTCAAAGCCACAAACTCCCAGCGGAAGCAGTTGACTGCACAATTGCTTCTGCTCAAAGTGGGCTTATGAAAGCCCTCCCTGTCCACAGCTCTACAGGGTGGAGCTGAATGCAGTCTCTGGCAGCTGTGTTCAGTTAAGCCCGGCTTCAGTAGCCTGCAACAGTGGATTGTAATTAAGATCTCTCCAGCTCTCGGCAGCCTAACCTGTAGTAGCTTGGAACATGTGAATGCAATCAAGGCATCTCCAGCTCTGAGTAGCTTGCTGCAAACAAATGCACTTAGTATGCCTCCTCAACCCCTCTGCCTTTTGGACAGCATACATGTACCATAATGCATCTGCTGGTATAACGAAAACCCGGAATGGAACATGAAATTAGATTGATCCAAAAATGCAGTGGTAAAAGAAGTAAATGAATGCAGAGGCAGTTTGTAGGTTTTAACATTGCAATTAAGCCATAAACAGAGTCTCTAAATGCACGCATGTAGCGGTACTGGGTGGCAGGTGGGTAGGATCCCGAAACCAACATTGGGCCTCATTACGAGTCTGGCGGTAGCCGTGCCGGTAAAACCGTCAGGCTACCGCCTGACTCGTGAATTTTTCTGACGCCTGGCTCCATGGAAACACCGAGGGATTACGACCCCAGTGTTCCTGGAAGTCCGGCGCTGGAAAAATATTAATCCCCATTCCCATTTGAGTCCCATAGGATTTAATGGGGATGACGGAAACACCGGCACCGTTAATAACGGTGCCGGTGCTTCCCGGAAAGTCTGCGGGTGGGTGCTGTCTCACCCGCCAGGTCAGACCTGGCGGTCGGGATGGCAGCCACCCACATATTCGGAGTGTGCTGGTCCGGTAACAACGGTGCCGGTAGGCTTTCCAGTACCGTTGTTACCGGACCAGCAGGCTCGTAATGAGGCCCATTATCTTGAAGTGAAAGGAAATAAACAAAATTTTAAAAGCATGGTACGACCTATTCTGCCTTGTAATGGTGAACAAAAAATGGCGAAGGGAAAAAGATTCTGTTTTACTCACCCCACATTCGTAACATTTCGTCTTGTCATAATAATCGCGCCTCCGGATGAACTCAGCCGCCCTTCCATTATCCATAGCAATGCTGGCTTTTAAAACCCTGCCGAACAACTGTAGCAATGAACTAGCATTACTATACACACAAATGCACAAATTACATCTCTCACGGTAAGACAATTCACGGTCACTTACTTCCTTGTTATTGAGCGCTCGGACACAGTTCTGCACAGATTCCTTATCCAGAAATAAGACAAAGGCGACACCTTTACTCTTTCTGGTTTCTCTGTCCTTCATAATGGTGACCCTGGAAAGTGATCAGAAAAATCTAAGTTTATCAATAACGGAGCAATGACAGTGGCCTGGAATAGATGGAGCGAGTCATAGCATGTTGAATATTTCTTTGAAATGACTACAACTTTATACAGAGTGCCAGGTAACTGTGGTTATGGGGATAGGGTTGTAAATACAGGTGAATGAGCCATTTAACAAGAGAATTTCTTTTCAGAACAACTTGTAAACAGAGGATGTTGTTCAGCCTGAAGATCTGGATGAGATGAGCATTTCAATGACGATAAAAGATCCCCTAGCCAGATAGCGATTTCTCTAGGAACCGTACTCGCATAACCTTGCAGTAGGCTGCTACCTTCCCTGGAAAGCTTGAGCAGGGCAAATCTTTTGCCCATGGCCATTCCAACAAGTTCATGCACACTTTTGATATAAATTACTGCTTGTCAAGTAATCTGAATGGTTTCAAAAACAAAAGCAGACAATATGAGAATGTATTCTCAAACCGAAAGCAGAGCATTGCAAAACCAAATTTCTTGGACTTCTATCACATAACATGGACTTCAAACTATTGGAAAGAAATCCTGCTCTAGCACCTAGAAAATGCACTTCTGATGGTTATCACATCAAGTAAAACTGGCTTTGTTCAGAAGGTGTGATGGGCTCCTATTCAAGGCCACTGTGTGGGGTTCCAGGATTGTTTAAGAAGCCAAATGACTGTGTGCTCCCGCTCTGGGCACAGAGGAAGGCTTCTACTGGCTAGGCTAGAAATATATGGTCTGAATATATGCTAATGTGGTTACAAGATACTTTTTCAAATTAGAAAGTACAAGGAAACAAGGCACTCCCTGTCACAGATACTGTGTGTGCTTATGTTGGAGGCCACACAGGAAACATTGACAGTAGTTAAAGCCTTAAGCAGTAAGGATGAAACCAAGCTTGCATGAAGATCAGACCATGGTATGGTCATTCCTCTATTTTGTAGAGGACCCTGGTGAGTGGGATAACGCGGTTGGAACTGAGCACACATTAGACAACCCTTTAAATAGATGTTTACATCTTGACTCTGGATACAAAGTCACCTATGTTTTGGGGGATTAAGAAGTAGGTGGACCAACACTTGACCTCTATTGTCCTGTTGCCCAAAACGTGTTGACCTATTGTCATCTTGCTTTTGAAGCTTGCACATAAACATAATGGACTCATTTTTGAGGTCACCGAAGTTCCATGTTGCAGGAATTCATCAGCCTCTTAAGTCCTGATTGGGGTTCCCAGTTTAGATTTCAAAGTATGTCACTTAAATGGAAAGAGTTGTTCGCCTGGGGTTGTTAACGCTTCATATAAGACCATGTCCACTACAGAGGACTTTGATGCCTGCCAGTTTTACATACAAGAGTTTGAATAAAACCATTTTGCATGGTCCTGAAAGGGCAGGACATGTAGTTTTTGTGGCACCTATGAAAAGGGACCACTCTTGGAGGTCTCCTAGGCTTTCATGTTTCCTTTTTATTAACCCTTTCACTGCCCCCAGCAGCTATGAATGTATTCTCTCTCTCTCTTGCTCTCTTTCCATCGGCATGCATGTTTATTAGTGAATCACGAACACCCTGGTTGGAATCAATTAACCATCTAATCTGATAAACTACATAAATTGATTTATGGGCAAAAAGGGGCATGTGAAAAAACTGGTGCTTATTCCAGGAATATCCTCTGGGTGATCGAAAATTGTGCGCAAAGAAACAGGGACAATCAAAACAAAACTTCGAATTATCCAGTGCCTTTCAGTAATTCTGAATTGTTTGGCTCATATGGGGTTACGCGTGGCTGAGGCATTCATGTTACTGTCGGGGAAAAAAGTTGGCATCAGCAGGAATGCAGTGTCTGTGAAGTGTCCCCAGATGGGGTGCAGAGCCGTTCGGTAGTCGGCACAGTGCATGGGTCACCAGAGGTGGTGATATGGCCTGTGCCTAACAGTCATGCAGACTGAAGAGCAGATGACCCAGGTGTCCTCATGTGGGCTGAATGAGCCATGTGGCATCTGCTTTATGATCATCCAGGAGGTCCTGCATGGTGATCTGCTTGTTTGACACTATGCAGGCAGCAACAGGAACTGTATTGGCCTCGGATTATGGCGTACCCTGAAGGAGGATAGGGGTGAAGACCATCTGCTGAAAATGGCCACTGGAATTGGAAGGAAGCAACAGCATGATTAACTGCTGTGACAGGCCTGATGTCCCCAGAGGTGGAATTAAACAGATGCTATGCCCTCCACCTGCACACATCCTACAGATTCCTTAGGTGCTGCAGATGTTGACACTCACCGAAAGCAGCGGCAGGTCCAACAACGGCTTCTTTGTTGGGATTATTATTCCACTGGCTGCACAGTCTCCTGCATCTACTCTCATTTCCCCAGGGTAGATGGAGTGGTGTGCAGTGACTGCCAGCTCTGTAGACGTGAGGGGGCTATGGGGTTAATTATTTCCTTGAATTGCTTGCCCCCTACCTGCCCTTTCTGAGGACTTTTCTTCTCAAGAGGGTAGCATGCACACCCGGTGTGCTGTCACCGCTTGATTAGATACTGCCTTCTATTGAACCATTCCCTACCGTGTGTGGCTGGTCAGAAGAAGGAGTCGTATCACTCTGGACATGTTGACTTTCTTTTAATGAAATTATAAAGAAAAGGCCCATCTCTCCTTATTGCTAGGGGAGTTTCCCCGTCTTACTAAAGTAACTAAAGGTGCTCTTATGTCGTTAGGAAGTCCAAAGTAAATGTCCTCAGTCCTAAACCTAACTACATGACCCTGCCACTAATACAAACAACTAAAGTTGACCAAAAGAATGTCTCTCATCTCCTGGACGTTTTCCTTTGTGCCTTCTTGGCTTTCTCTGTTTTTTTTATCTTGACTCCTTATACTGTCGATAAACAAAATGTTCCTCTCTTAGGAATATGTTGCTGGTCTTCTCCGACACTCTCTTAGAGTTTCCTTCGTGAGCTTGTGTAGCTCATCCCAACTGTTCATCTGTCTTTTACTCTTCTTAGTGTTATGCTGCTATTTATTCTACTGCTGATACTGTCTCACTGTCTTTACTTTGCTTTCAGGTTTCCCACGTTCTTGAGACCCCACCTGCCTTAGGTTTTGTGAGATTTTATCTGCATTAGGAATCCCCCTCTCCTGGGTTCTCGACTGGTTTCTTTCTCTTGTCATTTAATTCACTTGGCAGTTTCAAATCACAATTCTTATTATACTTGTATATGGAGTGTCTTCTCCAATCTTCCAGACTGAGCTCCTGTGGTTGCTTCCCCTCTACCCAGGGTATTCATTTCCACCTTCCCTCGGTTTCTCTCTGAGCCTTGTTTGTCAAAAGATTTATTTGTTCCTCACATATCAACGTATACAGGTTTACTGTTCGAATGTCGACCTCAGGCCTTTCATGCGCTCCTCTCTTTACAACAGATTGCCCATTCACCCCCGTACCTTTGTTTGTCACAGGTGACGTTGCGAGGCTCGGCACTTGGTAACCCGCATCGCATTTTCTATTCTCTGTCATGGGTTTCTCCAACATTCCGTTCCTTGCATCTGTGTTGGTGCTGTGGTTGAGGGACAATGGCGGGTGGGAGCTGTCAGCGCTCCCAGCTGCAATGGTCTCTGCATTGTTAGGCAGGAGGCTGGCCTACCACGGGATGTTGTTGTCATGCCACCACATCGAAAAGGTTTTCTCTCCATGTCCCCACAATGGCTTCCCCCCCCCTTGTCTTATTTGCCGGGCCTCCAGTGTCTTAAACTGGCATTCTTTACATTTCGAACTGTAGCGGGTTCCGCAGCTTCCTCCTGGCCCACCTCTCCAAGGCGTAATTAAGTCAGTGGGCTTTCCCCTGTGCACCGTACTCTCCTCTTGCGATACACTCGGTCCAGTTATATAAAGATCTCTTCTAAAAGAGCTATTCTTTATGGAAGGCAGTCCCATATATGCAGATAAGGTGGGTGGTCTAGAGAGTTCTTGTCCCCTAAGGTGAAGTCACTCCTAGTGAGGCCCCACTTGCACGGACCCCTAGGGAGGGCCCTGCAGAGCAGGCTCAACTCCTTAGTCTCAAAGTGGGTGGCTCCCCCATGGGGAGCAAGGATGAATACCTTTGATTCATCACAAGGGTCTGTACTGGGTTGTCTCTCCCTCTGCTATCCTCCTGGACTTTTTTTTTTCTATTAGTTGGTGGTTCCTGCCGCTTTCATTTGCTTCTCTTGTTGCTTTGTTTTTCATATCACAAATCCTGGACCACTTCCATCCAGAGCCTTGTTAGCTCTTGGGAGGAAAAGGAGCACGCTATCTACCAATAAACCAGGGAGGCAAGTTCATTCTTATTGGTCACCTGAAATAATTCCAAGTCCGATGCAGCAATACCTGGGTGTGGCTAAGATCGTATCACGTCATCACTACGAACGTGAAAATGTAACTTTTCCCTGCAATTATATGTGGAGGTGGGGGGGGAAGGGGAAGAGGGTTTAGGATTATAAAAGGGGAGGATGTGGAGAGGGACTGTGGGTAGGGGGTGGTCTCCCGCCCGCTTATAATTGCGGGGAAATGTTCAGAAAAAAAGTAGGCATTTTCTTTTTCACCATAGATCCGCTCACACATGAGCAGGGGTTTATACAGTAATATTGCAAGATCAGGAGTACTAAAGGTGAGCCATGATGTAGTGCTCTTTAATGAGCAAAAGCCTTGCAAAACTAATATTGTTTCTACCAAAGTTTTGTTCAGCCAGACTATAGGTTCCGTTTTATGTGGATGATACAGTAATCCTGCTGCACACCCCAATTCGATCCTCAAGATCTTTGACTGCCTTAATTATTGCAGGTTAAATGTGTTGCTAATTAACGAGACTAAAACCAAAGCGTACAAGAAAAGAGTGAGCAGTTTGTATGAAGCTTTATTTGGTGAGAAGTTAACATGGGGTTCTTTGAAGAATGCGAAGGCAGAACAAGCCGCATCTCAACAGTTGTAGTGACATTTGATCCAAAGTATGGTGGTTTGGCGGTAGAAGCTTTCAGTGAGGCATATCAGGGAGAGGTAGCTCTGGATATTGTTTTTCGCACCAAGGCATGGCAACTTTCTAGAAAAACATAAGGCTTGGTTTTGGAAGTCATACTGGGCACAGAGACAGTCAACACCCGCTTTCAATCACATGACACAAACTATGGACACATTCTTAAATTATCTGATAAGTGGGCATATCTGAATTTCTGAAACAAAGGCTGTGAATAACCAGTTACATACAATCATGTGTCTGTTGAAGAGAATGTTTTTGACAAACCTGAACCCTATTGTGAAAATAGCTTTTGCAAAGAAATTGGGAATATTATAAGTGGATGATAAAGTGGTGTTTGTTAAAATTAACATTTACATTGGGATAAGAAATTGAATTAGAATAAACAATTTTAAGTATCATTTTAAAATATTTTAAATGGAAGAGTTATGTTTTGTAAAGTTCTGATATAAACCCAAATTAAATTCTGGTCCCACCAGCATGTGGAATTTCCGACAAAAAAGTCACTACCAAACCAATTGCCATCACTTCAGAAAAACTCAATGCCGTATAGGCTGCAGAAGAAGAAGTACTAATTTCTTGAAGTTAATTCAACGCATTGTATAGGTTCATGTTCTACATCAAATGGAGATAATGATTCTTCATTCAAGGGACTATGGTTTTACAGAAAACAAAGTGTAATATAGAAAGAATGGCTAAATGTGTATATATCATTAGTATAGGATGTTGACATATAGTTGATACTGTCTAGCAGACTGTCCATTGCTGTGCCAATGATTTGCTCAATACAGAGACTAAAAATAGTACAATTTAATTGGAATTAGAAAGTTTACATGTACAATGATAGCAGAGGTTTATGCCCATTTGCAACTGGAATGTCATGCATTCAGCTATTCTACTACTGTTATAACTTCCCTATTGGGGATGGTTAAATCCAAGTAAAGGATGTGTTGAAACAGTTTGGAATAATACTTCCTGGTACAAGCGAACAAAGAGAGAGTTTACTTACTTTACAACTTTTCCATACTTGGAAAAAATCTGAAACAAATAGAATGGAATATAAAGTCAACAGGTCTCTTCTAAAATAAAACAAAAACAAAATAGTAATTGGTATCCTGTAGTGAGGAAATTGATATGTATGCAAACAAACAGACGAGTCTGAACAGTGCAAATATCTCAGAAAATGCTATCCCTATGGCATTCTTGCAGGTCTGAGAAGATACTGTGACTTAGTGGAATGCAGATCAACTTCATTTAAAACCACCAATTTCACTATATGGAATGAGCACAAGGCCAATGCTCATCACAAGAGTGAGCCGTAAACAAAGGTGAAAATGACACCATCTGCGAGGAGACAGGTTACCCAAACAGCTATATGATACAAGTTATTTATAACGCTCCTGTACACAAGTGTTTCTAGGCGCGACAAGACAAGGGAGGAAAACAGAGGGAGGACAAAACAAACAATCTTACTAGGCCTTTTCTCTTTCAGATCATGCAAGTGCAAACGCAAACGCAAAGTGTAGGGGGGAAGGGAGAAGGAAAGGGGGAGTGCAATCAGGGCACCATTGCTCTGAGTAAGTGCAGCCAGGGGAGCGTGGCTCTGTTAAGTGCAAGGAGGCAGGGGCTGTAGGGTTACAGTTACAGCCCCTAAGTGCGCGGTAGGCCCAAAGGCAGTGCAGGGGCTGCTGAACATATAAGAATGCAAGATGAAGGGAGAAACAGCCCTATAGATGGGTAATAATAGTGAATAAAATGGGAAGCAGTAGACACTTGAGAGTCTGCCCCCTGCTTCAAGTCACACAGCTCCACCGATAGCTTTAGATTAATGCGACAAGCAGGGCATCACTAACAGAGAGAGATGTGATTTTTACTGTACTGCCATATCTGAATCAGAACTTTAAAGTAAAGAATGGGTCCAAAATACCTACAGCTATCCCTCCGCAAATACCTCCCCTATCAAGCTCTTTGCTCCTCTACCTCTAACTCCCTTTGGGTCAATCGTTTTTCAAAGAAACGAGCTGGGGGTAGATCTCTATTTTCGGCTGGGGCCTCCCTCTGGAACAGCCTCCCTGATACTCTAAAACTTGAAGAGAACCATTTCTGGAAGCACCTCAAGACCTTCCTTTTTTGCTTCTGCCTTCTCTCCCACTCTCCCCTGCTGACCGGCTCTCTCTTGGCACTGTGAACCTGGCAACCCTCTTTCCCTTAGGCCCAGCTACCTGCTTACCCTGCTGCCCCCCTGCACTGTCTCCTGGTCACCCTTAAACACTTGCCACTTTCTGGCTGCACTACCACTGTTTATTGCCTCCATTTTGTGTTTATTATTATTTATTTATCTGCTCTTCACTTTCCACTCTGCCCCTTCCATGCACTTTTTCCCTTTCCCATGCACTTGCACGTTCTCAATGTGACTGGGCCTAGTAAGATCGTTGTTGTTTTGTGTTCTCCCCTGTTCCCCTCCCTTGCCTAGTCGCGCTCTGAAACACTTGTGTACGAGTGCGATACAAATAAAATATCATATCATATCCTTTAAATTCCATGAATTACTATGTGTGCAGATTACATGTAGATATCAGTTTTACAATTAATGAATCCCTTGTAATGCACTTAATACCAGTCTCGAAGTGTGGGCCGGGATTCTTATTTTTTTCTTTTTTATTCATAAATAAGCACATATTACATTACAATCAAAGACATTTTGTTTTGTGTTCTCCCCTGTTCCCCTCCCTTGCCTAGTCGCGCTCTGAAACACTTGTGTACGAGTGCGATACAAATAAAATATCATATCATATCCTTTAAATTCCATGAATTACTATGTGTGCAGATTACATGTAGATATCAGTTTTACAATTAATGAATCCCTTGTAATGCACTTAATACCAGTCTCGAAGTGTGGGCCGGGATTCTTATTTTTTTCTTTTTTATTCATAAATAAGCACATATTACATTACAATCAAAGACATTTCAAAGAAGTATGTACATAAGTGCCCACCCTCTCATCTCAAAGATACATTGCCCCGTTGAAGTATATACTCTAATACATTTCACAGATTAGATCATAGATTATATGTATAGAAAGAAGTCAATTTAAAACCACTCCAAACGCCTCCCCCAAATTCCTTCATACAGGTTTCTCTTCTGATTTCTGTACAGAATCACTCTCTTCATTAATGACATTCGTTGCACATCGATAAGCTATGAATTTTCCATTCTCGCAATATAATTAGTTTCGCCGTCAGAGAAGCTCTGAAGAACCAGCACCTCTGTGGGTATGACAAGCTATTACATCCTCTTGCTCCATTATAATGGTCGTATAGTCGTTCGATATCCAATCTCAAAACCGTGTTCATATTTATTGCAATTTCTTGGCAAAATACCCTCAAAACGCTGCACTCAAACATCATATGCTCAAATGTGCCCTCCATGTGCTTGCGCCTCCAACATTCCTCTGACTCTATCAAACCCTTTACATGGAGTTTAAGCCGAGTCCAGTATACTCTGTTTAAAATGTTGATCTGCCTTGTCCTTTCTCCAAGGTTTAACAATGTCATGCTCACATGCCACATATATTGTCCCATTTGCATACACGAATTTCTGAGCCTATAGCTCTTGACCATTTTTCGAGTAGATCTTTGTTAACCTCCTTGTATTAAGGCAGGTGTTTGTAAATCTTTGAAGCAATATAGCCAGACATTTTGAATTCTATCAGCCAGTCTGCACAGTCTTTGCTTTCATCTGGGATTCTACCACCTATAATCCTCTTTCATCTCCGGTATTAAAAGTGATCCACTTCTTATCCTTAAATAGGTCGCCAAGCCTTCACACAGGAACCAATTTACCCTGAACATTGGTTTTCCGTCCATCTCAATCTCCAGGTTAAGCCATAATGAAGAATTTTTGGAACAGAACACATTCCCTTTCTTAAACGTCACCAGAACATGCCAACATTCCCTCAGAAATGTGGTTGGTGGAATTTACAACCATTTCCATCCACTGATATCAGAAGCGCCCTTTGTGATAGCGGTGTGCATCTCCGCCTGTGTCCAAACGTCTGTTAAATCCGCAATGAACTTAAGTAAGTGTCTTGCCATGAAAGCCAGATGATAGTTTTTAAAGTCTGGAACTACCCAACCTCCTCTTTCTGGTGGCAGCTGTAATTTCCATAACTTCAAGCCTCGTTGTTTTCCTTCCCATAAGAAAGATTGCACCATACTCTCTATTTTCCCCCCATTTGCTTTTTCTTTGTCGATAACGGGATCATACGCATGATATAATAGATGTGTGGGGCCGGGATTCTGACCTGTGCTGCTCTGCGCTGTCTTGCTTCCAAGACAAGCGCGTTGTCCCTGAACTATCCTCCCTGTCCAAATGTAGTTATAAAATATAGTTTAAATATATTTTAATTTGCCTAATGAATGACCCACATTAGGTGCTGAATGTGCATTTTTACTCCCTAGAAACAATTTTTAATTCCAACATCAAAAAATGGGAATAGAACACTCTAAATTTCAAATCTTTTCTAGAGCCCAGCGAGAACCCATAGACTACCATATACAATTCAGGCCAGAGTCGTCCTGCTACCTCAAACTCACAACAAATTCTGCCATCTTTTTCTGCGACGGGACGGTGATGCAGTTGGAGATTTTTCACAGGAAAGAAACAGACATAATTGAAGTTGGACTCAGAAATAGTTGGGATTAAAAAGAAATACTTACCCTGTGTAGATCATTGTTGGTCAGCGAGAATGGCAGGTTTGACACATAAGCTGTACTCTTACTGGGTGCTAGGCCCCCACTCATTTTGAAGCTCTGAAACAAATTGATGAAAGGTCACTAAATGATTGTAACATAACCACAAGCAATAAAAGGTATATGATATGATATGGCATTTATAACGCGCCTATACACAAGTGTTGCAAGGCGCGACGAGGCAGGGGGGGGACAAAGGGAGGCCAGACAACGATCTTACTAGGCCAGGTGTCATTCAGATCGCGCAAGTGCATGGGAAGGGGAGAAAAGGGAGAGGGGAAAGTGCAGTACATGGGAAGTGGAATAAATAAGATAAATAAATAAAAACACATTAAAAAAAAACAACAACAGGCAAGTGCAAGGAAGTGCGGACAAAGTGCTGGAAATTGGACTGAAGGGGTACAGAAAAACAGTCCCCAATTGCAGGGGTTGCCAGGGAGGCAGTGCATGTGGGCAGTTGACAGGGCCTGAGCCAGAGATCAGAAGTGTGGCCAGGTAACCAGTGCAATTTCAGTCACGAGTTCAGCAAGGGAGGAGAGAAAGAAGAAGCAAAGAGGAAGGTTTTGAGGTGTTTCCGGAACAGGAGGTGGTCCTTCTCGAGTTTCAGGGAGGCAGGAAGGCTGTTCCAGAGAGGCCCCTGCCGAAGAGAGTGATCTGCCACCAACTCGTTGCTTGGAGAAGCGACTGACCCTGAGGGAGTTGGAGGCAGATGAGCGAAGAGCTCGAGAAGGAAGACATTTAGGAAGAGAGAGTTGAAGGTATTTCTGCCCCAGACCCCAGAAAGCCTTGTGTACAATGCAGAGGGTTTTGATTTTAATCCTCGCAGCCACTGGGAGCCAGTGCAGAGATTTCAGTCTGGGAGAGATACGATCCCTGGGCTTGAGGCCAATCACAGTCCTGTTCTGGATAAGTTGCAGAGGGCAGAGAGTGGAAGCAGGAAGATTAAGATAGAGGCTGTTACAGTAGTCTAGCTTGCAACAGAATTCTACATCTGTAAAGTTACACAGGTTCTCGTATGTATTCACCTCCAATCCACTGAGTTACCAATGTGAAGAGCCAGGAATGAGACGCAGACACGGAAGACACATGGTTTTTGGTTGTAAAAGTTTATTGAAACACAAGGGGCTTCGAAAATGTCTCACTATCCCTATCTAGGAGGTTTTCCATAACTCAAACAAAAACGAAGGGATCTGTCCATTATCAAGATGTCCAAGCAAATATATGTCCCATGTCCAAAATCCCATTCTGACCCTCACACTCTTCAACTAACTCAAAGGTGCAAAGGGTATTGTCTCTGATTCTCAAAACGTGCACACATCAAATTCCATTCACTAATATTAAAAGTTCAAACAAAGAATAGTCAGGTTCCTCATTACACAAGAGAATCACTCCCTCATCTTGCCATTTTCACAGTTATCAGAGAAATAGCTCCTTTACCCAGGCTTCTTTTCACATTCAATATGATTAAAAAATCCTATGGGTATATATCTTCCTAGAGATTCTTCTTTTAGTGTATTACAATTTGGATGCGGGTCCCAGGCTCACTAGTCACCTTGCATACTTGTCATGCGCCATGTTCCTTGGCGCTTATGGTCTTCTTGGCGTCTCCTTCGCCGCCATTAGAATGTCCCCCACGCTCCTGTACTTCCGGGTGTACGGGTCTAGTCTTTTCTGTCCCTTTGTTTACTTTCCCTTTATAGCTCCACCTTTTCCTACTCGTGGTGCATTGCAACCCCTTTTGCTTGCGCTCCGTTTTTGGGCTAGACGCTACATGTTTATCTTGTTCGTTAGCTGTTTTGTTCCTTCCCTGTCCACCATTCTATCCGTCTCTTCCTACTCTGCTCTCCCTTACCTGATTTCCATCTTTGTTTTCACCTTCGGCTGGTACGAACCTCTTTTCGTATCAGTTCTGACTTATTCTGCCTTTTTCCTTTGCCGGGCATTCTTCCGGTCTTTCACCTACACTTTCCGACTCTTACCTTACTTCCGGAACTCCTCTTTGTTCCAGCAGTGCACTTTGCATTTCGCTTTCTTTGTCTCCTTAACGGCTTTCGGTTTACTAAGTTTACACTCGGTATCTTGAGTCTTTCTTTACTGTCCATTACCATTGGATATACCTTTCCTATTCTTCCATTTTTTCTTTGTTATTTTCACTCCGGGACTACAGTACTTACCTTCCTGCCATCTCTTGGAGAATAGAGGAATCTGGCTTTTTCCATCCTGCTGTAAGAATTCCCTCTGGAACTTTGGAGAACTCATCTCCATAGAAGATTCTGAAGAAGATTCTTACCATCTCACTACCCAGTGATTTCTGCAAATCTGCTTTTTCCTCTCTTGGGCTCCCACGGGAGGGGGTCCTTTGCTCACCTTCTTCAGAAAGGCTGCAGAGTGGCTTCTACTTGAGGGAAACCTTATCTCTACAAAAAGAAGCACAAGGATCAAGGAAGGAAAGGTAAAAAAGATTAGAGCCTTGCTTCAATGATACAAGTGAGGAGGAAGGGGAGGATATTTTGGGTGACAAACCTGAACCCAGTTCTGTATTCCACATTCATGACAATATTCCTCTACCAGGCTTTTCTTGCATATTTACAATAGTTAACAATTTCAATGGCATGGATCTTCCAGTTCACAATATCAGGAGCATGAACCTTCCTCGAGATTCTCCTTCTGTAATAACTTCCCTTCACTTGCTACACTCTCCTGCCAGGACTTTATTTACAAACATTCAGCTTCAACTGGTATACTCTCCTGCCTGGACTTAACTCTACATTTTATCCATGAAGTGAGATTAGCCCATTGCTGGCTTATCAACCCTTGTTTTATAGGGTTTGTTTCAATACTCATTTCCACTTTCACCAATTTTTTGCCCCTTTTCCAAGAGCATTCACCTTCACTTTGCTTGCTCTCCTGAGATATGGGTTCAACAACCAGTCTGTGCTATGCTCTAGAAATATATTGGCTTCTTTTTGTGTCTTTTGCTTAATTCTTATGTAGTGGTATACGCTTTCAGGCAACCTAATAACCTATCTGTCGTCCCTGGGCTTACTGGGTGCTCCTCGCGTTTCTTCACTTCGGTTCCTTTCACTTAGCATCTCTCGCTTTATTTTTATGGAGCAGCACACACTCAGGCAACCTGATAACCCATCTGTTTCCGCTGGGTTGACTGGGTACTTCTTGCATTCCTTTGCTTCGTTCCCTTCAACTTGCTGGCTCGTCCCATTAGCCGCTGCGCCTTCGGCATGTCCTTTTGTCCAGTGTATGGTTCCCTCTGCCTTGTGTTCTCGGGCGGCAAACCGTCTGTACTTGGGTTTCTCTCTCCGCTGGTTTGACTCGCCTCAACACCGTTTTCCACAACGTGCTTTCCCTCAGCGTTGCGCTTGTCGTCAGCACAGGCCACAGTGCAGCCCAGCATCTGCATATCTTTCATCTCCTGCCTGTCAGCTGTATCGGTTTTTAACTTCCTGCCAGGATTACATAGTATCCAACAACTAGACCGTTGCATTGGTTTACCAGTCTTAGTCATCCTAACTGCTCCGTTGCTCTTCTTCATCTCAGTTGTCACCAGGCTGTTCCTGGTTTGACGTTGAGAAAGCTAATATTGGACCTTATTGGGAGTGATCATTGCAGCTCTGTGCCTCGCCCTCGTTTCACTTGTTAATATACTGTTCTTTGTGGGGTGTTGGGGACTACTTAAAGTAGATCTAGTAAGAGGATGAAGGAGAGTATTACAATATGCCATCAGGACACGAGGAATGGAGGAACCTCCCTAAAAGGGAATGGCGGGTATGTGACCTTCAACAATGATGTCATGTCATCTCCCAGAGGGTCACCTCCCCCAGGTCAGGATCAGGTAGCAGCTGCCTTCCCTTGGCCACATAGGGAGAGGATACCTCAAGGAAAGGAGTGATGACATCCTCAGATTCATCACACTACATACACCAGACAAGGATTGGGAACAGATTTCATTAGCACAACATTTCAAACTGGAGCCACAAAAGCACAAGCTCTTCGATTTCATACAACAGATACAAAATTATGAAAAAGCATGTACTTTCTTACAGTTGTGAAGCCGACGATCAAAAAGGGGAGGGCCAGAAGCTAAAGCTGAATGTTAGGTCTTTCATTTAAACAAAGGTCAGAATTCCCATAGCCTTTACTGCCATTCAGACTAATCTGAGCCTAGATAGGTCAGAAATCCATTATTGAGGTTCCTAATGTTATGTTATGTTACTTGGCATTTATATAGCGCCTTATGTATCATTGGCATGATCTCAAAGCGCTGGTAGGTTGAACGCCCTCAGGAACTGCAGTTCAGTCAGTAGAGAGAGAGAGATAGAAAGAGTGGTATGGTGCGTGGGCACACCAGATATGTGTGCAGCTGTTGTGCCAACAAGATTAGTTTCCTAAAGGTTTTGCTGGCTTTTTGATTTCCTAGACTTTATTTTTGTTGCCAAAGCGACATCTACTAAAGTGCCCCGACAGCTGTAACTTATTTATGGATGCAGGTGTTAGTAGCCCCTATGGCTAACCTGACAGGAGTGCTTCTTGAGCACCCTATTTTGCCACTCATGTTAACATTGGATTTTTAACCCAACCCTCCTTTTTACTGAGCATTTTGCTTTATAAATCACTCAAATCCACTCTTTTACAACCGTTCAAAGAGGTGAAAGTTGTACTACTGAACTATTTGGAAAGCCGACACTGGCTTGAGATGCTGTGAAACCGATTAAGCTCTTAAAGTGAAAGAAATGTTAAGTGTTGTTTTATTAAAGCCACAATTTAGGAGAAATCTTACAATAAAAATTGCGGAAAAATAACTAAACTGCCCAAAGAATGTCCTGATTTGAGATTTAAGTTCCCCAGGGTTCCTTATTTCTGATATAATATATTTTTGCTGCTATACACTGTTCCCCCTATTGAGCAACTTTGCCTCGCTGTGCTAGAGAATATTGTTTCAAGCTCTTCTTCAACCCCCGTCCAGGCCTCCTTTGCGCAAATATTCATGCCTGCAGCCCATGGTGCCCTCCTAATTGCCTCCCTTTCTCCATAGAGGTGTGATCCCTGGCTGGAACCCGAGTGGCATTATGGGGATACTGCGAGACTTCCCTGCAGCTGCTCCTCATTATACGGTCCTGATGATCATGCAGAGTACAATTTCACCGCCTGAGCTGCCTGTGACCTGTACTTCCAGTTGCTTCTGCTGTTGCTGTGCTCTTTTGATCATGGGTCAGCTGAAAGGGAGGAGGGGGGGTCCTTCCTCATTGTGGATCCTGTGGTTTCTGTCCTGCAACCTCCAGGGACACTGCAAACAGAACAGGACCATATCGGACACCTAAACTGTCGTCCAAATCTGTGAAACCTGTGTCTTCCTTGCAGCATCCTTCAGCCTGAGTAGCCAAATCCGGGACCTCCAAACCCCTTCCTGTTGTTGGTCCTCCTCTTCACGGCCTCTGGGTAGGATGTGCAGTCATGCAATAATATTCTACTCTTACCAAATCTCTTTTCTTCGGTGGGATAGTGGGCCACTTCGCAGCAATTTCATTCTGAGCTGCTGGTCATCGAACCTGGCACTTCTAGTAAGGTTGCCAAGACTCCCCAGCTGAATGGTTGCTGCTTTCTTAGCTCCTGAGACCTTTAAGGAATGCTTACTTATATTGTCACTATAATCACAAGGAACATTGACTTTGCCCCATTGGTACTCATGGACTAACTTTTATAAACTTATATAAAATTCCCCTTAAACGTACCAGAGAAACGTATTTCCCTATAAACAGTACATGTGTCCTCCTTGGGGTCCTGGAGTTTATAAATGTTAACATTGTATTTTTAACCCTACGCTCCTTTTTTCTGAGCATTTTACTTTATAAATCACTGAAATCCACTCTTTTACAACCTTCCAAAGAGGTCAAAGTTGTATTACTGAACTATTTGGAAAGCCAACACTGGCTTCAGATGCTGTGAAACCGATTAAGCTCTTAAAGTGAAAGACATATTAAGTGCTGTTTTATTAAAGCCACGATTTAGGAGAAATCTTACAATAAAAAATGTAGAAAAATAAATAAACTGCCCAAAGAATGTCCTTATTTGAGATTTAGGTTCCCCAGGGTTCCTTATTTCTGATATAAAGAATAATGAAGAATAATTAAGTTACAATACTACATTTTTCCAAGTAAATGGAAAAATTGATCAAGAATTTGGTCAAGTACTTCACCAAACTGAAAGTCTGAATTGAAATTATTTCAACTGTATATATGAGTTGCAATGTCACTTTTCCCCAGGCTAACTGAGGCCTGGTTAAAGGTGTTCACCAAATTAAGTCTGGATTTGAGTTTATAATCAGTCTTCAATGAATATTAATTTCATATTCATTATTCAACACTAAACCATTGTACCAATGGTTTAATATTCATTTGAGCAATTTCTCATCTTGATGTGTCACACGTGTTTCAATTTAATTTATGGAGAAATATAATAGATCCCACCAATTCCAAACAGAATATATCATCATCATCTAGGAGACTATCACGTGTTTCACCCCTTCCTGGAACTTTCTTAAGACCATTCACTGGAAAAGATTCCAGTTTGACCATATTTCATTTTTGACTCAATATTTGTTAATATTGAGATTTCGAAGCACTTACCCCAAAACTGTGATGCAGTTATTCTTTTTGCCCAGTTTTAAAATATAAAAGTATTAGATACAGAACAATAATAGTTTCTTTCAGTATGGAAGTACGCCTGTCATTATTGGAATGCTTGCAGAACACGTACAGAACTATAATCTAGGAATTACAACAGTACCTTTCAAGTGTCCAAAAACAATATGTTTTAATTAATACAATATGAAAAGCATTAGTATAGTGTATTTCTTTTCAAACATCACTAATTGTTTCTTAATGAAAAATGAAATGAGTGATATGGTTTCAATTGCTTCACCTCTAGCAGCACAGGTAATAAATGTGGTCCGAGAAACCTGATTAAGCATTGGCACGTGTAGAGGCATAAGTGTATTACGCTGAAAATTCTGTGAAAACACAAACCAGTTAGGTACCTCAGTTCCAGAAAGACGCCAGCCCCAGCAGAAGCTTTGAGAAGATGCTTTTATTACTCCGCCTAAGTCTGCTCTTTTGGTGGAGAGGCAGGCAGTTTTCCTTGCTGTTCACATGGTGCTGTGGTACAGGGTAAGAAAATACAAAATTAATAGCAGAAACTGAATACTAGAAAGCTCACATTCCAAAGAGCTGCCATCTTTTGACTTATTTTCAATAAATGTTGTGTAAGGAAGGCATGGTATCAACAGTAGACACAGACAGAAGTTTCAGAAACCTTTATTTTGCAGTTTACTGGGGTTGGTGAAATTCATAACTGGCCCTAACTCTAAAATGGGAGTAGTGTCAACCATAAAATAATAATAAACAGGGCCAAATCATTCGAGTCAAAACAAAGGCCTATACTAAGAAAACCTAACCTTGTCCTCCTTCTTAAATGACAAATGTGTAAAGGGAATACAAAAAGGAAAAATAGTGTCTTAAATGAAATGTCAAAATGGCCTAGATATTAACTCCCTTCCCACGTGCAGAGGCACGGGTCTGGAGAGTTTCTCAAAGAGGACAGGTGGATGGCACAGTTCTATCGGTTTTGTACACTCTGGCTTGCTGGGACAATTCAACAGTTCAGGCTTGGGCTTCAAGCTGTTAACAGTCTATTCAATTCTATAGGCGTCATCCGCTGTACCACAAATACAGTTCAGTTCTTGACGTTTAACTTTACCACAGGTTTCCTTCTGCCAGGCTCAAATCTGCCTTTCTTTTCACATTCAATTTTCATCACAGTTCATTTATCACAGTTCAGCCCAGGCTTCCCTCCGCCGGGCTCAAGCCTGTCTTTCTCTTTGTGGGAGTCCCCTTGCCCATGTTCTATCTTTATCTCCTTTTACTGTTGAAGAATTTCGAAACTGCAAGAATTTTACATAGACTTCTGCATGACCACCTCAACCTCCTTTTAAACATTCAATATTCTTCACAACACCAATGCTTCTTGGTACTTGTAGCTTTACTTTTGCCCTCTTGTCCTCTCTCTAAGTACACACACAACACCAATGTCTCTTGGTAATTGTAGTCTTACTTTTACCTTCTTGGTACTTGTAAAAGTTCTTATATAAACTCAGAGGGACAGAGCCATTGCAAGTCCGTAGAGGTAATCCTAATGGCCTCATTCCTCATCTTCCTCGGCTCAGCAGTGTTGTTAATGTGAAGTGGGGAAGAATTATGAGTTATAATTTCCCATACAAGAGGCAGGGATAGGGGTTAGATGGGTTAAGGAAAAAGGGGGATCCCATATCTCATCATCAGGTGCTTCACCCCCACGCCCCGAGGACTCACTACCCAGGTGATCCTCCCTTGCTTGTCCACCCCCAGGTTCGGGATCCAAAAGTGATGGCACTTCCCTGGCCCCCTGAGAACGGGACCCCAGGGACTGGGCTGAGAAACACCTTTTGGATTTTCACAGTAGCCAAAACTTGCAAAGTTAAATTAATCTTTTAGAGAGCGGTTTGTATAATTGACCTGGCATTTATAAATAATGGAGATACACTTAGACTTGCAATTCTCATATTTAAGATGCATTTTATGAGGCAGTCTCGCATCCAGAATGATGATATCATTTCAAAACCATTGTCTTAGGGTGGGTACCGAGGTTTCCTGGTTGTCTACCTCTGGCCTTAAAATGTGCTCTTGCCATAAGCCCCTGGCAGCCGATAATTGACTTCTTGGCTTTGCAAGTAAGAAACTGTTTGGAATTTGTACATAGAGAAGTGAGGAGGGAATACCTTTTTATACCAGGCTTGTAGCCAGCAACCTCAACTTTCTATCCAAGAAATCTGCTTATTGAGCTATAGAGGTTTCAGAGTGAAGCCAGGCAGTGCATAAGGAAGTGTGTTAAGTCAAATTCAGGAGACAGACAAGAGGACATCTTTGCAAATGTTTTTTATCAACAGAAATGTGTATGGCCTATCTTATCCCTCTGTCTAAGGTGGGTTTTTCTTGTTTTATAAAGAAACTAACAAATGGTGCTTGTCAGGATGTCTCGCAACATAATCCTGTACTCTGTCCAAACCTAATGTAACCTAAAGTCTAATCCTACTACGAACAAAAAGGGGTTATTATAAGTTTTAACCAGAAGGCTATGGTAAGGGTTTTGTCTCTCTGTCTAACCCCTACCCAAATGTCTTTTGGGTTTCTCCCCAGCTACACAGTCCAGAGTTTAGTGTCTCTTTATCCTTCCTCTCTTCTTCGACCAAGGGTCTCACCACTGAAGAGCAGATAGCAGTCACCCGGCCTCGCAGTACAGTCTTCTCACCCCCTGCTCTGGTATGAGTCCTTTCTCCTTGCAGTATTATAGTTCGCACCCAGTCTTGGGGTATTCTTTTCCTTGCCCCTCCATGGGGTTTCTTGGCTTTCTCCACGCTTGGGATACTTTGTCTCCTTCCCTGCCTTGGGGTCTCTTGGTTTCTCACCCTGACTCAGGTAACTGCTTCACCTGTTGTGCCTAGAAACAGGCGCGTTATAAATGACTTACCATATAATATAATTCTCTCACCCCTGCTTGGCGTACAGTCCTTTTCAACCCAGGTTGAGGTCTGGCGTGTCCTCTCCACCACCCTCCTGGTTCCCTGCAGCCACTGCATACCTTGCTCCTCATAGCAACATGACTTGGGGGGGAGGAGGGGAGACTGTCACTTTCATTATGTGGAACCACGTCTCGGTTTCCTTTGTGGGCTTCGGTGTCTCTTTATCGGTTTTGCTTCTTCCTATTGGTACTTGACAGGTCCTCAGCATTGTCTGCTTCTGGCGCCAGTCGACCGCTTCTGGTGCGGTCGTGTGTCGCTGGCTCAGCACAGCATAGAACAGAAGAGAGCGGTGTTCCTCAGGCTCCAGCACTTCTCTGCTTCAACGTCAGCTGCGTGTGGCTACTTCCTGCCTCTGCCTTCTTGGAGGACCTCTGCTCCTCCGTTTCACTCAGTGGGGTTTCCTTCTCGCTGTGTTTCAGTCTTACTTGCGCTTTATATTTCAAGCTGTAACAAGATTGGACAATTCCTTGTTTCTGTGATTCACAATTTGATGATATCCTTAAAGGGTCATAAACAAAACTGACTTTGCAGCGTTCATCACCGCCCTCAACAGAAAACTCATTATCAAACCCAACAGGGACTATGAAAGATACATATTTAATCAGTGCACACAAAACGCTGAAGAGACCATCGACGAATGTATCACTTTCCTCCCGGTGAAGAGTGCCCATTGCCAGTCCACTTATTGTCCACCGACGAGGCGATCAGGCTATGCGTGATAGGCATCCTTCTATCGCCCACTCTCTGGAAACAGTTTCTAAGAAACCTCTCTCCATTGCTAAGGTGAGCGAGTTGGCTAGAATCTTCAAGGGTTGAACGCACAAGCGACCTACATTGAAGGAAACCTGAATGTTAAACATGAGAAGGGAGAGATGGATCGGGGGGACCACTCCCAACAGAATAACCAGCCAAATGGGATTTCGGACATAGAGACAATGCTACCTTTGCGGCATGAACGTCCTGCATTCTGGGACCTGCCCAGCACTCTCACAAAAATGCGCCAACTGTGGTGGAGAAGGCCATTTCCAGTCAGTCTGCAGAGAAAGACGACCATTCCCCACCCACCGAATGTACATTCAGCTGCAAGGCAGGACATACGGTCGCCCGGCCCAGCCTCCAATCAACCAGAACAGAACCGAAATACCCTACAACCAAGAGCAGTGACGGTACATCCGAGCAATAGAACAGGCTCACCTGCAGGTCAGCGAACAAAGATATAACCAATACGATCAGTACTCCAGATTCTGGGATGAATACGATGAACCCCTAGATGCATAGCAGGCCTACGAAGCACACCAACATCACTTTCAGTATCACGTTGGTGATGACTACGACCTAAGTCACTTGGATGAATACGGCAACCTCATCCAAGATGACCATGAAGCAAGAAAAGTGCTCAGAATAGCAGTCAATCTGGGGAACAAGCAATTCTGTTTCTGCTGACTCAGGGTCCGACAGTAAACATAATGGGGGAACAGGAATTTCTGCAGATGCCGGAGAGACCCGAGCTTGCAAAAGCCAACTCAAGGATCTTCCAAAGGGGAGCAGAAATAACCCTACACTCGATTGGACATTTCAGGAGACGTCTGATTCACAATGGTCTGGCGCTAAACACCATCATCCACGTCATTTGGAGCCTGACGAAAGGTCGCTGCCTCCTCAGCTATCACACAGCATGCTGCTTCAGCCTCACTGACATCCACTTCCAGGAGGGTGAGGTAATTCAATCAACCACATTTGCAGGAAACAATGGAGAGCAGGTGTGCACGTTCAACGCTACCCCGAAAGGACCTAACCACATTACAAAAGATTTCTATCCAGGTTCCCAGACTTGTGTAAAGGTCTAGGAAATCTCAAGGGGACACCAGTCAGACTACACATTGATCAAACCGACAGACCTGTCCCTCAACACCCCAGAAGGGTAGGCTTCCACCTCTAGGACACCGTCTCGAAGGAGCTTGACCAACTACTCTGCGATGGCATCATCGAACCGGCAACGGGTCCCACTCCATGGAAGAGTTTCCCAGTTGGTCACCGTGCCCAAGGAAGGGGGCCGCCTGTGCGTCGACACCACCATACAAAGGGAGCGACACCCAGGTCCATGCATCGAGGATATGATTGTGCTACTAAATAAATCAACCACATTCTAGAAACTTGATCTCATACAAGGATGCCATCCACTGCAACGTCACCGAGAATCAAGAAGCATCACCACATTCGCCACACCTGAAGGACTTTCCGCTACCGGTGACTAAATTTCGGTAGCTCATCCGCCGCAGAAATGTTTCAAGAGGCCATACAACAAGTAATTCGACAGATTAAAGGAGCTCTAAACTACAGTGACGACATGCTTGTGTTTGGCACGTGGCAGGAAGAACACAACACTGCTGGAGACATGTTAAGCACTACACGAAGCTGGCCTGACACTCAACTGGAGAAGTGCAGTTTCAGTAAGAGAAAATTAAAGTTCTTTGGGCACATCTTCTCAGATGACGGCATGACACCAGACCCGGACAAGGTCAGCACCATCAACTTAAAGGAATTGGCACAGGTAGCGGTCGTGCAGTCTTTTCTCGGCATGCCGGATACTGCGCACGATACATCCCACATTATGCTTCCCTCACCGAACCTCTGAGAAGATTGCTGCAGAAAGACTCACCATTCGAGTGGTTGAAAGATTGCCAGACTGCATTTGACAACATCAAGACGGCTCTAGCTGAGGTATGCCGTCTTACATACTTCGACCCTACATGGCGCACGGAAAGAACGGTGGACACCAGCCCGGTGGGACTGGGTGCCATCTTGGCTCAAACAAGTGGAGCTGACACACACCCCAGACAGATCGTCACCTACGTGAGCAGAGCCCTGTCTGCCACAGAGTCTACATACTCACAGGCCGAGAAGGAGAGCTTGGCGGCAGTATGGGCATGTGAGCATTTCCACAATTTCGTCATTGGGAAAAGGTTCACGCTGGTCATCGACCACCAAGTTCTGCTTTCACTCTTGCCACCCAGGATAGAACGATGGGGCATCAGGCTGCAGGAATATGATTACACCATCGTCCACAGACCAGGGGGTGACCAAAATCCAGCAAACTATCTCTCCAGCCACCGACGACACGCATAGGAGATGCCGAATACATTAACTATGTGGCTGCCAATGCCCTACCACCGGCACTATCCCTGGAAGCCACTGCATCTGAGGCCGACACATCCATGGTGTTGGCCATCAGCTTCACATGCAACAACAAATGGAAAGACTACCGCTGCGCAGTCCAAAGCCACCCAGGGGTGTGCAAAGAAGAACTAAAGACTGGCGAGGGTGCAAAATTAATTAGAAGCCAAGGACCACTCCATTCTGTTAAGAGGGTGTTGACTGATCATCCCTGAGACGCTCGGGGCCGAAGTCATCAAAACAGCACACGAAGGCCATCAGGGAGTGGACAATATTTAAAAAAAAAACAGCCGAGGCGCCACGTATGGTTCCCATTCATGGACTCCCTAGTAGACAGCTGGGTCAAAAACTGTCTGCCCTGTCAATGCACCGCATGAGCGGTAGCCCCCATTCCACTGCAACCGACACACACATCGGACTGACCGTGGGATCGGGTAGCTGTTGACTTCTATGGTCCCAGGGAGTCTGGCGAGTACCTCTTATTTATTGATGAATACTCAACATTCCCCATTGTAAAGAAAATAATGACAACATACCCCCAGGTAGCTGCTACCTTCGATGAGGTTCTCAGCGAGTGGGGCATTCCACGATCCATCAAGTCAGACAACTGACCCCTATTCAACAGTCACAAGTTTGCGGCCTTTGCAAGACACGTGGGATTCACATACCAAAATATTACCCCTCAATGGCCACAAGCCAATGGAATGGCAAAAGGATTTGTGGCGTCAATTAAAAAGACAGTCCAAAGAGCTTGAATAGAAGCTAACAACCCACACCAAGCACTCTGTAGGCTGCTACGACACTATCGCAACACGCCCGATGAAGCCACCAACAACTCATATGCATAATTAATGATGCACTATCAAGTTCATACCAGGATTGTGAGAAACACCAGCGATCAAGAGGAGGAAAGTGAAGAAAACATAAGT